>NC_045427.1:423361166-424579152 GCF_902635505.1 Sarcophilus harrisii
GGCCTCCCTGACTCAAGGGCCTGAGCACTGGCATTCTATTCATTGGGCCACCTAGCTGCTGTTCCTTTCTGACTATTCATCCCTTATTTCTGTTGTCTCCTATCAGAATGTAAGGTCTTTCAGAGAAGACACCCTCTTGCTTCTTGTAATTTTACCCCCATTTAATAAAGTGCCTGGCACACATTTTTCATTTTCATTAAATTTCTTTTTCATTCATTATTAATCATTTGGCATCTAGTGGAAAAAATGTTGCATGTGAAGTCAAAGATCCCAGCTCTGCTTCTTACAGTGTTTGCTACCTATGTGATATTGAGCAAGGCACAAGCTCCTTGTGCCTCAGTTTCCTTATCTGTAAAATGAGAACATTCCAACTCCAGACCCATGATCCAGAGCCTTTCCATGAGATCAAAATTCTTCTCATAACAATACCAAGACATCCTAATTTTTAATATGGTAAATATAAATAACTAGAACCCCTATATACACAAGCTCTTGGAAGGGTTTTCAATTTTTAAGTATTTAAAGGAATCCTGAAGTCAATAAAGTTTGAGTACCACTGGTCAGGATTATGGCTCCATAAGATTTCTCCCATCCACCTCTCCTTGCTCCCTCCTTACTGGGACTTAAAACAAGTTACTCTCCCTCTATGGCCTCAGTTTTTTCATCTGTAAAAAGAAGAGTTCTAAGTGATCTCCAAGATTTTTTCCAATTCTAAATCTTACTACAGTAACAACAATAACATAAAACTTTAAAATGTGAACATTATCTCATCTGAGCCTTTTGACAACACTTATACAGAAAGGTATTACAAAGATTATTATCCCATTTTATAGACAAAGAAAATGAGGCCCCAAAGAGTAAGTGATATGATCAGTTCCTTGAATAAGGGATTGAAAGATTTTCTGAATCCTGAATCTAGCACCATATACAATATACTCTGATTCCATAATCCTCCCCACTGACACTGCCATCATCCAATTTCTGTTACTATTGCAATAGTCTCTCCTAACTGGTCTTCCTGTCTCCAATCTCCCATCAACTGAGCCAACATAATTTTTTCAGTGCATGGAATGGCATGAAGTTTGTAGGTTTCATTGGAACAGACAATGGCTGTACCTAAAGAAAAACTTTTTAAACTGTCCAAAGTGGAATGAGCCGCTTTGGAGAGCATGGATACTAGATTTAAACAGAAAATGGATAACTTATCAGAGATCTCTTAGTCAATTCCCAAAAGTTGGATGAACTGCACCATCCCTCATACTTCTCCCTCTCTGAGAGTTCACACTCAAAAACTTGGGAGTGGTCCCCTCCTAAGCTCTGTAGTCATTTGATGTGTCCCATCCCCAGAAGAAAGAAAGCTCCCTGAGTGCAAAGCCTTTTCTCTGTATCCCTTACTACCTTTGCACAGCACCCTAGCACACAGAAGGTGTCTGATAAATGCTTATTTAATCTAATTTAGTTAAATTCATTTGAATGACTTAGAGATCTAAGGGAAGGAATGGGCACTGAAGGTAGAATTGATCTTAGGAGGACCCCAGAGACCCTAGAAAGTAATAAGTTTGGCTGAAGACCCTCTCAAATTCTACCTATGGAGTCTCTCTCAAAGCCCATCCTGTAAAGGACTGAAACTTTGAATAAGTACACTTGAATCAGACAACTGAGCACTTAAGGCTAATTACCTATTCGACAATGACTCTATTAGCACATGTTTGGGATTGCTCTTCTCACAGTTAATGCTGGCTCAATGTTTAGGGTTAAGAGAATTGTAGGTAAGGGATAGAGGGTGCGGTGAGAAAGGCGAGAGAACTTCACTTTGCGGCAGGACCAGAAGAGAAGTTGGAAGTTTCAACCCTTTACACCATCCCATTACCTCCCACCCCATTCTCTAAATCCTACTGTTTCTCTGTCTAACTCTATATGACCTCTCTCTGTGTATCTCTCCTTGCTTCTATCTCAGTCTCAGTTTCTGTCTTTCCTAGGATTAGGTCAATATGTGTCTCTTTTGGGTTCAAAATCACAGAATCTCAGATCTGGAAGAGCAGCCCTCTAATTCAGTATTGGAACAGGAAGTCCCATATAAGCTATCAATTCAATTCAATAAATAGTGATTAAACACCTACTATGTGAAAGGCACTATTTCTTTATATATATATGTATATATATATTTTTTTCCAAATACATACAGGTAGTTTTCATTCACCCTTGCAAAAACTTGTGATCCAGATTTTTCTCCCTCCCTTCACCCCAGATTGTAAGCAATCCAAATGTGCAATTATTCTAAACATTTGCATATTCATCATGCTCCCCAAGAAAAATCAGAGCAAAAGGGAGAAAAAAACATGAGAAAGAAAAAAAAACACAAGCAAACAAACACCACCACCAAAAGAAAGTGAAAAAAAACTGCTTTTGATATAAACTGAGAACTTTGGGAAGGGAAGGGTTGAAAGGCCCTGATATGAACTGTGTCCCCTTTAATCTGTGGGGGAAGGGTGATTGGGGTCTCAAACTCTCCTCCAGGAGACATTCCTGTACATAAAGGAAACTCCCAAAATAAGTAATCCCATTCAATTTTGAATTGAATTGAATTGAAACTCAGTCTCTCAGATTCATCCAGAGTTGGCTCCTTCTTGGGGCCAAAGATCAAAGCAGTCCCAATATATCTACAATGTACAATGTACAAGATATTTTTTCTCAGTGTAAACCCATCTTTACAATAGTCCTAACAGGCCCCTGCTCACTAAGAAAACTATCTTAGCAAGCTGTCTTCTTAGTGCAAATAAACCCCCTTTTTATCACAAACTTCAAGTTTGTGAATTCTTTTGCAAGGGATCTGTGCCACCGACCAAATCCCTCAATTCTCCCATCTCATCATTTTGAGCCACATTGTTTCCATAGTCAATGGCTCTTTCCATCACAAGATTGATTTCAATCAATCCATCAACAGGTGGTTAAGTGCCTAGTGTGTACTAACTAGGGAGGGGGTGGAATACAACTGCCAGGAATTCAGAAAAATCCTTTTTATGTAATTTACATTGTAAGAGAATAACTATATGTAACGATAATAGTAGCAGCTAACATTTATATGATGCTTACTACGTGCTAGATGTTACTAAAATTCTAAAATTACTCATTTGACTCACAACGTACAATATATGATAAATATAAAAAGAACAAATGTAGAGTAGTTCGGGATTGCAGGCATTTAAGAGGGTAGGAAAAGAAAATCAGAAAATGTACCATCTAGCTCAAGGGAGTACTTGATTTTTTTCTAAAAGGAGGAAAACAGATCTATGCGGTAGAGTTAAGGAGAGAGTCCAGGGCTGGACTTGGCTGGGCAGCTTGTGCTAAGGCTCCCGAGAAGGAAGACTAAACATTGTTGGTGAGAGTTACAGAGTGCTGTGTAAGGGACTAAGAAGCTCATCCTGGCCAGATCATGTCCGTGTCCATGAGAAGGATACCAAGGGACTAAGAAGGCTTTAAGAACTAATCAGTCTATTTTGTTCTAGAGGCTATAGGGAGCCTTTGGAGCTTCTTGAGTAAGAGAACAACATGGTCTCGTCTGTGCTCAAAGACAATCCTTTGGGCATTTCTGGGGAGGATGGACTGAATGAGAAGGTTATTGCAATAATCTAGGTGAGAGGGGATGTTTTTGTTGTTTGTCCTTTGTTCTTAAAGGATCAATGACATCATTAGGGTCATGACTTACTTGTGAATAAGAGAATGAGCTAAAGGAATGGCTGTGGGAGTAGAGAGAAGGAATGAGATGGAAGACATGCTTAATTAACAAATGATTAGATTTGCGACAATATTTATTTGTCACACGATTAGATATATGGGAATATGTCTGAGTCTAGGAAGACAAAAGTGAAACAGTCCTTGCACACAAGGCACTTACACCCTACTAAATATTTGCCTTTCTTTATATCTGCAGCACTAAGTACAGAGGTGGGCACACAATAAGCATTTAATGAGTGGGACTGACCAGATCTCTGCATTTCTATCTCTGTTCCTGCATCTCTCCATCTCTTTCACTTGTTTTGTTGCTCTTCCCCCCTTCTCTCTGTTTCTGTCGGTCTTTGTCACTGTCTTTCTCTCTGTTTCTATCTCTCTTTGTCTCTCCATCTCTGTCTCCATGGGTCTCTTTCCTGTTTATATTAATGCGTTCCTAGCCTTTTCTGTCTCCCTTTAATGTTCCCAGGATCAGGACTAGCTCCATCTTTTTGGCTATATAAGGCTGATTCCCTTTCTCCCTCACTCCTCCTGGTACTTTCCTACTCCCTGTTCCGCCTCTTTCCCCACCCTCCTATCTGCCTATCTCTCCCCCCCTTCCTTTCTCACACATTCTTCTGCCTTGTATGGCCAGGGCCTGATTGGGGCGGAGTAAGGCTGGGCCTTGGGGCTACTGGGCTTGGCTGGGGCTGAGTCTTGCACTCACTCCCTCCCTGCTTCTGCCCAAACTGCTGTTTCTTCTGCTCCTTCTGCTGGACCCCTGGAACCCAGGTAGGACCTAGCCAAGCCTCTGTTTCTGGCCACTGTCCCGAGATAGGGAGCAAAGTGGGGATGAGATGGTTCTGGTTCTGGAGGGGAAAACTGTCCAGGAATATCTGATGCTGGCCAGGCCTTGGCAGAACATCTGAGCTGGGAAGGTGCTTAGAGATCTCTGAGCTGTCTCTCTTAAGTGCAGAGGGAAAGTTCATACAGTGAGATCATGGACAAGTCAGGCCCAGCACCAGTTTTCCTGACTCCCAGTCCAGGGATCTCCCCATTCTGGTAAACTGAGAACTATTCCTAACGGGCAGAATGTTAGTCATATTAGGGAACCCAGTCTCACCTCCCTGTTGGCTGGAGATGAGTCCCTGAGGGCTTCTCAGAGTCCCCCTTTGAGGGGTGGGAATCCAGACCTCTAAGGAGAATGGGTGCAGGTTGGAAGTCTAGTTAGTGGTGGGCACTTAGTGCATCTCAAAGCTGGCAGGGAACTCAGAAGGCCTATATTCCCGTGCCTATTTGGGCAGGAATCACCTCTACAGAATCCCAGAAAGGGAATAACCTCCATTAGAAGGCGTTGGGAGATAGATCTAAGGACTGACAATTTTCCCTTATATCAAAAGATAGAATAGATAGACATAGAGATATCCATATATAGAGATACAGAAGAGACCAAGATTAAATCCATCTATAGAGCTATATAAGGTTAAATCTATATATCTGTATATCTACATCAATAAATAAGGAACTAAGGTTAAACATATATATATATATATATATATATATCCATATATCTATAGATAAAGAGCTAAGGTTAAATTCATCTATGTATATACATCTGTATAAGGTTAAATACATTATGGACGTATGTGTATTTATATATATACACACATACATATATATGCTTAAATCCATATATCTATAGGTAAGGGACTAAGGTTAAAGTCATCTTTCTCTATATAGAGATCTATGTGTTAAATTTGTATATCTATGTGTGGACCAAGATTAAATTCAGATAAATAGCTAGATATAAAGTTCTCTCTCCCCAAATTGAACTTACAGGCTCTAAGTATGATGGATGTGCTATAGCTTATGGGTCCCTATGGGTATATTTACCTTTAACAATCAGCCTATTGATACAATTGGCTCAAAGCCAAGGTATTTACTGAAAAGGTATCTTGGAGACAGCTAGATTGCACAGTGGATCGTGCACAGACCTAGAGTCAGGAGGACCTGAGTTCAAATGTTGGCCTCTGTTATTTGACATTTATTAACGGTGTGACTTTTTACTTCCTTGCCAAAAAAATTTTTTTTCCTAATTAAAAGAAAAAAAGAAAAAGAAAGGTTAAAAGAACAGTAGTTACAAAACATTATTCCTATAAATCTGAGGTTCATTTTCCCACAACTACACATAGTATCAGTAGAAAGAGTGAGATGCCTATAGTACATTAGTACTATATGTATAATATCTGGAAGCTAAAGGGCACAGGGAACTAAGCACTGGACTGGTCTTCCTGACCCAGTTCCAGACACTAGCTTGAACCTGGATAAATCATTTAGTCATCTATCTGGATCAGTTTGTCAGTTTCCTCATTTGTAAAATGGGGGTAATAATAGCACAAACTTCCCAGGGTTATGGGGATAAAATGAGGTGCTTGCAAAATGCATTGGAAACCTTAAAAAGCTACATAAATGCTAGGTAGCTTCTAATCGTAATAATAGCAGAAAGGTACACACAGGGTAGCAATTCAGGCAGTTCATGCATCGGCATTGCAAGCCCTTAACATCTTTTCTCTCTCTTCTGATTGTGTTCTAATGCTGCCCTCCCCAAGTCCAGCTGTGCCTACATAGGCACATGTCACTACTGGGACGGTCCTCTCTAAAGCTCAGCTCCTAATCGCATAGCTCACAATCTTCAGAACTATCTCTTGATTCAGCTTGTGCCTTAAAAGTTGAGTCAAGTCTTCTAATTTTATCAAGTTTGTTTTTGGGGGAAGGCAATTAGGGTTAAATGACTTGTCCAGAATCCCACAGCTAGTTAAATGTCAACTGTTTGAGGCCAGATTTGAACTCAATTCTCTGACTCCAGGGTGAATCTTTTATCCACTGTGTCATCTAGCAATACCATCAAGTTTAGCTGAAGAACATCATACCTTCAACAAAGTTAACTAAGTATATTCACTTAAGTCCTTTTGTAATTTCAATAAGAGACGACTAATTGATTAGAAGTTCCCTCATCCTTCTCCTACTCACTGCATCTCCTTTCTATCACTCAATTTTTCTTTCAATGGGTCTGTCTCATTTTTGTTCTCATTCATTTTCTTATGCTCTTTTTCTCTTTTCCTCTTATCTCTTACTTGAATTTTTTCTTAATTTTTTTGTCTTCTCTTCCTCTTCCTTCCTTCCCTTCCTCTCTTTTCTTTTCTCCCTCCTTCCCTCCCCCCTCTCTTCTTTTTTATTCCTCTTTTACTGCCTTACTTAATTCTTTGCCTTCTTCCTTCTTCTTGTTTACTTGGTATTTTTCTCATCTTTACTCACTGTTGTAGTTTTGCTTCTTTTATCTCACTTGTTCTTGTTCTTTCTCCTCTACCACTCCAAGTCATCTCTTCTGTTCCCAACATGTCTACAGAGCTTATGCTTATGCCCTATTACACAGATTTCTTACCTCTGCAAAGAAGGGAAAGAAATCTATTTTCTCCTTTCTTCTCTGGAGCTGAGCTTGGTCCTTGCATTACCCCCATAAACCTTTTTGTTTAACTTGATCCTTCTCTTTTTCTCTCTCCCTTGTTCCTCTTCAATCCCATTCTTCTTTCCTAGTTCAGACAATAGCATAGAAGATCTATTTTTCCTTTAATACTTCAAGGATCCATGATTTCATGAGCATGGGCATTCCTTTACTAACTTTTACTACATGTTTTAGGAGGTGAAATATGGTTTAAAAAAAAAAAGAGGCAGCAGAAGAGGGCTTTAGGGAAAACTACAGTGTATAAAAATGAAAATGATTATGATGCTATGTTTACTTTCATTGAACACTTCTAGTATTTCCATTTTTGTATTACTTAAACCATAAGCCGTAAACATAAACCATAAACACATACCATTTTTTCATAATAAACAAAGTCATGAAGATCCAAATATTTTTGGATTATAGATTTTTGTTTTCTTTTATTTTTACAGCCAGAAAGCACCTGGAAAACAACACCATCACAGAGGAAGAAACTGAGACCCAAATTTGGGAAGAGATTTATCTAAGATCACAAAGCAAGTCAGTAATAGATATTATATTGGGAAAAATCTGGGTTAAGAATCAGCAGTTCTGGCTTTTAATCTAGGCTTGGTTATTTATTTCTCTATGACCCTGGATAAGTCAGTGGTCCTTAGTTTCATCCTATAGAAAAGAAGGGATCAGGCTAGATGGTCTTTAAGGTCCTTTCCAGATTTAAATCTTATAATCCTCAGAATCTCAGACACTACAATTGTCCCTTCCATGTCTATAACTTTTTTTATTTTTATTTTCCCCAGTTACATATAGAAACAACTTTTTTTTGTTATGGACATATTCATTTTTTTTTACACATTTCCTTATGAATCAGAAAAATCAGAACAAAAGGGAAGAATCATGAGAAAGAAAAAAAAAACAGAAAAAAATGTTTTTAAAGTGAATATAACATTTGTTGATTTACATTCAGTCTCCATAGCTCCCTCTCTGTATTCGGATGGTGTTTTCCATCCAGTTTATTGGGATTGCCTTGGATCACTAAACTCCTTAGGTGAAGCAAGTTCATTATAGTTGATCATTACACAATCTTGCTGTTGCTGTGTACAGTGTTTTCCTTGTTCTGCTTGTTTCACTTAGCATTACTTCATGTAAATCTTTCCAGGCCTTTCTAAAATTAGTCTATTTATAATTTTTTAAATAAAATAATATTTCATTACTTTTATATGCTATAACTTATTCAGCCATTTCCCAACTGATGGGCATTCTACTCACTTTCCAATTCTTTGCTACCACAAAAAAGAGCTGCTACAAACATTTTTGCACATTTGGGTCCTTTTCTCTTTCTTTTGATTTCTTTGGGATACAGACCCAATAGTGCTGGATTAAAGTGTATGAACAATTTTATAGTCCTTTGGGCAGAGTTACAAATTACTCTCCAGAATGGGTGGATCAATTCACAACTCCACCAATACTTGCATTAGTATCTCAGTTTCCCACATCCCCTCCAACATTTATCATTATCTTTCCTTTCATTTTAGCCAAACTGAGAGGTATGAGATGGTACCTCAGAATTGTTTTAGTTTGTCTAATCAATAATGAGAAAACTCTCTAAATCTAACCCTGGATGGCTTTAATTTCTTTATCTGAAAATTGTCTGTTCATATCCTTGGATTATTTATCAGTTGGGAAATGATTCGTATTCTTATAAATTTGGCTCAGTTCTTTAAATATTTTAGAAATGAGGTCTTTATCAGAAACACTGACTATATAATTTTTCCCCAGATTTCTGCTTCCCTTCTAATTTTGGCTGCGTTGGTTTTGTTTATGCAAAAACTTTTAAATTAAATATAACCAAAGTTGTCCATTTTGTGTTTCATTATGTTCTCTAGTTCTTTGGCCATAAATTCCTCCCTTCTCCAAAGATCTGATGTATCACCTATCCCTTGCTCTCTTAATTTGCTTATAGTATCCCCCTTTACACCTGGGGTATGAGATATAGGTCTATGCCAAATTTCTGACATATTATTTTTCAGTTCTCTAAGCAATTTTTGTCAAGTAGTGAGATCTTATCCCAGAAGCTGGAGTTTGGGGAGGGAGGGGGTATCAAACACTAGATTACTATAGTCATTGATTATTGTGTCATGTATATCTAATTTATCCCACTTAGCCAGTATCATATGATTTTGATGACTGCTGCTTTGTAATAGAGTTTTAGATCTGGTACTGCAATAAGCCACCATCCTTTGTAATTTTTTTCATTAATTCCCTTGACATTCTTAATCTTTTATTCTTCAGATGAATTGTTATTACTTTTTCTAGCTGCATAAAATAATTTGGGGGAGTTTGATTAATATGGCACTGAACAAATAGACTAATTTAGGTAAAATCATCATTTTTATTACATTAGTTCGACTTATCCATGAGCAATTATATTTTCCCAATTGTTTAGATCTGACTATTTGTGTGAAACTATAACTCATTACTACAAAATTTTTCCATCCATTTTCTCCTTTATAATTAGCCCCAGAGAGGAGACAAGCTAAGGATTAATATATTGTTGTTGATAATATTAATTACTTGTTCATTAATACTGTTGATTAAGTATTAATATTATTGCTGATATTAATATTCCCATTTGACAGTAGGGAATTGATTTATCCAAGGTCATATGGAAAGTTAAGTTAGTGGCAGAACCAGGAGGAAAAGTCTAAGCTTCTGCCCCTGGCCCTGACTGTAGGAATTGACTAATACACTGAATTGGGGGGCTGATTCCTGCCTTATACTACCTCCCTTTTGGATCCTAGTGAAGTCCCCATTTCTCTCCCTCAGCTTTCACATTTATAAAAGGGAGTTTGAGTTAGTGATTGCTAAAAGCCCTTCTAGCTCCATAATCACATAACTACCTCCCTCTGACTCTGGAGCTATATTACGTCTTTGGGGAACAAATTTTCAACTCCACCCCTGTTTTAAACAGAATTCCAATGTAAATAGGATCTCAGGAGGAATGTAGTATCAACAACCTGTTAGCCAAGCTATAGAACAGAGTTAGAAAGGCTGTGTGTCCCATAGCCAGGAAGAGTTAACACACAGGTAAGTGGGTCACCCTGATCCTTGACATCTCGGTATCCTAGACAGCTCCCTAAGATTATACAGAGTCAAGGATGACCTGCATTGGAAGGAATGATTTAACTGGGAGCTCCAGTGCCAATGGAAATACAGGACCAGGCCCTTTCCTCCTTAGGATGGAGCTAATGAGGAAAGAGGAACATTTTTACCTTTTGAGGCTAGATGAGTAAGGAGGGTCAGGTTGTGGATTCCCTGAGGAAGAGGCTAAAGTCCCATAAAGCCAAGGGATGGAATTCTTAAGTAAGCTGGGCTTCCAGTATCTCTGATCCCCTGGGGAACCTGAGAGGAGCCAAAAAATTCTTGCTTACTTGGGGGGTGAAAGGAGGTGGAATGGGAAAGACCCATGGGGCACAAAAGGTCATGGGAGAGAGCAAGCAAGGCATCAAGGCAGCAATCCTTGGAAGTGAACACCAATTTGTACTGGGCCTTAGATCAGGGTTGGGGTTGGGAGGGAGGAAGGAGGGGAATGACCCTAAAAATGGAAAATATGACAATTTGGAATCTGGAAAAAAGCTTTAGAAGAAAAAATATAGACATCAGAACTGGAGGGGGATTCACTAAGTACTCTGTAGCAGGTACTATGGCAGGTCTAGGAATACAAGGACAAAGAATGAAACTGTCTCTATTCCCAATTAACTTACATTCTTGTGGGGAAGACCAGAAGTACATGTAAAGAAATATATGCATGTAATTATATAATACTATACATATGAAGCATTAAATATAATGCTAATAAATATACATTCAGGCAAAATGCTTTCAATATAGAATAGGAAAGAGGGAGCAGAGTTTTAGAACAGGTATCAGCTAGAAGATGCCTAAGAACACAGGTTGTCAGAGCTGGGAAAGACTTTAAAACACCAAAAAGAGAATCATCCAAACTAAAAGGAAATTTAGAGAACACCTCATTTAGAGGAGAAAACTCAAAATTTAGCGAAGGGAAGGCATTTGCCTAAAGTCATATACTGAGTTAGAAATCCCAATGGAGAGCTGCTCCATTTTTTTCTTTTCATTTTATTGACGATGCCTTTTGTTATTTATAATGTAATTATTTTCTAGTACGGCCTCTGTCACCCACCACCACCACCCTGTTCCCTTATCATTAAATCCTTCTCTCTTAACAAAATAGTTAAGTATGATTGACCCGAGCAATGTGTACATATATTCCAAAGCCATAGTCCTCCACTTCTCAACTGAAAAGAGAGAGAGGTATTTTTCCTTATCTGTTTTCTGGGGCTCAGTTAATCTGAGGTTAGTGGTCTTTTAGCATAGTTTTCATTTATATTATTATTGCCATTGAGTACATTGTTCTCAGAAACCTGCTTAGCTTGCCCAGCACCAATTCATAGAAATTTTCCCTTGTTCCTCTGCATTTCCCATAATTATGATTTCTTCCAACACTCATATATATCCCACATTCACACATCAATTTGTTCAGCCATTCTCCAATTGATGAGCATTTTATTTCTGTTTTGTTTCCCTTCACAAAAAGGGCTGGGGTTAATAATTTGATATATGTGGAACCTTTATATTTTTTAATCTCCTTGGGGTACTGAGATTTGGGATCTGTCAAAGAATATGAACAACTGCTTCATTTTTCTAGCATAATTTTCAATTTATTTGCCAAAATGATTGAATTAATTCATAGCAGCTCCACCAACAATGTTAGTATACCCTTGTTTTTTTTTTTTTAACTTTAACTATTATCATTGACTATTTCTATCTATAATCAGTTTTATGACCAAATTATTTTTCTATCTGTATTTTTGTACAATTTGTATTAATCATAAATAAACTTCCCCTATGGGCTTTAGGATAAAACTATATATGTGGAAAGAGGGGGGAAGAAGAGAGGGAAGGAGGAAGGAAGAAAGACAGAAAGGAAGGGGAAAGAAAAAGAGGAAAGAGAAAGAGAAGAGAGAGGAAGCCAAATATCTATGATTGTGTATGTATATGTATATGTATATGTATGTAGCCCCAATAGGCCTCCTCAATGTCATTTCTCCTCTTTGTGACTATGTCTAGTCCACCATACCTGAAAAAGCACATTCTCTTCACTTTTACTTCAAGGAAAACTTCTTTCAAGACCCATCAAATTCTCCATTCTACAGGAGCCTTTCTCATTGTCTACCAGCTAATTCCTATACTCTCTTGCAAAATGCATCAATTTATGCATATATATTTTATCTTTATAGAATGGAATTCATTGAAACTAAGGATTATTGAATTCTTTATATTTCTATCACCAAGACCTGGCACATAGTAGATCCTCAGTAAATGCTTATTGAGTAATTGTTTACTGACATATTTTTTAAATTTTACTGTTAACTTTTGTTTTTGTATCATCTTAATTTCCAAATAATCCCAACAAAAAATAAAACAAATAAAAAGGGAGATGAGGTGGGGAAGCACTGAGTTGAGCTTAACTCAGTCTGAGTACATAGTGTTTTATATCCATGGTCCACAATCTCTGTAAAATAGGAGAAAAGTATATTTTCTTACCTCTTCTAAGAGCAATAACACTAGTACTAAATTTTTTTAACTTTTTATTTTCCTCAGTTATATATAAAAAACAACAATTTTGGTTCTATATATACATTCATTTTTTTACATATTTTTCTTATGAATCATGTTGGGAGAGAAAAATCAAAATAAAAGGGAAAAACCACAAGAGAAAAAAAAAAATAGAAGAAAAAGAAAAAAAGTGAACATAGCATGAGCTGATTTACATTCAGTCTCTATAGTTCTCTCTCTCTGGATGCAGATGCCATTTTCCATCCCAAGTTTATTGGGATTGCCTTGGATCACTGAACCTCAGAGATGAAGCAAGTCCATCATAGTTGATCACCCCACAATCTTGCTGTTGCTGTGTACAGAGTATTCCTGATTCTGCTTGCTTTGCTCAGCATCAGTTCATGTAAATCTTTCCAGACCTTTCTAAATCAGCCTGTTCATCATTTTTTATGGAATTGTGAGATTCCATTACTTTCCAACCCCATACTTATTCAGCCATTCCTCAGAGAATTGGCCTCTACTCATTTTCCATTTCTTTACTACCACAAAAACAGCTTTAGTGCTAAATTCTTAAAAGAATTCTCTCTCCCCAAGCAGGAGTTGTGCAAGTAGAAACCCTGGGCTGGGGACACTAATAACATTCTTGTGTATAAGACAAGAGTGCAGGCTGTTCTTGAAAGACTGTCAAGATTATTACTCCTATTTTATATCGGAAATGTGCCCCAAAGAGAGGAAACAATTTGCTGGAGGTCACCAGCTGACTTCCAGGGCCAGGTTCTGTCTTCTCGCGAGCTTAGACTTGATGCTATCTGTCTCAGTGAAGACTCACCTTTGATGATTTCTGATGTGGTCATCTGCGCCCATAAGTGGCTTAGCCCCTCAGAGAAGGATTTCAGGCCGGAGCTCCTAGAAAAGGACCCTCAAGGGTCCCGGGCCTCCAAATCTTCCCCCGCCCCCACCTCCTGCTCCTGGGCCCCTAGAGAAGGCAGGATAAGCCAGGCTGTGGGTGGAAGAGGAAGACCGAGTCGCTCAGAAGGGCAGGAATGTCAAGAATGCAGAGGAGAATAGAGAAGGGGAATGAAGGCGGAGGGGAGGGAAAAGAGAGGAGAGCAAAGAACTGGAGGGGAGGAAAGAGCTAGGAGCCTGCAGACCGCAGCAAGGGAGGTTATGGAACCTGTCAGCTCCCAGGTTTAGCCTGGCTTAACCCTCCTGTACCTGGAGGGATGGACACACACACACACACACCCTCAGAGCCCTCTCAGTACCAAATCAGCCAGCATATATCACATTTGTATCATCTTATTAAGCACCTACTAAGTGTTCAAGGCCCTACTAAGTACTCATGAGACACACAAACATAAGACAGGAGATTCTATTTTCTACAAACTTGCCTTTTTAATAATGTGGAGGTGGAGGAGGGGGGAAGAAGAGAGACTACAAGAACACAAATAACTTACAGGGAAGGAAACGAGATAAGTCCAAAGAAAAGGTCCAGGCAAATTCTGAGAAATTTGATTCTTTTCAAAGTTTTTTCCACTGTTAGTAAAGGGAAGAAGGTGGAGTGAAGACTAACCAGGATTTAGTACAGGCTCCACAGGAGAGGTAGCACCTGAGTTGAAGCTTGAAGAAAAGGAAAGATTTGAACAATAGGTAAGGTAACCCATTTTACTGATTTTAACAACAGGTCGCCCATTAGTTAAAATGTTGGACTTTGGAGTCCTGAGTTCAAATCCAGCATCAGATATTTACTACTTGTAAGTCAGCAAGGCACTCTGTGCCTCAGTTTCTTTTTTTTTTTTTTTCAGTCTCAATAGTATTTTCTTTTCCAACTATATGTAAGGATAGTTTTCAGCATACATTCATTCTGGACAAGTCAGTTCACTCTGTGCCTCAGTTTCTTTTCTTTTCTTTTTTTTTTTTTTTTTTAAGTCTCAGTGATATTTTCTTTTCCAAATATATGTAAAGATAGTTTTCAACATACATATCTGTAAAACTTTGTGTTCCAAACTTTTCTCCTTTCATCCCTTACTCTTCCCTCTCTAAGAAAACAAGCAACCTGACATTAATTAAATACGTGCAATCTTTTTACACATATATCCATATTTGTCATGTTGTGCAAGGAAAATCAGAGTAAAAAGAAAAAAAAATCATGAGAAAGAAAAGAACCAAACAAAAAGATGAAAAGATGAAAATACTTTGCTTCGATCCACATTCAGTCCCCATGGTTCTCTCTCTGGATGTGGATGGCATTTTCCATTCCAAACTATTGGAATTCCCTTGAATCACTGCATTGTTGAGAATAGACTATGATTTGTATTCTTATAAATTCACATCAGTTCTCTGTATTTTTTAAAAATGAGGCCTTTATCAGGCTGTTAAAAAAAAAATTCCCCACTTTCTGCTTCCTTTCTAATCTTGGTTACATTGGCTTGCTTTGAGGAAAACTTTTTAAATTTAATGTAATCAAAATGATCCATGTTGTATTTCATAATGTTCTCTAGTTCTTTGTGTGCCTCAGTTTCCTCATCTGTAAAGTGAATATTATAATAGCAGCTACCTCTCAGGATTGTTGTGACACTCAAATGAGATAATATTTACAAAGTGCTTTGGAAATCTGAAAGTGCCCAATGTTGTTGTTGAGTCATTTAGAGTGGTATCTTACTTTTCTTGACCCCACTTGGAATTTTCTTGGCAAAGATACTGGAATGGTTTGTCATTTCCTTTTCCAGCTCATTTTAAAGATGAGGAACCAGGGCAGACAGGGTAAAGTGATTTGTCCCAGCTAGTAAATATCCAAGGACAGATTTGAATTCAGATCTTCCAGACTTCAGACCAGGAACTCTATCCACTGTGTCACTTAGATACCTAAAGTCATATATAAATGCTAACTAATTAGTTATTAATGAAAGAGTAAGATCAGAATATGGGGGGTAGTATGGTCAAAGGCACAGAGACACAGATCAAAAATGAGGGTCAAGAAAGCAATCTAATCAGTTAGAAAAACAATGAAAGGGAGTGGTCCATGATAATGCTAGTTCTGGTGTGCTTTAAGCCTAGAACCAGATACAGGGAAGACCTTAAATATCAGATTAAGAAAGTTGCTTAAACTTCATTCAGTAGATATTAGGGTACCTTCTGGAAGTTTTCAGTAGTGGAATGACACACTCATGTCCTCTGAGGTGTCTTCCAGATCATGATGATTTTAGTGTTGTCTTGGGAAAGTTCCTTTCTGTGTAGAAGATGAATTGGAGAAGAGATAAATTGGATACAGGGAGACTAGTCAGGAAGCTGTTACAATAGTTTCAGACAGAGAAGATGTTAGGCACTATGAGAGTTGGAGAAGAGGGCAGGGACTGATTGTTTTGTCAGTGTAGAAATAGCAGGATTTGGCAATTAAGTGAACTGCACTGAGGAGGTGAATCAGAGAGGGAAGGGGGTCAAAGATAACTAAGAGGTTATAAGCTTGGATGATGTCAATGGAGATAAAGAAGCTGGGGAAAGAATAGGTTTAGGGAAGGAAAATGAGTTCAGTTTTAGATTTAGGATTTAAGATCTAGAACTGAAAGATACATCTAGTCCAGCCCCTCATTGTATAGAAGAGGAAGCTGAGGGTCAGTGGATTAAGTCTCTTGCCTGTGATCACACAACACATATTACTGGTGCTGAGATTTCAACCTAGGACCTAGAGTTTGAGGTTACCCAAGGAGATCCAGGTTGACAAACTTTCCCTGCTTCCCTGAAGATACAAAGGATACCCCAGAGGAAAGGCACCTATGAAGAATTAGGGCCACAGAGCAACTTAATAAATGTTTCTGGAAATGTATATGGAAAATTAAGAGGATTCTGACATCCTTACAGGGCCTTTCAGATCAAGCCAGACTTTTCATCCCAGCACTGAAAGACCTTAATAGCTAATAGAATTTAGTTACTGCTTTAAGGTTTTTAAAGCACTTCCCAAATATGAGGCACAGGTACCATTATTATCTTCAATTTATGGATAAGGAAACTGAGGCTGAGAGAAATTAAGTAACTTGCCTAAAGTCTCACAGTTTAAGTTCTCAAACTTAGGTCTATTTAACACCAAATCCAGCATTCTATCCACTATGACACCTGACTTCCCCTTCTTAAAGAATAGAAGCTCTTTTAAGGTAGAGATCATTTGGTTGTTTTTTGTTTTGTTTTGTTTTGTTTTTATCTTTGTATCCCCAGTGCCTAACATATAGCAAATAAATCAGTGAATTTTAAAAGCATTTATTGAACACTCACCAATGTCCTGAGCACAGAGCTATGCACTTGGGATAAATAGGGTTTTCACATCACAAAAGTGAAAACTGTCCCTAACTTCAAAAAGCTTACATTCTAATAGAAGACCATACATAAGGGAATAAAGGCCTGAGGAGAAGTATTTTGGATTGAAAAGTTACCAGCTGTAGGAGAGGAAGCTAGTAGACTGATATTCTCTTCCTACTGGCAATGGGAGTATTGTTTTCATTCTAGTTCCAGAACTAGAAAATGGAAGGCTTATTGAGGGAGGGGAATGACAAATTGCTGATGGGATGGTGAAGAAGCCTCATGAGCTAAAAAGGTTAAATCTTTCCAAGTATTTCCTGGAGCAAGAGGAGGAAGGGTTAGCTAGAAGTTAATCTGATAGTATAGCAACTTAATAAATGTTTCTGGTAAAGTATATGGAAAGAATAACCACAAAACAGTACAAGACGAATGTCACAAAGTTACCAAGAAATTAGGACAGCCCCAAAGACAAGATGTGAAAGATACCTCTCCTTCTGACTCCTCTTCAGAAGTGGGAAAGCTATTTCAGAGAGTTTTCTCTCCTTTTTAAAAGTATTGATCAGTTTTATTATTTTTTTTTTCTTTTAAAAAATTCTTTGTTCTGTGGGATAGCTTTTTAGGACCAGAAAGGAATATGGGGAATTTAGGCAATGTAGAAAAAAAAAAAAAAAACACTAAAATGTTACTTTAAAAATAAAGGCTTGTAGTTTATCCCTTAAAAAGAAACATGAACATATGCACCTTTCCCTTCTGTGCTAAGGTGGAGGACTATGGGTTTGGAATGCTGCATATGCTACCAGAATGGGTTGGTGAATAACTTAATTTTGCTAAACTACTTTTCCCCTGTGTTTTTTTGTTTTGTTTTGTTAAAAGAGACAGCTAATTGAGTAGGGAGGTGAAAGAATCTATTTAGAAAAGAAGGTGATGTAGAAATAAAATGTATTAATTTAAAAAAAAATAATTGTTTACTGAATTAAATTCTATCTCCTGACCCAATTATCAGTGCTCAACTCCTCTCCAAGACTGAGCCATATCTATGCCAGGCTTCCTTCCCCTATTTCCAGAATATTTCCTCCCTCTGCCTTTCTCTACACACACACACACACACACACACACACACACACACACACACACACACAATTAGCACTGGGAAAGTTCTAGGGAAGCAGACATCGTTGCTTTTTAGAGGTATTTAATGAAGGGAAGCCATCCAAAGTTGCTGAGACCTTGAATGTTAAATGCTCTCATTTTCTGACCTTTGCCTTGCCCTCATAGGCACAGACCTCCCAAAAGCCAAAATGTCCAGCAAAAGGGCCAAAGCAAAGACCACAAAGAAACGTCCCCAGCGAGCGACATCCAATGTTTTTGCCATGTTTGACCAGTCTCAGATTCAGGAATTCAAAGAAGCTTTCAACATGATCGACCAAAATCGAGATGGATTCATTGACAAAGAGGATCTCCATGATATGCTGGCCTCCCTTGGTAAGGACTACTGGAGGGGGAGGGGGATGATGAATGGCTAGGGCTTCTATCAAAGGAGCTAGAACCAGTTCAAAGAGCTGGTCAGAAACTTAGAGGTCCCCAGGATCTCTTGACTCCAAATGTGGGTGCCGTTCCTACTATACTACAAGTTGTAACCTTCATAGGATGTCTGGAGGCAAGCCCTTTCCCCACTCTTGCTTGACCTGTTTCCTCATTTGCAAATGATGCAGCCGGATTGGATTGATGCCATTGCCTGGGCTCTCCTTCTGTCCTCTACCTCCTAAAGCTCTCCTCCAGTCATTATTTCCTAAATTCTGCCTGGGGAGGGAGAAGAATGTGGAAAGACTAATTTTAAAAAAGAAGTAAAGGATATTTGTGGCTCTTAGTCACTTGTCAATCCTTGAATCTCTCGAGATTCCATGCGGAACTCCACTATTGGTGACAAGAGAAAGACGAATTTGTCCTGGGATAGGTATTGTCGTGGGTAGAACAGTGGTCTTGAAGTCAGGAGTATCTGAGTTCAAACTCTGCCTCAGTTACTAGCTACGTGACCCTAAGCAGGTCCCTTACCCTCTTTGGGGCCTCAGTTTCCTCATCTGTAAAGTATGGAATTTGGTGACTTCTAAACTCTTTTATCTGTAATTTTATAATCTCTCAAAAAGCTTTTAGCTTAGAGAAGGAGATGAATGTCTAAAGACATGGTTTTTTTTCCTTTAAACATTTTTTTAATTTAATTGATGCCTTTTGTTCATATCAAGAGTCATTTTGGGATATATTGATTCCCCATCTCCTACTCAAAGCCAATGAGCTTTTCTTTGTAATAGTCAGACAAAACTGGCAGATCCATCACATGATATGAGAATATACCCAATATTCAGTACCCCTAGTCCCCTCTCCTCTCTCCTAGAAAATAAGGGAGTTTTGACCAATATCCTGACTCCAAATTCAAGGCTTTTTCTGGCACACCACAAAGATCTGCAGGCTCTCCCAGGTGAAAACTGTGATCCAAGAACAGGAGCTATGAGTCTTGTATCTTAGCCCATGGCCCAGGCACAGTAAAAGCCATGGAACTTCAGAGTATTGGAGAGGTGGAGATAAGAGTAGAAGAATACCAGTCCAGGAGGTCCAGGAAATATGACTTAGAAGACCCCAAAATCACAGAATGTAGCATTGAGAAAAACCTTAGAAATCATTACTCCTCTTTTTTTGTCTTTGTTTTTTCCCAAGGTAAAGGAACTAAGACCTAGGGGGATGTGGTCTTGCATAAAGTCTCACCAGTGAGAAATAGCAGAAATAAAATTTGAAATAGAACCCCCTCTTTCTAAATCCATTGTTCTCTTTGTGCTGTTCCTCTGCCTTAAGACATAGATATGGGTGAAGGTATCTAGGACCCCAGAATAAGAGGTTGAAGGGAAGGGTTGGGGGAACAGGGTTGGAGGTAAAAAGAGTGAGGGGGTTAGGGAGGTGTCCTGTGAAAGTAGGATGGAGACAGGAGTCAGGAGGCTCCAGGAGTGTCTGGCTCATTGTAAGCATCATGTGTATGTATCCCCCACAGGGAAGAACCCCACAGATGAATACCTAGAAGGGATGATGAGTGAGGCCCCTGGACCCATAAATTTCACCATGTTCCTGACCATGTTTGGAGAGAAGCTGAATGGGACGGACCCGGAGGATGTTATCCGAAATGCCTTCGCTTGCTTTGATGAGGAGGCCTCAGGTTGGCTGGATTGCAGTTTCTTGGGGACCTAAGGGAGTATCTCATCCTTGCCTAATATCATAGCTTACTCTGTAGGATCTCAGAATTTGGCAAGGGACCTAAGGGAAGGTTTTGCAGTTCTAAGTTCTTCAGAAGTGGCCAGCTCAAGCCCACCTTGGTATCTGGACTTCAAGGAGCTAAATGGGCTAAGGGCTCATCTGGAAGACCTAAAATTACCCACTGCCTCTTAGTGAACTTCTTTGCAACAAACCTAGAAATAAATCTCCTATTTCCTTTTTTTTGGGGTGGGGAGAGGATGGGAATTCTGGATCTGCCATTTCATTGTTCTGTAAAAACGCCTATCACCAACAGAGAATGTAAACTCAACTGTAACGTTAATCTTAGTTGTCTAGGGTAATTCCCCTCGCCATATTCCTATGTAAGAACCTCACAGACCATCCCACTGCCTTATTTCTCCCATAGAAAAGAAACCTCTGATAGACGTTTCTGCTTTTTTGTCTCCCCTCCCCTCTCTGGGTCCCTGCCCTCAGGAGTCATCCACGAGGACCACCTTCGGGAGCTGCTCACCACTATGGGTGACCGATTCACAGATGAGGAGGTAGATGAGATGTACCGAGAGGCCCCCATTGACAAGAAGGGCAATTTCAACTATGTGGAGTTCACCCGGATCTTGAAGCATGGAGCCAAGGACAAGGATGACTAGCCCTTTCACCCTCAACATTTCTTGTTCTCACCACACCCTTCCACCCCACTCCCACCTTCCGTGTTCCTCATGCCCCTTGCGGTCCACACAGCTACCATATACCAGGAAGGTCCATGAGTTCTTGCCTGGCCTTAGATCTGACATATTTGCTGAGCAAGAAGGCTGAGAGCCCCTGAGCTTTGGGGATGGATGTCCCTCATTTTTGTCAAAGGGACTAGGGCCTTAGGTCTCTAGCCTGCCTGAAGGGATATTCAGGGAAGGTGGATTTCTTCCTTGGCAAGTACCAACCTGGGGCTTCACAGCTTTTCTACCACATACTACTATTCAAGGCTCTAAACAAGGGAAGGAGCAGTTAAGTGACTTGGCCAAAGCTGACCCTCTGTCCTCTTTCCCAGTGTCCTGCAGGGACCAACTTTCCTTCAGCCCCAGTCCCTTGCCACTGCCTCATCTGGTTAATGTGGCCTATTCCAAGATGACACATTCCTTCCTCTTACAGGGGACCCTAAAATATTCCTCTGTTTCTTTTGTGGCCCCTGCCACACCCTGCCCCCTCAACGTCATTCACTTGCTTCCCTCAAGGTACACAAAGGAGAGGAGCATTGCACCAGCACCCTGTCCAGCTTCCAGATGGGGTTTGAGTGAGAGTCTAAGGAAGTGTAGCCTATTGGTGTGCACGATGCATGTTAAAGCCAAGTGTGGCTTGTATGAATCCATGTGTATGTGATTACATGTATATATATCTATACATCTGTGTAATGTAATATGTTCTGGTACATGTGTTTCCAAGGTTTAACGCCAACTTTAGATTTGGCAAGAAAGAGTAGACACTAGCCCAAGGTGACTCAGTTTGACTCAGTTGTCCTCTGTGCAATGAAGGGGGTAAGGATTGGGGAGGGTTGTCTATATGGGAATTCAAGGTTGAGTGCCTGGGGGATGGGGATGGCATTTCTCCAAAGGCTGAATCTTGATATCTTTATGGTGACCCTGCCCCACCCTATCCTACTCCCCTTCCCTGGCAGCAATCTCCTGGATCCTCTGCTCAAAGACATTTGTCCCTCTAAGTTATGTCCCTATTAAGGAGAACATACCTTCCTTTTGTCCTCCCCTCTCAGAAAATCTTGTTTCATCCTGTTTCTTTTGCATCTTATCTCCCCATGCCAAAAGAAAAAAGAAGCCAGGACTTGGGTTCAAATCTGTTTTAGTATTTGCCATCTATGACTTTTCCAGCCAAGTCTCATTTCCCTTTTCTGGTTTCTCATCTAGAAAAGGTGTTGTATTAAGGAAGCAATCCCAAATTGCAGTCTGAGCACCTACCCTCTTCCTTTGCCCTTTCCTCCTTATAGTCAAAACTATTTTCATAATAATACGGACATATTACTGTCTAATGCAGTAAATATCAATAGGTGTAATACATAAACAAAAGCTCTTTGAGATCCTCGGTAATTTTTAAGAGTGACATGGAATTCTTAGACCAAAAAGGTTGAAAACCACTATATGAGGGGCTCTTCCAAGCCCACTGAAATCCTCTCGATCTCTCTCCTGACCCTTTACAATGAGGAAGAAGCCCTTCTGACAACCAGAATTTTTTTATTGTAAGCCTTTAAAGAGGGAATCCCCCCCAGTCTGCTTGGTTCTCTCTAAACCAGGTAGAGTCTGCCTGGGGTCCTCAAACTTTTTAAATAGGGGGCCAGTTAACCGTCCCTCAGACTGTTGGAGGGCCGGACTATAGTAAAAACAAAAACTTTGTTTTGTGGGCCTTTAAATAAATAAACTTCATAGCCCTGGGTGAGGGGGATAATCGTCCTCAGCTGCCGCATCTGGCCCGTAGTTTGAGGACCTCTGAGACCTTTTCTAAGTACCTTCATAGGCCCTTCCTTGACATCTCAAGTGGGTAATGACTGGCCCTATAAAGCAGGTAAGAGCCTTAACTTCCTGATCTATGTCCACATCTCTCCCAGTGACCCTCTTCCCTTCACTTTTCTGGTTGGGTTTCTGTTTGGACTGGAGATTGGGGCTTGAGTTTAATTACCGATCATTATTTTCTTAGTGACCCTAGAGAAATATTTTCCCCTATGGGCCTCACTATAATAGTGGACATAAAATCATCTGGAAAGGCTGGTCTCTGAAAGCAGAGATAAGAGTTATTCTCATATCCATTACTGGCATCTGTGTTTGCCAGGTCAGCAAGGCACAACCAAATCCC
The DNA here is from genome assembly GCF_902635505.1 of Sarcophilus harrisii. Lineage (NCBI taxonomy): Eukaryota > Metazoa > Chordata > Mammalia > Dasyuromorphia > Dasyuridae > Sarcophilus > Sarcophilus harrisii. The sequence continues at coordinate 423,384,406 of NC_045427.1, forward strand.
ACTCAGGCTTATGCCATTATATTTGACAAATGCATTCTCCCGATGTCTGGCAAGTGGGTGGTCCCCTTCGAGGATTTCTCAGAGTTAAAAAACCCGCTAAGGCCCAGAGAAGAAAAGGGATTTGTCTACAGTGTCACAGCAAGTCAGGTAGATCTAGGAAGCCAGCTCAATCAATCAACAAGCATTTACTAACGATTTACTCTGCCTGGGCCTGTGCTAAGCTTGGGTAATCAAAGTTAAAAGTAAAGTAGTCATATCCTCAGAACCATAGGGAAGTTAGAAATTAGATCGAGAGAGTTGAGAGGTCATCTCCAGCCCCCCCTCATTTTACAGATGAGGAAACTTGAGGCTTGGACAATACAATTAGCCCAAAGTCATAGTAGTAGAATTAAAATTTGCACAAGTTCCTGACATTACATACAGTGCTGCCCTGTTCACCCCGCCCCCCAATTCCCTCTTAACTATTTCTTGATTCCTCACCGCTTCACTGGAACCCGATTCCAGGCCATCCCAAGATGTTCTTTTAACACACCAGCAGAGAAATTTTGGAATCTGGAACAACCAGAAGTTAAAGGCTTACCTGCCCTCAGATAAAGTTGTTGCTAATACAATAATAAAGCAAGGGGAGGGGGAAGGGAGGGGAAATCTTGGGATAAATAAAGCAGCTTCTGGGAAGGGAAGAAGTACCCTCAGCATACTTATTAAGCGTCTTACAAATTTTCAGCCTTGGGACCAAACTATCATTTTAGGCACAACTAAGTACCTCAGGGTAGGAAGTGGGGAACAGGGGGAAGCAGAGCAGGAGGATGGGGGGGGGGGCGGGGCGCCTGCTTTGATACAGTGTAGTACTTCAACTCAACCCAGTGAAAAATAACCCTGAATTAGCCTCACACTTAATCTTAGCATATCAGTGGCAGGATCTGTTTTGCTTTCACCAGATATTTTTTTTTTTGGCTTTTAGTTTTTTTTTAGGGTTGGTTTTTTGGGGCGGAGTGGGGAGGCCATAGGTTGCTGAGATGAGGGAAAGGAGCGGACAGAGAGAGCACAGTTATGTACCGCAAAATTAACATAGGTGTTCGTTTGGAATGTGGACTTCTTTCAGAATTTTCCTGTAAAATTTAATTTGGTCATGTAAATTTACATAAAGCAAGAACTGTATCTCTAATGGCTTCCTTTCAGATCTTCCCTTATGGAAGACTCACTTTAGGTTGGAGAAGGGGGAAGACCAGTAGGTCTTGGGACTGATTCAGGTCTGGCTAATATTGCTTTTGGGGACCTTAACCCTATCCTGCTTCAGATCATTCTCCTCCCTATCCATCCCTCTCTCTAGCTTGCATCTTGGCCAGCTCTGGTATTTGCTTTTTTTGCTGAGCTTCTGTCTCCCTGTTAACAGCTAGACCCGTTCCAGATCTTAACTTCTTCACCCTCTGGAAATTTTTCCTGAGTGACCCCACCTTACTCTACTCATTTTTCATGTTAGGGCTTGGCTACTTCTTGAATTGTAGCCACATAAAACACCCAGGATGCACTTGCTTTCAGCAGTTTGTAAGGCCATTGCCCAAGCTCTCCTTCACTGGTACCTGGATAGCCTTTGTCAGATCATTAAACACCTGGAAAAAGCTAGAAAACAAGTAAAGAAACTTATCCCTGAAATGGAAGGCACCATTGCCTCAAGAGCACCCAGGAATGAATGTTAAAATGGTTTCACTTCTAGGTATAGCATCGCCCAAGTCACTAGCTCCTTTCTGTACCTCAGAGTTTATAAAATGAGAGGGCTGGACTTGTATATCCCTTAAAGACTTCTAGCTCAAAATACTATCACTTTTCTGAAATTTATCATTATCACAATTATAGCCAACATTTCTATAAAATGGGAACATAAAGATCATTCTCAGATCTGTACAGTGAATAGATGAACATTTAAGTACTTCCTATGTGTAAATCACTATGCCTAATGCTTCCTAGACAAATAGAATAGTAAACTGGTTCTTACTTTCAGGAAAATCACATTTTACCAGGGGACAACATCTGTGACATATATAACACATTAACACAGAACAACTTTATCCAGGATTTCTGTCCTGAAATTTTCTAGTCCTAAATTATCAACTGCTTATTGAAAAATGCAAACTGAATGTCAATCCATAAACATCTTTTAAGTGCCACCTGCATGCCCGAGGCAGGGAGGTGGCCCAGTGGCTGGAGCCACCAGACCTGGAGGGGAGTCTGGTCTCAGACATTGCCCAGCTCTTAAACAAGTCACTTAACCCCGCCTGCCTCAGTTTCCTCATCTGTACAATGAACTGAAGAAGGAAATGGCAAACTCCTCCGGTGTCTCTACCAAGAAAACCCCATGTGGGTCCCAAACAGACACACCGGAATCACAACAGTAAAGCATCCATAACCGTGCTAAAGGCTAGGGACACAAAGAAAGGCAAGGAGCTCCCGTTCAGACACAGGAGACCACATGTAACACCATGCACAAACCAGCTGGAGACGGGTTAAAATGGAGATAACCAACAGAAGGAAGTCACTAGAATGGCAGGGGATGCCCATGAGCACTCAAACTCAACAACTCATAGTTTTGCCCCTGCCCCCAGCCCACCCTCTTGTCAACGTTCCTCCAATGGTTCTGGGCACCAGCATCTTCCCGGTCCCTGGGGTTTACAAGCTGGGTGTCAGCAGCTCTTCACCCACACTTATTCCACATATCCAACCAGCTGCTAAATTTGTCATCTCTATCTTTGCGAGGGGCACTTGGTTCTGTCTCTCGACATATAGCTGACGAAGGCCCTCATCACTTCTTGCCTGGTGTTCCTCATTCCAACACATCCTTCCCTCAGCTGTCAAAGTGATGTTACTAAAGCACAGTAGGTACCATCTCTGTGTGTGTGTCTGTCCCCCTCTCACTCTATTTCTCTCCCTCTGTTTCTCTCGCTCCTTCATACACACACCCCTTTTTGGACCAAAAAAACAAACAAACCTCTACTGGGTTTCCTATTATCTGCAAGAATCAAATGTAAACTCTTTTGTTAGAAATGGAAAGCTCTTTCCATCCTGGCCCCTTACTTCCCCAAACCTTACACCCATTCTCCAATTCAACTCTATTGGTCTGTTTTCTTTTTTTGTTTGTTTGTTTGCCCCCCCCCCCAAAAAAAAATGATACTAATGTTGTATCAACCCAACTCTCCGGCTTTTGTGCATTTGCAGTTTTCCATGTGCCTTCCTCATTTCTTCCTCTTAGAATAAATACCTGACCTCCTTCAAGACTCAGTTCAAATGCCACCTTCTGCTACAGCCTTCTGCAAACCTCTTCAGTTGCTAGCATCTTCCCGCTAAGATTACCTTCCATTTATCCCCTATATGTCTTGTATCTTTCTACCTGTTGAAAGTACATTAGAATATAAGATCCTTGAGGACAGGAACTACTTTTCTTTTTTTTTTTTTTCTTGTTCCTAATGACAAAGTACCTGAGAATGAGTCCTTGGTAAATGCTTGTTGATTGATGAGCATATTAGAATTGATTTCTAGGTACCAGACAATACAACCATTCTTGAGATTTCTTGGTCACCAGGTGCAAATATCTGTTTTCTCCTCTGGATTAGATTGTAAATGTCTTGAGGACAGAGACTCTCCAGATTTTGAAATTGCATCCCCAGAGTTTAGTAAGGTGCCAACACTCAATAAATGCTTTTTGTTTGTTCATTCAAAAGACTTCCTTCCTTTCTCCCCTTTCCCCCATCCCCCTCTGCAATTTTCCTCCCCCTCAACGAGCACATAACACACCGTAAAAGTAATCACTCCCTCTTCAAATTTTCTCCTGGTATTTTGGCTCTTTTCCCTAGATCCCATTCAACTTTGCACTAATAACTATTTGCCCCTTCTCCTGACAGCCCCTCCTCTCATTACACTGCAAGCTTCCCTATATATTCATTTTTGTAGAATAAGGCACATAATAAATGCGTTAAAAATGTTTATTGAACTGAATTTCTAAGTCACGTAAGGTTACGTTTGTAATGATTACAGAGGTCTAGCTGGCTTTAGAGGCCAAATACTTAGTTTTAAAGATGAAAAAACAAAAACTTAGAAAGGTTAATTAAGTAAGTAAGCATCAGTTAGGATTCTAAACTTGGGTGCTCAGATCTTGAATGATCTCGAAATAATGCTATACTTGGCACTTAGTAAGTGCTTAATTAATGCTTTTTGACTGATTCCTAACATTCCTTTCCCCCAAAAAATTTCCCTACAAAAGGAGTAGATCAATGGGGTGACTGCCCATAAAGTGTTTTATGGAGCTATATAAATCTCAGCTATTGTTTTTATTATCTCGGCCTGTTTTTCTGTGCCTCCTAAGAGGAACAATCAGGAAAAATCTCTGGGCAGTTCTGGGATTACTTTTTGGGAGATCTTATGGATCATTCAGGAAGGAGAAATGAAGATAAAAAAACAATATTTTTAAAACTGAGCTTTTTTTTTTCCTTTCTAAATTGTAAATCTGAACCTGTTTTCATTATTAACATGGTGAGAAAATGCCTCCTACCAATGCAGAAAGTGTTTGAAACAGTCCTGAAATTTAAAGTCTTGCATTCCTACAGCAGTGATAGGTTAAAGCAGCTGGCCCAAGGTTGCCCAGTCAACAGGAACCCAGTCTGGGTTGTAGGATCTCCCGTTTATTGAAAAGATACAGGAATGGGGCAGATAGATGGCCAAGTGGATAGGCCCCGTGGTCAGGAGGACCTGAGTTCAAATACAACCCCATACACTCAACACTTCTTAGCTGTGTGACCCTAGGCAAATCACTTAACCCCAATTACCTTGCCAAGAAAAACACATAAATAAAAAACCCACCAAAAACGGTTCAGAAAGACCAAAGGAAACTAAAAACTTGCATTTATATAACACTTCATTAGTGATCCCATTAGATGCTAAGAACCATATCAGGCTGGATATGGGATCTTTAAGCCCATGATACAGATGGGAAACCTGAGGCTTAACAAGCTTGGGTGACAAGCCCAAAGTTACTTACAGGGGGCTCAAGATTCCAGGCCTGAATCAGGATGATTATGAAACAGCTTCTATTAGGCAAAAGTTCCCAACTTCTCTAAGGTTCCAAGACCCCACAGTCACCTGTGAGATGCATTCCCTTCCCCTCCATTGCATAACAGGGTTATGGGCAGATGGAAGAGTTAGACTGAATTACAAGGAGTATGGTTTTGGAGATGAGGAACAGCCCATCCTCACTCTGAGATTATCCCTGAAGGTGGCTAAGGCACCTAGGCTCTCATGATCTCTAAGGGCCCCTGCTATTCTAGATCCTGGTTGTTGAAGGGTATTCCTTTCTGGTTCAAGCCTTCTAAAATGGCTGCCCTGGGAAGCCCAGCCATTTTGTGTGTGAGTGGCCTACAGGGACACCAGCCTGGGTTTCTGGCATGAAACCCCTCTCCCCAGCATCACACGGGCTTTCCCAGCCCCGCTGTCCCCTCCCCCTCCTCCCTCTGCTCCATCTCACACTTCTCTGACCCCAGGTGGTGCTCCAGGTTGGGTAGGGTTTCCCTCCCCCAGCTTTTGAATGGACAACATGATATTCCCAGGACGGCAGTAAAGCTTGGACTGGGCCTGACAAAGGAAGGATAGAGATGTACCTTGCTAAGCTCTAAAGCCTCCAGGAGAAATGAGAGCTCTCTTAGCCAAAGGTTCCCGAGTCCTCCCAGCTTTTACCTTTTCTCCCTCCCCTACTTTTAACTGTTGAAACCTGAGCCATCCCTCAAGGCCAGGGCCCAATACCAACATCAGCAAGAAGTCAGCGAGGTGGTGCAGAGGGTAGAGGGCTGAACCTAGACTTGGAAGAATCTGAGTTCCAATTTCCCCCGTGTGACTCCGGGCAGATCACTTAAATAATCTCCTATCTGCAAAATGGGCACCTTTATCTTTGCAGATCTTAAAGCACTATCCTCATTATTTGTCCCAAAGCCTAAACATATTTGATGCAGTCCCCTCATTTTATTGATAAGAAAACTGAATCAAAATGACTTGCCTAGGGCCAAGCAAACGAAAATACAGAAAAGCTTCCCGGGCATATATTAGAGATGTTGGGAGATCATGAAATCAGAGATTCCCAGTTGGAAGAAACTGCAGAGGCCCATCTTCTTACTTTGCAGATGTGGAAACTGAGGCCTATTCAAGTTAAGTGAGTGATCCATGGGAAACTGAGCCACAGCACGTCATGGTGACTTGCCCAGGACGACACAGCAAAAATACAGAAAACCCACCTTGCCATAAAATTTTAGGGTTGGAATCTTTGAGCCTCAATTTCCTCAACTGCAAAGTTTGTTGGGCTGGAGAAAGGAGACAGCACCTATGTCTCTACCCAGCTCTGACTTCCCAGTCTAAATTTCCCCGCACTAAAGGGGACAATAGTCTTTAGAAGGTGTTAAAGTGGGGCTGGAGAGAAGAATCGAAGTTTCTCCTAAATCTCCCCCAAACAATCTTTAGATTAACACCCCTGGGGTGGTCTCACAAATGCTGATTAGAATCTGTTAAACCGTCTACAATCTGATTGGGAGAGCAGCCGTGGTGCGCTGGGAAGTATTTAGATTGAGGAGAGAGAGATCCTCAAACAGCGTCTCTCCACCCCTTCTCTCTTAAAGCGATTGTGGACGACAATTTCCTTAGCTTTTGCCTACCAGAAACCGTGTTTTTATCCCCATTTTACTATGGAGGAAACTGAGGCTACGGAGGAAGGCCAGCGGAGGAGCCCACGGCTGAGCTGAGATTAGCATCCCGAACTCCAGCTTCCTAGCCTAGGGTTAAACATCTCTTCCTGAAGATTGCCATTTCCAACTCTAAATTCTTAAGATGTTCCTTAAAAAGGAAAGCAGCGTCCATCCTCCCCTTCTAAGAGCTCGTTCCCTGTGGCCCAGCCTAGGAAAAGCATCTCGCACGCTTCCTTTCCCACTCATGCTGCCCCATACACCAAGTGTGAAGGAGCTGGGTCCTCTCTAGCCCTCTGTAATTGGGGGAGGGGAGAAGGGTTGGGAGAAAGAGGCCTGAATCTGGAGGCAGGAATTCATGGGATCATCCTCCATCCAGCTGACACTCACTAAGCGCTCTGATAAACAGAGAGGCACACTCGGATCATTTCAGGAGGGAGAAAGCCCTAAGAACTAGCTTTATCAATGAAGCATCCCTGGGGGGTTTCCGCGGCATCGTGGAGCCGACGCTTGGAGGAAGAACCAGGACTCTGAAAAGAGGAGGCGAAAAAGTCACATATGTCCAGGCTCGGGAGGGGGGGAAGACATGGAGGCTGGAAACACAGCTCCGAGCTCCTGAAAAAACGAGAAAGCCAGTCGGGTCGAGGATGTGCGAAGAGGGCCGGAACGCAGGGAGCCTTCAGTGAATGCAGGCTGAAGAGGGGTCTTTCTGGCTTCTCAGGACGAGGCTGAAGAGCCTCTATCCTGCACGGGAGACAACGGCCCTCCGAAGGCTCCCCAGCTAGGGACGGGACCCCGCTCGCGCTTCTAGGGGATGGTTGTGGACGAGGGAGGATGGGTGGGAGGGTGAAGCGTGGGCTTACAAGTAAAAGGGGTCTCGGAGAGTATCTGAGCCAGCCCTTTCCTTTCCCAGGCGAAGCAAGCGCAGGGGACGGAAGTGAACGCCTCTGTGCGACCCCTTCTCTCTGGGGCGGGACCCCTGAGGCCCGCGAGCGCAGGGGAACAGTCCGCGGTCACAAGAGCGCAGCGCCGGGAGTCTAGGGGCCGCGCACTTCCCGAGGTGCAGTCTGCGTCTCTGACCCTGCTCCCGGCTTCTGGGCGGGTCCGAAGCCCCCCGGTCGGCCGCGTTTGAGAGGGCTGCGGACGCCCCCAGTTGCACAAGGCCCTGCTGCGCGGGAGCCCGTAGGCCGTACCGGGGGCACGAAGGCTGTCGCCTCGGGACGGGGGAGGGGGCTGCGCTTGCGAGACCCCGGGCACCGCCTTCCTCTAACCGATAGAGTGTAAGTTTCCTGAGGGCAGGGCTGGTTTTAAATGGTCCTAACAACCCTGGCAAGCTTCTTGCAATCCTGCCGAATCGAGCGGAACTCCAGGCAGTTAGCAGTGCAATTGCACTCAGTCCCAGAAAGGCGCAGCGCCCACCCCCCGCTGCTGAGCCGCGGCTTCCAGAACCTTGTCTCAGTTCTTGCGCCCGGAGGCTCGCCACGAGGCCCGCGGGGTGGGGGCGGGGGCGGGGGGGGGCGGGGGCGGAGAGCCGGGAAGATCTGGGAGAGGTCAGGTCAGGTTTGTTTGCCCAAGGAGGGGATGCGAAGTACCGGAATTAGCACCTCGGACAAAAGCCGCCACCGCCGGTACTTAAGCCGGCGAGCCTAGGGCCCGGAGGGCGTTAGCCGGGCCGGACAGAACAGGAAACTGAGGCGCAGAAACGGGGCGGGGCTAGCGCGGGACCCCGGGCTACCTGGGGGACCGCCCCGCGCGCGGAGCTCCGCTCCCCCGCGTGCCGCCCCGGAGAGCGCCCAGTGCGCGGCGCTGCCGCTTCCCCCGCCGCGCCAGGGACCACCTTTGTCAGGTACGGCCTTCCCCAGAGTCCCGGGACCCCAGGAGCGCCCGGGGACGGAGGCAGCTGAAACGGCCGGTTCCGCTCCCCTGCTGTCCCGCCTCCCCGCAGCCCTCGGGGTTTCTGCCCTTCCCCCTCCCCCCGACCCGGGGGCTGGGTGTGCGTTGGTTTGGGGTCCCGGCAGGGTCGGGGGGCGGAGAATGAGGGAGGGGCGTGCTAGGGGAGCGGGCAGGGGCTGGAGGAGGGGGCGCGGGGAGGGGATCTGACGTCAGGCCGCCGGGGTGGTTTCCAGCCTGGGAGCTGTCAGAGCGTGTGTCAGCAGGGAGCGGAGCCCCCGGAGCCCCCTCCTCCGCGCCGTCCTCCTGAGACCCTCCGCACTCCCCCACGCCGTGCCCCGGGCCCGGAGCCGAAGGGCCCGCAGCCGAAGGGCCCGCGCGGACATGAAGTCTGCTCGGAAAAGTGAGTCCGGCGGCGGCGGGGGACGGAGACCGAGAAGTGGGAAAGTTTGTGTGTGCGCGGGGGCGGGGAGCGTGTGCGCGTGCAAGCCGTGCGCGTGCAAGCCCGGGGGCGGGGGCGGGGGCTCCCCAGCCTCCCCCCTCCCCGCCGGCCGTGGCGGCGGAGGCATCTTTGTCCGCGCCCCCCACCCTAGCTCCCCCCGCGTACCCCCCCACAGACCCTCGGCGCGGGCGCGGAGGTGGCCGGAGGCAAGCGGCTTTCAGTGACAGCCGGAGGGGGGGCGGAGGCGGGCGGGCCCGGGCCGGGGGAGAGGGACACGGGGGCGGGCTCGGCCCGCGCAAGTTCCTGCTTCTTTGGAACAAAGAAAACTCTTGTCTCCCGGCGTCCGTCAGTCCATCCGTCCCTTTTGGGCTCGGGGCTAGCGGCCCCCTCCTCGCACGGAGCAGGCACACCCCCCCCCCGCAGCTTCCCCAAGCCCCCCAGGACCTGCCCGGACGAGGGACCCCGCAACCTTCCGCTGGGGGTCCGGGGCGGCCAACATGGAGCCCATTCCCTGGGAGGGCAGGCTCGTTTAAAGACCAGACCCTGGCCCCCGAACCCCCACCTCGGGACTCGGGGAGGGGGTCCTAAGCACGCCGGATCAAAGCCCCGGGCAGGGGGGTGGAAAAGAAACTTTTTTCTGCCATTGGACACGTGAGTTTTCTTTCTTCTCCAGCCACCTTCCCTTCTCCCGCCCCTTTCACGGAAAGCCCCTTCCCCACGCTCTCTTATCGCCGCTACCCCCCCACACACACACATCCCCTGCCCCAGCTTGGGCAAGGGTGGCCTTATTCCCCCAGGGCCTGTTCCGGGGGTAATTCGAGGACGAAGCTTTGGGGAATTGGAGATGTGAGCTGGGGGGGAGGGAGGCCGAGCTCTCCCTGCTTCAGTTTCTGTTGGGGTCGTCCCCCAACTTGAGGGGGCCCGCCCTTCCCCTGCCCTCAAGCCATGTGCTTTTCGCCGAGCCCCCTCTCCTGGCCCGGGCGCCCCAGGAGCTGCCTTTCAGCGAAGCTTGGAGTGGGCTTTGTGTGCGGGGGCGCTCGCGTGTGAAAGTTGTGGGGGCTCTGGCGGGACCGTTCTTGTAAAAATGGCATGTGCGAGTCGTGCAGGTGAATGACATCGCCGCGTATGCGGGTTCGGCGCCTATTGTGTGCCGAGCGCCGAGGGGAAGAGCCTCGCAGCCGCTAGCGTGGAAGTAAAGTTGCTGGGAGTTGTGCAGAATTGTGTGTCCCTGGGAAAGCTGGGAGGGTGGTGTCAGGCAGGTGCCCTTTCTCTGGGGCTGGCGTGTGGGCGCTGAACAAAAGCTGACTTAAGCAAGGCCCACCGTGCAAAGCCCCGGGAGAGAAACTTCACAGAGCTCCCTAGCCAATGGGAAGTGTAGCACCTTGTATTAATGCTGGTGTGAGCTGTTGGTGACAGTTACGTGGTTAGGAGTTGTCAGGAGGTGCGAGTGGGGGGGGACGTGAGTATTTGTTTTATCTGTATTTGATGTGGGAGTCCGAGGGGAGAGATGGTGGTGGTAGTGGAGGAATGCTCAGCCTTGCTGCTGTTTCTTACCAGATGCAGTCAGTCTGGAGGCCAGCAGAGAATTTGTACGAGATAACCTTGAGCAAACTTTAATTCCTCCCCCCTTCCCAGCTCCCTCCTTGTCGCTGCCCAACAAAATATCTGTGTCCTTGGAGGGGGATGGGGTGAGGGTCTGAGATGAGCTGGGAAGACTTCACTTTTCTTAAGGGATTAGGATCAAGCTCTCTGGGCAGGGAAACACATCTTCTGGGCCTGCCTGGGATGGGGATGAAAGCCAGGATTTTTTTTTTTTTTTAAGCAAACAGATAAAACACCCCAAAGGAATTCAGAACTGGAGGCTTCCTTTGTGGGGGAGTGGGGAGGGGCCTGTTTCTCTTTCTGAAGGTTTGATGTTTATTTTCCAGTTTTTCTTTGTTTTTCTTTCTATTTTTCTGTGAATCCTTGCCCTGAGACAATCTATGTGTACCTCTCTCTTCTGTGAGCAAGGAGTTTTGGAGGCTGGTTTGACCAGTTGAGTTGGAAGGGAATTTGGAGATCCTCTAATTCAAGGCTCTCATTTTTACAGATAGACAAATTGGAATCCTTAGACCTTGTGGATTTTGTCCTAAATGGCAGGCAGGACTAGAATCTTAATGGATCGCAGAAAGTGCATTTGGAATAAGGACACATCTTGGTTTCAGTCCCATCTCTCTGTGTGGCATGGGCAAGTTACAACTTTTAAATCTGTTCAGTCACAACTTGCCAATCTGTAAAGTGGAGTGATGAGGACAGAAACCACTCTCAGAGGCTTGTGGTAAAGATCGTTGCCAATATGTGTAAAAGCGTTATACAAATATCGTTTGTTTTTATTGTCCTTTGTTCAATTAAATTCAGCAATTCCTATTTTGTAAAGCCTTGTGCCAGACCAAGCAGGAATAAGCGAAATACTAGACTTTTTTAGACCCTAAGCCTCCTGAGGATGGAGATTGTTGCATGTCTAAAGTCTTGATCCTCTGTGGTCTGCACGGGATAGATATTTATTTAATCAGTATTTGGTTTACTGAGTTACTCCTAAGGAGAGTAGATCTGTGTCAAGACCTCTCTCCCAGCTTCTACCTTTGCATTACTCCATTCTTAATAGCACCACCTTATGGTTATAGCTTGTATACCCCAAAAGGGGAAGGCTCACTGCATAATTGACAGTTTTATAAGTCACAAAGAAAGCACATGGTCTAGTTCTGTTAATGTCCCTAATCTCTTGTATTCTTTAGGCCTGGCTAACCTTGGTCTTTGACCAGTATCTTTGTTTGGTTCTGGTAACTGGTTTTGTCAGTCCAGGACCTCCGTGTTTGATTTTCTTTGTGTCATGGATCCCTTGGGCAATCTGGGTAAATTTATGGACCCATTCTCAGAATGTTTTTTAAATGCATAAAGGAGAAAAACATTGAAAAACATTCACAAAAGGAAACCATTTATACTGAAATACAACTGTCAAAAAAAATTTTTTTTAATTCACTCCCCATTAAGAATCCCAGATCTAAGTATATTTCTGACTCAAAGTCTATTGATTTCTCCATTAATCTGGGATTACTGCTGTCACTGTCATTGTATTGCTGCCAACTATAGTGGTTCTCGGGAGTTTCCAGTTTGACTCAGGTACTCTCTATAATCTGCTGCTGACTCTGCTCAGTGTGTCTATGATCATTCCCTGCTTTGATGGGATCATATGTAAAGGAGGTGCTATAGATGTACAGGCTTTTCTTTGAGAGAACTGATGAGTTTTCCTTTTTCTGTCCTCACCTGAATCACCTAGCTCACTTTATCAGGCTACATAGATGTCCCCACTGCCCCTTAAAGCCCAGGATGTGGTTCAGATTGACAGTAGTAGTGATCCAGTCATTCTGAATGGGTCAGTGGGAGATTTTTGTACCTAGAATAGATAGACATCTTCAACAAAGGTCTTATCCTTCAATTTTGTTGATCTCAAAGTGTATTCCTCATCACACCTTCTAATGTTACTCCAGCCCTTTGAGATGGCACAAATAACATCATCTCCATTTTACCCAAGGGAAAGCTGAGGCCTGAAGGATAAGTTGTTCAAAGACATACAGGGTGTTAGAAGTGAAGTTTAAACCCAGATTTCCAAGAGTGATATATATACATATATAAAGTAAAACGGGGCAGATATCTATGTATATATGTCTTTTCACGAGATGATAATAGAAAGGGTCAGAATTCTAACCAAACAAGTCTACTGAGTGTCTCGGGAATTATAGTTGATGGCTTCCTATCCCAAGATTCAAAAAAGCTGTTTACTAATGGCTCTAGAATCAATCCCTGGCATAATTTTAGCTATCACCTCCTATAAGATGCCTTCCCAAATATCCCTGGTTGTTAATGCTTCCTTTCTCAAATGTTTCTATGTATACCTCTCTGTTTAGGTGTTGACTCTCCATATTTAAAACAAAGCCTTTTAAAAAAAATCATAGGATCCTTTCTCATGGTAGGTTCTTAATAAATCAGAACTTTTAAACAGTTCTTAAGTAAGTGTCTATTATGTGCTGAACACTGCACTAATCACTGGGGATACAAAAAGAACAACCACAAAAAAAGACAGCTGCTGTCCTCAAGGAACTCACAAACTATTAATAAAATAGACAGACAATAGCAAACACCAAATATATATAGGATTTTAAAAAAGGAAGAAAATAATAAAATATTGAGAGTGGGAAGGTTCTAGAATTAACATGAATAATGTTAATTAGAATGATTTGGAATTCATACCTAGCTACTAATTCTTTGTGTAATGTTGGATAAATCAGTTCTCCTATCTGGGCCTCAGCCCTTTCCTCCTCCTCCTTTAAAGTATACTAAGGTTTGGGTTCTACTCTCTTCGTCTTTTTGAAACTCTTGGAAAGGGTGCATTGGATAGGAAGAGAGATACTAGGGCATATGAACCTAAGATAATTAATTTCTTTTTTTAAAAATAGCTTTTTATTTTCAAATATATGCAAAGACAGTTTTCAGCATTCATCTTTGCAAAACCGTGTTCCAAATTTTTTCCCTCCCTTAGAAAGCAAGCAATCCAAAATATGTTAGATGTGTAATTTTTCTATACATATTTCCACAATTAAGCTGCACAAAAAAAATCAGATCAAAATGGAAAAAAATTAGGAAAACAGAAAGTAAGCAAACAACAACAAAAAAGTTGAAAATACTATGTTGTGATTCACACAGTCCTCTTTCTGGGTGCAGATATATCTCTCCACAAGTCTTTTGGCTTAAATCACCTCATTGTTGGGAGGGGGGAAGAGGAGAAAGCCACAGCCATCAGAATTGATCATCGTATAATCTTGCTGTTGCAGTATACAATGATCTCCTGGTTCTACTCATTTCACATCAGTTCCTGTAAGTCTCTCCAGGCCTCCCTGAAATCATCCTGTTGATCATTTCTTATAGAACAATTGTATTTCATAGTATTCATATCCCATAACTTATTCAGTCATTCTGCAACTGATGGGCATCCACTCAGTTTCCAGTTTTTTTCTACTAGAAAAAGTAGTGCTTTTTGTTGCAAATGTAAGTTTTCTTTTGTTTAAAAAAAAAATGCTACATTTTTGTACATGTGGGTCCTTTCCTCTTTTTTATGATCTCCCTTGAATACGGGAATGTAGAGACACAACTGAATCAAAGTGTTTGCATATTTTGATAGCCTTTTGGGTGTAGTTCCAAATTGTTCTCCAGAATGGTTAGATTAGACTACAACTCCACCAACGATGTATTAGTGTCCCAGTTTTCCTACATCCTCTCCAACATTTATCATCTTTTCCTGTCATCATAGCCAATCTGAGAGGTGTCTTAATTTGCATTTCTCTGATCAATAGACTTAGAGCATTTTTTCATGTGACTTCTTCATCTGAAAATTGTTAATAGAAAGTGATTATAAGATACTATAATTGTTTACCAAGTTTGTCAAGTTGGTAACAATACCTGGATTTAGGTGATCCTTTTAAGTTCCTTCCATCATGTCTCTTGAGATTCATCCTTTGACTCCCTGGAATATTGAGAGGATAATTAATCTTGGGACAGTTGTACCCCGTGAAAGAAAGACGGCAGTAGATCTAGTGTTAGATTTATGGATAAGGTAAGAATTTAAGACCAAAGAAGATATAAAGAACATTACAAAATGCAAAATAGATGATTTTGATTATATAAAATTAAAATTTTTATACAACGAATGTGATCAAAATTATAAGGAAAACTGAAAATTGGGGGAAAGTTTTGCAACAAGTATCTGATAAAGTCTTAATTTTTCAATTGTATAGGGAACTTAGTAAAATTTGTAAAATTACAAAATATTGATAAAGAATATGAATAGGCTGTTCTCAGACAAAGAATCATAGCTATCCTACAGACATATAAAAAAAAATACTCTAAATCTCTTAACAGAGAAATGCAAACTGAAGCATCTCTGAGGTACCTTTTCACATCCATCACAGTGACTAATATGAGAAAAAGGAAAATTTTTGAATGTGGGAAAAGTGGGACACTGATGCTCACTGTTCATGGAGTTATTGAACTTATTCTGAAGAGCAATTTTGGAACTCTGTCCAAAGGACTATAAAATTGTGCAGCATATCCTTTGATCCAACAATATCATTGCTAGGTCTGTATCCCAAAGACATCCCAAAAAAGGGAGAAGGTCCTCCTGGTTGTACAAAAGTATTTATAACGGCTCTTTTTGTGGTGGCTAAGAATTGGAAATCAAAGAGATACTTATCACTTGAAGAATGGCTAAATAAGTAATAGAATGTTATTGTGCTATTAAGAAGTGGTAAGCAGGATGATTTCTGAAAAACCTGGAACGATTTACACAAACGGATGTATAGTGAAGTGAATGGAACCAGAAGAACATTGTACTCAATAAAAGCAATGTTTAAAGAACTGAGAATGACTTAGCTATTCTCTGCAATACAAGGATCTAAGGACTAATGTTGAAGCGCACTAACCACCTCCAGAGAAAGAAATGATATTGTGTGAATAGAGATTGAAGCATGCTATTTTTAATTTTCTTTTTTTTCTTCTTTTATTCAAATCTTTTTATACAAAATAACTAATATGGAAATATTTTACATAATTATACATGTATGACCTATATCTGATTGCTTACCATCTCAGGGAAAGGAGAGAGAGAGGATGGACTAAAATTTGGAACTCAAAATTTAAATTAAAAAAAAAATTATTTTAATAGAAGAAAATAATAATCTGATGTTTCATTTCTCTTTGGTCCCTGACTTTTCCTTCTACTCTCACACCTACCACAGGTTTGACCCCTGTAAGAACCCTGGACAGCCCAAGCATGTCAGATAGTGACCTGGGTGAGGAAGAAGGGCTGACCTCCCTGGACCTAACCCAGGCAGGCAAGAGGAAGAGGAGGGGGAACCTCCCAAAGGAGTCTGTCAAGATTCTCCGGGACTGGCTATATGAGCACCGCTTCAATGCCTATCCCTCAGAACAGGAAAAGCTGAGCCTTTCTGGGCAGACAAGTCTGTCTGTGCTGCAGGTAGGTCGGAGTGGGAGTGAGGGTTGTAGTAGTGGGAACAGGGTCTAAATCATATGTGAGTTAGGAGTCAAAACTCTTCCTTGCATTTATTCAATTTGTGATTTGGACATTTTCCTTGAAGGTCTTCACACATAAAGTAGGAACTCTAAGGTTCCATCTGTTAACTTAAAACTTTTGTTTGTTGCTAAAGTCGTTTAATCTCTCTATGCCTTAGTTCTACTAATTCATAAAATGGGGGGGGGGGAATGTTTGTTTTTATGACTTTAATCTTTGCTAAAAGAGGTCTTATTATTAAATAGCAAAACCTTTTTCTTTAATGCCTCGTATCTTAGGGAAGTGAATCTCAAGGTTATGTTGAGGAACTTAAGTATATGAAGTTCTTACTAAGCTGGAAAGGTCTTGAATATAACTTTTTTTTTTTTTTTTGAGGCAATTAGGATTGAGGGACTTGATTGAGGGAGGCTTCTAACTTGAGAGTTGGGTCCTAAGTAATGATTTTTTCCCCCTAGCCATAATTATTCATGAAAATGAGGGGTGTGTGGAAAGGGTGCAATGTAACAGGTGCATTGGGGACTTGTCCATATCAATGAAAGTATTGAATTCAAGATGGGATTATAAATGACAATATTTTCATGTGCTAAAGTGCATTTCTACATAGTTAAAAGAGTCTGAAAATTATTACCTCCTAGGAAAGGTACCACCTCATTTCAGGAACTCTTCAAGGAATAAGAAGAAAACTTTTTTTTCCCAGGGACCCCATAGTTAGAAATGGGAAGCTTTGGAAAGGGTCATTCATTCTGGAGAGTTAATGTGAGTAGGATATATTAGTTTCCTTGTGAATGATAGAGTCTTTGTCAACAGTGTCTAGAGATTTTTTCTAATCTGTTGAGTCATACCTTTAAAAAAAAACACATTATTTTGTCTTCAACTTAAACTCTAATATTAGTGATTCAATATACAAAGTAGAGTAAAAAGAAAGATTGTTTGTAGAATCATAAGTCTATATTACGGCTTATTTTTCAAGTTTGCAACAAATCCAGTATTTAACTTTGAAAATTCTTCTGCTTGTTTGTATTTCCTTTTGGCCACTTTTCTATTTATTTTCTGGTCATTTAAAAAAGCCCCCAATGACTTTTATCATTTTTATTATTATTTTGAAACCCTCATTTCTCCTTTCTCTGTTATAAATTGAGGAGCAAAAGAAAAAGAAAATCTTTTTTTCTAACAAATATGCATAGTCAAGTAGACCAAATCCTCACATTGTAAGGATGTGTCTTGATTCTGCACTTGGGGGGTCTTATTTCTTTTTCAGGTTCTGAAATTGCATTTTGATCAGAGTTCTTAAGTCTTTCAAAAAAATTTTGTCTCTATAATGTTGATGATAGTGTATAAATTCTTCTGGTTCTACTCAACTTTACTTTGAATCTGTTCGTACAAATCTTCCCAAGTTTGTCTAACGCGACCTACTTTGTTATTTCTATGGACATAATATTTCCATGACATTCACATGCTGTACTTTTTCCCATCATTCCCCAATTGATGGGCACCCCTTTGGTTTCTAGTTCTAGGGAACCAGAAGTAGCGATACCATGAGCATTTTTTAGGTAGGGGTCTTCCCCCTTCTTTCCTTGATCTCTTTGTGATATAGAGGACTAATTGTGCTATCACTTGATCAAAGGGTATGCATAGTTTTAGGTATAAGTGCTACCAGTATACTAATGTACTCAGGTTTCCCAAAGCCTCTCCAATAATTGTCATTTTCCTTTATTGTCATGTTTGCTAATCTAATGAGTATGATAGAACTTCTAAGTTGTTTTCATTTGTATTTCTTAATATTTATGACATGGAGATTTTAAAAATATGATTGTCGATAGCTTGGATTTCTTTCTTTGAGAACCACTTGTTTATAAAATGAGATCTTAAAATTTAGAGCTGGAAGGGACCTCAAAAGCCATCTAACCCAACCCCCTCATTTTATAGGAAACTGAGGCCCAAAGAATTTCAGTGACTTACCTCTGGTCACATAGGTAGTGTCAGAGATAGAGTTTGAACCCATAGCATTTGCCTCTTGTACTTGGTTCTAGTATTTTTTGAAATGTACTGATAAAAAAGTGCTTGGTACCCCCAGCTACCAGGCACAAGACTATGACTAAGGGGAATGGATTTGAGGGCAAAATCTTGTTTTGCTAGAAATTTTAGAAATGTATTATTGATTTTATATATATACATATATATCTCTAACTAATGCCAGAATAATCCTAATTAATATCTGAATTTGTCTTTCCTTCCTTTATGTTATAAGCCATCCTTTGTTATCAAGAATAAGAAAGGAATAGAGTTAAGGAAAGAAATAATCTCAACAAAACCAAATAACATCAGTTATATCTGACAGTATATACAATATTCTACAACCATAGCCCCCTACTTCTGAAAAGAAAGTAAGAGAGGTAGTACCCTTCTAGCTATCCTTTAGAGTCAAGCTTGATTAATACAATTTTATTTTATTCTGTTTTGACTGGGTTTACTGTGTTCTTTCAATTTTTATTTCTGTAGTAATTGTATATATTATAGAGGTTATCTTTCCTTTGGTTTTAAACTTGGTTATTATAATCTCATAGAATTGTTTTGATTATTTTGTTGTTTCTTTCTATTTACACTGTTGTGTATGCTGTTTTCCTGGTTCTGTTTCTGATTTCACTTGGATGGATTAACAAATCTGCATATCTTTTTTTTTTTTCTTTCTTTGAAACAATACAGTAAAGTTCTATTACATTTGTGTGCTATAATCTGAAACTTGGAAGAGTTTAAATGACTTTGCTAGGGGGTGGTCTTATAACTTAAAAGTGTCAAAAAAGAAAAGCAGGTTCAGGTCTCTACATAAATAAATCATAGCATTGAATTACCATATAACCAATGGTAATCCCTCATATTACCTACTGCCTCTTAAATGATCTCTAAAATCATAGGATTTGAGAATTGGAAGAGATATCAGTGACCATCTCAGTCAATGAGCATCTCTTTTGTTTCCGGCTTTTCGCTGTTATGACTATTTTAGTGTTATGGATGTATTTTTTTTCATTGACCTGTAAATTGAGATCTCTGGGTTAGAAGGTTATGGATTCCAAATTTCTTTCCACAGTGACAGAACCAATTCACAGCTCCAAGTAGCCCTATACTAGTGTAGCAATCTTTGGGGCAAACACAGCAGGTTCAAAGTTTTTCATCCTATAATTATATTCAAAGGTTGGCTGAATAGAGTGGTACCCCGAGGTGAATCTGTGATCTAGTTTAAAAGATAGAAACTGGGTTAGAGTAGTATAAGGAAATCTTCTTGGAAGAGGAAGGAAATAAACTAGGCCGTGATATGTCACGTTAACTAACATTTATTTATAAGACTGATAAAATATTTGACATATTAGACCTCTTTTAAGTCTCTACCGGACTTTGTGATGTAAGTTCCACAAGTATTGCCCCCATTTTGCAGATGAAGAAACTTGAAGCTCACAGACCTTAAATAGTTTGCCCATAGTTTCATAGCTAACAAATATCCCAAGATAGATTTGAACTCTGGTGAATAAATAAATGGAATTTATTAATCATAGACTGTATGCTAAGTACTGGGCATACAAACAGAAAAGCTTAGGTAATCCCTTATCTCAAAGATCTCACCTTTAGATAAGGCAAGACAATACATATAAGGAAATTTCAGCTGCAGATTGAATAAAAAAACCTCGTCCTAGAATCATAGTTTTAGAACTAGAAGGGGCATCAGACTGCCATCTAAATCTAATCCCTTAATTTTACAGTTGAAGAAACTGAGGTCCATAAATATTAAATGGTATTCCCTAGATCCCACAACCAATATAAATGATAGAGGTGGAGCTGGAGTTTTCCAATTATAGTTTTAGTTTTCCAACTATAATGACCTTGTTATTTCTATTGGTCCTTAGAGTACAGATGGAAGGCAAGAGGGCAATGTATCATCTTTAATGTTATTTCCATTGATAAAATTACATCTGTTTCCAATGTTGAACTATATGAATTGCCTTGATCAGAATTTTTAAGTTTTTCAAAGGCACCCTTCTTAGGTAGATTTTGGTCAATTTATGGATAGCTGTGAATTCAAAAAGAGGTGACAATTTATGTTAGAAAGAACACAAGATACAAAGTTGAAGGATTTGATTTGGAGCCTAGTCCTTATTATCTTTGTGACTTTTATCTTCTGTCATCTTCATTTAACCAGTAAAAAATCTGATACAAAAGTGGAGGCATTTTTGGAAGGTAGGGATAGGTGAGGACACTGAATGAAATTCAAAGCCAGGTCTCTTCCAGATGTAAAACGATTGTTGTTTTGATTATGATATATATGTGTGTGTGTGTGTGTGTGTGTATACATATATATGTGTGTATATTTATATATGTATATATATATATGTTCTTTTGCCACTAATATTCATTTACTGAGGTAGTTAGAATAAGCATTATCATTGTTATTATTTAAAAAACAAACTATCCTTTTAAAGTCTTTTTTTTTATTAAAGCTTTTTATTTTCAAAATATATGCATGGATAAATTTTTCAACATTAACCCTTAGCAAACCCTTGTGTTCCAGTTTTCCTGCCCTTCCTCCCACTCCCTCCCCGAGATGGCAAGTAAGCCAAAATATGTTAGATATGGTAAAAATGTTGAATACCATATATGAATACATATTTATATGATTGTCTTGCGGCACAAGAAAAATCAAAACAAAAAGGAAAAAATGATAAAAAATAAAATGCAAGTAAACAATAATAATAAGAGTGAAAATGTTATGTTGTGGTCCACACTCTGTTCCTACACTCTCTGGGTGTGGACGGCACTCTTCATCACAAGACCATTGGAATTGGCCTGAATCATCTCATTGTTGGAAAAAGTCATATTGATCAGAATTGATCGTTGTATAATGTTGCTTTGTACAGTGATCTCCTAGTTCTGCTCATTTCACTCAGCATCAGTTCATTTAAGTCTCTCCAGGCCTCTTAGAAATCATCCTGCTGGTCATTTCTTACAGAACAATAATATTCCATAACATTCATATACTTCAATTTATTCAGCCATTCTCCAACTGATGGGCATCGACTAAGTTTCCAGTTTCTTCCACTACAAAAAGGGCTGCTACAAACATTTTTGCACTGATTTTGCTATATTCAAATGATCTCTTTAAAGTTCTGGGGTTTGGAAGAGACCCTCAGTGGCCATCTAGTCCAACTTGTAGAAATGTAGAGACTAGATTTAGGATTTCTTTGATACTGGGAATTTATAGATTAAGAAAAATCCTGAGGACAGAGACTATGCTTTACCTCTTTTTATATCCCTGGTGCTTACCACAGCACCTGATATGTAGAAAGTGGTCAATAAATATTTATTGAATAAGATGCATTCCTAGGCAAATGCAAACTGCTGCCTACTTAGAACCACCATGTATGTTTATGTTTCCATTGCCTTTTAGGTCATCTGTAATAGGTCAAAGACCTATTATGAGCTGGAAGAGAATTTGTTCAGTGATTTTTGAATTGCATCCAACTTCACTGAACCCATTTGGGGTTCTCTTGATAGAAATACTGAAGTGATTTGACATTTCCCTTTCCAGCTCATTTTAAATGAGAAACTGAAGCAAAATAGGGTTAAATGATTTGCCCAGGATCACTTTTCTGAGGACAGATTGAAGTAAGATGAGTCTTCCTGACACTCTAGCCACTGAGCCATGCTTGCTGCCCCACCACCAAGAAAAAAAAAATTAAGAGTTGTGGGGTGGTTTTTAAGGCCTCATGTGTTAGGAGGGGGTATCTTGAGTTCATATAAACACCTATGCTGTTGTTCAAATAAATTCTTAGCCTTGTTTTCCCTGCTTAATTTAGGGTGTAGTCTGTTTTCTATCTGCAGTAACTGTTCAGGATGTACATAGGCATGAACCAGTTCATTGAATTGTTAGCTGCTTTCATTCAAAGTTTGGGCAATATGCATTCTTCTTTTTTTTTTTCTTTTGTGGCTTTCTGGGTAACCATAATATTCAACTTTACATAGATTTGTTCTTTCTTCAGTAAAATGAAGTGAACCAGATGATCTCTGAGTTCTAAATCTTAGCATCAGATATGAGATAATATCTGTAAAACATTTATTATTAGCACAGTGCTTGGCATATGGCTGGTGCCATAAAAATGGTTCTTTCTTTCCCTACTTTTCCTAGTCACAGTATTCTATTCAGCAATCTCCAGTGTTTCCCTACTTCCTGCCTAGTGTCAAGTTAAAATCTTTGCTCTCTTGCATTTAAAAATCCTGAGGGCAGAGAGACTATGCTTTGCCTTTTTTTATATCGCTGGTGCTTACCGCAGCACCTGGCATATAGAAAGTGGTTAATAAATATTTATTGAATGAGATGCACTCTTAGGTAAATGCAGACTGCTGCCTCCTTAGACACCATATATGTTTGTTTCCATTGCCTAATCTATAATTTGGAGATGCCCTTCTTTTTCTGCCTAATGTGATACTATTCTTTCAGATAGTCTACCCTCAAAACCAAACTTTATTGCCCTCCATTCCCTGGACAGTTTTCTCTGTCTCTTATGTTTTTGTTGCTAATATTTCCTTTGCCCGGCATATCCTCTTTTCTCCAGTCAGATTCATGTGCTCAGAGTGGAACTCAGATTCCCCAACTCCAAACCTATATTTCAGCTATGCCATCATTCCGCAACTGTAGTTTTTGGCTGTTGGAGAACTTGGAAAGGTTTCAAAGAGCAGTGGAAACAATTAAAGCCCGGGCTAGGAGAGCTGGTGAGCAGTGACTGCAGGTCTAGCCAGGGAGGGAAAAGTGGGGGGGAGGGGAAGAGACTGAGTCCTGGGCCAAGTTCCTTTAGATCTCCTGGGTGGAGGAGGGAGGGCTGCCCTCGGGTCATCTTTTAGCTTCTTCTTGTCTACTGGAACTTGTTGTTCATTAGCAAGTCAATCAGTCAATTAACTAACCTACCTTGTACCCCAGCCTTGTTGCTGGCCCTTTAAAGTTCTTTTTGGTGAGTAGGGAAGAAAGCTGGTAAATGTGTGGGAGGAAATAAATACCCCTTTAGTACTGCAGTAAAAGATAATACTAATCGATAACACCTTGCACAATAAAGGTTACAAGAACTGGGCCTGGCTGTAGGTGCTTAAATAAGGGATGAGACTTAACATATATTATTTGATCCTTGAGAAACCTTGTAAGGTAATGTTGTGACCCCAATTTGGAGGTTTCTAGTCAAAGACACGGGGGTATTTGGCCATTAACTCCTCTACTTCATTTTACAGATGAGGAAACTGAGACAAACAGGGTGAAGTGACTTGCCCAGGGTCACCTAACTACTAAGTGTATAAAACCTGACTTGAATTTAGGAAAAGGAGCCTTCCTGCCTCTAGGGCTGGTGATCCATCCGCTGCATCCTCTGGCCTCTAGGTGACTTGCTCAGAGTGAGACAAGAGAGGTCTGAGGCACTGGGGTGAAGCACTCTGGGGAGGGGATTGGTAGGTAAGGAGCTGGGCAAATTCACATGGACTAATACATTAGCTCATATTTGCTTACTGATGCATGTGCTTAAAACTCTAGGCTTAATCCTCTGTAGAATAGTCACATTCTTATTTTCTGAAAGGCTGAGTAAGCCAATGGTTATAATGCTAATAAATGGAGGAAGGGTTAGCAGGTAAATAGAGAAAAGGGCATAAAAGTGCAGGATGTTTGGGAGGCAGTGAGGAATTTAGTCTGCCTGTGGACGTTGAGTAGGAGTGTGAGGGAGGGTCTACATTGTGGAGGGCCTTGAAAACTCAGTTGGATAGTTTTGATAAGAGGCAGCCAATTTTAACTAGGGAGTAACAGGATCTCAGCTTTAAGAAAAAGGATAGGGTGGGGGGGGGGGGGGGGGAAGTAGGGAGGAGCAGCTGAAAGTGAGCAGAAATAACCAGATAGCTTTAACTACAATAGAAATAATTCGTTTCCATTAAAATTAGTTTGGCTGCTTTTCTCCGTTGTTCATCAACATTCAGCCATCATTCATTTTATTGTATAAAATATTTTTTAAAATTATAAACCTAAAAATTAAATGCCTTGAATAAAGCCCCCAAATTATCATACAGTCAGTTTTTCCTTTTAAGGAAAATACAAACTTTTAGAAAACTCTAGTAAATACCAAGTTCTTTATTCTATATCAGCTTCTCATCATTTCCTTCTATATGTCACATAAGTTTTTTTGCAGGCAATATTTGTGAAGTTCCTACAGTAGACAAGACAAGGTGATGTGCTTAATACTGTGGTTTAAAGACAGTTATAAAAACTCTTCAGTAAAGGGGGAAAGGGGAGGACAAGTATACACATAACACTGATAAAAGGAAGAGTTAATTCTGTACCCTGACACAAGATCTATACAAATTTGAGGCTAAATGGCAAGATAAGAGGTTATATACTACTTGTCAAAATAAATAAGGATATATTAGAGCATAGATAATGTTTACTATATATGATTTTTCTAAGTATGTCATGGTCAGGAATCCATATGTAAGTGGTGGCACCAGTGATCTAAATTTTCTTTTTTCTTTACATCATTCATTTTCTACCTCGCTAGAAGTACAGATAGAATCCCTTCAAGAAAAATAAGCAAAAACAGTCAATAGAGAGATCTTATCTGATAATGTAGAAAATATATTTTGTGCTCTGGGAAGAGAAAGAAGATATTCAGTTATCTCTTCTGGTCCTTAATTGTTTTTTTCTAACTTCCTTTTAGTCATCTTTTCATTTACAAATGAGAAAAATAAGAATTGTAACACCTTAAGTGTCTTACCCAAGGTCACTCTGGTAATAAGATGAAGAGTTGATATTCAAACCAAATTCAAGGACTTTTCCAAGACAGCATTTGTTAGGGGTATTCTGGCAAGGTGTTTTTTGTTTGTTTGTTTGTTTTGGGGGGGGGGAGGAATCTGAATTGAGCCAGGAAAAAAAGGATCAAGTGTCAGTGGCAAAGTAGAAAAATATCTGTTTTTGAAATGGAAAACTTAATAGGTGGGAGGGCAGTTAAAAAACCAAGGGGTGCCCATGGGAATGGGCAGGGTAGTCAGTTTTGATTCTGACATAAGAGTATGAGAATGGGAAAGGCAAAATATTTACGAGGTAGCTTGGAACTAGATTATGTAGGGAATTACATGCAATTAGAAGTCTTTGCATTTTATTCAGGCAGTAGGAAACCATTCATGGTTTTATGAGTAAAGAGCTGACCTGACAAAGATAACCAAGAAGTTTATTAATTTGGTTTTTGAGATGATGATCAGACAGATGTGAAGGTTATATGGCCTCCTGGTGAGATTTGGGATAAGAATTTGGTGGGGTGGGGATTTTGAGAATTGGGGTGGGGAGGCAGATGTCTTAAGAGAGGAAGACAAAGGAAAGGAGAGAAATCCTGGGCTAATCCCAATCAATTGCAGAATCTTTAAATTAGATCTTAAAATCATATATCATGCATTTGAAAGGGAAATCTGGAAGCCTTATCGAGTCTAACCCACTTTTTTTTTTTTTTTTTTTGGACATAAAAGTAAATTGAGGCCCAGAGATTTACCCAAAGCCACACAGACAATAAAACTAAGATTCAAACCATGGACCTTTGGCTTCAGAACCAGGGCTCACTCTCCTAGACTCTCTTAGGCCTTTCCCAGAGGCCTAGAAAGGAAGGGATTTATTCAGAGAATCAACAGTGATAGAAACATTATTGTAACCAAGGTGGATTTGTCAATTTTTCAATCTTAATGCCATTTTCCAAAAACTCTCTAATGAGAGCCCATAGAATTTTTTTCTTGGCACAAGTAATTGAGCAGAGCAAACTTTGATCTTCCTCTTTTTCTTCCATTCTCCCTGCCCTTAAGTACTCAATATATCCTAAGAACTTTTGGGCTTTGACATCTGAAATGTTTAGCTTATTTTCTTTTTCTTTTTCTTTTCTTTTCTTTCTTTCTTTTTTTCTTTTACTATTTTAGTTTTTTAATCCATTCTGCCACCCTCTCTCAATTTATGGTTGCATTCATTCCATTTTGATTCACAATGATTATTAATCTTATAATTCTATCTTGTACTGATACTTCCCACACTCTTTTTTAAAAAAAAGCTTCTTATTGACAAAACATGCGTGGGCAATTTTTCAACATTGACCCTTGCAAAAACTTCTGTTCCAACTTTTCCCCTCCTTCCCTTCACCCCTTCCCCTAGATGGGAGGTAGTCCCATACATGTTAGATATATTTAAGTATATATTAAATACAATAGATGTATACATATTTATACAGTTATCTTGCTGCACAAGAAAAATTGGATTTAGAAAGAATGTAAAAATAACCTGAGAAGAAAAACAAAAATGCAAGCAAACAATAACAGAAAAAGTGTAAATGCTATGTTGTGATCCACACTCATTTCCCAGGGCTGCCACAAACATTTTGGCACATACAGCTCCCTTTTCCTTCTTTAATATTTCTTTGGGATATATGGCTTATTTTCCACACTTAGGTCTCCCACCTCTCATTTGAGAGAAGCATGCTTAACCTGCATTACTTTAAAGTCATCATGGGTCACTGCAGTGATTAGACTTTGGAAATCTTTCAGTGTTGTATTCATTTTAAAGATTTTAACTATCCTATAAATAGTTTTTTCTTTATTTCTTTATGCATGAGTCATCTCAAGTTTCATTGAATTCTTCATTTTTTTTTTTTTTTTACTGTGTTGTAATAGTCCAGTATTTATGTCACAATTTGTCCAACTATTTGCCATTTGATGGACCACTTGACTATTTCCAATTAAATGCTATTACAAATATGTTGCATGCCTAAGGAATATTCCCCCACAGTTAGCTCTAAGCAAAGGCATTTTCTAAGATGACATAGTTACAACATTAGTTTTAGAATGTTTCCTTAATAAATTAGAGGTCATTGGGAAGAATGCATGCTTAGACTATACAGATAGTTAGGTGCATGTAGGGAAAACATAGCTATGATAGTTCATGCCTTTGGCATCACAGGTCCCCAGTGTCTTTTCCCATTCTCATTTCTGCAGCTCAATTCCCAAAAGGCAGGACTAATTCCATAGTTGATTTTCTTCTCTACTGCCTGGGTCACATTCCTTGAAAACTCCCACTGACTGTTTTTGACTTTCTAAAGGATCATGGCCAGGGATTGATAGAAAAAAAAAAAAATCCCTTTCCTTCATCCTTCAGAGTTACAAGAGAAAAAACAAAAAAGTATTGGATTCTTTGTTCATAGCTGACTTTCTCCACACTGTACAGGATCACACTCTTCGAAGCTGTTAACAATCTCCCAAAGCTGAAGTGTTTGCCTTTTACATGTCTTGGGCCTGCTAGTAGCAAACTGCCATTCTTTTTCAAGAAATTGTATTTTTTTCTAAAACTTAAAGGGAAAATGCCATTAATCTATTGCATTTCATAACTGAAGGTGAATAATCATTTGATCCAAGGGTGTTTTGATCAACTCTGCACCCCCACTCCTACTGTCCAACTCCCCCCCTCTTACAAATACATATATATTTTCAATACATGGGAGCTATAAACTTTTAGAGTTTATACCTATTAGTGATTGATATTGGTGAGTCAAAGGGTTTGTACAGTTTAGTTACTTTTGAGTATAATTCCAAATTGTTTCCTAGAACCATTGGATTAATTCATAGCTCCACTAACAATGCTTAAGTGTGCCTGGTCTGTTCTCCCCCCCCCCCCCCCCCCCCAGTTTCTCTAATTTTGACGTCTTTTGTCAATTTGATGTATGTTTTATGAAATCTCAGACTTGTCTGAATCTTTGTTTCTCTGTGTTAGAGTTGATATATCAAATTTCTTTTGAAGACTGCCTACTTTTATTATTTATCCAAATGGCTATCTATCAAAAAATGGCTCTTCGAGGCTTGGAGAGACTTACATGAACTTATGCTAAGTGAAATGAACAGAACCAGGAGATCATTATATACCTCAACAGCGATACTGTATGAGGATGTATGAGGATGGAAGTGGATTTCTTCAACAAAGAGATCTAACTCAGTTTCAATTGATCAAGGATGGACAGAAGCAGCTACCCCCAAAGAAAGAACACTGGGAAATAAATGTAAACTCTTTGCATTTTTGTTTTTCTTCCGGGGTTATTTTTTACCTTCTGAATCCAGTTCTTCCTGTGCAACAAGAGAACCTTTCGGTTCTGCACACATATATTGTATCTAGGATATACAGTGACATTCAACATGTATAGGACTGCTTGCCATCTGGGGGAGGGGGTAAAGGGAGGGAGAGGAAAAGTCGGAACAGAAGTGAGTGCAAGGGATAATGTAAAAAAAATTACCCAGGCATGGGTTCTGTCAATAAAAAGTTATAATTAAAAAAATGGTTCTTCAATTCACTAGAAATTTTGAATATTGAATTTTTAATTAGATATGTTTTGTGAAGATTTCTCCCCAAGTAACTGCTTGTCTTCTAATTCTAATAGCATTGAATTTGTGCCTGCAAAAACTTTTCCATTGTCTATTTTCTCTTTAATTATTCACCTTATGTTAAATTTCCCATAAGCTTTAAATTTTGTAAGGTTGCCGCCTTTTCACAATTAGATCATTTGTCTGTTACTGTAGCATTTGTTGTGGATTAATGATGGACTACACCTAATTTGTCAAACTTTTCCAGGTTTCCTAGCAGTTGATGTTGAATAGAAATACTTACTTCAGTAGTTGGTATCTTTGGGTTCATTGAACACTAGATTGTTATATTCACTTGCATCTCCGTATTTGTGTAGCTTTCCATTGTGCAACTTTACTGTTATTTAATTCAACAAAATAATTCTGATGATATTAGTACCATATTAGTATACACTAGGTACCAGATTCTACTTCCTTTCCTTTTTTATTATTTAGTTTCTTTGAATTCTTGATCTTTTGTTCTTCAAGACAAATACTGTTATTATTTTGTCTAGTTCTAAATAAACCTCTTTGGTTTGATGTGATAGGTAAAACTATTTTCCTTATATTGACAGACACAGTAATAAATGTTCCAGTATACTCATATGTCACAACTGCTCCCTAATCACCAAGCACTTGCTTTTAAAAAATAATTAAAAATTGTTTTTACTTAACAAAATCAATTAATATATATAAGCATGATTGCATTTTTTTAAAGAACAAGAAAGGAAATTGCTTTAATGTAAAGCATAAACAAATTCAGTATATCAGACTCTCAAAGGTATACTGCTCATTTTTGTACCCCTCTGAACATAGGTTTTCTTCTATGTTTAAAAGAAAATATTTAATTATTTTACTGACGCTCTTAAAAACCCACTAATGAGCTAAAAACAAAAGTCAACCCCTCAAATCTCCCCAGTATCAAACGAGCCCCATCAAGTAAAACAAAATCCATGTCACATAGTGTATGAAAAAGGAGATCTCATTGTACATCACATCTTATTTGAGAAATGGGTAACATGCTTTGTCATTGTATTGTTCAGAGTCCTTAAGTTTTTCAAAGTTATTTTTCTTTACATTGTAGTTACTGTACAAAGTATAAAGGAATATTTTCATGTAACTCCAAATTCATCTTTTATTCTTATGGCACACAAATGTTTCAGATTCATGGGCCTAAATTTTCCAACTTTTTACTACCAAAAATTGCTGGTGAGCTATTTTTATTTACTGGTATTCAGTCGCTTTCAATCATGCCCAACTCTTTTTGACCCCATTTGGGATTTTCTTGGCAAAAATATTTGCCTGGGTCACACAGCTAGTATCTGAAATGATATTTGAATTTGGGTCTTTGACTAAGGCTTTATTCATTGTACCACCTAGCTCTTCATATGGCCTTTCCCTTTGGTATATTTCCCAATGGAATTACTGAATTAAAAGAGTATGCCCTGTTTAGTGACATTTTGCATATGTACTCACTTCCTTGCCATTGTAAAAAGGACTTCTGAAGAGTTTTTTAAAAAATTTACAGAAATAGGTGTGTGTGTATGTTTTATATATATGTAGTGTGTCTGCATATGTATGTACACGTATGCATGTGTTTTCCTCCTTTTTTCCTCTCTTTGACATCCTTGGAGCATATGTCTAGTTGTGTTTATACTGGATCAATAACAATCAACAAGTGTTTATTAAGCAGTCTGTTCTGTGTCAAGTATCATGCTAGGCATTGGTGAGACCAAGACATAAATGCCCACTAAGGATTTCTATGTATGCAAAATAAAAGATATTTTTTTTTGATAGCGAGGGAAAGGGATTAGGAAGGTTTCATGTAGAAGATGATATTTGAGAGGTTTGAAGGAAACAAATTTGATATTTTCTTATTTGTTAAACTTAGCAAACATGAAATACCATTTGCATTGTAAAATTTCAATAAGATATTATGTGAAATTTTAAGTCTGTTAAGTAGAAGTGAAACTGCAGGGTATTCCTCTCAGTTTCTCCTTGGATACATGGGTATATATCATTGTCAGTGGATAGAAACCACAGTTAGCTTCTCTTCAATTGCTTGCTTGCTTTCTTTCCTTTTTTTTGGTTTCTTGAATTTTTCTGTAATCTTAGATTTTTTTTTAATGGCTTTGATGCCAAATAAGCAAAAGCATTTCAATTCAAATTCAATAAAAAACATAATTCTGTATTAGGCTCTGTTTGGGGGATTCTCTTCATTTTTAATTCTAGTAATTTAATCTTTCTCCTTATTCTTAACAATTTTGGCAAAGGGTTTATCAGTTTTATTTGTCTTTTTTTGTTTTTCAAAATAGTTTAGTTTTGCTTATCATTTCTGTGGACTTTTTGGTTTCAGATTTATCTATTTTTCCCCTGATTTTTCAAGGTTTCCTCCTTAGGGAGTATCTTGGACTTATTATTTTCTAAATTGTTTACTCTATTCATTAGTTCTGTCTAGTTCATCAATATATATACACTGTATGATCTTAAATATATGATTTTTTTTTTCTCTGAATACTATTTTATCTACATCTCCAACATTATGGTTTATAGTCTCATTATTGTTCAAGGTTTGCAAATGTAAACATAGTTTCTTACTTACAATCTTAATAAGCAGCATGGTACAGTAAAAAGAACGTTAAATTCAAATCCCAGTATTTAGTAGGTATATGATTAGGTAAAACCTTTAACCCCTAAGCCTGTTTCTTCATTTTTGAAATGGTTATTATAATTTTTGATTCACAAACTTAAAAACAAAAAAAAAATTTTTTAAATGAAGTTTTGAAGATTTTTAAAAATAGATATTTTTATTGATAATTTGTTTTGATGTTGCTCACATTTTATTCTGTACTTCCTCCACTTCCCCCTCCCATCACACCATCTCATAAGCCAACTGAAGGTCATGGTGAGCTGAAAGCTCGGTACAATCAGTAGGTGCCTCCTTTTCTCTTCATCTTAAACTTCCATGTCCCCAGTAGATAATGGGTCAAAGGTTACAAGCAAACAAAAGTTTTCAAAGGAAGAAACAAAAGTTGTCAACAAGCATGTGAAAAAATGCTCCAAATAACAGAGAAATGCAAATTAAAATAACTAAGGTTATACCTCATACCCATCTAATTGGCAAAGACAACAAAAAGATAAATGACAATAGGAAGGCCTTATGTACTGTTGTAGCTGTGAAAATTGGCCTAGCCATCCTAGAAAGCAATTTGGAACTATATTTTAAAAGTCATTTGAATTGCACATTTTTGACCCAGTGACACCACTACTAGGCCTATATCCCAAGAGATCCAAAGAAAGATAAAAAAGTCCCATGTGTACACAATTTCTTATACAAGACTTCTTTCTCATAACAAAAGAAGTACAAGATAAATGGAGTGTCCCTCAGTTTGGGAATAGCGGAACAATTATGGTTTGTGAATGAAATGGGATATTTTTTATTATTAAGAAAATGAGCCATAAGGATGGGAAGTTATAAATCAATACAGAGTGAAATGACCAAATTCAGGAGAACATTTATTATAATAACATTATAAAGACATACAACTTGGAAGTCTTCGATCATTGCCATGAACAGTCAGAGAACTGATAAAGCATGGAGCCACCTCCTGTCAGGGAGGCAGTGGATTCAAATTGTAGAATGAAGCTTATTTTGGGACCTAGACAATGTGGGAATTAATTTTGCTTGACTAATTATGCATTTTTGTTTGTTTCTTTTCTCATTTTTGTGAGTAGTGGAGAAAAAGAAGAGCTTTAAGGATATGGTTGCCCCTAAAAAGGATTGTTGAAACATGTTTTTGAAATAACACATTTAGGAAGAGAACAGTAAGAAAGTCATAAAGAATCATAAACAAGACACTTTGTAAGAAACATGTTGTATTTGTGTATTTTAAAAGAAAAGCAAGCTGTATGTAATAGAGATTTGCAGTTTTAAATAAAACTTTCTTTCTGTTCTGTACATATATTTGGAAGGATTCATTTTAGTTGGTTTTTGCTAATTGCAGGATTTTTTAAAAGGTAAAATTAAAAACCTCTGATGTACTTACTCTTACTCTCCATCCTCCTTTACCCCTAGTCTCTGACTAAAGAGACAGCAGTCACCTTTGCCAAAGCCAACCTCAGTCCCTGATTTCATGCTTTGTCTAGTCTTCTCCAAAAGTTTAAGAATTCATTCTCAACCTTCCCCCCCACCTCTTGAATCTTTAACATTTTACTAAATTGACTGGTTTCTTCCATTCCACTTTCACACATTCCCAAATCCTTCTCACCCTTAAAAAATCTTGATAAGACCCACCATCTCCTCAAGCCATATTCCTATATCTTTATCCTTTTCAGGAAATTCCCAAAATAACCCTGTCTATACTTGCTTTTATTTCCTAACCTTTCTTCTATTTCTTACCATTTGCAATTTTGTTTCTAACTTCACTCAACTGAGATTTCTCTCCTTAAAGTTAATCAGCAATCTTCTAATTGCTGAATCTCTGATGGTCTTTTTCTCAGTTTTCATCCTTCTTAACCTATTTGCTGTGTATTTAACTCGATGACCACTCTTTTCTCCCAGTATAAGTATTTTCCTCTAGATTTTGTTAGATTAACTCTAGCCTGGTCCTTCTATTATTTGGCCATTCATTCTTTCAGCATATATCTCTTTTACCAACTATTCATATACATCTCCTAAATGCATGTGTGTTCCCCAAGTTTTAACTTCATCAGTTGTTAATGCTTATTATGTAACTGGCACTGTGCTGGGCACTGAAATTACAAATACCTATGAGGAAAGATATTCCTGTCCTTAATTTACATTTAAATGCAGAATAAGATTCCATGCCATCTTTCCAGCTTCTTTAGGCATCATCTCTCTTCCCCAAACTTTTTGAACCAGACCGGCCTTCTGTTTCTTCCCCGTGACACTTCTAAGTATTGTCTCCATGCCTTTGTGTTGGCCATTCTCCACATCTAAAATGCACTCCCCCTTTATCTGTACCTCACAGAATTTTTCTTCCCGGAAGACACAGTTCAAGTACCATTTTGTACATGAAATTGCTTCTCTCTCCAGTTCTAGTTTTCTCTCTCCCAGACTATCTTGTTAACTACTTTACTTTTAATGGGTTTCTTTATATTTGTACTGTATACCCACATATATGCACAAGTATAGAAATATGAGACTTTATTTAGATGTAAGGTTCTTGCTTGTTAGGGATGTTTTTCATTCTAAGAATTTGTTATTTGCTAGCCCCTCACCCATTGTCTGACATGTCTTAAACAGATATTCAATAACATGGTGTTTAATTTCCGTGCTAGATTCAGTGTTTTGAAAACGAGAACCATCTTATTTGCTGTCCTTATCACAGAACACAGATTACTCCATATATGAAGTCTTAGTGTATTTTTGTTGAAGTGATTCAACAGGTATTAGGGACTTTTAGAACATCCTTAAAGTAGGGAGAGGGATATATGGTTGGACAATATTTTAGGAAAACTAATCCAATAGTCAGTATAATAGGAAAGAAAGAAAAGGATAGATTTGGGAATTAGGTTGGAAATGGATGATTCAGCTTAAGAAAGTTTAAGAAGACTAGCCCTAGGAGAAAAGGCCCAGTTTAGGATTCAAAAAGATAAGATGAAGGAGGTAGCTGTCAGGGACCAGGAGGGTATTTTGTGTGGGGGGGGGAGGGGGAAGGGGGTGGTGTTCTGTAACTCCAAAACTGATTGAGAGGCTGGATTTGCTGGTTAGTCTGAAGGCTGTAGGAAGAGGTAAGGAAAAAAGTGTGTCCTTTCCTCATCTTGGCTTTGCCCCTCCCCCTATATATATTTTTAAAATCAGAAGCCAAGGAGGGGTAAACCTGGGAATTGTGGGCATTCCCCCTATATATGTATATATTTTTAAAATCAGAAGCCAAGGAGGGGTAAACCTGGGAGTTGTGGGCATTGCTTTTTTATCCAAAGGGCATAGGGGTGAAGTAACCTGAAATTATGCACAGCTTCTGACAAGCTTTTGCTGTTAACCATGGACCAGTTCCTTTTTGGGAGCCTCAGTTTCCTCCTTTATAACTTTTTTAGAGTTCAGTGGCTTGTCCAGCACAGCTGGGCTTGTGAAATCTCTGATCTCTTTTTTAAACCTTAAGTGAAAGAAACTTTTAACTCGGGGTATAAAAGAAGTTTTCTCTGAGGGATCATTTTCCTACTTTCTACACGCAGTTTGAAGTGACACAGGATAGTTTTTTCTTAAGGAAATGAATCAATTAATTTCTGGAAACTGGGACCTGTTGTGAAAATTGTCTGTGAGGAACACAAGAGAGACTCTTAAAAACATCTTCTAATGGTGATAGGAAGCCTGGGAATCTTTAGCCTGGAGAAAAGCATGAGGGGAACATGGTCATTGTCTTTTAATACTTAAAAGGCTGTCATGAAAAAAAGGGATTAGACTGATTTGCACTGGGGGTTTTTCTATCCTCTGTGCTCAGAATGCACTCCTTCCTAATTATCTCCTAGCGAAGAATTCTCAACTCCTTTCAAAGCTCAGCTCCTTATGACATTTCTTTTAGTAAGGATTCTTAATTTGGGTCTATTAATTTTTCTTCCCTATATTTAGATAACTATTTCAATACAATTTATTTTCTTTGTAATCTTTTGTATTTTATGCATTTAAAAACTTTTTTTCCTTGAAAAGGGTCATAGATTTTATCAAACTGCCAAAGGAGGGGTTCATGATAAAACAGAAAAAAAAAAAAAGCTAAGAACCTCCGTTTTTTTAGGAAGGCTGTTACCCTCCCACTGCTCCAGAAATGACTGTAAATCTTTTGTGTTTAATGTACTTTTATACATAGAACACAAGCAGCTTGAAGATACTGGGGACTGTATCTTGTTTTCTTTTGCCTTCCCAGTTTCTTGCAATCACTGACACATAGTAGGTGCTTAGTAAGGTTTGTTGAATTGATTTGTTTTGTTTGTCCTCAGAGATTAAGAGCTATATTAAAATGGGGTGGGAAACTCTAGGAAGGCAGTTTTTTCAAGTCATTCCAAGGAAAATCTTAGCAATTAGAGCTTTCCAAAATATAGGAATAGTCTGATTTTAACAGCGACTGAAAGACCACTTCTTGATAGGGAGAAGATAATCTATGTATCAATTAGTCTGCTTTCTGAAATTCCAGTTCTTGAAATTCTATCAATCTGGGAGGTAGGCTATAATGGTTACTTTGGCTTTCAGCAAGTGCATTCACTAGTTTGTCTCTTAGTCCAAGGGCCAGGCACACACACTTGAATTCTGAAGATCAGATCTTAAGGGGTTGGAATAGTTGATAAAAGGGACACATTAACTGAACTTAAAAGAATGGGTAACAATCGTGGAGGAATGTTAAAGAGATTCTTAGTGGGGACACTGAAATTTTTTAAAATGTATTTATTTTAATATATGCACATTGCTTTATGAATCATATTAGGAGAGAAAAATCAGAATAAAAGAGAAAAGTCATGGAAGAGGGAGGAAAAAAACTGAATATAGCATATGTTGATTTACATTCAATTTCCATGGTATTTTTTCTAAATGTAGATGGCATTTTCTGTCCAAAGTCTATTGGGATTGCTTTGGCTTACTGAACCATTGAGAAAGAATTCTTTCATAATTCATCGTCGCACATTCTTTTTTTTTTTTTTTTTTCAGAGTAGATGGAAGTTAGCTTTTATTTTTTTTTTATTTTTTTATTTTTTTTAAATTTAATAGCCTTTTATTTACAGGTTATATGTATGGGTAACTTTACAGCATTAACAATTGCCAAACCTCTTATTCCAATTTTTCACCTCTTACCCTCTACCCCCTCCCCCAGATGGCAGGATGACCAGTAGATGTTAAATATATTAAAATATAAATTAGATACACAATAAGTATACATGACCAAACCGTTATTTTGCTGTACAAAAAGAATCAGACTCTGAAATATTGTACAATTAGCTTGTGAAGGAAATCAAAAATGCAGGTGGGCAAAAATATAGGGATTGGGAATTCAATGTAATGGTTTTTAGTCATCTCCCAGAGTTCTTTGTCTGGGTGTAGTTGGTTCAGTTCATTACTGCTCCATTGGAAATGATTTGGTTGATGTCATTGCTGAAGATGGCCTGGTCCATCAAAACTGGTCATCGTATAGTACTGTTGTTGAAGTATATAATGATCTCCTGGTCCTGCTCATTTCACTTAGCATCAGTTCGTGTAAGTCTCTCCAGGCCTTTCTGAAATCATCCTGTTGGTCATTTCTTACAGAACAATAATATTCCATAATAATTCATATACCACAATTTATTCAGCCATTCTCCAACTGATGGGCATCCACTCAGTTTCCAGTTTCTAGCCACTACAAAGAGGGCTGCCACAAACATTCGTGCACATACAGGTCCCTTTCCCTTCTTTAATATCTCTTTGGGATATAATCCCAGTAGTAACACTGCTGGATCAAAGGGTATGCACAGTTTGATAACTTTTTGAGCATAGTTCCAAACTACTCTCCAGAATGGTTGGATTCGTTCACAACTCCACCAACAACATCATCCGCACATTCTTGCTGTTATTGTATACAGTATATTGCTGGTTCTCCTTGTTTGGTTTAGCATCAATTTGTGTAAAATTTTTCAGTTTGATTAGATGGTTGAATTTTGAAGAAATAGGATCTTGGGGCCAGTTTGGATCTTAGAGATTATCAGCAATCCAGTCTCTTCATGATACAGATGGAGAAATTAAAAGCCCAAAGAAACTGAAAGGCTGCCACCTAACTTACTGAGCTCTTTGCTGTGGTATAGTGTAGGGAAGCATTGGTTTGAGAGGCCAAAAGATCTAGGTTGAAATACCAATTCTATTACTCGTTTTGGTGATAAAATTCTTAATTTCCACATATATAAGATGGTGATAACCTTTATATAGTACTTAAGGTAGGCAAAGTACTTTATCAGTGTTATTTCATCCTCACAATCACCCTGACAGGTAGGTGCTATTATCCCCATTTTTACAGAAAAGAAACTGAGATGAAGTGACTTGCCTAAGGTGATACATAAGTGTTTTGAAATTTGAACTCACATTTTCCTTATTTCGGGTCTAGTACTTTACTTTCATTGCCTCTGTCTTATGAAGGTATATATGAATGTCAATGCAAATAATGTTGGTGTGTGGGTATCCCAAAAAGATCAAGGACTATTATATTTTTCTTTGCCTCTCCAGAACCTAATTAAGTGCCTGGCATATCAGTCCTTAATGAATGCTTGTTGATTTGAGTTTCATATATAAAGATAATATATACAGTTTTTAAACTGTAATGTAAAAAAACCCAAACAAACCTTTTTACTTCCTGAAATTCACACTCCACTTGATCTCCTCAATGAAATTAGATGATTAATATTTTTTGTGTTATTTCAGATTTGCAACTGGTTCATCAATGCACGGCGGCGCCTTCTCCCAGATATGCTGAGAAAGGATGGCAAGGACCCCAACCGTTATACCATTTCCCGCCGTGGTGGCAAAGCATCTGATGTGGCCATGCCGCAGGGTTCAAGTCCCAGCATGATGGCACCAGGGTCCACTCCGGCCCCCTCTAAAATGTTGTCATTGTCTGTATGTTCATCTGCACTCTCTTCCTCTTCATCCCCAGTTGGGGCTCATCTCTCTGGCTCTGGAGCTGAGAGTGAAAGTCCACCTCCTCTTTTGGGTAGTGGGGAGCCACAGCCCCTCCCAGGCACTGGCAGCACACTCACCCTGCTGGCCAGGGCACAGGCTGGAAGCCCAACCAGTGGACTCTTTAATACACCACCCCCTACGCCCCCAGAGCACTATGGAGAGGACTTTAGCAGCTTTCAACTGCTGGTGGAAGTGGCCCTACAGAGAGCAGCTGAGCTTGAATCACAGAAAAAAGATCTGTTTTCTCCTTCATGGCATGCTGAGCTCCCTTTAGTAGCCACTAACCCTAAGTAGTCCTTGAAAAAGGCCTTCAGAACTTGGTAGGAGACAGCTAGCTGCTCCTCTTCCATGTTGTTGTTGTTTTTTTATTACTGTTGTTCATTGTTTGGGGTCTTTCCTTTTACCTTAGGGGTCTCCACCACCTGTTGGGATTGCCCTCTCCCAGTGGGAACACTTGAGTGTTTCACATTGTGACACAGAATCTCCTCCATCTCCCCTGCTGCACTCTCAACACTAGGATCATCTGCAGGCTAGAAGTTGGACCAAGAAAACTGAGATGTGTCTAGGTCATCTCCTGCACTTCTGGCTTTGGGAAACATGATGCTTCCACTTTGAAGAATTCCTACTTTGCCCCTGGGCACTCTAGTTTCTTCTTAAATTCATTCCACCAAATAGAACCACCATGTATAGGGCTTGGGATAAGCCTATCTCCAGCCCTTTTTTATCTCTGTCGGCTAAGGTCTATTAAACTGACAAGCCTACAGAGATACAAAGAAAGAAAAATACTATCTTGAGCAGATCAGTGACCAGGTTCAGAAAAAAAATTCCAAAGGGTTTATTTTGAAGAAAATACCTTTTGTTTGTTTGGGGGTTTTATTATTATTATTATTTTTGGTTGTTGTTGTTCCTGTGTCTTGCGTCTTTGCTGATACAAAGGGTAAAAAAGACAGCTTCCAGAAACCAGGCAGCTGGAGTAATCCAAATGACATGAGGCTATGGAATTGATGAATATTGTTTATCTTTCCTTCTTGGCAAAAAGGGATAAAGAATCTCTTGAGATGGGGTAACTTGCATTTAAAAAATTGAATACCTTGACTTTTAAGGTAGTAGTCATTATCCTGAAAAGTTGTGGAATGTTGCCTTCCCCCCCTCAAAAAAAAAAAAAAAAAATTCTGGGCCATCTAGTGAATGGTCTAATTACTACTTAATGCTTTCTTTTGAATCCAATTTGATCTGTTTTTTTCCACACCCCAGTGTAGTTCTGGCTGAATGGGTCAAGCTGGGCAGAAGATGGAGGTTAAGTTTGGAAATTGTATGGTAGAGTGGTTACAGATAGGCTGTTGCACCTCTTCTGAATTCTAGCTGTAAGAGGCTGGCCTTCTGAGCACCTCTGAAATAGGTCACTATTAGTTTTATTGATTTCTTCCCTCCCCATTTTGATTTTTTTTTTTTTATTAATGCTGTTTCATAGTTTACTATGTTAAATGGCAATTGGTACCAATTTATATGTATCGAAAAACACTAATCCTAGATTTAGACAGTATTC
Source organism: Sarcophilus harrisii (assembly GCF_902635505.1). Classification (NCBI taxonomy): domain Eukaryota; kingdom Metazoa; phylum Chordata; class Mammalia; order Dasyuromorphia; family Dasyuridae; genus Sarcophilus; species Sarcophilus harrisii. The sequence continues at coordinate 423,424,192 of NC_045427.1, forward strand.
TTTTGTATGAATATTAATGTCAGTAGAAAAATATAGGAGGGAGCACTCCTTAACCCACTGTACCTTTGATAGATGGGGGATGGATGGGGTGATGTTTTGTGTGGAGTGAGATATTGAGGAGCAAATAGGGAAGAGACCTCCAAAGTCAGTCCCCCTGTTTCTCCTACTTTTTGAGCCAGACTTCCCCTACCCATTGCCATCCATTCCTTGTCTCTTTCTGAGACCCAGTTTCTAGTTTGGCTCCAATTTCTGTAAGCCTGGATTAAATTTAAATAAGATCACAGAACTCCAGTTTTGGGGCCACTGAGATAGATTTTGGGGAATGGGAGAGGAAGAATGGCTTCCACAGTGCACTATACAATGGGTGTGGGAGTCCTGCTGCTGGACCCTGTTACTCATCTCTTGGGATGATGGGGAAAGTTTATGGTTGGATAAGTTGGACTATGTCTGGATTTGGTTATATGTAAAAGTGTGAAGGGGGAAAAAAACAGCCCTCTAATTGAAATGAACAAAAAAACAAACTACTGTAAATAACTTGTTGGAAATTTTTTTTGTTAAATAAAAGATTTTTTTTTTTTTAAAAACAACCAGGAAGCTTTGAGTCTGTCATTTTGGGCTGTACTCCCATTAGACAGGGAAGAGCTCGGTTCTCTTTACACCTTAGCCTAATAGTGAAAGGTGTCAATCACCATTGCTCGCGTTTGTATTGTTTTAAGGTTTACAAAATACATCTTATCTGTACATCACATTGTATTGATTAGCCCCATGAGGAATCATTTGTCTCCTGATCCCTCAGCTAAAGACTTGCGACTGAATTAGAAAAGCGATCACAGATTCTCAAATGGAGGAGGGACTTTTGAGACACGACTTGATTGGAACGTCCCCTAACATGTTTGTTAGGCTGGGATCCTGATCCGAATTCCTGACTCCAGGCCTGGGCCTGTGTGCTTCACTCTGTCTAGGGACCGGGCTGCGCCTTGTGGTGTGAGGAAGTACTGATGTACAAAAACTTCATGGGAGGTTTGGGGCCTGCCCCGGGTTACACAGCTGCAAGCACCGCCTCTGAGTGAGACCAGCTCCGTTTATTAAGCCACACGTGCCACCTTCTTTGTGTTCAGGACTGATTTCATTTGAGGTGGATGGGGTAGAGAGGGCAAGTTTGCCGCACTAAGAAGGTAAATGACCGGCTCTCCTTAGGATGCCAGTTTTCCCCCTCCAGAGACCTGCCTCCTACGCACTGTACGGGGCTGCCTAACATTTGACAGCTTTTCGGTACGGGAGGCACACGTGGTACCCGTTGCCACCCCCACCTCCCTCTTACCTTTAAATAAACTCCTCCGGGTGCGCAGTAAGGAGAATCGGACCACGCTGGGATGTAGTAGTTACTTTTAATTCCCTGGATTATAGACCAAGTAGTTCTCCTCCCTCTCCCTAATTTCTTTGATAAAACTGAAAGGGGGAGGATGGATTAGATCTGGGCTTCTTAAAACTTTCCACTCTAGACCCCTTTTCTCTCGACTTCGGAACTCCGGGTATAGTGATACATAAAACATATGCAAATCAAGCATATGCTAATAAGTCGTGATTTTGCCACGCCCACTTGCTTACAAGCGGGGTGATGACCCAGAATATGATCATCTGGGTCCTAGAGGACCTCTCACCTTCCGCAATCCACTTTCTTTGCTTTGCCACTTAACCAGCGGCCTTAGACTAATTGGTTACTCATCGGTAAAATGGGTTTGGACTCTTATTTCCCGTAATGTTCTACCTGTGAGGTTTGTCATTATTCCTGGCGGGATAGGCAGGCAGTGGGAAAGCTTTCTGCGTTCAGAGTAAGGAAGATTCAGGGGTTGGGGAGGAAAGGGATTTACGCACTGCAGGCTTCTAGGCCTGGAGAGAGTCCGACCCGAACTAGCCACTTTCATTCATCTTGCTGGTCGAGTCTTCAATTTGGCCCTTACTTGTTCCCGTAGCAGTGAGATCCACCCCAAGAGGAACGTCACGTGAGCCGTGCTCACGCCCAGAGAGGGGGCGGGGCCACGTCACGCGGTGGTGCATACTGGTCGCTGATTGGTTGCGTTAGCACGCCAGCAGAGCAACGCTAAGCCCGCTCTCCGCCCTTTTCTCATTTGAACACCTCCCCCTCCCAACCCCCACCTCGGATTTGATCGCGCGCACCGCCTGCTTGGCTGTAGAGCGACTGGCCCCGGAGCCGGCTGGCTGGAGTCGGGCTGTTGGGCGCTGTGAGAGGGAGACTCGGCTCCCTGGCTCCAGGCCCGGCCCGGCGTTAGGACGGAAGGACGGACGGACTGAGGGAAGGACGGACTGAGGGAGGATGAGCGGCGGGAGGCGGAAGGAGGAGCCGCCGCAGCCGCACCTGGCCAACGGCGCCCCGAAGGGCTCGGCCTGGAGCAAAGCGCTGCGGAGCGACGCGGCCTGGGAGGACAAGGTGCGGGGCGGCGGGGGGCCGGGGGGGCTGTCACACCGGGCCAGGAAGGCGGGTGCCTGTGCGCGCACACATGAATGGGGAGTCCCTGTCACCCTAGTGCCCCGGGCGGAAAGCGCGCGTGCGCGCGCGAGAAGCTGTCATCCGGAGGGAGAGGGGAGAGCCCACGTGCTTGTGTGAGGGAAGATTTCCTCCTGTGTAAGGAGTTAATGCGCGTTCATCCGTGGGAGAGGGGGGCTGAGGGCGTCGTGCACGCACGCGTGTAGCGCCGGCCTGTCACGCGGCGGCAGAGTCCGAGGGGGCTTTGTGTGAGGTGACTTGTCACCTTGATGAAAAAGTAGGGGGGTTGATTTATTGGCCTGTTGTGGGGGAGAAAGGACGCCTCACGTCGCTTCTCGGGACCTTCCCCTTTGCCCAGTGAAGTAGGCCTGGATAAGTGCCTGTGCTTGGTAACTATGGCTGGCGATTACTAATCGCTAGGAGTCACGGAGCACTTAAAGTTTGCGAAGTGCTTTACGTGCATCACTTCTTACAACAGTCCTGAGAAGGGTGCCATGACTGTCCCTGCCTCACAGAGGAGGATCGTTGGGGAGGGGGAGAAATGACTTAAAATTCTAAATCTCTCCTCCTGTTCTCTGTTGCATGAATGAGGGAGGTGAGAATACCCGAGGAGGTAAACGTGGATGTGTTTGCGGATGTCAACTTTTATCACAGAGTTTCAGAATTAGAATTATCTTGTAGCCCGGGGGGTGGGGGGCGGGGGGGGGCGGGGGGGGGGGGGGTGGTGTTTAAATCTCACAGCCTTCCCTACCAGACCACACTAATTGTCAGAAGGTTTTGTCTGACATGAAGACTAAAGTTGCCTCTTTGAGGGAGCAGGATGAAGGAACAAAACCAAAATAAATCTAATCTATTTTCTCGAACAGTTATCTTTCTCTCCCTGTGTTTTTTCTCCTTCAGTCAAAAAAGAAATTTCTAGTTCCTTCCCTCATATGCCATGAACTTGAGGCCTTTTACTATCCTGGTTCCTGCTCTTTGGACCCTCTAGGTGCCTTTAAACTGTATCACCTGTGATACTTGTGTATGTGAGACATTTGAGTGTGAGATTGGATATAGGAGAGAGAGAGTTTTATCAGCTTTTAGGCATTAGATAGAGAGCCAGTTATGAGTCTTTATTTTTATGAGGGAGGAGAAACTGGGAAAGAAGATTGTTACTTTGATCTTAAGTGACAATGAGGAGCTATTTCATGTCTAAGGTCCAGGAATGTGTGAAAGATAATATATGTAGAGGAAGACTTGGGAGTGTGGGTGCAGATTGAAAGTGTAAGAAGAGGGGTTCTGAACCTAAGGAGTTGTGTGAGAGAGGAGATGCAGCATGGCATAGTATAATGGGATGATTCCTGGGCTAGGGAGGGTGTCGGGACAATTTAGGTCTACCCTGTTCATCAGTGACTGGAAAGAGCTATTTCTGAACTGCAGTAAATATGTAAAATGCAGGGGCTGTATTAGATAATCTCTACAAACCCCTTCAATCTCTGACACTTTGTGATTTTGTGTGTGTGTGTGTGTGTGTGAGAGAGAGAGAGAGAGAAGAATCTCAAAGGATATATCCCTAATCTTTTTATTTCATATACCTTCCTTAAACACTCTCTTCCTCCCTTTACCTCCCTCTCCCCCGACATTGTGCATCATTCAAAGTAGAAGGTGAGCAGGACCATATTTGTTATCAAAGAAAGATTTGGATCTAGAGACAATATTGAGAATCAGCAGTTGAATATGTTGAGGTTAGCTTATTATTTCTCTCTTTGTCCTTTCCCCAAACCTAACAAGGTTAGGATCGGGGCTGGAGTATGTTCTGACTTCATTTCCTTCACTGTGTCTGGGACTTTCAGGTCTGGGCTATGCCATTTTGATTTTTATATCCATGTTCTCTTGATTTTCCAATAACGTCACGTTCCTCTTCTTTGTTTAGTCTTCATTTCTGACTCTCCCAAGGCTCCACAGCCCTGCCATACTGGCCACTAGCCTAGGTTTCATAGTCACTGTATATCTGCCCTGGTTTTTAGAAATGAGGTGACAGGCAGTTCAGCTTTTCTTTACTTGTAGGATTATGCCCACCTCTTGCAAAACCAGGAACCATTTGTTTGTTATCACCTCTGTAAAGCCATTGCCAAATTTTTAGTTAGTTCAGTGAAAGAAGTGGCTTTTGGACCCAAGTACAGATAAGAAGCTAGAAATTTTTATATTTTTCTATATCAGAACTCTCTTTCATATCTTTTGACACGTTGAGTTCCTTTTATTTATGTGCTGGCATCTTCCTCCGGTATCTTTCTTTCCTCTTCAACATGTATGTATCATCCAAGGGAAAGAGTGATTAAGTGTATACCAGGAAGAGTTTCCATCTTAGGCACCAACTAGTTAGTTGTTACGTCTTCTTTAATTAGTCCTGAGGGAATATCCTCTGTTTACCCTCTTTTTAGATCTTTATACTTTTTCACTAGCCTCCCCTAATTGGTTTTCCAGCTTCTATTCTCTTCCTTCTCTAATGCATCTATGAAGTTATCAAATTAAAATTTCTAAAATGCAAATTTGAACATTTCACTCCTTTGCTCAAAAATCTGTGACAACTTCTTATTGCTATCTTTCCAGCTCTAATGATGATCCGATATCCTAGGGCATCTCATAGTGGGGAGGAGAGGTAACAAATATTTTAAAACTTGGAAATTTGGGATTGTATTGTTACTTATTATCAATGTTTGTTGGTATCAGTGAAAAGCACCAAAGAGCAAATTTTTAAGAAGTAATGAGATGATCAGGAATAAAGATGAATCTGGCTCATCCATCGTCCACTGCAATTACTTCTAAATGGACTGCTGGCAAAATAGCATTTACTGCATGAATTTTCAAAAAGTAAAAATATTCCCTGGCAAATACATACCTCATGTTAGCTTCGTGAAACTGGAATAAACCTTCTTTGAAAAAGAACCTATCCTTGGGGAATTTTGTATCTGATATTAAACAAATATCAGTACTTTTTATATTGTGGAACCCTTACTGATTTGGCCTCATATTTAAGTTTAACTTTAACAAAGTTCCTTTGGGCGTATATTTTAGCCTACCTTGTGCATATCTTTGATACAAACCCTGATGGAGGTCACTTCATTTTGACAGGTAAGGTTGAATTAACTTCTATAGAGAATTAATATGATAATATGAGAATATAATATTTTGCTGGTTGACATTCAGCTGTAAAATTTAGTTTTATAAAGCTTCAGATATGTACAAGATATCTAAAAGTCAGATCTCCAGCATCTAAAAGAACTGACTTGCAGAATTTCTCTCCTAAATCTGGCAAGAGTTTATTAAATGTCTTGCCACTATCCTAGTAGGAGTTTATATTGAATCCAAGCCTTAGGAACCAGTTTTGTTTGTTTTTCTTAATCCACTGTTTTCCTGCAATGTTATGGGGCTGTTACTCAATCTTGAATTACAAAAATGTTGGCATTTACAACCTGTAAATTTCTGCATCTAGTTAATTTATGTAAGATTTTTGTACATTGCCTTAATGTTTTCACATGACCAGTAGAATACCAAAATTTGTAAGTCATCCTAAGAGTTGAGAATTGTAATGCTCAATCTGTCATTGTGTAAGAATAAATAAAAGTGCTTCAAGTAAACTAGAAAAAAAAAAAAAGGTAATGTTACTAGTAACAGCAATATTATACTATGATCAACTATGAATGACTTTTCTCAGTATTACAATGATCCAAGATAGTTCTCAAGAACCTATAATGAAAAATGCTGTCCCTTACTGCAGAAAGAACTGGTAAAGGCTGAATGCAAGCAAAGGATACTTTTTTCCTTTATTTTTCTTGGGGTTTTGGTTTTTTTTTTGGGGGGGGGGTTGATTTGCTCTCCTTTACAATATGGCTAATATGGAAATTTGACTACATATTCTGTATTCATCTGTATAATCCATAGCAAATTGCTTGTCTTTTCAAGTAAGGGAAAGAATTTGAAACTCAAAATTTTTAAAAAGTATAAAAAATAGTTTTTACATGTAATTGAGGGGAAAAAAGAATACGTAGAAGCTACTTATAAAGATCACAAAAGGAACGTAGTAAATAATTCGTGTGCATGGATGTGGGTGTAAGTGGATATGTGTTTTGAGGAAAACTTGTCTCCTTGGAGTGAGTGTATGTGTGTGCGCACATATGTCTCTCTCTCAGGAATATAAATTTATCAGCCTGATTTTAAAGCTCTCCACAATTTGACTCCCTCTTGCCTTTCCCATTTTATTTAATATTACTCTCTTTACATATACTCTACTCCAAATTGGCCTGCTAGGTGTTCATTCCCCTTTTAAGGGTGTCCCAAATTCACACAAGCGATATCCCATACCTAGAAGGTACTCTCTCCTCACCTCTGCCTTATAGAATCTTTAGCTTCTCTCATACTCCAGCTTAGAGAACACCTCCTACACAAGGCCCTTTTAAATCTTTTGACATCTCTTTCTCATTAACACTGTATCTCAAAATTATTTTGCATGTACTTTTTATTTACATGTATATAGTTATAGTTATATTCCACTTGTGGAATGTAAGCTCCTTGAGGACAGGACATCTTTGTATTTCCTGTACGTAACCCAATGCCTTCCACGTAGATGACAGTAATAAATGTTGAACTGAATCTACCTAAGTCTTCCCATTCAGTTCCTGATTTATGTACAGACTAGAAGTAGCATGAGATATATCCATGAAATCCAGATTAGCTACTATCCTTAAAAATGTTTCTTATATGCCTTATAAAATTGGCCTCAGCTACTAGAACTGTTCACTACATTCTTTTTGTAAACTTTATAAATAGTCTTAACAAACTACTTAAAATTTTGATTCTTTTGCTTTCATTTGTACCAACTCTCTTGGAGGAATAATTATACAACCCCGATATTCCCAGGTTTGAAATTTGTTCCCTCCTCTCCACAGTAGGATGCCTTGAGATATATGATATTCATAGGATTTAGCTTGGAAAGACCAACTTCCTTGGGTTTTTTATTTTCATTTATTTAACTTTGGGGGGCTGTTTTTGCACTTATTAGTATTTAATTTTTTCCAATTACATGCAAATACAATTTTCAGCATTCATTTTCATAAAACTTTAAGCTCCAACTTTTTGTCTTCCATTCTCTTCCCTCCCCAAGACAACACGCCATCTGATATAGCAACCTCCTTACACTACAGATGAGAAAACTGAGGTCAAGAGAGGTACCCAAGGTTCCACAGCTACAGAGGCAGCATTGGAAGCTAGGCTGTCTCTCATTCTCTCCAGGCTGCCTATCTGATTTATTGCAGGTCAAGCATATTCAAGTTCTAACTCTATTTTCCTTTTCTACAGGATGAGTTTTTAGATGTGATCTACTGGTTCCGACAGATCATTGCAGTTGTCCTGGGTGTCATTTGGGGAGTGGTGCCTCTGAAGGGCTTCGTGGGAATAGCAGTGTAAGTCATAACCTCTCTTATTGTAAGGTAAAATAAAGACTTTTTCTTCCACTGAAACATAGAACATTGATTCTTCAGAGAATTGTTTTATTTTACAGTGTTTGTGCTTTGCTTTTGGAGTATAGAAGAATGAACTAAAGCAATTCCTTGCCATTGGAAGTTGAACTCTCAGAAGTTTCAAAATTCTATCTGAAAGTATTTGTTGAGTAGAGAAAGAAGAGGTAGTATGGGGAAAGCACCAAGTCAGAAGATCTGAGATTGAGTCCTAGCTGTTCTGCTTGTGATAGCTCTGTGATCACTTATTTCCTCACGCTTATTTCCTCAAGACTCATTTACCTAATCTATAAAATGGGAATAACACACACTACATCTCACAGGATTGTTTTGAGAAAAGCAGTTTGTCAACTTTAAAACTCTATAGAGTTTTGTTATCTGGAGAAAAGTCGGTGGCAGGCCTGATGGTGACAACCCCTGCCTCTCAAGGGACTTGTGGATAAAGGGGACTGGTCCTCATGTGAGTGGCTCAGTTAATTTATGAGGTTTTAAGAATATGTCCACATGGGCGTATTTAGTCCATCAGACTAAATGAAAGAGGTGTCTTATCAGAATGATAAGTCCAGTGTCATCATTGTATCATTTGTTAAGGATCTTGTCATTTTCTCAGTGACACAGATCAAAAACCTGCTCTGATTGATAGATGGTCTTCAACAATTGCTGGGGCAGAAAAATGAATTGCCCTGTAGCCAGCCTCGTTAGTTGGGTCCCAGACAGCAGATATACAGTGTTACTCTCTGTTCTTGAAATCTTTCCAGCTTGATAGAAGTTGTCCAAACTCAATCTCTATTGCATGTCTCCTTCCCTTCAAGGACACCCAGGGCACTTCCATTGAAGATGAGGCATCTCAGTAGGAGCTGAGGGGAAGGAAGATAAGTTTCAAATGTTCCCTTCCTCTTCCTCAAAAAAGTGCATTTTCAGTTATGGATACTTGTTGATCAAGTGCCTTCCTTTAACTTGCATTCTTCTTAGGGCAAGTGTTTCCTTAGCATATACTGTGTTCCCAGTCCCATACTTTGTTACATTGTAGAGCATTCCTTCCCAGTAACTGATTGCTGCCCGAGGGAACTAACAATTTTATTTTTGGATTGGACCTGTGACTTCATTGATATAAGAACTCTCAGGGAAGAAATTCCTCTACCAAGGCCATCTGCAACTGTTCTGCAATTCATAGACTTAAGGGGTTGCCTGAGGAGAGGCCAAAAGACCACCAGGATCACAGAGCCAGTATGTTAGAGGAGTACTTGAATCTAGGTCTTCCTGACTCTGAGGCTAATTCTTGATCTGCTGTGCCATATTACTTGGTAACTTATGTTACCAGTAAATATATATAGCATCTTTCGAGTCTGAGGTTGGTATTAAAATACTCTTTTAAAAAAATATGGAAGGTACAAATTCTTCAAATACTCCAACCCCTCACTTTCAGTCTCCTTGCCCCATTTAGGCTTTCTGAGGGAGAGAAAGCAAAACCAGATGAGTGAAAATGCTAATGAGCAGTGAATTGGCCCTGAGCCCAGCCTTGGAAGAGAGGAGCAAGGAGAATCTCAGAACAAGAGGAAGTGGCTGATCTTCAGCTGTGTGAGGTCAGGTCTCTAGGAAAGGAGATAACTCTAGTGTTAATCCAGGTTCTGTATAAAAAATGTCACCAGATATTTATGTAGCACTTTCTGACTGACAGGCACTTTGTATTATCTCATATTCTTACAACCTAGCTTTAAGTCTTGCCTTCACTGATTTCTGTTCTGTTACCTTAGAGAAGTCACTGAGCTTGTTTCCTTATCTGTAAAATGGGGATAGTAATCCTTGCTCTGTTGCTATCAGAACCAAGTCAACGTGTACAGAAATCATTTTGCAAATAAAAAGGACTATTATTAATGTGGTTAGGATTTTTTTTTTCCAATTACATGTTTTCAATATTCATCTTTGTAAAATTTGAGTTCCAAATGTTTCTCCTTTCCTCCCCTCCTCAGGACAGCAAGCAATCTAATATGGGTTGGACATGTACAACGATTAATATTATTGAACAGGAATTATTATCCCTACTAAATAGAAATTTGACAAAACAGACCACCCCCCCCACCCCCAAGACATAAAGTATTTTACCAAAGTTTCATGGATAGCAAGTGTAAACAGAGGACTGGAACTCTGTCTTTTGATGTTTAATGATTCCTGTGTTATATCTTAAGGAGTGAATTTAGCTACTAGAACAATTACTTTTTCTTTCAAACAAGTGATAAGAAACGGCCCTGATGAGTAGAAAGAACTAGCTGTGTAGAAAATAGGCCTTTTCTTGACTTTGGTTAGACCTAATGAAATAATATTGTGTTGCTTTACCCCAAGATAGCCTTACCTTGAGTCTTTGCTCCCACACTGTTCTGCCAGTATACTATACTCTAAGCTTACAGAGGACTGACTTGTCTCCAGAATAGGCTTTTTCACTCTTTTAGTATGCATCTTGTTTGAAATTCTCAGGAAAGACTATAGGGACTGTTCTGTGGTTTATACAAAAGTGTTTTTTTTTTAATTTTCCTTAGCCTGAGCTGTCTTATACTTGGCTTGGCTTTTATTCCTGCTTATCACTTCACCTCTTTGCCTGGATTAATTTTGGGTTAAGAGAAGGGTTGAGCTCATAAAAGTTGCCTTTTAAGTCAAAATCTCCTGGTATTTCTCACCCATCACATCATTAAAATGGTTTTAAGTGAAAATTTATCTCAATTCCCTTCAATCACTTAAGAGCTGAAGTAGGTAATAGTGTTACTGTGGGGGGATGTGTGTCTACTCTTTAGATCTTGTCTATTCCCAGAATTTGGAGATTTAGTTTAGTGGCCATAGTGACTGCTGCTGAGCTACTCTCTAGCTCTAGCTTCTCTGCTGGGCTTGATTTTGTTTTTGGAATGGTCACTCTTAAAATAGTGAGCAGTGAAAAGTCATTCCAAAGCCAGAGTTGCCTTATGCTTCTTGAACATGTTAGATTTATTATTGAATTTTCATTCTCATTGGAATTGTCCATTGTCCTTCCTTCATGAATAGTTCCCTTCCCTCTCTCCATGAATCCTGGTCTTGTTTCATTATTTAGCAATTTTATATATTTAGTTCTTGTTTCCAAGCACATTTAGCTCTTTGAGGGCAGAAACAATGTCATTTCCATGTGTTCTGGATATAGCATATATAACATAGGACTTGGCACATAATAAACCTCAATTATCTGAAGTACTTCCTGTTGCTGAAGCCTAGAAAGATTATAAAAGAATTTGAATATTTTTAATAGCCATTTGTTGATTGATTGGATAATCTCTCCCATTTTCCACGTAAGGTAAATAATTAAGACATGAATGTTTATATATCTTGCAGTTCCCTGCCCGTGATCAGTCAACAAAAATTAGTTGGACCAGGAGCCATAAAATTAAGCTTGAGTCATTTTGAATCTAGGAAATATGGCCTGACTGTACTCCCTAAATAGTCTCCAATTGCTTTTTTTCAGTAGACATGATATAGGACACCTGAGTGTTAGGTAGTTTTGTCACAAGCCTGCAAAAAACCCAACATTGGTGCCTCAGGTCTGTTTTGGTGAAGGTATTGGACAACCCTTCTCAGACACTGTTTCCATCAGTCATTCTGAGGGATGAACTAAGAGATAGGGATCAAGGTACTTTCTACCCTGCTGCTGCTGAGCAACAAGGAAAATTCTAAAAGAATTAGGCCATTCGCTGATCAGTCCTGCTAAGGAAAAGATCAGCCTTTTTTAACAGTGCCAAGATTTATAGTGTAGAACTTGTGCTCTTTGTATTAGCCCCCGGGGTGAAAATGGTAAAAGCTAACTGGGTATATTTTACTCTTGTTCATATTCTGTAAGTAAAATCCTAGAATCTTACCAAGAGTTGACCTTCTTGAGTTGTACCTCAAGTAGCACTTCTTGTTGTAAAGGCAATCTCTAATTTGGGGACAAAGGGACTTTTTTTTTTACCCTAAATCTTGCAGCATGTTCTTAATTTTCCAAATTGTGATGAGGCTTAATATATCTCCCCTTTTCAGATTCTGCCTGATCAATGCTGGAATCTTGTACCTCTACTTCAGCAGCTTCCAACAAATTGATGAGGAAGATTATGGTGGAACATGGGAGCTTACAAAAGAAGGTTTTATGACATCTTTTGCACTGTTTATGGTAATTATTTTTTTTCTTCAAACAGTAGTAAATTCTGGTTATTTTGATAAATTAGAATCCTTTATTCTCAAACTTGGAAAGGACTTCCAAGGTCATCTAGACCAGGGTTTCTTAAGTGGTCACTATCCCATATCATTTCTGGGAACTGACTGTGGGGGGGTTGTGAAATTGTGATTTATGTTAAATGTTTGATTTTATATGTATTTACACCCAGGATCAGATACAAACTTCTTGGGGCTTGCAAGTGAAAAAAATTAAAAAGAAGCACTGATCTAGACCTACCTTCCTGATGGATAAAACTCTTCTAAGAGGAGTCATTGGCAAAGTAATGAGTCCATCTTCTCATCAAACACCTCCAGTGAACTCACTACCTTAGAAGTGAGCCCATTCCATTGTTAAACAGCTGTTTTTAAAATTTCCTCTACATATTAGGATGACGTCTGCCTTCAGCAATGCTAATCTCTCCTCTTTAAGTATCTAAAGACCTTATGCTCCTATCTCCCCTAGGTCTTCTGTTCACCAGGCTCCATAAGCAGAGTTTATTCTAATGACATGGTTTCTAGCACCATCCTCCCCTGGATATATTATTTCAGTTTTTCTATGTCTATCCTAAAATGAGACCCAGATGTATAAATAGTATATTCCAGATTGAGTTGACTAGAATGGAGAACAATAGAACTGTTATCTTTTCTAAACATTAAACTCCTGTCACTGTCACCTGAGGTTCTATCAGGTTTGGAATACCATATCCCACTATGTTAGGAGCCCACTATATAGAGACTGATTTACAAGTTATACTATCTCAAAGAGTTGTTTATAGTTAATTATTTGTTGTATACTATGCACATAGTAGTTTAGGTTCTTAGGTACTGGGATACAAATATAAAATGAGAGGCTTTCCTCAAGATGCTTACATTCAAGTTGTCTGTTTGAGTGCTTCTGATTTCCACCTATTTCAGGTTCTTAGAGAGATCTATTTTGCCCTTGGTTCAAATCTTGGCTCTTGAGCATACTGGTGGCATGAGCTTGGCACAGGTTAGACTTGAGGGTTACCTCATCTTTAATCTGCAGGATCCCAGATGTTAGCTTTTGGGGATAGTTTCCATCAATCTTCTTGACATCCCCTTGTAATATGTTTGCTGATACCCTCTGTCTATGCTAACGGCATTTGATTATCTGCAGTACTAAATTTTGATCCCAGATGTTTGCTACTTGACACTGCATCAGCTACTGATGCTCTGACTATGCTAACGGCATTTGATTATCTGCAGTACTAAATTTTGATCCCAGATGTTTGCTACTTGACACTGCATCAGCTACTAGGATTTTTTAAAATTTGCCTGAACATCACATGATTAAAAGATGAATCTGAAAAAGAAGACTAGAGGAAGCTAGGTTTAATTGTCCTATCCAATTCCTGTGGTTCAGTGATATCTATGGCTCCAGAATTGAGAGTCATTTTTGGGGGGGTTATCTGCATCATTAGCACAGTTATTATCCATCATTATTAGATAGACATCTAATGAAAACAATTTCTTTAAAAACTCATTATAAACTCAAAGACTTCGTGCTAAATCTTCTGGTGTAAGCCCAAGGTTCAGAGAGTTCAGACACACAGAGAGTGAGCATCAGGAGTAGTAGGATTTGAATCTAGGGCCTTATACTCTAAATCCAGTGCTTTTTTCAGTGTGTCAGAATCGATGTATCTCTATCTCATCGTATCATATTCATAATTCTCTCTTATACACTTAAACTATCTGAATGTGTGGAAAGGATATGCTGAATTTGGAGTCCTAGCACCTCAGTTTGGTTTCTGTCTTGGTCACTTAGGAGTATGTGGCTCAAGGGAGTATCCTCATTTCTCCCGTAAGTCTTAGCAAGGCTAGCCTGCACTTGAATCCTATGTAAGAAGATTATGATTTAAAGTGATATTTTCAGACACAACAAGAGCTTATTACAAACAACCGTCTTTCAGTAGCTTGATTTGTGTAGCAAAACTGTTTCCTCTAGCCATTTAGCAACATTAGGGGCCCTGACTCAGGTCTTCCTATGACCCTGAGAAGCAGCCTTCGCAGGAGTTTTCCTTACTGGTACCAAGGCTCTACAGGGAACTAGAGATTGCCTACAGCCTGTTTCCACCACTCCTGAAAATGACCTGAAGATGTTCTGTTGGGATTAATTTCTGTTCCTTGTGTCTCCTTTAGGTTGTTTGGATCATCTTTTATACTGCCATCCACTACGACTGACAGGCTGCAGCCCACACTTGCTAGCCCTGTTCATTCAAAAGGACATTCTAATCACAGGCCAGAAATGTGCCAGTGGTCAGGGGCATTTCGGCCACAAGGAGAATGTGATGCCCTATTCTCCCAAACTGAGAATCCGCGTGTTGGTCCACCAGTGTTTTATACCAGTGTCGTTTCTTGGAACTTTTAAACGAGCCATCCCTATTTTGAAAGCATTACTGAACTGTTCCATCACGACCATTTTCCATGCCTTTATCAACTACCCATCACTAATACCTGTTGGCTGAATGGATCTTGTAAATTCATTTAACTTAGGATCTGAATGAATGCTAAATTGTCTCGTCTTCCTCAGTTGTCCATCAGGCACACAATTTTAAAGATATCAATGGCATTTTATGGTGTTTTGAGTTGTTCTTGGACAAAGCATGGCAGAATGTATGTGGTTCATAATACAGTACTTGTCTAATGATAGTTTCCATTGTAGAATGTTTTAAGATAACTTGAATAAATCGAATCTTATTAACAGATCTCCTAAGCCTTTGATTGAAAGTTTGAAGAGCTACCAAAGTAGCTATTCAAGAAGGGGTCTGCTTGTGTCTGCAGGAAGCATTCCTGGCCCAAGATTGCCCAGATACTTGACCTCTGCCCCCATTCAGGCCTCTTTCCTCTGAAGTGTTATGTAGTAGGAACAGAAGCACTGTTTTATCCAGTCCCTTCATGTTACGCAGGAGGAAACTGATGTTCAGACAAGTGACTTGCTTAGGGTCATAGAGCCAGTTAGTGGAAGAGGCAGGATTGGAACCCAGTTTGCTTGCCTTTTTATCATCTGCACATTCCTAATGTGAGCCTCAGGCCAGCTTTTGGGTAGAATAGATTAATGAGAAGCCAGGTTCTTGCCTTCAGGTAAGGAAGTCCTAGAAGTAGTGACCTTCAGAAGTCTGGATGGAGGTTCAGATAATAGCAATTGCATTTCTACCCACAAGATGGCAGAAGAGCCTGTGATAAGGCTAGTGATAGATCTCCATCTCCCCCATCTCAAAAGACACTGATGGAAACTGGCCCAGAGGGAGAAGGAAACAAGGCAGAGATGCTAGGTGACTCACAAAGATGGGATGGTGACCAAAAGGGCAGGGACAGGCCAGATGGAGTAGCTCAGACAGGGAGGATATGGAAAGCGGCCATTTGCTGATGCAGAATAGGATTGATTCTAGGGGAACAGAAGTTACAGGCCTAAGAAGCTAAAGATTTTCACCGTTAACATCAGAGCCAGTTTTTAAGTTGTATTGAAACTTGTCTCCTTTGATTTTAAGACAGCCTTTTTGGTATTTGTCTCAAGTCTGGAACCCTGTGGGGAACTGGCTACTGGCTATTCCACCCAGGATGGGGAAGGCCCAAGCCCTTCTGTCTTGGGCTTTGGTACTATTCCAGTAACCATGACCAGGAAAAGGCTGCAGAGCACTGATTGGGCAAATTCTAGGTCCCATTTTGGGAGGCATTACCAACCTATGAAGACAAATGGGAGAAGGAAATGTCCTTAAAGGAAGATCTGCCCCGACAGCCCTTGCATATCAGCTCCCCAGAGTCAGCAGAGGAGAGAAGACTAGGAAAATCTCTTCAAAGTGCTTTATCTTTATTCCCCTTCTTGAGTCTTCTCTGGCCACTGATGTCCAGTGATGGATCCTCAGTCATGCTGATATAGGTGCCAATTGCCTCTCGGAGCCCCACACTAATGGGACTTGTGTCACCTGAGGAGGACACCTCAGAGAACAAGAGTGAGCTGTATGAAGGGAGGACAGAATGAGATCAGAGATCATTTGATGTCTTCCATATGTTTCATGTTTCATGTCACTCAAATTTTGTTCTTTTAATTAAGGCTTAGAAACCTACTGTGGTTCCCCACTGTCCAAATGCTTTCCACTCTCTGGTCTTCCCTTTATATATACACAGTCTAATCCCTGATTCTTTAACTTGCCCCTTATTCAGGCTGATCAACAAGCATTAACTAAGTACCTACTTTGTTCCTTAAGCTGTACAATGTCTCATCACTTTGCTCTACTTGTGCCATCCCAGATTTGAAATTCTTCCTTCTCCATCTATTACATTCCTGTCTGCCCCTGAAGGCTCAGGTCAAAGCCCACTTCCAATAGTCTTCCCTAACCCAGCACCTCATAGTTTTTAGCATTGATTCTATCCTGTTCGATATTTTCCTGCATGTAAACTCAATTTCCCCATTTAGATTCCGAACTTTCCCAGGGTTTAGCACCTCTCCTCCAGCCTCAGAGATAGCCTTGCAATCAGGAATGCCTCTTACCTGTCTACTTCTTCCCAGTTGAGAGCTGGTTTCTGTACAGACACTGGTGGTGGGATGTTCTTCGAAGGAAGCGGGTCCACTCGATAAAAGGCACAGGGCTCCTTAAGCAAGGAGCAGAGATCATCTGCCATCTCTGTAGAAGAGCTAGTCCACGTCACTCAGATTCTGCTTCCCCACCTAGCTTAGCCACTGTCTACCATCCACTCCCTACTCCAGGAGGAAGCCTTTCCTGCTCTCAGGGCCAGATCAGCTGGGCCTCTGTGCATCATTTTCGGGTCCCCCAGGATAAGGAATCTGAGTAATAACGTTAATGGTATTGAAAGAGACCCAGCCTGGGAGTCAAGTTTGTAATTCTGGTTTTGCCACTGACTTCACTGTGAGACATTTGAAAGGTAAGTTGAATTTAAGGGTTCCTTTTCAGATCTGACAATAAAACTAATGATTATTATCAATTACTCTATGTATTGGATATATTAAGGCAACTTGGGGTTAGACTACCACCTCACTGGTCTTCCTGCCTTAGAGGATGATGGCCCTCATAAAAACATCAAGGGCAGTGCCAGAGGGCTCCTCCTTTGCAATGGATAACCACTGGAAAAAGAAGTCTGCAAAAACCAATTCCATGTAACTAAATCGCCTTGCCATTGGGGTGGTCAGAGCTGGGAAGTCAATAGTAACAGAATGTGAATTAGTAAGACCCTTACAGGTCTGCCAGTCTAACTTCTCAGTCTACAGAGGAGTAAACTGAGGTCGGAAAGGAGAAGAAAATTGATCAAGATCATTACATTAAAGTAATAATAAACGGCATCTATAAAGCACTTTCAGATTTGCAAAAAAACATTTTTACCAAAAAAGTTTTATGTAATTTCACTTGTTCTCAAATGAAATCTATGAGATAAACGAAGAAAATAAGCTACCAAGTGTCTAAGATAATATTTCAACTGAGATATTCCTTAGCTGTAGGTGCCATTAACTATCAGACCCAAGATCAGAACTAAGGTATCTAGAATCCCAAATCTAGCTGTCCAGCATTCTATTTTTCTGGAGGACAAGCTGTAGAAAGAGAGGGACTGACTCCATCTGGTCAGGATGATGTCCCAGATGGTCTTTCTGTATCCAAGGATATCTTGACCAAACACTGGATACAGCCCCCTACCTGTGTAATGGTCCACCAGTGCCTGGAGTGAGGGGAAGGTGAACCGGGGAGAAATGTAGAACCATCCATTCTCCAAGCGATGAATCCTGTAGTGTCTGACTACATCCCGAGAGGTAGGGCGGTTCAACCTCACTGAAAGGGAGTAAGCACCTATAGGAAGGAAGGTGAAGAAGGAAACCCTTGAGGTCCTTGGGGCTGGGGCTGAGTCTGAGGCTCCATAAAAATGTCTTCAATCCCTGATGTATAGCACAGGGACTGCTGACCTTGGGTAGAGGGTCTGGAGGCAAGGGACAGGGAAGAGCCATAGGTTGGTCCCTGACCCAGTTGAAAACCATGAAGAATCAGTTATTATGGGGAAAAGATTGGGCCAAAACTGTTCTGTAAATCAACTTGAATTTATTAAGCACCTATTATGTGCCAGAAATTGTGCTAAATTCTGGGCATTCAAAGGTATGCAAAAACAAATAAAAAACAACCTGCTGAATGAAAGAAATTTTTGAGGAAAACTTTCTGATGTAAAGTATTTTTGAGGAAAGTTACTGAACATCCCCACCAAGACTGGCTAATTGGGAGAAAAGACATCTGTTCTCCAAGGTGGAGTCATATCTCTACAGAGACCTAAGCTTCCTGAACACTTCCTGTGTCTGTAGTTCCCTTTCCAGCTGGATCCTGACAAGTGCTAACTACTGGGTCAATGTAAGATGCTTCTTTAGGGCAGGAAAGACAATAATTCAATCCAGATTCTCTTTGTCAATTTTGTTACGTGATACAAAGAAGTAGAAAATTATCCTAGGAGACAAACCTGCGTTCTAGTCCTAGGCGTTGTGAACATTGTTTGGCGGTCACTGGACTTCTTTGGCCCTCACTTTATTTGTAAATTGAAGGGAATTGGACTTGATCTCCAAGATCTCTTCTAGCTTTGAAAATCTATGTTCTATAAGAAGCCCCTCAAGATGAACTCTCCAGTTGGATTGTAAAGAAGAAAACATTATCCTAAAGCTTAACACCAACCCCCATGGAGAAAATGAGGCCACTTTCTTAAGATTTTCCTACTTTTCCCAGCATAGATCTGGGCCGGTCACTCAAGTAGGTCCAGTAAGTACTTGGTAGTTGTAAAGCTTCTGAAGGGTTAATTCAGTACCTACCAAAGCTTCCTTCCTCCCCAACCCCCTTTTAAATGTTTTATTCGTGCCTTCTGTTTTTATTCACTTTCTGATATACACTCTCTCCATCTAATGAACCTAGTAAAACGCAAACAAATCAAAACAGTGACCCTCTTCTGACAGGCTAGTCCACCACTTCTCTATCAAAGGGGGAGCTATAGTTACTATTCTGAATTATTCCTGAGCCAGTGATGGTAATTACAATTATTTTTTGTAATACTACACCAAATAAGTTTAACACGATTGTATGTGTATAACCTATATCAAATGACTTCCTTTTGAAGGCAATGGGGAGGGGAAGAAGGGAAGGAGAAAAAATGGAAGTCAAAATCTTACAAAGATAAATAATTGAGGAAAAATACTATTATTTTAAAAATATATTACCTCTTCATTTTCAGATTGCCCTTTCAGATTTTTACTGTTATAATTTTCCATTGTGTGGCTTCAAAAAATTCCGAGCAAAAGACTGGTTTCAATTTTAGGAAAAAAAGTGATTTTTTTCAATTTGGTTCGTCTTGCTTAAACTTTCAAATTTTCAGGGCCAACTTGATTCAACAAATACTTTTTAATTTTCTATGATTAAATTGAATTGGCAACTTTGAATTTTTAAAAGTGATCAATTGGGCACAACTTGTGGTTGGAAAAGAGCTATACCTCCATTTCTTAATTTTATATATTTTTGAGGGGCAATTAGGGTTAAGTGATTTGCCCAGGGTCACACAGCCAGTGTCTGAGACCAATTTTGAACTCAAGTCTTCTTGACTTCAGGGCTGGTACTTTATCCACTGTAAAAATCTAGCTGCCTGTAGTCCTTCATTTCTAAAAACATTCATCTGCAGGAAGACAAATATACTAATACATTATTGGTGGAGCTGTGAATTATTTCAATCGCTCATAACAATAATTTGAAGTCAAAGTGGTTGACGTTATATTTTAACTAAGATCCCCTGCAGGTCATTTACTTCAAGGAGACCCAAATTTATCTTTGTAAGATTTTGACTTCCATTTTTTCCTCTTTCCCTCCTTCCCCTCCCCACTGCCTTAGAAAGGAAGCCATTTGATATACACCTACAATCATGTTGAACTTATTCATAACAGTATTACAAAACCTCATCATTCTTCATCTGTAAAATGAGAAGCGTTGGACCAGTAGCCTCTAAGATCCATTTTAGCTCTGGGTCTGTGAACAGATGTGGTCTAACGAGGAAATAGTACAGGAGGTCTACCACTTCCTTATTCCTGAACAGGATGCCTCTCAAGTTCTTATTAACTATTTTAGTGGCCACCCCTTTTGAAGCCCAGATTAAATCCTGTCCTTTCCATGAAATCTTTCCTGAGCCTTAAGCAATCCCTCCCCTTTCATTCCTGTGGCATTTATGCTGGGGAAAGTCTGGCATGTTAAAAAAAAAAAAAAAAAAAAGAAGAAAAGAATTTGTATCGATAGCTTTCATCACTTAACATTTCCTAATACTCCCTTTTGCTTCCTCCAAAAGAACCATCCCTTAAAACAAAGAATAAAACAAAAAAAAAAAAGGAAAAACACTAAAGCAAAATCTAACATCACAGACAATATTCCATATCCATAGTCCCCACAAAGAAGTCAAAAAGAACAAAAAGAGACACCTCTGATCATGGTTTTGTTGGACAGGGGTCTGAGCTTGACCATTAAAATGCATCCGGTTTTAATTGTTTTACTATTGCTGTTCTTTCCACTTACATCATAGGGGTCACGACACATTATTTTCCCAGCTCTGTGTACTTCACTCTGCATTTCTCCATCTAAGTTTTCCCAGATCCAATATGATTTCTTGTTTCTTTCCCATCTCCAACTAGCTTGTAAGGGCAGGGATTCTAGCCTGCAGGACCTTGCAGCAGTCTGGGCTGAATCTGCTTGTGGTACTGATGGCACACGGGGCCGGCTCTAAATTCTGAGGTCACTGGGAAGAGGGTGACGAGGGCCCAGCTTCTGGGAATCGTCCCTGCAATGTCACGGACCAAGGCAGGGGCCCAGGACGGCTTCTGACATGCTAACAAAGTGAAGCAAGCCAGGGTTCGGAACTCTGTGTGTGTCCAAGCTTTGGGACTTTCTCTAGTTTCTCATCTCCCCTTCCAGGGGCACCGTCTCTGTCTGGGGACCATCTGTGGGCCCTTATCTCTCTTTGGTGGCACCTGGGATCTCAGCTAGAGGAGCCCTGTGGTTTCCTGTTTGTATAGTGATTGGTCCCCAGGCGCACACACTTTCTTACTTCTCTCCCCGGCCTCCGCCCCCACTCCCCTCGCTGCACAGTCCCATCTCCTCCAGGGCCCCTAACCTGGCAAGAAACTTGTTGTTGTGGATGTCTAAATAGACAAGGATCCTTCTCCTATACCTTAACTGTAAAACAGCAGGTTAAAAAAAAAAAGATTTGGTGGGGTGAAGGATGGAATTGAAGCAGAAAATAAGTCAATTTATCAAAGAAGGATTGGCTTTCTATGGCAAAGTAAATGATATAATCTAAAGTGCCCCAACTCCCAAATATAAAAAACTAATATAGCTAGCATTTAAAGGCTTATTATGTACTGGGCATCTTGTAAATATTATCTCATAATCACAATGAACTTGGGAAATCCATGCTATTATGTCTATTTTACTCTTGGGAAAACTAGGAGAAACATAAGTTAAATGATTTGCCAGGGGTCACATGGCTAATAAACGTCTGAGGTTGGATTTGAATTCAGGTCTTCCTGACTCCAAGCTCAGTGCCAACTAGCTCTTTCTGCCCCACCCTCTCCTGGAACTTCAAATTTCTATAGAGAATTATTTTTGGGGGAGCCTAAACTTTAGGCTCTCCAGTTCTCCATTGGAATACAAATAACCCAGGAAAGTAGACTTTTTAAATCTGGAGGCAAAGGTAAATGTCTTGCACATAGATTTAAAAAATCAATTAAACAAGGACAGGTTTAGGATAGCCAGGTAAAAAAGCCCTAGGCATAGCTAAAGTGATATACCAGCTTAAAAAATAAAAAAGGCATTATGATTTTTAGGGGGATGGAGAAGGGAGCTGGATCTATGATTTCATCAGTCCAGGGAACTTTGTAGGTAGAAGCTTCTTCTACCAATTTTCTTCTCCATCTTCATTCTCCTTGACCTCTTTGATGTTCTTTGACACTTTGCTTACTCTCTCCTTTCTAGGTCTTTAGGATTCCCCCCTCCCCTGGTTCTCCTCCTTCTCTGTGTCCTTGGCTATATCCTAGCCTTCTCTAATCATAGAGGTTCTGTCATGGGCCTGTTCTTCTCTGGCCATTCCATTTCACTTGGGGGTCTCAACTCCCCTTGGGTTTACTTTGTGCTGATGATTCTCAAATCTACCTTTCCTGCCCCTGCCTTTCTGCTTATCTCCAATCTCACATATCCAATTGCCTTTTAGCTATCTCAATCCAGATGTCCAGCAGAGACCTTAAACTCGATATGTCCAAAACAACTCATTAAATTTCCCCTAAACCCTCCCCACCTTTCTTATTACTCTAGAGGACATCATCCTTCCAGTTTCTCAGGCTTGAAACCTAAGAGTCATTCTGGGCTCCTCACTGCCTCTTAGCCTCCATCAAGGCCTGTTGATTTTACCTTTGCAGCATCTCTCCTATACCCCCCCCCCAACTCCCATTCTTCTCTGTTCTCCATCTTTGACTCCAGGCATTTTCTCTGGTGTCCCCCAGGTCTAGAATGCTCTTTTTATCTCTGCCCTCTGGCTTCCCTAACTTCCTTTAAGTCCCAACTAAAATCCTATCTTCTGCTAGAAGCTTTTCCCAACCTCTCAATTCCAGTATCTTCCCTCTATTCGTGATTTCCTTTTTATCCTGTGAAAAGTTTACTTGTTTAAAAAGGGATGATTCTGGATCTTTCTGAAAGTTTCTGGTTCACTTAAAAAAAAATCAACAATGAAATCTCAAATCCACATTAGGAAGGAGCTCAACTTCATCCTCCTGTACTACTCCAAGGGAAACATGGAGTTTCATCTTTGCTCTCTTACGAGGGAGAAGGAAGGAGCCAGGATAATTGAGATTTGACCTTTACAAGCTTAAATCACGGTGGCTTAACTGGGCTCAGGCCCTTTGGTACTGATGTGGTGTGGGGACAATTGCAGCAGAAGATCCTTAAATCTGGGTAGGCTCATCTAGTCTTATCTATTCTTATCCTACAGATGGGAGAACAGAAACAGAAAGATGAAAAGACTTAAAATCACATTAAACATTAAAATCGGAGCTAGAATATACTCAAGGAGGTCACTGACAAAAAGGAAGCAAGCTGTCCTCCCTTCCCTCAGTATACATCAAAATATTTATAGCAGCACTTTTTGCTGTAGCAAAGAAATGGAATCAAAGTTGATGTCAATCAGGGCATGACTAAATAGGTTACGGTTCATTAATGTAATGGAATATTACTGTGTTATAAGAAACAACAAACATGATGATTAGGGAAAAGCATGGAAAGATTCATATGACTGATGCAAAGTAAAAAGGAACACAATATCTACAGCAATACAAATGGATCAAAACTGATTGTTTCCAAATGGCTCCAAGGAAGATATAAGACAACCCTTCCTCTGATTGTAAAGGGGCTGGGTAAATGGGACCACTGGTCACAATAATTCACAATTATGGAACACTGCATAGATCAGATTTTTTTCTTCAATGTGTTGATGGGTTTTGATGATTTTTTTCTCTGTTTAAGACAAAGCTCTTTTGTTAGAAAGCGCTTTCAAGGAGGGAAAAGAAAAATAGATATAGGAAGAAATCTAGATGACAGAAAAACAGAACATACCAACAACAACAAAATCATAGCTTAGATTCAAATCTAGGTCCAGTGTTTCTTCTACTATCACCATGGTGCTAGGTTTCTGAGGATAAAACATTCCTTTCTGAGATCTTGGGGATGCTAAAAGTGTCTTAATCATTTCATGTGTTCTCTCCCCCAAAACAAAATAACAAAAACTCCCAAACATCTTAGATCAAATATAAACAATAACCTTTGTAGCCTTGTTATATACGTATTCTCCTTTCCACAACCTTTAATGTAGTTAATACAACTTTCTTGCTATCTCCAAAATACAGCACTCTATCTCCCATCTCCATCCATATCTTTGGCCTGTAATCCCTGACTGGAATACATTCCCTCATCACCTCTGCCTCCTAGAATCCTTTTCCTCAAGGACTAGTGCCTTCTTCCCTTTTCCCCATTTACTTTATCTTTTTTTTTTTTTTTTTTTTAAAGCTGGAAGCCAGAAGCAACTGAAGAGACTTAAAAGAGATTTTCTCCAACTCCTGCTTCTTCAAGTCTGTCCTGCCCCTTTTGCAGATGCAAAGCATTGCTCTTCACCAATAAGGAGAGTCCTATATAATTGGCTCTTTAAAACAGGGTTACACTTATTAATGTAAATGTTTTCCTTCTCCTGGAAGATAGAAATACTTCCATTTTTATTGGTTGTAGCTATAGCACAGTGTTGGACACACAGTAGGCACTTAATAAATGCTCATACATTGATTTCAAAGTTGCTATACTAATTACTCTCAGTAGAGCTAATGTCATGGCTTCCCCCAACCCCACTATGGTCAGATGGATTTTCATTGAATCACCTGTGGTCAGGATCTCTTATCCAAAGCTATGAATCTGTATAAGTTTAGGTTATTAAGGTAATGATCAGCATCTGTGGTCATATAAGAAAGACAAGAAAAGTGCCCCACACAATGATTGAACCTGGAATTGTCATCATTTTATTTACTTACCTGTGTGTGTGTTGTTCCCTCTAATTATTGTTTCTCCGAGGGCAACAGTTATTTCTCTTTTATTTGTTTGCTATATCCCCAAGGTCTAGCACAATGCCTGGCACATAGTAGGCACTTAATAAATGTTCACTGAATCAAAATGAATTCTTTGTCAAACTCTGGACGCTAGGGAAGTGCATCTTTTCTTTAAAAACCACACTGTAACTCAGCTCCTGCAGCCCAATCCTAACCAGCTTCAACACTAGGACACCAGTCTTGCCCCAGTCTCAGTCTCTATAGTTTGTACCTCTCCTGGTTTGACTATCCCGGATCAGGAAGGATCCTCCGTGGTTGCTGGGGAGAAGCAGAAGATCCTCTGCTTTCTCTCGATTCAGGCCTTCGTAGAGCCAGCTGAGAAAAGAGGAAGGAAAGTCAAATATCCCATTCAGAGGCTGAGTCTGTGATACTTGGCGTACCTTGACTGGCTTTCCCTGCTCCCTTTCCCTTCCTATCCTTATCTGCTTCCCTCGCTGTATGTGTGCTCAGGACAACAAATCTGAACCAGTGGGGCAGCTTTATGGAGCAGTGGATAGCACTTCCAAGCTTCATTTTTCAGAGCTGTAAAATAGTTTACCATAGAGTTGTGAAATAAGGAACCATGGTCCCTTTTAAAGCTCTGATAGTCTACGGTTCCATGAGTCTTCTGAGAATTATAGCCTTTGGAAAGGAAAGCCTAAATTAACTCATAAGTGGACTATGACACCCCTGAACCCCTAGTTCATCTGGGTTAGTTACTTAGGCCATAAACTCCTTAGGATAATGACTTTCAGCTTAGAAAGAGCTTATTGTAAGAAGAGTCAATCTTAGATTTTCCTGGGGGTAATATTCCTAGAAAACAGAGTTAAAAACACAAATATTGATAAATCAAACTTATGGGAAATAGGCGGTTAAGTTCCTACAACCACAACAAACCATAATCTTTTGCTAGAGGTTGCTAAAAATATACTTTTCTGCATACAGTTCTTTATAACAAAACATTAATTCTGATAATATGCACTTTTCCTAATATGGTAACAATGAAATAAATGTGTTATGCAAAATAAAACTTGTAACATGGAAAACATTTTTTTTTGGTTCTTATTTCCTAGAATTTTCTAGCATTTTTCCCTAGAATTTTTTATGCTAACATTTCAAAATGAAAAAAAAGCCTGCACATTGATTTCAGACAATATAATCATTTTATAACAAGTGAACTCTAGTATTATAAATACTTTCCTTTTTGCAGATTAATAAATCATTTGTTCACACCTATTTTCTGACTAACAAATTATTCTATTTTCTCACTAAGTTGAATCGCTGACTTTGCCCACTTGGACTTAGAGCCCAAAGAATTTGTACTACATTTTTGGAATACAATTGCAACAAAAAAATTGAGTTTTAAAGGCAAACAGATGAAAATATGCAACAAATGCATAGGGAGCTTTTGCAAGGCCAGTAATAGGATACCAAGCACTACCAACTGTTCCACACACTTGCACACATCATGTTCCTCATTCTTTTTCTCTACCTTAAGTAGTCATGATTGTGCAATGGGTACCAGTGGGAAAGTGAAAATAAGGTTACTAAAAAAATCATTTGAATTCTTGAGATTGGGAAAGTTGAGGGTTGACTGTAGATTTCAAAAGAAATATTCTTCTGTACACTCATAGGACCTGAATGTCCCCATCTAGTAGCTTTTGCCATGATGGAAAAAATATTTCATTGTGGTCTTAACAATATTCTATTTTCTGAGGACAGCTTGATTAAGGATGGAGAGTTTCATTGTCAGCAGGCTAGATACTTGGTAACAGCTATGGAGAGAACATTGAGTTGGGACTGCTTGGAGTTCAAATCCTTCCTTCTTAGCTTACTAGCTGTATGATGTTGGGTAAGTCATTTAGCTTTGTTTGCCTCCAATAAAATGGAAATAATATTGCACCTATCTCCTAAGTTTGTTGTAAAGATTGAATGAGATAATAATTGTAAAGTGCTTAGCACAGTGCCTGGTACAAAGTAAATGCTGTGTAAATATTAGTTAATATTTATAATTGTTATTATTATTATTTTATATGACATTGAATAAGTCACTAAACTTTTCAGTCTCTTTTCCTCACTTAAAAAAGAAAAGGATTAGACTCAATGACCTCTTAACTTGCCTTCCAGCTCAAAATTTATGATTTCATGAATTTTTGATCATGGCAACCCAAGAAGTAAAGAAAAATACTTCATCCCCTAATACTTTTTCCCTGACAATGAACAGAGGATTAAAAAAAGGGGCCAGTCAGTGTTAGTAATCACATAGTTTTTAGACACCTGAAAATAATAATTCATGTGTATATTTAACCTATATCAGATTGCTTGCTGTCTTGGGAAGCCGAGAAGGGAGAGGAGAGAGAGAGAAATTTTGAACACAAGATTTTGTAAAAATGAATGTTACGATGTATTGCATGTATTTGGAAAAATAAAATACTATTAAAAACCTTAAAAAAAAGCCACTGGCCCTCTAAAGTTCCTTTTCCACTGACCAATGAGTCAACATGGTATATGGAGGAACTAAATCACATCCGTACTGATATTCTTACTATAGGAAACCCCAAGAAATGAGGAAGTTGAGCTAAATCCAATGTGCAGATTTTCTTTGGAGAGGTAAAGGAGTTGGCAGAGCTGGTCTCACTGGAAGCCTAGCAGGTAACAAGAAACATGGGATGCTTAGCTTCCTCATCCTGCATTGATCATGAGGATAAGTTAAAAAAAAAAAAAAAAAAAAAAAAAAAAAAAAAAACACCATGAAAGTAAATGCAATTTTGGCCAGTAGTAATTGTTGCAGAGGATAAGGTGATAGAGAAATTCTATAAACGCTCCAGATGAAATGAATATATCCTATAAAATTCTGTGGCTTCAGTGCAAAAGTCCATAGGGGGATATAGTGAAAACTAAGCTGGAACACATATAGTTCAGGACCAGTAAACAGAAGAGACTCAGATTTATACCTAACACACAATGAAGCTTTTATACTTGTATAAAGTAAATACTTTCTTTAAAAAGAAAGTTGAGTAGTGAGATGATTCAGGCCAGTTCCAATGATCTTGTGATGAAGAGAGCCATCTATACCCACAGAGAGGACTGTGGAAACTGAGTGTGGATCACAACATAGAATTTTCACTCTTTTTATTGTTGTTTGCTTGCATTTTATTTTCTTTCTCATTTTTTTCCTTTTTGATTTGATTTTTCTTATGCAGCAAGATAATTGTATAAATATGTATGCATATATTGGATTTAACATATTTTTTGACCATGTTGATAAAACATATATTGGATTATTTGACATCTAGGGGAAGGGAGTGGGGGGGAAAGAGGGAAAAATTGGAACACAAGGTTTTGCAAGGATTAATATTGAAAAATTATTCATGCTTATAATTTGAAAATAAAAAGCTTTAATTTAAAAAAGGCGATTTAAAAATAAATAAATAAAAGAAAGAGAGGGCATTGGATGTAGTGAAAAATCTAATACCCTTTTTGGAAATGACATTAATCATATAGCATCATGGATTTTGAGCCTAAGGTTGTCTTACTCTAACTTAATAGAATCTTGTCATTTAACAACTAGATACCAATGTGGGAGTCATTTCTAATCAGCTGTCTTTGGATATTTAGACTACTGCTTTCTTAGAATAGAGAACAAAATCAGTACCAAATTAGAAGAAAAATTAAAGATGAGAAGATATGATGTTCAATTAAAGATGAGAAGACATTGTGTTCAATTAAAGCAAATACTAACTGACCTATTCAAACTAGCGATTAATGCAGAAATAAATAGAAAATGGATCAAAAAATGCTAATGAGATCACAGGATAGATCCCTATCCTTATGGGGTATCCAGATGGAGCTATTCATCAAGCAACTGGAGGTGTAAGATGAGAGGTCAGAAAAAAGATGATTGGCAATATAGACATTCAACTCATCTCAGTAATAACAAAAGAGAATCCATGGGACCTTATGGGCACTCCAAGGGGGAATGCAAAGGAAAGAAGAGAAGATCCAGGAAAAAAGAGATGACAGCTATTAGGGGGTAGAAGATGGGTAAAGACCCAGCAAGGGAGGTGGAGAAAGTCACATAAAAGAGGAAAAACGAGAGAGAGAACAATGTTGCAATATCCAAGAAAGGAAAGAATATTTGGGAAGAGGGAAAAATCAACTGTATCAAATGTTGTGTAGACATCAAGGAAGATAAGTCTTCAACTTGATCAGTAAAAAAAAATCACTGGTGATTTTTGAGAGTAGTTTCAGGAGACTAGATTGTAAGGGGTCAAGGACTGAGTGAATGATGACGAAGGGAAAGGGAGTTCTTATGGTGATTATTTTTAAGGATGGATGATAGTGGCTGGAGGAGATGGAAAATTCAAGGGAAGCTTCTTAAAGGATTAGTAGGGAACTTAATTATGTTTGTAAGCCATTAGAAAAGTAGAGATTGAAGGTGAGTGAGAATGAGAGAATGACAAATTCCTGGAGGAGATGGAAGGAGATAAGATCCAAGACACAAATAAAGAGGGGGCAGGGTTGGGCTTTCTGTTTGTGGTCTGATATCAGAGCCGAATCATGACAAGATGTGTCATATCTGCTTTGTAGGGTTATGTTGAGAAAATGACTTTGTAAATTTTAAACCTCTACCACCATCCCTGGAAGTTTCCTTAAGGGGAAGACCTTTGGGGAAGACACCAAAGAACTATAGAATGTCACATCTGGAAGGGACATTAGACCACAGAATTTCAAAGCTGGAAATACTTTAAAGACCATCTAGTCCACATCCTCCCTACACAGGAAATGGCAGCCCAGAGGAGCAGAACGGTCTTGCCCAGGGTCCCAGAATGCTTTGATGTCAGAACTACAGCTTGATTTCCTGTCTTCTCCTCCCAGGAAAGTGAGCATAATTTCTAGGACGGGATTTTCTAAGAGACTGAAAAAAACTTACCCATGAGAGATTTTGGCCACGTGGCTGCTGGGAATACTGAACTCCTGGTTGGTGGCTTCAGACATAACTCTCCACCATTCTCCGTTGCTGCAACCCAAAGAAGTCCATCAAACTCCCTTCTCCAAAGTAGGGGCAATTGCAGACTCAGGGGTTGCTAAAGCAGGAAAATGACCTCTGAAACTATCTCTTCTTTACTCCTCGAGCTTTTCTTTCCTCAAGAGTTCAGAGCTAAATATATTTATTCTATCTAAATTTGTATGTGAACTTCTTGTCTCCTTCGATTAGAATGCAAATTTTCTGAGGACAGGAACTTGTTTCTTTCTCTTTTTTTGGGTATCCTTTTGTGCCCAACACAAGACCTGGCATAAAGTAGGCACTTAGTAAATGCTTGTTGATTGATTAAGATGGGTCCTTCTCATGATATGCATAGACTTATAGGATCATTGTATACTAGGCCATAAAGCCTTTCTCTGACCCAGGAGTGGAGAGGGGAATGATCCATAGAGGAGTAGGAGAAGCCTCATGACCAGAAGATCATGGTTTGGGAACACATTGGAATTTAGGCTATTAGTGTCTGGAGTTCTGAGCTACAGAGCACTAAGCCAGCTAAATTTGGGAACCTCTCCAGGAGTGGGGATCCCTGACCTATTCAAGCTTTGTGCTTGGCCCAGGCAGCCAGGGATGGATAGCGCTGGTTTAGCTCTCTGTGTCCCAGTCTTTCCAACAGACTTACTCAGAGATGATGGTCAGTGGCTCCCCAAGTCTCAGCACCAGCTCCCCATGTTCCCCAGCTGGGAAACTGTCCAAAGCCACAGCCATAGCCTTGCATTCATCTGGAGGGTCAGGAACAGTCAAGAGTTCTGGAAGAGAAAAAAGAGAGACCTGGATTCTAGTCCAAGCCTTGCCATTAATTGACGGTATGACCTTGGACTGATCCCTTCCTTTTGATAAATCTCAGTTTCCTTATCCTTAAAATGGAACCACTGAGGACTGATAGCTGTAAATCACAGTCCTAGGACATTTTAGACATTGAAGAAATTATCACAGGCTACTGATTTGGAGCAGCAAGGAAACTTGAACATCATTCAGTTTAACTTCACTCCACAGATGAGGACATTGAGGTCCATCCTGAGAGCTTACTTGCTCAAAATACCACAGGTTCTAAAATAGCAGAATCAGGATTTTAATCCATGTTTGCCAAGCTTCTTATATGGTACTTTAATATTTGCAAAATTAATGAGTGGGCAGATATCAGGGAGAGAAGCACTTTACATGGATTATCTGATTCTCGTGGCAACCTATGAAGAAGGTACTATAGGGGCAGGAGGTGGTACAGTGAATAGAGCACTGGCCCTCCCTCAGTTCAAATTTGGTCTTAACCACTTGACACTAGCTTGTGTGACTTCAGACAAGTCACATAATCCTAAGTGCCTCCCCAACCAAAAAACAAAAAACCATAAATATATTACAGGTAAGGAAATCAAGATTCAGGGAAGGAATATTAAATGAAATACTCACAAATGTAGTTAGGGAGGATTTGAACTGAGTCTTTTTTCTTTCTAAGCCTAGAATACTCTCTATTATGCAGCTTCTCCAAAGGTATTTTTCTTCAGGTAATGGTTAGACTAGTCTCCTTCCAGCTTTGATTCTGCCTTCCCCTCTTATTCCAGCTGTATCAGTGCTGGGGGACTTTATGCTTCATTCTAACTGGTCACCAAGACTAGGTGACTTCACACTCAGTGTATGCTGCCATGTTTAGTACTGCTTCCTCCAGCTTTAACTGATGAGCCCGTGATCGAAGAGATGAGATTCGCCTGAGAAGTTCTTTCAAAAACTGAAATTTTATGGGTAGGGGAAAACCCTTGGAGCTATGTGGTGCTCCACTCCTGGATATCAGAATGGATTATTTTATGTTTGCTTTTTTGGTGGTGAGTGTGTAATGGGTTTCATTATTCCATACCAACCTGCATTATTCCCTACCAACCTGCATTAGTAGAATTTTTTAATTGGAGCTCCATACTCTGATAAAATCACAGTCAAATCCCTATCCCCAACCCTATCCCTAAAAGTCAGCTTTATTATTATTAACATTAATAATGATAATAATAATAATAGTAATTTATGAGTAGAGGACGGAGCTTGGAGTCAAAAAGACCTGATTTCAAATCCAGCTTCAGATGTATTTGCTGCATGACTCTAGATAAATCACTTCTTTTTGCCTGTTTCCTCACTCATAAAATAAGGGTAGTACTCACCTCCCAGAATTTTTGTGTGAGATAATATTTATCACTGGGAGACTGATTTCAGTGCAGTAAGATAGCCTTTTCTCTCTTATTTAGAAGGTGGTGACCCAAATTATTCATGAAGAAATTTATTTCTCCTTTTTTTCTCAATCTGGGCTACTTGAATCAATCGATGAAGAAGCATTTAAGTCCTGCTATGCTCCAGGCACCATACTAGGCCCTAGGGATGCACAAACAAAAATGAAACAATCTTTGTTCTCAGAGGATTAATATTATATTTCTCAGTAATGAAGTGCCCAGAACTTCAACTTCCTGAAGTCTGGGAGGAGATGAAGGCCCTGTGTTACAGAACTGAGTTTATTATAATTGCAAGGTTTGTCTTCCAGAACAGTGTTATCAAAATTCAAAGAGAAACCAGGAAGGGCACATGAGCTTATATAAGGATGCTGGCAAGCTACATCTTGGCTTAGGAAACCCCATATTAATGTAATCTAGGTTCTATTGTATTTATTTTGTTTAAGTTTTCCCAATTACATTTTTATTTGGTTCAGCCAACTTAGGAGTTCAGCTTTGTGTTTGGCACTTCTAATTAGAAAACTATATATGTATGTGAGTTTATGTTTGTGTCTATATTATCCATACATTTATTACTATAAAAACATACTAAAACAACTGCCTATCAGACTCACGCCTGGGGAACAATTCATGAATTAATAAGAAATAAGAGAGCATTGTGAAGCATAAAAACTGAAAATTTTAATTATATTAAGTTAAAAAGTTTTTATACAAATAAAACCAATGTAGCCAAGAGAAGAAGGAAAGCAGAAAATCCGGGAGGAAATTTTATATAGAGACAGTTTCTCAGGTAAAGGGCTTATATCTCAGATATATAAAGAACTTTGTCAAGTCTGTAAGAATACAAGTTATTTCCTAATTGATAAATAGGCAAAGGATATGAACAGTAAGTTTTTGGATGAAGAAATCAAAGCTACACATAGTAATATGAAAAAATGCTGTAAATTATTGTTCTTTAAAGAAATGCAAATTAAAATAACCTTGAGATATTACTTTACAATCTAGGTTGGCTAAAACTAGATTAAAGGTTAATCTAGTTCAGGTTGCACTTGGGAGTGTTGTGACCCACATGTGACTTAACAGACTTTGTGTTTGACATCTGCTCTAGAAGCTATAGTTCAGGGATAGTAGTGCTTTGGGTATCCTGAACTGAGGAGGGATGCTCTTCCCAGGAGCCAATTAAATCTCAGAGTTAAAAACCCAAGTGTTTGTGACAAAACTCTTAGAATTTAAGGGAAAATTTGACATATAACATCCAGAAAAAATATAATGTAAATATTAAAGACCAATTATAAGGAATTCAATAAGGTCAAACTGTTTACTTCATACATGTGAAAGATTAGCAATATCTTTATGAATGCATTATTTGAGTAATTTGAAAGAAAGTCATGGGCCGACTTATGTGATTCTTTAAAAAAAAATAAGGAGAGATAAAAAGGGGTAATTATCTTACACAAATGAAGCATAAAAGGAAAAATGGATACAAAAGAAGCTAGTAGGGAAGAGGGGAGGTAGTGCTGGAATCTTACTCTTATCAAGAATAGATTAAAGAGGGAACCACTAGAAGGGCATACATCATCTAAATTTAGAAATAAAGAGGACAAAGAGATGGAAGGGGGAGTATAATGGAGGGACCTTAGAGAGGTGGATATATTAAGAAATAAGAGGGGAAAGTAGTGGGTAAAAGTAAAGCAGAGGAGTGAAGAGGCATAGGAACAGAGTGAGAAACATTGAAAGAAAAAAATAGGAAGGAGGAAAATACACAAATAATTGTTGCTTAGTATGTGAATGGGATGAATTTACCCACAAAATGGAAATGGATAGCAGATTAAAAATTTTAATTCAACAATTATGTTGCCTTCAGGAAACACTATAAAAATGAGAGGTACACACAAGGATAAAATAAAGAGCAGGAGTAGAATTTAGTATGTGAAAAAAAACCAGAGACAAAAATGATGATCTCAGACAAAGTTAAAGTTAAAATGAATTTAATCAAAAGGGAAAAGTAGAGAAACCACAAAATATGTCAGCAATATTGTTCAATATTATTTTAGACCATTTAAAATACCTAAACAGATTTAAAATACTTGAATGCATACCTGCCAAAATAGACACAGAAACTGTAAGAACATAAACACAAAACACTTTTTATAAAATAAACTCAGCTCTAATTCACTGAAATAATATTTATTGTTCATAAATAGATATCGTCAACATATTTTTCAATGACAATTTTACCTAACCAATCTAAATATTCATTGTCACCCAAATTGAATTACTAAAAATTTATTTTACTGAGTTAGAAAAAAATAATAATAAAGTTCATTTAGAAGAACAAAAGAAAAAAGGAACTTCAAAGAAATCAGGGGAAAAAAATGTAAAGGAAGTAGATCCAGCAATATCAGATGTTAAGCTATATTGTAAGCCGAAAGCATTGTTGAAGTATAAAAAGGAAAAATCTATATGGTCAAGAACAGAAGGAAAGCAGAAAATTGGGAAGAAAACTTTCATAGACAATTGGATTGGAACATAATTGTGGTATAGGAAATGAACTGGTTGATTTAGAAAAACATGGAAAGATATGAACTTAAGAAGCGAAGTATTATTTACTTTCAGAGAAATGGATGATAGGAGGAAATAAGCCTAGTATGGTCTTATAAATAGTGTGAATGTAGATTTGTATATGTGTATATATATATATATATATATATATATATATATATATATATATATATATCTTATGTGCTTATGTGCTTAATTGTATCCTTCTTTATAGGAAGGGGAGGGAGGGAGAAAAAATAAAGTAAAAAGTACACAATAGAAACAAAAGAAAATCAACAAGAAAGCGAAAAAAATCTGGGTAAATACTACACATTTATTATATAGGTTTTCTTGAAATGGAAATCTATTGTTTTATGTGGAATCCTTGTGACCTGTTGTATATATATATTTTTTCTCACTTTGGATTTAAGTTTAAAATAAAAAAATTTACAAAAAGAAGTGTAAGAAATCACTGGGGTAAACTATCCACATGAAGCTCTCATAAGATTTGATAGAACATAAATCCCTTGGCAGGGAATTATTTTGGTTTGTCATTATCTCCTCAGCACCTACATATGGCATCACTAATTTGGAGCTAGAGAGGGAATAAGGCTAACTTTTTCATTTTACTGAGGTCAGATAAGTCAGATTATTTGTCTAAAATCAAACAGATATTAGTAAGTGGCAGAGATGCTTTTTGATAAATTTATTTACTTACTTACAATCAAGTTTAAATGTTTTGTCCAGGGTCACACAGCCCTTAAGTGTTTGAGATTACATTTGAATTCATGTCCTGCTGATTCCAGATCCAATTACCTATCTACTGCTGCACCTAGCTGCCCCCTTATTGCAAACCTTGAATCCAGAAAGAGCTGGGGAAGTTCTTGAGAATCACCGGGTAAAATGACGTTTGGAGATTTCCTCTAGATCCAAAGCCCCACTAACTAAGGAGAAGCCGGGATGCCCAAGCAGGACTGCATTTTACCTTCCTGTAATAGCCCGGATCTCTGGCCACTGGCAGAGAGCCCAGGAAGATGTAGGCTTGTTCTTCTTCTGCTGGGCAAACTTCCCATGGTACTTTGGCAGATGGCTCTGAAACATGCCATGAGGAGGAATCTGAAAGAGAAACTTGGATCATCAACATCACAGCTCCTAACGTGGCTTGTTCGTCTGCCCCAGCT
Source organism: Sarcophilus harrisii (assembly GCF_902635505.1). Lineage (NCBI taxonomy): Eukaryota > Metazoa > Chordata > Mammalia > Dasyuromorphia > Dasyuridae > Sarcophilus > Sarcophilus harrisii. The sequence goes on from NC_045427.1 coordinate 423,460,015, forward strand.
GCCACCTAACCCTCCGATCTAGTCCTCGAGGAGATTATTTTGCCAGAGCAGTGGGGAACAGTGGAAGAATGTGGAACTTGAGGTCAGAAGACCTGTGTTTAAATTTTACCTCTGTCAACCACCACCTGGGTTAGCTTGAGAGTCATTCGACTTGTACAAGGGAGATCCCACCAGGAAGAAGGGAACTTCTGATATCTGGAAATAAGCATCATGTATACCTGGAACCTCTCTCTCCAGGCTAAATATATCTGAGTTTTTTGCATTCTTTCTATATAGTCTGCAGTCCCTTCACTCTCCTGATTGCACTCTTCAGCCCAATCTGGTTGGTCTCTGCCATTTCTAAAACAAGACTTTGGAAGGGAAGACACTCTAGAGGAGCTGTGACTAGGAGAGAGGAGCAGGGGACTATCACTTTCCTCTACCCTAGAGGGAAATAAACTTCTTCAGGACAGACACTGTTTTGAGCTTTGCTATTTCCTTCTTTAGCTCATTTTACAACTGAGGAAATTGGTGAAAATAGGGTTAAATGACTTGGCCAGGGTCACACAGCAAATAAGTTTCTGAGACTGGATTTGAACTCAGGTCTTCCTTCTATGTCTCTTGAAAATGCCTTGTGTTCTCCTGTCTCTATTAGCAATACCTAGAATTCCTTTTCCTTCCCTACAAATGCTTACTCATCCTTAATTCTGCCTCCTCTCATTTCTCCCTTTCAGTAATTTTGTTCCCTCTTGGACCTCATAAAGCACTTGTTTGTACTTCTGTTTCACAATTATCATGTAAAATGATATATTATAGTGATCTTTGCTGGTGTCTTATTCTCATATTAACTTGGTAACTTCTTCTGATCCTCTGCCCAAGCCCAGTGCCTTAAGGACACAATCCCTGTTTAGTTAATGTTTACTGAATCAGTGTTTGCTGAATATCAAACAGAAGGCTGTATTTGATCCTGAAGGTAATAGGGAGCCACTGGCATTTACTGAGCAGAGGCATGTCGTGGTCAGACCTTCCTGGAGGAAAATCCCTTTGACAGCAGAGTGAAGGATGGATTGGGATGAAGAAAGTCTTGGAATAGATACCAAGTAGGAGGCTATTACAATTGTCCAGGCTGGAGATAATGAGGGTCTACACAGGGTCGTGACTATGTGAAGGTCCAGAAGGGAATAGATGAGAGAAAGGGCATGAAAGTAGAAATGACACGATTGTGCATGTGGGTGAGAGGGACGAATCAAGGCTGACAATGAGATTTCAAGACTGGATCGTTGGGATGACAGTGGTTCTCTTAACATTAATAGAGGGTTAAGGGGAAAGTTTGGTGGTAGTGTGGGAGGATAATTAGTCCTGTTTTGGGACACCAAAATCTAATAGGTCTTTTGCAGAACTAGGCTTCAGCAGAAACATTAGGTCTGCATATATGGATCTTGGATTCATCTGCATAAAGATAATTAATGCTATATAAAGCAGGGATTCTCAACTATTTTTTATTTTATTTGTTTATTTATTTGGTCCCAATTTCTCTTGGCTTTTAGTAAACTTCCTTCCCCTAGTCCACATTAAAGTAAACAAATTCTAGAAATTATTTGTCAGATAGAAAATAGATTAATTTTTCATAAAGAAAACTTTCTTGGGCCCATAATATTTTTTCCCTAACATTATTGCTTTTGGAATATTTCAATAGGATAATATAGTTATTTAGGTCAGTTAGGTGTAACAGTGGATACAGTGCTGGCCCTGGAATCAAGAAGATTCATCTTCCTGAGTTTAAACCTGGTCTCAGATACTTACTGTGTGACCCTGTGTGACCAAGTCACTTCACTCCGTTTGCCTCAGTTTTTTCAGTTGTAAAATGAGTTAGAGAAGAAAATGGCAAACCACTGCAGTATCTTTGCCAAGAAAACCCCAAAGGTTGGACACAACTAAAAAACATAATTATTTACCCCATATTCTCCATGCCCCTTGAAAAAATTCTTATACTCTTTGGGGAATATATGTTTCTCAGGTGGGGAACTCCTGAGGTGAAAATCGAAATTAACTTTTTTTTTTGGCTTCCAATTTATTCTGTTGACTCATAGTTTCCAGTCCGCTAAAACCTCAGCCTCGGGGTATTTTTCCTCACCATTCTGATCTGGCCACATCTCTTCCTACCCAAATCTCCTGATCTCTGTACTTTTACCGTGTGTGTATTTGTGTGTATTTATACCTATGTACATGCATATATATATATATATATATATATATACACACACACACACACACACACACACACAAATATGCATAGATAGATATAGTTTTTTAAACCAAATGCAAGACTTCATGTTCAACCTCATTAAATTTTGTCTTGGATTTCAGTATCTGATAAATACAGGAACTTAGGTTAGGAGAGAAGGTTAGTTAATGATTAATTTGATTAATTGGTTAATGGTTAAGTTGTGATAGAGAGAAAGCATGAGGAGCTGTCCAGAGAGATCAGAGATGACTGGTGGATTTTGAGTATGTGGAAAAGGAGATAAGACTGGAGAGATACTAAAGGGAACAGTGACACCCAAAATATTGTTTTACACAGAGTCTTGAGCTGAGCTTCAAGAGATTTGAGTTCTTGACCCAACTGTGAATAACAATGTGTGGGCAAATAATTTTCCTCTGAGGGCCTCAGTTTTCTCTTTTGTAAAGAATAAGCAATAGCATAGATCAGAGTAGATTTCGGGGGAGCCCTTGAACTTAAAAGTGGAAAAAATTACATCTTTATTTTCACTAAGACCTAACTGAAGTTTTGTATTCCTTTCAGGTATGATATTTTAAAAAAGGAAACTTTAAATATTTAGCTTCCAGTTTCTGGGAGGCTAAAGAAGATTATTCGGACAGCAACAGCAACAAAATAAAACTGTGCTTACAGATCATTTTCTGCCATACTCTTTCTTTAGGACCACTATGTTATTGTTGCTCTTTCTACTACATGGGGTGTATATATACTGGGTGCCAATTAAAGACTTTTATCAAGACTTTTCTACATTGCAATTTCAATATATTGTAGGTCAGCATAAGAAGCTAAATGGTTACTCTGGGAGTTTTGTGGAAGTCGCAGATGATACTCAAAGGCCAGCAGATGACACAAAGCCTATGACCAAATACTTAACCCAAATTTTACGATAAGATACTATAAATACCCCATAAAAGAAAAAAAAAAATCAGACTTCATTTTTGTATCATGTACTCTACATCATTACAATTTCTTAAAGAGTCGTTCTGAGGGCTTAATAGATTTTTTTCAGACTCCCAAAAAAGATCCATGTCTCAAAAAAAGCTAAGAACCCTTAACTTAAATGTGCTCTGTGGCCTCCTTGTAGATTGTTCACTCCCTTCCTCTCAAACTAAACATATTTCAGAAGCAATTTGTAGCACTTAAAATGGATGGTTGCTCAATCAATTATGCCGATTTCCCCTCCTTCTCCTTCTTTAATTTTTGTTATTGTGGTTGTTATATGGGATGGCAGTCTAGGACAGGGAGGGGAATATTGGGGGAAATCATGGTGATATAAAAAACCAGCAGACATCAATAACAACTTGTTTTTAAGACAGAAAGTTTGGTCAGCTGGGGAAGAGGCAACCTGGAAGTACAAACCACCAGAACCATATCAGGGCTGGGTCAGGGAGTTCTTCATGTTCCAGCCTAATCCTTATTATGACCTTTCTAGGAAACCGGGGCTCAGAAAAGTCGAGTGATTGATTGGGCTAGGAAAACAACAAGATTCAAAACTCATAGAACTTTAGGGCTGGAAAGGACCTTAGAGACCAGTTCCCTCCAAAGGGGATCATAGTGATAAAAGGCTTTGCACAGAGCCTGGCACATAGTAGGTGTTTAATAAATGTTTCCTTTTCCTTCTCTCCTTTCCTCTTCTTTATCCTTCCTACAAGCCCTCAACCCCAACCCCAACTGTAGCCTTTTATGTATAGAATGGAGTATCCTTAGAACTCATTATTTTACAGTTTGCTTTCCTCTATCCACACTGATACTTTGTAGGGATTTGTGTTTTATTGTGTTGTTATATGTAGACAGTTTCAAAAATTATTGAATTCATATGCCCAAAGGGCTATAAAACTGTTCGTACCCTTTGACCCAACAGTGCCATTACTGGGTGTGTATTCCAAGGAAATCATAAAGGAAGGGAAAGGACCCACATGTGCAAAAATGTTTGTAGCAGCTCTTTTTGTGGTGGCAAAGAACTGGAAAAGGAGTCCATGCCCATCAATTGGGGAAAGGCTGAACAAGTTGTAGTATATGGAGATAATGGAATATTGTTGTTCTATAAAAAGTGATGAACAAATTAATTTTAGAAAGGCCTGGAAAGATTTATACAAACTGATATTGAGTCAAACAAGCAGAACTAGGAACACATTGTACAAAATAAAAGCAAGAATGTGCGATGATCGGCGGTGAAAGACTTGGTTGTTCTCAGTGGTTCAGTGATCCCAAGCAATCTCAGTAGACTTTGGACAGACAATGCCATCTGTATCCAGAAAAAGAACTGAGGAGACTGAATGTAAATCAATACATGCTATGTTCACTTCTTTTCGATTTTTTTCCCTCTCCCATGGTTTTTCCCTTTTGCTCTGATTTTTCTCTCCCAACACGATTCATAAAACCATGTGTATTAAAAATGATATATCATCATCATAATAAATAATACATAAAATAATTTTTAAAAATAACTATTTTAAAGTTCAGGCTCATAGAGAGTAAGACCTTTTGCTATTTTATAGTTCAGTCATTCAATCATATCTGACTCTTCATGACCTCGTTTGCTGTTTTCTTGGCAAAGACACTGAAGTGGTTTGCCATTTCATTCTTCAGCTCATTTTACAGATGAGGAAATTGAGACAAACAAGGTAAAGTATCTTGCCTGGGGTCTCACAGATAGTGTCTGAGGCTGGATTGGAAATCATGACTCAGGCCCAGTGCTCTATCCATTGCACCACCTGGCTGCTCCCGATCTTAGGAGGGACAAGTAATTCATTTTTTTCTGGAGGAAACACAAAATGTGAGCACTCATTTTTGCTGCCAGGTTGAGCTCCTCTGTTCCTGCCACCAAACCGCCTCAAAGTTAAGACCCCTAAAGGAGGGTCAGAAATATTTTGTGTGCTCCTATTTTCACTTGAATCTCTTGGGTTTTAGGATCATAGATTCAGAGGTAGATATGGGTCCTCTAAAGCCATTTATTCAGTTCTCTCATTTTATAGATAAAACATGAGAAGTAGAATGACTACAGTTATTGCTTCCACATCAAGACTTTCCACATTGCGGGTTGGCATAAATTAAATGGGAATTTTTTTGGAGTTTTGTAGAAGCCAGAAATGACATAAAGCTTATGATCAAATAATTTAACCCAAATTTCACACTAAGGTACCATAAATATCCCATAAAAAAAAAAAAAAAAAAAAAAAAAAAGAATATCAGACTTTGTCTCTGACATAAAGGGAGGGTGAAAGTTTTTACCTGGATTTTCCAGATCTTGGGGGTGCTGTGCCCCTAACTCCCATGATGTGGAAGGGATAATTATATTTCTTCAGGGACACATAGGAGCTGGAATTTGAATGTGAGTCCTCTGTCTGACTCCACATACCTTTTCCTCCACAACCTCCTCTTAGCATGCTTTCCAAAGAACCAAGCTGTCTCTCAATGTCAAACACAAGAAATCCAGAATGGAACTCATTTTCTCCCCTTGAAACTCCTCTTCCTTTTGACTTGGTTATTTTTCTTTAAGACACTATGATTCACCTGGTCTTCCATGACAATTGCCATGGCTTTTTCTTTGATTTCTTGTCCCACCTGATTGATTGTATTCCAATTGCTTCCTATACCTGTTACTTCAAATCTCCTCTCTCCACCACTTAGCTTATCTTATCTCCACTTCTCTGCCTCGTGTCCATACCATCCCTCATTCTCTCCTCTCCTCCACTTTAAGAGGGGGTGTTTTTTTTTTGTTTGTTTGTTTTTTATTTTTTAATGTGCATCCTTGATCCCATTCCCTCTGATCTCCCATGGGACCTGTCCCTTTGGTTATCCCTCTTCCAATTTTTCTATTTCAAGAGTTGTTTCAGTTGTGACCTGCTCTTGCTGACCCCATTTCAGCGGTTTTCCTGGTAGAGAAACTGGAGTGATTGCCGTTTCCTTCTAGCTCATTTTTACATTTAAACACCCCTTCCCCCCCATTTATGTTTTAGCCATCCTGGAACTTAACTATCCCTATGCATGATACTGCCCCTTCTGTCTCTTAGTGGGCTTTGTCAGGGCTGTTTCCTTCCCACCTGGCTCCTGCAATTCCAGGATCCCTTTAAGGCTCAACTCAAATGTCAGCTCCTTTCCTTAGCCTCTTAGCAGCTACTATACTTGCCTCTCCAAAAATAAAACCCATGAGTATTTACATTGTACATGTATTAGTATTTAATTTTTATTTTTGGATGTATTGTTACAAATAGACTTTCTAAGGATGGGGAGTGGGCTTTTTTTTTTTTTTTTTTTTTTTTGTGTGTGTGTTTGTAACCCTTCTACCTGGAAAATACCCAGCACAGAGTAGGCGCTTAATAAATGTTTAGCGGAATTGAATCAAATCTAGTTACCAAATCCTAGTTTGAATTCATACCTTCCAAGCCCATTTGTGTCCCAGAATGATTCAACAGACCCCAGACTAATATTTTTCTTTTTCTTTTCTTTATTCTATATTTGCTAATGCTGCCAGAATAGGCATTCTTATGCATACATCTGTTCAAAAAACTCAAAAATCTTCAGTGCCTCTTTCTAGTCTATTGCCTTACAATTAAAATTTTTTATCAGCAAATTTCACATTTCTGTGACTGACAGACTCTCTACAACCTGGGGTGGTTTCTAGTCACCCACCCAAAATGGGTAACTAATTCCTAACGAGGCCATCTGAGCCTTTGCTCACGCTGTTCCCTGTGTCCGCTAGGCAATCTCCATGTATTCATCTCTCTGACTGAATTTGAAATCAAATTTAGACACCACCCCCTTCAAGTAATCTTCCCTGATCCTCTCTATTGATGACTCTTCCCATAGATCTCACTGTGTGTTACTTGTTAAATTTCAGGTGCATTTGTACCATTTTGTCTACTGTTACTGCTTATCTTAGCTCCTTCTAGATTGTAAGTCCCATGAGGGCAGGGAGCAAGCCTTAGGGAATTTTGCACTCCCTCTAGCACGCAAACAGTCCCCTACACACAGCGGGCACTCAACAAATGTTTGCTGTTGGCCAAAAAATAATTAGTGAGCCTCCTGGGGATTGCTGTCCTAGGCCATAATCCCCGACACCTCAGAACTTGGATTTGGGGACCTCCATCACACATCTCCCTGGTGTTCCCCATGGCAGGGACTCCATGGCTAGTGCATCTGTTGAAGTCTGGAGAATGTGACTTCCTCCTTCGGCCCTCCATAGGAAACTGGATACCATTATTTAAATCAAATGTGGCTATTCTAGGGAATCAATACCTTTCCACCCCTCCTCATTTTGACCAAACCAAATGCACTTACCAGGATTTCATTGTCAGAGTGTCAAGAAGATCTCAACCAGGTGCTAGAAGGTGTGGGTAGGCCTGTTCCTCCCACAGGGCTGGGTGAATGAACCTTCAGGGTCTCTACTCTGGTTGTCAGATTTTGCTAGTCGGCTGGAACATGTCGGGGTGCACCACACTGGGATAGTTTGTGGCACTCCCCGTGTCCAGGTGGCTTCTTGTGGATCTGAGTCTGGGAAGACCCTTTAAGCCTGATCCTTCTGGTCTGGGAGACCACGACCTTGTGTAAGCCCCTAAAACTATCCTTTCAAGATGTATGATAGGAAATGGTGAAGGATTTCTTTGAGTCTTTAGTTGACATTGCAGACTTGGTGGTTCTCAGAACCACTGGTTTCCTCTGACGACAGCACACAGTGTAAGAAGCACCAACAAGTTCCTGTTCTAGAGGAGAAAGCATCATTCTTGTCTTAGCCTAAAGCAACTTATTTCATTATTTTAGACCAGTCTTTTAGAACATAACTAAGCTAGAAAGCAATATTGCCTAAAGGAAAAAAGCACAATTGGAAGAATTGGGACACCAGACTTTAGTTTTGGCCAACATAAAATAAAAATATAAACCTTTTTAGGTCTCAAAACAAAAATAATTTTTATTCCTGTCTATATACTATTTAAAAAAAAATAGCCTTTTATTTTCAAAATATATGCAAAGATAGTTTTCAACATTCACCCTTGCAAAACCTTGTATACACTATAGTATTACTGGAAACTAGGTGGTATAGTGGAGAGAAAGATTTCTTGGAATCAGGAAGCCCTGGATTCAAATTCTACCTCAGACCTATTACTAATTGTGAGACTGGACAAGTCACTCAATCTTTATTAAAGAATTGTTGTATGGAGCAAATGAGATAACAGTAAATAAAGCTATATACATTCAAAGAGATCATAAAAAGGCAAAAGGACCCTTGTGTACAAAAATGTCTGTAGCAGCTTTTTTATGGTGGCAAAGAACCAGAAATTGAGGGGATATCCATCAATTGGAGAATGGCTGAATAAGGTGTGTTATATGAATGTAATGGAGTACTATTGTGCTATAAAAAATGATGACCAGGCTGATTTCAGAAAATCTTAGACAGTCTTTCTTACATGAACTGATTTTGAGTGAAGCGAGCAGAACTAGTATATAGTAATAGAAGAATTGTGTAATTATGAATTTGCTCTACTCAGCAATATAATGATCTGAGACAATTCTAAGAGGCTTGTGATGGAAAATGCTATCCATATACAGAGAAAGAACTATGGAGTCTAAATGCAGATTGAAGCATACTATTTTCACTTTTTAAAAATATTTCTTTCTCATGGGTTTTCCCTAATGTTTTGATTCTTCTTTTATAGCATAACTAATGTGGAAATGTTTCAAAACTTTTAATTTTAGTTGTATTTATTTTTTCAAATATGTGCAGATAGTTTTCAACATTCAACTTTGCAAAACCTTGTGTTAAAAATTCCTCTCTCTCTCTCCTTCCCCCTCTCCCTTCCCCAAGATAACAAGCAATCCTATATGGGCTAAAAATGTGCGATTCTTTTAATCGTATTTCCATATTCCTTATGCTGCACAAGGAAAATCAGATCAAAATGGGAAAAAAAACCCAAGCAAACAACAAAGGTAAAAATACTATGCTGTGATACACATTCAATCCCCATAGTCCTTTCTCTGGATGCAGATGGCTTTCTCTATCACATCTATTTATTGGAATCAGCCTGAATCACCTTAATCATCACATAATCTTGTTGCTCTGTACAATGTTTTCTTGGGTGTACTCACTTAGCACCAGAATTGTACATGTATAACCTGTATCAGATAGCTTTGCTGTCCTGAGGGGAAAAAAAAAAAAAAAAAAGTTTATAATAAATGTCGAAAATTATCTTTATATATAATTGGAAAAAACCAAAATACTTTAAGTGAGGAAAAGCTGTACTCAAACTTTAAGGCACCATAGAAATGCTAGTTATCATTATCTTTGGGGCAGCTAACTGGGTAGCACAATAGTGTGTTGGGCCTGAACTCCCAAAGAACTGAATTTAAATCCAGTGTCAGACACTTACTTTGTGACCGAAGCCATTTAATCCTCTCTGCCCATTTTCTCATATGTAAAAAGAACTGAAGGAAATGGCAGGCTACTCCAGTATCAGCCAAGAAGAATCCAAATGGAGTCACAAAAAGTCGGGCAAGACTGACTGAAATGACTAAACAATACACTATTAACCTTAAAATGTTTCAAGGACTTGCTGCTTCTCAGGAAAATGTTTCATATATGTGGATTTGTTTAGCTTAGCTCCAGAGAAAACTAGGGTCAATGCATAGAAACTGAAGAACAGCACACTCCAGTATAAGGAATAACTTTCTACCAGAGGGCCTGCAAAGGTGGACTAGCCATCACCTTAGATGTTCAAGTGATGCATGGATGAGCACTTATCAGGACGAGAGGAGATTGTTATGCTGCAAAGGGAAGGTGGGCAAGATGACCTTTTCTGCAGCACTTTCTTGCCCGATATATTTTAACCTGAATTATATGTAAAAGACCAGTAGTGAAGGATCTAACATCACTGGTTCCTGCCAATTTCTTTCTTTAATATAACTATTTTCCCTTTCAATCTCTCCTTTGTAGATAAAAATCAAGATTTTAAATTTAAAGTTAAAGCTAGGAAGCCGATACATATGTTTATTCTCATTACAAAAGGGTTTCAATTATTTCTAGTCTTCAAATACAAGTGCAAGAGGGTTCCTAGCTACTCAGTCTTCCTAGAAGCAATTAGGTAGTAAAGTAAACTCTTGGGAGCTGTCAGCAAGACCAGAGTTCAAATTTGGCCTCAGACACATACGAGCTGTTTATAGCCTATTTGCCTGTTTCCCCAATCATAAAATTGGGGATAGTGGCCTTCCTTTGCAGATCATGGTTTACATCAAATTAAGTTATTTGTAAAAAAGACAGCACAGAGCCTGGTGCTTTAACGTGTTCCCTCTACTTGGTCCATTGAGGAACAAGTCCACCTTGTGGCTTCTCCTGGTTTTACCTCCGCTCAGCGGGAGGCCCTTTGTCAGGTTGGGAGTGCCACGGACTCCAGACTGTCCATGTTCAGGGCCCAGGGGCAAGAAGGGTCACTGGGGGTAGCTATGAGCTTGGTGGAATGAGATGGCGACTGGCAGCATTTACCTAACCAACTCAAGAGGCGACCCTTCCCCCCGCCCCACCCCCCACTCCGCACCCTGTCCGGTCTCACTGACCACAATCCTCATACCTCGCCCACGCCCGTGCTCCCCTGAGCACCGCTCAGCTTCCTGCCTACTCAGCAGCAGAAGGCAGGATGGGAGACCTACCCCCCGGGCAATCAGGGGAAATGGCCAACTGGGCCACCACAGAGACGTGGGGAGCGGCCGGGGCTGAAAGCCGAGCCCTGGCCCGCAGCCTCTCAGTTTCCTGTCACCCTGCCTCCCCCTCTGTACTGAAGGCCAGCAGAGTTCGTGAGGAAGCAGACACCATCCCGTCCATCCCTTCCGCCTGGCCTAGGGTCTTGCACAGAGTGGGTGTCCTAGTGGACCTACCACTCTGGGACCCTTGAGGAGGGAGGGGGATTTAGGAGGTTGCTGAATATTAGGAAAAAATGCTAAACACAAGCTGTCTTTGGAGAATCCACTTTCCTTCCTCCCATCATGACGGCCACATAAAACCGAGTTACTCAGCACGGCTTCTAAACGCTTACTGTGAGTGAGGGAAATAATGGCAATGCAATCAGAGTAACAATGAGACATATACAGCTTTATTAATAATCTGTAAAAAGTTACACTCTAGTGGAGTGGCTTCTTTTCTATTTATGCAGTTGAAATCTACCCCCAAGAGCCTTGTACCCCCACTCAGCACTGAGCCAGCTAGGCAGAGAGTTTGTGGCTGAGAAAGACAAGCCAGAGCCCTGAACTTGGGCTGCCTTCGCAGGAGATCCAGGTAAAGATGTCCCCTTGGAGGCACCTTCCCTCTCACAAAAAGAGTTCACAAGGCAAAGGATCTTTCAGACAACTGTGTTAAATGTCATTTTAAATGGAGCTTGCATAAGGTCTGACCGAACACAGTGATATTATAGAGTACCATAATAATGCCTACAGAACTCCCTTTATCCACAGAACTGCTTCCCGCTCGGTTTTGGAAGAGCTGGACCATATTCTCTTGAGGAGTGCTTCTTAGGAGTTGTTTGAACAGCAGTCCCTTCTGCCCTGCAACAGCAGGTGAGGGCCAGGTGAGTCTCCATGCCTCTTTGGGCCCTGTAGAGTGAGAGCTTTCAATATTTCTGCAGCAACAGAGAGTCTGGTAATTAAACCATATGCGCAGCTTTAACAAAACCACTTCACTCTGCATCAGAACTGCCACTGCTCACAGGCTCTCGGAGAATACTGCGCTCCCTTTTTATTTGAATGTAGAATAAATAGTATATGTGGATTCACTTGAACAGAAGCACCAGGCCAGCCTCCCTTTCCTCTATGTGCAAGAGGGTTTCCCTTTATCCTTGAGGAAGAGAAGTACAAATAGTAACTGTGACCTTTTACATTCCTCGACACTACTCTGAATCCCAATAAGCTCGTGAGACAATCGAACTGAACTGAAAGCTACACAGCACGAGAGAGCTCGTCGGCCCACCAAACAACGTCGGTTCTGTGTTTTCTCCTCTGAAAACACCACTGAAAACAGAGAGGAAAAAACGAGTCCCTTTTCTTCCTTTGCATAAGCTTAACAAGAAAGCGATTCTAAATTCACAGAACTATGCACACACACGCACGCGCACACATACACACACATAGAGAACCAGGATCAGAGAATCTTATCTGATAAATAGCTGAGAAAGCACAGGGAAGGCTGTGGACATATCTGCTAAGACTGGAATGTCACGGTGACCATGGGGAGGGGGGGGGGGGGGGGGGGGGGGGGGGGGGGGGGGGGGGGGGGGGGGGGGGAAGGGAGTCACTGGGGAGGTACAAAAAAGTAAAAAGAACCATCAATTCAGGTTAATGAGGTTACAGTGGCCATGCATGAGTGAGGACAGTAAATGCCAGTTTGCTGGATGAAATGCTATATTATGGGGCTAGTCAGTTGGGGGAGGACTTGGATGGGTTCAGAAGAGGCGCATCTGCTTAGCAGGACACCTCCATGGTCTGTGGCCTGTCCAGGACATCGGCTGGCTCCAGGGCTCCTGGAGTTCCATCTGACTGCGTGCTGGTGAGAGACCGGCTGTAGACACTTTCTCCAGAGCCTATGCTGGATGTGGAGTGGGTGCGTGATCGAAGGAGCCGCGTCATACTAGCTGCTGGTACTGTAAGAGACAATCAGAGGGGCCGAGAGGCTGAGCGTCAGTGTGACCCGGCCTTCTGAAGGAGGACGGATCTCTGGCTCGGTGCCTCGGCCAGCTCGTCCTGCTGCCTCGCCAAGGATTCCTAGAGAGCCGCACGAATCCCCCGGCTCTCTGGGGCTGGGAGCACGTGTGCAGCAATGCTGTCACTGCCCAGAGCTCCGGGGGCAAGCTGCCCCAGAGGAGCCCTGGCTAAAGGGGACTGCACTGTCGGTGAGCCTAGCTTCCCAGGAGTGCCCAAACCGTTCCAGGAAGGAGCAGGAGGAAGGAGATCTGGGGACTACTTCTGGGGAAGTCAAACCTGGGGACATGCAACACTAACTCTAAGACACACACACATGTAAGTCATCGTTTCACAATTACAGCACAAGCCCGATACAACGGAGGTCTTCATGGGTGGGACAACCACCAATGGTACAGGGAAGCCAGACAAGAGGCCGGAGCGGGCTCCTGCTCCTGCCATTGCTATGCCCTATTGGCCAAGCAAGGGCAGCAGCTTTCCACATCCGGCACAGAGGGTCTACAGGCAATCGACTCCTAGACCTTCCTTGGGATTGGGAGCCTATCACTCTCCAGGCTTGAGACTTTTAGAGGAGCCATAGCCCCTGGAAAATCCACAGGAATATGACTTGCAATTTCTATCACCACAGGCCAGAATGTTCTCTGGGAAGGGAGGTGCCATGGGCACGGGCCTTGGGTCTCTGATCTGCTAAAAGTGGCTGGCACCGCTGCTGTACCCTGTCTCCGACCTCCCCACCCTCGCGGCTGTCTTCTGACTGAGTTGGGGATAGAACGAGCTGCGTTCTATCGGGCTCCCACTGCACAGGAAGACGTGTGACACATGCTGCAGGCAGCCAAGGCAGCCAAGAGGGCACTGCTGGGAGGAGAGGGCAAAGGCTGGCATGGAGGAAGGTACCTGACTCGGTGCTCAGGTGGCTGAGCTGCACATACGGGACTGGAAGCAGGAGGGGATATAGGAAAAGGCGTGTTAGTTACCTTAAAATGCCAAGAGACCTTCTAGGTGGTTTACTAAAAGCAGAACAGTTTAGTTCTTAGTTACTTTCAAGCTTGATGCTTTTCAAATGGCCTCTCAGATCTTTTTTCTCTTATCTAAATGGAAAGGAAATCATTTTCCTAATCCCTATAGTCACAAACTTTTACATCCAAACTAAAAGAAGTTGGTGAAAAGGGGACTTCATGATTTACTGTCCCCTAACAAAAGGGGTAGAAAAATATCCATTTTAAGTTAAGTCTGGGTTAAGAAAACCCAGATCTTAATGCAACCCCCCTAGGAATGGGACCCAGGTTTGACTACACAGTGACTCCATCAAACTCTGCTGGATCACATCCAGTGTCCTGAGACCTACCGTCTCAAATGCTTTGGGGCCTTACGGTTTGGTCAGTCTGTGCTGAAAATGCCCACTCTTAGGTTCTAAGACCACACCACCACACAAGGGTGCTCCCAAAGGTAGAGAACATGTCCCTGGGGAAAGCTCTTGCTGGAAGCAGGCCCTGAGTCAGGCCCTCACAGAAGCACCTGAGTAATATAGGTGTAACTAATTAGGGTACCCCAGTGGTCAGCTGGAAAGTGAACTGGAGCAATAGTCAGGAGAGAGTTGCCTCTCAGTTCCAAGGGACACTAAACCTCCTTGGGATTCAGTTTCCTCATGAGTAGAGTAAAAAAGGCTGGACTAAAGGGCCTTACCAAGAATTAGTTCTGGCTCTGAAAAGACATGCTGAATTAAAAACTATTCTCTTTTTCCTGAAAAGACGACCTAGGTGATTACTGAGCAAATAAGCTTTTTGAGTTGGCCCAGAGTTTATCCTGCCAGGCTTGAGCACTTAATACAAATTCTGGAAAACCAAAAGTTTCTCTATATCGGGGCTACCTCCTCCATGAAGCCTTTCCCTGATCCCTCCAGCCTTTAGTGTTCTCTCCCTCCTCAAATTGCTTCGTTTGTCATTATCTGTATACATGTTATTTTTATAGACATCTAATTTTTGTAATTGCATCCTCTGGGCCCAGCCCCATGCCTTGTACATGAATCGATGTTTGTTGCAATGAATTTAAGATCTTGGCTTCTAACTGCCTTGGCACAGGCACAAAATACTCATGTAAGGGCAGTACAGCTGAATGTCCTGTGCTGTTTGGACATCACCCCGCCAAGCTATATGTGGGGCTACGATTGTGTCCAGATGGAATGTTATGCATTACTTACTATAGCCCATTCCCTGCACAAAGTATTTGAAGGCTTCGGTCAGCTTCCCAGGCTAGGGGAACAAAGTAAGAAAACATTAATTCAGAAGGTCCGTGGATGGTGGAAAGTAAAATCAGATAATTTTTTGACTTACCTGAACCACTTGGGGTAACCCTCCACAATCTGCCATCTAGACAAAAAGAAATATGTACATTAGCCTTTGCTTGTATTTCTTACATTTATAACATTCAATGCCTACACTATTCTCATGACCAATAAGGTATTTGTTTAAATTTAAGTTCCATTACTGATTGACTGAATCATTTCACCCCACTTTTGCTAGGAAGTCCCTGAGAAGGATCCAAAGCCTTTTTAACTTTCACAGCACAAGATCTAACTTGCAGACTAGGGATAGGAATTTTCTTTCCGAGGTTACAAGTTTAACTATGACCATGAACTGTGATCTTAAGGTCTGATAAAGAAAGTCATTTTTAAAAACCTGAGGCAAGTCACTACATTCACTCAACAAACAGGGCTTACTTACTATGTGCAAGGTGCTGTGACAGTCAATAGGTAAAGCAGCAGTTACCCACAAAATCTGGGTTAAACAGCAGCAGATTGTCAGGAAGTTTGACTCCAGGAAAAAGACTTCAGACACTTACTAGCTGTGTGATTCTGGGCCAGTCATTTAACCTGCTTGCCTCAATTTCCTTATCAGTAAAATGGGGACAAAAACTACACCTATGCTCTGGGATTGGAGTAACTATACACCTGGCACACGGTAGCTGATAACTATGCTGGCTGTTATCACTATTATTATTATTATTCTGTTCCCCAGGGACTTGACAATTTCTCTGTATGGCAGTGTCTTGAGAGGCAGTGGGATAGAATGTGAAGACTTTTTTTTGTCTGAAGGACTAGCAGCAAATCCAATGACCGCTCATTCTTTGCTATGTCACTTGACTTCCTCCAGGTCTCCGCTTTTTCATTTGTGAAATGGGGGTAAAAAAAATGTGTGTCACCAACTTCATAGGGTCATTGTTGAGACAAGTGCTCTGTAAAAAGCCCAAGGCTTATGAAAATGCAAGGTTGTTTTTATGATGTACATTCCGATTTCATTCTGGAAATGGTGGATGATTTCCTTGAAAATCTTTGGGTTGCTTGCTGTTTTTGCATTCAATCATTTCATGTGTGTCTCTCTTAGCCACTTCAGAAGGTTTCTGTCATAACACTTGTTTGTAGAGGAAGGGGGGAGGTGTGGACCTTCCAAACAGGGGAAATTGAAGCGGTTGGCTTACTTGTAACCTACCTTTAACCTGACGAATCTGGAAGGGATTTGTCATAAGACTCATGTTGGCAAATTGCATGAGGAAAAATGTGTCTTTCAAAAATGTGTTTTTCAAGCATACAGCCAAGTTTATTCATTCCCCAAAGCAATAAAGAGAATCTAGTTTGAGGTACAATTAATTAATGTAGAATTAGACTTATTGAGAAAAACAACTCTTATACTGCTCTGAATAAATACTGACTGGAATGGAATACATCTACTCTCATTAATTAGAAAAGGTGGAAGCTCCCAATCAATATAATAGATTTCAGTCCACGTTATGGTTTGGCCACTTGAAGGACAAGCAGCTACTAACATTTAAAACTTAAGGCAGTTTCCTTTCAGGCAGCAAGCTTTTTACCAGCAAATGGATGACACCGAGGGGGCAAGCAGAGAAACTGTTATTGTTACCTTTAGTAGAGTTGTGTTCATAGGGTCCAGGCGAGCATTGCATTCAACCTAAAAGAAGGAAAGATTCTCAGATAAACGAATAGACAGAAGATCCATCTGAAGATAATCCTAAAAGAACAAAGAACCCATACTGGTGCTTGCAAAATCTAACCCTTTCCAGTTAATTCCTTGAGAGACAAGTGGTGAAGAAGACAGAAAGTTGAAAGAGATGCCATATATAGTTATATACACTGATTCATTCTACTTAAGGAAAATATATTAAACCTGAAGCATAGTATAAGATTTCTTATTCAGTCTAAGTAGTAAGGGAATAAGAGACTCTGGAAAAGTGGATTAAAAAAAAAAAAAAATCAAAGCTAGTCTTTTTAGTGCCAAAGGTTTTTTTTGTTTTTTGTTTTTTTAAAAGATGAAATAAAATTTTCTTTTTTTTGAGGTCATTGTTTTATTCTCTTAGTTTGCTTCAGACTTGAGGCTTCAAAAAGTATTCATCCCCCATCTTTTACATAAGATATATGAAATAAAATTTTCTAAACTGTATTGCTTACTTGCCTGTTTTCTTCCACAGAATATACTGATCCTAACTGAATTTTTTCTCGAAAACTCTAGTTTATCATTATTAGCAGTGGCTATTATGGTTTGTGATACTGGGAATAATGAGGCTGTTTGATCCCCTAATGAATGGTATTGTTTCAGTTTGGTCTGATAGTTGTGCAACAACTTATACATGCATATCCCCACCCATCTACCAGTATTCAGATGCATGCCTTATGGCCAGGTGGGAAAACACTGCAGTAAATCTTTGTTGTTCTGTCTCACCTGCTGACCCACTTCTCATCTGTTTTGAAAACCCTGCCATCTATGGCCACCAATTGATTTTAAATAAGGAAATAGACAAAGTCGTTGAAGAAAAATCAGAACACCAAGTATTTGTGTAAAAAGTAAGCCAATTAAGCCATGTGTGTGAGTAAGTTGGAGGTGGAAAAAAAGTGGCTTAAGGATAGTTATTTTTGTTAGGCTGGGGACTGCTGGCTGCTTCTAGCCAGCAATCTGACCCTAAGCCAAAAATAAGACCTCAGTGGTTCTCTGCATCCCTCAGCAAAAGGGCTGCCTGCCTTCTCCAGGCCTAAGCACCATATATAATAGCAGGTGGGAGAGAGGGCTCTGGTTAGCTACTTTTGAAAACAAGTAAGTAGCTAACCCAAAATCTAGGAGGATGGGGTGGAAACAAAAGATCATGCATACACATACCACAGCTTCAACTGCAGGTGAGCTGTCTCCTACCACCAGTAATGTAGGACACCTAAGTAAAGACCAGACAAAGAATAACAGTTAGAGACGAGAGGATACACTTGAATACGCCCTGAATCTGAATTATTCTGAAGAAGGGGTAGAGGAAGTTGGGGAGGAAAAAAGAAATAGAGAGGGGAAGAAAAAAAGACACAAGAGAAAGAAGGGAAAAAGAAATGGATGAAGAAAGAGAAAGGAAAGCAAGCAAGGAAAAAGAGAGAGAGGAAAGAGGGAGGAAGAGGAGGAGAGAAAAGGAGAGAGAGGAAGAGGAAGGGAGGGAGAACACTTGTCATAAGTGAGCACTAACATGGAGAATGTGGGTTACTTACTTCAGAGTTTTTGTTCTGTTGTCATTATTGCCCAGTATGGGCCTTTCAATCTCCAGATCTCTGCGACTGGATAAATCAAAGAAAACAAAGCTTGTCAGGCAGAACTGCACAGAATCTGAGATTCATCAGCCTAACTACCAGAGCAGAATCCCCTCTACATGCCAAAGCAATGACTTGAATGTCTTCACTACCTCTCCTAAGGCAATTCAGTCTATTTCTAAACTCTTCTACCTAGGAAGTTGACCTTACACCAATCCCCTGCCCTCCCCACCAGGTCTCACTGTCCAAACTTGTAAGTACTTTGTAGGCAGGTACCAATTATATTAGTTCACATGCTTCACATACCACCCCCTCTTCCCTCAAATCTTCCACTTTCCAGTTCTAGAACTATAATCAGCCTCATAAAAAAAGGTGTGTCAATCTATTCCCCTAAGGTTTTGCTCTCTACTCCAGCAACTTTCCAAAGCAAAATATCTTAACCTGGTCACCACTCTCTCCCATTTGTATTGACAGATATTTTTCAGTTCTGTCTAGGCCCACAGCTCTATCCACTCTGCCACCAGGCTCCCCTTTAAGCACGGTTTCCCAATTAGATGGTAAACTCATTGAGGGAAGGGAGAATAATTTATATTCTCCAGAATTCAGCATGGAGTTAGGCTAGCTCTAGGGCATTTATTTCACTCATTCCATCCACAGTTCTAAGTACAGCCCTCTTGGGGCAAGCAGATCAAATTTAATTCATTCATCTGTCAAAAACTTTTCAAATACTTGCAGCTGATGAGGTCAGGGTAGCAATTCCTAGTTTGAAATAAACATGACAAATTCACAATGGCTATTTTCTTTGGCAAAAGGCAGGTTTATTTAGGGGAAGAGGTTACAGACAAAAATAAGATGTAAAATAGGCACCAGGAATGGCAAATATGAAATAAAGTTGGGAGAGCATATAGTTAGCAAGGAAAAGACAAATTTCCCAGGGAAACTAACAATTAACCAGGAGAAAGTAAATACTCCATGAAGTGGGAGTAAGCCATTGACTAGCAGGTTAGCTCCATAGAGGAGTTTAGTAGACTAATCAGAGTTAGTTAGAGGAAGGTGAAAGATGCCATTAGAGGGAAGGCACTATGAAAAGGGAGAGTAACCTCAAAGTGGGGGCTTCCTCATAATCAGATCTTTTCTAGGGGAAATACAGCTTTGGGGTTTCTCCCAGGGAAGCCAAGATGGAACTCTGATAGAGAATCAAAGATCCAGATAAAATGTACTTGGCAGACTGGTCCCAGACCTGTCTAAATATATGCTAATCATATCTCAATAGGTTGTTTAAAGATGTACAGAAATTTGAGGGATAGACAACGAGTTCCATCCTCACAACTACTATTCAAACAGTCTAGGAATTTGTTATATCTGATGATAATTGGGCTTCCAAGTAAGTAAGTAAGTAACATCACAGTCAATCAAATCTTCCTTAGTGTCCTCTTTTCCAGAATAAGTCTGAATTCCTTCATTTTATACAGAACTGCAATTGTTCAGTCCAAAGACCATCCCTGAGCTGTAGAATTAACATGTCAATGATAGAAAGCTGGATAAATTCGCCTCCTTGCTTCCTTTTTCTCTGCTGAATTCTCTTAGAATTCAGTCCATCTGTAATAGCATTACAATTACAATAAACTTTGCCCATGGCTAAGAAGATGGGTTCAAGTCTGCAAATTCTTTTGAGATACTTTGCAAAACTGGTTTATGACCCCATATTTTCGGGATCCCCTTCCCAACCTCAACACTTTTATTCTGTTTTTATTGTGAATTCAAAAACCAAAGAAAATTTTAGAATCACTTCAATTCACAACAGCAGAACAGAAATAGCCAGTACATAAACCTTGAACCATGACTTGCAAATCAGATGATCATGCAGAGTGTGAGTGAGTCATCACTTAACATGGTAATGGAACAGCAATGGACTAAGGGAAGAGCCCTAGGACACATCATTACAAGCATCTCTTTCAAGTTAATACTGGTTGTGAGTTTCCTGTACATATAACTTCTAATGGGATGGGGAACTCTGGAGTCTGTTTTTGTGATGGGAGGCAAGGAAGGGCCAAAGAGCAATTTATTCACCAAGAGAACAGAGTGGTAGATCATCTGTAGGGAAACCCACTACAGAACCCCTGGGGTCATGCTGAGGTGCTCTATAAGAAAGAAGCCCCAGCTGCTCAGCTTCCTACCCAAGGGGAGAGAAAAGCGAGCTCACTAGACAGTAAGTTCCTTGAGGACAAGCTTTCATACTCTTCTAATTCCCATAATGCCTGAACACAGAGCAAGGCTCAATAAAACCTTGCTGAACTGAAAACAGCTATGGGACGGTTTAGGTCAGCCAAACACATAAACTAACAATGCTCCACAGTACTTGTACTCCCGAGTTTGTCCCACAGAAATTTCCTGAATCCCTTTTCTTGTGTCCTCAGAAAGCAAACTGTCTCAGTGGTTTGGGCAGTAATATAATTTTTCGATCTAAGTAAATAAATGAAAACTCTTTATGCATGCATATATACCCAAGTGGAAGATTTTACAGTGAGCAGTGGAGGGAAAAAATGATACAGAAAGAAGTCAAACCATAATGTTCCCCTCTTTGTTCTTCCTTTTATGCTGCCTTATGTTTTAAATTCATTAGATCTCGATAGGATAAAGAACTGATACAATCTTAAAACCATAACCAGTTTTGCTGGGGCTATGCTACAGTTATCCCTTCCACATCTCAACTTTCCCCACTGAAGTTTCCATGTGTCATGGGTTGCTTTAACAAATTTAAGTGGGGGGCAGCTAGATAGTGTGTGGATAGAGCACCAACCCTGAAGTAAGGAGGACTTGAATACGTCCTGGCTGTGTGACCCTGGGCAAGTCACTTAACCCCAAATGCCTCGGCAAAAACTGCAAAACCAAAAACCCAAAACCAAATTAAGTGGTAATTTTGGAAGAGTTTTGTGAAAGTCACAAATAATATGTGAAGATCAGCAGATGACACAGAGCCTATGAAGAAATACTTAACCCAAATTTTATAATAAGATACTGCAAACACCCCATTAAAAAAGTCAGACTTCTTGTGGTATGAAAGGAAAGCCCACACATGGGAACTATCCCTAAGCCCCTGATGTGGAAGGACTAACTATTTGTAGCTATGGCAGTCTGCTGTGGCAGATGAGTCCACAAAAGAACAAACCTATCAAACACAGTGGAAGCAGAAATATTTACTTTTTTCACCTCCATGTTTGCTGTCTTCTCAGACTAAATCTATCCTAACATGTGTTTCATACCTATTATATGAACCCAGGAACAGTTGTAGATTATCTTGGTTGATATCTTGAGCAATGTGGAGTCGATATGTTTGGATCAGGTCCAGATTGGCTTGCAACTCTTCCTAAAAGAGAGAAGAAATGGTGAACATCAGTTCAGGTGATTTTCATCCTCAGTGAACTAACTAGAGCCTTCTATGTCTCATTCTTTCTCAGGGGTGACAAAGCATTTGTTGGCAGGTTTCTCACTGTGTATGAATCACTGAATTTGTCTTTGGATCTAGTCTTTTTAAGGGACACATAATGCAAGCCCTTTATCAAGAAGACCTAAAAAAGGAGCCAATTCTAAAATTATTAAGGAAAGAATAGTCATATTGGGTTTATTCAGAAAGGCAGTGAAACCATGGGGAAATCATGATTTCACTATTCAGAGACAGTATTCTCATTGTACTACCACTTTAAGTTGTTGTGGGGACAGGGTTATGTCCCTCATTGTGAAATTTAAAACAATATATAAACCATCATCATCTAATAGTTGAGAAAGCCTTGGAATCAATCTTCCTTAATATGTCAGTTTCCGAAAATTAAGTTCATATCCTAATCATTTTTCAACTTTCCTTTAATATCCTAGAGTCCAGCTTCTTAAACTGGTTCACAACCCTATATGGGATCTCATAACTGAATGGGAGGGTCATGAAATGATGATTTATTATCAGTAGTTGTTTGATTTGCCTACCTATTTTATGTACCTAGACTCAGGGTCATATAAAAATTTCTCAGGTGAAAGAGGTTGAGAGTGGAGCAAGTTGAAGATCTTAAGGTTTCTGATCTATTACCAGAAACATCTATCTTTACTTACCATGTGCACAGAACAATCTCTTTCTTCCATTTCATGGGAGAGTTGGAATTTTAAGTCAGGTCAGAGAAATGTGAAGAAAAGAAACTAAGCACTCAAAAATCAGTGGCCCTATTTCCAGTGGTCACAGCTGAATCTATTCCTGTCTCTGTTGTTCTCACTGCCCCATTGATTCTTCCTTCTTCAGTTACCACCACAGAGTAGCTGACCTTTGATTTGCCTACCCATTTTCTCATGTTTTCCACTGCTTTCCTGTGACTGTCACTCCTTTCCACAGATTACATATACTTTTTCTTCAAATTTCACTATGTAAATGTGTTGTTTCCATAAAACCTTTCTAGATCTTACTATGTTTGTAAAAGAAATCTGGAGAAAAACTTTCAACTTAGCAAATGACTCCATCCCTTCCTTTCTTTCCCTTTAAGGGTCACCTGGAATTGGTGAGATGCTCTTCACAGAATACTTGGTGTCTCTTGGCCAAATGGGTCTTTATAATGATAGCATTTCCTTTAGCTGTTACAGAGTTATGTATCACAACCAGTTATATTCTCTGGAAGTCCCTCCATCTTTTCATTGCCTCATGCTAATACCTTGGGAAACAGCAGGTTCAATGTCTATGAGTCTGCTGGAGTCAAGCCAATTTTGTTCATGGGTTATACACTCAAAACCAGATTGCATAACTTCGTTTTGGTGACAGTTTCCAAGTTATGTTAAGTAGGCAAACCCTTACACTTACCTGTCCAAAGTGGTGAGCCAAAATAATGTCTACAATGTTAGTTGTCCAACCTGAGAACTAGAAAGAAAGAAATTAAATGTTACATAGTCATGTAATTTTTTAAAATAAATTTTTACTGATCTTGTTTTTACATCATCTAAATTTCTAAAAGTCAAAAATGAAGAGGAAATATATTATGGGACACAGGTGCTAAGTATCTCCAGAAATTTTCTGATGGACTGGTTTTCTGTAGTCTTTGGATCACTGGTCATGACTAAAAGAATTACAACATTCAAATCTCTGGTGAACAACTCATACTTTCAATCCAACATTTATCAAGAACCTGCTATATGTGAGCAGCCACTGAAGTGGGTGGTACTATGAGAAGGGACACAAAGATATGACACTAGTGGGGTGAATTGAGTTATTTAGAGGAAAAAGGCATAAACATGAATAAAATAAGTAGAGTGTGGAAAAAAAAACCCATAAAGGGAATACAGGATTATCAGAATGAATTGGAGGAAAGCTATTTTGGAGCCTCAGAGTTTTGTGTTATAAATCATAAGTAAAGAAAACTGCAAGCTAGTGAGATTTATAGACCACTCCCCTCCCTGTCTACAAGGATAGATGAGAAATTTCTTTGCAATTTAAAAATAACTTGATTTGTGATATCAAAGGAAAAGAAAGCCAAGCATAGTCTGACACATAGGAGATAGCAACCTACCCACTGCCTGCTTTCAAAAACAGGAGCTGGTCGAAATGATTTTTATATTTTAAAATAAAGTTTTATCATATTAAAAAAATAAAAACCATTCTTAGCCATCCAAGGGCAGATCTGGTCTTTGGTGTGGGTAATAGTTTGCTGAATCCTGCTCTAGATTTTGGGAGAGAAGCTTGCATCTGCTAAGAGAAAGGACAAAGAAAAGCCCTTAAAGAATGCTAGGTATCTTAGTAGTTAGAGCTCAGGCATAGAGTCAGGAGGATTAGAGTTCAAATCTGATCTCAGACACGCCCTAGCTGTGGGACCTTGGACAAGTCATTTAACCTACTTTACCTCAGCTTCCTTATCTGTAAAATGACTAAGAGAAGGAAATGGCAAACCATTCCATGAGATTGTGGCGACTTCTACACAACTGAAAATAAGTCCCCAGATGTTAATATTCCAAAGGAAAGTCCATTTAGGAGGAATGGAAAACTCTTCAGAATAAAATTTAAAGGGCACAAGGAAAAACTATTAAGGGATGAATGGTTTAAAGAAATCATTGAAGTGGAGACAAAGAAACTAAGTGACCACAAAGAGAGACAAGTAGGAAGAGAAAATGAATAGTCCTGTGTGAATGGCATAGGCCTGTAGGATCAGTGCCAGAAGTTTATAGTTTACAATGAACTGAATGATGGTCAAAAATGTTTAAGACAATAAAAAAGGATGATGTCAGTAGCAAACTGACTTGAACTTACTCATAAAGCTGCAGTCTTATACATATAAGCACCAAAAATCATTATGTACTCATGGAACTTATTCATGCCAAAATAAATTTACTGTTTTTAGGTTGAAAAAGCACCCATATGTGCAAAAATGTTTGTAGCAGCTCTTTTTGTGGTGGCAAGGAACTGGACATTGAACGGATGCCCTTGGCTGAATAAATTATGGTATATGATTATAATGGAGTGTTACTGTTCTGTAAGAAATGATGAGCAGTATGATTTCAGAAAGGCTTGGAAAGACTTACATGAATTGATGCTGAGTGAAGTGAGTAGAACAAGGAGAATATTGTACATTGTAACAACAACAGTGTGATGACCAACTATGAAAGATTCAGGTCTTCTTAGTGATCCAATTCAATTCCAATAGACTTGGGATGGAAAATGCCATCCACAGAGAAAGAACTATGAAGACTGAATGAATATTGAAGTATATTATTTTCACCTTTTTGTTATTGTTGTTTGATTTTTCTTTCTCATTGTTTTTCCCTTTTTTTCCTGATTTTTCTTTCACAACATGACCAATATGGAAATATACAGTACAACCCTTATCATATTGGGTGTCTTAGTGTCTTGGAAAGGGGGGGGGAAGATAAGAAGGGAAGAAAAAAATTGAGAACTCAAAAATCTTACAAAAATTGAATATTGAAAACTAAATTTTTTAAAACATGGAATTGAAAAAATAAAATACTATTGAGAAAAAAAGAGAAAACTTAAAAAATTATTTTGAAACAAGTTTTTCTTGAGTGCTAAAATTTCCAAGAGTTACTGTCAAAAGAATGTTAGCAGCTTAAGTCAGTGGTTTGGGATGGATAGGACAACAAGATAGAATCACAGCAAGGATAGGGAAGGTACAGTGGGAGAAAGAATCTGCTATCATCTATGATCTTATGATCTCTTCTCCGATCCTATAGTTATTTATTCTATTCTCTACAATCTTTCAAAGATCTCTTAAAGGCAATGCCTCTGCAGCCACACTTGCCAATTCTTTCAGGCTCTGGATATAGTTCACTTGAATTAAGAACAATCAGGTACTCTCAAAGACTGCCTTCGGAGTTGACATCAAAGCATTATTGATGGTTCTTTGGATCTAGCAATATAACTAGCCCACACCACTGTCTTCTGGTTGCTGTAGATAAATGTCCTGCTGCACTGTGTTTGACTTGTTCAGAACACAAGTGAATTATGATCAGTATCAAGGAAACTGATAATTTGGAGACCATCCTAAAGATAAGAATCAGCATGGTGAAGGGCCTCAAGATCATGTTATATACACACATCAGCGAAAAACTGACAATGTTTAGAGTGATTATTTAAAGGAATTTGGAGCAGTTTTGGGGAGAGATTGGGCCACGAATTGGGAATATTTAGGCTGGAGAAGAGAAATAAACTCAGGATATAAAAATATCAGGAGCTGTAATATACAAAACACCTTGTTGTGTTTGGCTCCATGAGGTAGAATTAGGAATTATATGTGTGTTAAATGGTGGAGAGGGAGACTGAAGCTTGATGTAAGAAAATCTTTTAAAAATTTATTCTCCAAAAGTGGAATGGAAGAAATTCTTGCTCAGGTACAAGATTAGGCTTACTATGGCCTCTGAGGTCCCTTCTACCTCAGATTCTGGGTAAACTCTATTCTCTATCTCTTTAAAATCAATGATAGTACTTACAGTCAGCCCTTTAAAACTCTAAAGTTTTGCAAATTTAGAAATTTTGCAAATTCCAGACCACTACTGATTTAAAGCTGTTGTCACTCTTTTGGCAGTAACACTTGGAAATTTTAGCAGTCAAGATAAACTTACTTCAAATAATTTTTTTCAATTTAAAAATAGGCAATTTACTTGGGAATGGATGAGTTCCATGAGTACATAATGATTACTGGTGCTCAATCATTTATATATGAAAGACTCTATAGTTTTATGAGTAGGTTCAACTCAGTTTGCTTCCTCTGTCTGAACCCTAACAAACACATCTGAAAGGGGGAATTTCTTCCTTTTCAAAGAGTAAATACCAATTGCCTCTATGTGCTCTAGAAAAGAAGCACAAAAATCTTTAGGGAACATACTGGGAGATAAAGGCCTGGATAGTCAGAATGGATACTTACCTTGGAAGCTGCCCAGTCAATCCAACCTTTAGCGCAGGGGTCAACATTGATAAGCATGAGGCCTTCCACAAGTTCTGGATGATTAAGCTGAAAAAATGATGGAAACATCAGCCCTCTTATGCTTTTAGAAAGATTAATTGCAAAGAAAGTGCCATTCTCCCAAATAGGCCCCACTGAGATTTTCCTAATATTGTAAGAACGTGGCTAATTATTTTCCTGTTCCCTAAGAGGAAGGTGAACTTTCTGCTTTCATGAAAAAGCATGTAAGCAAGTGTTAGGCAGGAACTTAGAAAAACAACTTCTTCACAGGAGTTAAAGTCAGAAGGAGCAGTCTAAAGGGCAGTTCTTAAAATGGCTATCAACTCTATGCTAAGGGCTGAAATGCATTCTTAATTTCTACTGTTGATATGTAGATATTTAAATTTAGTAGGAGTTATAAAATGGTCACTTTGGTTCTCTACAGGTATACCTTAGAGCAAAATATCTTCCTAAGAAGCGAAGGTGAAACTTAGAAACATAAAAGCCTATTTAAGCTACAGAGAGTATTGAGAATGGAAAGATGATGTTGAAAACTATCTTTATATGCAATTGGAAAAAATACCATTAAGTTAAAAAAAAAAAAAAAAAGCTAAGTCCTCTTTGACTGTCTTTTAAGCTTCTGTCTCTTAGACAAGGGCAGCTCACAAAACCAGCATTTAACTTTTAGGTTCTTGGGTCCATTCCCATCTGTTTACTCACAGCAAACCTGCTGAGGATATAAGCACCAGCTCCAACTCCAATTCCAATGATACCTTTCAAGCTGCAAAACAAGATATGCCAAAACTGAAAAGGTTAACTTTATATGGGGAAGTCCCGGTATTGCCCATCTTTGTTTTCTTTCTTTCCCTTTATTATTTGGCTGGCTTCAAATATTTCCAACTGTTAATATCTAGACTACTAGTCAGATAACATCCTTACCTAGAATTCTCTTCTTTACCAAGGAAAACATCAGCCCTAATTGCAGACACAAAGATATTCATTCAATTGTATAACCCCTAAACTTACCTTAAATGAGTTAAGACAGCAGGTAGCATTTCAGCCAGCTCATCCATGGTAGGGTACTGGTACCTAAAACCATCATCATCAGCATTAATGTTGTCGTTGTCAACAAATCACATAGATATGTACTTTTATAATTGCTTTGTGAGGTAGTTGCTATGTCGTTCCTGCTTTACAAGTGATGCAACTGAAGTCCCCCAAATGTTACACATCGAGTACAAATCAGAGCCAGAAGGTAATCTATGTAACCTAGATAGACTCATCTAGGCTGGTAACTCTAAGGCTGGTAACTCTACATTAGCTTTTAACAAGTCCTCCATCTAGGTTTTAAGGAAATATTTAAAGAAAAATTTTACATTAAAAAACCCAATTGAACTTGGGATTTTATTTCATACAAATAATAACTATTTTTTTACTCTCTTTAAGTAATTTTGAGTATGAAGATACAAATATGGATGTATATAAGATGCATATATGTGTAGTTTAAGAAAACAACATAGCTATAGGCAAAAAGTATAGATTTTTCTATTTCTTTATCTTGTATATCTTTTAATAATGTTCATAGCTGGCACTTTTAATGCATATGTAAATTTGTTCAATTTCCAAATATTAAGCAGTTAAGTTGTTTCTACTTTCTATTATTACTTTTATAAATAATGTCTAGGAAACTTTTAAAGACAGTATTTTTTCCTTTTAGATTACAAAGATTGGAGGGATCTTTCTAGTAGCATTTATTGCTTCAAAGGGTACAATTAGTTTTATGACTTGCAATGAACTGTTATTTTTCAAGAAAAGACAACCAGTAAGAAATGACCAACAGGATGATTTCTGAAAGGCCTGGAGAGACTTACACGAACTGATGCTGAGTGAAATGAGCAGGACCAGGAGATCAATATATACTTCAACAACAATACTAGATGATGATCATTTCTGATGGACTTGGCCATCCTCAGCAATGAGATCAACCAAATCATTTCCAATGGAGCAGTAATGAACTGAACCAGCTACGCCCAGAGAAAGAACTCTGGGTGATGACTAAAAACCATTACATTAAATTCCCAATCCCTATATTTATGCCCACCTGCATTTTTGATTTCCTTCACAAGCTAATTGTACAATATTTCAGAGTCTGATTCTTTTTGTACAGCAAAATAACGGTTTGGTCATGTATACTTATTGTGTATCTAATTTATATTTTAATATATTTAACATCTACTGGTCATCCTGCCATCTGGGGGAGGGGGTGGAGGGATAAGAGGTGAAAAATTGGAACAAGCGGTTTGGCAATTGTTAATGCTATAAAGTTACCCATGCATATAACCTGTAAATAAAAGGCTATTAAATAAAAATAAATAAATAAATAAAGCTGAAGCATTAAAAAAAAAAAAAAAAAAAAAAAAAAAAAAAAAAAAAAAAAAAAAAAGACAACCAGTATAAAATGACATTAGCAATGCATAATAATAATTGGTTTCCCTACAAAACTTGCTAGCACTGGGTTTGGTTGCGTTTATTTTTTGCCAATTTTACCTGTATGATGTAGTGATTCAAAGTCGTTTAAATTTATATTTCTTTGATTACTGAAATTGAGTATTTTTATGTGTTTATAATCTGTGTGTCTTTTGTAAAGTATCCATCTAACCATATTCCCTGATCATTTATCCAATCTGGATATTATCAATTTAGATTTATATGAATTTCTTTAATCTGATAAATATATGAAAAACACTCCCTAGTTATTATTGTTCCCCATTGTTTTTTGTTGTAAAACACTGTCATATGATCATCAAACATATCTTCCTTGTTCCCAATAATTTTGTTTCTACCATATTACGACTATATTAACCAATTTTCTTTTTAATGATTGCAAATGTTGTACTGCTGACTGAGTAGAGGGGCTGCTAACATGGAAAGAGTAAAGTGACTTCAATGGCACTCTCATAATCTTATAAGAAAGTGAATTGGGTGGATTCCCTGTGTCAACTTGGGAGAACATGGACCACAGAACAGACAGGCATAGATGGATTGCAATCTGTATCATTGGAAAGATGAGTTCATGAATCTATTTAAATATTATAAGATATGGCATTTCCCCCCAACCCCGCCACTACAATGCTATCTATTTTTCCTGACAATATTTATTGAAAAATGATCTCTCCCTTCCAATGTTTAATATACAGAGACCAACCTTTTATTATACATTTTAATGTACTTCTATAACTCTCTCTCCATATATATATATATAAAATTTTGCTTAGTATCATTTACATTTGATAACTTTTGTTGGTTTTGTGAGAAAATATAGCACAGTAGATCAAATATCGAATCTACAACCATGAAGATCTCCCTTTAAATTCTGCCCCTTGACACATTACAATTGGAAAGAAGTCCAACTCATTCCAAATCACACCAGAAAAACAATCTTACTACAACCAACTCAACTCTGTCAGTGGTCATTTGACTACCCTTTGTTTCAGGGCTCCCAATAAGGAGGAACCTCCAGAGATGGCCCACTTTTAGACAGCTCTAATTGTCAGATTTTTCTTGACAGATTCTTTGATTCTGTACTGCCCTCTGGAACCAAATAAAAGAAAGCCTAATCCCCTTTTTGTATGACAGCCCTTCAAGCACTTACCCCTTCCTTGGTATTCTTTTGTCCAGGTTAAACTAAATATCTGCAACTCCTTATATCAATTCTTTAAAAGGAATCCTTTACCATTATATGGTTGCCCTCTACTGGAGGGTCTCCTCCTATTTATCAAACTTTTTCACAAAATGTGGCATTGAGAGTCTAGTACAATATTCCAATCTGAAAAGCCAGGTTTTTCTTTATGTAGCCTCCAACCCCTTCTCTTTTTCTTTTTTTTTTTTTGTCTGCCCAATCACACTGCTGGCTCTTCTGAGTTTGCAGGCCATTAAAACCCCTCGATTTCTGGAAAAGCTATCTGTTGTCTAACAAGGCCACTTGGCTTTGTGTCATTGGCAAATCTGGTAAGCATGTTAGCCATGCTTTTTACCCAAATTGCAGCTAAAAATATTAAACAGAGAACAAAGCTGAGCAATGATCCCTGGGCCATTCTAAAGGAGATTTCCCAAACCCGCAATGGAGTCTAGCCATTCAACATTACTAGCTGTGAGACCACAAGCAACTCAATCAATTTCTCAGAACCTGCTTCTTCCATCTAAAAAGAAAAAAACCTGGGCTAAGAATAACTGAGCTATGTAGACAGACACGTTAGTGGCCCCAGGGGCAGAGTGGGGACGACCTGAATTCAAGTCCTTCAAATTATGCCTCAGAAACTTACTAGCTACATGATCCCAGGCAAATCACCTAATCTCTATTTGTCTCAGTTATAAACTGAGTACATCTCCTTTTTCCAGATCTATTGTAAGGATCAAATCTGTCAAGTGCTTAATTTAGTGTATGGCACATAGTAGATACTTAATAAATATTTCTTTCCTTCCTATCTCAAGGTTTTTTGTTTGTTTTTTTAAAGGCAAAATGTGATTAAATATACTGTAAGCTTCATTCAATACTAACATTTAGCATTTATATAGTACTTTATGAAGTTTATATAACACTTTGTAAAGTGCTATACATGTTATTTTAAACTATACAGATATGGTTATCATGTTTTCTTTTATGAAATTCTCCCCTATTCTTGATCTTGTCAAGAGTAGTTTTTTTTTTCTTTTTGCTGAGGCAATTAGGGTTAAATGACTTGCCCAGGTCACATAGCCAGGAAGTGTCTGAGACCAGATTTGAACTCGGGTCCTCCTGACTTCAGGGCTGATGATCTTACCCATTGCCCCACTTAGCTGCCCCTTGATATAGTTTTAATGTAACAAATAGCAATTAAAATGGCCATTTCTGTATATACAATAGAACACAAAGGG
This sequence comes from Sarcophilus harrisii, assembly GCF_902635505.1. Taxonomy (NCBI): domain Eukaryota; kingdom Metazoa; phylum Chordata; class Mammalia; order Dasyuromorphia; family Dasyuridae; genus Sarcophilus; species Sarcophilus harrisii. The sequence goes on from NC_045427.1 coordinate 423,491,846, forward strand.
GAAGAAGGGTGAAGGGAATACACATTTAAAGTACCAACTGTGTGCTAAGGTAGCCAGTCCTGGAGTCAGTTAGACCCGAGTTTAAATATGGCCTTGAGATACATTCTGGGCAAATCACTTCATCCTCATTGCCTCAGTTTCCTCATCCATAAAAGTTGGAGAAGTGGAAAATCCCTCCAGTTTCTTTGCCAAATGAAGTCATGAACAATTGTTATGGCCAAAATATCTGAATAACAAACAATGTGCCAGGCACTGTGCTAAGCACTTTTACAAATACCACCTTGTAATAAGAAACCAGGACAAATCACTAAAGCTTCATTTGCTTGTTTCTTCATTTGTAAAATGGGGATAATACCATTCAGGGTGTTTTGATGATAAAATAAGGTAATCCAAAAAATGAAAAAGGGAATGATGAAAAAGCAGATTAGAGATATGACCAAAGGCCTCAACTGCCAAATGGAGGTGACTGTGTTTGATCCAGGAGGTAATAGGGAACCACAGAAGCTTCTTCAGTGAAGGTTAGACTAGGCTTTAATAAAGTAGACTTGGCAGCGATGGAAAGGATACATTTGAGAAGATGAGGTAAGGAAAAAAGAAATTATTAAACCATTAGTCTATCAGATGTTTATTCAAGTGGCCATTTGTTATGTTAAGACTCTATCTAGAGGAGGGGAGAGTTTAGGCTTGGTGATAGCTCAAACTAGCATAACTGTACAGACAGTATAAATTAAATTACAGAAGACAGTATAAAAGAGAAGTGATGAGATTGGGCTGTATGCATACATGGGATGAGCAACAGCAAGGATGCCTCCAGGAAGGGTGGGAAACTCAAGAGAGAAATTTGGAAAATGAATGGATTTTGAGGGAAAACTTGATTAGTTCTGTTATCCACATGCTGGGTTTGAGATGCCTAAGGGTTAGGGTTAGGAATGTCCAAAGCTGACTATCATTTTTTTTCTTGTCAAGTTGGTGTACAATGCTGCACCACATCACACAGTGCAATGATCCTGGGTACAGTGGCTCTAATACTGACAGAGAATACAAGTTCTGTGGAATCCTGAACCAGCAGAAGATCTGAAAATGGGCTGGGTACAAGTAAGTTATGGTACATGAATGATATGGAATATTATTGTTCTATAAGAAAACCGATTTTTCTTGTGCAGCATGATAATTGTGGAAATGTGTATAGAAAAATTGTACATTTTTAACATACATTGGATTACTATTTGTTTAGGAGTGGGGTGGGAGAAGAGAGGGTGAAAAAATTTGGAACACAAGGTTTTGCAGGGATGAATGTTGAACTGTCTTTGCATATTTTGAAAATAAAAAAAGAAAGAAAATGGGTCTGGAACAGATCCTTATGACACATTGATCTGACAGCACTGTTCCATTTCTAATTGTAAGAGCTCTTTACTTCTGTTGATGAATTTTTCAGAGGTTTGTTCTTTTCAAACATTCTTCTGCCTTCTGAATTAATATTAAATATCTGAACAGGTTAAGAGATTTGTCTGTTCAGGGTCATGCAGCCAGTATAACTCAGAGACTGGACTGGAACATAGTCTTCTGGACTTTCAGAACTCTATTTCTTTTTTTGTTTGATGGATATTGTATCCTCCTAGTTGTGAAATTTGAGAATAATATGCCTGAAGAGATTGAATTGTATATTTTTCTTTACTATACAACTCTGTAGATATTTTTTACTGGTGCCTTTTTTATATCAGTTATTTCCAGATATAACCACGTCTTCCATCTCACCTCACCTGACAGAGAATACAAGTTCTGTGGACTTGTGTAACAAAGAAAAACTTTTAAGCAAAATCAACCAACAAAGCAACCATAAGCAACAATGTAAGGGACATTCTTGGTTGCATCTTCTTATAATCTTTTATGTTCTGTTTTTTATTCTTTGCTTCATATTCTATTTAGCTTTCATAGTAGTTGTGCTTTATGCCATTAATTTGTGTTTTCTGCAATATCCAACAATGTTAACAATGCTTTTATACAATGCTTTCCATTTATGGAAGCATGAAGTAGGTTCCTGTTGACTGATAATTCCCAAGTTTTTCTGGCAGGAGATCTTAATTTTCTTTAAAATAACCTAATTTAATTAAACATTTACTAATCACCTAATACATGCAAGTTGTTATTTTGGGAATATAAAGAAAACATGAATTGTCCTCCAAGAGCCTACATTTTAGTTAACCCCTTGACATTTCTAGAAACATTTCTGCTTTACAAACTGTGCTTACCTTTTGATCCAGCAGTGTCTCTACTGGGTCTATATCCCAAAGAGATTACAAAAAAGGGAAAAAGACCCTACGTGCAAAAATGTTTGTAGCAGTCCCTTTTCATAGTGGAACTAGAAACTGAGTGGATGCTCATCAGCTGGAGAATGGCAGAATAATTCATAGTTTATGAATGTAATGGAATGTTATTGTTTTATAAAAAATGATCAGCAGGATGATTACAGAAAGGCCTGATGAGGCTTACATGACTTGATGCTACATAAAGTGAGTAGAACTAAGACAACAAGATTTTGCAATGATCAGTTCTTATGGACTTGGCTCTTTTCAACAATGAGATTATTTGGGCCAATTCCAATAGATTTGTGATGGAGAAAAACATCTGCACCCAGAGAGAGAACTGTAACTACTGAATGTGGACCACAACATAGTATTTTCACTTGTTGTTGTTGTTAGCTTTTTCCCTTCTCATTTCCCCCCCTTTTGATCTGATTTTTCTTGTGCAGCATAATTGCGAAAATATGTATAGAAGAACTATACATACATGTTTACCATACACTGAATTGCTTGCTATCCAGGAGAAGAAGATGGGAGGAAGAAAGGGAGAAAAACTTGGAACACAGGACTTTTCAAGGGTGAATGCTGAAAACTATCTTGGCATCTATTTTGAAAATTAAAAGCTCTTTTATTTCTGGTTTTCTTAAATCTCACAATTTTTGAATTACATCAGAATTTTTATTCAATTTCAGATAACAAGAAGAAAAGTATTTTAACTTTTAAGATGTTGTTTCTTTCTGTTATTTCAATAGTTTCTGAAAAGGGGCTGGCTCTGAGCTCAGTCTCTACTCATCTCTATCTCCTTAAGAAGTTGTTGATATTCTCTCAATTACAAAATTCCTAGCCATTAGGATTCTTGGGACTATGTAGGGCCCTTACATGAAGGGATTCCTCCTCACACATGGAGTAGAGCAATGACCATGACAATGATGCCTCTTTCCCTTGATAGCTATCTTGAATCTGACCATAGGAAAACTAGAAAATCAATCTATTTCTGTATCCCCAAAGAGCATAATCAAGGACCAGAGAAGACTCTACAAAAAGAGGCTAGAAGCTAGAATTAGGGGTCTAGGATCTGTCTTTCACTTATGAGATCAGAAATAATTTTGTCAAGAAATGATAGAAAAACTGAGCCAATCTCCAGCCAAAACTCAACTTTAGACAGCAAGAAGGCCACAAACTTCTAACTATTCAGGCTAATACTCAAAGCCTAAATCATTAGATGTGGGGGAGAGGATTCTCAGGCTTCTGAGATGAATCTGATTATGTGGCACATGACAGCACGAGTATGTGTATATGCATGTGGGGGTGATGTCCCAGGAGGTATACATGAGCAGGAGACTTTGGGTCTTACTCTGTATGGATATTCACCTTAATACTGCACTTCTTTGTGATTAAAAGAGGATAAATACCTATTAACAGAGTTGGGAAAATGTAATACATATCTATATTTAACTAACTATACAGAATCTAAATGTTAAATCTAATCTTAAGTTAGCCCAAATGTGGATGCTGTGCTAGAATTGTTTTTAGGTCGGGATTACAGGAAACGGGATAATAATTTCAAAAATCTATGCTAACAATCACTGGAATCTGCTCACCCCATCTCACACCAGATGTTCCCGCAATATGTGTTGCTCAAAATACCTTACTTGTAGTCTTACCCTGTTGGAAAAGGGGGTGCACTTTCCTGCTGGCCTGGGGCATCCACATGGCATACAGCAAAGTGCTGGGTGATCTCTTGCATGTCTTCAAAGTTAAAGAATGCATTAAAACAGGACTTATCTGCAAAAAAAAAAAAAAAAAAAAAAAAAAAGGGGGGGGGGAGAACCCAGAGGTAACAAACCATTCATATCTACCCAATTTATTTTAAACCAGTTTTTGCACTCAATCTTCCTCCTACATGATGCTTCTTTTAAGTCTTAGCTATTTAAATCTCACAGCTTCTTTCTGCTCAATCACTTAAATTCTTTTTTATTGTTATCCCACTATAGCAAAATATTTGGGAGGTTCCATGTCAGACATTTCAATAACTATTTTTTAAAAAATGATCATTCCTAATTCTTTATATTGCCAATGATAAATTAGATGGGAAATAGCTCTTATGTGCCACTGATGGTAATGCATAACATGGTGTCTTCCACAAAAATACATACTCTTATTAACTTGTGTGTATATACTCCTTGATTTTATGGAGCCTTATAGATTTTATATTTTATGTCCCTTTTATATCTTTCTACTCACCCCTTGCCCCAATTTTCTTAATCCATCTTATCTGGCTAACAAACTATGTGCCTGGCCAACAGACCAACTTCTCCTTTTTGGATTTATCCTCCTTTAGTACATAGAAATCCAATATTTATTCATCTAGTGTGGCTGCTTAGATCACTTATCAGTAGGCTTCAAGAAAGTTTATAACACCGAAATGAAAACTTCAAACATAGGCCACACATAAAAAAAAAAAACCTGGATGAGTAAATATGGGCACACAGTACAAAGAAGGGAAAAAGGTAAGGTATGTGTACTAGATGGTTTAATCAAGAATGGTCAAACAAAGCCCCTTCAAATTTGTTGCTTGTTGATTGCTAAGTCACTGGTGATTGGTTGGTGTAACAGTGTTTTTATGCTGATAGTTAACTAAAACATAAAAAGAGGCAAGGTCCAAGGGTCTTGTTTTAGCAAGTTCACTGAATTGTTATTAATTCCATCAATAATGTGGTGTTCCTCATACCCAGAGTACAAAAATCCAAATGTAATTCTATATTTCTCGGAAAGGTGAAAGGAGAATATCTCCTCTAAGTCTTAAATCTGGAATGTAATCTGATTTAAAAACAAAACAAAACAGAAGAAGAAATACCATAGGACAAGGGGGCAAACTATAAAACCAAAATACATACGGTTTAGGCCAATGTCATGATAAGTAAGAATAACTGGTCTGTTCCCTTTTGGTGAGCCTCGCATGGTGACATGTACCACGCCATGAGCTGTTTCTATGTCGTGCTCCTGAAACAAGAGAAGGTAGTGTTTCACCATAGGCTGAAAAGTATACCCAGGATGCCAAAAGTTTCACAATTTTTCCTTCATTTTCACTTTTTCCCCGAGCTGGGATGACATACTCCCTTGTACTACACATGTGTATGTGAAATGCTGTGAGAAAATAGCTACTTTCCAACCTCATCTAATAAAATGGAAAAGAGGGTGAGAAGAGGAAAGGGGAGTAATGATCACATAGAGCAAAAAATCATGGTTATGAGACTTATGAGAGATGCAAAAGGAGCAGGGATTAAGGAAAAGGTGGTTAAATGAGTTGGATGATGAATGGGGAAAGAGATACGACAATGTTGGTTAAGAGCAGTCATCTGTAGGATCATGGATTAGAGTAGGCACATGAAGAAAGGAAAGAAAGCTGTTGGGCAAACCCAAGATTCAAACTAGTGCGGTTTGGGCCAAATAGGAGAAAGTTAGTAAGTAGAACAGATGATAGGACCCGAGCAGAGCCAAAGGGGAAGCTGAGGAGGAGAGCACAAGATGGAATCAGAGGCTGCTGCAACCAGTATCAGGAGGGGGCAATTTTGAAACCAAAGGAATTCACAGGATCCTGGTTCAATGCAATCTGTTTCTAGGAACCCAAGACTTTGAGTTTTGTAAAAGAAAAACTGATCATATATCTACCTATCCTTTAAGGTAATTAGTCTGACACGTCAATTTTACTAGTTTAAACATTCTTGTGTATGAGTAAGGAGGTACAGAGACCTAAGAAATGAGGGGAGATCAGAAGCACAATGCACTGCTGTTAGTCACACTCTTTTAGAGGGTTTTGTGTAACTTTTTTCATTTTGTTTTATAGGAAGGTTCAATGTGGAAGAAAGGTTGTTGACTGAAAAGTGACTGATATATTATAACAAAATTTATCAACGAAAAAAATAACAACCCAATAGTAAGATCAAGCTATTTGAATTTCCTGTTTAATAAAGAACCCTCTTTAAAATCTTTAATTTTTCTTTATAGGATATAGGAGGCAAAGTATTTCCCAAAGTTTAGTTCAACTGGGTCTCACCAAAAATCATATAACCCACAGGGCATTTAATAAATCTCTTTCACATTAAACTCAAATTGTCTCTCTCAAATTGTTGCACTCTCCTATTAACACTGGTTTGGAAATGGGGAGAACACAGAGACTCTTAAGAGCACCAAGACAGTTGAAGAACAACAAAAGGGTTTTCAGTGGTAGGGAGAGAATAGTAATTAAATACAAAAGGACATCTGTATATGGAGAAGTAACTTCAGTAGAAAGATGCTAAAAAGGGAGTATATAGGAACTCCAAGAACAGACAGGTTGGAAGTAACCAAGAATTTTGAAATTTAAAAAAGCAGGGGGAACTGATAAAATGATCAACTTTATCATTCTCTGATGGTCTGGGTAAATCTCATAATTTCAATACAGCTTCTTATATATTTTTCTGAGAGTGACACGAGGTCCTTTATAATGCCTGGAAACAAAGAGACACAATAACTATGCACCGGAAGAGTGAAAACACTAGGGATTTATTCTTTAGTTCAGTACTTCTGAGACTTGCCTTGAGGCTCAGGAGAGTTATTGGCAAATGCTTAAATCCTATCAGGCACTTACCGGGCCATCTAATTGCCTCCTGTCTGCTGAGCCTTTAGAACCTCTTCCTTCACTAGGGGGAGATGAGGAAACATTTGACGTGATATCTTTGACAAGTCGATCTGATTGTGAAGAACTAGGCTCAGAATTCATCTGGAGTGAAATGCTATCTCAATGATCTTGATTGTGGATCTGAATTAGTGGTCAGGTCACTGTCGGAGCAATATTACTACTTTTTTTTTTTTTTTTTTTTTTAAATAATCAACTGCTCTCTGTTCTGGAGGAGGTGGTCTCTCCAGTCACCACCTCTCCCGGGCATTCTAGAACACAGGATGACTGCACAATGTGACCCATCGCACAATTACCAAGAGGGCAGGGAGGAAGATCTTCCTTTCTACCATCTGCTTAACTGATCTCTCCATTGTTAAAAGCACTTCTTGGGCATCATTACATGCTCTTTTAAGACTTCTACCTGTGGCACCCCAAAGTTCCCCCCAATCACACTTCTGTTCTCAGCTGACTGTCCAAAGTCAATGAAGGGCAGACAGCCAAGATCTCTGTATCAGGTTGTCTTGCCATCATCTAAACAGAACAACCAAATGTCTTTGATTTTCTTACATGTGATCCCCTGCTACCCAACTTTGCTATCATACTAGAAAGATCACCATTTTATTTATTTTTCTAAAATTTATGTTTTCTTTCTGTTCCCAACTAGGTCTTAAGATATTTTAAAGCTTCTGACCAATCCATCTTTTATTTTGCTTATTAATCAATAAACATTCATTAAACAAAGCCCTGTCCTCAAGGAGCTTACATTTTAGTAGAGCCAATGAACCCCATCTAATTTTTTAATTTTTATTTTACCACTCCTGAATCAGTACCCTACTGAACACTGACTGGAATCTGGAAGTCTTTGTTTTTTGTTATGCAAGGGATTTCTGCTATAATATGACAGTCTGACCAATGCAAGCGGTTTACTTTTTATAATCTTCCTGGTTTTGACTTATCCACCATCTAAATTCTTGCATTGTTTTGTTCCAGCTTAATTCTTTTGATCTGAACCAATGTTCTCTCAAACTCCTTCAATGGGTTCCCCTACTTCTAATAGATCTCCCACATCATTCAAAGAATATATACTATGTTTACAATCATTTCTCACTTCATATATACTCAAAATACTTCCCTCTCTTCACTTTCTTCCTCTCCTCACATAACTTTAACCTAATTATGAAGGGGATATAAGGGTGACTTCTCAACTTAGTCCAAAAATGATTCAACTAAAATTAGTAAAAGAATAAAGGGCAATAAAAAGAATTTTTGTGAGGTCACTTTGACTCCTTTAGAATATAAATAGTGTAAGGGAAATTCCCTAAAAGGTTTCTACCTAGGATCAACTCTCTCCTAAGTTTTCAACTATTAAAATTTAATCATGATTACAAATTTAGAGCTAGAAGGGGCATCAGATGCCATACAGTCCAACCCATTCATTTTATAAATGAGGCTACTGAGACTGAAACAGGTTAAGTGACCCTACCACATTCATAAAATTCATAATATCATAAAATTTGAACTCAAGTTTTCTTCACTTCAAATCTAACTTTATCCACTATCCCACATTGCCATCAACTTCTTATTTTGCGGATGAAGAACTGGGCCAAAAGAATTGACTTACTCAAGATCACACAGTTATTATCAAGTCCAGAGGTATGCATGACCATAAGATACACTTTAAATGATTCAAAAAATTCAGTATTGTGTCAATCTAAATTTGCATTTTATATCAAAGCTTAAAAGTTCATTAAAAAAATAAGTTCTATTTTCTTTACTTTGATGAATGAGTACTCAATAAATGTTGCCATTAAAAAAATTTCCTGTTGTAAACCTAATGAGGTAGGCTGCAGTACATGTTCATGAATAAGGGACACAGGTAAGATCTGAATTCAAGTTCTTGATCTCTAAATTTAGCATTCCTTCCACTGTACTAGGAATTCCATTTGAGACAGCTGTCTTATGATAAATTCAATGGCTTAAGAGATGGAGGGCTACTTCTAGATGCTAGAAGGAGTTAAGATGGCAGCTGAAACAGCCAAATGGCAAGGAATGATGGCACCTGCCATGAAGAACAGGTGGCACTGCCCTTACAGAGACGGGCTTAGATTCAATTAGCACTGTAAGTAAAGACATAAGACACCATAAAGGGTAAAATCAATTTTTACAGCTTGGCAAGGAATAAGCTTTCCATTAGCTGAATAGGTCATTGAAAAAGATCAAGGGCATTGGAAGTAACTGAACAAGAACTTTAACCAGTCCATTCTATCTATCTCCGTTGTCAGAATTTTAACCCACCCATCCTTTTCATTATCATAGAGTTAGAATAACTTCAGAGACTATCTTGATGAGTATATTTAAGACAAACTCAAATAAGACAATCTCTGAGGAACCTGGAACATTTGCTCTAGACTAGGCCCCTCCCTGACTGCCCTTACTTCTCAACTTTTCAAAGCATCTTGCTTAATCATACATGATTTCGCCTTTGTGGTATGGCTGTGATGTCTCCTGAGTTTTCCACATTGTGAATTGCTCTCTCTTTGTACAGGAGTACTTCATTTATCTGATATTTCTTCAGAAGGACTTCCAGAAGCTGAAGCCCTAGAGACCCAGAGAAATAAATGTAGTGGTACATTTTTGGGAGATAACAGGAAAGGAAGGATCATATTCAAATACTTCAATTAAAAAATCACTTAAAATTTTCAACTCTCATCAGTTAACAAAATTTTGTAAATCTAGGAGTTAAAGACATTACGTTGCTAAGCCACTTTAGGGTGGAGGCACCCTAGTTTTACAGGCTTACCAGAATTCATCTCCTAACGTTCTAGGATCTGAGCTGGAACTCCAGCAAGCAAAGGGCAGTTTGACCCTTATTCCCTCTGAACATTTCATCCCTTGTTGCCGCCCCCCTCCCCCCAGAAGAATATGGAGTCTTTATAAGCTTTATAGTCTTCAATTTAGGACAGCTGTTCTGGAAAGCATTTTTCACAGGTTTTAAAGCCATTTAAGTATGTGTGAAAGAAGATGGCATACATAATAATTTGAGCTGCAGACCATGATTTATCTAGTATGTTACTTGGCCTCTCAATGAGTCTTTTATTAGTAAACAAGAAATTACTCCACATTTTGTCATGCTCAAATTCCTCTGGGAATAAATATTAGATACAAACCATGCTGTAATGCCCAGTGCATTATTGCTATTTTCTTCTGTCATTCAGTAAAGGGAGAGGGTGTTGGTTTGAAGCACTGTAAAGAGCTGGTTCAGGAACTAGATCAACAACCTTGGAATCAGGAAGACTTAATTCAAACTGGCCTCAGAAACTATAACTGTGTAACCATGAGCAAGTTACTTAATCTGTCTGCCTCAGTTACCTCATCTGTAAAATAAGCTAAAGAAGAAAATGGCAAACCTAAAGTAACTTTGCCAAGAAAATATCAAATGGGGTCCTGAAAGGGTTGGAGATGACTGAAATCCCTCAAGTTATATACAACCTAATCATAAATATTTACTACCGAGAGTCTTTGAGCCAGATACATTTTATATTCTCTGGAGGAGAGGCTGCTTTCCTGCCCTTCCAGAGCATACAGTCTAGGAAAAACCTATAAGCAATTTAATAACTATCTGCTTGCCCACATCTCTGATGCAAAAGCCAATCAATGGTCACAGTGTTCAAGGGGAAAATAGGATAAATCAGGTCTCAATCTTACAGTAGGTGTGGAAATAATAAACTTTATAACAGTCATGGAATGAACACTGATGATTTTAGATCTTCTGGGAAGCAAATTCTTTTTTTCTTGCATCCACTTTTAAGAATGTCACCTCCATCCACTGCCCTTTATACCCAGATTCAAATGATAACAGCTATTCACTTCAAAAAAATCATTAAGATTAATTCATCTAGGAAAATAAAAGAACCAAGAGACATAGGGCTATTTTAATTAAATCTTACAATTACATGGCAGATACAAAGGGGGTGAGGGAGGGAGAGAAGTACACCCCCCTACACATACACACAAAATTTATTAAGCCAAAAAAAAAAAAAAAAAAAAAAAAAAAGAACTGAAACTTCCAATTGGGTTGAGGCTCAGTCAGTTGTCTGAGAATTTTACTAAAGTAGGTTCTTGGGGTGAAGGAAAGTAGGTATGAAGGGATTTCTCAGCACAGCTCTAGAAGGATGCCCGGATTAAATGATTCAAGCTTCTTCCTTATAAACATAGCTCTTGGGACACTACCAACTCAAAAGCAAAGTGACACATCTTTCTCATTTGTTTGCAATGCTGACTACAGATTGAATGCTTATATCTCCCTCAGGAATATCAGAGAAGTGGGAAAAATATCCTTCAGTTAGATTTTGGAGGCATTCTTCAGAAAAGTTGAAGCTGATCATTCACTGATAACCCCATTCAAGGTTTCCTTAAGACATCTCCCAAAGTTTTCAACTAAGAATCACACATGGATTCTAGTGGAATATCAAAAGAGAAAAATCTTTTCATAAACAATAAGCATAAAGGCTCGATGAATATTGGGTATAAAAATAAAGGCCCCTTAAAGAGAGTACCATGGTCATGGCTTTAAAAAATACAATCACAAAAATTGCATGTTAATTCTATATAGCCAGTGACAAATGTGCATGTCAATTCTTTAATTTTTACTGCATCAGAACTGGGCCAAGAACCTGTGGTCAGTAGTGTTTAGAACATACTATTATCAAAGAATATTAAAATATTTTCACAAACATTTTCCCTGCAATTCAACTTAAGCAATTGTTGCATGCTTTTATTTCTAAAATTCAACATTTTGAAATCATTCATGCTTCCCAATATATTATTCACATTCTATGTAGAACAAAATATTTTTTGGAGAAATTCATAAGGCTCATCATTATGAAGTTTAATGTGATCCTCTTCCTAGGAGATGACACCTCAACTTAGCAAATCAACAAATCCATTTCTATAAGTTCATTCCAGTGCCTAAAACCACTACCAACAACTAAATCTGAAAAATACCTTTATCCAAATAACTACTTAATTTCCTGTATCTGGGTCAGTAAGACTTCATCTATAGGAAATGTTTTGCCCACATCAGAGAGTGGGAGACCCTGTGGGTCAGAGGTGAATTTTAAAGCAGAAATGAACAGTTTCCCATTCCTTGACCTATTGAATTGGTCTTGGGATTCAGCAATCCAATGCCGGAATAATATAAGAGCACACCTTTATGGACCATCTGTCCTCTTCACCATTCTATTATGATGTGACAGAGCATAGCATTATATATACTAGTATGAATCTGGATAGAATGTGGACTAAAATGTGGCAAAGCATGCTTTGCCAACGGGATTAGTTCTTTCTCCTAATATTAGAATGATAAACAGATCTGACTATATTCAATACTAAAAAAAGCAGTCTTGAAAATAACTACTTGTGCTGAGGGCTGGCAGCAGGGGAGTGGGTTTCTCAGAACGCTCTGTAACCATGAAGACTCAGAAATGGCTAATAGGTTCCTGCTTGCTACTCATGCTTTCCATATGGCCTGCTTTCAAAACTGCTGTCAGGGCATCCCACCAATACAAGTGGTCCCATAATGGATATATTACCCATTATTTCTTTCCTTGTTCTTCCATAGGGACTAGAATATTCATAGAGTAGGAAGTAGAACAAACAGTCATGAATTTCCTACTACGTGCCAGGCATTGTCCTAAGTGCTTTACAAACATCACAACAAATTTTAGGTGGTATAAAGGGAGGATTGATTGATACCTTAATTAACTGATACCTAAAATAAATTTTAAGATGGTAATGGTCATATACAAAAAGTAGAGAACACTGTGTAGGAAAAAAAAAGGGGGGGGGGGAGTAAGGGACATACTTCCAATTTCTAAATAACAAGCAAGGAAAGTATTTGCATTTTACATTTAATGCATTTAACATTTTGAATTTTTGCTAAAAGGGTTTTGTTACCAAGAAGTAACTCCTCCCCCCTCCCCCCCGTTTCCATGCAATGAAGGAAAACTTTACATGTGAGAACTGTCTGATTATAAGTGACTCAAGTAATACACAGTATTATTATTTCAGGAAAGGAGATGTCAATCAAAGACAAAGAAATCAACATAGGCATCTAAAATATAGAGAGAATACCTGGCAGGCAAATCCTTTAATAAGACAGTCAATTAAATAAATCTTGATTTATTGAAAAAGGAAAGTTAGAGCCAAGAGTAGCTATGCAAAAAATTCCTTTATATTGGACACCACCATAAAAGGTGATGTTCTGCAAAGATCCTGTACACAGCCCTCTTGGTGCTTGTACAGTCCTTACCTGACAGTCAAAGTCCTGGAAGTTTCGTGTACCATTCTGTCAACAGAAGGCAGAAAACACAGTCAGTTTCCCCAGAGGCTTCCCCAAATGTGCAACAAAATCAGTTTCACATTGAAAGCACAGCAAGTATAGCCCCTTGGTTGCCACAAGTCCCACAATTCTCAGCAAAAGGCTTGAGATACATGGGTTAGTCAAGGATACAAAGAACTGGATCTGGGAGGCAAGACTCATCTTAAGTACTTCATAACCAGAATAACTAGTAAAAGAACCTAGTTTTTCCCAGCAAGATAAACTTTCCAATTGCCTAGAATATAGGCTTTAAAAGTTTGTGAAATGAGGGCAAAATAGCTGCCACCTGTACTAAAGTACAGTATATCTGCAACAGTGACAGGCAACAGCAGAGACTGGATGGAGACTTGTCTTGAGGAAAAAAGAACTGCAAAAGAAAGGGTGAAGAGAAGGAACAGATGTCCCAAGTCTGGTGAATACCAGTTACAGATGTGACGTGGAAAGGGAGCTGAGGAAGGAAAGAAGGTATGTGTGGACTACAAGTGAGTGAATTCATTTTTGAGAAAGAATACAAGGAATGTACAATTTCAGGAGGAGAAAAGAGAAGGATAAAATAAAGTTTCATCTATTGGCTTAGAATCTATTGATTCTCCACAAGTGGCAAGAGGAAAAAAGTGATAGATTCATGAATTGTTTAAAAGGAGAGCCACAAGACAGCAAAGTTGCAGAAATGTCAATCATAAAACTCCTGGGATTTTTGTTTGGTAGGCAAGAGTATAAGAATATAATAAGAACAATGATGTCATTTTTGAAGAAATACTTAGGAAGAGTAAGTTGACTCGATTTTGAGCTCCTTTTGTCTTGGGACAGTGTGGAGTAGGGGAGGGTAGGATGTCAATCCATGCAAAAATGCTACTCACCTGTAAGATCTGCCCTGTGGCACATAGAAGATACTAGTTATTTGGCCTTTGTCACGTTGTTTGCCCTCAGTGCCTTAGGTCTGATAGCTAAGTGCCACGGGCAGATCTTAAACCCAGTTCTTCCAGATTCCAGGGCCAGATCTCTAGCCACTGCTACAATGCTTCATTGTGAATCAATAAGACTGGAAAACACTTTGCAATTTATCTGTAAACCTGAGTTTTCTTTAGTGGGGTAACCACACTCTGTCAGTTAGAGGAGGCCTCCCATTTGCCTGAAGAAGGTATGGAATAATTGAGCTCCAATAAGCTTTTCTCTTAGAGAAGATTTAGAAATCTGGCCAAAAGGACACAACCATTTTCAGATGGACACAGGAAAGTCTTCTCAAAAACAGTTTTCTTCCCTTTAGTTACTTTTACTACTGACCAGGTGAGAGTTAGCAAGAACACAAGGCAAAGGTTATCTCTGTAAAATCATAAAGAGAAGCAATTTATTCTTTTTCAGAATGGTAGAATGATTTCATGTTTTTGGAAAAGCAGTTATGACTAAGCAATCCTAATTTTTCCAGAAGTGACAAAATTATATTAGATCCTCAATAATGGGGAGACTTCACAGGGACTGTCTACCAGGGAATAAGGTACTGCCAATTCTGAGGTTTAATCCCTTGGTAAAGGCCTAATCTACACAATTGCTGACACCATAAAAGGCATGGAAGGAAAACTTAGGGGATATCTCACAGCCATCATTTCATAGCACACTACCAGAAGGATGCCAGAAAAGGAAAAAGAAAGTAAGCTTTTCGTGACAGTCATTCATTCATCTTAGAAGGAACAGGAGAACAAACATGAGGAAAGAACTTACTGTGTTTGACTGTCAGTAACATTTTGGACCTTAAACAGAAGGAAGCACCTTCACCTGTACAAGAACGGATGGTATTGGAATAATTTTATTTAAAAGATTATCCAATAAAAAATGAAGCAAGCTAATTTTAAAAATTGAGTAATTTTAATTGATGAGAATACTTTTTTTAAGGGTTTCATATATTTTAGCAGTAAGATGAAACTATCTGTTCTTTTTCAAGAGGTGAAGCTTATCAATACAGAGTAGGGATAAAGTATGTATTTAATACTACTATATGGTATTTTAAAACCTTTTGATTTTTTTTTTAAAGAAAAGCTTTATAAAACAGATCAAAACAGATCTGATGAGGGTTTTCAGAGATTCTATAAATTGTTTAGAAAGAACAGAAAACACTTGAACCACCTAGAGTCAGTCCAGAAACACTAAAAATGATTCAAATTCTCACTTTCTGGGCTTTCCCTTTGCTGCCATCACTTTTCATTTCCATAATTTTCATTGCTATCATTTCAGTTCCATTGGGGACTCAATTCTAATAATTAACTTGTTTACTGGTCCTTAGTCCTCCCTCCATTCTCAAGTTCAGTTAGTACTTACTCCTGCCTTTATATTAGGTGACTTCCATGTACATGCTGATGTTTCCTCAAAAACCCTAACTTTCTAATTCTTCAACTTCAGCTCCTATGATCTAACTCTTCAAGTCCATTTCACACACAGGAATGGCCACAAATACCATTTCCCACGAGTGTTCCATAACCAAAAAACCCAATAATCCTTTATCCAATCAAAATCTTTTATTTCTAGCTTCCAAACCCTGCCTTAACCCACACATGTGGCCTCTGATCCCTCCACCTTCTGTATTTCTCAATCTTGACTTCCCCTCACTCCTCCAGCTTCAGCTAAAATGAACTGGAAGAATTCACATATTCAAATTGTCTAGGTCCACTAAAATTTTATGTAATTCAATACCTACTGAGTTCTAACCAAGACAAGGAAATCTTTTTATTCTTTCCTAATTGATTCTCTATCTTTTTGCCCAGAAAGATGAACTTTTTCTTCTCATCATTCCACATCACATACTCTCTCCATTCAGTCAGCTGAACACCACACCTCATACTTTAAGGGAAAATAGTTCCTCTGACCAGAGCTCCTGAATTTCCCTTTCTCTGCATCTTTAGTTCCCCTATCATCCTTATCCACTACTGCTCTTTTTAGTCTAGCTTTTGACACAATCAACTCTCTATACCTATCTACCCTTAATCTTACTGTCTCCTCTCGTCTTTTATAGATTGTCTTCATAATTAAGTCCTCCGATTTAATTTTGCATCACCTTCTATCTACTGGTTCCTTCATGTTGCCCAAACATGTTCGAATCTACCTGATCCTACAATATTCCTTCCTAGACCTGTACCAGCCACCCAAAAAGATGGTTCTCAAGAGCCATCCTCTCAAGATATTATCCTACAGCTTCCTCCTTTTCACAGCAAAATACCTAGAAAAAGCAAACTAACTTGCTGTTTATAACTCCTCTCTTCTCAATTCTCT
The DNA here is from genome assembly GCF_902635505.1 of Sarcophilus harrisii. NCBI lineage: Eukaryota > Metazoa > Chordata > Mammalia > Dasyuromorphia > Dasyuridae > Sarcophilus > Sarcophilus harrisii. Next base: position 423,508,446 of record NC_045427.1, read on the forward strand.
TTACAATCTGATTACTGACCATATCAACTGAAAAGACTTTCTCCAAAAGTTACTAACAATCTCTTAGCTGACAAATCTAATGGGTACTTTTCAATTCTCATCCTTCTTGCCCAAGGATTGGTCCAATTAACCTTGGCATTCATATTTCAATGTTGCCCTCTGCCTCTCAATTTGGAGGGCAGAGTCATGAACTTCAAAACTTTCATTTAGGGAAGGGATTCTCATGTCCAACTGGGCTGCACTCCTTTTGGATTTTTCTACTCTGTCACCAGGAGTCTCATCAGTTGGGAAACATCATCCTGCTAACTCAATCAGCCTTCGGACTCACACTTCCCCCCCTCAGTGCCTTTTGCCCCCTGATTGAAGGGTGACAATACAAACTCTAAAAACTTCCACTTAAGAAGGGGTCTTGGGCAACCATAATCTCATTTCCCACCCAGATGCAATCCATTTGGACTCCTTTGAGTTCTCCACCATACGCCTTGTCCCCTTCCCCAAACCACCCACCTCCCAGCTTTTCAGCTTTCATATTACCTTTCCCCCATTAGATTATAAGCTCCTTGAGGGCAGGGAATGCTTTCCCTTTTTCTATCTGTGTCCACAGCCTGGCACATAGTGGGTATTTGATACATGTTTATTAAAAGATTGCTCTCTCTTCAACGTTTAATACTGCTGCGTAGCCTCTCTTCTCATGGGTTTCAAGCCACTACTCTTTCTGGTTTTCTTCCTGCCAGACAGCTTGTTCCTCTTCCAGCTCCTTGACTGAGTTGTCACCATATCCCATTTGGTAACGTTTCCAGCTCCCCATTAACAGCCCCTCTCCCAGGGAAGCCTTCTTCCCAACTTTCCTATATTGATAAGAATGATGTATTATCTTTCCAGGCACCTGGGTTCAGAACTTAGCATTATTCTTGACTCCTAAATCTTGTTCCTTCAAATTCATTAAGTTTCCAAAGCTGATCCATTTTACTCACAAAATCTTGAGATCTCAACTCCCCAATCCATTTGCCACAGAACTACCAAAATTCTAAAACATAAATCTGGACAGTCTCTCATAACCCTATTAAATCATTTCCTATTGTGTCTAGGCTCTTAGCCCTCCTCACATTTTATGGTCCAACAAAACTGGCCTTTTTATTTGTTCTGTACGTTCTCTTTACTGTCTTTATTCTTTTGCACTGGGTGCCATCCATACCTAGAATGTACTGTTCTCATTTCTGCCTCTTAGAAACCCCTCAAAAGCCCGATTAAGTGCCTTCTACTACAGACTTTCCTAACTTCCTAGTGTCCAATTCTCTTATTTTGGGTTTATTTTGCATATATTTATTTTGTAAATATTTGTATGTCTACATCCTATCTCCTATGAGAGAATGTAAAATATTTGAGAGTAAGGGGCCATTTTATTTTTTGCCTTTATATTCCCAGTACTAGAATATAGTAGAGATGCTTTAAAACTGCTTGATTTCAGTTTTCAAACATTTTAAGTCTTGAGATAGGATGCTTGTTTTTTCAATACCTTGGAAAAACAGAGCCAATTAATACAGATCCCTGTTAAGTTTTTGCATATAAATACTCAAATTTCCTGCATCCCCAAAATTTGAGGGGTCCATGTTGAATTAAAAAAAACCAAAAACCTTTTAAAAGATTAAAAGAATCTCTTATCTAAACCCAATCTCTATTCTGGAACCCAAGGTTTTTTTTTTTTTTTTTTTTTTTGTAGCAAAGAGGGTCAGTAACTCCTGATAAGTTTTATAAGTCTATTTTCAGGTGTAAGAATTCTCCCTCTTTTTGACAACATGGTCACAAGGGTTTTTGTGAAGAATGAGCCTCTTTACTAAGCCTAAAAGGAATTGAAAGCGACAGATTACTATTACAAATCTATGATGTTTGTTGCCGGTCTTACTATAGTGTATAGACAAATGTTCTTTAAAAATCACAGTGTATGAAGAGTTCTTTGGCTGAACAAGGAGGGGAACAGGGATCCATCTTTTACAAAAATGTTATCTCATAACAGGTCAATGGATATGAACAAGCAGGTCTCAAAGGAAGGTACATTAGTTATCAATAGTCAAATTTTTAAAAAATGCTGCTATCACAAATAAATGCAAAAATTAATGAAAAAAAAAATACAAAAAAAAAAAAATTAAAATAACTATAGTCAAGGTTCCACTTCATATACTAAGAATGGCAAAGATGACCAAAAAGGAAAAGAGGCACATTAAAAGTATTACTAGTGAAGCTGTGAATTTATTCAGCTATCTTGGAAAGCAATGGGATACTATGCTCAGAAAGTAACTAAACTCAGAAAGAAAGTATACATTGACCCAACAATACCTTCACTAGGTCTATACCTCAAAGCACTGAAGAAAGAAGAAAAGGACCTATATGCAGACTATTTAAAGCAGTTCTTTTTTTGTAAGGAAAAAGAAATGGAAACAAAGGGAGTGCCCATTAATTGGCAAAAGCATGTAATTAGATATGATTTGTGCCATAAGAAATTAAGAAAGGGATGGTTCTGAAAATCCTGCAAAGACTTATGTGAAATAATGAAGAGAGAGTTGAACAGACCCAGCACATTTGAAAGACTTAACTCTGACTATGACCAAACACCATTCTAAAAGGTTCAAGTGAACCTTGCTAACTACCCATATTCTGAGAGAGAGGTAATGGTACAAAAGCAGGGTTCAAATCAAGACAAACTTTTTGGACATGTCTAATGAAAGAATGAAAGAATCTGTTTTGTCTGATTATGCATATTTGTTAGGAGGGTTTTAATTTTTTTTTTTAAGTTGTTGGGTAAGAAAAGTAAAAAAGTTTTTACTGGGGAAAAAAAAGAAATAAAATATAAGGGAAAAGGGGTTAAAAAAAGTAGTTAAAAAAAAGAAAGCTATCCAAAATGTAACAGCTGATTCAGAGGATGAGGTTCCTATTTTAATTCTGGGGAGACTGAGAAGAAACAGAAATAGATTCTTCTTGCTCTCCCAGTATTAGCTTTAATGACACATTTCTTTAGAAGTGCTACAGCTTCATGGGTTCATGTTTTGCCAGTGGTCTTTCCAGGAGTAGTCCAATTTAGTATATCGTTTTGATGGAATTTAGTGTCAGAGAATCTAATCTAATCAGATTAGTTCCCCACCCCACTACTTGGAAAAGTATGTCTTTACTTTCTGAATTCATTAAAAATAAAGCAACTATTTCTTATCTGGTAAATTCTTGGAGTACTTGTTTCTATGGGCATTGGTTTCATTAATATCCATTTTTGGTAAATGGTCTTTTAGAGACAGCAGTCAAGGGTTTCAAGTACATCTTCCTCTAGGAAGCACTTCATTGAGAGTGTGGGAGAAAAGGGTTTATCTATTAGCTGTGAACACCTAACTTGCTCCTTCTGTTAATTCTGAAAATATATCATTTCTGTTGATCAGCAAGGTTGATGCTAGAGTAGGACAACAACTGAATTTTATAAGAACATTTTGGGCTTTGAGAAATCCTTTATATACAAAATCTTATTTGATCCTCAAAACAACTCTATGAAGGCAGGCACCATGAAATATTATCCCCATTTTAGAGATGGAGAACCTGGGGCTGAGAGAACTTGACTTACTATGTCACATGGCTAGTATCTGAGACAGGATCTGAACCTCATGAGGTCCTGATTTCAGACACAAAATGTCATGGACAACCATGACATTAAAATGAAATTAAAATACTGAAAATTTTAAAGAATGATATTATTAGGAAACAAGAAATATAACGTGGTTCTTCCATTTTGGAAAACTACTGTAAAGATGTATATATATGAAGTTAAACTGCAAATAAACAATAAATCTAATGACAAAGAAAAAAGAGAAACAAAGTGATTTTATGAAAGTAATTTTAGTGGGAAGAGGTTCTGGTAAGCATTCTTGAAGATACAAGTGCTAATAATGGAATATTTTCCAAACTGTTTGAGAAAATGATGATCTTTAGTAACATTTTTCCCCTTTAAAATATCAAATGTGAAATTGTATATATTGAAATACCAAAATTTTTGATACGAAAACGGATATTTTCCCAAAGTATCATAATCTCTCATTACTATAGGCTTTCCTCCCTGAATCATCATTTTTTTATTTCATTAGTACACTTCAAGTGTTCCATGAACAAATTAGTTTAGGATACACTTGGATGGATACAGGAAAAGGTGCTTGGTTTGAATAAAGAGTTAGTATTAATGTACCATTATTATGCTGAGAATTAGGGTCATGATAGGCAGTTCTCAATATCTAAAATTAAAAGTTTCAGGAACAAGATTAACACTATACAAGATACTGTTTGAAAGGATAAAGTATAGAATGAACTTATGGGAAAAGGAATAATAACTTTAATAAAAAAAATGGAGAAGCACGATAAGCTAAGCAATATATTTACAATCACATACTGTGACTTTGAAATTTGATATTTAAATAGAAACCTATTAACAATGGTTATGAAAGGCTGTGAAATGGTTATGAAAATTCTGCAAAATGCAGAATGATTCTATGCAGGTGTATGTATATGTAAGTAGAGATTTAAAAATTACTATTCCCAGAAAATTTTAATCTTAAGTTTTTAGTAAAATAGCCTTTGTACAACAGATTATTTAATGAAAAGGTTGCAATACAAACCTACTGCCAGTGCACTGAAAAGACTTCAATTCAAATAATCTACATTCAATCAATCGATATTTATTAAGTACCTACAGTGTGCCTGGCACTGTGCTAAATGCTGGGACACAAAAAGAGGCAATTGAACCTGATTTCAAGGAGGGAAATAACATACAAATATGTACAGAGCAAACTATATAAATAGCTTAACAGAACAAAGACACAAGGAATTAAGATATGAGTTAGGTGAGTGGGTAAGGAATGCCGAATGATTCCTAGGTTTTGAACCTGAGGGGTTGGGAGGATGTTTTTCTTCACAATGATAAGGAAGGTAGAAAAGCTGGGGAATATTTAAAGAAAAAGATTAAGGAGAAAAGAATTCAGTTTTGGATCTATTGGAGATATCTGAAAGGCAGCTAGAGATGTGAAATCAGAGATCAGCAGAGAATTTAGGGCAATATAGATATGGTAACCAGCATAGTGAGAATAATTAAATTTGTGGAAATTTTGATGAGATCACCAACTGAAGTACTTGGGGAGAAGATAATGTGTTATGTGTTTAATTTTCTAAAAGGGTTTAGAAAGTTGAATAATACATGGTTCATACCCAAGCAAAGTGAAATGTACTACATACAAAGTAATAGCAATGTTCTGGGATGACCAGCTGTAAATGATTTTGGTATTCTCAGTAGTACAACCATCCACAATTACTCTGAAGGATTTATGATGAAAAATCTTATCCATACCCAGAGAAGGAACTGATTGTGTCAGAATACAGATTGAAGTATTCTCTCTTTCTTTTTTAACTTAATTTTTCTTGAGGGTTTTTATTTTTATTAGGTTGAGAGATTATGTTTTCTTTCATAACTTGACTTTTGTGGAAATGTTTTGCATAATTTGCATTTGGTTTCTTAATTGTGGATGGGGATAAGGAAGAGAACCCAAAATTTTAAAAAGAAATGTTTATTTTGAATGTAACAGGGGGAAACAATATTAAATAAATAAATGAAACCTGTTCCATATGCTCCCCTATAAGACATGCTATTAAACTTGTTGCTCTTGTTCAAACTACATGGACCACAGCATTCTAGTCCCTTTTGTCTGTTACCACTTAAGACTGTCCAAGCTCATGTTCATTGTTTCCATGACACTATCTATCTATTTCTACTTCTACCATCACCTATTCCTTGTCTTCAGTCATATCTTTTATCGTTTCCAATGATTCCTGTCTTCTGATTATTATCTAAGCTTTAGCTTCAATAATGACCTGTAAGGTTATATAATAATGAATTTTATAAAAAAGCTTCTTAGGACACACCACAAGAGAAAAATGTAGGGTATGTGTGTATTTTGTTTTTTATTTGCTTTAACAAAAATGTCACGGAAATACTAGAACAAGGGTCTTTAATTTTTACTGGAAGTGGTCCAATGATGGCAAATCTGGTTGGAAGTGACTCTCTCCATCTTAGGGCTGAACACAACTGCCTTCACCTACTCCTCCCTCTGCACTGGAGGAGCTACAAACACTCATCACTAAGCTCTCCTGTCTAGATTAGTTTTTTCATCTGATCATCACAATGCCCACAAAAAAAAGTTTATCTGGTTGTAGGCTTTGGGAAGTTTCAACAAAGCTCACTTACTATTTTAAAGTGATTCAACTAAGGTAATGCTGAATCATTATTTCCTTCCTTCCCAGTTTCAATCATTTACTAACTAACCTCTCTCATCATTTTCTAAGTTTTTCAGAGGCTGATTCCAGACCTCTTGATTTTTCTATTTTCCCCATCCCTTTTGTTTATTAGTACATTTAACAAAGGATGGTCAGTAGAAATTAAGAGACAAATAAATGAACCGCTTTTGTTTCAGAAGTACCGTTTCAGTGAGGCATTCTGATGTGGCAGTGACTTTGGGCTATGAAATCAGTCAATCAAAATTCATTTATTAAGTGTCTACTAAGGTGCCAGGCCCTGTGCTAAGCCATGGGGACACAAAAAGAAAAGGCAAAAGGCAGTCCCTGCCCTCAAGGAGCTTTCACTCTAATGAGGGAGACAACATACAAATATACAGGATAAATAACTTACCAGAGGGAAGGGTTAAGGGAAGCTTTTAGGAGAAGGCAGAATTTTAGTTGGGACAATAAGAGAGGATAAATCAGAGAAGAAGGAGGACATTCCAGGCATGGGAACAGCTAGAGAATATGCCCAGAACATGTATACATATATTGTATTTAACTAATACTTTAACATATTTAACATATATTGGTCAACCTGCCACCTGGGGGAGGGGGTGGAAGGAGGGGAAAAATTGGAACAAAAGATTTTGCAATTTTTCAATGCTGAAAAATTACCCATGCATATGTCTTGTAAATAAAAAGCTATTTAAAAAAAAAAAAAAAAAAAAAAGAGAATATGCCCAGAGGGGCCTCTTGTTTGTGGACTCCCAGTTAAATGAGGCAATGGGACATAGCAGAAAGAATAATGGATTAGGAATTGAAACAAATTAGTTCTCATTCCAATTCACCATTTATGAGACCTAGAGTAAGTTCTATATTTTTTTGCCTCAGTTTCCTTATGTGTAAACCGGAGAAATTTTGGCTTAGCTCATAGAGTTATTGTGATAATGAAAAAAATGTGTCCATACTCAAAGCAGTAGAGTGTTACACAAATTTAAGGCAGTCCTATTTTATCTTTAGGTTGCTCCTTTCACACCAGTAACACACATCTTTAGTGTTGTAGCTTTGTTTTCAGCCCAGGCACACAACCATAACAAGATGACAGTTTTCCATAATCTTAAGCATTTGACATATTATAGGCTTACTGAAATTAAATGGACAAAAGAAAACTAGCATGAGACTGAAAGGCTATATTCCGAGTAGTTTCATAGTCATCCCAGGACAACTTCTTTAAAGCTAAGAGGTATCTTTGATAGGAAGCTTCTGATTTACACCGCACATCCTTCCTTAAGGGAATACAAGTATTAGTCCTTAAAAGGAAGTCAAATTTAATAGAATATTTGGCAGCAAAATAGGCTGGAATGATAATCTTTCACCTGCAACATTAAACTACCAACAAACAGATGACTCATCAGCAGCAGAAGTGTTGTCCAAATACCTCAGAAGCAGACAGCTTTCAGAATTTCAGAATGGGTAGGAATATTAGAGATCCTCAAACACTAAGAGGCCCTATGGCAATAAGCAGATACAAATTTAGAGACCTCTTTCCTTTCCCCTTCATATCTAGGACTCTTTCTTCCTTCAGTTTCTTGGTAAGTGTCTGAGATGATATTTTTTAACAAGTTTACAAAAAAAGGAATCTGGTGGTTGGAGACATTGTGATGGGACATTTTCCTTTAAAGATGCTACCATTTTGGTCTATCCAAAAGCCTTCCCATATGTACTTACGCAGAGTCACGCTGAACCAGGAGAGTCTAGCAGGGACAGCCCAGAGAGGGTTAGGTGCTTTCTAAGGAAGAGATGACAGATCAGACCAGGCAAAACCATCAGGGTGGAGCCTTGCAACACCAGGATGAAACAATAGAAATATCTCTACTTGCCCTCTTAGTGAGTCTGCTTTTTGCCTATCTTTTATATCCCTAGCACAAGTAAACACTTAACAAAAGGTTGTGGACAAACTGACCAAATCTTGACTACCCAGGTCAGCTAAATGCTAATTCCTATTACTGTTTTGGTATCATTCCTCTTCAGAAGCCCTCTAAAACTTCCAAGATCAAGAAAGAATCCCTTCCAATGCTTACTCCTCAATCTTGAAGAATCCTGGATACCTATTAAGTGAAAGAAACCATCCTTTTTCCAACTCCAGCAAACCTGGCCTGGGTGCCTGCTGATAGCCTAAGAGACCTCAAAGTCTTCTGCCAAGTATCAATCAGTACGAAAAAAAAACACAAGACCAATGGGAATTTTCTTGACAACAATGATGAGACTGGTTGTTCATTTCCAGGGCTAGAGCCAATTACGTTAACAAGCTATGTTTCCTTCCACCCCACTGTGGGGTGCATCTTGTGAAAGCACTTTACAGCAACAAAAAATATGTCTCTTAAAGAAATTTTTTGGGATGGTATGAGAGGAAGCAGCAAAAAAGAAAAAAATGGAGGTATTAAGTATACAGACTTCTATGGGGAGAGAAATTTGATGAATGAAAAAGGATTCAAAGGTGAAATAAGATTTAAAGGGATGAGATTTGGGAGAATAGGCTTAATGGGAAAACGGTGGAGCATAGAACAGATGCTAGTTTTAGGACCAACATCAGGGCCCTTCCTTTAGGAAACCAAGGATTATAATTGTCAGAGAAATACTTATCCAAAATTGTTCAAGAAGGTTTTAATACCCACTTCTCTCCCAGATCTTTCCCCCACTCCTTCTTTGTGCCCTCTATATGCTCTGGGGAGGGAATAGACTACAGATTTTCTACCAAATGTGTTTTCAGAAAAGAGTCTGAGGAATTCACTTGTACCATAGAGCAAATAACTGAGAAAGCCTAATATATTTTTACTCCCAGGGAATTATGATTTTGACAGAGAATAGAGTCTATAAACAAAAAGAAGAAAGCCATAATGTGAAATATCAGCTTTTATCAAATGAGTCTGTGAGGGTTTTCTAGGGAAATGGTTCTGATGGCCAGATATAACCTATTCCCCTGTGGGCTCCCAAAACCAACATTAAATGAAGGATGGCATGGTACAGGTGTCTGGAGTATTCATTCTTCACAAAGCAGCACCTAATAACTTCTGCCTCCTTGTGAGCAATAGTGAGCTTATGTCAGAGTTTACACATCAGAAACTATGGGGAACAAGAACTTGGGTCAGCACAGCTGGGTTCTGGTTTAAACCGTATGTACCCTTACTTTCTTAATTCTGTCAAGTCATTGCTGAGTCATCCGTTTTTAAAATGGTGTGTATTTGTATGTGTATGAGAGAGAGGGAAACACACACAGAAGAGAGAGAAAGAAACATATAGAGAAGCAGAGACAAAGACAGAGAGACAGAGACAGAAGGAAAGGGAGGGAAAGAGAGAGAAAAAGAGAGAGAGAGGGAGGAAGAAAAGACTAACTTGATGAAATGGGTTCAAATCTTGCTGCTGCCCCTTTCTGTATGTGTGGCAGTGGGCACTTAATATCCCTCAATTTCAGCTTCCTTCCTTATAAAATGAGGGCACTGGACAAGACACCTTCTGGGGTCCCTGCCAGCTTTAGATTTGGGCTCTTGCTTTTGTTCTAGACTTGACATTTCTTTGGTGTAGGGAGCTGTCTCTCTCCTAATAGAAGCTAGCATGGCTAGGACACCTTCAGAAGGAAAGAAAATGGCCTGGGTCACAGAGGCTGGCAGAGTCATGACCTGGGGCCAGCTTTTCTTCCACTACATCTCAGCCTCCTAAGATCAGGAGAATCTCAAACTTCTAAGATCTTGAGGAACCTCAAACGAAGGGCCACAAAAAGCAAGGGACCATAGGAAGTCCAAAAAGAATCTCTGATCTCTGTGAAATGAAGCCAGACAGTTTTTCAGCTCGTCACTATTAAGCATTACAAGCATTCCAGAAAGTGAGGGTTGGGCTCCATCACTAGTGTAGACAAAAGGCTTTTACCTTGTCGTTCAGGAGCGGTTTGATCTCGGTGAGCTGCACGTCTTGCAGTTCGTCCATGAGGGCAGGATGCAGCACGGAGGCCTTGGGGAACCGGTAACACTGAAATAGACAACAAGGGGAGCAGAGGTAACATAAGTGACTGAGAGGGAAAGGAAAGCTCAGAAAAACCCCACCAGTGGTAGGCCAGCATCTTCACTGACTTCAGCCAGCCTGACGCGGGAACCATAAGATCAGAAAGCTGACCCAAATAGCTGAGGACAGAAGGAAGAACATTGAAATATTCACAGCCACCATCAAGTCCCTAAATCAGCCTATCACATTTCCAATGAAAGACCATATGTTTAAGAACCAGAATGCCTGGTTTTTACTTATTCATTTGAAATGTAACATTTATTTGGTGAATTTACATATGAATTAATTTTTAAAAGTTACAAATGGAGCTTTCAGTGCAGTTTCGAATATTTTAACAATAGGCAATAGTCTGAGGATTTAGAATAATAGTAACCCCTCCTGAAGTCAAGCAATGGCTGTCTTTGAAGGTACATAATTTAAAGACTAAAAATAGAGAACCCATAGTTTTGAATTGTATTATCCTGTCAAAAAAAAAAATTCACTTCCCAATTTTCTACTTTTAGACCCATGAGCTCGTAAAGTCAGAAGTTACCCCTACTATGAAAGAGGAACCAATCTCACAAGTACTAAAAAAGTAGTGTTTGCAAGGAGGCCTGATTTTTAATACCAGACCTGCTATAAACTGTATGTTCTTAGATAAGTAATCTTCCCCAATCTGGACCTGTTTCTTTATGATAAGAGAGATGGACAACATTTTCTTTAAGGTTCCTATTAGCTTTAAGAGTTTTACCATTTTTGACCAGATGAATCCCAAACAAAAGTGAGATGACAGATAGGAGAGGGCTGGCAAGTCAATCTTACTATGCAAAGTAACCAGCCCTCTTCTGAGCTGTTACCAGTAGCCCAAATTAATTCATTCTGTTCTTAGCTGTGAGTCACTGCTGAAGGAAGATGATGTTCACAGCTAGAGATCCCTCCACAAAATTTTGCGACTGTCAGCCCATATACCCAAAGCAGACCTGATGGGGACAGACAACTGATATTCACTCATGTATGGTTATTGCCTTGGGAGCTTCCAGGTACTTTATCAGTTAGGTGCAAAGTGTGTAGTTGGTCACAGTTGCTCAGGCGCTAAAATCCAGTTACTTTAAAAATTTCTAACAATACTTTCCAATTACCCTCACAGCTCATTTACATCTACTGGTATAGGGATCCAACTGGAAACTCAGGCAACATCTATAGTTCACATATGTCTTCCTTCACTATCAACTCTTTGGAGCAGGTACTATTTTATTTCTTTGTTTTCTCTTCCTTAGTGTTTAACTTTGTGCTTTATACAAAAAGGCATTTAATAAATATTTGTTGAATTAATGAATTAAAGATTTCATAGGGTTGACATCTTAAAAAAACTGACTTTGTGGTACTCCTTCTAATCTATTTATCTTTACTCCCTATTTGCATTTCACCTTACTCCCAATATGGATTCTTCAATCCAATGAAGTTGCCTTCATGAATGACAAACAAGATACTCCATTTCTCTGCTCCAGGTATTTTCTTTGCTTGTTCCCCATGTCTCCTGTGCTCTTCACAACTGAGCTTCCTGGCTAAAATCCACCTCCAACAGGAAGCCTGCTCCAAACCTCCTTAATTTCAGTGCTTTCCTTCTTGCAATTACTTCCCATTTAAATTGTATATATTTGAATGTTGTCTGCCCTATTAGATAGTAGGCTTCTTGAGGGCAGGGGCTGTCATTTGCTTCATTTTTTTGTCCTTGTGTCTGGCACATTGCTTAATAAATGTTTAATGATTACATGACAAATTTTGAGAAAATTTTTTTTTAACATTTTGAAATGTTAAATGGACCAAATAGGGATATTTATTTTAAAATACAATTTAAAAATAAAAGCTTAAGAAATGCACCTCACCTTTGGCAAAGGGAATTTAAAGACTTGAAGGCTTCAGATGCAAGTGAGCCAAACAGGGACCCAAAGGAATCACAAGACTAGGACAGGAACAACTCAACAATAGTACCATCACCACCATGTGCTAGCCTCCAGGATACACATACAAAGAACAAAATAATCCTAGAAAAGGAGGCATTTCTGCAAAAATAAATCCTCAGATAGAGAGATAAGGTCACCCTTCATCAGCCATGAACACTTCACATGAAAGAATTCTAAACCCTAAGGATACATTACCCAAGGTTTTGTTAAAAGCCCCACATTTTGCTCAGTTCACACTGTCCCAAGGCTTTGCCAATGACCTGCAGAACAGCAAGATCACATGGTGGAAAATTCCATCTGCCTGTCCCTCAGCAGCACAGGCACGCTCCTCTCCTGGGGACCTCGGGCCGTCTACGACTTCGGCACAGATGATATTTTCAACAAACACCATTTGGGTTCCTAGGGCTATTAATCCTGTCAAAAGGCTGGCAGGGATTTTCCAAACTGAGATAAAAACTAAAATTATCACCCACCCTCACTTTTCTCTTGCCCAGGGGTTTGTGAGAATGGAGGAGATGACGGCAGTCCAAACGCTGCAATGGGCCAAGTAGCTGAGAGGGGGTGAAACTGAGCGGATGGAGTCACCGCGTCTGGCCCACAGAGGAGTCGGAGTCTTAGTCAGAAAGCTGGCAGCACTGTACAGTTCCACTGAAAGGGCTGCCCCAGGGGAGAGGCCTAGGAATAATAGCACTGGCATTCATGGAATGGTTTAAGGTTTGCAAAGGGCATATATGGTACCTTGTTTGATTCTCACAATAATCCAATCAGGTAGGTATTATTACTATGATTATTACTCCCATTTTACACATATGGAAACTGAGGTTGAGAGATTAAATGACTTGCCCAGAGTCACACAACTCTTAAGTGATTGTGTGGGGATTTAATGCTCACCTCAAGCCCAGGATTCTAGCCACAGAGCTACAACACATGGGTTAAATCCAGTTCTGCTGCATGAGTTTGGGCATTAGATATTGATGAAAATCCTGTTCCAGCATTCTGTGATGTTATGGTGAACCAGAAATAGCATCCCAGTTTCTAACTTGGGGGATACAATATAAGACAATTAGCTCAACTAAGAAGAAAACGGTTTTTGAGAGGGGAATATGGTGATGGGAAGGTAGGTCTGAGGTGATTGTAAGGCCTGCCAGAGGGGAAATTAAGACTATACATAATGGGTCAGAATTAGAGAAAGATTTGGAAGTCACCCAAGTCCAGATGATATTGGAATCAACCTGAGCACTGTGATCAACAAAGGAGAAAACATGAAGAGAGTAGGGGACTAATGTAGGAGGAAAGTGAGCAATAAGAGGGAGAACTAGCCAAGTGCAAGAGGAAAAAATGGACAATATTGACAGGGAAAAGGACCAGAAAAAAAGGACATTATTATTATATATATGCAAGTGTGTATACATGCATGCACACACACATACACACACACACACAGGTTTTTGGAGGGGAGGCAATGAGAGTTAAGTGCTTAAGGTCACACAGCTACTAAATATCTGAGGCTGAATTTGAAATTAGGTCTCCTCCTGATTCCTGGGCCAGTGCTTTATTGACTCTATATACCACCTAACTGTCCTTCACTATTATGATATTAACCTCTCAACCTCAGTTTTCATTTGTAAAATCAGATTACCTCAAAATTATTGTGAGGATGAGATCTTTAAACACTAGATAAATGTGAACTAATATTAAAAACCAAGAAATTGGCTAGAAAATGGCATGAAGGCCTGCAAAATAAAAGGAAAGCTCACTTTTCAGAGCCAGAGGCCTAAAAAGTTGAGAGGGTTGAGGTAATGGGATTGCAAGCAACATGAGAGATGACCAGAAATAAAAGCCTAATAATTACCCCTCCCAGATAACTCCTATAAGAAATCCTGCACTCTCAACTCAGAGCAGCACATGTGGCTAATGCCTATGTTTTCTGAACTGTGATTCTAGTAATGGGTTTTTTTAGTTTGAGAACCAATTCTAATTTTCCCTGAGAGGACCAAGCTCTTGAGGATTTCTCTTTTGCCAGGTTCACAAATGGTTCTACTCTGTGCCACAGGACCTGAGAGGCCAATAGGATGGAGGTTCTGATAAGTCCGCTCAGAGAGCTGATCCGTGAGCTTGCATGATTGGATGTCAAGGTCTTCATCTATGTTGATCCCTAGGCCTTGGCCATGGGTCTGGTTGACCAATATGGGGCCCAGTGGGAACAGAACTGACTAGTGAAAGGCCCTCTTTCCCCTTGGGCTAGGACCAATGAGAGAACCAAGGTAATGCATTCCCTGCATAGAGCGGTCTGTGAAGCCACGACAGCACCAATTTGTGACAATATAGGAACTCTGAACTGAACAATCCCACTGACATCCCTGTTAGAACACGTCCCATTACCATTCTGGACACAGGTGAGAAGATGCCATGGATTAGAGCTCTCTCTAATTGAGGAGGCAGCTGTTTTTTGCCAATGAGAACTCTCCTTTGAAAGACAAACATGGCATGACTGAAACAAAAGCTTTTTTACGATACCCTCAGAGGCAGCAATTAGTTTCCAATGGGGGAAATTGAGCAAAAAAAGTCAGCAAGCACTGGCCAGATGGAGCTGGCCTCCAATAGCACTTGTGGGGAAAAAAAAAAAAAATACAGGAAGTGACCAGAGAAAGCTGGACAGTTGGAAGAAGACATTCTAAGAGTATCAAGAAAATGAGCTATCTACTGCACATGAGTCTGAGCCCTAGATTAATTCACATGTAAACAACCAAACCAACTATTTCACAAACCATTATCCCCTCAGCTCTATTTATTTCTATAAAGATATAAAAATTTTTAAGTTAAGAAAAAAAGAATGAGAAAAATCTAAATATATACCATCTTTTAAAGTCTTGAAGTCATCCTGCTAGTTTTAAAAAAACCACAATATATAATTTTACTCATAAAATGGTAATTACTTAAATTTTTATAAGTGTGATAAAAACCTAAGGAGGAAAAATAACCCAGATGTAATGCTTTTCTAAGCCTTTACTTTCATTTCTGTTCCCATATAATAATGAATAGTTGGATCAGTTCACGTGTCAAATTCATGATACATTAATACCAGAGAAGTACAGATACTGGGGTTCTAATAATCAAATGGAAGAGAAAAGACAAACGACTATAGTACTGGGAAGTTTTACTAATTGCCATATAAATGCCAAGAGTTCAAAGAAGAAAGGTCATTTGTAGCTGAAGTGGTCAATGACAACTTCAAGAAAGTTATGTTCTCCAATTGATAAATGGTCAAAGGATATGAATAGACAATTTTTAAATGAAGAAATTGAAACCATTTCTAGCCATGTGAAAAGGTGCTCCAAATCACTATTGATCAGAGAAATGCAAATTAAGACAACTCTGTGATATCACTACATAACTTTCAGATTGGCTAAGATGACAGGAAAGGTAGTGACAAATGTTGGAGGGGATGTGGGAAAACTGGAAACTGATATATTGTTGGTGGAGTTGTGAATGGATCCAACCATTCTGAAGAGCAATTTGGAACTATGCCCAAAAAGTGATCAAACTGTGCATATCCTTTGATCCAACAGTGTTACTAGTGGGCTTATATCCCAAAGAGATCTTAAAGAAGGGAAATGGACCCACATATGGAAAAATGTTTATGGCAGCCCTTTTTGTAGTGGCAAGGAACTGGAGACTGAGTGGATGCCCATCAGTTGGAGAATGGCTGAATAAATTGTGGTATATGAATTATGGAATATTATTGCTCTGTAAGAAATGATCAGCAGAATGATTTCAGAGAGACCTGGAGAGACTTATATGAACTGATGCTAAGTGAAATGAGCAGAACCAGGAGATCATTGTACATGGCAACAAGATAATACAATGATAAATTCTGATGCATGTGGCTCTCTTCAACAATGAGATGATTCAGGCCACTTCCAATGGTCTTGTGATGAAGAGAGCCATCTGCACCCAGAAACTGTGGGAATTGAGTGTGGATCACCACACAGCATTCTCACTCTTTTTGTTGTTGTTTGCTTGCATTTTATTTTCTTCCTCATTTTTTTCCTGTTTGACTTGGATTTTTCTTGTGCAGCAAGATAATTGTATATATGTATGCATATATTGGATTTAACATATTTTTACCATATTTAACATAATATTGGACTACTTACCATCTAGGAGAAGGAACAGGGGAAGGGAAGTGGAAATCAGAACAAAAGGATTTGCAAGAGTTAATGTTGAAAAATTATCCACACATGTTTTGAAAATAAAAACCTTTAAGAAAAAAAACAAGTTATGAGTGGATGGAAACTGGAGAATAGAAAACACCTTAAATGGAAGACAGAACATGAGCAAACAAAGAGAAAGAATCAAGTAGGTTAGGAGTTCATAGGCAGAGTAGAGGGAGCTATGATACAAACAGATTACAGTCCAATTATACAGCCATTTATTTAAGTGATGTTCACATAATAATAGCATATATAAGGTATATAGAAGGAGGAGCATAGTACATGTAAATGTTCTTTTGTTCTGTATTGTTTTGGGGGCAGAGTTCATTTATCTATCACCATTAAAGCTTAATAATAACTCATTTATGTAGACTTAAGGTTTACAAAGCACTTTCCTCACATATTTGTGGACTGACTGATACATATATTTGTGGAATGAAACATGTGGATTTCTTTAAGTCCCAAATAAAATCCCATCTTTTTATAGGAAGACTGCCTCTAAGTCCTCTTAATTCTAGTGCTTTTCCTCTGTTAATTATTTTCTACTTACCTTATATATATATATATATATATATAGCTTGCTTTGATTATTTTTGTTTGCATGTTACCTCTCTCATTAGATTATAAGTTTTTTGAGGAGAGGGACTGTCTTTTGACTCTTTGTATCTTCAGCATTTATCACTGAAGGTGCTTGTTTGTTTGTTTTTTGCTATAATTTAATGCTCCAGAAATTCAGAGAAGGAAGGGGATATTGTGGATCGCTTCATTCACAGGAGAAATAGAATGTGAATTAGAGCAGAAGGTTTATACTGTCAAGCTGTGGGAGGTAAGGTTAGAGCCAGATTTCAGAAACTCTGGAAAGCCAGGATAAGGAGTTTGGATTTCATCTCTGTTAATAATGGAAATCCACTAGAAACTCTAGAACGATACAGAAACATAGTGACAAAGAGTCAATTTGGAGTCTGAAAATACTCTTAGGGATTAATCCTTTATTTTACAAAGGAAGAATGAAGGCCCAGAAAAATTAAATGTTTTGTCTAATTCCACAAATCAGTGACAAAGATGGGATTAGAATCAATCCAACTGACTCCTAGTTCAATGTTTTGATAGTCATACCAATTTATTAAGATAATTTCCATTAAGATATTATAAACACATGACAGAATCTTCTGTTTTGTTGACTCACCACCATAATATTGTCATCAAATAGCCTCTAGAAGTGGTGTCAAAAGGCATATTGACTTAGAAAATTGCAAATTAGCATTAATCTATGTTGTAATCTGTTGTTAAACATCTCCCAATATTCTAGTTCTAGCCTTGGGACTCCGGGATGTCTGAAGCTCTAGATATTATTTCCTTACTGTGTCCTGGGGGAGCAGGGGAAAGCAAGGTGTCTCAAGAGTCACATAAGAAGCCAAATAAACAAATTCAAACTCCCAATCCCGTAGAAGGGATCTAAGGATTAAATAAAAGGCCCCACACCAAGGTGCTGCTCAAAGGATATCCCAAAGCTCTCTTAAACGAACAAAGAAATTATTCAGTATTTCAAACATACTGTCACTCAAATCTGTAAAAAGAAATACTAAAAAAGTGACCAATGAGAATGCCTGAAGCATCCCTAATACCCACTCTATTATAACAGGCAAGATTTGTAAATCTGGGTCTTTGCTCCTTTTTTCAATCACAGAATGAATTCTCTATTGCCTCACTCCTAATTCCTGTCAACTTTGACTCAAGTTTGTCAGTGATGGATTTGATAAGGTGAAAGAACACTACTCTAGCTAGCATTCCGGGCAGAGGAAAAGGCAAAACCACCAGGTCAGGCAGTTCCTGGGATGGGGATCAACAGCTTGGCTAAGTGAGTCATTCATGGAAGGGAAACAGAAGATAAGGAGAGAAAAGAAGGAGGCACCAAATTATAAACAGCCCTGAACACCAAGTTAAGGACATTAGACTTTATTCAATGGCAAATCAAGAACCACTGATAGTTCTGAGCAGAAGTCTGCCAAGATGATAGCAGTGTGGGGATTGGACAGCAGGGCTGCCCAAAAGTATGAGCCACTTTACTCTTCTGTGAGATAGGGAATCCTGTAGCGACGAATCACAGGGACACTGTGATCCCTTTCTGGGCACACAGTAGGTGCTTCATCAGTGTGCTGAATGAGTGGAGCGATATGATCTGCACAGGGAAAGATGGAGACGGTGGCCTTTGAACCATCAGCAAGACACTCACGAAGAGCTGAGCTGTGTACACCATGGGGGGGATGGAATGGAGAGACCATGTGGCAGATGGTCCTCCAGGAGGTGATGACCACACAGAGGACAGAAAGGGTTTGAGACCAGGCTGACTCGGGGCTAAGCCGAGCATCTGCTAACAGAAAAGAGAGAATCCAAAGGGGTGAGATCTGCTTTGAACTCCCCGAGTTAGGCTCTCAGAACATATAAATGGAGATAGGGGATAGAGAACTGAGAAAGCGATGATTTAAGTCCATGGATTCCCTCCCTGGAATAGGAGGCCTCCTGGAGGCTATAAATAGTCCCCATAAACACACTAATTGATGGCGTCATATTGTGATCTTTCTTTAGCTCCAACAAAATACAAAGAATGATTTCATTTAACAAAGTAGCAAACTGACCCTAGAAAAAAGGTGAGAAAATGACCTACTTGTGTCTTTGAAGAGATGATGATATGGAATATTACATGTACTGACAGACTTAGCTAATGTATTAGTTTTGCTAAACTGCTTTATTTTTTTTTTCCATTTATTTTTATTTTTGGTAACATGGGTTGCCTTGCTGGGAAGGGAAGAAAAGAGGTACATATTTGGAAATGAAGGTGATTTTAAAAAGAAATTAATACAAATTATAAAGCCTCTTATATATTGAATGTTTTAAAAATTTATGCATTGTTATTCTTCAAATGTATAGGCACTTGTATAATTAGAAACAAATTCATTTTAAATAATAAATAGCACTTAAAGTACTTTAAAATTTTCAAAACATTTTATATCTGTTAGTTAACAATTTGATTCTCACAACAAGTGAGACAAGTGCTTATCATTCTCATTTCACAGATGAGAGGTTAAATGACTTGCCCAGGGTTACAAACTAGAAAGTGTCTGAGGCAGGACTGGAACTCGGTTCTTCCTAATTTCAAATGCTATGATCTTTATCTACTGTGCCACCAAGCTCCCATTTTAAAGCATTATTGAATGTTCTTAACTGACACTCATAACATCATTTAAGGGTTCAAGAATTTTTTTTTTTTACTTTGAAGAATAAGGAATCATTGATCTAGTACAATTTATTGTCATCAACCAGGCAATCACAAAACACAACTGAATAAGTTACAGGCATTTTTGTTAAAGAAGAGTAGGAGACCAAAGGAAAGGGGAGTCATGAGCCACTTCCAAAGCCCCCACCAAAGAAAATATACCTAAATTTAAGAAAGGGAAAAAAAAAAAGCTTTCTCATAAAATAATTGGAGAGATCCTCTGCTACACAATAAGTATCTTCCTCAGGTTTTGAGCACCTGTTCTCTATGGTTACTTCTTACAACGTAAAAGTTATAAAAACTGGGTGCTTATCTCAGTCAAAAAACAAACCTTTTATGTGGAGCTTGCTCTATGCAAGGAGCTTTGCTAAGAAAGATAAGATGAAGCCATTCCTTCTTTTAAGGCATGTGTATTCTATCCAAGGATAATAAGGAGGAATGATGTTTTTCCCTAGCACCCATCAATAAAGACTACACACCCAAAACTATGGTGAGGTCTATGGAAGAATTGAAAGAATACTCAGGAATTTCTCTTCAGAAGCTTCAAATCTAAATGGCATTAATAACACTTATTGTTGAGTCATTTCAATTGTGTCAATTCTTGTGACTCCATTTGGGATTTTCTTGCCAAAGATACTGGAGCAGTTTGACATTTCCTTCAGCTCATTTTACAGATGAGGAAATTCAGGTAAACAGAGTTAAGTGACTTGCCCAGGGTCACAGAGCTACTAGGTAGCAGAGGACAGATTTACAACTCAGGAAAATGAGTCTTCCTGACTCCAGGCCTAGCACTTTAACCACTGAAGACCCATTAACAACACTAACACATGTTAACTAGGGAATGATTACAAGGCTAAACTATCTGTAATTGTAAATGTAATAAAATTAACCCTATTAACTGCAGAATATAGTAATTAATGAAAAGTTTTAGAGGCTTCATGTGCTATTAATTAGAGAAATTTTCAAAGTCATCATTTGCCACAAGCAACCAATCATTAATCAGATCCAATTAAGTTTTCCTTTGAAATATCCATTTATCTCTTACTTTCCATGTTATCAATCTTCTGAACACTGACTGGAAGAGGGATTTGCTCTCCCCAGAGGAAAGGACCAGGACAAAGAGAATTAAAGTTACAGGGAAGCAGATTTTCAACATTTTTGACATTTAGACGAGTTCTTTATTTTATTAGGAATAGGCTGTCTTGTCAGTAATAGCTTTCTTGTTAGAAATGCTCAATAGAACCAGGAGAACATTGTACATAACAACATTATGTGATGATCAACTCTCATGGACATGCCTCTTTTCAACAATAAAGTGATTCAGGACAATTCAAATAGACTTGTGATAGAGCCATTTGTATCCTGGAGGACTGTGGGGACTGAATATGGATCACAACATAGTATTTTCACCTTTGTTGTTGTTAGCTAGCTTTTTGTTTTCTTTCTCTTTTTTTTCCCTTTTTGATCTATTTTTTTCTTGTGCAGCATGATAAATGTGAAAATATATATAGAATAATTGCACATTTTAAAACATTTAATGGATTGCTTGATCTAGGGGAGGAAGAAAAATCTGGAATACAAGGTTTTTAGAAGGATGAATGTTGAAAACTCTCTCTGCATATATTTTGAAAATAAGCTATTTTTAAAAAGAAAGAAATGCTCAAGTAAAAGCTAAAGCATCACCTTTTTTTAAAATCAAAGGTTTTTTTAATTTTCAAAACATGCATGTATAATTTTTCAACACTGACCCTTGCAAAACCTTGCGTTGAAATTTTCTCCTCCTTCTCCCCACTTCTTCCCCTAGATAGCAAGTAATCCAATATATGTTAAACATCTTATATTTTAAATCTAATGTATGTATATATATTTAAATAATTATCTTGCTGCAAAAGAAAAATCAGAGCAAAAATGACAAAGAACACAAAATGCAAGCAAACAATAAAAAGTGAGACCATTATGTTGTGATCCACACTCAAGTTCCCACAGTTCCCTCTTTGGGTGCAAATGGCTCACTTCATCAAGCCTTAATCACAACACCCCTGGAACTGACTGGAATCATCACATTGTTGAAGAGAGCTATGTCCATCAGAATTGATCATTGTCTAATTTTACTGTTGCTATGTATAATGTATATTGTACATTGATCTCCTGGTTCTCTGTTCACTTCACTTCACATCAGTTCATGCAAGTCTCTCCAGGCCTTTGAAATCATCCTCCTGATCATTTCTTACAGAACAATAATATTCTATAACATTTATATACCATAATTTATTCAGTCATTCTCTGATGGGCACCCACCCAGTTTCCAGTTTCCTGCCATACAAAGAGGGCTGCCACATTTTTGCACATGTGAGTAAAGGATTACTTTTCAAACTAGTTAAACACATGTAGCACTTCAAGGTTTGCAAAGTGCTTTATATACATTATTTCAGTTGATCCTCACAATAACCCTTCAAAACAGGAACCAATGATAGTAACAACAATAAAGATAGCTAACATTTATATAGCACTCTTCTAAGTACTCTACAATTATTATCTTATTTGATCTTCCTATCAGCCATGCTATTATTATCCCCATTTTGAAGATGAGTAAACTGAGGCTGACAGGTGAAATGACTTGTCTGCTTTGTGGTCACACAGCTAGTGTCTGCAGCACAATTCTAGTTCAGGTCCTTGGCAGGCTCCAGTCACAGTACGTTATCCATTACCGAAGTGGTCAGACTCCAGTTGGAGATCACTAAACTGTTCACAAGGATCCTTGAGGGCCACATATTAACATTATTTTTGCTCTGTTGTATTTTTATACACTTTGTTATAGATTTCCCACTTACGTTTCATTCTGGTTTGGTGAGCACTCCCATTTGACTCCTCTGCTATTCCTTCTCTCCCCTGCCCCTTGCCAAGTTGTGGCAAGGAAGTAGCCTGGTACATTTGGAGGAGAGCTCTTGATGAAAAGCCTGCCTCTGACATTTACTAGTCATACATTCATGGGCAAATCACTTAACTTTCTTGGCTTCAGCTTCACTATCTGTAAACAGAACTTCATTCCTATCACAAATGATGGCTTAAGTGCCTTCCATGGTCGAGACACTGCACAAAAATTAAAAGAGCTCTTAATGCCAACGAGTAACATTGTACTAGGGGAGTATATCATGCACATAGGAAAATAAATACAAGGTAATTTGAGGAGACATACTAACCTCCCTCACAAACATCACAAAGCAGCTCTCACCTCAGTTTCTCCTGGAAGGAAGCTAAATGTTTCAAGAAGTAGAATCACATTCCACACCCAAGAAGGTAACAGCAGCTTCGTTTGATTGGACAAAGAGTGCATGAAAGGAAGTAATGTGGAACAGGTCTGGAAAATGTGGCTGGAGATAGATTGTAAAGAGTTTTAAAACCCAGGCCTGAGGAGTTCACAACATTTTATGTGTGTTATGGACCGCTTGGGCAGTTTGGTGAAGCTGAGGAAGTGCTACTTAGAGTGACCCCTCCCCGCCAAAGCATTTTATTTTTTCCAAATACATAAAGAGAGTTTTCAACATTTACCTTTGCAAAATCTTGTGTTCCAAATTTGTTTCTCTCCCCTTCCCTTCTCCCTAAGACAGAAATCAATCTGATATAGGTTAAATATGTGCAATTCTTCTGAACATATTTCCATAATCATCATTTTACACAAGATCAAAAGGGAAAAAAAAAAAAAAAAAAAACAAGCAAAACAACAAAGGTGAAAATATTATGCTTTGATTCACATTCAATCTCCATAGTTCTCTCTTGATGCAGATGGCTCTCTCTCCATCAGTCTACAGGAATTGCCTTGAATCACCCCATTATAGAAAAGAGCTAAATCCATCACAGTTGATCATCACATAATCTTGTTATTACTGTGTACAATGCTCTCTTGGTTCAGCTCACTTCTAAAGTGATGTTTTTAAATATATAAAATTACAAAGGAAATCCACCATATTGAAATAAACAATTTTTTCCCACCCAAATTTATGAACCCTCTGAAAAATGTAGAGGTTTCATGAAGCCCAGATTAAGAGGTAGAGATTCTCAAAAGGTTTTGCCAGCCCTAAACAAATGCCTGCATGTTTACCTGGTTCACTGCTCATTAGGTTAGCACCCATCTCTGGGATGCAGATTTAAGAATAAATCAGAAATTCAGGTCATTAAAAAACTATGGAGTTTTTCATGTTTGTATAAACTCATGTGTGCCTAGAGGAGTTTCTCAAGAATCTAAGTGAGACCATAAAGAATAGGAACTCTTATGAGAATAGTCCCTTAGTCAGTCATAGGATGAGTTATGACTTTCCCTTGGTACCTCAGCTAAATACAGAGCTCAAAGATCTCCAATGTAGACCTTCAAGGTTTCCCCACTAACTATGACCTAGTGTTCCTAATACTAGTCAGATGTACAGCTTTTCTTGGACAAAAGTAGGAGCTGCTGCTCTTCCTAGGATTGCCCTAGGGAGGGATCTGGAGATGTGTAGCATCTCCACCCTACTCATCTACTGCTCTTCTGAGGCTTCAGGCAGCTGTACCAAATATTCTTTAATAAATCTTATTCGGATATGTAAGTTTTGCTGGTGAATTGTTTCAAGAATAGACCCTAATTTAAATTAAGAATCATGCATCTGGAGAGCTACTTGTAGCCAAAGTCATGAATTAAAATGGTTGAAATTGTGATCAGTTTTTCTTGTCATTTTAAGAAAAGTTCTGAGAACTCAAAAAGAAATAACATTAATTGAAATCAGTGCCATTTTAATGGGGCTAATTCAGCAGTTGTTTGGAGGATGGATCAAAGAGATGATAATATAGTACCTTTAGAGAAATCAAAATACCAGAAGAGAATGACTACAAAACTCTTTGTCAGCTTTAAAAGCTCTACGTGAATGTCAGTGATTACAGTACAGAGGGGGCTTCCCTGAACCTGAGAGGGTGCAACTTTGGTCTCCCAATCTAGACTTTCAATATGCTTTCATAACCTCAAATCTAGATCTACAGCAATGTTTCTCTCTTGACTTCTGTGCCTGAGGCTTCTTCTGAACATTTTACTGTTAGGATTATTGTCCTTAACCTTCACTTTCATTACGCCACTATACCATCCAAAGCTTTTAATGATTTTGGACATCCTCCATTATGTGTTTCCACCCTACTTCCTACAGAACCCCAATACTAATCTAATGAGACTATTCTGTTTCCTGGGACATGTCATCCTTAACCCTATGCTTTCTTTTCCAGCTCTCTAAATCTTAGGAACTCTTCAAAACTTAGTTTCAAAGTCCTACTTCTAAGAAGGCTCCTCTGACTTCTACAAAAGAAGTCTCCTCTTTCTCTGAATTTCTATAGCACACAATTTCCCACTTAATTATGTAGCCTTATTCCAACAATGTCACCTTTTGATGCCTCACCAAGGTGTATGAGATGATCCCGAGTATTTGTTTTTGTCTTGGTATGCTCAGTGTCTAATGAATGCCTGGTACACAGGAAAGGCATAATAAATGCCAGGTGACTGACACAGACACTTGTGCTAAACCTGTGAAAGTCACTGCTGATTATCTTCTCCCTGACAACTTCTTTTTAGGTTTCTGTGACACTTCTCTATCTACATGTCTGACCCACTCCTAATAATCCTTTGCTAGATCTTTTTCCAGGTCGTATTTGTGTCCCCAGAACTCTGCCTTCTTCTTTTTTCCCATTATGCTATTTTGTTCTTCAGCCCTAACCTCCCCTTCAACTTCCAATCTTGCATCTCCAACTGCCTTTTAGACATCTCATAAGATGTCTTGTAGAGACCCAAGACCTAACAAGTCCAAGAATGAAATCACAATCTCTCCCCTCAGTCACCCAGACCCATAGTTGTTGCCAAGAAGTGTTGATTTTATCTTTTTACTATTTCTCATATATCTCCTCCTTCAGATGTAATTAAGCCCTCACTACCTCATGCCAGACTATTTACTGCAATAGCTTGTAGATTGGTTTTACTGTGTTAAGTCTCTCCTTCATTCCACTGTCAAATTAATCTAAGACCAAGATCTGTCACCTTCCCATTTAATAAATTCCAGTGGTTCTCCATCACCTCGAGAATTCAAATATAAAATCCTCTGGCACTCAAATTTCCTACCAACCTGGCCTCCTACCTTTCCATTTTTCTTACACCTTGGAAAAGGTGTGCTTACATTTATTCAAACCTTACAGATTGTTCTGCAATCTAGTGAAACTGGCCTCGTGGCTATTCCTTGCACAAGACATTCCATCTCCAAACTCTGGGCACTTTCCCTGGCTGTTCCCCATATCTATAACACTCTTTCTCCTCACATCTGTCTCCTGTCTTCCTTCAAGTTTTAACTAAAATCCCATCTTCTACAAGAAACTTTCCCCCCCTCTTCTTTAATGAAAGTGCTTTCAATCTATTGATTTTATTTTCAATTTATTTTGTATATATTTTGTTTATACGTAGGTATTTGTATACTGTTTCCCTCATTAGACTGTGTGCTCTCTGAGAACAAGTCTTGCCTTTTACCTTTCTAAATATTCCAATGGCTTGCAAAATGCCTGGCACAGGGTAGGAGAGGGATAAAAGCTTATCTACTGAAAGCCATATTGAATATGGTTTGCTTTCAATATATAAAGTCAACATAGAGATCAATAAGCTCCCAAGGAGCAACTAGAGGCATTACCATTGTAAATATAAATTATCTTATGAATATGAAAGATAAGATTTATTCACCATAATTCCAACTTGGACAGTTAATTCCTTAAACATGGCAAAGGAAGCTCTTAAACAATCACACAGGCCATTAATGTTAGGGTTAAAGTAAAGATGGGATAACCCACTGGCTATTCCATTTCAAACTGCAAACAACAAGTGTATCAGGATATGAAAGATAATGTTTCTAGGACTAAACAAGTATTTTAATGATGAGTTCATCTTTTGATTACAGTGAAAACGGAGTGGGAAAGGCAATAGAATAGGCAAGGCATTAGATTTAACACAGGAACTGAATGTGAATAAGGGAGGGTGCAGAGGGAGGAAAAGGGCAAGGGAGAAGCACCAAGGACAAGGGGGTGGGGAAATATGACTGGCATCATTCAGGCTCTCTCTCCTCATCCTTTTCATGCAGTGAAAGAAAGTGTTTGCAGTTCAGGAAGATCAGGCTCAGAGAAAGATTTGGGGGACATTTAAATGAGACAGCAACCTAGTGTCCTGGAGTCAGGAGATCTGGTTAGCGTCACAGCTGCAACACTCAGCAGTTGTGTGACACAAGCAAGTCAGGGAACCTTTCTCATCTGTACTACTTATCTCACAGGGATATATCAAGGAAAGAGCTTTCCAAACCAAACAAAATTAACTATTAGGTAGATATAAAGCTGCAAGGATGTTCTCAAATGACAAATATGGGTCTGAAGTCATTTTGAGAGGGAGAGAAAAAAAAAAATCTAAATATAATTAGCTATTCTATGATGTGAATGAATAGTTTTCTATCTGTAAATTTCCAATCATTTAAAACAAGGTTTTTCACTAGATCTTAACAGTACAGTTGTTCCTCCCCTTTCCCATCTCGTCTCCTCCCCTCCTTAAAGCATGCTCTAGTCACAGACCAGTTCTATCAGATTAGCCCAGAGAAACCTTAATCTATTGATAAGCATATTGCTAATCTTATTTCTACCCTTTAGGGCACAGTGGTGGGAGACAGAAGGGGATCATGGTTCTGAAGGAGATCTTCCTAGGCTCTTAAGTCATAAACCCTCATCAGCCTATCACAGGGAGGGAAGCCAGCCCTGCAGAGTCGTGAGGGAGTGGATGGAAGAGAGGCTTGCCTTCACCAAAATCCAAATAAATGGTCTGGGAGGGGGAGGGGAGTAATCTATTTTTAGGAATAAGGGGATCAGAGGAAAATAACCATCAGAGATTAGAGGAAGGGCAAGGTGGGATTTGTATGGGAGAAATGGGATGAATTTGAGAACAGACTAGTCTCACAATTCAGCCCAATCTCTAATCCTATGTCTAGTCCCAGATAGGAAAAATTCCAATTATGAAAAACCCTTAAAGACCCTTAAAATGGTCTTTGTGAGGGCCAAAGGACAAAATACAGCAGGAAGCTTTTTGGAGAAGATAAGTGTTATAACAGGATCACAGAATAAAAGATTTAGGGCTGGATGAGACCTCAGAGGCCACCTGAACCAATCCCCTCATTTTTCAGACAGGGAAAGTAAGGTTGAAGAGTAATAGTAAAAGGCTGAACTAGGATCTGAACCCAGATGTGTTCTCCAAATTTAGTTGTCTTTTCCACTTTACTGATTTACATAAATTATCAACGTCTTTTTTTTTTTTTTTTTTTAAGTGAAGTGATGTAGTGAAAGGATCAAGGGACTGTAGACAACCCAATTTCCTTATCGGCAGAATGGGAATAATCAACTTAGCCTAGCCTAACCCACGGGGCTGTTGACATTTATGCAAAACCTTCAAGTGTGCTTAGCATTCTATAGACAGTACTGCATTTCATTCTCACAGTAACTGTCAACTAGAGCTCCTAGGAATGGTGTAAAGGGGAAGAGAGGAAGGGGAAGGGTCACTTTAGAGACATGGAAAGTGAAAAACAGGGAGATTAAAGTGACTTTCCCAAGATCAGCCAGGTATTAAGTAGTCCGTTAGCAGGAGTGGAGTAGCTCCATTATTCCAGCCTAGGTCCACTGACACCCAAGGCAGCATTTTTTCTACTGGATCCAAAGCCAGACTATCTACTGTATTACTCTACTGTTCTTTACTATGTGTGCTAAGGAATAAAAGAGGCCTTCAAAGGGTTCTGAAGAAGTTCTAAGTGGGGGTACATGCAAATGATTTTGCATTATCCAAAGCAAAATGAGGAGAGAGGCAAGGTAGATAGAGTTCTATTAACAAATCTAAAATGTAAGATAGCTGCGGAAGTCTGGAGTAAGGAGTTAGAAAAGGCTTTGCTTAATAAAAACTATTAAGCTGAACAGAAAGGTCTTCAGCAGAGGTTGAACCAAAAGAACGTCCAAGCAACGCTCAATTAAATGGGTTAAAATCGATTCGGTTAAACTACAGTCTTTTCCCAAACTGGTTCTAGTGAAAGTGTTGGATTCTGGGAGATGCGCCTAACTGTGTGACCACGGGGGTGGAGTGGAACAAACTCCACGCATCTCAGTTTCCCCGTCTGTAAAACAGGACAGTCCCGTCACTTATTACAGGTCGTTGTTTTTAAACAACTAACAAGGGAGGTTTGATGACTCCAGGAAATACCACGAGCCGGGTATCCAAACATTTGTTGAGCCGAACAGAAATGTATGTTCAACGAAAACGGACTAAGACCGCCGGGGTTTCCTGCTATCCTTCAGGAAATGCAATTAGCTCAACTCGATTCAGGCAAGTAGAGCAAGCCTTTCTGCAGGTTGGTGCAGGGGACGATCTCAGGATTCGGAATCGGGAGACCGGCCAAAACTAGTCCGGCACGAACAGCGAAGTCGGGTCACCTGCGCGCGTCACTTATTTCCGGGTAAAAGGGGGACAAGCCCCGCGGTGAGGGCTGGGCGAGGGGGCTTTTCTGAGGCTGCAGGCGCGGACGGAGCGCGGCCCCCACACCGTCCGAGGCGCCGGGACTGCGGGCGGCCCCGTCCCCGCAGGAGCCCCCGGGCCGAGTCGGCTCAGCCAAGGTCGCTGCTCAGCCGGGGGCCTCAGCCTGCGCCGCCTCCCGAAGGGCAGCCGAGCCCAGGACCACGGAGACACCCGGAGAGCCTCGAACCCGGGGCCAGGCTAGCTGGGCAAGGTGGGGGGAAGGGCTGGCGGAGGCCGGGGAATGCGGGCTGAGACACTCACCTGAGCCGACGACACTTGTCAGTGTAGCAGCAGCAGCAGCAGCCACAGCCACAGCAACAGCGGCAGCGGCAGAGCAGCAGCAACAGCGGCAGCGAAGGCAGCGGCCGCAGCAGCTTCAGTCAAGGGGGCGGGAATAAGAAAAGCAATGCGGCCTCGCGCAGGCGCAGAACCAGTCACAAACAGCCAAACGCCTGCGTAGTCCGCCTCTGCTCCCAGGGAACTACCAGGAAAAGGGAGGACGCGCTACGTAAAAGCGGGAGTCTCCACCTTGGTTGTAGTTTTTTATTCATTAAACTAAGAACTTCGCGGCGCCGCCTGAGGGGGAGGCCGGACAGGGGCGGGGCTTCGCGAGGGCCCCCCCCCGAGGGAGGGGGAGGTGTAAATTGCGGTTGGGCAAACCCTCGGGATGGGCTGGGCGAGGCTCCCTTCTGGCCTTGACAATCATCTCCCGGGACGGCGCATGCGGCGGGAGGGATGGAGCAGCTAGGTGTCTCCCGCCCCGCAGAAACCTCGGAGTGGGGGAGAAGGGAGCCCGCCGGTCCCGGGTGAATGTCCACCCTCGCTTTCTGGGTAAGGATCGAAATGACATAAATTTTTCCACATTACCTTCCTCCGTTCCCATACAAGTTCCCTATTTATAACGGGGAGGAGGAGGAGAGCAGTAGACTTCTTTTTCTCCCAGAGATAGATGAAACTGAATTTCACAAGGTCAGCTGTGAAGTCAAACTGGAAGGCTAGGGGAGCGGTCTCAGTCCTTAACCACCTTTTGTTTTCCGATCTAGATACCCACTTAACCTCTGGGATGGTCGCCATCAGCGTTCTTTTATTCTAGAGGGATTAAGAAAGACTGGACAACTTGATAAAGGATATGGATCAAAAGGGATTAGAAGCCTCTAAGACCCGGTCCAAATGCGGGCTCTACTGGTGACTTGCTATGACCTTGGGCCTAATGGTGGAGTCATGTGGGTTTAGTCCCCTGGCTAAAGAACATTAGTCATGCCCACCAGTCTGGAAGCAAAGAACAGGCTGGCAGTTTTGCCCAGGCCACTTCGTGGTCAACCACTTGTCATGATGGTGTCTGCCACCAATCTTTCCAATTTCAAAACAAGCTGTATTCTGGTTTATTTTTTACAGGTGAGAAAAACACAGCTCGATAAGAATGATATAACCACAGACAATTCTTTATTGTACATCATTTTAGAAAATAAAACCAATATTTGGGTACACTGGGGAAGGAGAAACTGGGTACTCAACATAAATATTAAAAAACGGAGAAAAGTATATGTACATGACTAAAGAAACACAGTTCTGAAGCAAATTATACATATAGTTCAAAGTCATTTCTTCAGGCTGCCACAGGTCTACTTTAAATGGTGTCCATTGATCCAGTTTTAGAATTCCATTTAGAGCCATATAAGTCTATGTAATTATTTTGTGAACATTCCTCATTTTTAAACTTGCTGTCACTGAGAATATATAAAATATCATTTTTTCCCAATCCAGATTTCAAAAATATCTTGAAAAATGGCATCAATCAGTGGAGTCTGTGTAAAGACTGGAGATAAAGTGATAAATGAACATTCAGAATAGTTAATGCTGATGCTTGTTTTTAAAAGTGCCACATTATAGTCATATTCCATAAAAGGCAGCACCTTCTCATATTCATCCATCTGAATAATAATTTGGAAGAAATATATGTAGACTGGATCATTAGCAGAGAAAAGAGTTTTAGAGTGAAAATGAGGGTTTGTGTAGTTCAGGTTTGAGCAGTTTTCGAATTGGTGACACTTCCAACTGCTGAACAGTCCTTTTTCCTGTGAGAAAATAATATAAGAAAATTCAGCCTTCAGGAAAAAAAGGTGGGGGAGAATTAAATTTTTTTTTTTGGACAAGAATTTTAATTACTACATAAGGACATACAAATGGCACCAAATTATCAATCCTCTATATTTAGGAATTTCACCAAAGAATTAGAGGCAGCTAGGTGGTGGTGCAGTGGATAGGGCACCAACCCAGAAGTCAGTCAGACCTGAGTTCAATTCTGATCTCAAACACTTAACACTTCTTAGCTGCATGACCTTGGGCAAGTCACAACCCCAGTTGTATCTTAGCGCCCCCCCCCCTCAAAAAAATGAATGGATATTAGGAAGAAGGCAGAAGATAAGCCTAAAATCTTTTTACACAAGAGTTGTTAACCTGAGGTCCACAGATCTCTAAGGATTCCTTGGATAGATTTTAATTTAAAATTTTTCATTTCCATGAACTCAATAGAAAAAAATTTACATCCTTGTTTTTATTAACCTTTGGTTTTCTCTGTAATAATGTGTTTTTACATTTTGCATATAAAATTATTCTGAGAAGGCTTCACCAAACAATCAAAATAGTAGATGACACACATAAAAATCCTTGGCCTACTAATATCTGAAGGGAAATTTGACTCCAATGGGGTGAGGGTAGGAGTGTATCTTAAAAGAAAACAATTTTTTCTTTACTCTTTCCAAATGGTGATTGCTTCTCTTACCAAGTTGCACCGACAACTTCTTGAAGAATTCGGTAGTATCTTCCATAAAAGAATGCAACAGCCTTACTGATCCTTGTAGTTCATCCATCTATAAACAAAAAAATTTCAGTGAACTTTTAGACAAGTTCATTCATTCAATTTCACTTTCAATTCACTGTGAAGAACAATAGGATAGTCTGAATGCCAGAATTCTGTAGCACAGTATAGGAGATAAGAGTCTTTTTCACTTGTCTCTATCTTTACATACAATTGTAATCTGTAAAAATGTAGTTTCTGTGTCTCAAAAATGCATAGGAGAAAGGTCAGTTGTTCTAAAAATAGAAAGTAGTTAGAATAAGCTATTTTTGAGGAAAAGGCAATCTGACAACTCTCAGCACTCTTGGGCAATGGCAAACTGTGTGTTTGGGAGATAAATGGGTATTGCTGTAGGAATGTTCTAGTCTGCAGGGACAGAAGTTGAAGATCTCGTGCAATCCCCCAACAACCCTTCCTACAGTCTCTGCTTTTGCCAAGCAATTTTCCCTGTTTGTCCCAAGATTTCAGGAAAATCTTAGGAACTCTAACCCTACAGTGGTTAGTTTAAAGATATATCTTAAGTGGGTTTCCTAATTTAACAAAAAGAAATCATCCAGATTATGTTAATGATTGTCAAGTAAGAGACCTTTGGAAGTCCAGGCAGTTTCAGATTTAGCCCTACCTATAGCACAAGTAGAGTATTGCTAACCTGAGATCAGATCTCTGCAGGGGTAATTAACACCTTGATTATTCCAGAACATTATGAAACCAAACTTTCTTGGCCTTGCTTTTAAAAATTACATTCACATTACATATTTAACATTCCTTTAACATGGTGAAAGTCCTCAGAAAAAACTAATAAATGTAACTAATCATGTAATACTTAACTAAAAAAACCAAAAGAAACAACAAAAACCATCTTTAAAATAAATTGAATCACAAAACAGGTGGTTGCCATTTTATATAAAGTTAACATCTTAAGTTGAGCTGTACATACTATTTCCTTCACACGCTGAGTCCTCCAAATTTCCAAACACACTAGTAAAATGAGAGAACTCAATTCAAGATTTACTTGCTGGTTCGTTCCAATGTGAATATAAATTCTTTGTATTTATATTTCTAGAGCTTAGCACAGTATCTTGTTCTTAATAAATGCTTTTTTGATCGACTGAAATAAATGTCAACTTACCACCATCTCCATGCAGTTAAAAACTTCATTCTGGCTGTCTAATATTTTCTGGTAGTCAGGTTTTGTGCTAAGAATTTCACTTTGTGAAGACTGTAGATACAAAGTGGGGTCCAGTTCTACATCATTAATTTTGGCTTCCTCTAAAGTCCTTTAAAAAAAAAAAGGTTGAAGTTACAAGTGACTTCTTATAATGTTATTTCTTCATACTACATTTAAAAGCCTGTTTATGCTACTCTAAAGGGCTTCCTAATTAACAAAAAGATTGTTTTGATTATATGGATGCTTTTCAAATGAGAAACCTCTATGTTTAGTAGTTTAAGATTAGCATGCTTTATAGCAAAGGGAAAGCTGTATTTTGGAGATGGAAGGAAATTAGAAGGTATTACTAACTTAAGATTGGATCTCAGTTGCAAAGGAAATAAAGAGCAAATCAAAATCGAAATAACTTGTTTTCATTATTTTAGCTTTTAACTTAAAAATTTCATTTCAATTGCTTTGACTGTAATCTCTCAGAAATGTATTATACAATCCTAATAACCCTGCTGAACACCCCCTAGTGGGTACACAAAATAAGTCACTGAGGTGGTAGGAGCCTCAGTGCTTTCTGTCTTCACTGTGGACCCTCCCTATCTATATGGTCTAATGGGTCAGCACTAAGATGGCCAGAAACAGAGCTACCATCCTTCCCTAGGAACTGGCAAAGTAAGGGTTAAGAATAGAGAATTCTTTATTCAGTGACAACTAGCTTCACCTTTTCAAGGAAGAAGGGAGATTTCAGAAGTAGCTAACATATAGTATCTCAAAGATCTCTAACACGTCTTCCCAGAGCTTTATGAAGCAATTGATACTAATGGGAAAAACATAAAAAATAAATTAATAAATCCCCATGGGGAAAAAGCAGCTGCTTTTGATTAGAGAGATTTAACCTGGATATCTCTTCGGCTACTTTCTGGTGATGCAGCAATAGTTGATCCCAATTTGCACACTCCAAAGAAAGCCTGTAGAATATATCAAATCTGTTGGTTAGCTTAGGGCTCTAGTTGGTACATAAAAAATTCAATTAAATAGAAGAACTTCAAAAAAAAGCTTCTAGGATTATGATAAATTATTAACAAATTTAGCCAATAGGTATTTTTTAAAAATTATATTCAATTACTAAAAATTTACCTTCCTTTTCTCCCACCCCCAAATGAAAAAAGTGGTCATATTTAATATTTTTTCCTGATATTCATTCTTTGTCTTTATCAAGCCATTCTAATACATTTTGAAAAGGAGGCTTTTAACTTCTAGCACCAATCTCCTTTGAGAATTCACATTTCTTTTAATATTAATTCTTCTTAGATTTAGTTGGGATGAATTAGGATACATAGCTCAATCATTATCCACTCACCTGGCTATATATTCTTTTATCTCTCTCATTGATGCTTCCAAGGCACTATCTGCTGACTGCCTGAAAGAGGATTACAGGATTACCAAATTTTTTTTTAAATAGCTTTTTATTTCCAAAATATATACAAAGGCCCTCTTTGTAGTAGCTAGAAATAGGAAACTGAATGGATGTCCATCAAGTAAAGAATGCCTGAATAAATTGTGATATATGAATGTTATGAAATATTATTGTTCTGTAAGAAATGAACAACAGGATGATTTCAGAAAGGCCTGGAGAGACTTATATGAACTGATGCTGAGTGAAAACAGCAGGACCAGGAGATCATTATATACTTCAACAACAATACAATATGATTATCAATTCTGATGGACACGGCCATCTCCAGCAATGAGATGAACCAAATCAGTTCCATTTGTTCAATAATGAATAGAACCAGCCAAACCCAACGAAAGAACTCTGGGAAATGAGTATGAACCACTACATAGCATTTCTAATCCCTCTGTTTTTGTCTGCTTGCATTTTTGATTTCCTTCACAGGTTAATTGCACATTATTTCAAAGTCCGATTCTTCTTGTGCAGTAAAATAACTGTATGGATATGTATACATATATTGTCTTTAACAGATTTAACAAGTATTGGTCTACCTGCCATCTGGAGGAAGGGGCGGAGGGAAGGAGGGGAAGAATTGGAACAAAAGGCTTTGCAAATGTTAATGCTAAAAAATTACCCGTGCATATATCTTGTAAATAAAAAACTATAATTTAAAAAAAATATATATATATATATGCAAAGATAGTTTTAATATTCACCCTATCAAAACCTTGTATTCCAAATTTTTTCCCCTACCTTCCAAGCCCTCCACTAGACCGTTAGTAATCCAATAAATGTTAAACATGTACAGTTCTTCTATACATATTTCCACAATTATCATGATACACAAGAAAAATCAGGAAAAAAAAAAAAGTGAAAAAGGAAAAAAAAGCAAGCAAAGAACACAAAAATAGTGAAAATACTATGTTGTGATCCACACTCAGTCCCCTCAGGCCTCTTGCTGGATGCAGATGGCTCTCTTTATCGTAAGACCACTGAATAACCTCACTGTTGAAAAGAGCCACATCCATCAGAATTGATCACCATATAATGTTCTTGCTGTGTACAATGTTGTCTTGGTTCTACTCACTTCACTTAGCGTCAGTTCGTGTAAGTCTCTCTAGGTCTTTTTAAAATCATTCTGCTGATTGTTTCTTATAGAAAAATAATACTCCATTATATTTTCATATACCATAACACATTCAGCCATTCTCCAATTGATGGGCATCTACTTAATTTCCAGTTACTTGCCACTACAAAAAGGGCTGCTGCAAACTCTTCACATGTGAGATTTTTTACCTTTTTTATGATCTCTTTAGGATATAGGCCTAGTAGAGACACTAGGATTATCAACTCTTAAAAAGAATCTGATGTTAATAGTATTATGCTTGTAATAAGTCTAAATATTCTTTGGACATACAAAAATATTCAGAATCCAGGCCCCTTCATAATTGCTGTCTCTATAGGCTTTCCCATGTCAAATCCATGTTACACACCATTACAAATTAATTTTCCTAAAATATTTTCATTGAGCTACTAAAAAAAATTCCCTGCTGCCTAGAAGTTCAAAATTGGCCTAGCATTCAAAGCCTTTCATAGACCGGTACCTTTCAAACCTCATCTCCTGTTACACTTTTATGTAAATTATCTACTTTAACCAAACATCCGTTCTACTTCATTAAAAAAATTTTTTTTAACCTAAATGCCAAAAGTGGATATTCCCATATATACAGAACACAAAAAGGATTGCATATAAATCTATGAATTTTCATTTTCATGCCACTTCAAAAAATTATGTAATAAATTTTACACATTATCTTATATACTATCCTGACTTATTTATGCTTCATTCTCAAGTTCCTCTTCTTCTATGCATTCAAAAATTGTTCCAATGGATCACTTTTTTGGGGGGAGGTCTCACTACTGCTAAACCCTCCAACACTTAAGTTAAAAAAACAAAACAAAACAGGTGTTGTACCACAGTTACTCTGGATATATGCTTGATCAATGTTTTGATCAGAGATCTTACATCTTTCAAAGAGCCACGTCCTACTACCCAGGAGTCATCTTTTTAATAATTTCTTTTTGTGATTTTGGTGAAGTAATTCGGGTTAAATGACCTGCCCAGAGTCATACAACTAGTAAATATTAAGAGTCTGAAGCTGAATTTGAACTAAGATCCTTCTGACTCCAGGGCCAATGCTCTATCTACTATGCCATCTAGCATTCCCTCTTTAATTACTTTTTGTGAAACAATAATATTCCTGTATGTTCATATACCACAATTTGTTTAAATTTTTAAACATTGAATATTTTTTCTATTAACCAAAAATCTACCTTCTCTTACCTCCCATTGAAAAAGAAAAACAAAGTTTTGTAACAAATATCTATAATCAAGCAAAACATTTTCTGATTGGTCATATCCAAAAAATTTGTCTCAATCTGTACTCTGAATTCATCAGTTCTCTGTCAGGATGAGGTAACACATTCATCATGAGTCTGCAGAAACCACATTTGGTCATTATGTTGATTGAAGTTCTCAGGTTTTTGAAAGTAGATGGTTTTTAGATAGTTTTTATTCTTTTTATGGAAATTGTTTTCCTCCTTGGACTTAAACTTTAAGATCAATTAAAACAAATTTTCTCAGGCTTTCCTGAAACCATCCCATATCTTTCATTGCAGTTCATATATACAATAGAAGTATCAGAATTGTATAGTTTGTTCAGAGATTCCCCAAATGATGGGTATCCTTTCAGTTTATATTGTTTTTCTCATCACAAAAAGTACTATTATTATTTTCACACAAAGGGAGACTTTTCACTCTTTCTTTAATTTCTTTGTCATATAAAACCACTTATGGTACAGATAGGTCAGAGTCTGCACAGTTTGATGACTTTTGGGACATAATTCCAAATTATTTTTCAAAAGAGCGGGACCAATTCACAATCCCAACATTAGTAGCTGTTTTCCTACAGCCCTACAAAGGTCAACTTTGCTTGTAGTTTTTCATATGGCTTTTGATAGTTTGGATTTTTTCCTCTGAAATCTGCCCCATTCATATATTTTAATTATTTATCAACTGGAGAATCAGCCAAACCCCAAACGATGGCCACTTCTTTAGTTTCTTAGTTGATTTCCTTTTCTTTTTTTTTTTTGACTTTCAATTCTCCAATGAAGGATCAGGTAATTTATTGTATTCAATATTCCTTTGCCCCCTATCATCCTCCCTCTTACCAACTTCTTCCCCATCTTCACGTTTCTTGTTTAGTTTGATTTTTACAGAAAGGTTCATTTCATACTCCTATCTATTCTTCCCTGTGCGTTCTCTTCATACACACCAATTATGAAAAACAAAAAATTTGGCCTCCTTTGTCTTCCTCTCAACACTAGTATATTCCTTTCACTTTCCCTTTTCCCTCTTAAAATCTCCATAACAAAACCAATTGACTTCAACATTTCTACTTTAGTAATTTCACTTTTTCAATACCCATTGAAGAGATTAAGGTTCAGAAAGAATACTTGTCTTTATCATAATATATCCCCATCATACATTAAACTCTCTAGGTTACTGATTTTTGTTGTTTTTGTGTATACATTTTAAAGTTGTTTCTTAGCTCTGCCTTTTTCATCAGAAAGGCTTGAAAATCATCTATCCCATTAAATGTCCACCCCTTGCCCTCAAAGGATTAGTCAGCTTTATATACTATTATTCTTGGTTGTAACTCTGTTATTTTTGCCTTTTGAAATACTGCATCTCTTCTCAATTAAAGATGAAACTACAAGCTTTTATATGATTCTAACTATGGTTCCTTGGTACTTGCATTATTTTTTTCTGAATGCTTGCAGTTTTTTTCCTTTAGATATGGAAACCCTAGATTTTGGCTTCTAATACTCAATAAACATTTATTAACACCTATTATAAGCCAGAATTGTGTTAAAATGGAAAATAAGAAGAGGGAAAAGACAATACTTGCCCACAATCTAATGCAAAAACTCACAATTTAGTAATTCCTGAGACTCTTCCTTTCAGAAGGTGATCAGTGGAGTTTTAAAAATTTTTCATTTTATCCTGATTTTAATGTATTTGGGCATTTTCCTTTTATGACTTCTTGAAATATAGGATCCCAAGCTTTTTCTTCTTTTCATTTTTTTTTTTTTTTAAACAATCATGGTATTAGGGGCAGCTAGATGATGAAGTTGAGTTGAGCTTTTAAGGAAGACAGGGATTCTATAAAACAGAGCTGAGGAGGGAAAAACATTTCAGGCATGGCAAGACCCTGTACAAAGTTATCATAATGGAAGATTATATGTGTGCATAAGAAATAATAAGTAAATCAGTTGGGCTGGAAAGTAATCAATCAATTTAACCAATGACATAAGGACCTGTATCCCATAAAAGAACAAATTTTATAATAACAAAACTCGTTTGGAAGAACAAAAGGTCAAGAATTTCAAGGGAATTAATGAAAAAGAATGCAAAGGTGGCGTAACTGTACTAGATCTAAAATTACATTAAAAAGAGCAATCAAATTCATTTGGTACTAGCTAAGAAATAGAGAGTCAGTGGAATAGGTTGGGTACACAATACATAATAGTTAATGAGTATAGTAATCTAATGTTTGATAAACCCAAAGACTCCAACTTCTGGGATAAGAACTCACTATTTGACAAAAAATGCTGGGAAAACTGGAAAATAGTATGGCAGAAATTAGACAATGACCAACAACTAACACTCTATCCCAAGATAAGATCAAAACAGGTTCATGATTTAGCTATAAAGGACGACACTATAAGCAAATCAGGAGAAAAAGGGATGGTCTATCTTTCAGATCTGTAGAGAAGGGATGAATTTGTGGCCAAAGAAAAATTAAAGAACATTATGAAATGCAAAATTTTGATTACATTAAATTAAAAAGGTTTTACACAAAACAAAACCAATGCAGCCAAGATTAGAAGGGAAGCACACATCGGGGGGAAAATTTTTGATAGCCAGGGTTTCAGAAAAAGGCCTTGTTTCTAAAATATAGAGAGAACAGATTTATAAGAATACAAGCTACTCCCCAACTGATAAATGGTCAAAAGATATAAATAGAAAATATGGCATGATAAAAAGCATAGTGGTCTCAAAGTCATTATATTTAAATTTGAATCTCAGTTAGGACATTTATGACATTGAGTAAGTTATTTCTCTTTGTTGACTTTAGCAAATTCATCTATAAAATTGGGCATAATACTTGTCCTTTCTATTTCACAGGCTTCTTATGTGGAGGAAATAAGACTGCAGATGTGGAGGGAGCACATGGCAATGTAGATCTATATTCAGTTGATCTTTGGTAATATTAGTTAAAATTTTCAAGCACTTGACAAGTATTCTAGGGTCTGGGATTCAGGTTGATATTCATGATTGACAAGGAAAAAGCTAAGGGTGCAGCTTCACAGAAATTTTTGCTCAAATTACAACCTTTTAAAAACAAGGGAAGTTACTATTACCCTTTTGATTCTTCAGAGCATTTTTGTAAAGTACCATCATCTTGAAGTCTATTTGTAAAATTCTTGAATTCTTCAGAAATTGAAGACACTAAAAGGAAAAATGAAATGGAATGTAGATAAATGAATATAATATATACATATATATATATATATATATATATATAATGAAATATAGTATGCTTAATAAAGTAGATATATCTGACAAAGATATTACATACTATGTATTGAGGGTATCAGGATTAGAATCCTTACAATACCTCCCCATCTCAGCATTCAACAAATACTAATAAATGTTTCTATATATTATAAACCTGTCACTAGCTGGCATAGTGGAACAGAGCTTGAAGTTAGAAGACCTGGATTCCAATTCAGCATCTACTGATGAGGGGTTCTTAAACTTTTTCCACTTGTAGCCTTTTTTTGCCTGAAAAATTTTGACCCTGTGCATATATACATATAAAACAGATATATAAATCAAACATTTACTGATAATAAATGATAATTGTATGACTTCCATATTCACCAACAAGACCCCAATGTAGAGTCTTGAACCACAGTTTAAAATACTGGGAGCTATATGACACCAGTCATAGAAGAGATCTGTCTCAGTTTTCCCAACTGTAACATGGGGATAACAATAGCACCCAGCTCTCAGTGTTGTGAGAATCAAATGAGGTGATATTTGTTAAGCACATGACAAAAAGCCAGCATTTAATAAATGCTTATTTTCTTCCTTCCTAGCACTTTCTTCCAGTGCCATGTACTGAGAACACAAACTTAAAAACAAACCAGTCTTACCTTTCAGAAAAGGAGATATATTCCAACAAAGAAGAAATAGAAAAGTTTTGGCAAGAGCTTGTATATGAGAGGAGGGTATGTGTGAGAGACAGTGAGAGGAATCCAAGATGGTTCTTAGGTTGTGACCATGAGAGACTGGGAGAATGATGTTGCCCTCTACAGTAAATAGGGAAGATAATGAGTTCAATTTTGAATATGTGGAGTTTAAGATGTCTACTGGACATTCAGTTTGAGATATCTGAAAGGAAATTGGACATGGAAAGAATGGAAGTAAGTAGATAAGATAGGTAGATTTGAAAATCATCAGATTAGAGGTGGTAAATAAATCCATTGGAAATGATGATTTTACCAAGTAGGAAAAAGGGGGGGGGGGGGAAGAGTCCAAGTTAAGGAGAGTTTGTAAAAGAGAATAATATAGAAATGTAAGCTGAGGCCAAATTGTGAAAAATATTCAAAAGCTAAAAAGAAGAGTATTATTGATCATGGAGGCAATGGGATACCACCAGAGGTTCTTGAATTAGGTGACAGATTAAAGCTGGCTTTAGGAATATTAATCTGGCAATGATGTAGAAAAAGGACTGGAAAGGGAAAAAGGACTGGCAAAGAAGCCAGTTAGATTAGTACAATAATCTATAGTCCAGAGGCAATAAGGGACTACACTATGGGGGTAGTATGAAGAAGGATGTGGATGAAAGAGATATTGCTGAAACAGAATCTTTTAAGATTCAGTAACTGTTTGGATATCAGGATTGAGAGATTGGATTTAAGTGAACCCAAAGTTACAAATTTAGGTGATTATAAGAATGGTGGTGCTCTTAATAAAAATACGGAAATCAGTTAGAAGGCAGGATTTGGGGAGAAAGTTGAGTTCTGTTCTGAGTCAAGTTGCTTTTTAGATATCTATAGTACATCCAGTTAGGGATGTTCAATATGAAGTTGGCGATTC
The DNA here is from genome assembly GCF_902635505.1 of Sarcophilus harrisii. Classification (NCBI taxonomy): domain Eukaryota; kingdom Metazoa; phylum Chordata; class Mammalia; order Dasyuromorphia; family Dasyuridae; genus Sarcophilus; species Sarcophilus harrisii. Next base: position 423,550,507 of record NC_045427.1, read on the forward strand.
AAAATTCAGGGAAGAGAAAATGTGGCTAGATACAAAGACCTGGGAATCTGTAGAGAAGTAACGGTTGAATCTGGGAAAAACTGAAAAAAATCACCAAGAGAATGTATAAAGAGATGAGAGTACAAAGCAGAGTCCTGGTACACCCATGAATCGGAGGTAGGACAAGAATAATGACTTTCTTCTAAAGGAAGCTGAACAAAAGCAAACAGACCAGTAGGAAGAGGACCAGGAAAAAACCGTGTGGTGAAAATGTAGGGTAGGGAAGAAAAGTGTCTAGGAAGAGAGACTGGTACCACCACAATGTCAAATCCTGAAGAGGTATAATTAACAACAAAAAGCTATAGATTTTGGCACTTCATTGATAATCTTGAAGAAAACAGTTTCAGTTTTCAAATTAAAAGTCAAATTAAAAGGGGTTGAGAAGAGAATATGAGGAAAGAAAGTAGAAACAATAATATTAATATAATATTTATTGATAATAATGTATTGATATACCAAAATTGAGTTTGGCATCTCAGCTCAAAACCTAGCTCAAGCTAGGATTTTGTTGCTTTTTTTTAATGGTGGGTAAGATCTCAGTATATTTATAAGCAACAGAAAAGGGCTTTGTGAATAAGAAGTGAAGAGAAATTAGGGAGAAATTAAGATTAAGTCCCCAGAAAACATAAAAGATGGGAAGAAGAGCGCAGTTAGAAAAATTGTTATTTGCAAAAATAATGGTATCTTTTCTTCAAGTATTAGGAGGAAAGAAGAGGGTGTTATTGGGGTAATAAGGAATGTGAAGAATGTGAAATTGTAGAGAAAATGGAGTTTGCAGCAGATCATTTTGAATTTTTTGTCAAGGTCTCCTGCTGAGAGGGAGAAGGAGAAGGAATTGACATGCATAAATGAGGGTTTGTTTGAGAATGAATAATCTGTGATGGACCTAGTCAGTAAGGCTCCAATAGAATTCAGTAGTATACATACAGAAACAAAGACAGACAACATAGAGAGAGTTAAGGACAAATGGGCAAAGGAGAAAAAGGAAGAGAATAGTAAAAAGTTGACTCAGTTACCTATATGGTCAAGATTTTTAAAGGAAGGTAAGGCTAGAGAGCAAGAGTGATAGCAAGGGAAATCAGGAAGGGGATTAGTGGTAACAGCAGAGAACAGGTTTAGAAGAATGATAAATTGCTAGGATCAGGTAAGGAAAATTCAAGGTATAGATCATAGACATGTAATACTTATGGGGGATGAGTGTATCAAATATGAACATCCTGTGTGATGCTTTTATATAGTGCCATAATATCAAGAGAATTATGCCACTCAATGAGCATGGAAGGACCCACGTAAGATATATATTAATATTGAGTATAGAGGCCAGTAGTTCTTTGTGGTTAGATACAAATGAAATAACATTTTTAAAATAGTATGCTTAAAAAAACAGCAAAATGGCAGGTCAGCATAATATTTCAATCAAAAAACTTAATCTGATTATACTGGGAGAGGATTTTATAGAAATTAGACAATGGGAATAAAATTAAGAGTCAGGAAGCACAATGAAAAAATGTTGCAAATGATTAGTTATGAGAATTACATGACTGTAGGCTACAGTCAGACTTGAAAGAGCAAGCTTCTACACCCAACACAAAAATGTAGAAGTTATAAAAATGTTGTATTGGCAGTATGAGCTTACTCCATTTAAGGAAACAATTATCCCAACAGAATATAAGTTCTTTGCTAGTAAGACTGTTTTTGGTTTAGTATAGTTGTTAATTTGTATTTTTAGTATGTAGCCCAAAGTGTTTAAATGAAAATTTAATTCTAAGGGATAAACTAAAGGGGCATAATTTATACCATCAAGTAAATCTTAGCTCATTAGTTTCTTATATCACTGAAAGGTACACACTGGTTCCATCTTCAGTGAATTCATGAAGTGGAACAGCAAGAGTTAATGCTATCCTCTGTGTGTTTTGAGCTCATCTCAATTTCTCTTTAGTAATTCTTACCTTTGCTTTTAAAAGTATCAAGACTGAAGCCATCAATGTCTCTCAGAAAAGGTTCAAGTTTCTGAGCAGAGAACTAAGAAACAAAACAAAACAAAACAACCACTTTCACAATCACCTCCACTTAACTCAATAAAGGGGAAAAAAACATGAATTATAAACTAAATTCTAAATGTTTATTAACATGATGTCTCAAGTTAATTCACTGTATAAATCAATTCATCTAAAAAGATAATGGACTGAAATGACTCATGTACACTGCTTCCTAAGTACTGGAGGATTGCTGTTAATGTGTGAATCTTTTAGGGAAGTTTTTTTTTTTTTAAATGTAAAAACAATTCATATTTTATACATTATAACATGGTTAACCCTTCTTTGGGGTCAATACTTTTCCAGGATACAAAAGCATTTTTCTAACCCAAGCATCTTACCTGAAAACTGGAAAGAAGGAGACAGCCAAGGCGTTTGCTTTCAGCCAAGTCTATGCTGATAGATCTGCTGAGCTCTAATACACAAAAGCATCACCGTCACACTAAAAAAAGTCTAATATCTTTATAGTTATAGCAAGATTCTCATATGTGTAAAAATAAGTCCCTTTAGGCACAATCTAATTTAAAATAGGAAAACCTCTAAGATTTTTTTTATTGATTGAAAGAGAAATCAAATATATTTTATTCTTCTCTTATCAGGAAATGAGGTAGTGCACATAAATTTCCAAATAACTAAGCTTACCCTTTTAAGTAATAAAGCTTTGTTTAAAAAAGATAACATATCTAAAATGTATTATAGAGAACGACAAATAAGAATTCAAAGAAACATGTCAAGACTTGTATGTAACATGGAAGTGAAAGATAAATCAAAAAATAAAATTATAACTGGAAACAACTTTAAACAGCAACAAAACTCAGATAAGCAACAATGGACAATATTGGTTCTAATTTATTAGAGTTAAGGTTCATGCCTTTTCATTTAACTAGTACTGTATAAAGATACCTATACTATCAATTACAATCACTTTTCTATGTGTATTGTGTATATATAAAAATAAATAAGATGGCTATAATGGATAAAGAATATAGGTTACCAGAGACAATTGTGAATATGGTAAAATTTCTGAGCTTAGATATCAGAAATGTGTTTTATGTGAGATATTATGACATTTTATGTTTTATCACCATACCTGTGATACCCTGGTGAAAGGGTGGCAGTGACTTCCGAAGGTTTGTTTCTTTCATGCTAGCCCTTCGCCAGGACTGACGCTTAGCTTTTTGATTGTCGTTATTTTCTTGTGGGGCCATATAAGTGGGCTTGAGATCTTGATTTTTTCCTGTTTTAGGACTGTTCTCAGAATTCTTTCTTTTTCTTGAGACATCTTTGGTAGTCTCCGGGAAGGCAGAAGATACAGTACAGATTTTCAGAGAGGCAGGGCTTGATGTTAATTGATGATCTTGAGTCTTGGGCTCCACTGCTTTCTCTTCAAGCACTTATGACAAAATGTTAAAACAAAAAAATCTACTACCAACCAAACATCGGATAAAATATAAAGCAAACAGGCAAAAAAGAACCTGCTAGTACTTCAAACTAGAGAAACATATACAGAAGACTGGGAATACAGAATTCTAACGCTGGTTGGAGAGAGAGGGGGATATGTAGGGAGCAGTTCAGTGTCAAAGTTTAAAAAAAGCCTTGCAGGTTTCTCCAACCTTGTGAGAAATTATGTATCCCTTTTGGGCAAATAGAGTGGGGAAAGAGGGAGATAAAATCTGAGGTTAGTGATTTCATCAGAGTAGTCACCTGATTGTAAAGACTCCCTCTTCTGTTGCAAACCTGTAATTTAAAGTCTCAAGAATTGTCTGGCTCACTAAGAAATTACTTTTTAGTATGAGTTAGAGGCAAGACTTAAGCACATTAAGAGTAATCAAATAACTTTCAAAGTATTGTTAGATATACCTGCCACATCACTGAGAGATTCTTTATGCATTTGATGAAAGAATCAATTGCCAATGAGATAAAATGACTCAAAAAAAAATGGCCATTAATCTCACATTCCTCAGTGTTGTAATGCTTTTTATTTCTCAAAGCATTTCCACACTATGATTTTAGCTTCACAATTTCCCTGTAAATACTTCATGGCAAATATTGTTCTCATTTTTAAAAGGTTAAAAAAAAGAGTGAAATTAAGTGGTTTATCAGCAATGTTAGGTATAACTAGGTCTAAAAACCTCTACAGCACTTGATAGTTTCGTAGTCTAAAAATCTTGAATCTGAATTTTCTGGAGTGTAAATAGATTTTTTGAAACACACAAGTTACACTTAAGAACCCTAAACTGATTAGCAATAAACCTTTAACCTGTTGGTTTTCTCATCTGGGATGGTACATTCCTGACCCATTTATCACTAAGGATTCACCATATTGGTGCAGATATGTTATCAGCTTTAGTCCTACAGTAGATGAGGTCTCCCAAACTCAAGCAATCAACCAGCTTCAGCATCTTCGACCCCTTCTCTACCCCACAAGGTAAATAAGCTGTTTATATCCTAATGCCTAACAAACATATAGGAAGTGAGCATATTTCCCAGCCTTTTGCAATCAGAGGGTTATCATAGTAATTTGTTTTCTTATTACTTTCAAACCACATTATAATATCTCTACCCATCATCAAATTCACTATAATTTTGGCTCTAAAATTTGCCCTTCTAGTCTTATTTAACATTATTTACTTTCATGTACTATCTAGCCAAAAATTTCATTAAGCTTACTGAATTAAGTCTGAAGACTGAATCAAGAAAGCTCCCCACAGCAACCTTTTTATTAGAACACTGGGACTAATTTATTCAATGGCTTCTACCAACTCCATAGTTATCTTCCTGTCACATAGCTAGCAAATCCCTTTAGCTCACTTGCCAACCTCAAGCTTCTTAAGCTGTCACTCCAAAGCACTTGCCTAGTCACAAAACCTCCCTCTTTAACCTTGATCTTTATTGTCACCTAGTCCACGATACTCTTGTCAATGGCCCTACTTCCTGACATTTACTAAAACTGGGTCTTCCCCTAAAGATACCACTTCCCTAAAGATTCTCTGTAATGCTAGCTACCCCTTTCACTTTCTTCTAACTCTCAGAACTCTTCCTCACCAATGACATTCTCAGAGTCTTTATCATTATTCACTAATCTTTACCTTTGCTCATTCTCTCTTGATTCTTTTAACTACCATTTACCAACTTCCTACCTTTTCCAATGACTTCAACTTCTGGCTTTATTTATACCACTATTCTTTACTTTCCTCTCTTCATAGTCTTGATCCTATGGTTGGTCATTTTGCTATTTTCTCCTCTATCCTTGAATCCTTTAATCACTTAACCTTCAGCTATTCTTGCCTTGGGTAATCAACACCATTATGCAGTCTGTCCAGTGCTGTTGAATGAATTCCCAAAACTAACCTGGCTACAAAGTCATGTTATTCTGACTACCACTGGCACATCACCACTTCATGGCAATCTATTCATCTTAGTCATTTTCTGTCACATTACAAATAGTGCACATTCCCAACTTCTCAAATCCTTAACTCTCTATCCCCCTCCATCTTTAGTTCACTGCTCTCTTCCCCTTTATTGTCAAACAGTGTACAATCACTATCACAATCATTTTCTTCATCATCCATATCTTTAACTTTTCTCGGCTTTGTTTTCTCTCTCAACTATATTTCTGAAATGAGTCAGTCACCTAATTGCCAATCTGAATAGAGATTTTTTTAGTTATGTTCTTTGAATTCTCCGCACATGATACAGTCCTTCAACTCAAAAGAAGCAGCTAGATGGCTCAATAGATAAATACAGCTGAACCTGGAGTCAGTAAGACCTGAGTTCAAATTTTGCTTCAGATACTCACTAGCTGTATAACCCTGGGCAAGTTACTTGTTTGCTTTAATTCACCTGAGAAGAAAATGGCAAATTACTGCATTGTGTTTGCCATAATGCGTTCCTGAAATCTCATTTGGGTTCAGACACAAGTAAACAACAGTCTTCTTAATGGTTTGTCCTCCCTTGGCTTCCATATCAGTACCCTCTTCTGGTTTTCATTGTACCTCTATGATTATTCCCTCTATCACCTTCATTGGTTCTTCCCATCTTCCATGCCCTTAATATGGTCATCCTCTGAAGATCTACCCTGCCTTTTTCTCTTCATTAATCCAATTCACTCTCATGGCTTCAATTATCTCTTCTATGAAGATAAATTATATTCTATTTTTAACTGCTTGGAGGATTACTCCAACAGGGTACCTCAAAGTCAACCTGTCTCCAGTTACCCAGGAACAGTCTTGAAATCATTGGTAGATTCAGAGGAAAAGGAAAAAAAAATCAACTCAGGTCAAGTTTTACCACTTTTTTATCTTTTGCTTTCATCCTTCTTTTCAACTCCTATCACCCTAATTTAGGTCCCAGTTATCTCTTGCCTGTAGTCTCATTATAGATTCTCAACCATTTCCCCCTTTCTTTTTTAATCTTCTCTCTCTTATTTATGCTTCACACATATGCTGAATGTAGCACTCTTCTGCTAAAAAATTTTCATGGGCTCTCTACAGTCAAAGAAATACAATCCAAATTTCATAGTCCTATCTTCCCAGTATACCTTACATTTTTTGGGTAAAGATCTGTAATTTCATTTGGGTGGCATGTATATGTTTAATAAATACATCCTAATTTTCACCTGTAGTACTCACCTCTTGTTGCCTTAGAATCATTCAATGAAGTCAATTTGGGTGGAGAATCCTAGATAGCAAAGCAGCAAGAAGATTCACCCTGTACAGTCTGCTCACAAACTACCAGTTCCTATTCCTGCGCCTATCTCCCATTCCTTAAAGACTGTATTACGTCCCTCCTCCAGAAATCTGCTTATGTCATTTTCCCCTAACTGGGAAAATCTTTTTCTGCAGCCACTTTTGTTCCCTGAAATTTCCATGAATGTTTCTAAGCCCAGCTTATATTAACCATTCTATCTATATAGTCCTCCTTTATCATTCCAGATAGAATTGTTTCTTAAGAGATTATACCAACTATATGATTCATATGACACACATAACACCTCATAGCAATTTATGTATACATCAAATCTTCTTGTACTAGATTCACAGAATGTTAAAATAGGAAGAGACCTTAGAGATCATACAACTCTCTAAATGAGAAAAATGGGTCTCAGAAAGTTTAAGTGACCTTATTCTGAGGTCCAAAAGAGAAAGGACTGTTTTACTGAAATTTGTAACTTTCCTACTCCTCTTCTCAAGTCCTGGACACAGGACCCAAAACATAGAATCTACTCAGGAAATGTTAGGGGACGGAGTGTCAGAAGAATGACAAGAAGCACAAAGAAGGGAGTGGAAGTAAGGCCTAATGAAAAGTACAAAGCTGAGGGAGGTTAAGATTTCAGAGACAGGGAAGAGTGTCCAGTTGGGGCAGGGTCTGTTTTTCTTGTCTTTGTATCCCAGAGCCTAATATGACCATAGCAGGTGCTTCCAAATGCATGTAAGATAGGAATAAGGATTGGGGAGGGGCTGAGAGAGGGGCAAAGAGGCAGAGACAGGGGCCGTTTCCAGTTGTCCTGATCTTTGTATCTAATCACTGGACCCATATGGCTCTAGAGAAGAAAGTCTCCCTCCCTTAAATCCAATTCACTTGTACATTAAGGCATCACCTCCCTGATGTCATTCATGGTCCTCTTTGAAAGAGATGGGGAAAATGAGGCAGGGTCTATTTTCCCTTTTTCTTCCTATTCCCAGAATCCAGCACAGCAGGAATTAAAGAAAAAAAAGTTAGCTCCTGAGCACTTCCTGTGTGGAGCACTACGTTTTGCACGTGACACACACCTGAAGTTTTACACAGCCTCCTTACACCTGCGCTCCTCCAAGCGGTGAGACTGCCCCCACCTAGCCCTGGGCTGTTCCCCGTCAATGAAATCCTCTGCGCCTCCTTTAAAGTCCCATCTACAAAGAGCAATCTCCCCAGTCCTCTAAATTCGGGTGCCTTCCTCTCTAATTTAACCTGTCTCTGTTGTGTCTACTTAGAACGGTGTCCGCGACGAGGGAGGCAGACTGACAACTGAGCCAAAGAAGGGAATAGCACAGAGGGGGGATAAAGCCAGAGGAGGGAAGGAGTGACGGGGGTGGCAGCAGGGGGGTGGGGGGGGAACAAAGGAAGGACCAGAGAAGGGCACGGGAGGATGGGAAGAAGCAGTACGGGAATCGCGGGCAAGGGGCGGGGCGGAGCTTCCTCACTTCGGGAATCCTTCGGTCCGGACCAAAGCTTCCGCGCCTGAAATACAAAGCTGCTCATCAGTCTCCCGCAGCCCGACGGACACTCTCCCTTCCCGCTCTCCGCCGGCCAGTACCTGCAGTCCCCGGTCCCCGGGTCCGCAGGCTGAGCCATCCTCCCGACACCGCCACCTCTAAAATTCCCGCGCAAAGCGGCAAGCGCGTCGCAGCACTGCGCCTGCGTGGCGGCCAGACGTCTCCCGGAAGTGGGAAGAAGGTAAACACTCCCGATATGAACAGACCTTATGGCGTCATCGCGCAGTGCGTCCCTCTCGGGAAGAACCGTTATCTTTTGGTGGAGGCGTTAACGGTCGTTCAGTCCCGCCTTTCTGGAGTAAGCCTGGGGGCAAGCGCGTTTCCCTCTGGTGGTTTCCTCCTGCATTGCAACCCGGGCGGCCCTTGCTTCCCTGCCACGTCGCGGCCCGGGGCGTGGGCCCTCGCCCCGCCCCTCTGGGGCGATGAGGCTGCTTAAACCTGGGAGGCCGCGCTGGGCCTGCCTCGTGGGTGCTGCAGGAGGCCGGATGGTGCCGCTAGGCCCAGGCTCTTTGGTGACGAAGGCGTTTCATAATGTAGATTTTGTCCTAAACCTCTGCGGGGAGCCCCCTGTCCAAGCTATTTATTCCCATCACACGGTTTGGCCCCCCTCATATATACGCAGGGCTCGGTTTCCACGTGGAGAAACTAAGGGTAAGTAACTGGCAGGCTGGGCGCGCCACCGTTGTCTTCACCTCCCCCTAACAACTGGCGCCCTGTTGCTGTCCCTAGGTGATAACGGGCTGTCGTCATGGCAACCTTTGGAGGAAACGTGCTTTAGCCAACGTCAGCCCTCTCTTAAACTCGGCCTCCAGGGGTGGCAGGCTGTGCCGTGCTCTAATCCTGGGCGCTGCTCACTGGCGCTTCGCGGCATCCCTCGCTTCCTTCCAGAACCGGCTCAGGCTGCCCCAGGAGGGAGCAGGATGCTCGGGAAGCGGTGCAAGTCTAGGTCTTCAGGCAAAAACTGAATGCTTTTTGTGGGGCGTTAGCGGGGGGGGGGGGGGGGGGGGGGGGGGGGGGAATATTCGTATAGGTTGGACTAGATGGCCTGGGAGGTATTTTTCAACTCTGATATTTTATGAGACTTTTCCTAGTCCTGACGGCGCTATTAATACTTTCATCCTCTTAATTTTTCTTTGCATTAATTTGTGAAGCCCCCCTCCATAAAACATAGTAGCCCTTTGAGATCAGAGATTTTGTTTGTTTTTGAGGGGTCTCTTAGTTTGCCTAGCACATTTGCATATAATAAGTGCGTGAGAAATGTTGAATGCTATTATTGCGTTCTTAGTTTTGTTCTTTTTAAACAATTACATTTCACTGCTGAAGTTTGTGACCATAGTCCTTTTTAAACCCCAAAAGGCCCCAGAAGATAAAAGACCTAGAGGTTTCCCTTAGGGTTTGAAAACCAGTTGAGGAAAATCAAAGTGCACACCAAGTTCAGGATGTTTTACTGTAGATTTCTGTTCAATATTTAAAAACTTCCTGCCAATTAAAACTTTGCAAAATGTGAATGTACTGCCAAGGGAGCTAATTATCAATGGAGGGTCTTCCAAAAAAAAAGTCTTATGATCATTTGTTGAGCTGATTATGGCGAATCTTTGAACTAGATACCTCTGAGACCCCTTTCTACCTTAGATTTTTTTCATTTTTTTTTTCATTTTCATTTTTTCATTCTTAGGACTACTTCTTCCCTTACTTAGATGGCAAGGACTATTGTAGTATTGAACTTTATCCAAAAGCATCTCAGGTCTTTGTAAAGGGTTTCAAAATTGTCCAGTGATCAGAATAGACAATGGAAGCAGATTCTTTTAAACAACTCTTGTGACATACTTTATTTCAGATCTACAACCATTAAAAACCCTTCATTAAGTATACACTGTACAGCAATTCCAATGTATGAAATAGAAAGAGGAAGAAGGGACAGCTGGTAGATTAGAACATAGTCATCGTAGCATCTGGTCCTGGGAAAGAAACCTTAAAGACAAGAGTCAAAGGAGAGAGCATTTCAACTTGGAATGCTCATTGTTACTGGAAACGGCTAAATCCAAAGATGCGTCAGTCCTTTTCCCCCTCTACCAGGGAGCTTTCCCTTGTGGGGCAGGAATTTCTCTTGACCATATGTTCTGAAAGATACACAGACTGAAGCTGAGTCTAATGTTTTTTCTAGGCTGAACTTGGGAAGGCAGTTTCACATTATCTGCTGGTGGAGGGAGGATCCTGAATGAGATGAGGCAGTGTCTAACCCAAAATGAGATTTCTTGAGCCATTTTTGGTAACAATCTAAAATGTCCCACAAGGTCTCCTGGGAAGATGTGAGGAATAAATCGGACCAGGGATTAAGTTTGAGTTTCTTTCAACTTCTTTTCAAGGGACACAATGATGGAGATTTGAGAATCCTGGCAAAAAAGAGATACTTACCGAAAGGTAATCTCACAGATTTAGGAGATTCTACTGATCTCTGTGCCTCCCTAGTCCTCAAATAGTACCTTTTGTCTTCAGATTTGCCCTACTTCTCACTCAGACTCATCTATCCTTTCTATAAGTTGTCTTAGAGAAGAGAGGAGAGTTCAATCTCAAACCAGAATCCATATAGTTTCTATATAATGACCCAATCTAGGGTAAGAAAGCGCCTTAGATCTCAGAACATAAATCTTCAAGCTCATCATAGTTGGTATCTTTTCAAAGTTTTGAGGAACAAAGAGCAAGCTCCATTCTCTAGAATTTTCCTCATCTTGCCCCCTACCATGTTACCCCCATGTATGGTATTTGAAGACATCTATACAACTCATTTATGGGATTGGTTCTGCCAAATCCTATGATCAAGTGAGGTTCAGAGATTTTTGTAATAATCTGATCTCAAATTTGGCCAATTCCACATTGCTTCCAAAGACTGGACTCGATTTCCCAGATATATTGGTGCTGTTGAAAGTGCTGTACTACTACCCTTTCCATAAGACCCTGTGCAGGAAGGTGCCAAGAACCTGTTTCAGTGGGTGATAATATACAGAAGTGAGCCCCCCACCATTCTCAGGCATCAAGTAAAACACCTGAAAATTTAGTTTTTAAAAGTATCCCTTCTGATAATTGGAACAATGATCTTTAAATCAGTTGGCCATCTGTTATCACTTTTATTGTCCTGAAAACCCACTCCTGGGAAACATGCTTCAGAAGCTCCCTGTATTGCCATTCCTCTGGTGTATTTTTTCCTCTTGAGTCAAAAGCACCTACCTCAAACTTCAGTTTGGCAAAACCAGTGTTATCATCCTATCTGTGAATGATGTTTTCTCATAACCCGAAGTTAAGGATAGTCAAGTTTCTAGAGAAAATTCAAATTATCAAAAATTCTTGACCTTAGGGAGACTTCAAAACCTTTTTCTCCACATGTTCCCCTAAATTTTAATCATTCTTAAAATCCTCAAGTGAGACTGGGAAGTAGCCCTAATTTTCCAGGCAGGTGAACTAAGGCACAGACTGGAGGAGCACATTAGATAAAAGTATGAGCCTGTGTTAGTCACAGTGGGAACATGGAAATATGATGGATGCTCTGGGTCTCCAGAGATTATCAAATCTTATCAATGAATCTTCTCATTAAGTGGGATCTTAGAAATAAAGTACATACTTTTCCTCTTTTACTGATAAACTGAGGCCCACAAAAAAGGGACTTGCCTAACTAACCTTGAGCACAATGAATTGAGAGGGCTGGTACTTAGAACCTACCTACATGTCTTGATTTCTAGTCTAGTGTTGTTCTGCCTACTACATTTTACCAAACAGTTCATAAATCCATATGCCACAGTGACAGACTAACGGCTTTTGATTTGGATCTCCCCTTTTTGTTCAGGGATGCTCTCTCTACAGTTTCCTGCTGTCCCTAACTTGATCAACTTTCTGCTGTGGAATGCAGCATCTACCAACCCAAAATTTTGGCTATCAGAGGTAGAAGCCAGTCAGAATGTTTTCTTAGAGGACTAAGGAAATAAATTTGGGCACTAATGAGATTGATCATTTTATCTCCTTTAAGGTCTTTAAGAGAAAAATCAGATGCCCTTTCTTCAAGTCTTTAGTTATTAATAAGCAGAGCTGAGAGGAAAAGAGAAGCTAAGGAATCAGCTGTTAAGATATATAGACACTTTTCCTAGACTGGGAACAAGATTAATTTTTGTAGACAGACTAGATATCCTCCTATGTGATGTGATTTAAGGGGATTCTGACAGGATCTTCTGTTAGCTTTCTAACTACTTATGGATGCCTGAAAAAATCACATTCTTCTTCTAAGTCTTGAAGGTTTTCCCAAACTCAAATATTCCTGGCAGGAGTAATCAATAAATCTTCACCAGCAATCACTAAGGCGTTGCTGACATTTAGCTGTGAGCAAAACCCTGCAAGAATGAGCCATGGAAAGGGATATAGGAGAGCAAAAAAATGCCTGAAGCCAATAGATAGGGACCCTGGAAATGCCCTCCAGATTTTTACTTGAGGATACTCCTACCTGGAAAGGGAAAGAAATGGGTCAAGAAGGGGAAGGGGGGAATGAATAGGTAAGCTATGAAAAAGAAAAGAATGGTAACTGGGAGAACAGAAGATGCTGGAAGGGATAAGGACTTGTAGGATTGTTCAGAGGTGAAAGGAAAGGTACTTCAGGTTATCGGAGTCATATGTTTGCAAAACCTGGATATGGATTCATCAAACATCTGGGGAAGTACCCAGTCTCTAAATGAAGTTGACAAGAAGCTTCTTGCTCTTGAACCTTTTATCTAAGCAGACTTAGAGCTGAAAATTAGAATTTGACAGCACCATTGTAGAGCTACTAGGAAACAGGGAAAGCAGGAGTAGGTTAGGAGCTCCTGGCTCAGCTCTTAAAATATCTACACAGAAGGTATGAGCCCTGGACATGATATTTTGCAGGTGGCATCAGGTTCTTGGCAGTGCTACTGCTGAGGTTGGACTTAGGTAAAATCCGATCAGTTTTTTCATGTTGCTTTAATCCAGCTTGACCCAAGATGGAAGAGAAACAGATTTTAATACTGCAGAAAAAAAACCATAACATGCCAAAATGTGTATGTGTGTGTGAAGCAAAAAATCCTATAAACTTAAGAGTTCTGCAATAAATGGCAACGTGGACATGAATATGAATTCTGAAAGGGGATTTTAAATGAACATAGGATCTTAATTATGCTGCAAAGATTTGAGTTGATATTTGAAGAAGGGATTGTGTGTCTATCAAATGTTGACCAGCTGAGTTCAGAAAGGTTTATCATAGGAAATTTAGTCAACTAATGATAAATATTTTTGGCCACAGCACTCATTAAATTATCTACTAAGGTGCAAAGAGGTTATGATTTGCATTGGTAAAGGGAGTACTTATGTTTAGAAAATCACAAGAAGGATCTTTTGATGTGCTAAAGAAAATGAGATAGAAAATATATTTCATAGCGCAGGCACTTCCAAAAGTGAATCTTAGGGAGTAGAAGACAAAATATGAGATGGATGCTAGATGTGGAAAAGCTTCAGTAAATACTTAGGGATCTTGGTGTATATGGGTTGGGAAAGTCTAGAAATTGAGATGGAGGCAGCAGGCTATGATGATATAAGGTGGCAGAAAGGGTAATCTGAGGGACTTAAAGGGATGAATCTGGGCACTACAGAGTGGTATGTAGAACCTAGAAAGAGGCTAAAATAGAACTTGGGTCAGGGTATATCTTTTTGAGGAGAAAGAGAAGTTATGGTTGGAATGCAGAAGAGTATGCCTAGTTAGAAATTGGGACTTAGTCCAAATGACATTGTCAGCTCAAAGGCAATGATAATGGTAAATAACACAGATATTGTGGTATGAAAGCATCCAAAGTGTTTTTTTTTTTCCCCACAGTTCTGTGGGGTACATAGAAAACTATTAGATTTTTTTACTGCCTTTGGCAAGGTAGAGTTAAGTGAATTAACTCAGGGTTACATAGCTAGTTCCAAGTATCTGAGGCTGGATTTGGACTTACATTGTCCTGACTCCAGGGATGGTATACATAAATTTTTCTATTCTTTAATAATAATTCTGATAATGGGTGTGTGGGTATGTATATGTGCATTCAAGGTACAATATACCATATGCATTCATAATAGACTTCATAGCCCCTAATGTATGTCTATAGAAATCAGGACTCTCTTAAGATAATGATTTTTATAATCTGAAGGTTGATTAATGAAGATGTAGACTGGTTACCTTCAGATTCTTCACCAGTAATTTTTCTACTCCTTAATAATAATTCTAATGGTTGTGAGTGGGTATATGTACATGTTTGTTATGTGGACTGTACAGACACTTGAAGCAGACAACTCTTGCTAAATTTATTGTATTAGAAGGAACTATGTATGCGTGTTGAGTTTGTGGGAATGTAGCATATCTGCGATGGGTCAAATTTCTGGCAACATACTTGTGTATCGATTGTTCATAGCTATATTCTGCGTGAGATAAGTACATAAGATAAGTTTGGAGAAGTGGATCAGAGGAGAGGGTTGTGTAATAATGTGAAGGCAAAAGGTTTCTATGCTAACATGCTAGCTGGATAGATGGATGGGCAGGGATTAGGGAAAGGTTGAGTTGTTATTGAGGTAGGAGTGGGAAGCGATAAAGATGAATGTACAAGCAGAATTAGTGAGCTAGGGACTCTGACAATATTCACTCATCAAACACAGGTTCGAGGTACATGAGAAGAAAATGGCAGAAATGAAGGGAGTTTGGACACTTTAATTAGATGAATAGTGGGATGCATAAAGCAAATGTTTTTATATGGTGACAGCTTAGGTCAGTTGTACATACAAGGTCCCTGTACAGTGGTGTTACATGTATATACTTTGTATAAAGAAATAGGTTAATCACTTTTCAATATAGCCTTTCTAAATGTTACTCTGTTGACAGAGTTGTTTTTGCAGTAGATGTTTAAGGAATGTTTGTTATAGGGAACCGAATTCTGTTCTATTAACCTTCATTTAGAAAGGAAAGGGATTATTAATGTTAATATTATTCCCATTTTGCGGATTAGAAAATTGACATTCAGAATAATTATGTGACTTGCCTGCCCATAGTCACACTAAGTCAATGACAATCAGCATAACATCGGAGGAGTCTACTGAACCTCAGGATTATAGGTTCTTGTGTATCTGGACTAGGGAATACAGACCATACTCATATATTCTACTATGAATATACAAAGGTGCAACAGTAGATAAAAAGTGAGTACAGTTGTATGGATTAATTTAATGAAACAAGAGAAAGCAGTATAGTGTATAAGAAGTTAGGAGACTTGGGTATGAATCACAGCTCCCAAATTTACTTGCTGTGTGACCCTCAAGTAAGTCACTTAATTACTGTTTCAGTTTCTTCATCTATAAAATGGAAACATATTTACTTATTTCACAGGATTGTTATGAGGAAAACACTTTGTAAAGCTTAAAATACTATATGTATTCTATTATTAACAGGGAAGGGAGATGCTGGAGAATTGGGACTTACATGTAGATAAGTCAAGACAGGAATAAGAGAATGTATAAGCCACAAGAGGATGAAGATATTTGGGCAAGAATAAGAAAATTAGAAAGGGGAAGGAAGAAAATGAACATGCTTTTTTTCTTATCAAAAACTGTGAGAATAGGATGCAAAGAGAAGGCCAATGTCTTGATCAGATATTAAGAATATATTAATGAACTGGTACACTCTGGGGATGGGGGTTCTCATTGGAAAAGGAAGACCTGCTAGGAGAAATGTTCATTGAAGGAATTAAAACTTTAGAAGAGAGTGCTTTGATAGAAATGGCATCAGTTTATAGGTGCTTTAGAGGCCTATGTGGATAGAGAGTGTTAATAGCAAAAAGCCAATGCTAAAATCTGAGTGACATTAGGAGATATGATAGGCAAGGGAAATGAATGCTACAATATTGGTTCATATTTAGTTTCAAGTGTCTAAATTATTTTCTCATTTTCCCAGTTTTCTTGGTAACATCTGTGATGTCTTCAGAAACAGGTGAAAAAAGATGAGAAAAACACACATTTGACAGAAGGGATTTCACAAAGGGGTTCCCAGCTTCATTCCTAATTTTTCCAAAAGCTATATCCGGTTGGAAACCTAGTACTATAAAGGCATGGCTTGGTAAACCAAGTAGGCAGAGGATGAACAGGTACTTCAAAATGAGAGGATTTGGAGAAAGAAGTTAGGATGAGGGATTGAGGGAAAGGAGAATAAAAGTTCTTGCTTTTATGGTTCCACAATTCCTCCTGTTATTATACCCACCCATAATTCAGGCAATTTCTCTGCCTTGGGAATGTTAGCAATACTTAAAGGCATCTGGAAATAAAAAGAGAAACAACATTCCAAAATAGTAGATTCTTTAAAATAAAAATCCCCAAACAAAAAACCCTACTTACAAATTAAAATGCTAAAAACAAAACCAAGTCAGTATTTACAGGTAATATTTTTAACCTCTTTAAAAACCAACTGTTCAGAGGTTTCCATTAGAACAATAAATGATCATATACAACTGCATGCAAGAATAGAAAAAAGTATTATACTAAAAATCAGATTTCAAAACCTCTCTCATGTGAAGGAAGAAGTTGTTTACTTGGAGATGGGCTGGCAGAGGAGAGGGGCCACAGCTTCTCTCTTCCCATGCTCCTTGGGATGGTAAGGCAAATTGGCTGGGGGTTGGTAATCCTTTATTCTCGGGTGTCCTCTTCATGAAGTGTATGTGGGGGTTTTGCTGACATGTTTGAGAGCAGTGGAGCCACACATGCCCTACCCCCACCAATGGCTTAACAGTCCCAAATGGTATCTGTATAACCTTGGGTGCTGTGCCACCTAACAGGGATATTATAGAAGGCATCTGGTGTCTTTCCACCTGAAGTGCTTTACCCCCAAATTAAAAGTCAACCCAGCAACAGTGCAATGAAATGGTAGGCCTCATCCCACAAAGACTATTTCCTTATTTCTTAATTAGGATTTGGATTTTGCCCCAAAGGATTCCTTTTGATTTTTTAGGGTGAGAGTCCTCTCTGTGATGACAGTATTTCTCTATATAGCATATCCTCCCTGCCACTTAACATGGAACACTGCACCTTTCTGATATTTCTGACCACAGCATGAACAAGAAGTTAACACCACCATTATTCAGCCAAAAGGGAATGTAGACTAATGACTTTGGATAACTTTATAAAAATCACCCAGTAGGATTTTGAGCAGGATTACCTGGGGTTCAGAGGAATATTTTCAAGTCTATTTAGATACTCAGGTGAAATAAATAAGTTTTTGCTCCAAGATGTAAATCTTGTCAGATCTGAGTTTACTGCTTTCTTAGCTCTCTCTTTGCAGTTTTTCAGGTGGGAAATTTCACAACCACCCTGGTCACAATCGGAAAGAGCAGAGTTCTATGTGCATGTGTGAGTGCACCAGAACTAAGGTGAACAGGGTACATTGGTACCTGGTGTTCCCCAGAGAGGGATCATCCACATTGGAGACTTGACTCCTTTCAGCTATCCCAGGCAGTCTATCTTGCTACTCAGCTAGAGATGAAGTTGGCTCCTGCCTTACGTCAAAGTTCTTGAAGGATGACAGAAGGGCTTGGATTGCTACTAGATATAAGCATTTCCAAGGTGGCCTTATAACCAGAAGAGGCAAATAAAAGTAAACAAGACTTTTCTTCTAAAGAATCTGGTTAGAATGGCCAGTTAAGGCTTCCAGAAATCCCTTGAAAAGTAGCCCCTCAAACGAGACTCAGTGGCTCCTAGAAGCCTATTTTGCACAGGCAGAATGGCAATGAACCACTCTGCAGCATCCTGGAGGGAACTCCGACCCATTGGTTAAGGAAATTTGGGACTGATCTCTTGAACTGTAGGGGAAGATGGCTTGAAAGGAGTGGAATGACTAAGGTAAGTGGGGAGGTAGAAACAATGGATGATCAGTTTGTGACTAGGGAAAGATCCTTAGGAGGCAGTGAATGTGCTACTAGACATTAAGGCTAAAGTATGGACAGGCTGGTGAAAATTTAGGGAGATTAGTAGACATTTTAAAATCTATGTGCAAAGCTGCATTAAACACTCTCTGGGTTCAGATTAGTTTTCCACTGAGTATACTGGCTGGGCATCTCAGGGATCACCAAGCTTGGCTGAGGCTCAAGGACCTGTTTGGCTCATAAAAAAGTGGAAAAGGGAAATTGGAAATTGAAAATTGAAATGGGAAATGTATGGGAAATGGTGGAAACAGTCCAATCCTTACATTCCTATGAACAGGAACTTGGGAAAGGGATATTGGGATATAAGATCCAATGCAACTGTTACCTATGAATAAGAACCTGGGTTCTGAATCCAAAGCAATTAATTCATATAATTTGAAATGAGCATTCTGAGATTCCAGCTGTGCCAAGTGGGTGTCTGTCTGTGGATAAGGAAACCATTGTTTAATTGCTGAACTGCCTTGTATCCCCCCTCAACTTCCCTAACATTTCAATATTTCAATGTTGCCCTGTGTCCTGATGAACAGGATACCTCTCAATAAATTACTCTAGGGATCTGGGGACAAATTAAATTATTAAAATAATATAAACTACCTTAAATATTTATAGTCAGGAAAATTCAACAGTATGTCAGGGCCTCAGAGGAGGCTCTGGAGAGTTTTTTGCTCCATAGTCCAGGAGACAACAGGTACACTTAACACCTCTCTGGCTAGATCAACTAAACTATCCACCAAGGTGATTTAGCAGGAATGTCTTCACTTTCCACTGTTCGATGTAAACATGGTATTGATGCCATTACTGCTCTAGCATGTCTGAGGAAAGAGCAAGGATTCAAGCCAATGATGTCCAAATGCTTCAAAGACAAAATCTCTGCTGGCTTCTCAAGTGTACCCAGATCCTGAGGTCTACATTCCTTGACCCTAGCCCCCACAAGTCTAGTATTGGTTTTTCGACATCATTTTTGGATATGAGCTGCCAAAGATGGAGGATGCAAAAACCCTTCTAGTATATGAAGATGCAGACTCTTCAAGGTGGGTGGCTACCCTATCATACTCCATGGAGAATCACAGAAATCCAGGGCAGCAAGAGCCAGAGATAAGAAATGTGAGAAAAGAAGGGATTATGCTGGGCCTCAGAGGAGAAGCCCAAGTCTAGTTCATCATTATGTGGTTCTGCCAGAGTCTATCATGTGTTTCAAAAGACTTTATTGGGTCTTCCCAAGGATTGGATCATGTCTTCTCAACAATGTGTGTTTGAACTGCAATGCATGGTAATAGAGATATACAATGTCATCCATTTGGTACAACCAGATTTCCTGTTAAAGCTCCTGGCCTTTTATCCCACATGGAACCAGGCACTGCTAATGCCTTCTGGCTTTACTATTGTCCAAAAAGACATCTTCCTGATGCTGTGGAAGATTATAGAGAAAAAGCATTCCTCTGAAGAGTGTAAGGTTTAAGACTTAGGCTGCTGAAATCATCTTCTCAAAGCCACAGGTGTAGGTGTACTGTGGTTGCCTGTTTGGGATATCTGTTGTTCCCAAAGGATACCTCCCTATAAGATATCCTAAGAAAGACATTTAAGTTGAGCAAAAAGTTCTTGCTACTCCCTCAGTACATAAAAAGAGGCTCCCAGAGAAGACCCCCTAATAGCGATGCTCCAACACTTAACTTTGATCTCGCCCATACCTTGGCTTCTCATCTGAAGGTTGAAGGTCACAATACTGATCCAGATGATATCCCTGCTAGTTGATACAAAAAGAATCTCTTGCATTTCTTCCTCTGGGAACCTATTCCACAGGCTTCCAGGTTTTGATGAAACATCTGCTTCTTAAATCCTCCTTCCCACGGTAAGGTGGTGTTTAGGAGACAGATGTATAGACTGTTGGACCTCTTCTGGGTCCTGTTGCCTCATATCAGCTTGGAGATTTGGCTTCTCACAATGACTGTTGGCTGAGGGGTGGGATGGGGCAAAGGGGAGTGTTGCTGTTCTGTCCCTTGGCAGCATGATCATTCGCTGGAAGAAGCTGTTCTCTCTTCCCCTCCCCGGATGGTCTCAGGGGGATGTAGTCTGCATTTAGAGGGCGAATGCCTGGTGATGGATCGGGAAGGCCGAGCAAAGCAAGAGGTCAGGGACTGGGCACTGCAGTCACACATGGCATCCTATGGAAAGAAAGAGAAGTAAAAAAAAGTTAGCTGTATTAAACGACACTGAACATATTGATGACAGGAAGAAAGGCAGACTGGCAACTGATATCAGCTTGTGACTAAGACCTCTGAGAGACATCATCAGCCTGGAGTGACTAGACCAACTTTCAAAATATTCTTGGAAAGTTAAATGTAGCTGTTTTGACCTTCAGTTGGAATGAAGTAAAATTAAAAGTGTGCCTTTTATTGTTTGTTGGATAAAAAAGATATTGCATGCAAGCAACACATATAAAATTATAAAATGTTACAAGGATGAAAATGGACTCATTCACCAAATCCTAGATAGTAGAATTGGGTTCCTATTAAAATTTGAAGGTTAGTTTAGGATAGTACTGAGAAAAACTTAACTGGAATTCATTTCTCCAAGTATTGGTACAAGCTAAAAATATTTTACAAACAAGTTTTGTTAGACTACTACGAATGACATATCTCAGATCTCAAGCCCTTAAGGAAATGAGAAGTTTTTTTTGGCAGGAGGCTAGGGAAGAGAGTAATCTTTCGGATTAACATCAAGAAAATTGTGCTTCTCCATAAAATATCCCTTCATACTCTGGAGAAAGAAGCTTGAGCTACATGGATCATGGAATTAGACTAATGTGATAATCTCCAGGTTCCTACATTATATGAATACCTGTTGTCATAGCATAAAGGATATACTTTTTAAAGTATACCTCCAATTCATCTAGAATGTAAACTGCTGATTCCACTTACTATGTTCTCTATGTATCCTAAATCTTGGGATATCTTCAAGGTTAACCTGCTAGAATCCTTTGGGAAGTGGCATAGTTGCTCTTTGTTCATTTCAGATATAAATGTATAAATCAGATCAGCCATCAAAAAAGGTAATGAAAGGGTAAAGGTTATGAGATCTGACTTGAAAGGTAATTAGAAATAGGATTCTTTAGACAGTTTCTAGAATCTAGAGGTGAGTGAAGTTTAGGGAGATTGTGAAGGGAAAAATGTATACTACAATGAGATTGATACATTGCCTACTGTACACCTAGATACCATATCAGTTGTTAATGGAGGTGTGAACTAGTCTAGTTATTCTGTTGAGATTCTTCCAGATGAATTACATTTTAACTATTCCTGCCTTTATAAAGTAATCCTTTGGCAGTTTAGAATGGCACTGAATAAATAATTTGGGGAGTATTGTCATTTTTAATGTCTAAACCTATTCATGAGCAAATTTTTCTCTTTATAATTGTATTTCTAGAGTTTCTGGGCATTTTGGTAGGTTATTTTATATCCTACAGCTTTGCAAAAGTTTCTTTTGATTTTCATTGCACTTTCTGGTATTCTTTAAATATATGATCATATCTGCAAAAAGCAATAATTTGTTCCTTTTTTGCTTATGCTTATTTCCTTGATTTTTTAAAGTTGTTACATTGTGCATGATATCAAATAGTACTGGTGACAAATATTTTTGTTTTATCCTGTTATCAGAAAGGCCATAAATTTAACCCCATTATATATTATTGTTGGCTCTTAGTTTTTGGAGAGAGACTATTTACAATGTTAAGGAAGGTTATTATGTTTTCTGGTGGGTTTTTTTTTTTGTTGTTGTTGTTTTTTTGGCTGAGGCAATTGGGGTTAAGTGACTTGCCCAGGGTCCCACAGCTAGGAAATATTAAGTGTCTGAGACCAGATTTGAACTCAGGTTCTCCTGACTTCAGGGATGGTGCTCTGTCCACTGTGCCACTTAGCTGCTCCTGTTTTTTGTTTTAAATGAGAAATGTGTATTGTAACTTATTAAAAAAAACTTTTTCTGCATCTGTTGATATAATCACATGTTTTTGTTCTGGTTATTGTTTTAATAATTTGAAACAATTGCTAATAAGTTACTAAATTGTGAATACACTGCTTGATATATATCTCACACAGATCAAAAAAGGATAGGGCCCAAATGTACAAAAATATTTCTAGCAGCTCTTTTTGTTGTAGAGGAAAAAAAAAGTACCCATCAATTGGAAAATGACGGAAAAAATTATGGTATGTGAACAAGATAATAATGGATTGTGCTTTTAAAAATGCCCAAAAAGGTAGTTTCTGAGAAACCTGCGAATACTTGTATAAACTCACATGTACAACAAAGTGAACAGAATCAATAGAAAAACATATATAAAAACAATATGGTTTTATGTTATAAAAACAATATGGTTAGGGAAAAAAACCAACTTAGAAAGACATAAAACTTTGATTAAAGCAATAATCTAAGGTACAGATGATGATACATACTTATTTCCTGACAGAGAGTTGATAGAATCAAGATGAGACACTTTTTTACATGAACAACATGGAAATTTGTTTTGCTTGTCTAAATGTATTTGTTACAAAGCTTTTTTCCCCCTCCCACATGAGATAAGAGAAGAAATGTGCTTGCTGATTGAAAAGGAAAGAAAAAGCTCTCTTTCCAGGATAGAGAAGGATCATAGAATCACAGAATGATATAGATAGAAGGAAATAAGGAAACCTCCTTATTTTACCAGAATGAATACTGTGGAGCAGGAAGAGAAAATGATTTGATCAAGATCATCCAGCAACTTAATATTCATGTGGGCAGACAATATAACTAGAAAGAACCTATCAAGTATTGCTAAAGATCACACACACACACACAAAAGTAAATGGTATTTTCACCACAGATACAGAAAGCAAAGTATTCAGAAGAAAAAAAGCAAATTAGGAAGTAATTGGTTAAGAAATATCAGAAAATAAGGATGTGGATTTAAAATACAGGAATTCAGGTTTCGGTCTAGGCTTGCAACTAGAATATCTGCAAATTTAAATAGGGGCTTTAAAACTTTATTTTCACTAAGCTAGATACCACTGAGAATGGCTATACTGGAGGAAGATTAACCCTGGAGATACTCAGAAGTTTATAAATTTATGATGTTCAAGTGAGATATACTGCTCATTTTTATGCAATTTTGAGGATTGCCTGAAGAACTGAGAGGTTAAATTCACCCAGGGTCACATAGCCAGTGTGATGCTAGAGCTAATTTTCTTTCCATTCTGACATATACAACCTCTCTTTTAAATTTAAAAGCTCTAATGTACATAAAAAATGGGAAATAAAGGAACTCACAGTGCTTAGGACCACAGGTACTTATGATAACTGTGACAGGCATGTCAGAACTGCTTAACTTGTACTTCTTAGGATGGTGATATTTGGATTAGAAATGACAGAATACTTCATAGAGAGCTGATATACATACATAAGAGATTGCGTAAGTGTCCTTAATTTAATGTCAACAGATCTAATTTATTAATCTATTTTGTGTACACTGGATTAGGCACTAGGGATACAAATGCAAAGGAATGAACTGCATCAGTTAAGAATTGATATATGATTGTTAAATTACAATGATCTTTGAAAGGAAGAGGTACTACAGAATTTTAACAGGAAAAATGTCATTTTTCAAAATGAAGATAATCTGATTTTAATTCCTAGTAAAATTCTAGGAAAAGAGTTCTTGGGGTCCATGAACTTGTTTTGTTTTTATTTTAATAGTATTTTATTTTTCTAAATACATGCAAAGATAGTTTCCAGCATTCACCTCTGCAAAACTTTGTATCCCAATTTTTCTTTCTCTTCTCTCACCTCCCCAAGACGACAAACAATCCAATATAGATTAAACATGTGCAATTCTTCTAAACATGTTCATAAATTGGTTTTTAAAAAATATTTTGCTAATTGTATTTTGGTATAATTAGTTTCCTTTGTTATTTCATTATTTAAAATATTACTCTTAAGAAATAGTACTTAGGTTTCATTGGATCTCCAATGGGGCAAGTGATACAAGAATGTTAAGAAAAGAAACATTCAATAAACATCTATAAAGGGAATGACTGATCACAAAAAGCAGAATAGTTTTTGCAAGAATAGGCCTTGTTAGAATAATTTTTTTTAGGTGAGATTATTAAACTGGTAGATCAGAGGAACACTATAGACAAAGATTACCCAGATTTTAGCAACAAATTTTTGGTAGTCTTTCATGTTATTTATATAGAAAACATGAAAAAATGTGAGCTTAATGATAAAACAATTAGTGAAATTTGGAAATGATTCAATGGTCAAATGCAAATTTGATTCTAGAGAGAAGGAAAATTTCCTACTAGAGAGCCTCAAGATACATTTTTAGGCCTGTACTGTTTTAATAAACTTTTCAATGAACAATTTGGGAAATTTCAATTCAACTCAGTAAGCATTTTTATAGCAAGAAACTGCTAAGTCCTAAACATGCAAAGAAAAAAGTGAAACAGTTCCTCAAGGAATTTAAATTCTTGTTGTGGATAAAACATACACAAATTAGTAAATGTGATTTTCCCAGAGGGAGGAGTGAGAGTACTCAGGAAAGGCCTTATGTAGGAGGTTGTCCCTGAATCAAACCTTGAAGGGAAATATTCTAAGAGATAGAGGTAAGGAGAGAGATCATCCTAAGAATGGAGATAATACAAAAGGATAGAGAAGATAATTGAATGTTGTGTACATGGAACAGAAAGCAAGCCAAATGGGTAGAAATGAATAAACAGTGGGGAATAAAATGAAATAAGTCTGAGAAGAGAAATGTTCCTGTTTTATTCTTAAGAGATAATAGGGTGTTTCTGAAGCTTCTTGAAGAGTAGAGTGACATGGTCAAACCTGTACTTTAAGAATGTCAGATTGACAGCAATGTGAAAGCTAGATTGGGGAGATGTTAGAAAAAATTAGAATTCAAAAAGATAATTGCAAACTAGAATACCAAACCATATTTGAGAAAAAGGACTTTAACAAGGTTACAGATTCAAAAAATCAATTTCACTAGTACAAGATGCAGGAGATGTGGCTAGAGAGTAGTTTGATTTCAAGAGAATCTTAAATGGCATTTAAGGGAGGCATGGTGTCTAGGACTGTATAGTTTATAATACTGTTATAGTCTATGTTAATTATAACATATTAGTGGCTGATACCTTTTAGGGAGCACACGGAGAAGCTGGGGAATATCCAAAGCAGGGCAATCATGATAGTAAAGAGCAATGAGATCAGGTCATATGAAGAATTGTAGATGATCAGCCCAAAAAAATAGATGATGATGAGGGGGCAGGGATAAGAACTAGCATCTAGTATTAGAAACACTATCATGAGGAAAAAGGATCAAAACTATTCTCTTTGGCCTCCAGAAGGTAAAATTGAGAGTGATGAGTAAAAACTGCAAAGAAACAAATTTAAGCTTGAGGGAAGTAAAATTTTTCTAATAATCAGAATGAAAAGTAGAATAGGCTACTTGGGGAAATAGTAGGATTCCTAAGACTGTCTCCTCCTTCCCTAATCAACTTTGTATGAGACTCCCTACTCACAAATAGCTTCCCTTTCTGACCTTGAGACCTCTAGAAAAGAGAAGAGTATATTGGTCTTTGGGGAGGGGTGAGTATGGTACTAAAAGGAAAGAAATGGAAACTGAGGAAGATACGCAATCTCACAGGTTTAAAATATACCCCTAGCATGGTAATTTCATCCTACCCTGGGTTAGCTTTTACAGGAAGGGAAAGAACCCCCATACTTACCTCATTAGCCACAGTCAAATTGCCATCTAGATCTCGAGGGTTTCCATCCTTACCCCCTTGGGAGAGTAAAGCTGGTCTGACCTCCTCACAGGTGCTCAATTTTGGAGTTTTCTTGCTCAAAATCCTGGCAATGCCCTCAGATTGATGGTAACTTGCTGGGGAAAGAGGCTCCGGCTTTTTGGTGCACTCATCTCCCATCACTTCTTTCCGATCTGTCCCAGAAGTGGGACTCTGTGAACGACCACATACATTACGAAAGAACTCCTGGACAATGCCATACTTGTGAGTCTCTGGTTTGGTGCGGGTCTCCTGGCTCCCTGGCTTCCAGATAGACTCAGTGCTCCCAGAGTGCTCTACTACATTGAACAAACTAGATAGTCCATCATTAATGTTGCTTAAGACTGGGCTGTCTCGGGTTGTGGTAGACCTGGCCCAAGCTGACCCATTTTGCTTACTTTGGTGAAGATTCCATAAACTTCGGTCCTTAGAGCTATCTAGTTTGGACACGGATCTCCTCTGAAGTTTTGGTGACCCATATTTAGGAGAACAACAAGGTCTTTCAATCCGAGAGTGGACTTTCTCCAGTGAAGAAGATATCTGTTTGCTTCGGACAGATACCAGAGAAGAGCTACGGGGTGACCAGCTCTTGCCATGCAGGCTTCCCCGAGGCAAGTCAGTCTGAAGACCAATACTCACTGTCTGGATAGTCTGGGTGCCCACACTTGTTAGCCCCACTGTCTGGCTTGACATGCTTTTCACTTTCCTCTCCAGAGAGCCGGAGCGGATGGCCTGGCGGACACAGTTGGTGATTTCTTTCATGTCATCACTCATGTTGCCTGACATCTCAAAGTCATGTAGAGCAGAGGGAAAATTGGGCACAGGAGCTGTAGAACTGCTGACTGGGCTATTGTCCAAAAGTTCCCGGTGTTTGGAGAAGTTACACAGCCACCGACCATATGTACTCTCAGCCAAGCCTTCTGACTCCGCTGACTCTTTGGGCTTGGCCATGGTAAAGAGGAAGCCAGGTTCAATGAGAATTTTCCCTTCTTTATTCTGGACCAGAGGGACCCCCAGCCTACGAGCCACAGGTGGGCTGTAGTAAATCCGAATGCCTGTTTTATCAGGAGCTGTGTAACTCCTCTGCATCTGTTTTTGGGCACAATCTTGGTAGCCCAGGTTACCTCTCCTGTTGCAGTCTCTAGGGGAGAGCCCCAGCTTCTCCTTGGTCCCCTTTTCTGGGCTTGCCTGTTCATTGTCTACAAAGGCAATTCTGGCAGGGTTCACCGTAGCAGTATCCATCAGAGTATTGGGCAATAGGGAGGCAGGTGGAGAGGTCTTTTTGCCTCGGGAAGTTTCGTTGACTATGTTGGCTGATTTGCCCGGAAGGTAAGGAGAACAGTCAAGTAAACTTTCAAACTCAGACATGGAAGAAACAGATTTGGTCCTGGTGGAAGAAGAAAATATGATGAGCACAATAAAACTTGGGCTCATGGATTGGAGACTTTTTTAGGTGGCAAGAGGAATCTTGAGGACATAAGATCATAAAATCACTAAAAAGGAACCTCATAGATCATCTAATACAAATGCATCATTTTGCAGATGTGGAAACAGGTCGGTTAAACAAGGAATAAGTAGCAGAGCCAGGTTTTGATGGCTCTTAACTCAGATGTTCTTCTTGCTACTGCATCAGGTACCATATGCAAATGGGGAAAATTCACTGCCTAGTGTATTAAGGTCAAGTCCCTTAGTTCAGCATGTGAAGATCTATATAATTTAAACCTAGCCTGTTAACCTCATTTTCACCTCCTCTTCCTCCCAGCACATGATAACATTTATATGGAGTTTTACATACATGATTTCATTTAAGCCTCTTAACAACTGTATGAAATGCTGTTGGTACTACTATATTTTATAGATGAAGAAACTGAGATTAAAAGTACATGTTCCCACAACTAGTAGGATATGGAGATAGGATTTAAATTTAAATCCAGTTCTTCCTGACTACAGGCCCAGCACTCTATCCACTCTGCCACATTCATTCTTAACTTCTATAATCAAGACATCCTCTTTAGCACCCTCCATTCATACCAGGCTCATTTCTTCCTCCTGCCTTAGCCTATGCTGTTGTCCCTGTAGGGACTTTTTCCCGGGCTTCCAGCTTTCTATTCTTGCTTTCAAGACCAATCTCAAGGTTCAGTCTCTGGCAAGAAACCTTTTGTAACCTCTCCAGCTCACATAATGGTTTCTGTCTTTTTCTACTGCCAATGAGACTGTTTGTGCCAGGAACTCAGAGATATTTGGGACTGGTTTGAAGACATACTATGTAGCTCTATAGTAATATAAATACATAATCAAGTTAACAAATGATTAAGAGGGAAAAAAAACTGGATAGTTTTAGTACAGAAGGATGAGAGCAAGATATCACACATTCTGGCCTCTAATAACTTTTGATTTAACATTTTTAACATTCTGTTAACTGTGAGCAAATAAGACCTTAAACTTCTTAGACACTAGGAAAAAGAAATAAGACTCAGTGATTATATTGTTGAAGGAATGAATTCCAAGACCTGCATCTTGCTTCCTTTGATTCCCAAATGGAATGAAAGAGCTATGCAAGGCAATCATGTTGGTAAAGGGCATTAAGATAATATCACATGAGGAACTGCAGATGGAAAGTAAAGAGGGACGTTGTTTCTCTTGCTATCAAAGGCCCCTTTTTAAAAAATCTTACTTTTTTCAAAAAGAGAGACCTTTAATAGCAAGAGAAACAAGGTCACTCTTTACTTTGTTCCCTGCCCAGGCCACCTAACCTCTTTAAACTGGTTCCATTGGCATCAGCTTCAGAAATGGTCTCTTTGTCATGTATCTTCTCACTGAGGGTCTGCAAAAGGAGAGGAACACTACAGATTAGTCACCACGGCAGAAGGGAGAAGTCAAGTGATAAACATTGTACTTATGATGATTTTTCCATATTAACAATAGAAGAGGTGTGAAGATTTATCTCTTTCTTATCGGGGCTGGATATCTTCACATAAAATTAAAAAATATTAGAGCTGGATGGGGCCATAGAACTTATTTTGTCCAACTTCCTCATATTCTAGGTGAGGAAAAAGGCTGAGAATTTAATAACTTGCCCAGGGGATTTGAACTCAGATCCTGCACTGCATGATCTGATGCACTATAAGAATCAGTGTAAAACCTTGAATGTCTTTGGATTTTTCTTTGTCCTTACTGTTTTTTTATGAGCTGCTGCTCCAGCCAACCCAGTGACAAGTCAGAAACTTCTGTTGTCCTTACCATCTGCTGGTAAACTAGAAGACCTGGGGTGTTAACTGGCCCAGCTGTGGGAATGATAACTCACCTCTTTCCAGCTGCTGTCATGCTTTTCCATGTCAATATGTTTCAAAGCCCAGGAATCAGCTCCCTTCTGTAACTAGGTAATAACAGAGAATATAAAATTAGATCTTTGCAGAAGCTCCAGGACCATCATCCTGCTTGTCCTCAAAATGATACCTGCTTCTTTCTTCTAGAAACTGATTTTTGCTGCTTACTGTAAAAAAAGTCCTTCCCATTGACTTAAAGGACAAGGGAGTGTGTGTGTGTGTGTGTGTGTGTGTGTGTGTGTGTGTGTGTAAATAACACTTCATATTGTGAGGTAGTTTTAAGTTCTACAATTTCATTTGATTCTCATAATACTGTGAGGGGTAGTAGTATAGATATATCTATCTGACAACTGAGAAAACAATCTTTGATAAGCAAAGTGATTTGCCTTATGTACTTCTGTAGCAGAAGTCATACTTCAATCCTTGTCTATTTGCTCCAAGTTCTATGTTCTTTCTACTATATACTATCCTCACTTCTCAGCAAGATTAATGGACTTGGAGTCAGAAGATAACTTTCAATTTGAGTTCTGCTGTTTGCTACTTATGTGACTTTAGGTATTACAGAATCTCAAATAGGAAAGGACTTCAAAGACCGCACAATTTAATTCATTCCTAAGAATTACCACTAGTCTAAACATTTCCTAGAAAGTATTCATTAAACCTTTTCCAATAAATCACTTCACTGAATTTCAGTTTTCTCATTGGTAAAGCAGGGATATTAACACAAATTTAAGCTACTTCTCAGGAATATTGTGGGGATCAAATGAGATAATGTATGTGAAAATATTTTGCAAAAAATTAGCAGAACTAGAATATTTTACACAATAAAAGCAATGATGTACAATGTTCAACTATGAATAACTTAGCTATTTCAGTAATACAAATGATCCAAGCAATTTTGAAGGACTTATGACTAACATTGAAATATGTTAGCAATGACTGAATATGTATAATCTATATCAAATTCATTGTCTTCTCAATGAGGGAAAAGTGGAAAAGGAGAAAATTTTAAAAACTTAAAATCTTAAAAAAATGTATATTACAATGGCTTTAACATATTCATATAGTACTTTGTTTATTTTTTCAAATTATAAGTTATTATAAAATCCTAGAACAAAAAGTAGGGGAGGATTAGACTATTACTGATAAGATCATAAATTTGCACTTTTTTATTATCTTTTTAATTCCTTTTAAATTTAGCTTTTTTATTGAATAAGAAAGTATTTTCTCTTAACACTTAGCATGACATATTTTTATTACTATCAAAGCACTTTAATATCTATCATTTTGATTCCCAAATCAATCCTATAAAGTAGATATAGTCAGTGTTACTATCACTATTGAAAGATGAAGAAATTAGGAACAGCTAGATAGCATAGTGGCTCCAGTAAGGAGAACCTGCATTCAAATTCACCCTCAGACACAATACCAGCTGTGTGACCCTGGGCAAGTCACTTAACTCCAATTGCCTCCCCTCCCCTCCCCTCCCAAAATGAAGGAATTGAGTAAGTGCGAAAGTCAAGTGATTTGCCCAAAACAAGTGACTAGAATTCAGATCCCTCGACTTTTAAGTTTGGGATTCTTGTCATATCAACTATATCTTTGTTCACACTTAAGTTTAATGTTCTAACAGTTATAATGGCTATGCACACCTTTATAATTGTAAGTCTGCATGTATATGTCTGTGTGTTTTCATATGAGTACCTGTGCCCGAAACATGAGTGCAGATGTCAATGTATTATCTCTGTACATGAATAGGAATGTTTATGGATGTGTGTGTACATGGTTACTGAATGTAGCAGTTTATGTTCTTGTATCATAGAGTGTATATGTGAGTGCATGTAGGTATGCTCTTGGGGACAAGGCAGGCCTTCTTACCTGGCTTATTTTATTCTGCAGCTCCTTCACCTGTTGCTCGGCCTGTTGTTTTTCATCTTTGAACCTGTCCAGCAGTTCTATCTTCTGTTGGTCCCAGTTCTTCTCACTGATTTGCAGCTGTTTGGTAAGGTCCATGACTGCACTATAGGACTCAGCCAAGAGGTGCTGGTGTTCCTCCCTTTCTCTTTTCAGGATGGCCTTCCAGTCAGGCAGGGCTCGCTCACCCACTCCCTTCCCAGGTTTTAGTTCCAGCTGGCAAAACATGAGGCAGAAGAAGTTAAGGCAGAAGAACTGCGTTTGGCCTCCCTCCCTCCCCAATCCCTGGTCTTCTCTAGAGTCACAGGATGTCTGTTACTGCTCTTAAGGGCTCCATATCCTCATTTTACAGCCAGGATTGGGGAGAAAGGCAACTGAAAGTGACTCAACACAATGCTTGTTAATAGCAAAAATAAGATTTTGAACAGAATAAAGCAAGTTTTTTCACTTAAACTGCAATAGGAATAGATGGGGCAATGGTTTTCTCCTCTCATCATTCTCCACACATGATTCTACTTTCTGATCTCTGTACTTTTGCTCATATGGAAAAAAACTTCCCATTGGAATCTTACCTATCTTTCAAGACTTAGCTCAAATGCCCCTTTTCTGTGAAGTTTCCTCTGATTTCTCCTATCAGGGAGAGGGGAAAAGCTTGATATGTCTCTAAACTAAGAAAAGTTTCAGCACAGCACAGTGGGGGAACCTCTGAGCAGAGCAGCCATTTTTTTTCCCCTTATTTAAGTGGTAATGCATCAATAGACCACTGGAGTTAGAGTTAGGAAAATTTATTCAATTGTGCTTTCCATTCTTATTACTTGTGTGATCCTGAGCAAGTTACTAAAATTCTCTGGCTTCAGTTTCTTCTTCTGTAAAATGAGGTGAATGGACTTGATCAATAATACTATTTGAGTTAGAGGCAGTATGGAGTGTGGATATAGTCCTGGATTTGGTGACAGAAAGAACTGAGTTCAAATCCTAATTCAGAAACTTAATGTCTCTGAGCTTTATTCCTCATATGTTAGATTTAGCCACTAAATTCCCTTTTAGCTCTAAATCCTATGTTTCTTTAGCCCTCACATTTTTCTATCTATTATAATATTAACTTATATTTAAAGTAAATATTTGTAAAGCACTTTCCTATGCACTTTTAATATTCTAATTTACAATGGTTTGTGCCAGGTCATTTTTCCTCTTTTATACTATGAATTCTATGAGGGTGGAGACTGTGGTTTAATTAACTAGAGAACTCCCAGCTCTTTTGATTTCCCAGAACTTCCTCTCAATTGGTGATCTGAGTCTGGTTTCATTTGGTTTTAATCTATGAACATGATTTTAATCCCTCTTTATCTGGCCTCTGATCTTCCTAACATTTAACTGATAATTTGAATAACTCCCTCTGTTCCTGATCCTATTCCTACTTGCTGTCCAACTGTATTCATATAACCAATAGATTCTAATCTGACCAACCTAATCTAACACCTCCTTTCCCTCCCTCTTTTGCTTCTATCTCTACTTCCCACTAGGTCCCTTCACAAAAAGATTTGGATTTGGCATTTTTGACCTTGGAACTCTAGCTGAAATGAATCCAATAGTAGCAGTTCAACTAAAATGGCCAGGGCTGTTTCTCTATAAAGTAGCAGGTAATAGAGAAATGATCTATTTTTTCAAGGAGCTGGGTAGATTTCCAGACTGAGTATAAATCCTTAGGCAGCCCAGGATAGGGCAGTTAATTTCCATAGATATATGTTAAGTATCTAGTGAGTGTATACCATGTGCAGCAGAATGCTGTGATAGTTGGTTAGGGAGACAGTTTAAATTATACATAGTCCCTCCCTTTATGGGGCTCTAAAAACAGTCGCTGAAAAATGCACAGATAATTACTAGAGATAAAATATGACAAGTACATAAGTGCCCTCTCAAATCAAAATGAGGAAATACCTAGAGAACTGGAAAGATTTTCAGGATTAGGTAATATTTAAGTTGGGCTTTAAAGGATGAGTTGGAAAAGCTTAGCAGCTAAAGGATTTACCTGTGCTAGGTGGCACTTGAGCTCAGTCTTCTCCATTTCCCAGGCAGACTTAGCCTTAGCAAACTGCTGCTGAAGCTCATTCATACCCCGCCGTTCTTCCCGAAGCTCTCGGCACAGCTCTTTCAGGATGATCTTCATGTCTGCGAGTGTTTTCACATATTCATTGGGCTGTACGATAAGATCATAGACTTAGAAGCATAAGGAAATTTAGAGGCCAGCTAGTTCCACCTTCATTTTAGAAATGAGGAAACAGCCCTGGAGAAGTTCATTGATTTGCCCAAGAGGTAGTAAATGGCAGAGCCAAAGTCTGAACCCATGGCTTCTGATTTTAAATCAAGTACTCTTCTAAATCTGAATCACAGCATGGCAGAGGCAGGGCTGGAAATCTGGTACTTTCACCTGCCCTTAGGTCTTATGTTATGACATTATGAACTGGACTAATGACGTGCCAACCATCACTTTGCTCAATCCCTGTCTGACATCAACCTAAAACCAAAGAATGTCTGAATCAGTCTCAGGCCAGGAAGAAGCCCCAGATAGCACCTAGTCAAACCAGCCCATATGCAGGAATCTCTTCTACAACATCTTTACAAGTCATTCAGTGCTTGAAGATCTCTATTCTCTCATACTTTGTTGAAAAGATGGAAGGACTTGTGGAGGAGGAAAGAATTTGTGACCAAAGAAGAATTAGAGATAATTATTGATCACAAAATAGAAAATTCTTATAATATATCAAGTTAACAGTTAAAGGTTCTGATAAAGGCCTCATTTCCAAAATATATAGAGAATTGACTCTTAATTTATAAAAAATCAAGCCATTCTTCAACTGATAAATAGTCAAAGGATATGAACAGACAATTTTCAGGTGATGAAATTGAAATTATTTCTACTCATATGAAAAGGTGTTCCAAATCATTATTGATCAGAGAAATGCAAATTAAGACAATTCTGAGATACCATTACTACCATTACACACCTCTCAGATTGGCTAAAATGACAGGAAAAGATAATGATGAATGTTGGAAGGGATGTGGGAAACCTGGGACACTGAAACATTGTTGTGGAGTTGTGAATGGATCCAACCATTCTTTGAGAGCAATTTGGAACTATACTCAAAAAAGTTATCAAACTGTACATACCCTTTGATCCAGCAATATTACTGCTGGGCTTATATCCCAAAGAGATGTTAAAGAAGGGAAAGGAACCACAAAAATGTTTGTGGCAGCCCTCTTTGTAGTGGCAAGAAACTGGAAACTGAGTGGATGTCCATCAATTGGAGAATGGCTGAATAAATTGTGGTATATGAATGTTATGGAATATTATTGTTCTTTAAGAAATGACCAGCAGGATGAATACAGAGAAGCTTGGAGAGACTGAGATGGACTTATGCTGAGTGAAATGAGCAGAACCAGGAGATCATTATACACTTCAACAACAATACTAGATGAGGATCAGTTCTGATGGAAATGGCTATCTTTGGCAATGAGAGGATCCAAATCAGTTCCAATTGATCAGTAATGAACAGAATAAGTTACACACAGTGAAAGAACACCGGGAAATGAGTGTGGACCACAACATAGCATTTATGCTTTCTGTTATTGTTTGCTTGCATTTTTGTTTTTCTTCTCAGGTTATTTTTATTTTCTTTCTAAATCCGATTTTTCTTGTGCAACAAGACAACTGTATAAATATGTACACATATATTGTATTTAACATATACTTAAACATGTTTAATATGTATGGGACTATCTGCCATCTAGGGAAGGGGGTGAAGGGAAGGAGGGGAAAAGTTGGAACAAGTTTTTGCAAGGGTCAATGTTGAAAAATTATTCATGCATATGTTTTGTCAATAAAAAGCTATAATTTAAAAAAAAAAAAGAAAAGAAAAGCTGGAAGGACTGTACATGAAATTGCAAATCTCTACTATGTAGAAATTACATAGCAATTTCTTTTTATAATTGTCTTTAAAATTAGATGATTTCAAATTCATGTTTATTTCAAATCTGTCTTATTTGATTCCTTCAGCCATCCTTTCAGCACTCTAAAGAATCCCTGTTTCTTCGACTAATATGAGCAGAGTATGATCACCAATTTTCTGACTGTCGTGGTGACTTTTAGACCTCCCAGCCTTCTCATTAATGTATCTAGTCTTCAGGATAGTTATTAGAACCATCATTCCAGCATTGGGACATTAACTAAGCTGAAGGACTTGTCCATATTAGACTGGATGTTGTAACACTTATTCTTGAAATTTTGAATTTGGAAGGAACCAAAGTTGCCCCTGGACATTCCATTTTGTTAGTATCCTTCCTATAATGTGACACTGAGAAGTGAAAGTAGTTCTTCAACTGTGACCTGATTATAGTGGAATTAATTTCCCATTTGTATATGGAGATTTTGGATGCTGAAAAGGGCAGAAAAAGAACATTTCCATAAAGAACACTGATGAAATCTGATTCAAAAGAAGCACAATCTACCAGTTAAAAATGGGAAGAGACTATTCTGAGCATCAGAGCGATAGCTTCCCCTCAGATAAATATTGAATTTAAGAGGACTACAGAATAGTCCATCAAAAAGTTTGCATATGACTGCTTTTTAAGAGTTTTAAATATTAACTGAGAAACTGTAAATCAAATAATTATTTGAAGACTACAGGAAGATTGTTATAATAAGGATTGTTAGGGTCAAATCTAATAAAAAAAAAGGCATTTTTGAGTCTTAAATCAAAGAATAGATATGGATCCTGCTTATAAGGAGGCTTTGGTTTTAAGTGTCAGAATAGGGATAGGAGATGACCAAATGGAGACAGAAACCAGAAAGAAAGCTGAGCATAGGAGTAAACAGGCAGAAGAAACAGGAGACAGTGAGAGGAGTTACATAGAAAATGTAGAACCTATCGGAATTGATCAAAGCTAACAAAGGCTATGCAGCTATTTTGCTGGTATCCATGTTGATTGGATGAAAGAGACTGATTTGTTGAGAACTGAGTGGCTTGAGTATGACAGTATTGGCTAGATCATTTTTCACAGAGGTCAGCTCTAAAATCTATAAGCCTATGAACCAACTCCAGAAGAATTGGCTGAAGGCACTAAGGATGTTGAGCCCAAAGAAGAGAAAACTTAAGGAAAATATGATTGCTATCTTAAAGTTTTCGGGACTATTGTGGGGAAAAAAGAATTAAACATCAACTCAACACCAAAGAAGAAATGAGAAAATATCCTTTCCTTCTTTGGAAAGGTAGGGGATTATGGATGTAGAACATTGCATATATCTTAGTCATGATATACTGGTTAGTTTTATGGAACTGACTTTTTTTTTTCATTTTTCATTTTTTTTGTTACAAGATTCTTTGGCTAAGGGAGAGGTGAGATATTTTCAAATGAAGGTAATGACAAAACATCTTTTTAAAAAAGTTAAATTTGTTCTGTTTGACTTACAGGGCAGGGCAGAACTGAGAGCATGGGAGAAAGCTGTACAGTCACATTTTAACTCAGTAAATATCGAATTTTTCTATAAACTATAGCTTACTGAAAATGGGATGAGCTATCTTTTTAGTAATAACAGCTAGCATTGATATAGCACTTTAAGGATTGCAAAGAACTATAAAAATATTGCCTCATTTTATCTTCACAACAACCCTGAGAGGTTGGTGCTATTATTTCCATTTTAAAGATGAGGAAACTGAAGCAGAGAGAAGTTAAGTGATGTATTCAGGATTGAACAGCTAGTAAGTATCTGATGCTAGATTTAAACTCAAGTTTTCATGACTCTATCCTGTGTGGTATCTGCTGTACCATCTACCTGCCTCAAGGTAGTGAGTTTCCCATCACCAGAGGTTTTAAATAGGTTGCAGAAGAGATATCTCTACCGAACTAGATGGACTCTTAGAACCTGAAGCTCTTAGATTTTGTTTTTCTGTGACTCATCTAGGATCATACAGGGCATTACTGTCAGAACAAATACTAGGATCCAGGTCTCTTAGAATCCTCTTTCTCATAGTCTGTATTCAGCCTGGCCAATATAAATAACCCTATTTTCTCCAAAGTTGATCCTGCTGGGTTTTTTTGGATGCTTTGCTTCAGATCTTTGCCTACAGATCAGTGTGTGGTCAGCACAAATACAGAAACAGTTTGGGTTACTCTCCTGGACTTCTCCTATGATCTGGACCTTACTTCTCTGCATGTAAGGGGGTGTAAAACATTTCAGTGAGCAATAATAGAACCCCAAATCATCTTAAGACTTTTCCCCCCTTATAGGATCCTCTTTACTGAGAAATGGTAGCAGATACTGCAGGTCAGAACCCCTCAGGGAAACAGGAAATTTAATCATTCATTGTATGGTGAAAAGCACTTATGAACTTGATAGATTATTCTGGACGAAACATAGGCAGCTAGATGAAGTCATGGGGATAGTGTTTTTGATTCTGAATAAGGAAAAATGGAATTCAAATCCTGCCTTTTAAAAAATCCTTCCTTAAATACTTTGTGATGTAGCATGAGCAAATCATTTAAATTTCCTCAACTATACATATAATAGCTAAAATTTATCTGGCACTATGTATCAAACACCGGGTTAAGCACTTTGCACATAATATCACGTTTGATCCTCACAACAACCTGAGAGGTAGATGCTATTATCCCCATTTTACACATGAGGAAACTGACAGATTTAAGTGACCTGTCTAGGGTCACAGAGCTAGAGAATATCTATGGCTGGATAGACGTCAGATTTTCCTAACTCCAGACTTGGAACTCTATCTACAACTCTATCTACTGTGAGCTACCTGTAAAATAGAAATAAAAGCACACTTTTATAGGGGTTTTGTAAGGACGAAATAAGATAATTTTTGAAAGGCAGTTTATAAATCCTGAAGCAATATATAAATTTTAGTTATTATTCTGATTATAATCATCATTGTCCATTTTGGGGTCTTTATCTCCTAACCTATAAAATAGGGATAATAATTCTACTGCATATCATAAGATTATTGTCAAAATCAAATAATACTAAGTGCAAAAGTGAAAAAAAAATATAAAAGGCTGCATAAGGCAATGTTAGTATATGATAATTATATTCAACTATGGCTGATAGTTTTATTTCTCAGTCTCTTAAATATAAATATGGGAAGCCACAGGTCCATAGGAGCACCACTCTAGAACGAGAAGGAAACTCAGACATCATCTTGTCCAACAACCTCATTTTGTAAATGAAAACCTGAGGCCTCAGGAGGTTATGTACTTGCTAAAAGTCACACAGGTAGTAAGAGGTCATCTTTCCTATCCACTTTAAGTTTGGGGATATTCATTTTTAGTCCATGACTAGCCTCTATACCTCTACTTTAACAATGGCTGAGATCTGGATTGTGCTAAATATCTATTTTACTGATCCTTTCAACAACCCTTTTTTCTTAATTGTTATTTTCATGGGTAATGAATTCAAAGCCAGGTCTCCCTAACTCCAGATGTGCTGCTTTATCCACTACACTATTCACTCATCTTGCATCAGATCTTTTTCCTAAGAACCTCCATGTACAAGTTCCTGATGCAGCTTCCTCTTTGCATCTAGGTGCTCTCTTACTTGACTCCCAATCTCTGAATTTTGGATTGGGGATCAATAATATGCCATATTTTTCTTCTAAAAGATGGTTTGGTTTTTATATCATTGCCCAAGACTGTATCCAGACTCTGATTTACCCACTAACAATAGCCACACAAGAAGAATTTAATTCCCTTCTTCAAGAACTGACAACTCACAGTGTTCTGCGTCCAGATGTCCGCCACACAGGACTTATTGTCAGAATGCTGAGGACTTAGCTCTTCCTCTTCCATTAGCAGGTAGAGTTCCTTCATGCTATTCACCTATTTATTAAAGAGAAATAATAGGTAAAATTAAAAATTTGTTTAGTCTTTTTTGGAAAACAGTATGACAGAAGCCAGCAAAATTTGTAAATGTAATCATACTGTTTCCCTCAATATTTCCAATATAATTTGAAAATCATTAAGAATCAAGAAAGAACTTTCATGATATTCATAGATATTCAGGATATTTATTAATTGTAAAAAACTGAAAAACATCAAAATATTCAACAATAGAAGGAATGATTATGATACATTTATGAAATTGAATACTATGCAATTAAGACTACAGGTATAGAGAATACAAAGAAGTCTGGAAAAATCTTTATAAAATAAGGCAAAACAAAAAAAGCAAAATCTGAACAGAGTACATACTATGACCATGTAAGAGGGAAAAAATGGGAATAAATGGACAAAGGATCATTATGAAGATATAGAAAAAGTGACCAAAAAGCTGATATGCAAAAAATCTGGAAAGATCTTTATAAAACAATGAAAAGTGAAAACGGCCAAACCAGAACAGAAAACACACTATTTGTGACCACGTATAAGGGAAAATGAATGAGAATAAATGGACAAAGAATCCCCATGGAGAGAGAAGGAATAACTGAAAAGCTATTATGAGAATTTATGAATTGAAATTAATTTACTTAACCTTTTTTGGTCAACTCTGCCAGTTCAATTCAGAATTAGTTTAATTTGCAATTCTCTATTGGTGTTTTGGAACATTCTTTCATGTGGTTATAGATAGCCTATACTTCCTCCTTTAAAACCGCCTGTTTATATCCTTTAACCATTTATCACAATCACCAAATAGTCTGTTTTATGAATATATCCATCAAATTTCTAATGGACATACCCATCTAAATTTCTAATTCCATAACCATTAAGACAGGAAAAATGCCCCCAAAAAGGGAAATAACATGTTAGAAGGACTGTGAAAAAGCAGGAACATTAATCTGATATTGGTGAAGTTGTCAGTCTATAGTTATTCTGGAAAGCAGTTTGGAACCATACTCTTAAAGCTTAAGTATATTGTATGTAATTTCTGACCCTGTGATACTACTATTATGCCTATATTCAAAAGAACCAAAGAAAGCAAAAAAAAATCCATATATTAAAAAATATTTATAGAAGTTCTTTTGTAGTGTGCAAAGAACTGGAAATTAAATGGCTTCCCATCAACTAAGGAAAATTGAACAAATTATGGCATATGAATACTATTACACTTATCTTTTTTTACCATTTCTTATAAAATAATAGCACGTAGATGACTTGTAGGAACTGATGCAGTAAAGTGAGAAGAACTAGGTGAACAATTTATGAAAGGACAATATTTTGAATCATCTAAGAATCCTGAGAATAACCAGTCAAGAATCTAGAGGACCAGTGATGATATAATCTATCCATCTCATGATTAAGTGATCTACTCAAAATAGAAAATAAAACATATCAATATAAGAATTTGTTTTGCTTGACTCTACATATTTGTTAAAAGGATTTTGTTTTCCTTTTCATTGGAGAAGGGAGACAAAAATAATTGTTCATTGAAAAGATCAAAAATTTAGAAATTAATTTACTTAACTGTAAAAAAAAGATACTAAGCAAGTTTATTTGTAATAGTGTCAATATTAAGTTCATAAAACATCTACTTAATAAAACCCCAAAATATCATAGAGACAGCTTCTATAATGAGGCCATCATTGATATACAACTGAGGCCTGTTTGAAAGACCAGCTGCAACTAGCAATATACAGCCCTTTCAGGGTTTTTAGTGTCTTTATATAATATTTTCTTTAGTTGGACATATTAAGGAACAGTATTTTGTATTTTCATTAATATGCTGGTATTTCATGGTAGTCTGCTAAATAGTACCCTGAATCAAATATCTAGTTAAAAAGTAAATGATG
Organism: Sarcophilus harrisii; assembly: GCF_902635505.1. NCBI lineage: Eukaryota > Metazoa > Chordata > Mammalia > Dasyuromorphia > Dasyuridae > Sarcophilus > Sarcophilus harrisii. The sequence goes on from NC_045427.1 coordinate 423,591,664, forward strand.
CTTTAAAAAAAAAAGTTAGTCCTCTAATTCATTAGATTCACTATCTTATTTGTATAAGTACTTCCTCCACCAACCAATAATTGTTGTTCAGCCATTTTTCATGTGTCTGAGTTTCCATAACTCCATCGGGGGTTTTCTTGGCAGAGATACTTGGAGTGATTTGCCATCAACCAGGGAATATCACAATCTCTCTCTCTCATTTCTCCACAGAAGATTGGTTTATCCATCTAATGTGGCAGAAGCTTTCTTATAGATCTTTTCATATTAGGAAGATAGCAATATAGCTCTTAGACTATCCATCTGTTATCCTTTATTAAAACTACATGAATTTTCTCATTTCCTTTTCTGTATATACATAGTATTGATAGTTTGTATATTTTATGCCATGTTTCTCACACAGGTCATCGTTGATAACATACTGCTTCTTCTTGCTTAGACCATAGTCACATCGTCAAGTAACTTAAGAATCACATGCCCTTGGGGCAGCTAAGTGGTGCAGTAGATAGAGCACCAGCCCTGAAGTCAGGAGGACCTGAGTTCAAATCTGGCCTCAGACCCTTAAAACTTCCTTACCTGTGTGACCCTGGGCAAGTCACTTAGCCCCAGTTGCCTCAGGGGGGAAAAAGTGAAAAAGAATTACATGTCCTAATTTGAAGCAGGGAACTTCGTTTCAGAATTCTTCCCCCTCCCCTCCCCCCCCTCAGTTTTCTTAGAAAGAAACAATGGTGTAGACTATAACCCTCAAGGGACTACGTTTCTGATTTAAGTGCTCTTTTGAGCAGGCCTTGATTATCTACCAATGGCATCCTCGTTATAGATAGAGTCTGAGTAGAATGATAATTCTAGGTGAGATACCATACTTTTTCCCTGGGATAAGAAGAGAGCAAAAAGAAATTCAAAAGGAGATACAGATAATCAGAATATTATCAAATTACCACATTAAAGTTAACATATGCTTTAAAAAACTTTATGTAAGATGTTCATGGTTTCATAATTAATGCCTTAGCCAAATCAGAACAAAGGAAAGCTGGATCACTGTTTTGTATTATACCATGCTGTCTCTAATTGTATAGGTAATTGAGAAAGGGGGCGAGGAGAAAGAAGAAAGAAAAAGAATGATAGCAATTATCTAGTGTCTATTATGTGCCAGGCACTATGCTGAGAAAGAGACAGGAAAAGAAATAAGGAAGGAGAAAAAGGGACAAAAAATTAGGGAGAGAGATACAAGGACACACAGAGAATAGTAAGAGAAAGGAGAAAGAGTAAATAGACATGTATATATTTGTAGCACTTTTCCAATCATTGAATTCCATGTACTTCAGGTACTCCATACCTCCAGAAAGTCACCTCCCTCACTGGGTAAGATCTTTCCTTGTCTCCAGCGTTTGAGGAACCACTTAAGCTTCATGAAAAGCAGTAGGAAGTTCTGCTTGAACTGTTGGGATTCCTGTACCAGGAGGTTCTTCTCCTGGCTCCAGAACTTTTGCTCCAGCCTCCTCTGGAGGTTCACACTCTGCAGTTCAAACTCCCTCCTCAGGAGAGTCTTCTGTTGATCTTCCTTCAGCTGCAGAAACAGAAAAGTGATCAGCCCCAATGGCTTTTTAATCTTCCTAAGTCCTGCTTCATGTCCAATATACATACACATGTACATGGGGTGATATGAGGGATGGATGCTTTATCTCCACCGGCCCATGGTTGCTGCTACCTGCCTGGAATCTTATTATCAGCAATTCATTCCCACTAAGCTTGGAGTATTTTTTGTGTGTGTTTGTTTGAATGTGCATTTCTTTTTTTTTTTTTTTAAGCTTTTTATTTTCAAAACATATAAAACCTTGTGTTCCATATTTTTTTTCTCCCTTCAACCCCCTCCCCTAGATGGCAATATATGTTAAACATGTGCAATTTTTTTATACATAGTTCCACAATTATCATGCTACACAAGAAAAATTAGATCAAAAAGGAAAGAAATGAGAACGAAAACAAAATGCAAACAAACAAAAAAAAGGGAAAATACTATGCTGTGATCCACACTCAGTTCCCCACAGTCCTCTCTGTGTACAGATGGCTTTCTCTATCACAAGACCATCAAAACTTGCCTGAATCACCTCACTATTGAAAAGAACTGTGTCCCTTAGAGTAGTTTTGAGAAAATGAACCTCCTTCTTTTCTTGGTAGAGGTTGGAAACTATGGTTGTATAATATTGTATATTATCTCAATTTATATATTACTTTTTCTCTTCACTTTTTTTATTATGTTACAAAAAATGGCTTACTTAAAAGAGAAGAAGGAATCTGCTTGGAAATAAAGGTAATTTTAAAAACAAAATAAAATAGAAAAAAATCCTAGAATGCCAGAGCAAGAAACAGTCCTAGAAAATAGAATTCACATTGTTAACAATAAAAGGGACCTTACAGAACATCTATTTCCTCTTTTGACAGAGGAAGAAACTGAAAAGAACTGGGAAAGTGACTGACTCATGATCACAAATTAATTCAGGAGTTTTTTTGACTTAGAAGTCGGTATGAATGTACTTACCTTTGGTAGAAAAGAAAAAAAGGGTCATTGCAAAGGATATAAAAGGGTTGATCATCAAAGCTAAATTTTGTCTTTTTACATAAATTTGCCATAACTGGCTTCATTCCCCATCTCTTCTCCCTTGGGTCCAGAGTGATTTCCTATTTCTAAGACATACTGCCTCTCCCCACTTCCAGAAATATAATATAGGATCACCGAATTAAGGGACAAAAGGATGCTCAAGAATCCTCCTGTCTAGCTATGTTATTTTATATAACAAAACTGAGGGGGTGGGGGTGGGGAAATCATTCATGTTCACACAGCAAGTCTGTAGAGTTAGAATGTGAACCGATTTGCTCTGAATCCAAATCCAATGTTCTAATAATAATAGTACTTGTATAATACCTGCTATGGCTTAGAACAATAAACATAACATCTAGCATTGATACAATACCTAGCAGAGACTCTGGGCTAAGAGCTTTAAAGATATCTCATTTGAATTTCACCGCCTTGGGAGGTAGGTGCTATTATTATATCCATTTTACAGTTGAGGAAACTGAGGCAAACAGCAAGAGATAGGGAAATTCCATTTAAAATAACTATAGATAACATAAAATATTTGGGAGTCTACCTGCCAAGGCAAAGCCAGAAACTATGAGAACACAATTACAAAACATTTTTCATACAAATAAAGTTAGATCTAAACAACCGGAAGAATATCAAATATTCATAGATAGGGCAAGCTATTATAATAAAAATGATAATTCTACCTAAATTAATCTACTTATTCAGTGCCATATTAATCAAAATACCAATAAATTACTTAATAAAATTAAAAAAATAACAAATTTCATCTGGAAGAACAAAAAGTCAAGAATTTAAAGGGAATTAATGAAAGGAAAAACTAATATGGCCTGGTTATACCAGACCTAAAACTATATATTACAAAGTACAGTCTTCAAAACCATTTGGTACTGGCTAAAAAATAGAACAGTTGATCAGTGGACTAGATTAAGTTCATAAAGAAACTAAGGCAAACAGGTTAAGGGACATGCCCAGAATCATAGAGATAGTGAATATCTGAGTTAGATTTGAACTCAGGTTTCTAGACTCCAGGTCCAGTACACTACAGGCTCCAGCACTTTTCTAGACTGTGAATCTCTCCTAAGAACACAGAGCATCAACTATTGTTGTCTTTGGCTTGCATGTCAGAGCAACTGATGAGGAAGATGTTTCTACAGGATTCCCTACTGAATTGAAGGGATTCTTATTACAGCAGTAGAGGGGTCATGGGATGCAGCCATATAATACTCTGGCCTCTTCTTCCCCTCCCATACAGTTAGATAAAGGACTCAACCTGTTTTTAAATCTAGATCTTCAACCCTTTCCTCAAGCAAAATTAGAAATAACCTATATGCTCAAATAGCTTCCATCTCCACATTTGGGAAATCAAACTTTCCCATACTCTGACAAATTTCTTCCTTGACAGTTCTATAAGTAATATTAAATTGTAACGTTCTTTGCATCAGTGTCTGGTTTCTAGATTTGTGTTCTAAAAGAACACATTTACCAAACTAAGTTCTCTATGCAATCACCTGGAAGCCACTATAACTTTGGTACCATTACCCTCATTGCCCTTGTATCTAAGCAGTTAACTAGTTTTGTCAATTTTACTGCCATGACATCTTTCTGCCTGTCTCCATTTATCAGTTCATGCACTCATCTACCAGATTGTCTCTCACATGGCCTATATTAATAGTTCCCTAAATGGTTACCTTTGTCTAATATCTCCTTTATTCTATCCAGGCAACCGTGAAAATGATCTTTTGAAGGGTCAGATATGACAATCTACTCCCTCTACAATTTTTTACTCGTTCCTTAGTGGCTTTAGATTATAAGAAAGTTTGCTCATCTGACTTTCAAAGACCTCCAAGATCTGGATCCTGCCTACCTTTACAGGTTTATTTCAGGACTCTCCTTCTTCATGGGCTCTATATTCCTGCCAAAATAGATTCTTAATTGTTCCCTGGGCACTATATCCTCCATGCTAACTACCTCTGATTATTGAAGTCCTTCCTTTAAGAACTAGCTCTAAAATTACTTCTATCATTAAGCTTTCCCTGTCTCCTCACTCATCAAGTGAAAGTGATACTACCTCCCACTCCCTGTTTTTTTGTTATTGAAGCTTAAAAAAAAAAGCCACATAGCTGAATAAATTGTAGTGTGTGATTATGATGGAATACTATTATTCTATGGGAAATGATGAGCAAGATACTCTCAGGAAAACCTGTAAAGTCCTCCAAGAACTCAAGCAAAATGAAACATTCTGTGTACAAAGTAATAGCAATGTTGTGGGATGATCAGCTGTGAATGACTGTTATTCTCAGTAATACATTGAGCCAACAGTACTCTGAAGGACTTAGGAGGAAAGAATTGACTGTGTCTGAATACAGATTGAAGCATACTTTTAAAAACTTTATTCTTGAGGGGGTTTTTTAGGTGGGGAGATTTATGTTTTCTTTTGAAATATGACTTCTATGGAAATGTTTTGTATAACTTCACATATGCATTCTCTCTCTCTCTCTCTCTTTTTTTGGGGGGGCTGAGGCAATTGGGGTTAAGTGACTTGCCCAGGGTAACACAGCCAGGAAGTGTTAAGTATCTAAGTCCATATTTGAACTCAGGTCCTCCTGACTTCGGGGCTGGTGCTCTATCCACTATACTAACTAGCTAACTCATATATTCATTCTCAGTGGTGAGGTGGGGAAGGAGGAAGGGAAAGAATCTGGAATTCAAAATTTTAAAGAATGTTAAAAAATTATTTCATATGTAACTGGGAAAATAAAAAGATTAAATAAGTGGAAACAAAAGGCAGAGATTGCTGTCATTTCCCAAGATCATACCATAATAGGGCCTTCTTATGTAAGAAAATTCAGTGAAGTATCAGAGTAAAATAAGTCCAAGTAAGGAGAACAATGACTACAATATTACAAAGAAAAACAATTATGCAAAACTGAAGAACTATGCAATGATTAATCACAACTCAAAAAGACCTATGATATTGCATGTATGCCACATTCAGACAGAGAAAAAATGGAGAAGAGATGCAGAATGAGACAGACTTTTTTTTGACATAGCTAATATATTGATTTGCTTAACTTTATGTGCTATAAGAGAGGGCATTTTGGGGGAAGGGGAGTTGGGAGACTAGGGATAACAGTAATACTAAAACTACTAAATACAATAGTAAAAACATTTTTAAAAAAATACACAGAAGAGAGCAGAAGGAAATCCAGAAGAGACACAGACATGTAGGGCAATGATGGAGAACTACTGGATTAAATCCAACATAGACCTTAAAATAGGAAGGAGAAAAGGAAAAAAAGAGAAAGTACAGTTACATGAAACAAACTGACACAGTGACCAAGACTGACATAGATGCCTTATTGCACATTTGAAGTTCATCACCACTCTATAGATAGGAGAAAAGTATATGATGATGACATTAGTCCTCTGAAAGTAAACACTGGCCAATACATGAATTTATCTTTCAGTGCCACCTCACTTTTTTTCATGGCATTTTCCTGGGATCTCTCCTTTACAGCTTTTATTTATGAATGAAAAAGCATTTATTAAGTGTTTGCTATGTGCAATGTTCTGTGTTCATCTTCATAAAGAAATCTCTGTTTCTCTCAATCTCAGTCTCTCTCTCTCTCTCTCTCTCTCTCTCTGTCTCTTTCCATTACAAAAGAATCATTGAATGTCAGAACCAGAAGGAGCCTTGGATATCATTTAATCCACTTTTCTCATTTTACAGATGAGGAAACTGAGGCCTAGAGAAATGAAGTGATTTATTTGAGGTCATAAGTAATAATTGGAAGAATATAACTCAAACCCACGATTAATTTTACTCTAAGTGAAAACATGGAGAGAGGTGGCACAGTGCATAGATCACTGGGCCGGGAGGCAGGAAGACCTGAGTTAAAATTTAACCTCATACATAAAGCTATGGGACCCTGGGCAAGTCACTTAACCCCATTTGCTTCAGTTTTCTCATTTGCAAAATGAATTGGAGAAGGAAACGTGAAGTTGCACTAGTATCTGCCAAAAAATAAAACAACTGAATTGGTGTCATAAGCTAAAAGCAATATTGACAAAGATCACTGTAGTGAAACACTTTGCTATATCTATCTCCTTGAAATTTGAGTCTGTGTAATAGCTATCTTTGCATGAGGTCCTGTCTAGACAGCTCTGCTCCTTGCTTTCTACGTGAGGAAAGCTTTTGTCCTTTTACTGTAGGGCAAAGGGATTGGGGGCTGACTAGAGTAGAGTACAAAACAGGCACTGTCACTGACCTGGAATATTTTTTGATTGAAATTCTCTGCATCTTCTTTACGCAGCTGCCTCTCTTGGGAGAGTTGTTCTTGAAGACCTCGAAGACTCTCATGGGCTTCTGAAAGCACCAGTTGTAGTTCTTTGATCTGGGGAGTGATAATCATGATAATGATAATAATATCACATTTGTATAGCACTTTAAAGTGTACCAAGCACTTTTCCAATAACTCTACAAAGTAGATATTGTAAATATTTACAATTTTTACAATACATCCCAGTGGAAGAAACTGAGCCTCCAAATGCCAAGGCTTTCTTAGAAATGAGGCACACTGTTCGCCATAGTCTTGCCATGACTCAAAGCCCACATCTCCCACAGAACTGTCCTAGGAATATAGCGTTACCTCTGATCCTTTTTGTACAAAGTATATGTTCATTACTCCCTTTACTTCCTTCCCATCAATCTATGCTTCACAAAGCAGTGAACCCCGAGTCCATTTTCAGTTCTCTCCAGCCAAAAGTAATTTTTCCCTTTGAATTTCCTGCAACATTTACTGCCTACTTTACTCACTTGGCAACTATGATTTCATACCTTAGAGGCTTGGCTAGTCTCCCCAATTAGACTATAAGCCTCTTGAATCAAGAATCTCTGTTAAATCTCTTCCATAACCACAGACAGACAGACAGACAGACACACACACACATACACACACACACACACACACACACACACACACACTATCTAGCACAGAGCCAGAGATTAACAAATATTGGTTGGTCAATCAATCAATCGATATTTATTAAGCGCCTACTATGTGCCAAGTACTGTATTAAGTACTCAGAGGCAAAAGACCTGTTCTCAAGGAGCTTATAATTGAATGGATAAGATAACATGCAAACAAATGTATACCAAGCAAGCTATATACAGGATAAATAGGAGATAATAAAATAGAGAGAAGGTACTGGAATTAAGAGGCATTGGGGAAGGCTTCCTGTAGAAAGTGGGGTTTCAGTTTGGACTTACAGGAAGCCAGGGAGGTCAGTAGTTGAAGTTGAGAAGGTATTGAGTAGTAGAGTAGCATGATCAGACCTGAGCTTTAGGAAAATCACTTTGGTGGCTGAATGGAGGATACTTTGGATTGGGAGACAGCTGAGGTGGGAAGACCCATTAGCAAGCTATTGCAATAATCCAGGCATGAAGTGATGAGGGCAGTATCAGAGGAGAGAAGGGGGTTATTCAGGATGTTGCAGCAAGCAAATGATTAAGTGACTACATGTTATTCTCTACTGACCACTTTAGGTATTAGGTCCCAGTCTTGTTTTCTGTCTACCATATCATGCTAGGACTCCATTAACTTACTGCCATCCTCAATAAATCTTTTTGTTTGTTTGTTTTTGTTCCTGAGCCAAATGGGGTTAAGTGACTTGCCCAGGGTCATACAACTAGGAATTGTTAAGTGGCTGGGGCCAGATTCAAACTCAGATCCTCCTGACTTCAGGGCTGGTGCTTTATCCACTGCACTACCTAGCTGCCCCCTGAATAAATGTTAATATCCCCAGTTGAGCACCCTTATAATATATGCCTATTTGGATACACATCGGGGGACATGAAATTATTACTGACCTAAGAGCAGAGCCCACAGTGGAGCACAGTAGTTCTAGGACAAATCCTGGGCAGCTCCATGGTACAAATATAAATGAGGAGCCAAACCAAGTTTATGGTTAAGATCATGGACCTAAAGCTGGAAGAGATTTCCAAAGCTATGTAATCTGATCCTTTTATTTTACAGATGAGGAAACAAAAGCCCAGGGAGGTAAACAAAGTACCAAGTAATAAATGTCAAAGGTGAGGATTTCACCTAAACTTCTCAGAGCAATGCAAGACCCCTGAGCCCAAGGATTCCCCTTAGGCTAGTTATGGATTTCTCAACTAGTCTACCCAGGGAAACATCAAGAAGACCTGCTAAGATTCATGATAAATTTGAGAAAGGCAGCATAAGCTTTTAATACGTTGGAGGAAAATGGGACAACCTAATACTCCCTCCTCATTGTTAATACATCCCTTCTTTCATGATGCAGTCCAACTACCACCTCCATGAATCCTTTTTTGATTCCTCCCAACTGCTTGTGATTTCCCTTCTAAATTAACTTTTGTTTTAACTACTTTTATTTTATTTTGCCTTATATTTATTTATGTATATATTTATGTTCTTGTCTCCTTCAGAAGAGTGTAAGATTCTTGATGGCAGGGACTTACAGAGTGCTTATACTGGAGGCACTTGACAAATGTTTGTGGATTGACTGGCTTTTGGGGTCTTCTCCAGAAACCCCTCTTGTGAGTTCTAACCTGCTCTAACCATTCCCAGGACCCCCTGGCCCAGGCGCACCTCTGTAGCATAGGATTCATTGTCTTCAGCTTGATAAGTCTTGTAGCTCCGGGTGAGTTCAGGTTTGGGATCCGGGTCGCTGCTAGTGCTGCAGAAGGCCTCCCTGGCCCGGAGCTCCCAGTCTGGCAGGTCTCTAAAGTCAGGCTGCATGCATGGGCAAATCAATGAAAACAAACGAAAAGAGCAGGGAGATCAAAGGGGTGAGGAGAATAACCCAGAAAAACAGAACAATGGATATCCAAGAACAGCAAAAAGTACAAGGTGAGGAAAGGAAGGAGAAGAAGGTTCCCCAATATGGCACAGGAAAATGAAGAAAACAAGGTTTAAAAAAAATGATGAGCAGGAAATAAGAGAACTGAATTGTATAGGGTAGGGCTTCTTAAACTTTTTCCACTCACAACCCCCTTTTGCCCAAGAAATGTTTATATGACCCTAGGTATGGAGGTTTATAAAATAGATATAAAAATTATAAAATAAAACATTTACTGATAATAAATCATAATTTTGCAACCCTTCAGTTATGAGATTCCATATGGGGTTGCAACCCACAGTTTAAGAAGCTGGGGTATAGAGGAAAAGGATAAGAAGAGGAGAAAGGAGAGAAAGGAACAGGAAATAGGAGGTGGGAGGAACGTACAGACATTAATGTGGTATCATGCAGGAACAGGGGAAGGGAAACCAGGGCACAAGGAGGCAGTACTCTCAATTAATGACCCTGTACTTGATCCCTCAGCCTATTTTTCCCAAGGATATGTTGAAAGGCAAAAACTCACTCCCTATGCCTTTGATTTCTTAGACCTTTTTTGAATTACAGGGACTTTATTCCATTTTCAACTCATCCCACTACTTCTACTTTAGTTTAGCTGAGTTAAACCTGTCTCTCAGAGAAAGAGATGAGAAAATAGGAAATCTCTGTTCTCCTCTTTTTTATAATAATAATAAAAGTTGACATTTGTATATCACTTTGGTCCTCACAAAGTACTTTACATATATTTTCTCCTTGGGAGCCCATCAACAACCCTGTAAGGTAGGGGTTCTTATTATTCTCATTTCACAGTTTAGGAAACCAAGGCTCATTGAAATGAAATGATTTGTGAAGGACCACAGGAAGTGTCTGACAGGATTTGAACCATGGTCTCCTTAACTTAAAGTCTAATATTCTATATATTATACCTCTCTGACTATGTATAATTTGAAGAAAGGCACCTTCCTTCCTTACAGAAGTAAGCAGCTTTTAATAGGGGCACTTTGGAGAGATGAGAGGCAACTATTAACTCTGAGCTTTCATGAGGTTGGTGTATCTATCTGTTGTCTAAGAACTGGCATCTGTAATTGTGTAGCTCAGAAAATAGGGAAAGTTGTGGTTTGGTGTGAATCTTACAGCTCTGTTTCAGATGTGGGAGCTGTGGGAGCAGGAAGTGTGGGTAATTTATATTACAATATGGTATGATCTATGTGTGTCTTAAGGAGTCTATAGGGACAAAGACTGTCTTAGATCGTGAGAACAGTGCATAAAAGGGAAATAGTTCCTTTGAAAGATGAGAAAACGAAGGTCCAGAGAGAAGTAACTTGCCAAAGCTCATGCAAGCAGGAAGTAGCATTGCTGGCATTCAAACCTAAGGACTCTAATTCCAATCTAATATTCTTCTCATTATACTGTACCCCTTTGTCTGAAAATCCCCCTCAATCCTATCACGTGCCTAGTGCCTAGTATAAAGTGGTACACATGTTTGCTGATTGACTGAATGAATAAATTCACTCGTTTATTCAATAAGCATTTATTCAGTATCAGTGATGTGCCAGGATCTTTGATGGGCCCTGAGAATTTAGAGACAAAAATAAAATAGCCTATGATCTCTACTGAGGATAAACATGTACACATTTAAGTAAATGTAAAGTAACTGTAATGAGGGAAGGCAGAAGGAGACTAGCAACTGGCTTCATGGAGGAGGTGGTTCAGTAGCATTTCAAAGGAAGTTAGGGATTGAAGAGGAAAATGAGGAGGGAGTGAATTCCAGGCACAGGGGACAGTATGCCCAAAGTCAAGTGGGAGACAAAATGTTGTGCTTGGGAAATAAATAGGCCAATTTGTTTAGAACATAGAGTTCATGGAAAAGAGAAACAGGAAATAAGCCTGGAAAGGTGAGCTCCAGACAGATTTTTGAAGATTTAAAAAAGTCAACCAAAAAAGTTTGTAATATATTTTAAAGGCAACAAGGAACCACTGGAACTTCTTGAATATAATTCTGATTGAATGGTCGGACATGAACTTTAGGAAAATCTATTTGGCAGCTTTATGGAGAATGATTTGGAGATGAAAGAGACGTGTAACAGGAAGACCAAACAGGAGGCTATTATAAGAACCAAGCAAGAGATGATGAGAGTGAGGACTAAGGTAGTGGCCCAGTGAGGTGAGAGAAGGACTATGTGCATGGTTCTCAGCCAGAGATGATTTGCACCTTTTAATATCTAACAGCATTATTAATAATTATTACTTTGTTAAATAGTACCAGGAGTAATTACTATATTTTAACAGTATGTCTATGTGCTGTTAAGTATTACAATTATCTCCTTCTGTCTCAAATCCCCAAACTAGACTATAAACTCTAAGAGGACAGGGCTGAGGTCTTATAGTCACAGATTCCTCCAATAGAATATGAGCTTCTTGAAGGCAGGAACTATTTATTTTTTGGCTCTGTATCTTCAGCTACCTAGCACATATTAGATGTTTAATGAATGCCTCTTGATTGTCTGTTGAATAATACATAGATTGAGGAGCCAGACTTTTTCTGCAAAGAGCTACTTAGAAAAACTACATGAATTCCTTCTGCATGAACCCTACAGCTGAGGTTCTTAACCCAGGGTCAATGAATTTTTAAAAAAACCATGCTTGATAACTAACTGTTTTAATGTAATTGGTTTCCTTTAAAATCCTATATATTTTATTATATGCATTGAAAAAAAAATGACTCTGAGAAGCATATGGGCTTTATCATATTGTCCAAGGAGTCTACAGTTTAAGAAGCCCTACATTAAGGCACTTTCCATAATAGTCCTATCTGACCTCCTTTCTTTTCTTTGCTTGTCCAACCTTCAAGATGCAGCTTCTTCCTGAAGTCCACCTCTACTACTCTAGCTCTCATTAACTTTTCTCTGACCTGAATTTCAGTAACATTTAGAGACTCATAACAATATTGGATCTTATCCAGTTTTATACATCTGAGTGGCCCTTTGTTAGTCTCATCTTACTAAAAATGTTTATAAGATCCCTGAGGGCACAGGTTTTGTGGTTTATATATTCCAACAGCACGTGGTGTACTGCTGAGCAAAGAGTAAAGGCCCAATAAATGTTCATTGACTGATTCACCCTGTAACTGGTCAGCTCAGCAGGTTCAGATGACAGGTTTTGGCTCCTTATAGGCTTTAGAGCTTTGTTCTGTTCCTCAAAGTAACCATCTGTATATTGGCCTTTGGCCAGTGCTCACAAATGCATACCATGATCACCAGAAGAATAACCAAGAGACAGCTCAGTATTATCCAATGTGGCTAGTACTAAGCCTTTACCCTGAAGTATTTTACAAATGTTTGTTTTATGCAATGCAATACCAAGGCACTATCCTGGAGAGGGAAGTTTATTTCTTTAAAATGAATTTTTTCAAATGCTGTGAATGTTCAATGATATAGAGTCCTCCTGAGATACTAGGTATTTATTGGCTACAGGAGAATTTTGGGCAATTTTGGGTCCCCAGCTATAGAGCCTCAATGAAAAGGTTTCAGGAATCCAGACACTGAAGAAGATAGGCTAGCACAGATCACTCAGGACAAGGACAAGGAAGGCTTCCCCAACTTAGTAATGACCTTGACCCAGCCCTTTCATTTCACTTCCCAAAACTTACCTCAGCCAGATGTGACTTTCCTAAACATGCCATCCTTTCTGCTTTTCTGCCCTTGAGAATGCTGCCCTGATGCACCTAGAATGCACTGCCTCCCTATTACTACCGTATTCAAATTCTTTCAAGGCCCAGCTAAATCCAAGCTCCTTGATAAAGCCTTTTTTCCACAATTTTGCTAGTTTCCCATAGCCCTCTGAACTGTCCATTAGCATGAAACAGTTACGTAAACTAGTAATCTGATGCCTTGTCCCATTTTCAAACTATAACCAGTATCTTAGTAACTAAACTGTTAGTTCCTCTAGACCTACACAGGGCAAGACACAAAAGAGGAGCTCAGTGAACAGCACTAGAAGGGCCTGAGATTAGCCCCAATCCTGTTATTTTACATGGAGTGTAACTGAGGCCCAGAGAAGACAATGGATTTGCCTAAGAACATACCAATAAGTGGGTCATGGGGTCAGGTTTCAAACTCGGGCATTTCACTCTCACTCCAGTATTCTTTCCACTACTCCATGGACACTCATGGATTACCTAAATACCCACTTCATACACTTGCAGCTTGGACAACATAGCTATTCTCAGATCACTGAGGGTACTACGTATGGTGCATATAGTGTGTTACATTTCCCTGTAAAGGAACAGGAGGGTGAAAGGAGGGGTTGGTTTGGTTTGAGTTTCATTAAAAAGCAGCAAAGGTTAGCATGGCAAAGAAATCTGTAATTGTAGTGAGGAACACGCTCTACCTGAGAGGAGGCAGAATGAATGACCTTGGCCTTACCTGGAAGTCAGAAGTGTGTTCTTTGCTGAGAAGGTCTTTGGAGGGGTCCTGGGCCCCGGGGGCTGGCAGTGAGGAGGTTTCCGTGGCCTCTTTCAGAGAGTCCCCAATGCTATCCACTTTCCTCATGAAGATGTTCAGCTCCTGCTGCAAGAGCCCAAGCCTCATGAAGATAACATTGATAAGTTTGGAATCACTAGGGCTCTCGCTGTTATCCAGGGACTCATTCAACATAAGGTCTGCACAGTCATTGTCCAGACACAGCTTGAGACTGGATATGAAGCCGTTGGCATCTGAAATTAAAACATCGATCGCCTTGCTGACCAGGGCAGCCTGGTCCCTGAGGCCAGGCAAAGCCTCCAAGTCTCTGGCTTTAAAGAGCTTGGCGAGATGGGTGTCAGGGAGCTTCGGAACGCCGTTGTCTGCCGTCCTCTCGGAGTGGCCTAGGACACCGTTCTCCCCCCCGACAGGCACATCTCTCCAGAGGGGGGTGGGGACACACTGGGCAGAGTCCCCCGCCTCGGCATCGGTCTCCAGCATGGGCCGCAGGGTCTGACAGGAGGCCAGGTCACAGCGCTGAAGGTTGGAGAGCAGGACGCGGTTCTCGTACTGCAGTTTCTTCACCTTCCCGCTGAGCTCGCTGATCTGGATCTTGGCGGTGGCCAGCTCCTCCTGAGACGGCTCGCTGATCACCGAGCAGCTGTCCTCAGACAAGGTGACGTCCAAGTCGTGTTCTGACTTGTACTTGTTCAGCTCGTTCATGAGGAGCTTGTTCTGGTCCTCCAGCTCGGCAGAAGACCTCCTCAGGAGCTCGGCTTCCTCTTCCACAAACTGAAGGTGTCGCCGCAGCTCAGCCAGGCTCTCACCGGACTCCCCCCCACAATTGGGGGAAGAAAAAGCGAACCGTATGTCAGGGCCAATGTAGTCCTTGTCCCCCTGCCCTTTCGTGTCTTCCATCTCCGCTCTCAGGCCCCGGTTTTCTACCTCCAGCTCCACAATCCGGCGGCTCAAGATGTTGGCTTCTTCCTCGACAAGCTTCAGATGGACCTTCAGCTCAGCCTCCCTGGAGTGAGGGGAGTCAGCCAGCTCCTCCACGGACAGGGAGCTGTCCAAGTCTCCATACAGAGAGCGGTACTTAACCAACTCCTCCTTCATGCTGTCATTCTCCTTGGCTAACTTAGTGAGTTTCTTACACATCAGGGCTGACTCTTCCTTGGCAAAGTGCAGCTGACACTTTAGGTCCGCGTTATCCTCCTAAAAGTCAGAAACAGACACAGAATTTAGAAAAGCCGAGACTGTCAGCAGGGGTGACAAGAGTGTCCCATGTCCTGCGCTGCCTCAGTTTGGGGGCCTCAGACAAGTCACTTCCTCTCAGCTTTCTTATCTGTAAAATGGTGATTGGGCACTTTGGTACTTTTCTAATGCTCTTTGGGTTTATTTTGTCAAGTGTACAGGATAACTCTCAAGCTAAAATGTTCCCGACCTGCCTTTGCCTCTTGGAAACCCTAGCTTCCTCCAAGGTTTGACTTGTGCAGTCTCCGCCCTTTTCTGATTCCCCAGGTATTGGTTCTCCCGATTCTATCACCTTACATTCACATTGTCCATACCGTGTGTTTGCTTACCTGTAAACATGTTGCGTCTTCCCCCTTCACCCCCAGACGTATGTGATCTTGGAAGGCAAGGGCCAGACTTGTTTTTGTACAGTCAGTTCTGTTATAATGCATAGTTCAAATGTGCCAACTTGTTCCAATATGATAGATATGTCTGGGGACATTTTGAACATAATTTGAAACAATGAGAATGAAGAAAACTACAACATTTGACAACAACTCACAAGCTGTCATCCTTTGGAGACCTGCTTCCATACGCAAACTTCAGGTCTTTATGGAGAGAGTTGGCCATAATTGCTGTCTATGCAGTAGAAGCTGGCCTGAACCAATCCTACCATTTACCCCCTTCTACCATGCCCAGCGCTGTGGTTTGCCCAACTTGTTTGTGTAGCACAGGCATAGTCCAAGCCGTGCCCAAGACCACAGAAATGGCCATTATTTCTTGAAATATTTATGTATGTATTTAATAATCTTTAAACATATATGTTACATATATACATATATGTGTGTATACACATGTATTTGTATGTATACACATATTTTGCTACCAATTTTCGTTATATTCTTATCTTTTCTTTAATGCGTCTGAAGTAGTTCTTGATTATTGTGTTCTGAACCTTATTTTCCCCATATATTCTATAGTTTTGATTGTTTGGATTTGTATAAACGCAGGATTTTTTTGGGAACATAGATGTTGAATTACAGCAGAACTGACTATATTTGTATCCTGAATACATAGGACATAGTAGACACTTGATAAATTATTAAATTATTAGCATTATTAAAATTCAAATGACTCCTAATCTGCATCTCTAGCCCTAAATCTCTCCTGAAACCCACTCTGTTATCACTATTTGTTATAAATATCTTGACAGATCTTATATATTTTTCCATTTCTTTGTTGTCCTCTTTCCAGTTTCAACTTTAAATGCTCTATAAGATGACCTGACTTAGCTGAGTCTCTTAAGGATAATCTGATTTAACTGAGTATCTCATCATGCTTTCTATAAATTGTTTTCTTCCATCAATCACATTTCCCTTTTATGAGGCATACTCAAAATCTTCCATAATTCTTCTCTAAGATTTTATAAACAAGCTTATATTCTAAGCTGGTATTGTCTTTGGCTTCCATAGTTCTATGCCTGGTAAGATAACAGTTTGTTTTTGCTATCTGCTAACTGAGTAGTTGAAAGCCCTTTATGGCCTCTGTCACAGCCTTTTTAGTTAAGGAGAAGGGTAAGAAAAAAACCTCTAATTTCATTAGTATTTTTAGTGAGAAAACTCTCCTTAAAAAATAGATCACTTATAGCACTAAAAGTTTACCTGTACCATTGAGAAATTATATGTCTTATTCAGGATCACATAACCCAAATGTCTCAGATGGTCTTCCTGACTTGGACTCTATCTCTTTATCTGTATACATGATTTTATACCCAAAATCACATGTAGCCACTGGGACTTGAATCTCATAATATAACTGAAACGATCACTATAGAGGCAAGACTATAAAAAAAGCAAAATGAGGCAAGAGCATCAATAATGGTCAAAAACGGAGGGGTAGAAGGACTATAAATTTGAATGTGTATAAAGAATAATTTAGGAGGAATGAGACAGAAGTAGAGATCAAAGGGCAGGAAGGGAATTTAAGGGCTCAGGAGCAATAAAAGATCACAATTTTGGGTGTGGTCTAAGATGTATCCACTTTCCTGGCTTCAGGTACACTGAAGGTCAAAGTCCTAGGAATCAAGGAGTTAGATAGAAGGTTTAGGTGTTGAAGGGGACATCACACTTTCCATTTCTTGTACATATAGAATCCTGGTTCCCTCTAGTGGACAGCTCATCTGTCTCTATTTTGGATGGCTCCTACTTTCATGTTCCTAGACAAATTAGCCAGTAACAGGGATAGGATTTAAGATCTTCCTCCCACAATTAAGTGGCAGCATCTGAAGGTGCTATCACCTTGGTCTGATCCTTATTACTGTAATCTACTGACCTCCTGATCATATATCCTCTTTTCTCAAAGAGTTTAGTACATGGCTCAGTTTTCCTTTACAAAACAACCCCTTGCCTATATATTTGGGAATTTCATTATATAAATACCAGAAAATAAAAAGTATGAGAAAGGATTTGTTAAACTTCTCTAATGATAGTGCAAAGAGTCTAGAAGATATGATGGAAGAGGATGGAAAGGAGAAAATGTCAGCACTGAGCTAAGATAGTGAATGAGAAGTAGGAATAGAGGAAGGAAGTTTTCAAAGCAGTGACTCTAAATCACAGGGATCAGGAAAGGTGAAGAAGATGTATAAGTCTACTCATCACTGAATGGGGGAAGTACTTTTCCAAGATCTCAAAGTATCCTAAGGGAGTGAGTGAATTCTGCAACTTTGCCTCTGTTCCTCTACTAAATAAGGCCAGATTATACTGTCTGTCAAACTTTCAAGACCCCTATATCCCTGTTAATAAAGACTACAGGGAAAAATCTTTGTATGTCAAGCCTGACCTTCACCTCACAATGTTAACTTCTCAGTTTTCCATTTCTAAGCCCTCAACTACAGTTTGCACTGTGGCATTTCTTTGTATTCTTAATTTTCCCTCTAAGTTTGTCATCTTATTAAAAGGTAAACTTCTTGAGGTCAAAGCTCAAGTCTTGGTGAATTTTTCAGGGAAGGAAGGGAAATAGAGTAGGCGAAGTAATTATTTCATGCCTGATTCTTTGGGCATTTCTGAAATTTCCTACATCCACATACTAACACCACTCATGATTTTTCTCACTATGGAATTGAATTTAATGAGCATTTATTTAGCATCTACTATACCCAGGTCTTTGTGATAAGAATCTAAAGAAAAAAAAGCTAAAAGTATCTTCAACCTTCAGGAACTTATAGCTTACAGGGGGAACCACACAAACAGATTAGTAAAGCTAATGCCTAGCGAAGTCCAACTATCCATTTATCTGCCATATATAACAAATACTTAAAATTGATAAATTAAAATTGACAAGTTGCATCATCCAAGCAACTTGAAGGTAATGAGTTCTTACTATTTAATTACTTATCCCTTCTTTCAATTAATTGCTATTTATGTTAAAAAAAATTCTATCTATCCCACACACAAAAAAAATTTGGCAATATCTGCATGGGTTGGCAGTATTAGCAGCCCCAAACTTCAGTCCATGATGACCTTAGAGAGTTCTTCCTCTTTATCTTACTAAGTACTTCAGGCCCACAAGAATTTTTTGAAACACAGAAGGTCTAAAGGATAAATTGAAAAATGCTGATTTTGGAGTCAGACCATTTGCTTGTATCTGTATTCAAATTTTGCCACTTACTATGTGACCTCAAGAAGTTATTGCTCCTCTCTCTAGGTTTGTTTCTTCATTTCTAAAAATTAAGGGGTTAGGCTAATTGATCTCTGGGTTCCTTTCTGGTTCTAAATCTTTAGATCTCAAAAGGCTTAGGTTCTAGTATCCACTCTTTCAAAATCTTACAATATAACTTTGGGTAAGTCTCTGTAGATCTCAGTTTCCTTAACTGTCATATGGAGAGAATGACTTGTAATCTCTCAGATTCCCCTTAATTCATCCTCTCGAGGAGTTAACATCCTTACATAACAAGTCAAAATATCCTACTTGACAGGGATCTTGTCCCATCCTTACCATTAAATCCATGGGATCAGAGATGAAGATCAAAAGGGTTCTTAGAAGTCATCTAATCCAGCCCCTTCCTTGAGGATTCCCCTATAGGGGATGAGGAAATTGATGCCCAGAGAGACTAGATGATATGTTCAGAGTTACACAAGTTGTAAGTGTCAGAGCCTGAACTTGAACCCAGGTCCTATTATTCCAAATCTAATACTCTTTCCACTGCATGGAAATTCTAAAGTGTTAAGAAATAGTAAGGGGCTCATCTCCCCAGAAAGAATGATAGAGGGAAAAATTGTTATCTGACTTGGAGAAAACTAAATAGGAATTCAGGAATACTGAATCAAGAAAGGGCTAGTTAAAGAGTAAAATTAAAAGAGGGCCACAGAGTAAACATTAGGGAAAGAGAATAAAGTGAGAGGAATCTCAGAGAAGCATATTTGAGGAGATGCTTCCAGACTTCAGAAGATACCTAAATGGTTTTGATAGGACAAGATCCAAATGTGAACAGAAGGCTCCAAAGAAAACCTGGTTGGAAGGTGTTAGTCCTGGCCTGCTGTCAGTTCTGGAAGTCAGAAACGAGTCAGTCAAACGCCCAGTCACATCCCTGACAATTAATTCAAGGCCCCCATATGTCAGTCACAACACAAAGCAACCTGATAAAAATTAAAAACTTGCTAATGCCTGAGAGTATACAGCCTTGTTGCTCCCTTTCACTGGTCAGCTTGCTTCTACTAAATATTTTTATATCATATTTTATTCATTGTAATAGCAAGTATTACATTTGAAAAAATAGTAATAGATATGAGACATTTGATGTGCCTGCAGGGGCAATATCTGCTTATTTATAATACTGAGTTATACTGCACATTTTGTTAATAGAAAAAACTAAAATGGCAATCATTCATATACAAATGGGCTTCTGGGGATTCTAAAAGATTTTTAGTACACAGAATGGGAACCACTAGAGTGGATGATGCCCAAGGTCCATTCCATCTCAAGATCCTATTAAGTTATCACATAGGCAATTGTGTCTAGCCTGAGAGATCTAGAGGCATTGGTATTTTATAGGATCATGGGATTTGGGATTTGGAATTAAAAGGCCATGAAGGATCAAATTCCTCCCTTTATTTCACTGATAAGGAATATGAGGCCTACAGAGAACTTAAGTGACTTGAAGAATATAATACCCTACGTGTATAATAACAAGCAACTTATTTTTACAGTGCTTTATGGTAGCGCAGATAATGGCTGGTAGTGCAGCTGGTAGTGCAGTGCATGATTTGTCCATGATCACACAGTTAATAATAATTTTTGGAGCTAAGATCTTCTTTCACCAAGTTTGGGATTCTTCCCAATATAACACTATTACTAACATGTATATGATATGCATGTTAATAAGCTATAATAGAATAATTTATATTATTTAAATATATATTTGAACAATACCCCTTAATACCCATACTCCTTTTGACTTTTCAAAGGATTTCTATGTACCCTATCTCATTTAATCAGTATAAGGATTTTTGTTGTTGTTCAATCATTTCAGTCATATCTGAATCTTTGTGACTCCATTTGGGATTTTCTTGGCAAAGACACTGGAGTAGTTTGCTATTTTCTTCTCCAGCTGTAAAATGAGCTAAAACTGAAGCAACCAGGGTTAAGAGACTTGTCCAGGGTCACAAAGCTAGGAAGTCTCTGAGGCCAGATTTGAAACTCAGAGTTCATTTAGAGTAGAGTTTCTTTACCAGAAGTCTATGGACAGATTTCAAAGGGTCTGGATTTGGGTGGGAAAAAATTCCATCTTTATTTTTACTAACCTTTGGTTTCTTTTGTAATTCTATATATTTATATTATGTATTTAAGTACAGATTTGAATTCTAGGCCCAGTGCTGTATCCATTGTGTCATCTAGTTCCCCCAGAATAAGGATTGTTACCCCATTTCATTAATGAAAAAACTGAGGCACAAAGGTATCAGAATCATACATCAATTCAGTCACAGTCAGATCTAGAAACCAGATATCTTGACAAATCAATAATTTCATATATTTATTTACTCATTAAACAAACACTTATTAATTTAAATGCAACAAATTATAGGAATACAAGAATAATTAAGACCTAGATTTGCTCTAAAGGAACTTATAATTTCACATAAGCAACAACTTGATTTTTTTTTTTAATCAAGTTATAGAGTAGGTTTTGAACAAGAGAAGAATTAGCAGGGTATGCTGTTCTTCCTTCTATAATCTTAACTGCCTATGACCGAGGACCAGAGAGCCCAAGGCTTCTTCCCCTTCCCACCAAACACCACAATGCTATATGGCTCCTCTTCTTTTGCTTCTTAACTGAACAGCTGGCCAGGGATTATCCTAGTCATTAAGGACCACCATGAAGGGGAAAGACAACTGTATCTTATATGTCTCTCTTGTATAGTACTTAGCCAGCCAAGCTGACGGTACAGCTATTCTCAAACCACTCTTAGCTCCTTTAAATAGACTTTTGAGCTCCCTGAGGGTCAGGCCCTCCAAATTTTCTGTTTCTTTGTGGGTCTTATGATACCTAGCACATGACCTTTCAGACAGCAGGGCTCAAAAAGTGCCTGTGGATTGGCTGCTAAAGACAGAGTAGCTGGGTTTTAGTATTAGATAATCTTTAGAGTTCATTTAGAGCAGGACTTTCTTCCCTGGGATCGATGGATAGATTTCAGAGAATTTGTGAACTTGGATGGGAAAAATATCACATCTTTATTTCCACTAACCTTTGGTTTCTTTTGTCATTTTGTCATTTGTTTATTATTTTATGTATATAGTATTCTGAGAAAGGGTTCCTAAGCTTTTACCATACTGCCTAAGGGGATCCATTTATGACACACAAAAAGGTTTAAGAATCCCTGAGTTAGGGCAACCTCCTTTTATAGATGAGAGGATTGAAGCAGTGAGGATGATCTGCTCAGGGTCATGTGGGTAATAATGTGGCAAGGTTAGCTCTCTTTTTCCAAATCCAGTTATCTCTATATAACAGAATTAGAATTATTTTTAACAACTAAAAGCTATAAAGTTCATCTTCTTCACTTTACAAAAGAAACTTAGTGAAAGGAACTGGTCCAAAATCACAGAACTTTTAGTGATAGAAACAGACAACTCAAGTCTCCTGACTCTTAGTTTAGAAATTATTATTAAAGATTATGGGTGAATAAATGAATACATGAACAAATGAATTAATATTGAAAACCCATTACATCTACAACACTATAATGATTGTTGAGGGAAAATATATATATATTTTCTAAAAGGCAAACAAAAAACTCCAAATTCAACCCACTGCATTACTGACAAAAGAACTCCTACTCTCAGATGAGTTTTGGCTAATGGACCTACAACAAATGATTTGGCATTTCTATGCTGTGCCTAGTGGTGAAGCTGGGTGAGTACAAGGGGAAAGGAAGTTCATCAAATACAATATTAGAAGGGATGCAGACAGGTTTGTGTTAAGCTCAGGTCCAATCTCTTCAAATGTATCACCATGAAGAAAGGGAAAGAAGGGATTAAGTATTTATGTATTACCTACTATGTGCCACACACTGTGCTAAGCTCTTTTACATTATTATTTTATGATCCTTACAACCACCCCAAGAGTTATATGCTTTTATTATTTACAGTTAAGTAAACTGAGGCAAACATTAGTTAAATTACATGTCTGGGATCATAGAGTTGGTAAATATCTGAGGCTGGATTGTACCTTGAGTCACTCTGACTCCAAGACCAACGTAGGGGCTTCTAATTATCCTGAGGGGAGGGGTGAAATTTCTTATTTCCATGGCATCTATCTCCCTTACCCTTAAATAATGTCCTCCACACAATGGTTATTCAACAAATACTTTAAATATATTCTTTTTACAACTGGGAAATGAATGAGGACTACTTGCATTTTTGTTTTTCTTCCCAGGTTATTTTTATCTTTCTGAATCTGATTTTTCTTGTTCAACAAGAGAACAGTACAAATATGTACACATATTGTATTTAAGATATACTTTAATATGTTTAATATGTATGAGATTGCCTGCCATTTAGGTGAGGGGATGGAGGAAAGGAAGGGAAAAGTTGGAACAGAAGTGATTGCAAGGGACAATGCTGAAAAATTACTCATGCATATGTTCTGTCAATAAAAAGCTATAATAATAAAAAAATATATAGATTTTGATCACTTATTTTGCAAGATATCTTATAGTTTGGTGGCTAGGTTTTTTTCTTCCCTATTTATTTATTCTATCATTTTAAAAAATTGAGACAATTAACTCTTATCTTACATAGTTTTTATTTACAGTTTCTTGAAATACAACTCTGAAAAATCAGGTTTTGCAAAATAAAAAGCTTTAATTTAAAAAAATATATAAATATATATATATGTTCTTTTTACAAGTGAGTCTTAGAGCTGGGTAGCACAATGGATAGAGCACTGGCTCTGGAGTCAGGAGGACTGGAATGCAAATTTGGCCTCAGAAACTATCTAGCTATGGGAGGGGGCAAGTCACTTAATCTGATTGCCTCTCCAAAAGTGTGTGAAGTCTTAATGGGAAAAAGTCACCTTCCTAGAACAAATTTTCCTAAGCCTCTATGGAGAATGGGACAGATGAAAGGAATGCATTTGCAACTATGGAAGGAAAAAAGAGAAAGAGGGAAGCTGAAAAATGACAGAATTTCACAATCACACCTTTGCCATCAGTTTTTTATAACATATTTTCTTAGATTCTAGATAAATACCTGGACTGATGCCTTTTTTTCTGTCTTTCCAAGTGACCGCGTTCCTCTTTTCTTCAAAGAATGCTGGAAAGAGATAAAGAGCAAACATTAATAAAGCTCTCAGGTTGTAAAGTCGTATTTATAAAACCTCCACCAATGGCCAGTTCTAGACCAAACATCTATAAAGCTCACCTCCATCCTCCCACAGCCCTCGCCTTAAAAAATTAGATCATGTCAGTGCCACAACATGGAGTGTCGTGGCTAGCAGGGACCTTAGAACACTGAAAGTTGAAGCAGGAAGAGTCCATGGAGACCAATTCATCCATCTTTATATTAAAGATGAGAAAAGTGTAGATCATAGAGAAGGATTTGTCAAAATTTATATAACCAATGAATGGTGAACCAGGAAGAGAACCTGGGTGTCCATCATACCATACTGCTTCTATCATTCCACCCAAATCACAGACACACTAATACACCAAAAAGCCCTTGTTCTTAGTAAGGAATTCTTATTTTTTGGTAGAAGGGGAGGTTAACAGGCTTATCTAAGTTTTAATCTGAAGGTATGGTGTTTGTAACACTCCAGAAAATGGAGGGGCTTACATATTGGTAAAAATAAGAATTTTTAACTTTTTGGCTAGGTGACTGAAAGTTGTGAAGTCTCAATGGAGAATTTCTTCATCAAGGTTTTTTTTCTCTCATCTTTCTTCTTCTGTCCCCTCTACTTTATTGGGGGGGGGGAGGGAGAGAAAGAAGATGTAAAATAAATCCTTAGTTTTTTTTTTTTTATTCCTTCGTTTTTCATTATAGTCATAATGTTATTCTGTAGCACTTTAGAATTTATGAAGAATCTTTTGAGGTTGGTAGTGTTAGTATCATTATTTCCTTTTAAAGAAATTAGAACTCAGAAAACTCAAATAAACAATCCACAATCACTAGCTAGTAAACAAATTCATGTCTTTGGGATTCAATGCCATCACCTTCCCAGTCATATCCAGGACTGTAATTATACCTTACTGGTCTTGAAATCTATTTCAAAAACCAGTCAATTACCAGTATTTGGTGATCAAGGTCTAAAATTCAATGTTGGAATCTATGTAATACAAAATGAAATGTTACATAAAGCACTTTGCTATCAATAGACAAGTCACTTAACCCCTTTTGTAAGATGAACAGCTAGGGTTTTTATATATATATATATATATATATATATATATATATATATAAAGTTTTACAAATCACATTACTAATATTATCTCATTTGATCCTCTTAACAATCCTGGGAGACAGGTGTTATTATTCTCCCCATTTTGTAGATAAGGAAACTTGAGACATAAAGAAATTAAGTAACTGTTCAGAGTTACACAATTAGGGCCCAAGGCTGGTTTTGAAGTCAAATTTTTCTGCTTCTATTTACTTTCATTAGTAAGGTGCCCCAATAATTCTCCCCCCCAATTTATTTAAAAATATTTTTCTTTTCTTTCTTTTTTTTTGATTGTCTTTTTTTTTATTTTTTTAATTATAATAACTTTTTATTGACAGAATCCATGCCAGGATAATTTTTTTACAACATGATCCCTTGCACTCACTTCTGTTCCGATTTTTCCCCTCTTTCCCTCCACCCTCTCCCCTAGATGGCAAGCAGTCCTATATATGTTGAATATGTCACAGTATATCCTAGATACAATATATGTGTGCAGAACCAAATAGTTCTCTTGTTTCACAGGGAGAATTGGATTCAGAAAAATAACCGGGAAGAAAAACAAAATGCAAACAGTTTAATTTCATTTCCAGTGTTCTTAATTTGGGTGTAACTGCTTCTGTCCATCATTGATCAATTGAAACTGAATTAGGTCTCTTTGTGAAAGAAATCCACTTCCATCAGAATACATCTTCATACAGTATCGTTGTTGAAATATATAATGATCTCTTGGTTCTGCTCATTTCACTTAGCATCATTTCATGTAAGTCTCTCCAAGCCTCTCTGTATTCATCCTGCTGGTCATTTCTTACAGAACAATAATATTCCATAACATTCATATACCACAATTTACCCAACCATTCTCCAATTGATGGGCATCCACTCATTTTCCAGTTTCTAGCCACTACAAAAAGGGCTGCCACAAACATTTTGGCACAAAAATATTTTTATTTTGAAAAAATATGTGCAAAGATAGTTTTCAACATTCACCCTTGCAAAACTTTATATTCCAAATTTTTTCTCCCTCCCCCAATATATTAAACATATGTAATTCTATTCATATTTCCACAATTATCATGCTACACAAATAAAATCATATCAAAATGAAAAAAATGAGAAAGAAAACAAAAGGAAGGCAAACAACAAAAGAGGTGAAAATACTATACCCAGTCCCCATAATCCTCTTTGCGGATGCAGATAATTCTATCACAAGCCTACCCAATAATTCTTCTACTATGTTCTTCAAAGTTTATGGGAATGATCAAATGGAGAGATGCATGTATAACACTGACATACCTCAAAACAATACAAAAATACCATCAAGTATTATAAAACCACACACACATCCCTCACCACTGCAGTTGGCCCTCCCAGGGCAGGGTGGTTCAGGCACAAGAGTGAGAACCTAGATCTTGGAGACAGGAGGCTTGGATTTCATCCCTCCTGTTTCAGAATGGAAACTTCCCATCTGTGTGGCCCTGGGTCAGTCATTTAACCTTGATGAGACAATGATCCTGGGTCACACAGGCAACAGGGGGCCACAGCTGAAGATAGCACTCAACCTGGGACACCATGCCGCCATTTTATTACCCTGGAAAAATTATTTTATCTCTCTGGCTCAGTTTTCACCTCTAAAGAATGAAGGAATGGGGATAGTTGATCTCTAAGTCCTTCTAAATCCTGTGGTTCTGAGGGGCTTGGTTTACCTACTTAAATGATATCTTCTGTTTGGCATCCAAAGCCAGTCCTACTCTGCTCCCCTTCTACCTTTTGTATCCACCTTACCCTCCACTAGCTCCCCCCACCCATGCTCTACAAAAGCAATGACAATGGTCCCATCTACCTTCATGCATTTCCCCCCCCCCCCATTGTCCTTTCATTGCTTTTATTTATTAATGTGAGAATGCATATAATATCAAATTCTTTTGTAAATTACAGGAGCTATACAAATATCACCTATTTTTCTGGAGTACAAAGAGCTTTCTCTTTATTAACACTTGCCATCTGTTTTTAGGGCTGGCTCCAGACTTAGGAAAGGATTGGTCCAGTTTCCTTTGTTTTTGCTAGAGGGCAGGGGACAGGAACTCACGTGGGTAGGTGGAAAGGAGGAAGAGGCCTGCCTCCTTTCTCCAGGCTACAGACATTGTGGCAGGGTAACTCCTAATACACTTGTAATTGTTGTCCTCAGATGCTAAATGGCATTTTGGAGTCAGAAGAGTCAGAAATAAAAGCTGTGCCAGCCTGGATTTTTGCTTGGCTCCTTACCCTAGCCCACAGAAAGGACTAAGGAGGCTGGGCACCCTGAAGGAGATTCTTCACCCACCAAGTTTTTCAGAGATTCATATCCACAAGGTTGTTTTTGTAAACAGGACCCCTGCAGAGAAGGTGGTTAGTCTTCAGTAATTCCCTTGGCTCTAAGGCCAGGATAACAGCAGGTAGCCAGCCCTCAAAGCAAGAACTACTTCCTGATGGCCCGCTGGGAGCTGGCCCTGGGCTAAGCACTCAGGAGATTTTGGAGAAATATTAAAAAAAAAAATCAAAACAACCACAATAGTCACTAATTTTATGGAGTATTCAGATTTTTATCACAATTTTCTTATGTGGGAGAGAATGAAAATATCATCAATCCTATTTTGCAGATAAAGACATCAAGAGATTATTCTATGAATTAGTAAAGGTCACAGAATCTCAGACTTGGAAGAGAATTAGAGGCTATCTAGGTCAACACAAACTTGAACCAACCTCTCTGAAAACAAAACATCCAGCCGGTACTGCAAGGCAATCAATAAGTGGAAACATTTTTTTCCAATGTAGCCCTTTTTACTTTTACTCTAAATGTTAGGAAGTCTTTGCTTCACATAAGGCTAAATCTGTCTCTCTCAGCAAATTTCCACCCGTAGTGGGTGCCTTTGGGGTACCAGCAGAACAAGTTTTACTCTTTCAAATGACAGCTCTTCAAATACTTGAAGACCATTCTATCCTCCCAACATTTTTCTTCATCAGGCTATCCCTTCCCTAAATTTATCATCAACAATCAATCAATCATCGACATAATCATCATTGCTAATAATTATATGGTATTATAAAAGTGTGCAAAGCATTTTACAAACATCTTTTTATTCTCCTGAAACCTTGGAGCTAATTGCTATTATTATATCCATTTTACAGATGGGGAAACTGAGGCATTCAAGAGTTAAGTAACTTGGTTAAGGTCCCTACAGCTAGCAAGTATCTCAACCTGGATTTGAATTCAGCTCTTTCTGACTCCAAGTCCAGTGTTCAATCCAATGCATGATATAGCTGCATCATATGCTATAACCACATTTATCATCCCATTTGCCCTCTCCAGATTATGAATGTGGCACTATGAACTAAACGTAATATTGCAGACATGGTCTCACTGTGGAAGAAGGCAATGGTACTAACTGACTAAATTACAGTTCTCGAAACTATACTTCTCTTAATGCAATCTAAGACTTCAGTGGTTTAGTTTTCTTATTTTAAAAAAATAGCTTTTTATTTTCAAAATGTATGCAAAGACACTTTTCAACATTCAATCTTTTTTATTTTTTTCCTGGGGCAGTTGGGATTAAGTGACTTGCCCAGGATCACACAGCTAAGAAGTATGAAGTATCTGAGTTCAGATTTGAACTCAGGTCCTCCAGACTTCAGGGCTGGTGCTCTATCCACTGTGCCACCTGGCTGCCCCTTCAACATTCACTCTTTTTTTCTTTTTGCTTTTTATTTACAAAATATATTCATGGGTAATTTGTCAGCACTGACATTTGCAAAACCTTTTGTTTGTTCCAATTTTTCCCCTCCTTACTCCTACCTCCTACCCCAGATGGCAGGTTGATCAATATATGTTAAATATGTTAAAGTATAAGTTAAATACAATATATGTATACATGTCCATACAGTTATTTTGCTGTACAAAAAGAATTGGACTTTGAAAGAGTGAACAATTAACCTGTGAAGGAAATCAAAAATGTAGGTGGACAAATATAGTATACTATTGTTGTTGAAGTATATAATAATCTCCTGGCCCTGCTCGTTTCACTTAGTATTAGTTCATGTAACTCTCTCCAGGCCTTTCTGAAATCATCCTGTTGGTCATTTCTTACTGAACAATAATATTCCATAACATTCATGTACTACAATTTATTCAGCCATTCTCCAATTGATGGGCATCTACTCAGTTTCCAGTTTCTGGCCACTACAAAGAGGGCTGCCACAAACATTCGTGCACATACAGGTCCCTTTTCTTCTTTAAGATCTCTTTGGGATACAAGCCCAGTAGTAACACTGCTGGATCAAAGGGTATGCAGAGTCTCAACATTCACTCTTGCAAAACCTTATGTTCCAAGTTTTTTCTCCTCCCTTTCTCTCTACCCCTTCCCTAGACAGCAAGTAATCCTGTATGGTAAACATATACAATTCTTCTAAACATATTTCCACCTTTGTCATGCTGCATAAGAAAAATTTGATCAAAAAGGGAAAAGAATGATAAAGAAAACAAAATGCAGGCAAACAACAACAAAGGTGAAAATACTATGTTGTCAGTCCCCACAACCCTTCTTCTGGATGCAGATGGCTCTCTTGTTGCAAGTTTATTGGAACTGGCCTGAATCACCTCATTGTTGAAAAGAAAGTGGTTTAGCTTTCTTGATTATTACATGTCACTCTTGATTTATACTGAGCCCATTAAAACCTCCACTCTTTTCAACTGAATTGCTATCTACTCATATCTTGTGAAATAGATTTTTTACAGCCCGGTTTAAGGATTTATATTTATACTTATTAAAATTCATTAAGATTAAAATTAATCTTAGTAGAATTGGCCCAAAGTTCTAGCCTGTCCAGATCTTGTTATGTTCTGACTCTGCTGTCCAATATGTTAGCTATCCCTCCTTCCTTTCTATATGAATGTTTAATTAGAATACCATGTATTATACCTTTATCTAAGTCATTGATAAAAATGTTAAATAGCACAAATCCCTGGGCTGTTTCTCTGGAGACTTCCTTTCTAGTAGACATGGAAACATTAATGTCTACTAAACTATTCAAGCAATTCTGAATCTCCCTAATTACTATCACTTATCCCATATTCATCTTTTCTACAAAAACAGGATGAAAGACTTTCTCAAATGCTTAGTTAAAATCTATGTAAATTCCCTCCAATAAAGCTCTCTAAAAAAGATAGTAATAGTAGTTTGGTGTAGCCTGTTCTTGATGAAGTCAAGCTGGGTTTTTGTGATTTCTTCTTTCCTTTACTCACTGATTACTGATCAACTGTTAATATTCTAGAGTTTGGTCAGTAATAAACATCAAGCTTATTCTAAATTCTTTCCCCCCCCCCTTTTTTTTTAACATTCAAAGATTCTGATAAAAGCCTTATTTCTAAAATATATAGAAAATTGACTCAAATTTATAAGAATTCAAGCAATTCTCCAATTGATAAATGGTCAAAGGATATGAACAATTTTCAGATGAAGAACTTGAAACCATTTATAGCCATAAGAGGGTGCTCTAAATCACTATTGATCAGAGAAATGCAAATTAAGACAACTGAGATACCACTACACACCTCTGATTGGCTAGAATGACAGGAAAAGATAATGCGGAATGTTGGAGGGGATATGAGAAAACAGGGGCACTGATACATTGTTGGTGGAGTTGTGAATACATCTAGTCATTCTGGAGAGCAGTTTGGAACTATGCTCAAAAAGTTATCAAACTGTGTATACCCTTTGACCCAGCAGTGTCTCTACTGGGCTTATATCCTAAAGAGATTTTTTTTTTTTTTAATTTAATAGCCTTTTATTTACAGGATATATATATGGGTAACTTTACAGCATTAACAATTGCCAAACCTCTTGTTCCAATTTTTCACCTCTTACCCCCCCCACCCCCTCCCCTAAATGGCAGGATGACCAGTAGATGTTAAATATATTAAAATATAACTTAGATACACAATAAGTATACATGACCAAAACATTATTTTGCTGTACAAAAAGAATCAGACTCTGAATTATTGTACAATTAGCTTGTGAAGGAAATCAAAGATGCAGGTGTGCATAAATATAGGGATTGGGAATTCAATGTAATGGTTTTTAGTCATCTCCCAGAGTTCTTTTTCTGGGTATAGCTAGTTCATTTCATTACTGCTCCATTAGAAATGATTTGGTTGATCTCGTTGCTGAGGATGGCCTGATCCATCAGAACTGGTCATCATCTAGTATTGTTGTTGAAGTATATAATGATCTCCTGGTCCTGCTCATTTCACTCAGCATCAGTTCGTGTAAGTCTCTCCAGGCCTTTCTGAAATCATGTTGGTCATTTCTTACAGAACAGTAATATTCCATAATTTTCATATACCACAATTTATTCAGCCATTCTCCAACTGATGGACATCCATTCAGTTTCCAGTTTCTAGCCACTACAAAAAGGGCTGCCACAAACATTCGTGCACATACAGGTCCCTTTCCCTTCTTTAATATCTCTTTGGGATATAATCCCAGTAGTAACACTGCTGGATCAAAGGGTATGCACAGTTTGATAACTTTTTGAGCATAGTTCCAAACTACTCTCCAAAATGGTTGGATTCGTTCACAACTCCACCAACAATGAATCAATGTCCCAGTTTTCCCACATCCCTCTCAACAATCATCATTATTTTTCCTGTCATCTTAGCCAATCTGACAGGTGTGTAGTGTATCTTAGAGTTGTCTTCATTTGCATTTCTCTGATTAATAATGACTTGGAGCATCTTTTCATATGACTAGAAATAGTTTCAATTTCTTCATCTGAGAATTGTCTGTTCATATCCTTTGACCATTTTTCAATTGGAGAATGGCTTGATTTTTATAAATTAGAGTTAATTCTCTATATATTTTGGAAATGAGGCCTTTATCAGAACCTTTGACTGTAAAAATATTTTCCCAGTTTATTGCTTCCTTCTAATCTTGTCTGCATTAGTTTTGTTTGTACAAAACTTTTCAGTTTGGTATAATCGAAATTTTCTATTTTGTGATCAGTAATGATCTCTAGTTCTGCTTTGGTCATAAAAACCTTCCCCTTCCACAGGTCTGAGAGGTAAACTATCCTATGTTCCTCTAATTTATTAATAATTTCATTCTTTATGCCTAGGTTATGAACCCATTTTGACCTTATCTTGGTGTACGGCGTTAAGTATGGATCAATGCCTAGTTTCTTCCATATTAGTTTCCAATTTTCCCAGCAATTTTATCAAACAGTAAGTTCTTATCCCAAAAGCTGGGATCTTTGGGTTTGTCAAAGACTAGGTTGCTATATTTGTTGACTGTTTTATCCCTTGAACCTAATCTATTCCACTGATCAACTAATCTATTCCTTAGCCAATACCAAATAGTTTTG
The DNA here is from genome assembly GCF_902635505.1 of Sarcophilus harrisii. Taxonomy (NCBI): domain Eukaryota; kingdom Metazoa; phylum Chordata; class Mammalia; order Dasyuromorphia; family Dasyuridae; genus Sarcophilus; species Sarcophilus harrisii. The sequence goes on from NC_045427.1 coordinate 423,624,155, forward strand.
GTAACTGCTGCTCTATAATATAGTTTTAGATCTGGTACAGCTAAGCCTCCATCATTTGATTTTTTTTTCATTAATTCCCTTGAAATTCTTGACCTTTTGTTTTTCCATATGAACTTTGTTGTTATTTTTTCTAGGTCATTAAAATAGTTTTTTGGGAGTCTGATTGGTATAGCGCTAAATAAATAGATTAGTTTAGGTAATATTGTCATCTTTATTATATTTGCTCGCCCTATCCAAGAGCATTTAATATTTTTCCAATTGGTTAGATCAGACTTAATTTGTGTGAAAAGTGGTCTGTAATTTTGCTCATAAAGTTTCTGATTTTCCCTTGGCAGATAGATTCCTAAATATTTTATATTATCAGTAGTTACTTTAAATGGAATTTCTCTTTGTAACTCTGACTGTTGGATTTTGTTAGTGATATATAAGAATGCTGATGACTTATGTGGGTTTATTTTATAACCAGCAACTTTGCTAAAGTTGTGGATTATTTCTAATAACTTTTTAGCAGAATCTCTGGGGTTCTCTAAGTATACCATCATGTCATCGGCAAAGAGTGATAATTTGGCTTCCTCATTGCCTATTCTTATTCCTTTAATCTCTTTCTCAGCTCTTATTGCTAAAGCTAGCGTTTCTAATACAATATTAAATAGTAACGGTGATAGTGGGCAACCTTGTTTCACTCCAGATCTTATTGGGAATGGTTGCAGTTTGTCTCCATTACATATGATGCTTACTGATGGTTTTAAATAGATGCTGCTGATTATTTTAAGGAAAAGTCCATTTATTCCTATACTCTCAAGTGTTTTTAACTAAAGAGATCTTAAAGGAGGGAAAGAGACTCACATGTGCAAACTCTATTATTATTTACTTGCATTTTTGTTTTCCTTCTCAGGTTTTTTTCTTTCTTTCTAGATCTGATTTTCTTTATACAGCAAGACAGCTGTATAAATATATATTGGATTTAACATATACTTTAACATATTTAACATGTATTGAACAACTGCCATTTAGGGAAGGGGATAGGAGGAAAGAGGGGAAAGGTTGGAACAGAAGGTTTTGCAAGGGTCAGTGTTGAAAAATTACCCATGCATATGTTTTGGAAATAAAAAGCTATAATAATAATTTAAGAAAAGAGCACTAATTGGTGATCGCGACTGCCAGTCTTTTCAATACTTCCAGACTGCCAGATTCTTCTAGGCCAGTTGACTTGAACTCATCAAAGACAGTTCACCCAGTTCTTAATATCATTTTACTTATCTAGGCTGTCAAATCCCTATTAGACATTATTTTCTGTCTTTTTTCAGTCTCAAAAGCAAAAGCAAAAGCAAAAGTGTTTTAGTTGGAATTTGAATCCACCTCCAACTTCCAAAATTGCATGTTTTATTAAAAAAAACTTAACATTGAGCATCAATATGTTCTATCAATTTTTCTTAGAAACTATTAAATTTAATTAATTTCAATGCATATTGTTGCTTAGTCATTTCAGTCATATCTGACACTTGGTAACCCCATTTGGAATTTTTGTGACAGAGGTACTGGAATGGTTTTCCATCTCCTTCTCCAGCTCATTTAACAGATGAAGAAACTGAAACAAAATGGCTTGCCCAGATTCATACAAGTGGTGTGTATCTGAGGTGGAATTTGAACTCAGATCTTCTTAATTTCAGGTCCAATGCTCTATCCACTGTACTGTCTAGCTGTCAATTTCTTTTTTTTTAATTAATTAATTTTAATACACATTGCTTTATGAATCATGTTGGGAGAGGGTGAAAAAAACAGAAAAAAGAAGTGAACAAAGCATTTGTTGATTTATATTCACTCTCCATAGTTCTTTTTCTAGATGCAGATGGCATTTTCTGTTTTAAGTCTATTGGGATGACTTTGGATCACTAAAGCACTTAGAAAGAACTAAGCCTTTCATAGTTGATCATCACACACTCTTGCTGTTATTGTGTACAGTGTATTCCTGGTTCTGTTTGTTTCACTCAATATCAGTTCATGTAAATCTTTCCACCTTTCTAAAGTCAGCTTGTTCATCATTTTTTAATAGAACAATAATATTACATTACCTTCATATATCATAGCTTATTCAGCCATTTCCCTTTCCCCCTCCATTTCTTTATTACCACAAAAAGCTGCCAATTTCAATGCATAAATGAACCTAATAATTTTTTGAGTCACTTCTAAGTCTCATCAGAATTCTTTGTCCATTCATTCTCAATAGCCACAAACTGCCTACAAAACAAAGCTATTGATTGTAAATATTAATATGGAATCGGCCCTACCCACAGCTAGCTAAAATTTAATGAGATAAGACTAAGACACATTAAGCAATGAAAGAATACAGAATCAAACAATAGGTTATATAATCATTAAATTGTCTAATAATGAAAAAAATACCTTTCAACTTGGCAAAGTATCATCCCTTCAGCAGGGTAGCCATACAATTTTCTTTTTTAGTATTCATTGTATATTGAAACGTTTGTACTTCTTGATAATTGTTAAGTTCACGATAAAGGTTTTTTTAAAGAAAAAGTTGGCTGAAGATGCATTTTTTAAAATGTATATATATATTCCAAACTGAAATGTCCCTTGTAACAAAAACTATGAAGCAAAAACATTTAGAATGATCATGTCTGAGAATATATGCAACTGCTATGTCCTCAATTCCACTAATTCTTGGCTGCAAGGAAGGAGATTTGTTTTATTACAAACCAGGTGTTTTCTACTGGGGCTGACATGGACATCTAGATTATTGGAAAAATGGCATTTGACTCAAAATGAGAGATGAGGCTTTCTGGGCTTTCTGGCAAAATTCTTACTCTCATTTTGCCTTTTGCTAAATTAGACCAGCAGGTCTATTAATCCTACTAAATCCTGGGATCCTATCTATCTTGCTAAATAGTTCTTGATATTATAGATACATTGTCTCTCCTGAAAAGCTTAATTGGCCTGTCTCCTTTTAGCATATAAAACTGAATCAACATAGACACAGACTGAAAGCCCTCCATCAATGAGACAACATCTTTCTTTATTGCCACATAACTGCTAAATTATAAATATTCAGCTTTAGAACACTTCTTCCTGCAACATCAATAATATTAACACATTCACTCATTCAACAAACATATATTAAGCACCTGCTATGTCCTAGGTGCTATGGTAATACTAGAGTTGTCACAAGTAGCCCCTACCCTCAAAGAACTTACATTTTATTGCAGAATATGTTTTCTATCATCTAATCAAGCACTATCTTTTATGGTTTCCAAATGATAAAGGCCATTGGTATTTGATTAGTTGCAAAGGCATGGGGATTGGTAGGCCTTAAAAAAATATTTTTTGCACTGACCAAGAAAACCAAATCTTACTTTTCAAAATAGACAGCGAGAGATACTAATGCATTGTTGGTGGAGTTGTGAAATGAGCCAACTATTCTAAAGAACAATTTGGAACTATGCCCAAAGGGCTATAAAGCTGGGCATATCCTTTGACCCAGCTGTGCCATTACTGGGTCTATATTTCAAGGAAACCATAAAGGAGGGAAAAGGATCCATATGTGCAAAAATGTTTGTAGCAGCTCTTTTTGTGGCAGCAAAGCATTGGAAAATGAGTAGATGCCCATCAGTTGGGGGATGGCTAAACAAGTTGTGGTACATGAAATAATGGAATATTATTGTTCTATAAAAAATGATGAACAAGTTGATTATAGAAAGGCCTGGAAAGATTGACACGAACTGACACTGAGCAAAACAAGCAGAACTGGAAATATATTGTACACAATAACAGCAAGAACGTGCGATGATCAGCTTTGAAAACCTTCGTTCTTCTCAGTGGTTCAGTGCTCCAAAGCAATCCCAATAGACTTTGGACGGAAAATGCCATCTGCATTCAGAAAAAGAACTATGGCAACTGAGTGTAAATCAACAAATGCTGTGTTCACTTCTTTTTTCTTTTTGTTTTTTTTTAAATCTCTCCCATGGTTTTTCCCTTTTGTTCTGATTTTCCTCTCCCAACATGATTCATAAAATAATATATATTTTTTAAAAAATGAACAGGGAAAGCTGCAAAGAATCTAGCAAAGAGAGAACTGATATTAGAGGAGCCTCTTCAGAAATTAATATTGGGTGGGAGGTCAGACATGAAACTGCAAGAGCTGCTCCTGCTGACGCCACTTGGACCAGGTAGTACAGTGGGGAGAGCACTGGAGGCCAAGACTTGTTCATAATCCTTGCCTCTGCCACATAAGACTTGTGTGGCTTTGGAAAAGTCACACCTTTTATCTTTGCCTCAATTTCCTCCTCTGAAAAATGAGGAAGTAGAATTTATTAAATGATCTTTAAGGTAAGTTCCAGCTGTAACATCCTTTTAGACCAAGGGTTTGGAACTTTTTTGTGTTATATATCCTTAAGGCAGGCTGATGAAGCCTCCAGATTGCTTCTCAAGAGAATATTTAAAACCACAGGATTACAAAGCAAAAACTATATTGAAATGTAGTTATCAATACATATGTATCCATACATATACACATACACTCTCACTCACTCTCTTTACATATTTATAAAGTGATTATGTGTAAAATGTACAAATAAATATGTGTGTATACTCCTGGGTCCCCAAGTTAAGAGCTTGTTTTAGATGAAGAGAAACAAATATCCTTGGCTAGTTTGATGCCCACATCTGAATCCCTGAGTATGCCTTGAGTTAGAAGGAAGGTGGAGTAGTAGGGCAGGTCACCTAGGAGAGAGTCTCTGATATAGGATAGAAAATAGCATCTTCTAAGAGCTTTACAAATGTTAAATAAGGATTTCCCATCAACTCACCAGGAGGTGAGGACAGTCATTCAGTATCATTATCCTCCTTTTACAAATGACAGAAGGAGAGGTTAAATGATTTACCCTGGATCAGAGACAGAGCTGGTATTGGAAAATCAATGGCTTTCTGTCTCATGATCCCTAGTCTGGGCTCTATGGCCATCTTCAAGAAAGAAGGAGGGACCTCCCTCATTTTCTCAGACGAAGAGATGTCTCCATGGTAACCAAATCAGCCAGGGTCCCGGAGCTTCACCTTCTGTTCCACTCCTAGTGACAATATCTCCGTAGCAACCTAATATAATGTCAAAAGGCAAATGATGATGAACCCATATGGGGAATGAGTAGCTTGAGCACATAAATTGTCAGGAGACCCTTTGTTTCTATAGAAACTGTGTCAAAAAGAAGAGGATAAAGGCAATATAAATATTGTCATAATAAATCTGATATAAGATCCATCAAGCCTGAGATTTTAACAGTGGAATTCAAGGATCGTCTGTGGGAGGAAAGGCAAGACTGTCTTTAGAATACAAGTGTTCATGAGTTGAAAAGGACTTCAGAGGTCACCTAACCTAACCATCACCCAAAATATGAATGCTTGTGAATTCAGGATATATTGGTCATGCATTTGTGGGAAAACTTCTAAAGACCAGGGAATTTACCCATTCTGTTTGGGCTCTGATTATTACAAAGTTCATAAAACTAAAATTCATAACAGGCTTTCCTGATAGTAGGCCATGCTATGATTTTCCAAAACTTGCCTAGCCTTTCAGATTTAAAGAGGAACTTGCTATGTGGGACTTAAGTAATAAGTCCTACTCCTTATCCTGATATTCAAAAGTCTTTAAAAATATAACTCTCTGTAGAGACCTGAAACTCAGTGTGATGAAGATCAATTTCCTTATATTTCCTCTTCCAAATTTTCCTATTTCTTTCTACTGAAGGTACCGACTACTAATACCTCCCAACACCCACATTCCTAACCTATGTATTATCAACTCATTCTCCAATCCACCTACTTTTCTGACATATGACTGTTTTTGATACTGCTTTTAACATATATCTGGATTGCATTTGGAAAACTGTATATTTTAGAATAATTCCAAGTTACTCCCTTCTGACTTGTAAATATTAGTGTTTTCATGATACTATATGATTGCAAATCAGGGAACAATACAATCTCTGAAAATTAAAGATCACAAATCACTCAAAAGTCTACAGGGATACAGGAGACAATGGATCTCTAATCATGATTTGTATGCAAGAAATGATATAAAAATAGCCAGAAAATATATAATTGGAAAGGAGGAAAGGTCAGTCAGGTACTTGAAATGAACAATAACCAATGCATAGCCAAAGTCCTGTACCCAGGAGAAAGCAGCTTCTAGGGCATTGGATAGATCCTCTATGAATGATATGGGACTCAAGAATAAGTAAACTTGACTGGGTTATGATCTAGACTGTTGGAGGGAGAATCTAACTTGATGAGACCATGGAACTCCAGAAATACTAAGTGAATGAGTGATTACATCCCCTTTTCCCACCACTCTGAAGCCACAGTTCTTTCAGTGCAGGATTTTGTCATTAAAGGGACATGTGATGAGAGGTCATGGTCTTCCTTCTTGATATCATTTCCCAAACATCCAAGTTTTCCTCAGGGATCTATAGTTCTATCGTCTATAAATTTACGTAAACCCCTACAGAGCCCCTCTAAACCTTTACATGTTAAAAACAAACCAAAAAACCTTTTCCTAATGTACATAATATTTCTAACCCTTCCTAATGTAGGTAGTACATGTGCATGTAACCCTTTCAAAAGCACATAGTACATGCACATGTCAATCTTCCTAATGTATGTAGTACATGACCATGCAATGCTTCCACAATGTACATGTCTGACATGTTACTACCCTACCCAAAAACCTCCTAAAAATGTTAAAGGGATGAATTTGAATTTTATTCCAGAGATACTAGGCAACCCCTGAAGCTTCTTGCACAGGAGAATTCAAGGGTCAGACCCTGGCCTTGTAATGATATGCATATTCAGGAAGAAGGGCAAGAGCAGCCCTGACAACTGTCTAGGAGATTTGTCCTCACTGTCCCAACCTGAAGAATCCTAGAGTTCTCAAGATAATGGTAGAATAACCTAGGTTTGTGTCTCCATGCGGAGTCAATCCTTTGAGAAGTGGTCATAGTACAGAGAATATAGAATGGCAGAGCTGGTTGGAAAATTAGAATGCAGAAGACTATTATAGCTACAAGGGATGTTGGGACACAGAACATAAAATCTCAGAACTGGAAGGAACCTTAGGATATAGAATGTCAGTTCTGGAAAAGATTGTAAGGTACTAAATGTCAAGTGCCTGAGCTAGAAAGAATCTTACTTAGAAAACTGAACACAATCTAAGTTATATTTTAATATATTTAACATCTACTGGTCATCCTGCCATCTAGGGGAGGGGGTGGGGAGGGGTAAGAGGTGAAAAATTGGAACAAGAGGTTTGGCAATTGTTAATGCTGTAAAGTTACCCATGTATATATCCTGTAAATAAAAGGCTATTAAATTAAAAAAAAAATAAAAAAAAAAAAGAAAGAAAACTGAACACAGACGACCATCTCAATGAGGCTTCAGAGTCTATCTGGTCCACCTTTTCCTGCTCTTTGTGGTAAAGTAAGGCATCTGAGGCTGACAGGAAAAAAAGTTGACCAAGATCCAATAGAGAACTACTGGTAAAATTTGAACCAAACACAGATTTGTTGATTCCCAGCATCCTAGTATAATGTAAATGACACTGAATTTGGAATTAGAGAAATTGGTTTGAATTCCATTCTTTCTGTTTATGAATTATCACATGGCAATCAAATTATTTTGTCTCTCTAGACATCCATCTCTACATCCGTGAAATGAAGAGGCTGAATTCCATGATTTATAAGTTTCCTTTTTACTTTGGAATCATGGGACCTTAACTCAAGGTTTGAACATGATTAGTAAGATATTGCTACCATAGCTCAAACTTGGATTATGTTCATCAGTGTCTCTGCATACAATTCATTGTTTCTTAGTGGGCAAGTGTAAGGATTAAGTATATGGCCCACAGCAGATGTCCTTGGGGTGTCTCCTATGACAGGAATACAGAATTTTTGAGAATGGTGCCTATTCTTCTCAATATAGTTCCAGTTTTTCAGTCCCCCCCAACTGCAGGAAAGAAAGCAGGCAGCCATGTCCTCCTTGTACCCTCCAAAGAAAGGGGTTGTGCCAGGCTGAGTGACCTTGCGGCATTGTCAGTCAATGCCAGCTGCTCCCCTGGGCAGCTGGCAGGGCTGTCCCTTCCATCTCCACTGATTATATCTGATATCATCACAAGGCAGCAGGAGCTTTTGGGCTCAGGGACCCCAAATTCAAGTAAGATGCCAGAAACAAAAGCTTATTTTGTATCAAATTTCTACTTCCCAAGACCCACAGAAAAACTGGCAACAAAGAACACAAGGGTACAGAGAAGTGAGACTGAGGATTCTGTGAACCATTTCCCTGTTTTCAGTCTGCCCCATTATTTTTTTAATGATCACTGCTACCATAACAAGGTAGAGGGGACCATCTAAATGTTTCTGACATAGACCAGTTGCTCAGTTTCCTACCACTGCCCTGCAGATTCCGGTCCTTTTATAAGCCTGTGCTTCTTGGTGACAGCTACAAAACCCTACAAAAGCAAAAACCATTTAAGCTCCTATTACACGTCGTATCGATAAACCAAGAATTTCTGCCTTTCCCTCCAGGAGATTACAATAGGGGTGTGGGGGGAGAGAGCGGAAGGGGAGGAAGATAGATGGGAAGAGTTCAAGGATAATGCAGACAGAAAGAGATGTGATAGTTGCATATAAAGTCAGATGTGATGGGAACCAAGGAAGGATCCATACAAAAGGTTTTAAGAAATTCTGAGGGGAACATTCACTTCAGCAAGGGAAACGAGAGAAGGTTTTTATGGAAGAGGTGTCACCTGAGCTAAGTGTACCTGAGTACCCTGAGGCAGCTATTTAGAAGCAATCCTCAAGCCCAGGTAGTTTCCTCCTGGGAAGCAACAGGGGACTGATTCTAACTAGACAGGGTTCAAGTAATAGCATATTTCATCTCAAGGCAATAAGGGAGGCTATTCTGAATCCTCACTGCTAACCTAATCACACTTACCTGAATCAGCGGCCAACCTGTAGAACAACCATTCATCATTATAGGCCAATTAGCCTCTATACTTTACTTCCTACTAATTCTTGTCCTAATGCCATTCGCAGTGTTAGGACCCAGCAGAGTAGTATAGTGGGAAGAGTAATGGACCTGGAGTCAAGAAAGACTTGGTTTGTATCCTTGACTTACTAGCTGTTTTGTCTTGGACAAGTCACTTAAACTTAATGATCCTCAGTTTTCTGAATGGTAAAGTGGAAATAATAATGCTTACACTATACATTTCACAGGGTTACTGTTAGCAAAATCTTTTGCAAATCTTAAAGGTTCTAGAATGACTCAATCAATAAACATTTATTAAATGCCTTGTACAAGGTTGTGAAAGTCCAGCCTGGAACTTGAGTGATCCCAACCCTCTTAGGAAGCTAGGGAGGTGGGACTCAACTTGGATGTCTGAAGTGCCTCAGAATTATACTTTCTACCACTGCTCAGTTGCCAGGATTCAGCATACATTGCTGAGTGATGGATTTCTGCAGCTGTGGCCAGAACTGTAACAGGGACTATGCTGGAGGTCTCTTAAATTCTGTTTTCATAAGGTCATACCCTAAGAACTCCCAATGCTAGCTAATCTGTCCTTTTGTAGAGGCTGTATGTGCCTCCAAGTCAAGTCAATAAGTAATATTAAGAGTCTACTGAACCAAGTATGTACCAGAATTATACAGTTCTAAAATTAATGGTCTGAACTCTGAGATACCACTTCCTAAATTGGCTAAGATGATAGGAAAAGATAATGACAAATGTTGGAGGGAATGTGGGAAAACTGGGACATTAAGGCATTGTTGGTGAACTGTGAAATGACCCAGCTATTCAGAGAAATTTGTAACTATGACCAAAGGATTATAAAACTGTACATATTCTTTGATCCAGCAATCTCACTCCTGTATCCCAAAGAGATCAGAAAAAGGGAAAAGAACCCACATATACAAAACTGTTTGTAGCAGCTCTTTTTTGTAGTGGCAAAGAACTGGAAATTGAGTAGATATCCATTAGTTGGAAAATGGCTGAATTTAAGATATACTAATGCAATGGAATATTATTGTTCTATAAGAAATGATGAGTAGGCCGATTTCAGAAAAGCCTGGAAATACTTCCATGAACTGATGTACATTGTACATAATAACAACAAGATTATGTGATGATCAGTTGTGATGCACTTGACTCTTCTCAACAATGCAATGATTCAAGGCAATTCCAATAACATGGGATAGAAAACTCCATCTGCATCCAGAGAGAGAACTATGGTACTGAATGTGGATCAAAGCATAGTATTTTCACTTTTTTTATTTGTTTGTTTTTTCCTTTCTGTGTTTTTTTTTCCCTTTTGATCTGATTTGTCTTGTACAACATGATAAATATAAAAATATGTTTTCTAAATAGATTAACAGTCTACATTATCTAATAGGACAATAGTCACTTAATCTTTGAGAGTACATCTGGAAAATAATTCTCCTAAAATCATTCAATCTCTCTTTGACCATTCCCTTCAAGGATTTTTCTGCCTCCACCAGCAGATCAGAGATGACCAAGACCCTACAATCTCTTCAGGAAATAGAGGAAGAAGGTACCTATTCTTTTTTTTTTTTTAATTTAATAGCCTTTTTACCCTTTGACCCAGCAGTGTTTCTACTGGGCTTATACCCCAAGGAGATACTAAAGAAGGGAAAGGGACCTGTATGTGCCAAAATGTTTGTGGCAGCCCTGTTTGTAGTGGCTAGAAACTGGAAACTGAGTGGCTGCCCATCAACTGGAGAATGGTTGGGTAAATTGTGGTATATGAATGTTATGGAATATTATTGTTCTGTAAGAAATGACCAGCAAGATGAATACAGAGAAGCTTGGAGAGAATTACATGAACTAATGCTAAGTGAAATGAGCAGAACCAAGAGATCATTATATACATCAACAACGATACTGTATGAAGATGAAATCTGATGGAAGCGGATTTCTTTGACAAAGAGACCTAATTCAGTTTCAATTGATCAATGATGGACAGAAGCAGCTACACCCAAAGGAAAAAAAAACACTGGGAAATGAATGTAACTGTTTGCATTTTTGTTTTTCTTCCCGGTTACTTTCTACCTTCTGAATCCAATTCTCCCTGTGAACAAGAAAACTGTTTGGATCTGCACAACACATTGTATCTAGGATATACTATGTCATATTCAACATATATAGGACTGCTTTCCATCTAGGGGAGGGGGTGGAGGGTGGGAGGAGGAAAATCGGAACAGAAGTGAGTGCAAGGGATAATGTTGTAAAAAAAAAATTACCCAGGCATGGATTCTGTCAATAAAAAAAAAATTAATAGCCTTTTATTTACAGGTTATATGTATGGGTAACTTTATAGCATTAACAATTGCCAAACCTCTTGTTCCAGTTTTTCACCTCTTACTCCCCACCCCCTCCCCCAGATGGCAGGATGACCAGTAGATGTTAAATATATTTAAATATAAATTAGATACACAATAAGTATAATGACAAACTGTTATTTTGCTGTACAAAAGACTCAGACTCTGAAATATTGTACAATTAGCTTGTGAAGGAAATCAAAAATGCAGGTGGGTATAAATATAGGGATTAGGAATTCAATGTAATGGTTTTTAGTCATCTGCCAGAGTTCTTTCTCTGGGCGGAAGGTACCTATTCTTTCATGGGTTGTTACTATAATCCCTTTAGGAGTGAGAAAGTCAAAGATCTTAACTAGATTTAAGCTATTTCTAGGATTTTAGTGGAGAGCATTATTATTTTTTTTTTTTTACTTTTCTTTTTTTTTTTATTTAATAGCCTTTAATTTACAGGATATATACATGGGTAACTTTACAGCATTAACAATTGCCAAACCTCTTGTTCCAATTTTTCACCTCTACCCCCCACCCTCCCTAGATGGCAGGATGACCAGTAGATGTTAAATATATTAAAAATATAACTTAGATAATAAAAGTAATGACAAAACATTATTTTGCTGTACAAAAGAATCAGACTCTGAATTATTGTACAATTAGCTTGTGAAGGAAATCAAAGATGGGGTGTCATAAATATAGGGACTGGGAATTCAATGTAAGGTTTTTAGTCATCTCCCAGAGTTCTTTTTCTGATAGTTATTAGTTCATTACTGCTCTTAGAAATGATTTGGTTGATCTTGTTGCTGAGGATGGCCTGATCCATCAGGACTAGTCATCATCTAGTATTGTTGTTGAAGATATAATGATCTCCTGGTCCTGCCATTTCACTCAGCATCAGTTCGTAAGTCTCTCCAGGCCTTTCTGAAATCATCCTGTTGGTCATTTCACAGAACAGTAATATTCCATAATTTCTATATACCACAATTTATTCAGGCCATTCTCCAACTGATGGACATCCATTCAGTTTCCAGTTTCTAGCCACTACAAAAGGGCTGCCATCAAAATTCGTGGCAACATACAGGTCCCTTTCCCTTCTTTATAATCTCTTTGGGATATAATCCCAGTAGTAACACTGCTGGATCAAAGGGTATGCACAGTTTGATAACTTTTTGAGCATAGTTCCAAACTACTCTCCAAAATGGTTGGATTCGTTCACAACTAGTGGAGAGCATTATTTCCAGAAAAGTTTGATTAAGTACTGAAAAGTTTCCTTGCTTTCAGGTAAGCCTAGAAAGGACTTTATACTGAAGAGACAAATGTTTCTTTTTTTTCTTCCTTTTTTTTTTTTTTTTTTTTGTTTTGTTTTTTTCTGATGCAATTCCCATTAAATGACTTGCCCCAGCTAGGAAGTATTAAGTGTCTGAGACCACATTTGAACTCTGGTCTTCCTGACTTCAGGGTTGGTGTTCTATCCACTGCACCACCTAGCTGCCCCCTTCAGGGTTGGTGCTCTATCCACTGCAGCATTTTGCTGCCCAGAAACAAAAGCTTCTTAATAACTTCACTTATAATATTCTATAGTTCCCTAATACAAAACTAGGAAGCCATAATTGAAAGAAGCTTTGAAAATCAGTCTTCTCAATCCTCATCTTTCTAAACCTCTCTGAGATCTCTGACACTGGCAATCGCCTTCTCCTTAATTACTCTCTTTATTCTTAGTTTTTGTGATGATTTTCTTTTCTGGTTCTCTTCCTATTTGTGGGACTACTCCCTTTTACTAGATCTTCATCCAAGCAGCTCATTAATATCATCTAGGATTATTATTTGTGATAAAGGGAATGTACACATCATTGAAATATTAAAGCAATAATCATAATTCATGCTTTTGTTCTCTGAAAGTGCTTCGAATCAACGATCACTAGAATCTGAGAAGTGGAAATGAGGGCTTAGAAGTGTAGTATAGGGGGTAGCTAGGTGGCACAGTGGATAGAGCACCAAACCTGAAGTCAGGAGGTCCTGAGTTCAAATTTGACCTCAGATACTTAACACTTTCTGGCTGTGTGACCCTGGGCAAGTCACTTAACCCCAATTGCCTCAGAAAAAAAAAGTGTAGTATAAACCCCTAAATGATATAGGGACTTCTTTCTCTAGCCTATACTTGAAGACTATCAATAAAGGTGAATTTCTGGCTAGAACAGGTAGTATTTTCATTTTGTAGGTGGCTTCTAATGTAATTTTACAGCCATAAATAAGGTGACTTGTCTTAGTTCATAAAGTTTCTGATGAAGCAGACTTCCCAAGTCTCTTTCCTCTAGACCACAAATGTTATTTCAAAAACTCATAGATTTCAGGAAATATCAAGACTGCAAACTATTAGGGTTCATAGCAAAGTTCTAGCTAAGTCAGTTTAGGAGTTTGTCAAAACATGCTGAAAAACCTGTAAGAATTGTAATCCCCTTTAATTAATAAACCTTTTTTATCCAAAGGAACTTAGAACACAGTAAATTCTAAATGTCCCAATGAAGATAATGACTTCATTTCTAAGAAAAGGGAGACACTGAGTCATAAAGTGATTCACTTGCAAGGAGAAATCACTGGTTAAAATGTCCTATAGTACAAGGGTTGAAGGCAAGAATCAAAAGTAGGTTCAGCTGAAGATTGAGGCAAGGAGGAGTAAGACAGTCTGGTCATACTAGAGAAAGGACGGGAGATCTATAGATAGAAGCAGGCAAAAGCATGGATGAGGCTACAGTCTAATCCACAAGAATTGTAAAAACTCCTGAGTTCATCCTTACCTAGCCTATACATTGTTGTTGCATGATTTACTAGACACCAGCTCCCTTTATACTCCAGCATCCAATCAGGCCAGTCTGGAGACTAGGGAATTAATCCACAAATATTCATTAAATATTACTATGTGCCAGGCAGTGTGCAGCACTGGAGATACAAAGAAAGGAAAAAATAAACCTTCAGGGAGCTCACAATCTAATGGGAAGACAACATACAGTTAAGTAGCACTTATAAGATCTGTATAAATGTATGAATGTACATTTGGAATGTAGCTATTAAGGGAAATTCCCTAGCAGCTGGGGGAACTAGGGAAGACTTTCTAAAAGAGCTGGCATTTGAGTCAGGGATTCTAAGGAGTATTCTAGGCATGGGCGACAGCCAGCACAAAGCACAGAAACAAGAGATGGAGTGTCAAGTTTGAAGAATGGCAATTAGGCCAGAGAGCATGGAGGGGAATCAGATGTAAAAAGGTAAGGAGGAGCCAGGTGGTGAAAAGCTTTAAATGACCAACAAAGGACTTTCTATTTGATCCTGGAGGAGCTGGACAGTCCCGATTGGCTCTCTCCTTTACAGTGAGCACATACTAAATCAGTATGAAAGAAACCCAGAGGACTACATCATAGGCTAACCTGTTATCCCTTTATCTTTTGTTTCATTATCATTAACATTATAACCTAGCAAGTTCCCTGAAAGCTTAAAGTGTGTCTTTTTTCATTAAATCCAAACAAAGCATTACAGTAGGTGCAGTAGATCAGATATATACTCTCTGTGCCAGGCTTAGTGCTAAACATTAAGGATACAAATAAGACTAAGAAAGACAGTTCTTGCCCTCAAGGAGCTTATAATCTAAAGTGGGATGACACAAAAGGGGAAGGTGGAGGGTGTCAGTCTATTGTTTTTTAAAGGAAGATACCAGGAACATTTCTCTTTATTAACAAGAAAATCTGCTTGAGACAAACTCTCAATTATTCAAATGCCCAAACAAGTAGGGAGTTATTCACTAGAAATACTTTAGTCAATCCAAGGCAATCCCAAAAAACTCTGAATAGAAAAAACTCAATCTGCATCCAGAAAAAAGAACTATGGAGATTGAATGCAAATCAACACATATTATGTTCACTTCTTTTTTCTGGGTTTTTTTTTTTCCTCTCCCATAGTTTTTCATTTTTGTTTTGATTTTTCTCTCCCAACGTGATTTATAAAGCAATGTGTATTTTTAAAAATAAGTAAATAAATAAATTTTTTAAAAAGAAAGTGATGGAGATAGAAGGGTCTAAGATAATACATTATTACTCATATTAAATTTGACTCACATTCAGTCAAAAAAAAAAAAAAAAAAGGAAAAAGTAATACTTCAGTCAAATTTTGAGTCTTAATTTACTGAGCCATCTCCAAGCCCTTCCCTCCAACCCTTTCTTCCAGATTTCCTTTCCTAGCCCGCCTTTGGACTTGTTCTTTCCATATTGGACTCTGGGACATCCCTGCCTTGTATTCCAGACTCAAGAGATTTGCTTTGGAGCTAACAACTTATAAGTGACAGAGCAAGAAGTTAGCCAGAAAGTTTCTGTGATTCTGAAGGCTTTAGGCAGAACTTTTCAAAAAACAAAATGCTGCTTCAAAGATCCCTTTTCCTTTTCTACAGCACTCATTGTCTAAACTCTATGTTAGGCAAGTTTGTACTTGATCTTCTACTATTTTATGTCCTTCCTAATGACTGTTTCTTCAGTGTGTCTGTCTTACCAGTCCAACTTCATTTTAAGACCCTTGCAGGCAGGAGCTGTAGTAAGTATTGCATATCTCCCCTTTGTCTCCTCTCCTTCCCCAAGATTAAGTATAGTTCTAGAAACATAGCAAATGTTCATCAAAATGGATTGTATTGAATTCAGTCTGCTACTCAGTGTATTTTCTAGCTTCTCACTCTGTAGGCAGACACCAATCAATACCACTTCATTAGAGAAAAAACAGCCCAAAGGGAGATCTATCCCATGATAGTCTGCTCTTGTATTAGTGGATGTACAGCAAGACTTGTGTTAACTGATGCAGAACAAAAAAAGGAGCAAAATCAAGAGACTAACATAAACAACATTAATAAAACAAGTAAAAACAATACTAAAATGCAGCAAAATTCAATTAATTGCAATGAATAATCTCAGTTCCAAGGAACAGAGAGGGGCCTCCCTGGAATCCCTACTCCTTTCAGGAGAGTAATTTGCTCCAAGTTATAGAGAGGCAATAGGAAGAATACTTGGGCACCAAAGGACCTGTGTTCAAATCCTGACTATGATACTTATTACTTGTGTGACCTGTAGCAAGTCATGTAATTTCCATTGAGTTATAGTTTCTTCAAGTCATAAAATGACAGGATTTGAAGATATGGATCCCGAGATCCCTTTCTGATGTATATCTCTAAACCATATATAGAGGGAGGAGGAAAAAAGGGAAGAAAATAGCTTTTGAAGTGAGGTCTCTGGCCTATAAATCCTATACTCATAAACAGATCCATAGACTCAGAAAGTTCAGTCTAGAAGGGATCCCCTAGGAATGTTCAGTGACTTGACCAAAGTCATATAAGTAATGTGGCAAGGGCAGAACTGGAACCCGGGTCTTCAGATTCCAATTCCAGTGTTCTTTCCACAGCACCGCAATATAATCCCCACATATGGACTTTCTAAATTAAACTGAGCAGAGCCTGGTGTCTCCAGCTAACATGGGGAGGAAGTGAAAGAGGACTAAAAATGTCACTGTGACTTCCCCATACTGTTGTGCACCCCAGCTCCCTTCCTGAATCTATCAGCTTCATGTGGACCATTCAGCACTTTTTCTACCCTCTCCCCCCAGGCTCACCTCGCGAGGTTTGTCCATCTCATGCTGGAGCACTTGTTTGGCCAGCTCTGCCTCGATCAACCTCTGTCGGAGATCTTCGTTCTCCTCTTCCAATCGGATTCTCTTCTTTTCCACAGCCTCCAATTCATTATGCAGACGCACAGAGATGTCTTTGGAAACCTGCAAAAGACTAGGGTGAGTGATCTAGGGTGGCTAAAGCCTCAGGTCACCCTCTAGGCCCCTCAGGTATAGATGAGTACTGGCTGGCTCTTTCTATCTATGATCTCATCATATTTTCTTAGGTCAGAGGGTCATAAGTTTTAAAGAAGGAAGGATGTTGGATTATAGATGGAGAAACTGAAACTGAAGCCCAGAAACAAGATTTATTTAGGGTCATGTCACACATGTAGTTAGAATCAGCCTTCTAAAGAATCATTGTGGGGGAAAAAATTGCTATGTGCTATACCTCAAGGAGGTCAATGATCAAAAGAAAGGTCTTATATAAACCAACACTTAAATAGCAGCATTTTTTGGCAGCAAAGAACCAGAAACAAAGTAGCTTCCCATCAACAGAGGAATGGCTAAACAAAATATGGAATAATTTTGAATATAAATAATGGATTAACTATATGGTATTATAAGAAACAAATATGAAGAATCCTCAGTGGCAAAGGAAGACTTATATGAACTGATGCAAAGTGAAGAAAGTAGGATCAGAAATACAACTCAATACAATGACCTCAACAATGTTAATATAAAGAAAAACAATAATAAAAGAAAATCAAAATGAAATTCTGTGTAATTAAATGATCAAGCCTGGTCCTAAGGAAGAAATGAGTATACACTTCCTTCTCTTCTTTGTAGGGGGAGAGGGAAGTATTTTGAAGGTGGAACATAGCTCATATTTTCAGACTTGACTGATATGTTAATTGAACTCCTTTTATTTCTGTGTTTCAAGGTATAATGCTCTGGATGTAGAGGGATATACTGGGAAATGAAATAGCATAAAAACAAAAGTGAAACAATTTTTAAGTTAAAAAAAAGATAATACTCACTTGACAAATAAGAAAACTCAGGTTCAGAGAAATAGATCTATTTGATATGCTCAATGCCACACAATTAATTCGTAGCAGAGCTAGGACTAATCCTCCTCTGGGTCTAAAAAATACTACCTCTTGCAAAAGCAAGATCTCTCACACACCCTAAGGTCTGCCTCATTGAGCCTCAAAGAAGATGGAGGATTTTATGCAAGAATGGATTTAGGCTATATCTATGCTATACAGCATGTATCTGGAGCTGGTCCTTCAGAGGCATGAAAGGTGCCATTCCAAGGACAGAAAAAAAGTGATAACTCTGTTGACTATTAGGTTCTTTAGAAACAAGATGAGACTTCATGGCTGAAAATATTTTCATTTTGATATTTTCAATGCCAAGATATTTTGAATTGAAAACAAAAGCCCTCCTGTAAATGCAGCCTCCCCTCCCCACCAATTCTGAGTACTTTTATGGTAATTATGCTAACACTCATAACATATCCCTCATAATTCTATGTTAATTTTGGTTTACAAAGCACTTTCTCCCCATTATGTTATGAAGCAGACAATGGAAGTATTACTACTCAAACTTCACAGGTAGACACTGAGCCTCAGAAATTGAAGTACCTTACCTATAGCATGGGCGACCTCAGACACTATTAGCTGTATGACAGTTAAGCTCTGTTTGCCTCTATTTCCACATCTATAAAATGGGGAAGATAGCAGCACCTACCTTCCAGGGTAGTGGGGAATCAAGTAACATAATAATTATAAGTATGGTGCCTGCTACTCAGGAAGCACTTAATGAATGTTGACTGACTGTGAGCCAGATCTGATTCGAAATCCATTATATCAAAGACAGAAAAAGCCTGACCACATGCTCTTACTCAAGTGACTAAACGTTCAAGAGTGAAACCTACTCAATCCCTATCTTGTTTTACAAGATGGCCCTCTGAGGTTATGAGTCTTAATGTAAACTTTAAAATCTGATCAACATCCAGCTGAAGAGCACCAGCACAGTTCCTGATGAATGGCATTAGGTTTCAGGGGAAGGACACTGGCCCTGCTCCAAACCATGTCTCTTGCTTCCCAATTTGGTTTTCTTTCTAACGTTCCTTTCTCCCCCCTCTTCCCCCCAGCTTCCCTGCACTCCTAAACTCTGAACAATGAAGGAATCAAACTACATCACACTCTTAAGTCTACTTCCCTGGGCCCCTCAGTGCCAGGGCTTTCCCTTGGAAATCATCTCCAATTTATCCTGGAGAGAACTATTTTGAACAGAGTTGTTTGAATATTGTCTCCTCCACCAGACTAGGATTTCCTTGAGGACAGTCATGGTTTTTGCCTTTCCATGTATCTTAGGCATTTAGTGCAATGCCTGGCACATAATAGGTACTTAATATATCCTTTTTCTCTTGACCTGACTGAAACAGCTTAGAGCAACAAAAAAGTCCTTTAGACTGGAGAAGCAAGAAGCCCATTTAGACTTTGGGCAAGATCTCACTCTGCACATTTGCAGAAAAAGAGGGGGTTGGATTAGATGCTCACTGCAGTCCCTAAAATTAGATGGTTCTGTGACAGAGGAAGCCCTCTTTTCCAATTAAGTACATATTATTATTCTTCACAAATTCCATGGACCTGCTAGCCTGGCCTTCTTACTGTTCCTCACACATGACATCCCATCTCCTGTCCCCACACTTGCCACAAACTGTTCTCCACTCCTGGAATAAGTTATTTCTTCACTTCCCAGAATCCTTAGCTTCTTTTAAATTTCAATTCAGATATTACCTCCTATAAGAAGCCTTTTCGGGTTGTTCCAGTTGCAGGTGCACTTCCCTTGAAATTACCTTGTAATTATTTTGTCAACATTTTCTGCTTAATTATATATGTACCTGTGGTTCATTCTCTTAGAATGTAAGCTTCATGAGGGTAGGGACTCTTTCATTTATTTCTTTGTAGCTCTAGTGCACAGTACATGCATGTTGACTGACTGATTAATGACTGACTATAAAGCAAGAACCCTGACTTTTGAGAATGGCAGTGCAGTGGAAAAAGCCCCGTTCTTGAGGCTCTAGCTGTGACATGGTCATTTCACCTCTGAACTTCAGCTTTATCATCTATATCTTTCCTACCTACTTCCAGTGTAGTGAGAAAAGTCTACTTTAAAAGATCGTGAAGAGCTACAGAAAAGGAAACTATTTTCATGATTATAGTCATGAAAAGCTGATTTTTTTAACTCAAGGCTAATTCTAGAGGAAAAATAAATTATATTCAATTATTGTTTCTTTCTTTCAGAGGTAGCTGGGTGATTCAGGGGATGGAATGCTGAATCTGAAGTTAAGAAGTCCTGAATTCAAAGCCAGCCTCTGATATTCCCAGTTGTAGGACCCTGGGCAGTCACTTAAACTTGGTCTGCCTCAGTTTCCTTAACTTTATTATAGCACCTACCTAACAGGACTGTTGGAAGGATCAGATGGGATAATAACTGTAAAGTGCTTTAACAGTGCCTGGTCCATAAGTAGGCATTTAGTAATGCTTGATGATTACCATATAATAATGTGAACTGTAATTTTCTAGGTATGCATCTTATCCTTCTGTTAGACTATGTGCTTCATTAGGGCAAGACCTGGGTCGGACCTAAAGTTTATATTTAACCTTTGTATTTCCCCCAGCACCATCATAGTATTTTGCATATGGAAAGCCCTTAATAGATGTGCAGTGAGCCAAACCAAACACTAGATTTTTCAAGACAAAAATGTTTTTGCATATCACGAGCCCTTCCGAGATGTGGGTGGTCTTGGCTGCTGTGGGTGGCTGGTAAGTGGCAGAGGCCTGAGGGCCTGTAAGGAAAAGCTGGCAAGATAAGTCAGCCTAAATCTCGCTGGAAGCTTCCTTAAAAAAACACCCTGATAAATCACATCCCTCTTTCTGGAAATCCTTCCATCATCCCCTAGGAGTTTCCCAAGCCAGCCCTCAGATTTCCCTTGAAACAAGACCACATGGACCAAAGCTTCATTCCTGGGAAGTGATGCTTCTCCCACGCCCTGCACAGGGATAGGGGCCATCAGAAGACATGTAGCAGGAATGTGAATGAGGTCATGGTTTTCTAAGCCCTGAAGGAGAAGGAGTGAAGCAGCTGCCACACACCAGGGGATTAACCAATTAAAATCCAAACAGGCAAAGCTCTGGATTAGGGACTGTTCTGACTTCCTAAGCACCCCACCACTGTGCATGCCCCCCACATGCCAGAGCTATCACCCTGTGTGACCCGAGCCTCCACTTTTCCACTCACTTCATTTACCAAATTCTTCTGGGAAATATGGCTGCTGGGAAGCAAAACTAAGGGACTTAATAGAGAAGTACTGTATTTCATAAAATATACAGAATTGCTCGGGGACTTTGGGGATGAATTTCCAAAAGGATCTTCCTATCTCTACTCTCCCAATTCCAGTTCAACCTTTATATAACAACTGAAGCATCTTCCTTACTCATAGTTCCCATCATTTTGCTGCTGTGCTCAAAAATCTTCAATGGCTCTCTACTGCCCATAGAATAAAATTATCAGTGAGAACCCTTCACAATTTGGTACTACTCAGTCTCTCCACCCTTTTTTTCTACCATCATCATCCTACCCTAGTCTAGGGTAACACTGCCCCTTAAACAACATTCGTGTTCTTTTGCCACTCTGACTTTTCTTACATTGCCCCCTTTTCATGGAAAATGCTTCCTGTCAATTTCACCACTATGTTGTGAAATTTAATATACCTTTTTTTTCAAAATGCATATAAGACAAAAAAAAGGTCCAATTTCTTGTCCAATCTTTTTTTGCTCTTTTTATGTTATGTTGAAATGTTTGTGTTTAGGGATGATGTTAAGTTTATAATTTTTTTTAAGTATGTTTATTTGTCTGTTTAAAAGAAGAGGCTCCTGCTTTCTCTTCCCTTGTTCCCTTGTAGGAATTCCTACCGATTCTTAAGATTCAACTCAAATGAGATCTTCTGCAGGAAGCCTAGCCACTTGGCCCTCCTAAAATTCTTTTCCTCTGCACAAAGCAAAGGGAGAATGGCAAGGGATCCTATTTATGCCTAGGTTTGGAGATACTGGGAAGATACTTTAACCCAAAGTTCTATACCACCTTCCTACCTCCTGCCCCCAATCTCAACAGTCCATATTTAGAGGAACAGAGGCAAAAAGTGCCTGGGCGGAGAGAAATACTCCAATCCAAGATTCAACAGCCTCTTTAGCAATAAACACTATTTCCCCAAGCATAAGTAATACTGATTGAGTTTACCAATTGGGCAAAATAGGAACAGGAGGAGAGAAGAGGAAAAAGGAGGAAAGAAAAAAGGGGAAGGGAGCACAGGAGATAGAGAACAGAGGTAAAAGGAGAGAAGAGGAGAAGAGAGGGGAGGGGAAGAGAGGAGAGGGGAAGAGAAGAGAGGGTTAGAGAAGACAGAAAAGGAGAGGAGTAGGGAGGGGAGAGGAGAGGTTCTTTCACATTCATTTTTAAGAAAGTCTGCCTTTTTAGGTGCCCATCCTTATAAGAATTTAAATTAAATAGATATAGCCAGAATCCAACACATTGGTAGGTTAGAATGTCCACTATATTTCAAATATGACATCTTTTACTTTATCCTTGATAGGAAAACACCTCCCATAAACAATCAAGACAGATCTTCTCCACCCTGAAAATGTGTCCTAATTCCCATTCTCTGCTCAACTCATCCTTTTCCTCCTCCTCCTCCTCTCCTCTTCTCTCTCTCCTTTCTCTATCTGTGTGTCTATCTGATTGTCTCTTTCTGTGTGTCTCTCCTCTCATGTCCTAACCATTTATTGTCATTTGCTACTTAATCTTGTACTGTTAGCTAACTTTTTATGGATAGGTATCTAATTTCCTCAAGTAGGTTGTAAAGCCTTTAAAAGCAAAGACTAGACCAGGTCTTAAAACTTTTTCAGTATCCTTCATAGCAACTAGCACACAGAAGAATACTCCTCTACAGAACACAAAATAGTCAAATAATGGATTGATTAATAATATCTGTACCTAGCACATCAGATGTACAACCTAGAATAATGTATTCAAAGGCACATCACAAAGGGCATGGCAGGACAGAGATAACTGAAGGGGAGGGGGCACTCTGGAATTATTAAGCAACATTCAGCTTGGGCTCAATGGAAACTAGGCAAAGGAAACAGTACCCAACCTAAATCTGATCCCCCAGGCCAGAATCCTCAAACTCCCAGACCAAACTCTCAAAGTGTGACTCAGAATAAATGGCACTGACAAGAGTGAAAGAGATGTCCTTACCAAAATGAGGCTGGGCACATTTCCAATAGACCAGGACACCAGGCAGAGTCCTGGGCTCTGGCTGCTGAGGGAACTTTCTTATTTGATCCCCAAAGAGAACAGATTATATCACATTTTACCTGGGCAACACATGATTGTCATTTAGGCTGGTCACATTCCGTAGCTTAGGAGGGATTTTCAGAATGCCTGAGCTCCAGAAGAATAATGAACAGGCACCCTGCAGTTTGGGATATGGTCGCCCTCTTTACCTACTGAATGTCTTTCAGTCTTTTAAAGCTCAGCTGTCAGTTTCTCCAGGAAGTTTAAAAAGTCACACTGGCTCTGGATTCAGAAGATCTGGGCTCAAAACTCACTTCTGGCAAGTTCATTTACTGCTGGTGTAACTCTGGACAAATATAACAAATTCTTTGGGTAATAGTTTCCCCATCTATAAAATGACAAGGTTGGGCTAGATGATCTAGTCTCTGAGATAGATTCCTTTTAGCTGTAAATCTATGAACTTATGATCATTTCCCATCCATGATCATCCAAGAGTAATGAACTTCCTCCCTCAAATCTAATACAGTACTTTGTACCTCTCAATTATATTACTAAATATATCATATATTACTATTATTTATATTTGTCTTGGTCCATTAGAATATAAGGTTCATGATGGCAGGAATTGTATCTTATCTAACATTTCTACCTGCTTCCTACTATAAAGAGGCATTTAACAAATATTTAATGAATGAATGGTTAAGAGTTCTCTTCCTGATGACTGACCTTGACATCCTGCTCCAAGCTATGAATGAGTTCCCCATCCACCTGGCCTGTCTGAGCCACTCGGAGGCTGCGCCGTTCTGCCTTGCGGAGACGGTACTGCAGGATGCGACAGGTCTTGCTGGCTTGGTCCAGTTGCTGTCGGAGCTCCTGTAGCTGATACACATCCTCTTCCATGTAGACATCTCGCATCTCCAGCATCTCAGCTCGTAGCTCTTCGATCTCATCCTAAAGAGAGAAAGGTAAAAGCATCAGTCCTGCAGTGTCCCTGGTGTTCTGGTCACCACCTTTCTAACTGGTTTCCCTTCTATCTCTCTACCACCACACAACTGGACCTTCTGCACAACCAGAGTTACTGAGCCTTGGCAGTACGTAGTGCCTAGAATTACAATGGTGCAGGAGGTGGAAGGGCCTAAAACGATGAAAAAGCAAGAGGCTAGGGCACTTTCAATCTAGTTGGATAAGAAGTTCAGAAACACAAAGCAATGAGCAGAGGAAGCATATTGTGGTCTAAATAGCTCTGGATTTGGATACCCAACTTTGTGGCTTTGGACTATTCAAACTCTCAGAGCCCATTTCATCTGTAAAAGGAGGGTAAATGATATTTGTACAAACTATCTCATAAGATTTCAGTGAAGGTACACTGTAAATTTAAAGGACTCTAGAAATTACAAGTTATTCATAAGTAAACATGTAATCAAAGTTAGTATCACAGGACTTGGAGCTCAAAGGACCCATAGAGAACATATAAGTATATTCTCTTTATTCCATGGAGAAGGAAAATGAGACACAGTGAGGGGAAATGACCTACTCAAAGTCACACAGTCACACAGGTAGTGGCAGTCAAGAACAAACCCAATCTTTTAAGTTCAAGTTCAGGGATTTTTATAAGGTCCTATGTTCCCTTTCAATCCTGCAAAGATCAACAATTTCGTCTCTCTCAGATATTCTTAACCTATTCTTAACCTATTTTCTGTCATAGATTCCCTCAAGCAGTCTGAGGAAGCCAAGGGCCCAACTCATAATCACATTCTTAAGTGCCTCAAGTAAAAATGGATGGTATTATAAAGGAAACCAATTCTATAGAAAATAATTAGAAGAGATTTACAAAAAAAAAAAAAAGTTCACAGACTCCAGGTTAGGCACCCCTGATCTAGGTGAATTTCATAGTTCCACCAGTATCCATCACAGCTCATTCCCAATAGTTCAGTTTGGACAGATGTCAATGGTCCTCCACTACTCTCTGCTGCCCAAGCTTACCTCTTGCTTTCTCCCTGACTCTAAAATTCTCTTTGTGTCCTTCTGGTTAGAGCCCTGTGGGACACAAATCAATACAAGAAGTAAGGAGCCAAAACTGGAAATGAAAAGAGGAAGTAAGATAGTTTATATCATTTCAAGTTAGAAGAGAAGAAAAAGAAATAACACACAATATCCCAGGAGATACATAGTTACTTTCATAGGACAACCTTGATGGAAAGGATGGATGGGTTAAAACAGTTACTGGGTCCAGGGCCTGTTATATACTTCAGATTGAGGAACAAGAGGAACTAGACACCTGAGAAGTACAAAAATGTTTGTAGCAGTCTTTTTTTTAGTGGCAAAGAATTGGAAATTGAGTGGATGCCCATCAGTTAGAAAATAGTTGAATGAGTTATAGTATAGTATATAAAAGTATTTTAATATTATTGTTCTATAAGAAATAATGAGCAGGCTGATTTCAGAAAAGCCTGGGAAGGCTTACACAAACTGATGCAGAATGAAATGATCAGAAGCAAGAAAACATTGTACACAGTTATAACAAGATTATGAGATGATCAACTATGATGGTACTTGGCTATTTTCAACAGTTAGAGGATTTAAGGCAATTCCAATAGACTTGTGATAGAAAGTGCCATCCATATCCAGAGAGAACTATGGAAACTGAATGTGGATCAAAATATTTCAAAACTTTTGTTGTTGTTTTTGCTTACTTGTTTTTTTTTATGGTTTTTTCCTTTTGATTTGATTTTTCTTGCACAGCATAATGAATATAGAAATATGTTTAGAAAAATTGCACAGACTTGGGGAGGGGAATAATAGGGAGAGGGGGAGAAAAATTCAGAACACAAAGTTTTATAAAGGTGAACATTGAGAACTATCTTTGCATGTATTGGGGAAAATAAAAAAACAATTATTAAAAAGAGAAAAAAGGGGGGTCAGACTCATCTGGCTTGAAACATTGAAAGTTATAGGGAATTAGACTTCTGCTAAATAATAATAATGACTTCTAACAGTTATGGCAGTCAGAAAAAAGAATGGACTTCCTTTCGAAAAAGTAAATCTCATTATCCTTGGAGATATCTTGGAGATATCTGCTTGAATGCAGACTGGATGATCAACCTGCACTGGAAGTGAGGTTAGACTTGATGTCCCTTCTACCTTTGAGACATCTGTGATTGTTTCTTTGTAGTAGGAGAGAAAATATCCAAGAAGTATGAATGTGAAGGGAGGGAGTGGGGAGGGGAGAGGGCAACCAAGAACAAGAAAAGCTACAAGCAGGTCAAGAAGAAGGAATGAGAAAAGGTCATTGGCTTTTACAGATCAGTAATTACAAAATCAATAGTAGCTTTGGAGAGAGCAGTTTTGGATGAGCAGTATAGTTGGAAGCCAAACTACAAAGGCCTGAAAAGTGAGTGGGAGGTGAGGAAATGGGTGTAGATGATTCTTTCTAGGAATTTGGCTGTGAGAGAAGGGGTGTAGGATGATGAAGGGATAGCAGGGTCAAGTAAAGATTGCTTTTTTTTTTTTTTTTAAAGAATGGAGGAAGCCTGGGTATGTTTATAGATTGAGTTAGCATTTTTTTTTTTTTAGCAGCTGCATCACATTGTTGAGAACACTGTAATCAACCCAAATCCCCACATCTTTTTTTTCACAACTGGTTCTAAGCTAGAACTCTCCCAGTCTGTATTTATATGATTGATTTTTTTTTAATCTAAAGCAAAGGACTTCCATATTAAGTCACTTCTGGTTCTTGCTTGCTAAATTTCTTATTGGTTGACCTAACCATTTCAATCCTTGGGGCCCCAGCAATGGGTGGGCTCTTGGCTCTACAGAGAGCATCTAGCCAGCTGCAGTCAAAATCTAGGTCAGCAGAGCCTGGCACAGCTCACCACGTGAGGGGACTGAATTCACAATATGGGACTTGTAGCTATCACAGGCTATGTCTCTAGCAGACAATCCCAGGGTCTATGTGGGCTGGGCTCCCCCAGTCTCCGGGTGATGGAGCAGACAGAGAAGCTCACACTAAGGAGGAGAGAGGGGAGTTGGGGAGATCTGTAAAGCGTTCTTATCTTTCAGTGGGGACTCTCAGGGAAAGATGAAGAGACAGCTGAAGGCAGATGTGATCAGTGGCAACAAATACTCGTCTGAGTCTCTGTTTCTCAACTGTAAAATGACAACTTTTTGGTGTAGCATTACAAAAGCCTGAGGGTGTCACCACTTCTGTACTATCTTGATTCCCTTTGCCAAATGGTGACCAGTGCTGAAGAGAATGACAGCCACTGTGAAAAAAGAAATAGGCCTAACTCTAGGGAATGCCTGTAAAGCCTGTTCTTTGGGTCTACAATTCCATTTAATGAACCTTGTGTAAAAAGAGGACCTTCAAATGCTAGAGGTACATATTTAAGACACAGGTCCTTGCCTCAAGGAGCGTATCATCCCACAGTGAAAATGAGACAAAATACATAAGTTTTCATACAAAAGAGAAGGAGGTAGCCAAAAAGAATGCAAGACAAAGTGTTTATGAAACATCTAAGGAAGAGAATACTTTCATCTTGGTGAATGAAGAGGGTAGGAAGAATCAGGTAAGACTTCCTGGAGAAAGTAGGGTCTTGAGGAAAGGAAAGAACTTCACCAAATTAATCAATTAAACATTTATTAAAAGGCAGCTAAATGACAGAATGGTCATTCTGTGCTAGACTTGGAGTCAAGAAGTCTCATCCTCTTGAGTCCAAATAACGCTTCATTCACATACTGGCTGTGTGAGCCTGGGCCAATCACTTTACCCTGTTTACCTCAGTTTCCTCATCTATCAAATGAGCTGGAGTAGAAAATGGCAAAACTACTCACTCAAGTATCTCAGCCAAGAAAACCCCAATTGTGGTCACGAAGAGTCAGACACAACTGATTGAACAAAAATAGTGTCTGGTACAATGCTAGGCACAGGGCATATACATACTTTAAATGCAAGACAGTTTCTGTCCTCAAAAAGTTTACATTCTACTGCATAACGATTAACGGAAGAAGAACATATTTTAATAATAGTGGATAGAATAAACCAAGGAGAAGAAACAAGCAGAATGGAGGGTGGGGAGAGGGAAAGAGAATATTTCAGTTTGGTTGGAACCGAGAATACCAGTAAGATGGAGCCAGACTATGAAAGGCCGTGAATGACAGAGTCAGTACTATAACTCTGCTACTTTTTATTCTACACACTCTATGTTCCTTTCCAGCTGGCCTTCTTGCTATCCTCACACATGACATCCTTTCATTTCCTGTCTCCATGTCTTTCCCTTCTTCCTAATCCCTTGCCCAACTCCTGGAATCAACTCCCTTCTCACCTCTGCCTCTTCTAATTCTCTAACTTCCTTTAGAGCACCATCTTCTACATGAAGCCTTATTCAATTCTCTAGTGCTCATACCACACCCTGCAAAATATTACCTTATACTGATCTTGTGTACACTTAATAATGTACATAATCTTTTTCAGAAAAATAGAAACTTCTTGAGGGCAAGATGATGCTTCATCTTTATCCTCCTATCCCTAGTACTGAGCACATACTTAAGTGCTGAATAAAATACATGTCAGTTTCAGTTTTGGGAAATTTGGGAAATCACCTAAGTTTCTAAGCCTCAATGTTCTCATCTTTAAAATGGAGAATCATAATAATTTCACAACCCCATTCCCTGACAAGTTGTGAGGGAGATGCTACAGTAATCCTCAAGGCCTACTATAATGTGAGCTCTATTTTTATAATGTCAGATTTAAATTGCAAAACACAGTGCTATGTGAAACCTAAGAAATAAGGTAATTACTGACTAGAAGCACCGGGAAGGACAACATAAAGAAAAAGACATCATCCCCAAAGCAGACTTAAAGAACATCTATTTGCTCTCTCTCTGAAGCTAGGTGAATCACCTAACTTCAGGGCCTTAGTTTCCTACTATGCAAAATGAGCCATTGGAGTTAAATGATCTTGAAGGATCCATCCATCCATCCATCCAAGTCTTTACAATCTATGATACTGATTCTGGAAAGTTAGATGGTACAAAGGATAGAGTGCCCCACCTGGAGTCAGAAAGTCCTGAGTTGAAATTTAACCTCAGATACCTATTAGATATGTGACCCTGGGCAAATTATTTAATCCTGTTTACCTCAGTTTCCTCATCTATAAAATGAACTGGAGAAAAGGAAATGGCAGATCCCTCTAGTATCTCTGCCAAGAAAATCTCAAATGGGATCACAAAAAGTTAGACATGTATGATTGAAAAGAACAACAATAAGATAATGCTTATTTTTAGATGTAATGATACCACTGGCATCCTAAAAAGCAGCATCTGATAAAACAGTAGGGGAGACCTAAGCAGGTGCATCACTGAGAAATAAAGTGGGACCTTCCAGATCTCATCTTTGCCTCCAGGAAGGGAACTTGGGCAGGAAATGAGATGGGAAGTCTGAGAACAAAGGAGGAGGACCTGAATTCTTTCCTCTTCTACAGAGGTTTTAATTCTGTTCAATCCTTTCTAGAAGACATATAATTATAAAAAGTATGAACTACTTTAAAGAGCTCCTTCTGAATTTCTTTGCAGCCATTCCTTCCCTTCTTTTTTCTTATCTCTTCATACAAGATCTAAAGTCTTTTCTCTGCATTCTTTCTCCCCCAAATAAAAAGGAGCCCAGGCTTCCAAGGTGATGCTGCCTGATGAAGAGAGGAGTTGTAGGTCTGTCTTGTCAGGAAATGGGGTTCAGCTATTAATAGGAAGGTTACATTCACAGCCTGCCAGACACCTCGGAGAGCATCTAGTCCAATTGGCACCTCACAGGAATCATCTTCAAATGATCTTTCTATAAAGAGGCCATTCAGTCATGAGCTCCTAGAAAGGATTGTCTTTGACCTCTCATTGTATCCCCAGTGCTTAGTAGTACCTGGCACATAGCCGACTCTTAATAAATATTTAATGCCTGGCCATCCGGGCTCAGCTTGAATACTTATAGCCACAGAAGGGAATCCCCCTCTCCCAAGGCAGCCCATGTCACTCTGGGACAGCTGTTACTGTTGGGATGTTTCTCCTTACAAGGAGCTGAAAGTGTCCTTTTTACAAAGTCTCCACAATGATGTCTAATTCTGCGGTCTGGCAGCAACCAGAACAAATCTGATGCTGCTTCTTCCACATGAAGCACCTTCCATTCAGTTTTTAAAAACATTCATGAAAAACCTACTACGTGTGAGGCAATGATTCTGACAAAATCAAAAATAGCAACTGTTAGCAAAGAGCTTATGTTCTCTATATTCAGACCCTCAGAAAGCAGCAATCAGCTCAATTAGACAATCATTTACTAAGCACCGACTGTGTTAAGTACATGGTAAGTGTATGAAAAAGAAGCAGCTCAAAAGACTAATTTGGAGAGCGATAGAGAAGGATAGAAATCAGGAAAGGTTTCCTGCAGGAGGTGGTGTTTCAGTTAGATGTAAAAGACAGTGATGAATCCAACAAGTGAAGAAGGGCGAGGAGGCAGTGCATATAGGACAGTGAAAATAGCATTGGCTTTAGAATAAGAGAGCAAATCCTGCCTCTGCACTTACTACCTCTGGGTGACCTTGGGCCAGTCAACTAATTTCCTGGGGTGGCACTTTCTCCTCTGCAAAGTGAGAGGGTTGAACTAGATGATGGCTAAGGTCCTTTCCAGCTCCAGCTATGTGAACCTGTGAGGCCATTCTAGGGATGGGGAATAGCATGAGCAGAAGCACAGATGAAGGCTATACACTAAGCCTTTCCAGTTCAGGGAACAGACCAGCTTGGCAAGAATGTGCCCAAGAGCCTTCTGTTTCTTCTATCACTATTTCAGTTTTGCTCCCCTCCTTTGATTCCACTGCAAATGTTTTCTGCAGCACTTTGGCACTTCCTCTATTCCACTATGGCAGACAGATTTCCACTACTTAAAATCCCAGGAATCCTTTACAGATGGCACTGAGGGGAGGGACTGTCCCTCTAGCCAGTCTCTTGCTGCCACAACAAGAGGAGATCTTGCCCCTCACCCACAGGGTGACTCAACTCGGGCCCATCCCAGGAGGCAGCCAACATTACAGCGAGAGGAGAAGCCCCTGGCATGAAGACATGGCAGCAAAGTCAATGAACAGAGTAGCCCAGTGAAGAAAAGGATTCCTGACCCTGTTTAACACCTGTGTGAACTGGAATAGATATCTTCTGAGATATCTTCAAACTCTGATTGGGATTATTTCCCCTAAGTGAGTGGCTTTCCCTCCTTCTATTGCTGTCTTCCCCTATTTTCCCAGTATGCACTTGACCAATTAGGGGCGAATGGAGCCAGCAGGCAGTTTCCATGACAACAGTGGTAGAGACAGACATGCCTGAGATCCTGATGTGACTCAGAGCAGTATTAGTCTGTTTTCCCAACAGAGCTGGAGGGTGTGAACATGGGACTTGCTTCACCGAGCTCCCTCGAACAACCCAGCCAAGTTTAAAAGGCCTTGGCACCAAAGGGTTGTCCAGAAAAGGTTGGAGGACCGTCCTACTTACTCCAAACTTAATTGTCCCTTAATTGTCCAAACCTAATTAACCCTCCACCCGAAGAACTCACCTTGCTCCTCTCTCCATCTCCCAATCCTAACCATCCTTTAAAGTCCATATCCTCCAAAAAACTCTCCCCCCACCTACTGTTTTAATATATCCATCTTGTGAAAATCATTTAATTTTTTTCTTCTGACTAAAGAATGTTCACCTTTTCGGGCAGACCCACCAGCCACATTCAAGTAGTGCTGCTCCACCCCTTCTTTTTTATCTCTTGCTCAAATCAACACAGCCATTCTGGAAAAGGACCAGTCAATTACTAAGACTCCACTCACCATCATCTCGATTTTCCTGACCAAAATAGCCCTCCCCAGTCCACTCCATTATATGGGTTGACTCCCTCTATTTAGAATGTTTAAGTTCCTAGAGGACAGGAGCTATCTTGTTTTCTCCCTGCTGCTTCTTAGCACAGTGTCTGGAACATACTAAGATATTTATTGAGTATTTTTTTCATTCATTCATTCATTCTCTGGTTCTCAATTGCCTCACTTAAAAAGATGAGATTGGATTCTTTGTGTCCCCAGTTAGTAGGTACTTAATAAATGTTTATTGATTGACTAGATGATACTGTATGTCTTCCTAGGATCCTTCTAGTTCTGACTCCATGATCCCTGTTGGCACAATATAATACTAGATTATGGACAAGACTTGGAATCAGGAGAACTGGGTTCAAATACTGCTTCAGAAACATAGCTATGTGATCATTAGAAAATCATTTAACATCAGTCTTCCTTATCTGTAAAATAGAGAAATAATTCTTGTTCTCCTATATCACAAGATTATTGTGAGCTTTACATTTCTTAAAGTGCTATAAGTTATTTGAGATATTATTATCAAACATCTGGATTTTAGTCTGGGTTACACCATGTAATTCCTGAATACACACATTCTCGAATTGTTTCCTTCCTGTGTGTCTTCGTTCCCCATCAGAGTTATAACAGTCTCAAGGGAAGGCACTGTATCTTGAGATGCATGTACAATACTTTGTGAACCGTAAAATGTTACATGAATGTCAATTAAGATGCTAGAATGTCAGAGATAGAACGATTCTCCCCTTATTATAATAACTCATATTCAAAGATGAATACTTTTAAGATTTGCAACCTTAAAGATACAATTATCTCCCTGAATCCAACTCTGTGAGGCAGATACTGTTATTTTTAAAAATTTCTTAACAGTATTTTATTTTTCCAAATACATGCAAAGCATTCATCTTTGTAAAATCTTGTGTTCCAAATTTTTCTTTCTCCACACTCCACACCCCAGACAGCAAGCAATACGATATAGGTTAAACATGTACAATTCTTCTAAACATATTTCCACATTTGTGATGATGCACAAGAAAAATTAGGTCAAAAGAGGGGAAACATAAGAGGGAAAAAATGAAGCAAACAACAACAAAAGATGAAACTACTATGCTTTGATCCACATTGTGTCTCCATAGTTCTCTGGATGTTGATGTTTCTTTCCATCAGATCTATTAGAATTGCCTTGAATCATTTCATTACTGAAAAGAGCCAAGTTTATCTTCACATAACATCTTGTTGTTACTGTGTAGTGTTCTTTTGGTTCTGCTTACTTCATGTAACATCAGTTCATGTAAATCTTTCCAAGCTTTTCTAAAATCAGCCTTTTATTTCTTATCTTTTTTTATAGACGAGTAGTATTCTATTACTTTCATATACCATAATTTATTCAACTGTTCCCAATTGTTGGGCATTTACTCATTTTCCAATTCTTTGCCACTACAAAAAGGGCTGCTACAAATATTCTTGCAGAGGTGAGTTCTTTTTTCTCTTTTATGATCTCTTTGGGATACAAACCCAGTAGAGACATTGCTGGATCAAAGAATATGCATAGTTTTAAAGCCCTTTGGGAATAGTTCCAAATTACTCTCCAGAATGGATGGATCAGTTTACAATTTTAGCATCAATACATTAGTGTCCTAGTTTTCCCACATCCCCTCCAACATTTATCATCTTTTCCTGTCATCTTAGCCAATTAGAGAGGTATGAAGTGATAGCTCAGCATTATCTTAATTTGCATTGGGTAATGCTGTTAGTAGCCACATTTTATACATAAGGAAATTGAGAATAAATGATTTCTTGAGGTTTTCCACTAAATAATATTCAAAGCTAGGTCTTCTGAGTCCCAAGTCCAACATTCTATCCAGCAGGCCAAGCTGTTTTTCTTGCCTTAACATATAAAATAAAAAAATGTTATAGCTGACAGGGATTTTAGTGACCATATATAATTCAATATCTCCATGTTATCTATGGGGAAACTGAGATTTGGAAAAATTAGCAACTTATCTTTCCCGGAATAAGGAGCAGTATATAGGAAGTTGTCAATACAAGCACATTTACTGAACTTTTTTATTCAAGGTTTATCCAACACCTAGAACTCCCTTTGGAGCCTTGACTCCAGTCAGTGTTTTTCCCAATATACCACATTTCCATTCTTCATTCTGTCTACAAAGCTAACTGTGTAACTGAGAAAAACAAAACTTTTACAAACCTTAAAGTACTATAGAAAAGTGGGTTCTTATTTTTTTAGCAATAACATTAATAATCTGCCCAAAAATTCGCTTATTCTCCTCATGTTACAAAACCACTAACTCCTCCAAATGTATTTGAGAAAATCCACTAAACTCCCCCAAAATCGACCAGCAGAAGACACAGCCAGATCTTCTCAGGAACATTTTTTGCCTTTGTGAGCTAAACTGAGGTAGGCTCTTCCCAACAATTTTCCCGTGCTAGAAGCTCCCAGCCTTCCTACAGTCTTACTAGAGGCAAACACTTCCCCAGCACACGAGGGCAATTCCAGACTAAAATAACTCTCAGGCTCTGAGAGCGGAAGCCAGCACACAGCCCCCAAAAGGGGACTTGCTCCTAGCTGCCAAGTACACAAAAGCTGTTTGTTTCCTAGCAGGAGGAAAGGGAAGTGTGGCTTCCATCCATGGAGGTGTGTGAGCACTTTCACAACCAAGAATCAAGAGTTCACTAGAGTGACTCTGGGGGCTCAGGAATCAACAGCCTACCTGAAACAAGGAACTACTGTGAGTCTCAGGGCCTCCTCAAGCACACCATACCCTCTCTTCTTCCCTCCCCACCCCCCCTTCTCCTTCTACTCACATTGTCAAGGCCAACCCAGCTCCCCCAGGGAAACATTCCAACTACTTCAGTCCTTTTCCTGCTACTTGCTCTATTTACATTCTGTTGTATCCATCCCATCATAAATAATAATAATAATAAATCAGGTTTATTGAGGTTTACCAAGTGCTTTCCCCGCAACAATCCACAGGGATAGATAGTAAAAGTATTATGAGCTTCATTTTACAGAGGAAGAAACTGAGCACCTTGTTCCCAGGATCATATAGCTAAAAGGTGTCAGAGCTAGAATATAAAACCATGTCACTCTGATTCCAGCTCTAAATCCCTACTCCACAAAACTGAGTTGCCTCTCCCCTTTTTATTGTGAATTTTAATACTTCATTATAAGCTCTCCTATTCATTTGCTGTTCCCATCTTATCTCCCCCAACTACATGGCAAGGACAACAGTATGTCTTAAAATTCTTCAGTATCCCCCTCAGCCACAGCCACCTGACAGGGCCATGCAGAGAAGACAAAGAAAGATTTATTCACAGACCTCAGAGAGCATGAGAGCTAGAAAGGATCTTAGAGATCAGCATTAGTCAGATCCTCTGAAAATGGGTTCGAGGCCTAATTCCGGCACATTATTAGTTGTGTGACACTAGGAAAACTGGACTTCAAGTTTCCTCAAAATAATACTTAAAACTACCAATCTCACAGGGTTGTTGCAAGAAGGGCATGCTATAAACCGAAAAGTGCCACAGAATTATGGGTTATTGTTCTAAATCAGGAAACTAAGGTTCAGAAAAAGGGAAGGGAAAGGCCCAAGATCACACAGCAAGAGCAGGAAACTGAACCTGAGTGTTTTAGCTCCCAGGCCAGGGTCCCTTCCTCATGCTACAATGCTATCCCATAAATATAGACACCATGTGGGTCTGCAGCAGGTCTGAGCATGCCCCTGTTGTGTGTGCTCTGTGTATCTGAAAAACAAGCAAGAACAAATTGCCAACTCAGACTGAAGCAACAGCATTTCCCATTTCTAACCTCGTGACTGGGGCTGCAGGCACATCCCAGGATGATCTAACTTCTCCTTAGGGATCTGAGCAGAAAGCAAAGCCGCCCTTGGGGGCTGTTACCCCCTCTCTAGGCCTGCTGGGAGCCAGCTGATAAGCAGTGACCCAGAATGGGGGGAGGGGTGTAACTGGGAAAGGGGCACTGGCCAGCTAGAGTCATGCAGGATAATGGAACCAGCCTTGAATTTAGAGGGAGAAGAGATGAAGTGGAATCTGGCTTTCATCATTACTGCCAGAGAGATCTTGGCTAACCTGGGTGAACCTTAGTTTTCTCCCCTATAGAATGAGGTCATTTTAACAAGATGACCTCAAAAGGTCCCCTCCTGTTCTCAGTCTTACACTCCTTTGGCTTACATACATGTATAGATTAGCTCGTGCTTGTCTAGGCAGATCTCTCTTCCCAGTCTTTGTAGTCTGTTTTCTTCTTTTTGCATGAACTTTCTCCTAAAATTACATCTCACGTCCTTTTTCACAGGAATAGAGATCTAGAGCTGAAGAGCCCTCAGAGATGAACTAGTCCAACCCTCTTATTTTACAGATAAGTTCACTAAGGTCTTGAAAGATGTCTAATTTAATTCCACATAAAGGTTGTAAATATCAAAGGCAAGTTTTCAAACCCAGATCCTCTGACTCCAAAGCCAGTGTTCTTTCCAATGTTACCAAGAGAAAACTGATGAACAAAGGAAACCCACCTGTCCCTGGGCTGCACCCACTGTTCCCAAGGATGACCTCATCTCTGGCAGAGGTCTGAAAGCAGGAAGGATGATGGTAGAACGGTGAGCTATAGTCGGCCAACTCTCTGATTCCCTCCCACCCCAGGGGTCAAAATCATCAGTAACAGTTCGATTTCATGATCTCCAAGTAAGTCTGCTGGAGCACAGCCTGGGGCACCATTATCCTGGAAAATGTTCAACTCTGTCTCCTAGCAGCGCTCAAAGCAGGCTCCTGTCTTGCCTGTAACTTGTAACCTGCTCTCCTGTGGAGAGCATTTAAAGCCATTCATAACCTGACAGCACCTTACCTGGCCATATACTCTCAAACCAAATCAGTTGGAGGGGCACCGAAGTACCTCAGTAAATAAAGCTTAGGACCTGGAGTCTAGAAAATCCAATTCTGAATCCACCCTCTGACAGAGGTATGTCACTGTCCCTAAGCAAGTCACCTGTCTCCCTGGGCCTCAGCTTTCTTACCTGTAAAATGGGAACAATGAAAGCACCTTCCTCACAGGGCTATTGTTAAAATCAAATGAATTATCATATATAAACGTGTTCACAAACCTTAAAGCTGAAGGCTGATGCTAATTACTATGATTCTTTGCACTTTGGCCACTAGAATGTAATTTTGTGAGTGGGAATTGTTTCATTTTTTGCACATTTATTAAGCAGCTGAGTGCTGTATTAGACACAGCTGCTTAATAAATTCTTGCTAGTTGATTTGATTGATTATTTTCCAATGGCTTTATATAGGATTCCCTGTGCTTGGAATGGCATTCTCTCTGCTGAATTTCTATGCATTTTTAAAATTCTAATTCCAAAGTTCTCGGGGCCTGCTTGAATCCTCCTGGCCAGTAGCTGCAACGAATATAATCAATTTAAGTCATTATTATCTTCATCATCATATCTCTCATTTATATATCCCTTCTCACTTGGCTTTTGTACTTACTAGCTGTCAGATTCTAAGAAAGTTATTTCTTCTCTCTGATTTTCAACTTTTTCATCTATAAAACAGGGATAATACCTAGACTGCTTAGCTGGGGGGGAGAAAGGGAGGGAGGCAAACATCTCTGTAAACCTTGAAATGTTACTGAAATGTGCACGATGGCGATGAAGATAATGACCGTATATCTTAATCTATAAGGACTGGAGAAAAAGCTGAACTGGTGGCCCACTTCATGGGAATCATTCAGCAAAGGCCAAGAACTGATCCCAGTATGGAAGGTGTTAGGTATACATACTCTTAATAATGGTTAGAAACTGCAAAGAAGAAAAATTAAATTTAATATAAAGAAACCTTCTAAATAATTAAAATTATTCAAAAATGGATAGGCTACTTCAGGCATTAGTGGGTTCCTTTTCATTGATAGGTCTTCAAGGAAAAGCTAGTGGGAGGGGAGCAGGAGGGAATAATGGTCAGGGATGTTTAAGGTGATGCTTTTGAAGGTGGGCTACTACATGGTCTGAGGTCCCTTCCAATTCTGAGATTTTATGACTGATTTTTCTTCTAACAGCTAAGATTCTTATGGGTCTATTATTTTGTTGGGTAGTTGGGGATGTCTGAAATGGAAAAGGATGGGGAAACAAAATTGCTACTTGATAGCAAAACAAAAGAACTATGTTGTGCTCAGCTCAGTTCTTCTTCATTTACAAGTCAGAGAGCATTCATGATCCAGTTCTTTGTTATAGAAAATTGCTCTTCCATTGCCAAGGAGCCAACTTAAAATACAGGACTATGAAATTCATGGTAAACAGATAAGAAATATGTTATACAGAAGCCCATTTTTGACTTTTGCCTAAGTGGGATTTTAACATAACTGTTTTTCTAAAAACAGGACATACCTGTAGTTTTCAGAGACATCCAGGCTTAGGTTTGGACCAGCCTCCATCTCCATTTGATGCTAATGGGGATGTGGAAGCTGCTTGTCTTGATAAAGCACTTTGGTACCATGGCAACCAACACTCACACTAGCAACTGTGGAGAGATGTCGGCTTTTCATTTGTCTACAGCAAATAACAAATATCCCAGCTCCTGGCCTATCTGCAGCTCAGTGCTGACAAGACACTCTTTAGGGGAACAGAGGAAGGAATAATAGGATGAATTCTTAAGAGTAAAGATTTAAACCTGGACTTTAAGAAATCATTCAGTTTAAATTCCCAAAAATTCATGATGAAAAATGCTATCTACTACTAGAGAAAAAACTGATGGAGAATGAAGGAAGATTAAAGCATACTTTAAAAAAAAACTTTCTTCATTTTTCTTGGGGATTTTTTTGATCTGCATTTTCTTTCGCAATATAACTAGTATGGAAATGAGTTTTTCATGATTATACATGCATAACTGCTATCAAACTGCTTGCCTTCTCAATCAGGAGAGAGGAAGAAAGTGAGAGAGTTTGGAACTCAAAAATTTTTTAAATGAATGTTAAAAATGTTTATACATAATTGGAAGAAAAATAAAACAAAGTGGTAAAAAAATTCATCCAGTCTTCCTTCAAATTTTATGGAATTAGAGAAATCATCATTCATTTATTTATTGTCTCATTCATTCAGCAAGCATTTACTGACTCTTAGCCTTTGTGCTGGCTGCTGGCTTTCCCCCATGCCTAAAATGTTCACTTTCCTTTCCTAAGTCTCCCAACTTCCCTGACTTCCTTCAAGATTCAATTCTCTCTCCTCTAGAAGAGCTTTCTGGCACCCCTACTGCTAGTGCCATCTTTCTGAGATTACCTACCATCTATTCTGTCTATACCATATATGTACCTAGCTATTCATATATAATCAATCAATCTCCCCCACTATTAGAATGTGAGATCCTTGAGGGACAAGCTGAATTTCTGCCTTTTGTTACATCCCTAGAACTTAGCAGTGTCTGAAACATAGTTAAATACTTAATAAAGGTTTCCTGTAGATGACTCAGAATCAACAAAGATTTTGGTTTTGGGTCCCACCTCTGATATCAGATATGTGACTTTGGGCAAGTCAACTGATCCCTTTTCTTCATCTTTAAAATGGGGATAATAAAAGCCTACCATATAGGATTGCTCTGAATATCAAAAGAGATAATGTATATAAAGTGCTTTGAACATAGTCGAGATGTAAATGAAAGTTATCATTCCCATTTCTGGGTCAAGACAGCTCTATAAAAGCCACAAGGGCATGCTTTTTTCAGCTCCCACTTCCAGGATGCCAATTCTCCCATCTGCTTCCTTGGCCACAGTTGGCCCTGGTCCCTGACTAGGCAGCCCAGGGACAAACTCTAGGAGTGGAGTAGAGAATAAGCCATTTGGTTTCAGTCTTGAGGGAGTTAGTGGATGGGTGAGCAAGTAGCCCTTAAAATAACAATGATTAGAATGACTCTGGGTTCAGCTAGCATAGAAAAAAAGGAGCAAGATTGACCTGGAGAGCTAGTGGTGGGCTATGTATGTATGTAGTGACTTAAAATAGCTAATAATGCTAATTTGTCAATAAGAGAAATGTCAATGAAAATAATTCTCAGGTTTCATCTCACAGCTAGCAAACTGATCAAGATAACGAAAACATGGAAATTGTCGATACAGAAGGAGCTAACAGAAAGTAGGAACACTAATATATTATTGGTAGAGCTATAAATTGGCCCAACACTAGAACATAATTTGGAATTGTGCAGAAGACATGATTAAATTGCTTATAACTTTTGATTCAGAGATCTTGTTCCTGGATATATACCCCAAAGAGGTCAAAAACAAAAAGAAAGATCCTATAAATACCAAAATAATCATACCAGTCCCTTTTGTGGTAGCAAAGCAGCAAAAACCATAACAGTAAGATTATTTTAACAAAATAGTCTTCATTAAGCTTGGCACTAGCTCCATGTCAGGGGCTAAATAAGCTGAGAGCCAAGGGACAACTTTAGCCAAATTAGTTACAAAAGTCTTGTGTTTACGTCTCTACAGAAATACTCTTAGAACCTTATCTCCTATTTGGAATGACCTGTATCATATTCTCCTACTTACCTAAACCCTATCTAACTTTCAAGGACCTTGCCCCAACCTTCCCCATCTTCCCTAAATCTAGCCTTCCCCAAAATAGATGGTGCAGTAGAGAATGTACTTAGACACAGGAAGACTCATCTTCATGAAGTGAAATCCAGCCTCAGATACTTACTAACTATATGACACTGGGTCAGTCACATAACCCTGTTTGCTTCACTTTCCTGGAACTGAAAAAGGAAATGATAAATCATTCTAATACCTTTGACAAGAAAACCCCTAGTAAGATCATGGACCTTGGACACAACTTCAATGAAGGAAAAACAACAAAACTATTTATTTAGTATTTATTACAGATGGAAGTATTGTTAATTTTTAACAAATTCTGTGTCTTACTAAGCACTAGCGATGTTTAATATCCTTTTGGGCATGAGATACACAAAGATGAAAAAGAACCCAGTCCCTGCTCTCATAGAGCTTAGGTTCCAGTAAATCTGTAGCTAATAATGTTGCAAGTCCATTCACTCAAAAATCATTGCCTGCTGTATACAGGGTACTATGCTAAATCCTGGGGGATATACAAAGTTTAGCTAAGGCATCATCTCTGACTTCATGAAGTGTCTAGTTTATAACAATATAATAAGACATAAACACCCAGTATTCTACCATAAATACAATAGAGTGAGAAAAGAGTTGGCTTTGGACTTGAAGGACTTGAGTTCAAATTCTAGCTTTGCTAATTCCTAGCTGTGTAATTTGGGGCATTCACAACTTCTCTGAACTTCAACAACTATAAAATAAGGGGATGGAATGTGATGGTATGACTCAAAGGTATTTAAGCCTTGGGATAAAGGGATATTTCCCCTAAACTCTAACTAAAATTTGGTACTTCCCGAAATCATTTAAAAACACGACCGAGAGGGCATCCACATGGCTTCACCAGACTGCTGAGGAGATCCATGATACAAACAAGACTATGAACTCCTGTGATAAGGAGGCCCTCCCAATTATAAATCTATGAGTTTAAAAGTAGACGATGACTTTTGAGATTCTTTCTAATTCTAAATCTATTATTCTAAATTTATTAGAAAGGATTCAAATTAAGGAGGGAAAATTGTTACTAAGGTAGAGAGTAGAAGGGTCAGGAAAGACAATGTTAGGTGGCCATTGAAGGACTTTCAACATGTGTATGTGTGTATATATACATACATATAAAATATATGATGGATAATGATATATCCATAGTTTATATGTCAATCTCTATTTTGTATATAATTATATTTATCAAATCTCAGATTGTGACTTTAGGAAATATTTCTGGGAGCATGTGCAAAATGGATTGCAAGGAGAGAATAGAGGATGAGAGGCCAGTTAGGAGACTATAGACAGATGAAAGGGGAGGTGTTAAATAGGGTGAGAATGTTAGCTTTTGTAGATTATAGAATTGTAGATTCTTAAAACCCTAGGACCTAGTACAGTTCTGTATATATTAAGTACTCAATAAATGTTTGATGATGGTGAAATAATATTTATCAGGTTTTTCTCTATATACTGTTCAGGGTGGCTGGTGGATTTACTAGTAGGGTAGGGGATGTTGATCTAACTTCTGACATATGAAGGGTGAGCTGGCCTCTGAGTCCATCAAGGGTCCTGCTGGCTATCTCATTTCCAACTCCCTAAGAAAGTAGAAGCTGTTGCCATCTGCCACACCTTCTGCCTTTTCCCCAGGGGTGTCCAGGCCCTGGATGAGATCATAGGGCTGTCTGTATTTGGACAACATCCCTGGTATAAGCCAAAAGGCAATTCTTGTTACTTTAAAGCCCCAGGCTCTATAAATGATCTGTTCTGTTTTCCACTGAGGAAATGTCAGAGGTAGGAGCAACCTTAGATCATCTAGTCCAACCCTTCAATTTATAGAGGAGGAAATTAAGGCCCAGAGCTTGTAAGAAGCTTTTATTCAAGACTCATGAAATATCTTCTTAGTAAATAATTAGCAAGGGAAAAGAGATTTTCTCAATCTTATTTTCCTTCATCTGGGATCCCCTTCTTAGCCC
Source organism: Sarcophilus harrisii (assembly GCF_902635505.1). Classification (NCBI taxonomy): domain Eukaryota; kingdom Metazoa; phylum Chordata; class Mammalia; order Dasyuromorphia; family Dasyuridae; genus Sarcophilus; species Sarcophilus harrisii. The sequence goes on from NC_045427.1 coordinate 423,667,011, forward strand.
CCTTCATTACCTACCCAAATCCTTCCAGACCGACCCCCCTCCAAAAGCCTTTCTGGGTTCCTCTCATGTCAGGCAGTCTCTTCTACTCCTGAACTTAGCATCTGATTATAGAATTTGCTATATTACTCCTACTTTCTGGTTATGTCTTAATTTCCCAACTAGATTGTGATCAAAGGCCCTTGACTTGACTCCTCTACAAGTCTTATCAAAGAAATGTAGATTTCAAGCTGGAAGATCATTTACTCCAATCTTTCCATTCTACAGATAAACAAATTGAGGTCTGGAAATTTAAATTTCACTCAGAAGAAGGTCACAGAGATAATATGCCGCAAAGACAGGTGTTCAACCATCAAATTCAGTATTTTTTTCCTCTCTAACTTGTTGCTTTCTCGCTCTACTATGCTATGTGTATAGCACTGTCTGGGGGTGGGATGGGTGAAGGGAGACAGACTCTGGTACAGTGCCAGAACTGAGAGTTGGAAGCCTCCAGAGTACCTTCTTTCTACTCAGTTCTACCACAGCATTAGGACATGTGCTTGTCCAAAAAAAGGGTGTGTGTATTATGAGAGACAAGAGAGACAGACACAGAATGCTCACATATAGACATATACTTTTACAGCAATTTGCTAAGCCCTATGTATATAAAAAAAAAATAACAAAACATCTGACCTCAGGGGGCTTGCAGTCTACTGGGGAGAGAAGAGAAGCATGCTAATAAATCTAATCCAAAGCAGTATGCTCGAGGAAAAAGTAGAAATGGAATGTGCTGAAGGGAAACTTAAGGAGGGAGGGTAGGTTTTAGCTAAAGTAGGATGAGGGGAACAGAGGAGGCAATAGACAAAATGCTATAGACAAGAACACTTAAGCAAGGAATAAGAACAAATACCCACTCATGGTATTTAAGCTGTATCCTTCTTTATTTCTTTCTTTGATAAACTTCAGTCCATGGTGCTCTCAGTGATGGAAAATCCCTGCAGTTGGCTGGATTCATAGGATTTTAGAGCTGGTCCAGTCTCTTCATATTACAGATGAGGAAACTGAAGTTCAGAAAAACTAAATCATTTCCTCAAGATTCCATATATAGGCAGGATTCAAACTCAGCTCTCCTAACACCAAATCCAGTGAAACCATGGCACCCTGGCCCCAAAGGCCAGGATGTAGATGTCTACACTTGAGTCTCAGCTTTCTTATCTATATCTCTCATGGAGGTTTGGGCAAGGAAACTGCAAACTTCTACAAGTTTGAGAGAAATTGAGAGATGTAATTAGTTTCTAAGAAATTTCAATATCAGAAATTGTCAACCTGTAGCATGAGAGGATATTTCTTCACTAGGAGTTCCCAAGAAATGAAATCATAGATCTGGTTTAATAAAAAAGTACAAAGCATGGGGCAGCTAGATGGCGTAGTGATAAAGTGCCAATCCTGAAGAGAGGAGGACCTGAGTTCAAATCTGATCTCAGACACTTAACACTTTCTAGCTGTGTGACCCTGGGAAAGTCACTTAATCCCAATTGCTTTAACAAAAACAAAAAAAAAAATTACAAAAATACAAAACAAGATCCTTTTCCTCCTTAGGCCCCTTAGAGTATATATTGTGGTTTGCAGAAGGGAAGCTAGCTAGCCTTCACCCAGTGGGTTGGTTTTATTCTCTCTTTTTTAAAAAAATTGTTTTTGGTTGGTTTTATTCTCATCCTTCATTGCACAACTCAGGATTCCATGACTCAAATCTTACTTTGACAGAGTGTTATAGACCTTACGAATTCATTCTTCCTTTATTCACCAGACCAGCAAATCTTTATTTGCTTGTCAAACTTTTTGAATTAAGTTTTGCTCAGGACCCAGCAGTTCCTTTCAAGCTAGAAGTCTTCCAGTCCATCCTGACAGTGAAGCCTGTTGTCCAAGGACCAGCCCACCTAAATTCAGAGGGACTAACCAGAAGTGGAGGAAATGACCTTTTCTTCCCTACCATATTACTAATGTAAAATACTGTCTGCAAAAACAAGAAGAAGCTTTAATCTGCACTAGCATAAGGAGTAACGATAATAATAATTATTATAAAATTATAAGGCTTTATGGATGCAAAATGCTTTTTTTATATCAGGAAGATAATGGGGAAATTCCCCCATTATACAGATCAGGAAATTAGTTGAGACTTTTAGAGAGATTAAGTGACTTGTGTATGGTCACATAGCTAATATATGTCAACATGGATGAGACCATGTATCACTAAAATATTCAAATGCTGAATTATTATTAGACTCAGAGGAAAGACAGAGAAAAGCAGTCAGATAAACAAGTAATGTAACAGTCCCTTCCAGAAAAAATTTTCATATCCATTATCTCATTTCATATTCAAAACCACCCTGTGAGTCAAGGAATTAGTTCCTTCATTTTACAGATGAGAAAAACAGGCTCAGAATGAGTAAGTGATGTGGCCAGTGTCACGATGTGACTTTGTCCTCAGGCTGGGACGAGGACTCAGTTTTGTTATAGTCCAGTGCTATTTTTGATGCCTACTATCCAGGTTCTCTCTACTGAGGAGTTGGGTATGGGGGCAGAAAGATGGGACAGAGTAACTTAAGAGTCCAGAATAACCAGTCATGGCTGGCAGCAGGCCCATCCCAGATTTCCCAGAGTTCTTGATCTGAGGAGATGGCATACTCCAAACCACTCAGAGATTAGGCTGGTATAGAGACTGTGTGTGTGTGTGTGTGTGTGTGTGTGTGTGTGTGTGTGTGTGTGTTAGGCTCTGGGTCCTTTGAGTAGCTATTTCTGTGGAAAACAAAAATAAGTTATCTGTTTAGCTCAGATAAACAACTGAACTGCAGGAAGGTGGGAGACTCTAATATCAGTTGAGAAGCTGTGTTGGGATAGGGCGTCAAATAAAAACCTTCCCACTGCAGGCAATGCCAGGCAAGCTGTCAAGTTCCATAAACCTCTCAAAATTTTTTCAAAAGATTGTAGTATGGTTAGTTTCATCCCTTCCGTAAGGGATGGGATTTGCTCTGTTCTGTTCCACCTCTCTCTTCCTTCCTGGGCTTCCCAATCTGGTCACCTTCCCCACCTCTTGTTCTAAGGCTCTTTCCAGTTCTGTGCTTTGAGACATAGCCCCCCTGAGCTCCACACTCCATTGTCTCACCCTGCTCTGGCACCCAATTCAATGCCTTTTCTCTTTGCCAAGAAGCAGCCTGGTGTAACGGAAAGGGCATTTATCTTGAACACTGAAGATCAAAGTTGCCCGTCTCCAGCCTTTCTAGTAGCATTATTCTAAGCTCCCTTCTCTGAGTCCTTGAAAATGGGAATATAATAGCACATTACTTATAAGCCCCACGCATGTTGTAGAGAAAGGGAGTCCTAAGTCTGAAAGAACTAGAGAAACATTATTATTGTTATTATTAATCCTATCAGCTCTGACATTCTATGTTCTAAGGCTCCTTCCAATTCTGTGCTCTAAGACCCTTGTCAGCTCTAACATTCTATGTTCTAAGGTTCTTTATGTTCTGAAATTCTATATTTTAAGGTCCCTCTGACATTCTGTTCTAAGGCCTTTATCAGTTCTGACATTCTATGTCCTAAGGTTCCTCATGGCCTTGACATCCTGATAAAATCAATGGGGGACTCTGCTAGAAGGAACAAGATCTCTTCTCTGGAATCATACAACAGAGCTTTCCAGTATCTCTGCACCTCCCCCACAGAAGGGAGAATTAAGCTGCAATTTACCAAACCTAATCAGAATGAACTGATTTCCTTTGGGAATGCTAATGAGAAAACCGTCAAGATTAAAATAGTCACATAATGTACAACTATCCTTTCCTTTCTAGAGTCGACCAGTTGCCTACTCTTAGAGCTAGCTGCCCTGAGAAAAAACATCTAATGTTAGATCTCCAGCACAAAGCTTCAATCCCATACTCAAAGCCTCTAGTTCTCTTGGTAAGGCTCAGGGAGGGCTCCAGGTGCCCTCTGCCTTAGAGCCCAGGCTAATTTTAACTTTATACCATATCTTCCCCTCAGTTATGTTAGAACGGATAGGAGCTCTTGGTCCCAAGGGCTGGCAAACTGGGCACTCACTCCCTGCCTCCTCCTCCCAGAAAGATGGGCAAGGTATCCTGGAAGCAATCACTGCTTGTCCATCTGTCCCATCTGAGCAGTCACTGTTCCAAGAGGGCACTCTGTGGGGCAACAGGATGGAGCCTGGGCCTCTCTCCAATTCCTCAGGGAGAACAATGAGATTTAGCTAAGGAGATAATTATAAGAAACAAATGTACTGAGCCTTCTACAACTCCCACGACATCAGTCAAATGGATGCTTCTGGCCAAAGCCCTCCTGAGCTCCACACTCCATTGTCTCACCCTACTCTGGGACCTAATTCAATGCCATTTCTCCCTGCCAAGAAGCAGCCTGGTGTAACGGAAAGAGCACTGATTTCGGACACTGAAGATCAAAGTTACACGACTCCAGCCTTCCCAGTAGCATTATTCTAAGCTCCCTTTTCTGAGCACTTGAAAATGGGAGTATAATAGCGCATTACTTAGAAGCCACAAGCATGTTTTGGAGAAAAGGAGTCCTAAATCTGAAAGAGATAGATTTATGGTGTTGTTATTCCTATTGTCACTGCCACTGCTTCTCCCAAATTGGTTTCTCCCTCTTTCCTAACCTTCCTGCTCCCTCTCACACCTCCTGTCACTCTGAAAACAAACTTCCAGAGCATGGCTGCTTCTTGGATACTGCCTTGCCCATACCAAAGAGTTCTTCTCTCATGTCTGGGGTATAATTTGGGCAGATATTACTATCATGGCTTTAAAAGCAGGATCACATAAAGGTTAACTGACTTACCTAGAGGTTCACTAGTCTTATCACAGAATGTCATAGAATGTCAAGGACTCAGAAAATGATCTGGTCCAAACACCTCATGTTGTTCTTTAATCACATTTATTATGAAATTCACTTGAAACAATAAGAAAACCAATTAAAATTACATTTCCAAGTATTTCAATCTCCTTCCTTCTTTTACAGAAAGGAATATGAAATGGGATGTAATTTGTCCAAAGGCACACAAACTCCATCTGGCTGTACCTACCTTTCCAGTTTATAGATGATTCTCCGTCAAACACTTTATTATTTCACCTAAATCACACCCTCTCCCACCTCTGTGTATTTACACATGACTCCCCCCGCCCCCATGTCTGGAATGCATTCCTCCAATATATTTCAGCCTTTCAAAGTCCCATTTCAAGGCACAGATTATATGTCAATTCTTCTGTGATGCCATCCCAAACCCAGAAATGCCTCTTCTCTCCAAATTTCTCATGCTTTTTTCATGATTTTTCCTGGCACAATTACTGGCATCATAGTTTCTGACAAAAAAAATCTTATCCCCTTTACACAACTGTATGTTCTTAAAAATAAAGACTGTTGTTCTTCATCCCTATCCCTGGAATCAAATACAGGCTCTATACATTGTTTATGAATTAATAAATGTTTGCTGAATTTAAAGTGGCAGTTAAACTCTTGATCCCAGATCTCCTGATTTTCAGCTCAATGGAGGAAAATTTTAGGGAGCTAGATTTATGGAAATATTAGGGAAAAAAATCACTTACAATTAGACATGAAAAAAAGAGGGACTTATATGTCTGTCTAGGAAGGTCAATGATTAAATTGTAAGTTCCTTGAGGACAGAGACTTGTCTTTTGCTGGTTTTTGTCTCAGCATAGTGCCTAGTTAGCACAAAGTAGGCACTTAATATTAATAAAAAGAAAGGTCACATATATACAAGAATATTCACAACAGCACTTTTTTATGTGTAATAGCAATGAACTAGCAACTAAAAATAAATTCCCAGTGATTGGAGATTGACTAAAAGAAATATCAGCACATAAACATAATGGAATTCTGTATTAAGAAGCCTGGGAAGACATGAACCAATGCCCAATGAAGCAATCAGAACCAGAAATATAATGTTTTACTACCATGTAAATAGAAAGGAAAAAAAAAAAAAAGCTGAGTGCTATATAATCAAACTAGCCTGACAGTAAAGATGAGAAAATGCATCTCCCCCTTTCTTTGCAGAGGTGAGGGACTATGGCTGTGAAACACTCTATATATAGTAAGATTTATTTGATGAGTCTGGATAACTCTTTTCCCCCTTTCTTTTTTCTTCTTTGTTACCATGATTTGCAGAATAGCAAAGAAAGCTGGTTATATTCACCGATGAATATGAAGTAAAAGCAAAATATAAAACAATTAGAGCTCCCTAAAACTGGAATGGCAGTTTCATATACTTCATAGATACCCTTCACTCAAAGGTAAAGGCAAAGGCAAAAGCTAGAAGGGAAACAGGTATGGGGGAATCTCATAGAGTGGATTTCCACTCAGAATAGGGTTGGCCTGGAGCCCACTTCCTAAAATCCTTCTGACTCAGACTCTGAGATCTTGTTTTGTTGTGAGATTTACAATAAATTATGCTGCCATATTCCCCAAATCTTGAATCTCATCAAGTTGGAACCACCCTTGAACACCCCCAAACACTGTGCTCTCCTTGAGCAAGAATCTTCATTCTCAGTTCATTCTGTCTTTTGTCTAATTCATATCAGACCAAATAGAGTTGGGGGGAATGAAGAATCTTATTGGAAATAGCACTGGACTTGGAACCAAAAGTCCTGGATTCTAATCCAAGTTCATCTGGCTCTGACCAAGTCACTTTAACTGGGTTTTGGTTTTCACTACAGTAAAAGACAAATGGAACGAACCAGAAGATCTCAAGGATTCCTTCAAAACTCTAAAACCAGTCATTCACCTTGCTAAATTGTAGGTGGTCTAAGGAGGACCCTAAATAAAGACATCCAGAAGGGAAAGGGAAAGCCTATGAAATAAGGATCATCCTAGAGGCAGACAATCAGAATCTGATTCAAGACGACAATCCTTCCCCAATTTCAAGTCCTTAACTCAGTTTATGGCACCAGCTGAAATCCACACACTCCACCCTCTTCCTTCTTTCCCCTAACCCAGGCAGGGCCCTTATCTGGACCAGAAAAAAGCTGGCAAGCAAGATTACAGGGCTCAACAGGAAAAGCCAGGAAGATTAGAAGGGAACTACTGGGCAGAGGTTGTATTTAAAGTGTGGGCAGGGCAATCCAGATCTGCTCCATTTCTGGCAAATTGGGCCTGCTCAGCCCCTAAAGTAAGGAAATCCCGGGCCTTAGCCTCAGGGAAGGAGAGTGGATATCCTCCCTTTTCTTTCCCTCCCTCCAAGCTCTCCTGGTGGCCTCCCACCAATGCGAACCCTCAGCTTCCACCGGCCCCAACCTACTCCTACTCCTTCCCACCAGCCACCAGGAAGGAAGAGATTGAAAAGAGGAGAGGTTTTGTTGATGTTAGACCCAGACAGACAGACACAAGACCTTCCTGTGCCCTTCTTCTTGTGCTCCGCGGGATCTTGTCTCTCTGTGCCTGTACCGTGCATGTCTTTGATTGTTTGTCAGGCCCTCCTCCACGTGTTTGTGTGTATCTCTCTGCAAAGTAATAATCACTCACACTGCTGTTGTGATTGAAGACTTACTTACAAAGAGTTTTCTATACCACAACTCCATATGGTCGGTGGTTAAGGAAAGTGAAGCTTAGAAAAGCCAGGGGCTTTAGTAGTGAGAACAAGAATTCATATCTGCATTTCCTGGGTACAAACCTAAACTCTTTACACTTAGTCCATGTGCTTCCGGTTATATGTAACATGTGTCTGCTGCATGTGCACTGTGTCTGTGGGTCATTTCTATGCATGTCTTTGCATGTGTGGGGGTCTATCTCTGCAGACATATCTCTTGCCCTGCACATGACATGTATGGCATCTCCAAGCTACAGGCAGGTCTCTATGCACATTGTGTTTATCTCTAAGCACTCAGTCTGTGAGGGCCACGCATGTATCTATATGTATCCTGTTTCCATGTATCCCTCTACAATATGTTTATGTGTGTGATACATGTTTACTCATACCTGTGTGAAGGGCCTGGTGTTGGGAATCAGGGTGGGAGCAATCTGGGGGAAAGGCTACTGCCTTCCATCTGTTAAGATCTAGGAGCCCCCGATCTTTGTTCTGAATGGCAGAGGGGCTGGGCAGAGAGGGGAGGAAATACAGAGGCTAAGAGGCAGAAAAGAAGCTCTCCCGGCTTTGTTCATCTTTTCTTCTCAACTCGGCTGCTGCCATATCTTGTATCACGATTTTCATCGGAGCAGGAGCTACCCCTGTAGGCTCCCCCCTCCTCTCCCTCCTCCTGGTGAGGGCAGCTTCGATGCTTCTGGGCTCTTAAAGGCACAGGGCTTCAGTCCTAACAATGGTGCTCTCTCTGAAAGCAACTGGCAGAGAAGCCGGAGAGGAGGGTGGGGGTGGTTTTGTTTTTATTTTTTTTTCCAGAGGGAATCAAAGCCAGAGAAACGGCTGGGGGTTTTCTCTGGCAGCTATGAGCCTGGGCTGACCTCAGTGAGATCACTCTGACCCTCCCCCAACTGCTCCCAAAGGCTAGAGAGAGAGGGAGGGAAACAGGAATCATCCTCAGTGACCACACTGTGGGAAGGGCTTGGGCCCTCCAACTCAAGTTCCCTAATACAAGCCTACAGTCAAAGAAACACAGAGGCGGCGGGGGGGGAGGGAGAGGAAAACAGACTCCCCAGGCTAATAAAATGCCTTCTCCCCCTGCTTCCCCATACTATTAATCTAATTCTTATTCAGCCTTTCCATCTATATCCTCCCCAAGAAGCCAGGTAGATTCAGAGAATCTCAAAACTTGAAGGGACTCCAAGATTATCTAATGCAAAAGCCTCCTGGAATCGGGAATCCTGTCTATAAGATCCCTCACAAGATTCCTTAGCCTTGAAAATCTCCAATAATAAGGAGCTGACATGAAAAGAGCATTAGATTTAAAGTCAGAAAATTTGATTCAAGTTCAAACTCTGCTGTTTATGTGTGATCTTAAGCAAGTCTCTTCTTGAGCCTTTTTCTCAATCAATAAATAAGATAGCCTATAGCAGATGAACTCTTAAATTGTCTTCTATACCCAGTGATAGGGTTTTTGGTGTGTCATGGACCCCTTTGGAAGTCTGATGGTTTTTCATGATCAGATTCATGATTTTAAAGGCATAAAAAAGTACAGAGAATTACAAAACCCCCACATTATGGTGAAATAAAGATGACAGAAATATATATTCATATTATATGTTTACATGTGTGTACATATATTTGTATAGATATATGTGATGTAAATCTCACCATATGTATACACACACTCACTCTCTCTCTCTCTCTCTCTCTCTCTCTCTCTCTCTTTTTCCCCCTCACATTTTTTTTAAAAAGAAGTTCATGGATCCCAAGTTAAGGATCCTTGGAGCCTTTGACTTCCAGAAGCAATCTATTACTTCATTTGGCAGGGAAGGGCAGCAACACACTGGTTGTGATAAAATTCTTATAGGTTCATAGAGTTAGAAAAGGAAAAGATCTTATAGGTCAACTCTTTTTTATGGATGAGTAAACTAAAGGATGTTAGGTTTCTTGTCCACAGATAATATAAAAAGTGAGATTAGAACCCTGGTCTTTTAACTTCAGAATTAGTAATCTTCGTACACACTATTCTACCTCCAATACTGAAGCTATCCTCTCTGCAACATCTGTCTCATAGCTCCTACTTAAATCCTGAGGGCGGGGGGAGGGAGGGATGGGGAGGAGGCCAAGAAGAACATGTCTAAACCACTTTCACCATAACTGCCCTTCAGATGCTAGAAAACACATTCCTATCTTTGGTAAGACTCCTTGAGGCTAAACATCCATTCTAAGGTCAATAAAAGCTGTAATTCAGAGAAGTAAGGGACCATTGTGGCTGGGGTAGTCATAACAGCTTTCTAGAGGAGGTGTTCTTGAAGGGAACTGGATTGTCCCAGAGAAGAAGAAAAGATTTTTCCAGAGGGAGGAATATCGCAAAGAAAATCCTACAACAAAGATTCTCAACCTGGGATCTGAAAACCTGATTTAAAAAAAAAAAAAATCTTTGTAATCTTATGTATTTTATTTTATATATTTAAACACGTTCTGAAAAACCTACTGGTTTTAACCAACTAACAAACTAGTACATGAAATTCTCCAAGACATGAAAAATTAAGAACCTTTGAAGGGAGGAATAAGATCTAACTAGAAAGACTGAAAACAGAAAAATTTAAAATGTAGTGGGGGTGCCTTTGAGCAAAAAAATGGCCAGAGAAGATCAAAGCTGTGTGTGGGGAATGGGAGGGGAAGAAGGGAGGGCAGGGAGAGTGGTTTAAAGGCCACAATAAAACTGTTTCACTACTCCAGCAAGCTTCTAGGAAAAGGTGCCTGGGGTGATGGGTGTTCTCCAAAGATCCATTTATCCTTCACATTCATTTTTATCCCTCTACATTCACTTCCAGAGAGACTATTCATTTTCAACTCCTACACCAGTGAATCCCAAATCGCAATTTTGAGTCCAGATCTGACTCTTAAACTCCAAACCCACCTCCTCTGGGTCAATCCTGGTGTGGAAAGGTAGAAAGAGCCCTGAGTCAGTCACAGGTTCTCAAGTTCCCTCATCAGGAAAATATTGGTAATAGCTTAGACTGTCTTTGAGATCCCCTCTGGTCCTGGACCAGTGATCCCCAACAGCCTTCAGAACATCTTCACATACCCAAAGTCAAATTGATTATCTTTTCCCCTAAAAATGGGGAATTCCTCTGTATTCACTGCGTCAGCAGCAACACTATTTACCCAGTCTTGCACAAAATCTCCTCTTCTATGTTTGAAATCTTGGATTAATCCTCGACTCTTCTTTCTTTTCACTATATCCAATCAGCAGCCAAATCTTATTGACTATACAGTATTTATAGTACTCTTTCCTTTCCCTCTATTCCCTTCTCTCTATTCCAACTAACAGAACCCTCCTACAGGCCTCTATTACCATAAACTTATACTATTAACATAACCCCATAACAATTCTTCCTACTACCTGTTCCTCTAAGCCAACCTTCACTTATCCTGCAAAACAATTTTTCTTACACATAGATCTGGTTCATGCACTCAAAATTCTTCAATGATTCCATTTAACCTACTGAATGAGATTGTAAATATCTTAGTATGTCACCCAAAGCTCTCTATAATCTAGCACCAATCTATTTCATAATTTATTTCAACACTCATGCCTAACTGGATTGCTTTGTTCCCAAAGCTATCTTATGCTCTCTTGCCTCCGTGCCACACTTCCCTATATTTGGGATTCCATCCCTATGCTTCATTATCAGTTGAAATCCGAACCACCTTTTATAATCCAACTCAAATATCACTTCCTTCCGGAAGCCTTTCCTGATATCAGCCTTTTCACAGCACTTTGCTTGTACTAACTTAATATATAAATAATGTAATATTTTACATTATAATTATCTACGGTTGAATTCCTAGAGCAACTAAGTGGCACAATGGATAGAAAACGGGCTTGGAATCAGAAAGACTTATCTTTATAAGTTCAAATCTGACTTCAGAGACATTATTAATGGATGACTCTGGGCGAGTCACTTAACCTGGTATGCCTTAGTTTCCTCCTCTTAACATGAGCTGGAGAAAGAAATGGCAAACGATTTCAGTACCTTTGTCAAGAAAACCCCAAATGGGCTCATGAAAAGTTTGGAAATGACTGAAACAATTAAAGAACAGCAACAAAATGTTTTAATCCTCTTCCCCTACTAGTGGGTAAGCTTTGAGACTATAGTTATTTAAGCAGAAATGGCATAAATGTGGCACTTGAAGCCACGGGAATGCATAAGGCTTCTAAAAGAGAGGATGTAGAGAGAACAGAAAAGAATGTGGAGGACAAACATACTCCTGAAGGAATACCCTTTGCCCCAGACCCCTTTCCCTAGCAGCATGCAGGGAAGAGAAGAGGATCATCTCTGCCATTTCCAACTATCTCTTTAAGCTCAGAGGGTATCTAGTCCAACTTCCCCATTTTCTAGATGAGGAAATTGAGGCCCCAATAAGTAAAATGATTTACCCAGAGTCATACAGCTAAGAGGAGGCAGAGCTGGGATTCAGATGTAGCCTTTAATTCCAAATCCAGCAGTATTTTCATTGTATCATGCAGCTGTCCAATGAGGACAAGTCAAAATAACATTGGAGTTAAGATGGTATGGAGAGGAAAAACATCAAGAAACTTCCCTAGAAAGTTCATAATAATTTGAAAATTGCCTAAGAGACAAAGTTCTATGTGAGCATATGCAAAAAAAAAAAAAAAATTATCTATAGTTAGATGATACAGTGCATAGAGTGCTAGGCCTGGAGTCAGGAAGACTCAGATACTTACTAGCTGTGTGATCTTAGGCAAGTCACTTAATCTTGCTTGCCTCAGTTTCCTCATCTGTAAAATAAGCTGCAGACAATATTCAAGTCCCTACTAATTATATCATATGCCTGGATATGGTCCTGGGAGTAAGATCATTAGAGAGATCATAGACCCAGACTCCAAAAAACAAAAAATGTTCATCCCACTAGAAAAAACTTCCAGAAAGACAACATCCCCGAGTAACCCGGGTGATCCACTGTATATACACAAGCACTCAGGAGCTTACAGTTGGTAACTAATTTATAAAAAGCCTCATTTTCAATTTCCTTGATATCAAGATTTCATTGCTATTATTGCTGCTGCTGAAAAACTCAATTATCATCAGCATGAAATCTGCTTGCATTTCATCCACATAAGGCAGGTTCCATTCATAAACTTTATTCCTGAAGGCAGCCTTCATGTAGTAGAAAGTGGCCCAGTATGGTAGTAGTTCTAAGTCCTGGCTAGGTCCACTAACTAATTTATTGTGACCTCAGATAAGTTAGGTTTCCTTTTTGGATGTCAGTTTTGGAATTAAGATAAGGAGATTGGAGAAGTAAATTTTAATATCTGGGTTCAAGTTCTGACTCTAATATTTATTTGCTCAGTGCATGAAGGTGAATTGGCTAATCTTTCAAAGCCTCAATGATAATGATAATAACTGCACCTTACAGGGTTCTTTTGAAAAAGTATTCTGCAAACCTTTTAGGTTTTATATCTTAAGACATGATTAGGTCACTCCCCCTTTGAGGACTTCAGTTAAATATAGTACTAAAAGGATATAAGATCTTCCTAATTGTCTATGAATCTGTTATCTAAACTGCAAGTCAATTAGATCTGAGCAAAAATCTGTAATAAAAAGTTATAAAACTCTTGCATGGATCATAAAGGGAAACTAAAGAACTTTTTTTCTGGGGTAAAGTTTCGAGCTGGGGATAGAGATTAGAAAAATACCTCAGTCATTTTCAGCTCTAAGAGGTTGGTTTTATTCATTTCAATCTGAGCCAAATGTCAAGAAAGCCTGTATGCAGCTGTTGCTCCTATAACACATTACCCTTCCTCCCCCCTTCTCCACCCCAATCTACCCAGGCTATGGCTGGTCTCCAAATGCAATTTCAGGCTGATATTGATTTTCTCCAATCATCCATGTCTTCAGTGATATCCTTCTTGCCCACTCAGGACCGTCTTTGGAAATATGCTGCAGTCTGTACCCACCATAGATTATCTACAAGTTGCATTCTTTGGAAGTTTTAATATTCCTAGATTCATAAGGACAAAAGAGAAGATTTATGATGGGGGGAAAATGGGTTTCGTGCTAGGGAACAGCTGGGAATCATTGAAACACCACTCAGTTTACCAAGTACAACCCAGCCTACTCTTCCTTCTATTTAATTCTGGGTTCATCATCCAACACCAGAGCCTGTCTCAGGAAGTGGGTTGAACTTATAGTGAGAATGAAAAATGCCTGATGGATCACCAGATCGCAGTGCCACACTGATGCCCACAAAATGTAAAATTACCTAGAAGGCCTAAAAATATATTGGGCAGATCCTTTAAGACAATATGGACAAACACAGCAAAGTTCAGGAAAGCATGCATGAAAAAGAACACATATGTGCATTGTGCATGAAATCACAAATACATGGAAGTGCCAACATTCTGATTTTTCTCAAAGAATGGAGACCACAGTTTTAAGAAGTTAGCTTGTTTATATCCCTGCCATTAGCAGACCTATTGCTATACCAGCATAAGCCTGGTTCATCCTCTTCTGGCATCCCATCAGAAGTAGAGGAAAGAAGTACTCATTTGGGGTGCCAAACTCCAAAGAAGATATTTTCCTGCCATGGCATCTTAGAACAGCACCACTTAACTGAGTGTTTGAGATCAGTTCAGACGCTAGTTGGTAGCAGAAGATAAATTCAAATTTGCAATAGCTCCCCTTTTAAATTTAAGGGGGAAATAAATGATTCACCAGTGAATCTAGCTTATTTTCACATGTCTCCTTGGTCAGTGTAATAAGCAAAGAAGTAACAGTGACCTAGGATCACTGAAATGTCCAGAAAGGGCAATAGAGATCACCTATCTAGTTCCTTCATTTTACAGATGAAAAAACCAAGACATAAAGAATCACATAGAATGTAAACAACACAGCCAGGATTCAGAGCTGAGTCTTTGGCTTCCAAATCCAATTCTTTCCCACTGTGACATTCTGCATAGCAAATCAGGGATGAAGTCGAAAACAACAAAAAACTGTCATTACCAGTGTCCTGACACTGTCCTGATACAGTTAAGAGCCTGCTTTGGAAAAGGCTTTTTCAAACATCTATCTTCTCCCTAAGGCTGTGCAGCCGTTAGATTCAAACGGAAGTCAGACAGGGAGATGTTCCAAAATGTCAGGCTTTCAAAACTGGACACGCCCAAAGATCCCAAAGACAGGATTGGTCTGTTATCCTGGAGCCTTGTGCAAAAACTGTTTCTGAATCTGAAGGCATCAGGTCAGGTCTTTTTCTCCAAACCTGTCCTGCTCTGTCCAGCTCCTGGCCACCAGCATGGGACAGGTTGTACTCCTGCAGATAGTTCCTTGCCACCCCCCTTCACTTCCCTGCCTCCCTCTAATACCCATATACAGGGCTAAGAGCCCAGCTTTCATAAACACAGGAGAAATAGGTGCTGTTGTCATGCCAACCCCATCCTGAAAAGGAAAGCCACTAGAGAATCTTTTCTGCCAACAGTTGTAGAAGGGACAGGCAGTTCTAGGATCACTCAGCTCAGCTGATGTGACCCTCATCTTTCACACACCCCCATCCCCCACTTGCCAGAAGTTACTCAACTGGAATCAAATGATGAATTTGAGCCTCCTCCAAAGATCTCAGCATCAGCCAAAGGCCACACACAAGACTGAGAGGTCCCTGCCTTCTCAGCGCTCTGTCTTCCTTGCCTCTGCACTCTGCAGAAGCATCCCTCCACCCTCAGAACTGGAGTGTCCCCAAGAAGGGGTCCACAAGAAGGCATCCCCTTGACCATGACATCTGGATCAGCGTTGTCCAGAGCTGGACAAAGCTGCAGATGCCAACTGGAACTTGAAGAGAAATTCAAATTCGGAAGAGCTCCCTTTCGGAACTTGAGATTCGTGATTCATTCTTGAGGCTAAACATGGAGGGTCCTACAAGAGCTCCATACCGAAGTCTCCAGGATTCCAAGCAGAAGCCTCCCATTAGACCCCAGCATCCCCATATTGGAGGTTAAGAGTTAGGTCCCGACGGTCCACACTGGGGGTCCAAACTTTGAGGGCCCCCTCCGGTGGGATCCTGAACATGCCCACACCAGGGTCACCACCACTGCCCAGGGGATTCCCAGGAAGACAACCCTCACTGCAAGCTTCCCAGTCAGGCCTCATGACCTTTCCCCTCCTCCTCCGCCCCCATTACCTTCAGGTAATCGTTCTCGGAGCGCAGCTCCTCTAGCTCCCGCACGAAGCCATCGGGCCCGCAGTCCAGTAGCTCCTCGGTGAGATCGGAGAAGGCCAGCGACGTACTGAGGGGCAGGCGGCTGCTGCCCAGCGACGCTGACTGCTCATCCGGGACAGGCGAGGCGCCCGGGGAGGCGAGCCGTGGCTGAGGGCTGCGCGGCGCCGGGTGCCCCTGCACGCGGACCCCGGACCCAGCTCCGGCCCCGCTCCCGGCGGGTCGCTCCCTCCCGCTGCCGCTGCCGCTGCCGCTGCCGCCGCCGGACTCGGTGTCGCTGCTCAGAGCCAGCTCCAGGGACAGCAGCTTGTTCTCCTCGGAGGTGCAGTCCGACACCTCGGAGCTGCTGTCCGTGAGGCTCAGGGCCGGCGGCGGCTGGGGCAGCAGTGGCGGCTGCGAGGCCCGCCCCGGGGGCTCGTCGCGGGGACGCCCCTTCGCCTTAGCCCCGGCTCGGCCCGGCGCGCCCTTCCCCGAGCCCCGAGCGCCGGTCTGTGGGCCGCTGCGGCCTTTCTTCTCGGGCCGGGGCTGGCCGGGCCCCGCCTTCCCGGACAGAGAGGCAGGAGAGCCCGGGTTGCTGCCGCTGCTCCGCCGGCTCTTGGCCAGCGACCAGCCGGGGACGTCCTTGGGTCTAGCAGGCGACGGAGCACGGTTGATCTTCTTCTTCTCCGGGGGTGCAGGGGAAGGGGGCGGCAGGGGGGGCGGGGGCGGCGGCGGGGGCGGCGAGCCCCTACCGGGATCCGGCTCCGCTGCCTCCATCCTCCTTTGCCTCCTGCTCACCGAGCCGGGGCGCGGCGGCAGCTACCCTCTTTCATCCCCGCCCCCAACCCTCCCCCCCAACCGGGGTAGCCCCCGAGGGCTGGAGCCGCTAGTCTACCTCCCTACCCGGAGGAGGACTGGGACTCCCGCTGCGCTAAGATTGGGACTCCCAAGGCGCTCAGAGATCCTGTTCTATCTGCGCCGAGACTGAGGCTCCTTCTGCGCCCTAGGGCGGCTCCAGCTCCAGCGCTCAGGCTGCGGCTCTAAGCGGATCTCCTGGCCACGCCGTGTGGGACCTCTTCATCCTCCCCCCTTCTTCGCCAATTCCTATTCCTCTCCCTCCTTCTCCTCTCCGCCCCCCGCCTGCTCCTCCCCCGCTGCCGCGCAGCCCCGTCAAGTCTCTCCGCCCCACCAGCTCGGTGACGCGCAGAGTCCGCGAACAATAGGCGGAGGGGGGCGGGCGCGGGTCCGCGGTCCTAGGAGGAATGTTCGAGGCAACAGCGACCCCTTCTCCATCCCGGCTGCGATCTGCAACTCGCCTCTTGGAGTGGCATGGCATGGCCTGGGACGGCCTGGTCTGACCCTGCCTCTTCTGCCCACCTGGCACCGAGAGTCCCTGCCTCCGGAGCTTTGGGGAGCTCCTGAGAGATTCGGAGCAAGAAATGGGGGGAGATGGGGTCCTAGATGTGTTTCTTGCGTCCTAAACCGGGCTGTAATCCTGCCAACACACGGCAGGGTCACTCCCCACTCTCTGCTTCTTCTCTCCCTCCCTTTACCATTCTCTTCCTCCCCCTGACCTCCGCGGAGTCAATCTGGGGTCCGCCTTGCTTGCAGTCCGTGGTGCCCTTAATAGAGATGCCGTTAGGATTGCCTTCGGTAGCATGGTTCAGAGCCAGCTATGGCCACAGGACTACTCAGGACACAATGTGAAGACTTGGAGAGCCATGATTTTTTTTAAATTTCAAAGGGACATTAACGGTTCTTAATCCAACGCTCTCATTTTATGGGTGAAGAAATTCAGGCCCAGAGAAGGAAATCGCCTTGCCCAAGATGATGTGGGCAGTAAGGGCCCAAGATGATATGGAATGGAACCATCCTTCTATGGAACCACATCATAGAAGTCTTTCAGATAAAAAAAAAAAAATCCTCTCTTCCCACCTTCAAGAAGTTGGAAAGGGAAGGAAACTGAATGCACGGATCGACAAGTTAGCATAAAATCATAATGTATCCAGAGGGTGAAGGGTCCTTAAAAAGCATTATCTTGTCCAACTCATTTGATTCATATAGAAACTGAATGGGACCCAAAGGTTGAGTGACTTGAGGAGGCCACACAGAAAGTTCCTATAGCACCAGAGCTGGAAACCATATCTCAGGACTCCTAGTGCTGGGCAACTTCCTCTTCCTCATTCTGCTTCCCTTCAGTTGATCTCCATAACTTTAAAGAAAATCATGAAAAATGGGAGTCAGCTCCTGGCAAAAAAGTTCTTAGAGAAAAGTTTGTAGATTCATATTCTCTGCTTATCTGGTTTCCTTTTCTTGTTTGAATAGGTTACTTCCCATAACTTAGACCTGGGGGAATAGCATTATTTAACCATCTTTTAATAGGTGGAATCAAGGCACATAAAGTCTTTTTTAGTTATTCTAGCCAATGCTATTCTTTACTTCTTAGTTTTGCCCACACTTTAGTTTGATTCTGTTTTCTATTATTTTCTCAAGTTCCTTATTTGTGTCTTGTCCCTCAATAATTGTATAATCTCCTCCATGAATGAAACATATTTCCACTTATCTCCCATACACATAAAAGGTGAATAATAAATTCTTTCTGGCTTCCAGCTAGTTTTTCATTTCTTCTATCTTCATCCTCTGAAATCTCTTTCTGACATTTCCTCCTACAAGTATGGGAGTCCAATGAAAGGGGAAAAGCCCAAGGCTAGGAGAAGACCTGTGATTTATTACACTCATTGACTTGAAATGGGACCTTGGAGATGGCATTTCCCTTCTTTGAACCTCAGGTTTCCTCTCTGGAAGAATGAGCTAGATATGTGATCTTGGACAAATCACTTAACCCTTCTTTGCCTCTGTTTCCTCAACTTCAAAATGAAAATAACAGTACCTACCAGTTGTGAGGATTGAATGAATTAGCATATGGAAAACTTTGCTTATATAAATAGCTTTATAAATCCTATTATTATTAATTCATCAAATTTTCAATCATAAAATGTTTATTAATCATCAACTTTGTACCAGACTTTGTGTTAGGCATTGTAGATACAAATTAAAATATGAAACAATCTCTTCCTTCAAGGATCTAAAGTAATGCTGAGTAACACAATGTTAGTTCTAGAGATGAGAACTCACATTTATCCCTTCCTTTTGGTAGAGATGCAGGGACTCTTGGCATTTATTGTAGAGGTTGTCCCTGTGTCAGTTTTGCCTAAGTATTTTTCTTTGTTTGCCTTCCAGCCTTGCTGGGGTTCACGCTCCATCATTGTCTCAGACTTAGTCTTCCAGCTCTGGGGCCATGCTCTCCCGAGAGCTAAAAACTCACTATACCTAGCCAGACCCACACTAAACACTCTGCATTATGTTCCAGTCATCTTTTTTCCACCTCTTACTTTAAGAACAGTAATTAACACTAACATCCCTTGAAAGAGTATGTTAATCACATGCCCAATGGATCTGTTCCTGTGACATTTTAGATGAAAAAACATTCCATCTATAACTACTATTCCTTTATATCTCGTGTCTTCTTCTATATTAAATATAAGTTATTGGAGGGTAGTAAATAATTTCCTTTTGGGGTTTTTATTTCTAGCATTAGCACAGTTCCTGCCACCTAGTAAGCACTTAATAAATGCTTTTTTCATTCATTCATTCATCTATTCACTAAAGAGATCATGGAGGCTAAGGAAGAAGGAAGTATACTTAGAAGTGACTTCAATTTTTAAAGGCAATATTAAATTAAAATTTTAAAAAATGATGAGGTTGGGGTGGTCTTTTTTATTACTATCCCATTTGGTTCCCATCCTTTAAGGGAAAAGGGGTATACAACCCCTTTAAGTTTAGGAATCTTAGTTTCTTTCCAGGGAGAGCTAAGAAATTAGCATCGTTAACTGGCACATCAGAGGAGAGGATGCCCCCAGAAAGCTGAGAATGCCGTAGGAAGGAACAAAGACAGTTTGCCTCCCAATGTTTAGTCAACTCCTATATTCTTGTCAAATTCTACTTTCCTCAGGAGAACCACACACCCTCCTCCTCACTACTTCCTTCTCTCCCTAGTATATTCTGATCTCTGAGGGAGGGAAGTTGGAACTCAATTCAATTCAACAAACATGATATGTCTACTATGTATAGAGTCCTATGCTACGCAAAAATCAATCAAAAAATGAATGAGTATTTATTAAGGCTTATTATGTGTAGAGAACTCTGCTCCATTCCTGGTATGAAAAGAAAAAACAAAAATAGTTTCTGATCTTATATTCCAATGGGGGCATGACTTGTATGTATGTACATATATTTAAGATAAATGAGGAAGGAGAAGTACTAGAAACCATGATGGTTACTGGAAATAGCCTCCTGCAAAAGGAGATGTTTGAGCTCTATCTTGAAGGAAACTACAGAGATTCTTAGAAGTAGCAGTGAGGAAGATGACCATACAAGCCCAGGTATAAACCTATGTAAAAGCAAAGAGACGACAGAAGGAGCATTGCATGTGGGGAGCAACAAATGGATTGATATGGCTGGACCACACAATGTATGGAGCCTGGAAAAATAGGAAGGGACCAGGTTATGAAGAATTAATGATAGTAATGATTAACAATACATACATGCTACCTGCTGTCAGGAAGCTTAAGAAATTGAAGCAAGTCAAAAATGTGGATAACCACATTTGCATTACCTTCCTCATAGGGCTGCCTGGGGGACAGTGCTTTGCAAACCACAGAAGTTTTAGAGATATGAATTATTGTTATTACTGTTAGTAGAGAAGGCACACAAATAAGGTATGAACTAGTTCAACAAATAAAAGATATGATGTAGGATGATTTAGTAGAAAAATCATTGGATTTTAAGTAGAAGATAAATTCAAATCCCAACTTTCTGTATGATGTTGGGCAAGTTGTCTTCTCTCTTTGGACTTCCATTTTCTCATCTAGAAAATGAATGAAATGGATAGAGCTTTAAAACTTGATCTTTCAGCAAAACATTGGAGAGCTACAAAATGCTATTCAAGATCTGCTGCAGGAAAGTTTTTGTTGATTTGGGTATGACTTGTGGAAAGTTGGATGGAACAAAGTTTTACAAAGTGAATGCTGAAAACTATCTTTGAGTGTATTTGGAAAAATAAAATACTATTTAAAAATAAAAAAAAGTTTGATGGAAGAAATGCTATTTAATGTGTCTTGAAGGATTTGCCACTATAAATGCCTTGAGAGCAGAGATAGTCATGTCTGATACCTAATATTTTGCTGTTTGCTCAGTCTTTGTGAGTCCACAGATGAGGAAATGGAGGGAAATAGGGTGAAATGACTTGCCAGGGTCATACAGTTAGGAAATATCTAAGACCCAGTTCATGATGATGAGTCTCTCATATCAAGCCCAATGCTCTCTCCACTGCCCAATTTCGCTGCACCACCCATAGGTGTTTAATAAATACTTAATGACTAAAGAGCATTTCTTCAGTTTAAAGGAATAAATGCTTTGTTTTCTCCAAAGCATTCTGCTCCCTGCCTGGCTGGCCTAACTCATTTTTTCTGACTTCCTTGCTCTGTGAATTGAAGACAAGAGAATACTAGCTAAAGGTTAGGAGATGAGGTACTTACCAGTAAGGAACTGAGAGAAGAATAGCACTACTTTGAGCCAGAATAACTCCAGGGCAAGTCCAGCAGATGGTAGCAACAGCTCGGTGGAAAAATAGTGAATGGTAGCATCTGAGAGAGAGGGAATATGGACAAGAGTGAGTGAGAAAGAGAGGGACAAAGAGACAGAAGGAGAGGAGAGAAGACACAGAAACAGTAGCTGCAGAGATTACATCTATGACATGAAACAACAGTGAGGAAAGCTAACTTGGAAATTTGGGGGAGGACAAACCTCTGTGCAGTTAACTGGTGCCATGGTGCTCAGAGCACAAGTAGCTGGGCGACCTTGTGTGACCTTGAGCACATCACTTAACAACAACAAATTCAGTAGGAGACTAGTAAGATCCTTCCATAATAACCTTAATTCTTTTCCTTATCAACATCATATTATCCTCTGGGTTCACCTGGGAACAACCTGTGATTAAGATTGTGAGATTCAGAGACAGTTACTCTACTTACTCTAAACCACTTCACTTTATAAATGAGGTTTAATTGATTTGTCCAAGATCATAATGATGAGATAATTTAAGTAAGGTAATTTGCAAACATTAAAGCAGTATATAAAGGCTTATTACTATTATCATATAATACTTTGAAGTGTTCAAAGTATGTTCCTCATAGCAACCCCGTGAAATAGATATCACAAATGTTATTATCCCATTTCTCATACATGGTACTAAAACTCAAAGAAGTTGTGATTTTTTAAGTGGTTTTTTTTTTTCGATTTATAAGAATCTGTTTTCTTCTCACCTCTCCTTGACCTAATTAAAAAAAAAAAAAGATAAAGCCTTTGTAACAAATATGCAAAATCTAGCAAAACAAATTTCTGTTTTGATCATACTTCCCCCCTAAATATTTCTCATTCTTCATCTTTAATTTATCATGTCAGAAACTAGGAAGCATATTTTGCCATCTGTCTTCTGGAATGATGAATGGTTCATTTTATTGATCGGTTTCTAAATATTAGTTGTTTTTCTTTATGATGTTATTGTATAAATTGATGTCTAGGTTTTCCTCACTTCACTCTGTAACACTTTATGCAAGTTTTCCTAAGTTTTTCTGAAATGGTCCCTTTCATTTTTTCTTATGTAATAATGTTCTATTACTTTCATATACTATAATTTATTCAGCTATTCTCCAATTGACTGGCAATTGCTTTAATTTCCTATTCTTTAACAGTACGAAAAAAGTTGCAGTATTCTTATAGGTTCTTTTCTCTCTTTCTTTGAACTTTTTGGGGTTTAGTAGTAGTATAATTGAACCAAAAAGTATTAGTGATTTGGAACTTCTTTTAACATGACTGTTGATAGCTTAGATATCTTTTTTCAAAAACTGTCTATTCACAGTTTTCAGAAAAAGAAATCAAAGTCATCAATATTTACATGAAAAAATTCTTAAAGTCATTAGGAAATTAAAAAATCTAAGATAGTATCTCACATCCATCAGATTGGCAATAGAGACAAAAAAGGAATCTGACAACTGTGCTAAAACTGTCCCACTAATACACTGTAAGGTGAAGGTATGAACTAGTCCAACAAATTTGGAAAGCAATTTGGAGTTAGGCCCCAAAATGTGTTAAACTATACATATATATATATACATAGTTGGCACAGGGGATAGAACATCAGCCCTTAGAATCCTTCGAAGAATAATTCCTCCCATCTTAGTCCATTTGATTGAAGGTCAATAAATCAAATGCCAAGATTGGGTGATAAAATGTTTAATTAACATCTGCTGATGGGAAATTGCTGGGTGGAGAGCAATGTGCCCCAGGGAAAAATAACCTATCCTGTGAGGGAGTTCGATTTTCATTTTTCTATTATAAATGCATTGGAATACTTTTCCCTGTGTTACTACTGATTATTTGAATTTCTCCTTCTGAAAATTGTTAATATACTTTTTACTACTTATTTATTGAGAAATAGTTCCTGTTCTTATATATAATGTCCCCAAAGTCTCAGTACAGTTTTAAACTTCATAGCTTAATAGTTTTTAAATATTTATAGTATTGTAGTAATATTCATAGTATTGTATATGACTAATAGCTTAACAATCTTAAGTTTAGTAGGCAAAAAGTGCACTAAGACTTTAGGGCCATCCTGTGTATTTATGCCAATTTCCCACATACTGAACTTTTGGCAGACATTTAATGACATTTCCTTTTTAACTGATAGCTTCTCTTCTATTCTAGCTGCATTGATTTTTAAAAGCCTTTTAGTTTTCTGTCATTGCAATTATCTACTTAATCTTTATTTGTTCACTTCTCTTCCTTGCTTTGTTAATAATCCTTTCTCTACTATGCCCCAGGGAAGCAGTACTGGCAACTTTTCCCAGTCCACGGGGGAAGTGGGGAGAGGGAACCAAGGGCAGCTAGGTGGTGCAGAGGATAGAGCACCAGCCCTGAAGTCAGGAGGACCTGAGTTCAAATTTGATCTCAGACACTTAACACATCCTAGCTGTGTGACCCTGGGCAAGTCACTTAGTCCCAACTGCCTCAGGAAAAAACAAAAACAAAAACAAAAACAAAGAAAGGACCATGATGGGGGCACCTACTGGCTTCTCCCATTCATCTTGTCTGCTTTTGTCCAGCCTGGGCCAGAAAAAGATGAAAATGGACCTCTGCCCAGGGATTACAGGTACCATCATGATTATGGGGCCCTCACCATTAATGGTGATGAATACATCCCTTTCAAGCAATATGCAGGCAAATCTGTCTTCCCTGTCACTTGTTGCCACCTACTGAGACCAAACGGTCCAGTACCATGAACTGAACAGACTACTGGAAGACCTGAAGTCCCCGAACCTTGTTATACTGGATTCACCGCCAATCAATTTGGAAAACAAGAACCAGGACAGAACTCAGAAATCCCCGCTGCTCTCAAATACGTGCGCCCAGTTGGAGCTTTCTGCTCAGTTTCCAGCAATTTGAGAAAGAACATGTGAATGGGGAGAAAGAACAGACGTTTCCACGTTTCTGAAGAATCCCTGCCCTCCTCTGAATTCATAGGCGCTCAATCACCAATTCTGGGAAGCCGGGAAGGTTCAGGACCCGATGGAAGTTTGAGAAGTTCCTGGAGGGCCAGACGGTATCCGCCGTCCTGCGCTGGTTCCAGCTGGTCACTGTCGGCAAGGTCAAGGCAGACACAGCCGGCCATCTGCGGAAGCAGGGCCAGACCGCTGAGGAACTGCAGAAGTCACTACGGTCCCTGTTAAGGGAAGAGCCCTGGCCAGACCGCAGCATCTGCTTGAGACCCCGCTCTACAGACGCTGCCATACTGAGAATGTGTGTGGGTGCCGGGCTGGCTTCAGAATGCCTGTGCACACAGAGGTATTTCAGGGGCTGGGTACCTAGGTGAGATCAGGGACAGGTGCAGACACCCACCTCCACCCTAGGTCCTTGCTCTCTCGAATACTCAACTCATTGTTCCAATAGTAATGTTTTCCCAACCTACAGAAAAAAAAAAATCAGCTTTTAGGTCAGATCTGTTCCTCAGGAGAACCCTGGTCCAGGAGTTTCCCAGCACTCCCCAGTGCTTTGTCTTAGCTTATCTGGAAACCCAGTGACCCACTGAAAATAAATTGGGCTCCTCCCTCCCTCAGCCCTTTACAAATCAGTGCCTTCTCTCCTCTGAATAGTTGTTTTTTTTTCCCCCAGTCCCTTTGCCCCACTCCATAGAGTTACCTACTGGTGAGCTCGGCCAGGACAAAAGACTGCTGTGAAAAGAGAGAGTCTGTCCTAGATTTAAGGGATGGCATCTCTATGATGGTGAGAACCAAAGCCTCTCCAAGGCAGATCCCATCAGAGCCCACAAAGGTGAATTCAGGTTATGGCACCTAAGTAGGGATGTTGCCCCCTATAGGGAGACACTCCCTATGGTGGACCTCCCCTATAGGGGGACTATCCTCTCCTATCAGTCTTCCAGTACCTCATTAGAGTCATACCCATTGGTGACAAATAAAAACCTTTCTACAGAAAAAAAAAAAGTATTCTTTCTTTAGCTGGATTTCCAAAACTTCTTTCCAGTAACTGGTACATTTTAGATGCTTAATAAATCATTGATTGATTAATTCTCCCTTGATTTGTAATAATGTGACTGTTGGTATTTAGAGTATATATCTATTTGGAGTTTTACTTTGGTATATGGGATAAGATACCAATCTAAAATTAATTTTTCAAAATTATTTTCTAGTTTTCCTCACACAATTTTTGTTCTACAGGGAGCCTTTCTTCCATGGTCTGTGTTCTGTGGTTTATTTAACATTAGGCAAATGAGTTTAATTGCTTGTGGATCTTGTACATCTAGTTTGTTCCCAGATGCTACATTTGAGCCAGTAGCAAATTGTTTTGATAATTACATTGACATTTATATAGTGATAGAGTTTTGTCAAGGGTTTTATATCTATTATCATTAGATCCTCATAACAACTTAAAAGGGGGGAGGCTACCACAAATATTATTTTTCCCATTTTACAGAAGGGAAAACTGAGGGTAAATCAATAGATTTGTCCATGGCCATATAGATAGTAAGGATCAGAGGCAGCTTTGGAAGCTCGGTGTTCCTGATATTCTATTCCCCATGTCATGCTGCTCTTCAACCCTTCACCCCTACTTTTTCCACTGCATATGGGTGTGCTGGGCCAGCTGAACAAGCTGATGATTAAATATTCAATGTAAATATTTACATTTGGAAATCAGCAAATGCCACAAATCAGGCTTTCTTTTTCCCCTTGCTGATAGTCTAAACTCTAGAAAGTAATAGAGAAAATGATAATAATGCAGGTTAAACTTAAAAGCAGATCTTTCATACATCTCCCCCTTCTCCTAAAAGCCACTTGTTAAACATTTACTAGCATACTTCTATCACTACAAGAATTGTGATCTAATGTTTGTATAACCTGGGTGATTTCTTTTATTATAAGAGTGGGAAGGTCATATATGATATGGGTTAATGGCAAAGCTAGGGTTAGAACATGGATTTCCTAATTTCTAGCCTAGTCTACAATGTGGTGCTCTGTCTTAAGGATTCTTCCTAAATTGCCTTCAGCCTTCCCAGCTAAGAGCAGTGCAGACCAACTGGATAGAGTTGTGAGCTCCAGAGAAAAGCAACCGCTTTTTTACAAAGCATCTTATGCTGCTTTGTAAGCTAGTTGACTTGAATCGTGAGTGCTTAGAACCACAGGGCATCAGAGCTGAAAGGAAATTTTAAAACTATCTAGATTAGCCTTAATTTGCAGAAGAAACTGAAGTCCAGAGAGAAGTAATGTCCAATGTCACCCAGACTATTTTGCTTTTAAAATAAAATTTAATTAATGACTTTAATTGATGACAAGTCACCTGTTTTTTTCCTCACTATATTGCCCTCATCTGTTCCCCTCCCAAAGAGCTATTCTTTTATATTAAAGAAGAAAAAGAAGAAAAAAATTTTTTTAGTAAGATTAGAGAATATATCTCAAAAGTTACATGCAGGGGTTTTCACCCACAGTCCTCCCCTCTGCAAGAAGCTGGATGAGATGTCTTCTCATAATTCCTTATTGGGACCAGGCTTGGCCATGTTTATGTTAAACCATTTAGTTTTGATTGTTTTATTATTTCATCCATTGTAGTGTTCATTCTTTTTTATTATTATTATTATTCTGTTCCCTTCACTTTGCATCAGTTTGTATAAGTCTTCCAGTTAGTTTAGTCATTCTACAATTTGATAAGCATTTATTTTTTTTATTATTATTTATGAATTTTTTGCTACTACAAAAAGTGTTGCTGTAAATATTTGATATATGTGGGGCCTTTCTTTTTTTCATGGTCACACAGGTATATTAATAATCAGCGCATCAAACAATATTTTTGCTGTAGTATTTTTGAAGTTATATGATTAGGCGATCAATAAGCATTCATTAAACAATTACTGTATCCCAGGCACCATGCTAAGTGGTGAAGATACAAAGACAAAAACAGTCCTGCCTCAAAGAATTGCATTGTAATAGAGGATATGACATATAAATTAAAACTGTGTCCAACTCTTTATAACTCCGTTTGATGTTTTCTTGGAAAAGAGACTGCAGTTTACCATTTTCTTCTCCAGTCCATTTTACAGGGGAGAAAACTGAGTTAAATGCCTTGACCAAGGTAACACAGCTATTAAATGTAGAAGGTCAGGTTTGAATTCAGGAAGAGTCTTTCTGACTCCAGGCCCATTGCTCTATGGGAAAATGAGAAAGAAAACAAAATGCAAACAAACAACAACAAAAGAAGTGAGATTGTTATGTTGTGATCCACCCTCAGTTCCCATAATTCTCTCTTTGGGTGCAGATGGCTTTCTTTATCACAAGATCATTGGAACTGGTTTGAATCATCTCATTGTTGAAGAGAGCCACGTCCATCAGAATTGATCATTATATAGTCTTCTTGTTGCCGTGTACAATGATCTCCTGGTTCTGCTCATTTCACTCAGCATCAGTTCATGTAAATCTCTCCAGGCCTTTCTGAAATCATCCTGCTGCTTATTTCTTACAGAACAATAATATTCCATAACATTCATATATCACAATTTACCCAACCATTCTCCAATTGATGGGCATCCATTCATTTTCCAGCTTCTAGCCACTACAAACAGGGCTGCCACAAACATTTTGGCACATACAGGTCCCTTTCCCTTCTTTAGTATCTCCTTGGGGTATAAGCCCAGTAGAAGCAATGCTGGATCAAAGGGTATACACAGTTTGATAACTTTTTGGGCATAGTTCCAAACTACTCTCCAGAATGGTTAGATTCGTTCACAATTCCACCAACAATGCATCAGTGTCCCAGTTTTCCCACATCACTTCCAACATTCTGCATTATCTTTTCCTGTCATCTTAGCCAATCTGACAGGTGTGTGGTGGTATCTCAGAGTTGTCTTAATTTGCATTTCTCTGATCAGTAGTGATTTAGAGCATTTTTTCATATGACTAGAAATAGTTTTAATTTCTTCATCTGAAAATTGTTCATATTCTTTGATCATTTATCAGTTGGAGAATGGCTTGATTTCTTATAAATTTGAGTCAATTCTCTTTATGTTTAGAAATTAGGCCTTTATCACAACCTCCAAAGCACTTCTGCCGAACTCTGATGCTTCAGAAGGATGGCAGAGAGAAGGCCAGAGCTGGAAGGAAATTCGGAGGTCGTTAGTCTGGGACTTTTATCTTTCATAGCAAGAAAGTGAGAGGCTGAAGCAGCTCTTCTGAGTCCAGGCTACTTTACATTCCACTGGAACAGCTTCAACAGCTTCAAGAAGTTTCCAGTTATTCTCTAGAAATGGGAATTAATGGGACAACATGGGGATGAGGGGGAGGGGAGCAGACTGGAGGGACAGGTGTGTGATGCATGGACTGTTTGTAGACCAAACACCCATTGCAACAGCCATGTTATAACAGGCAACACAGCCTGTCACCCGACTGCTATTCCCATAATAGAGCCTGCCAGGATCCCAGGCTTCCAGAGGAGGGAATCCAGCCCTTCCTCCAGCCTTGTCTTACTGCCTCCCTGGAACCAGCCTTCAGGAGATCTGGGCCCTCGCTGGGCAGAAGGTGAAGGGCTCTTGCTCCTTTCCCAGTGCCCCCCACAAGACCCACAGGAGCAGGTCCCTGGTTCTCAGAGAAGAAGGGTTACTGATCTTTCCTGAATGTCAGCCCACTCTAGTTAGCCCCTCCTGGTTTATTCTGCATGCCCTTGAATTCATGTGGAACACAGGGGCAGAAGACTCGCCCTTCCTGGGGGAATAAGAGAGCTAGTTAGTTAATCACAACAATACCTCCCTCATATCCATTCTTATTTTCTATTTTTTATCTCCTTTGATCTTTACAACAAGCTTGGGAGAGAGGGTCAGTCAGCCAACAAATATTTATTAAGCCCTTACTGTGTACCAGGAGCAGTGGCAAGTGCTAGGAATATAAATGTGAGCAAAAAGAAAGGGCAGGAAATGGTTTACTGATTTTTTTTTTTAAACAGAAGTTCAGAGAGGATGTGATTTTTCTCAGCACATATAAGGTTAGAGGCAGAGCCCAGGTCAGGATTCTTTCCACCTCACCCTGCTGCTGGAAGCTTGAGAAAGGAAACTTTTCCTCTGCTCTTTCCATCACCGAAGAAGCTGCTAATCCTTAGCAGAACCTCTTTATCCTTATGCCAATCAGTCTCTAATTTCAGGCTCCAGGCTCCTCCTTCAGGGTCTCCTCCTTAGTATCCTTTGACTGAAAGGTATATCATGTCAGTAATTTATGGCAGTTTAAAATATTTATATCATATTTATATATACACATATTTGTATTTTATATATTGCTTTGCCAAGTATTTTACATCTAAACAATTATCTATTTTATATATGTAAAATCTGATTTTAACCTCATAACAATCCTGTAAGATAGATGTTATCTTTATCTCCATTTTGCTGATAAGGAAATTGAGGCCAGGGGCCCATAAGTGACTTGCCCAAAATCACACTAATAAGTTATCTAAGATTGGCTTTGAACTCAAGGGCTTTCTAATTTCAGACCTAGAGCTCAATCCTCTGTACCATTAGCTACCTCAAAGAGGTAACCCTTTCCAAAAGAAATCATTAATATTTATATAACATCTTAAGGTTTACAAAACATGTTTCCCTCAACAAACCCTGTGACGTACATGTTGCAAGTTTTATTGTTTTACTTTAAAAATATGGAAAATAAGACTCTTGACCATATTTCCACAGCTAATAAGTTCAAAACTAGGCTATAAATTTGTATCCCCTCTAATATAAAAATCTAATATTTCCCACTATACCAACTTGCCTAACAGGGATACTAATGCTTTATTAGGTTTTTAATCTAATTTGTATTAATATCTTTTTGTTTTTAAATCAGCCTAATTATTGAATAAATATGTCGTTCTCTTTCCTTACCCAGCAAGTCATCTCTTGTATAAGTATTGGTTTATGCCCAAGTAGAACAGAACCTTGAAAATATATGCCTGTAGGTCAAACAAAAATTTCCCCAATTTTTTAGCCTATTAACAAGAGCCAACACCTTCAGTCAACAACATGAAGGAAGGTCCAAGTGTGATTTCTCAGCTGGATTTTTATTTTCTAGGGGGGAAAATGGACTTTAGCCTAATAAAATATAAGTCATTCTTTAGGACAGGGGTGATATCATTACCGGCTGAGTCCCTAAAGCCTCATTCAGTTCCTGGCATTTAGTAATTGCTCATTAAATGCTTACTGAATGGATGGATAGATTGATGGACTGCAGAAGCTGAGAAGCCCTGGATTCTCCTGGTTGCTCTTGGTCTGGGTAAGAGTGTGAGGAGAGTATATTTGTGTGTGTTTATAGAGTTCAAGTTTATTGTGTAAGTTGATAACTGCTTAACTGCTTGAGCCTTTCCAGCTGGAACCAGAAGCTGCAACAGGGGCTGGGCTTTGGAAAGGGCAGGAAAGATTCTAAGCTAATTCCTTTAAGAGTCCTGGAAGAACACCGGCTCTGCAGTTACCTGAACCAGAACTGAGAGGAGTAGAGGAAGCCTGACTAGAAAAGTAAGCTTTAACCTGCCCACCCTGGAGAAGAACTGGCCGAACAGAGAAAACCTTGCCAGGGTCAAGACTTCTGGAGGCTGGAAGAAGAGGCTCAGAGGGCTTTGTCGGTGAATATCTTCTCTATAGAAGCGTGCTTTACCCCCACAGGAATTTGCTCTTCATTCTGCTATGACATACCGGGAGAGACTGAAGGTTGATTTTTGATGGGATCTTGGGGTTCCTTGACTCAATTCCATATCCAAGGAATTCGCATATCCAGAGTGTCTATGTTTCTTTTAGCTGTAAATCCAGTGAGCCTAGGATCCTGGATGCGGGGAAAGTCCTCCATTCCTCAGGGGAGCCATCAGCCCAATTACACAGACAAGGTCACAGAAAGGCAATAATGATGGGGGTGAGGGTTAACCATCATTTATATCATGAATATATCTGGATTATACTATTATGGTTAATAATGATAATCTATAAATGATATGTTTTAGATTATATAGGTTATAGATAAGTAATAATATATTTAGAATGTTATACTTAAGGTAGCACATGTAGCATCTATCTATAATAATATGATGAATAATATAATAATATGATACAATGGTATGTATTATATAATTGTGTAATAAATTTATTACATAATTATATAATACATACCATATATATAATATATACCACATATGTTATAAAATAATATAGAGATACTACTTTATGAATAAAAGCCAATAATAAATATCTATATAATATATAATAAAATAATATAGATATTACTTTATGAATAAAAGATAATAATAAATACATATACAATATAATATAATAAATAGTATAGATATGCTACTTTATGAATAAAAGCCAATATAATAAATTCTGTAGAGATACTACTTTATGAATAAAAGCTGATAATAAATACATATGTATAATAAATACTATGGAATTATTACTTTATGAATAAAAGCTGATATATATATATAATATAATAAATATTATAGAGATACTTTATGAATAAAAGCTGATAATAAATACATATGTAATATAATATATAATAAATACTATAGAGATGCTACTTTATGAATAAAAGCCAGTAATAAATACATATATAATATAATATAAGTTCTATAGAGATACTACTTTATGATAAAAGCTAATAACAAATACATATATAATAAATTCTATAGAGATATTACTTGATGAATAAAAGCTGATAATAAATACATATGAATAATAAATACTATGGAGATATTACTTTATGAATAAAAGTTGATAATATATATAATATGATATAGTAAATATTATAGAGATACTACTTTATGAATAAAAGCTGATAACAAATACATATATAATATAAATACTATAGAGATACTATTTTATGAATAAAGACCAATAACAAATACATATAATATAATATAATAAATATTATAGAGATACTTTATGAATAAAAGCTGATAATAAATACATATGTAATATATAATAAATACCATAGAGATGCTACTTTATGAATAAAAGCCAGTAATAAATACATATATAATATAATATAATAAGTTATATAGATACTACTTTATGAATAAAAGCCAATAATAAATATACATATATAATATAAATTCTATAGAGATAATACCTGATAAATAAAAGACGATAATAAATACACATATAATATAATATAATATAATAAATTCTATAGAGATACTACTTGATGAATAAAAGCTGATAATAAATACATATGAATAATAAATACTATGGAGATATTACTTTATGAATAAAAGTTGATAATATATATATAATATGATATAGTAAATATTATAGAGATACTACTTTATGAATAAAACCTGGTAACAAATACATATATAATATAAATACTATAGAGATACTATTTTATGAATAAAAACCAGTAACAAATACATATAATATAATATAATAAATATTATAGAGATACTACTTTATGAATGGATAGTAACTGGTGTTAATATAAATAGCTATAATAACCAGGTGTTACGTTGTATTGGATAGAAAACAAGCCCTGAAGACCTAGAAGACCTGCTTCCAGTGCCTATACTGTTATACAGACTATATATACTGGTTGTGAGACTAATTTCTGGATGCTCTTGTAGCCATTTCAGTCACGTCTGACTCTTTGTGACCACATTTGGAGTTTTCTTGGCAAAGATAAAGAATGGTTTGCCAGTTTCTTCTCTGGCTCATTTTACAGATGAGGAAACGGAGGCAGACAGGATTGAGTGACTTGCCCAGAGTCACAGGCTAGTGTCTGAGGCTGGCAGTCCTCCGGACTCCAGGCGGGCGCTCTGTGCACTATGGAGCCCCCCAGCGGTCCTCTCAGTACTCTAGGCAGGTCTCAAGCTATCCAGTCATAGAAGTAACTTTCTCCTCCTGAAGTTCCCTGTACCACAGGAATCACAGTCCAGTCCCTATGCCCAATAATAGGAATAATAGCAACAAGCATGATCGTAGCAATAATAGTAGCGTACTTCCATCGGGCAATGGGACGTGGGGTGCCGAGGGCATGGATAAGGGAAGGTCTCCGGCACATCTGTGAGAAGTGAGCCGGTTCAGAGGGACGCCTAGGACTGGGAGACGGATTTGGGAGTCATCTGCCCTGAGGGGAAAACATCACAAATCCATGTCTGCCCTCCACAAAGGAAGACCCTCCGATCAGGAGTGAGAAGAGGCTGAGATAAGGCTTAAGTTAGCAGCACAATACTGGCATGAGAAATGATTGACTCATCCTGGGATCTTGTGCAGGGGCGCTACAAATGCAAAATAGAATGAGCTGGAAATTCAGTTTCTTTCCTCCAGAAGAGGATCTTGGTGCTCCACGCCTCTAGCCCTCCAACTTACTGAGAATCAAGGGGACGGGAGGGAAGGGGACATGATGGAGAAGTCTGGAGAAGAGAAGGCAGAGCAGGGAGAGATGCTGGCTGACCAGGGCATGTCCTTAGAATGAGGTCCTTACAAGAGTTCCCCCATTGGCAGAGGGTAACAAGAGTAAAGGTATCTTCTGGGATGAGAGAGATGCTGGGAACAAGGTGAAGTCCCAAGAGTCAGGAACAGGTCCAAGGACAGGAATGTAGGAAAGATGGTGGAGAAGAAATGGAGGCAGAAAGTATAGACCACTTTTTTCTAGGAATTTAGCAGGGAAGGGAGGCATAGGATAGCTTGAGGGGATGACATGGTCAAAGGAAGGCTTTTTTTTTCCTTTTAGCAAGTCAATTGGGATGGTGTGGCTTGCTCAGGGTAATACAACTAGAAAGTGTTAAGTGTCTGAGGCCACATTTGAACTCAGGTCCTCCTGACTCCAGGGTGGGTGCTTTCTCCATTGCATCATCTAGCTGCCCTGATTTCTTATTTATTTATTTATTTATTTGTTTTATTAAAGCTTTTTAGTTTCAAAACATATGCATGAATAATTTTCAACATTCATCCTTGCAAACTCTTGTGCTCCAAATTTTTTTCTTCCCTTCCCCTCACCTTTCCCCTAGATGGCAAGTAATTAAATATGTGTTAAACAAGTGCAATTCTTCTATACGTATATCCACAATTATCATGGTGCACAAGAAAAATCAGCTCAAAAAGGGAAAAAATGAGAAAGAAAACAAAATGCAAGCAAACAACAACAAAAAAAGTGAAAATATGTTGTGATCTACATTCAGTTACTACAATCCTCTCTTTGGGTACAAATGGCTCTCTTCATCATAAGATCATTGGAACTGTTGAGAAGAGCCATGTCCATCAGAACTGAACATCGTATAATCTTGTTGCCAAGATTACACCTGCTTTTGTTAAGGTAGGGAAAAATCTTGCCATGTTTGAAGGAGCGAAGAGATGGGGTGACATAGCAGTGAGGGAGAAGGGATGATTGAGAGGGGATTTAAAAGCTTGCTAAAAGTCAGGAAAATTGAGTTCTAATCCCAGTTTTGCTCTTAATTAGCTATGAGTCTCCCTTTTTCTCACAGTCTGTTTTTCCCTCAATAAAATAAAGGGACTAGAGTAGGTTCTTACTAAGGTTCAGATGTCAGTAAGACTCTCCGGAGTCCTGTGGGCAGGCTTCCTGGGAGAGAAGGCCTGCAGCCTGTGCCCAGCCCTACCAAGAGAGCAGGAGTGGGGCAGGAGTTGCCTGTGGCAGGGTGAGGCTGGGAAGGTTGCAAAGGGCAGCTCTGCCGAGCCCAGAGTGTCATCCACCAACCAGGTGCTCCCTTTCCTTTCTCCCTCAGCTCCTCTCTGCCCCGCCCTGAGCTGCCCATGACCCAGCCGGCCTGGCCCCAGGCAGCAGGATGAGAGGGCTCCGATGGCGGTACACCCAGCTGGTAGGTGGCGTCCCCCTCTCCCCATCGCCCCCCAGCCTCCCCGAGCTTAAAGCGGCGGATGCCCAGTGCCGGCTGGGAGGCGGGGCGGCTCACCCCATTGCTTCTCCCAAGGCCCGGCCTCCCCTGGCTCTCACTAACCCCTCGGCATCCCTGCCTTAGCCTCGGCCCACAGCCAGATGCCTTTCCCTTCCCTTTAACCCTCCCACCGTCGGGTAGGGAGGGTCAGGGAGAGCTGTGGGTGGGGGGACTAGGCACTGGGATCCCTGTCCCTCCCTGGGAGGGGAGCAGCCCCACAGGAGGTCTTGCTGAAGCTCCCCCCCCTCCCCCCCCCCCGCCATGCCCTGGGCCGGGCCTGGGCTGACACTGCCTTCCAGGTAGCTGGAACCGGGCCTGGGGGAGGGGAAGAATGTGCCCTCTATTTGCAGGGGCCAGGCTCTGCAAGGGGCACCTGGAGGGGCTGGAAAAGGGCTACAGGGTAGGAATCAGGCTGACTGGAGAGGGCACACACACACACACACACACACACACACACTCTCTCTCTCTCTCTCACATACACACACACACACACACAAACACGCACACACATACACACACACACGACAGGGTTAGCCCAAGAAGGGATTGTAAAGCCCATTTAGTCTCCCATTGGTGTCCTGGGCACTCTAGCGAAACCTGTTACGGCCTTCTCAGGATAATATTTTTAAATACATAAAAAATTGCACAGGATTATAAAAGAAATCAATTATGTTGAAATATCATTATCAAAATATTTTTCAGAAACAAGTTTGTGATATGGTTGTCTCATGTGCTTCTACATTAATAATAATGGCTAACATTTACAAAGCTCTAAGTCTGCAAAGAGCTTTGTTAATCTTTGTAAGCTTTGTGTAAATGCTATCTCACTTGATCTTCACAATACCCCTGTGAGGTAGGTAGTAACTCCATTTTACAGATGAAGAAACTGAAGCAAGTAGAAGTAAAGTGACTTGCCCAGGGTCACATAGCTAGTAAGTATCTAAAATAGGATTTGATCTTTGTTCTTTCTATTTCCTATACCGCTTATCTGCCTTAAATGACAAGGTCATATATTTCAAATATAGATAAAATGAAGGGTCTAATAATTATAACTTCAAAGTAGTGCTGAACATACTGATCTTTCAAAATATCTCCAATGATTTTAATGGGCTATGAAAATATTTGCGATTTCTCTTGGTGACAAAGTCACAGGCATTACTAATACTTTTGTGGTTTGTGGCCTACATTCAGAATTGAAGAAAATGATAAATTGTTAGTAAAAATAAAGATGTCATTTTTTTCCCCATCCAAGTTCATGGACTCTAGATTAAGAATACTTTATTTAGTCCAATTTCCTCATTTGAGAGATAAAGAAACTGATACCCAGAGAGGGGGGAAAAAATCAAATAGTAAGTGACCAAGGCTGTATTTGAAACCACTTCTCTGATTCTAAATCTAGGTCTCTTTCATACTCGATGATGTATATGAGCTTATATTTGTACATCTGTGTACACATACAGAGTTATAAGGCCTTTGTCCTTGACACCTGCAGAGGAGAGACTGTGGGTACAAGAAGGGCAGGGATTCTGGATGTGCTGGCACCTGCCTTTAAACCTGTAATCTGACCTCTTCCCTAGAACAGCGCAAGCCCAGGGGAGCCAGGAACAGAGAAACCTTGCCTGTGGGATCACCAGAGGTCTCAGTGTCCCTATGTTAGGACACCAACCTCAGCTGGGCCCAGCTCCACGGAAAATGTCCCCATGTTCCTCCCCAGGTTGCTGGGGAAATTTATGTCCTTGGGACTTGGGAGTTGCTTTCCCTTGGGGAGAAGGAGAAGCTGGGCTGGAGGGAGGCTGCCCCTGAGCAGAAAGCCCATCCTGGGGGTATGAGCAGCCTGCGGCCTTCAAGGGTCTCATGAAATGGTCCCATAGGCGCCAGAACTGGGAGGCAATGGTAGAAGCTGGAAAGAGGCAGGGGCTAAACGTGTGGGAGGCTTCAGACCTATCTGTATCAGAGACCCAGTTTCACCCCATGTGTTTTTAGGGAAATTATTTCGCCTCATAAAATGAGATTCAAATAAGATGGTCTCTAAAGTCTCTAGGACTTAATATCCACAGGCAGCCTTCCCCCCTGCTTTCCTGTCCATGCTGTCTGTCTCCCACAGCCCAGCCAACCAGACGACCCACTGCCAGGAGAGGCTGAGGACGAGCCTGTGCCCCAATTTGTGCCAACTGCCCATGGCCCCGGCATTGAGGAGGCTTGGGTCCCCTCCCTGGGAGAGAGCAAAGTCCTTCATGCGGAGGAATTCAGGCAGGTATGGCTACAGCTTGGGTGATGGCCTTTGGATCCGAGCCTGGGGGAGGCCTAGGTTGTTATCCTGGCTCTGTCATTTAACTTGCTGTGGGAAACAGGACCTGTTGTTTTGCTGTTTTCCCCATCTGTGACATGTTGGTCCCACCTGACTCACTAGTGGTTTGGGGCTCAAAGGTGCTACCCCTCCCCATGGCTGCCCTGAGGCAGAGAACGGGAAGCAGTGGTTCTGGCAGCCTCCCTGGGTTTCCATTCCTGGCCCGAGTCCCGCTGGTCTCCCAATCCTTCCCTAACCTTGGCTGAGGAAGAATACCCCTTCACATCCTCCTTCTGTCCCCAGCTCATCCCCCACTTTCCCCCTCGGTTCACTGGCTACTCCTGGACTCTCGTTTACTGCACTGCAAGGGATGGTTTCAGCCTGAAGAGCTTGTATCGGAGGATGGAGGGCCAGAGCTCCCCTGTGCTACTAGTCCTCAGGGACAGGGACGGGCAGGTAAGTGGGGTCCGGCCTAGTGGTGCTGGAAGTCTTCCGGAGGCCTGGGCTAAGACGGAGGCTTGAGTGGTGAAGGAGGTCCCGCCGGGGTCTTCCTGCCCCCACCTGAGATGAGGTTCTTTCTCTGGAGGCAGTCTCTCCAGAAGCACCCTCACCTATATTCCCCAAGAAAAGGACAGGGTAGAAGAAAGGATACATCAACTCATCAACAATCTCTCTTTTGGAGGGAGGAAGATTTTTAATTTTTTAAAAAAAAAGTTTTTTTTAAAAAAGCATCTCTTGAGAACTTTTGGTATATTTAGCTCTGGGCTCACTCAGTTCCAATGTTAGGAAGGGGAAAAAAAGAAACAATCCTTGTCTTTGAAGAGCTCATGGTGTATCTAGTGGGGAAGCAGAACTTGTCCACAATTAGGAAAAAAGACAAGACAGTATGTAATTTGGAACTAACTGCATGTTTCAAACTCCAAACGTTGTAAATGTTCAGCATGGGTTGGAGCAGTTGGAATGATTCCCTAGAGGGGAGATTATACATCCTAGATCTTTAAGGATGAGAGCATTTTTTTAAAAATTAAAGCTTTTTATTTTTAAAAATGTGCATAATTTTCTTTTTTTCCTTTTATTGAAGCTTTTTATTTTTCAAAACATACACATGGATAATTCTTTGCATAGATAATTTTCAACATTCATCTTGGCATAATTTTGTGTCCCAATTATTTTCCCTTCTCTTTCCCCTCTCCCCTCCTCTAGATGGCAAATAATCCAATGTACGTTAAACATGTGCAATTTTTCTAAACACCTTTCCACATTTATCTTGCTGCACAAGAAAAATCAGCTCAAAAAGGAGAAAAAATGAGAAAGAAAACAAAAAGCAAGCAAACAACACTAGAAAGGAGAAAATGCTGTGTTGTGATCCACACTCAGTCCCCACGGTCCTCTCTTGTGGTGCAGATGGCTCTCTTCGTCACAAGACCATTGGGACTGGCCTGAATCACCTCACTGTAGAAAAGAGCCACAGTAGCAACAGTTTTAATAAGAGAAGGGAAGGGCATCCCAGGCAGGAAACCTGCATAGGCTCAGGGACGCTCTGTGTGTGGAGGGATCGGCACTAGTTACAGATCCGAGCATCCGCAGTCCTTCACTAAGAACCAGGCTTGGGTAGGGGCAGGGATGGGACATTCCTTGGCGAAAGATTCCCTAAGGACCCTCCCTCCTCTCCTCGCAAGGCCTGGGCAGACACCAGCCATGTTTCTGCTTCCTGTTCCAGATATTTGGTGCCTTCTCCTCGACAGCCCTCCGGGTCAGCAGCTGTTTTTATGGCACTGGAGAAACCTTCCTGTTCTCCTTCTCCCCACATCTGAAGGTACACTCCCCAGGTCTGGGAGTCTCCCCCGGGGCCTCTGTCCCCATGGACACAACTTTGCCAATGAGGGGAAAGGGAAGAGTGGGCACTAAAAGGGCCATAGGGTCCATCTGAGCCAGGAGCTCCCAGGGCTGAAGACAGGGAACTAGAAACAGGGCAGACCACCTTGTGATGCCGTCCAACGGCCATACCCGGAAAAGCTGCCTATTTTATTATTGGTTAGCTTTAACACTTGGGGAATTAAAAAAATTTTTTTAAAGGCAATCAGGATTTTTGAAGTCTATGTGTCCAGAGTCACACAGCTAGTAATATTGTGAGGCTGGATGTGAATTCGGGTCTTCCAACTCCAGAGCCAGTGCTCCATCCACTTTGCCCCAAAGTTAGCCCTTTACTGAACCACTGTCCTTCTCTGTAACTTCCCTGCAGTGGTCTTAGTTGTTCTTCAGGGCCAAGCAGGAGACTTATGATAAGCTATTTGAACAGAGGCCTACTAGGTGGTGCCACAGTGCAGAGTTCTAGGCCTGGAGTCAAGAAGACTCATCTTCCCAAGTTCAAATCCAGCCTCAGACACTTGCCAGCTGTGTGATCCTGGACAAGTCACTTCACCCTGTCTGCCTCAGTTTTCTCATCTGTAAAATGAGAAGGAAATGGCAAACCACTGCAAGATCTCTGACAAGAAAACCCCTAACGGAGTCACGAAGATTCAGACATAACTGAAAAATGACCGAGCAAAGGTATTTGAACGTAGCAATCCTGAGAAGTGGTTTGCTATATGGGACTAGGTTTTATTTAATCTTGGCTTTGCTATTAACTCCATACCTATGTATATGTCTATCTCACGTGCAAATCCATAACTCTACCCTACTCCCAACACTCCCAGCTAAGTTAAAAATGAGCCCTGGAATTTACTAAGCAGGTGAGTGACTCAGTTATCAAGAAATCAACCTCTGAAGTGGATTTACCTTAGTAAAAATTCTCACTGGCATAAAAACAAGATTATTGCAGTAACCTCCTTTATGGCTCTTCTTATACCACTAAGCCATATAGCTTCCTCATCCCTGGATCTAGTCATGGGATCAAATTAGAGTGGAAAGCACTTCAGAGGAATCCAATTCTATTGCTTTAAAGATAATGAAACGGAGGCTACTAGGTGGTTAAAAAAAATTTTTTTAGGTTGAATGAACATTTGTGGAATTTTTTTAAATTTTAAAATATTTTATATTTAAAATATAATTTTATTTTAAATTTATTTATTAAAAATAAATATTATTTCAAATAAATGCAGATAGTTTTCAACATTTGCCTTTGCAAAATTTTGCATTCTAAATTTTTCTCCCTCTTTCTTATCTCTCCCCTCCCCAAGACAGCAAGCGATTCTTCTACATATATTTTCATATTCATCATGCCATACAAGAAAACTCAGATCAAAAAGGGGGAAAAAATGAGAAAGAAAAAAAAATCAAGCAAACCATAGGAGGTGAAAATACTATGCTTTGATCCACATTCCACCCTCTTGTAAATGGCACTTTCTATCACAAGTTTATCAGAATTTAGGTAGTAAAGTATATCCAGTGGAAGACCCGAGTTCAAATCCTACTTCTCACACCAGTTGTATCCCTGAGCAAGTCATTTGATTTTTGGCTCCCTCAGCTTCTTCATCTGTACAGTGGAGATAATATTTCCTCCCAAGATTGTTGTAAGGATAAAAATGTAATATTTGGCTCTGCAGATCTTAAAATGCCTTATAAGTTCTGCTTATGATTATTGTCAAAATAACTTTGCTAAGGTCTAATGATAGAGACAACTCTTTGCTTAAAAAACACCACCAAAATTAACCTTCAGTGGTTCCCCATTGTATTTAGGATGA
The DNA here is from genome assembly GCF_902635505.1 of Sarcophilus harrisii. Classification (NCBI taxonomy): domain Eukaryota; kingdom Metazoa; phylum Chordata; class Mammalia; order Dasyuromorphia; family Dasyuridae; genus Sarcophilus; species Sarcophilus harrisii. The sequence continues at coordinate 423,708,331 of NC_045427.1, forward strand.
AACAATTTTCTTAGCTTGTCATTTAGGTTTTTTACAACTTGGTTCCTACCTAGCTTTCCAGCATTTTTCAAGCCACACCATATCATGAACTCTATGTTACAGTAAAACTAGCTATTGTTTTTTTCTGCCATGTTCAACTCTTGCTGACCCCTTTTGGGTTTTCTTGGCAAAGATACTAGAATGGTTGGCCATTTCCTTTTCCAGCTCATTTTACAGATGAGGAAACTGAGGCAAATGAGGTTTAAGTGCCTTGCCCCAATTCTAGTGTCTGAAGCCAAATTTGAACTGGGGAGGTTCTTGCCTCCAGGGCTTCCTACAACCTAGCTGTCCTTTCAATAATCTGGCCCTTCAAAAAAACCAAACAAAGCCTCAAAAACTTCATGTACACCTTTGATTGCTTTTAATCTTGGTAAAAATGCTATGAGATAGGCAGGCCAAAGATCATCATCTTCATTTTTAAAATGAGGAAACTCAGTCTCGGGGGGGGGGGGGGGGGGGGAGGTTCTTGCCTCCAGGGCTTCCTACAACCTTTGCCAGCCAGCAAATGAGAGGCCTGGGGTTGAAGGTCAGCATTTCTCATCAACCCTAATCTTTTCCCATATAGCTTTCTCTTACCTGGGATGGGAAAATGATCTGCCAGAATTCTAAAATCAGAGAAATGCTGGGGACAGGCCGAAGCTTTCCTTCCAACTCTTGCCATCAAGTGGCCACCAGTGGTACTGCTAAGTGCTGAGGTCCACATCACTAACAAGTTTTTCTGGTTGCAGGTATTTAAGTGGACGGGAAGTAATTCTTTCTTTGTGAAAGGAGACCTGGACTTGCTGGTGATGGGCAGTGGCAGGTAGGCCTTCTATAAATCTTGCTGGGTCTCAGGGGTGTTGTGTTCTTATTCCCTGCTCTTTATAAGACAAAGGGGCTGGCTAAATCTATAGATCTTGCCAGACGGTTGCTCAAAATTAGCAGAGTTGGAGATAAAACAATTCCTACAGGGTGTGAACAGCAGAACAGTTTATTAAGTTCCATCCTTCCCCTTCCACTGGAAGCAAACGTGAGCACTACAAGGCAGGTGTCAAGGGTGACCTTAGAGATCTCCTCAGCAAGAGGATAACACCAAAGGAACTGAGACTTGAACATAAACAAGACCAATTTAACCTACAGATACAATAGACAAGACATAAGGGGCAACAGAATTCTGACTCAAATAGGTCTCCTATGTTTCTTTTATCACTGACACCTGAAGACTCAACATTACAAGTTCGTTCCTTGATAGTTAAACATGGCCTTTTAAAATACTGCAAATAAGAGGTGTGGGTCTGAATATGGAAAACACAGATAAACATTTTTAGATCAGTTTTGTTAAATTGTTTTCCTGCCCCCTCCTCCTGCCTTTTATTTTTATTTTAACATACAGGATGATTCTCTAAAAGGGAGAGGATGAACATTTGTGAAATGTAGATGATGTAAAAACTACATCAATAAAAATTTTTTTAAAAAACTGAACATTGCAAATGCCCTCTGTAGTGTAGCTAGCTGCCCAAGAATCCATTCTATCTTATGGGTATCTGACTTGGGGAGTGACAGCTGGCAGAAAAAAAAACAGAAAGAGGGTACAAATAAGGGATGTTCAGAGCCTTAAAAACACATCATCCATCACATCAAAGCTTTGATGGGGGATGCCCCCAATTGTCAGTCAGGAGTATTTAAGTCAAATGTGGTTTGGTCATGAGAACCAGAAGCATTCCTGATGACCAGGTTTTTTTTTTTTTTTTGTCTCCAGTGGACACTTTGGGCTGTGGTTGGATGGGGACCTGAACCACGGTGGGAGCCGCCCCTGTGCAACCTTCAACAATGAAGTCCTGGCAAGCCGGGAAGAATTCTTCGTACAGGAACTGGAGGCCTGGGCCTTGGGCTGATGTCCCCAGGAAGCAGACTGACCTTTTCACTGTTGCTCACCACTTCTCTCCCCAGGGTAACAGCATATAGCATTAAGGGGCAGTTTATAAGTTGTTGGCCCTGGTTCCTTGGTTAGCTTTGTGAATATCTGCTGTACCCACTTATCAGAAGGCTTGTATAACTAGGGAAAGAATATGGGGGCTAGAGCCCATCTTAGAAGTATATTCCAGTTGCTAATGGACAGCCTTCTTCAGAACTTCCAGATAACCTGACAAAAGGAACAAAGTTCCCAATAAAGACTGCTCCACTCAGGGTCCTGGGAACTGGAAAACCACTCTTATTTCTTCTCAACACTGCCCTATCTTGTAATTTTCTCAAAGGCTAGTTACTATGGACACTGTGACCATGATGTTTCATGGCCGGTACACTTCTCTGCCCCAATCCAAGCAATGCTCAAATCCGGGAGATGATTTAAGAAGTGGTTTAGGTGGGGGAGAGATCACATTTCGGTTCAAACACTCTGTATTCCCTTGTTTAAGATGTTTCAGTTGCCATGGGCTGGTCTACCATAGTTACAAACTACCCAAATCCACATCAGGCTGAAACCCAGAATAAACTCTTTATTGTGGAAATACGACAGAGTCATGCGGGATCAACATTATAAACGTTTTCACATGCCTGGCCAACCATAAGGAGTTAGTTCTAAGAGACAGGAGAGGAAGATTGTGGTCTATATCCAAGGAGGACATCAAAGAAGGATCCATCTGAAATCTCTTTTGCTCCTGATGTTGCTCAGGAGAGGCTGTGAGTCTCTGGGCACGAGAAACTAAGATAATTCTACTGGTCAAGTACCTGCTTTTCCCTCCACTATTAAAAGACTTTTCCCTTTCATGGCTTCTATTCCTGTGAAGTTGGGTCATAGAAATGAAGTTACACAGATTGAGCTAAATGCCATCTACACTCACAGGACGAATGGGTTGATGAGAGAATGAAACATTTGTGGCCAAGATGAAACAGGTTTCTCTTGTTGGATGAAAGAACAATCTTGGGTAAACCATGGGTCCAATTACAGCCGGATAATGACAAGTAGCATGAAAGAAATCCTGAGAGCAGATTATTTGGAGATACATTCATAAAGCTTCATTGCTGTATTTCTCCACGCCTGTCACAGCAATCAATTTTTTAAAATGCTATAGTCTTAACAAGAGACTTTAATTCCAGTGATGGAATTACCAAAGTTTGCACACCAACAGCAAAAGTGTTTCTTAAGCAAAATTTTAATTTGATAGCCTAAGTAGGAAGGCAAACATAAATTAAAGTGCATCTTCCTCAACGGGACAAAAATGCAAACAGATTCTGATCTTCTGCCCCTACCTCCCCAAGGTGTGCATGATAATGACAGGGCTTTAGGATATAAAGTTCCAGAGTCAAGCATGATTCAACAATAGCATTTTGCAGAAATAAGACAATCTTTGTTATTATATTCCCGCCCTTGGATACATAATCTGAATAAAAAAAAAAAACACTTGTACAGCACAATAATTCTGAAAACATCACTTTTTTTTGCCACCCCTTTTTTCCCTAACCCCATTTCCTCTTGTCACCGGACAAAGTGATTTGTTCAAGGTCCTAAGAACTCCCATGTTGTATAATATAAAAAGAATTGGAGAACAGACATCAGAGGCAGTACTTTCTTACTCGGCTGACCAATTCATTCATTCATTCTGAGGGAAGACAATGTATAGATAATCCTTATTTGCTCCCCCCCAACTCTCAGGCAATTGGGGCTAAGTGACTTGTGCAGGGTCACACAGCTAGTCTGAAGCTGCATCTGGATCAGGACCTCCGCCTCCCGGGCTGGTGCTCTGCCCTGTGCCAGCTCCCACACCCACTGGTTTTTAACCTATAATACCATATACGCTTGATGACTGTCCCTAATCCCTTTGCTGTGTGATCCTAAAACTGGAAGCCTGACCAGGAAAAGGCGGCTGCCCATTCAGAGAATCCCCTCAAAGATCAGAGGCCAGGGGATGCCGTGGTTTCCGGGTCTATTTTGTGGAAGGCCTTATGTCGGGCCCTGGAGGTGTGAAGATCCTGGGACACGGAGGCATGCAGTCACAGCACTGAACACAAGAAATACGTTTGTGCCATAAAGCCTCAGAACCGGCAAAGAGCATTCCAGAGGGGGGTCGTGGAGGGTTCCATGAAGAGTTTGGTCTTCAAGGGTGTGGAAGACTTTACTTTCTAGAGAACAGTCTGGAAATCCCTGAGCACAACTGCTTTGGGGACACGGCCTGCACTCCCCTTTTCCCAGACCAGCAATGCCTGGGTAAGGCCTTGGACTCCACTGTGGGACTGGAGCGCACATGCATGCCAAAGGGTTCTTGAATCATCCATTCCCACTCCGGTCACCCTGAGGAAAAGGAGATTCTGCACAGGACAGCCACTGAGAAAGTCCCGAGGGCATCGGCAAAGCCAGGTCCTTCTCCCCAAACAGCATCTTGACACAATTATTTTGTGGAGGCAGTGGTACTTCTGCATCATGCTTTGGGAAAGTGGTAATTTGTGTTTTTACAACAAGGACTTCTTCCGGACTTATTTATTCAGAAATAAGAAATCTTGTTGAGTGAAAGGGAAGTCATTCAGCTGAAGGAGGAGCAATGTTGCCCTGGGGTAGACTTTGAGATTGTCTTGAACAATGGAGCCTGGGGCATCTTCCCTAGAAACAGCTTTTTCTCCAGAGTGCCAACTCCAGACAATCCCTTCCCTTAAGTCCTCAGAAGACTAGCCAGAAGGATGAGGTCTGGTCTCGAGGCACGCACTTACCTCAGAGGACCAGGCTGGGTCTCATGCCTCTAAAGGATTCTGCTGTTTTAACCAAGGCCAGAGAGGGACATTATCAGTTCCGCGTCTCACGACCCAAGTCTATTAAGTCTTTTTCCCATTTTTTTTTTTTTTGCTTTTTTTTGCTGAGGCAATTGGGGTTAAGTGACTTGCCCAGGGTCACACAGCTAGGAAGTGTTAAGTGTCTGAGACTAGCGTTGAAGTGGGGCCCTCCTGACACTTCAGGACCGGAGCTCTATCCACTGTGCCACCTAGCTACCCCTTTCCCATAAATTTTTAAGACAGTTTTTCTCCCCCAGGGATTAAGGGTATAAAAAGGATGATGATTTTTCTTTTCTTTTTTTTTTTAACATAAAGAATTAAGAGTTATAGATACCATGCCAAATTTGAAAAAATGCTTTTCCTGCAGTCTGTATATATACCTAAGTGATATAAAATTTTCTTGTTCCCTCACATAAAATGGCTCTACTGCAACTAAAATCTTGAAATTACTATGGAATTTATTATAAATATTGATTACGTTAAAATTTCCCTGTTTGTAGCTCTCAGCTCCCCAAGTATATTTGAAAGAAAAAGCTGGTGTGATTTATTTCCATTCGGATCAGCTTCTGATTGAGGGATATATATATGCACAATAGCTTTGTTTGAAGAGGCCAAGGAAGAGAGGATAGGTGCGATGAAAACTTCTTGCAGCATTGTGATTGGGCAGATCTCTTTCTAAGAAGCAGATAAGTGGAAATTTCCATTCTATTAATTTTTTTCCTGAAAAAGTTTGGTTTTGACGTTGGAACACTCTCTGTTACGATCTGGACTTTGGTCTCTACACCGGAGATTCCAACTTGCTTTCATAGGTGTTAGTTCTGGGGCCACAACATCACTATCCTAGTTTTCAAGGAAAAAAAAGAAATTGACAGTTATAGCACTTAATCTCCACATGTGGATAGGTACAATTTTATTTGACTCAGAAAACAAGCTCAATCAAACCGACCTGCTCCCCCCCACAATGACTGGAAGGGAAGCAAGCTGGCTGACTCGGCCCCCGAGGAACACAGCAACCTAGCAGCGGAGCACGGACGAGGACTTGGACCCCGCCCCCCAACTTTGTACCCATCAGCCTAAGCTCAGCACTCGGGGCTCAGCACTTGGGACTGCCTGAATCCAAGGAGCTTTCTCAAAAGGGAAAGCATTAAGCATTGCGTTAAGGTCTTACAGACCCCACTCCTCGCCACAGGATGACACTGCTGATCTGCCAGCAAGGGTTCTCCACTGTTTTCTACTAAATGGGAGTGGTCTGCACCAAACCTTCCTGTCTAGTTCCTAAGGGGCCACGAGCACGCGTCTGTGGGTAGGGAACTGTTGACTTTATTGTCCACCAAGTAAACCACAGTGGAGAATTCTGGGTCTCATTAGTATGGCTCAGACTGTTATCTGATACACTTCTCTGCAAAACAAAACACTGCTGGGATTTCCAGAAGAACCCCCCCCCCCCAATTTCCTGACTCAAGGAGCAGCCCCCAAACTGACTGTTTACTGCCATCATGGTGGAAAGGACATCTCTTCTAGATGTCTTGAGATATGAATCCTTACTTTGTGTCATATGAAAAAAGTTAAAGTTTGGCATTTTGGGGGGTGGGGACTTAACATAGCCATCTGCTTTTCAAGACATCCATCACACCCTCCCCCACACTGAGATCTGGTTATTCCATGATTCTGCAGGTCCAGAACAGCTGGGTTGTCTCCTATTCACACCAGTACATCCTCATTCTTCTTCCTCAGCTTCCCTATTTTTCATAATCCCCTCTGAACAACTTTAAAATAATGCTTCAAAGTAAATTCTAGAGCAGCAGAATCAACAAAAAGTCAGGGTAAAACAATTCTGCATCTCAAGGCAATGCAGAAGACTGACAGAAAGTCTGTCTGGCCAGGTGAGAGTGGAGGACCGTCCACATCCCAGAGCCCCCATCCCGAGCCAGCAGCAGGAGGACCAGATTGGTGGGATGCCTGAATCAGCTTTAGCAGCGTCCAGACTCTCAGGCCACAGACTGTAACGGAGTTACAGGTGGCCCAGAAAGAGATAACAGGGAGCTCTTCACTGGCACTGGGTATGGGGCACGCTGGTATATGGCCACACATGGTTCTAGGTCACAGTCTCAGGGAGAGGAGGAGTACTAACACACTAGGGAGTACTACTACCACAGAGCAGAAACCCTGGTCACAGTTCCAAGGGTAAGAACACTTGTGGTCACTTGCACACCACAGCCCAGGCCAGAAGAGCAACGACTCTTCTTAAACCACGTCACCTTGGAAGAACTGAAAACTTACAGATGTACAAAACTATCTCTTTCTGAAAGCAGCAACATGAAAAACTTGAACTTGAAAGTTAACTTGAAAGTTAAAATTTAAGAAATAGGTTAGTAAAATAACCAAAAAACACAGAACAACAAAGTCAAAAGTGTTACACACAAAAGACTCCAAAAAAAAAAAAAAAAAAATGGATTGGTTAAAAGCCCAAAACAATAACCTGGGAAGAGTCCAAAAAAGGATTTTTAAAAATCAAAGAAACAGAATAGGGCCAAATAGAAAATGAAAACAAAAGCTCATTGAGGATAATAATTTTTTAAAATTTAGAAATGGGCAAGTAGTGCTCCATGAGACATCAAGAAACAATAAAAATAAAATCAAAAGAATGAAAAAACAGGAAAAAAAATAAAACTCACTGAAAAAACAATTGATTGGAAAGCACACTGAGAAGAGAGAATTTAAAAATTATTGGACTACCTGAAAGCCATAATTTAAAAAACAAAAAACAAAACCCAACACATCATCTTTCAAAAAATTATCAAGGAAGAATGCCCCGATACATTTGCATCAGAGGGTAAAATAAGCATCTACTAATCACTTCCTCAAAGAGATCCAAAAAAGCAAAATTTCCAGAAACATTAAAGCCAAAATTTTAGAGCCAATATTATAGCCAAGTTCCAGTTTAGGGGAAAATACTACAGTCAGAAAGAAACTTAAAGATTTAAATACATGGAATCATAGTTAGGAATAATGTACTCCAGAAGATAAAGGATCTAGGATTACAACCAAGATTCACTTACCCAGCAAAACTGAGTATAATTCTTCAGGGGGAAAAAGAGGAATATTTATTCAAATAAGACCAGAGTTTAATAGAAAACATGACTTTCAAATACAAGAGTGCAGAGAAGGATAAAAAAAATAAATAAATAAAACAGGAAAGAGAAATCTTAAGGGATTCAATATGATTAAGTGTTTATATTGATGCTTGTAATACTTAAGAATTTTTTCATTATTAGGGCAGTTAGGGTATACAGGTGTGAGGTGAGTATGATGGAATTTTTTTTTTTTAAATTAAGAGACAGAGAAAAAGGGATCCACTGAGAAAAGAAGAAAGGGAGAGATAAAATGGAGTAAATTATCATAAGAAAAAAGCACAAAAGGGTTACAATGGAGAAAAAGATGGGCAGGGAGTAGGGTAGAGAACAACATTTGAATCTTATCCTTATTGGAATTAAATCAAATTGGATCAAAAAACCTAGACATTAATTTGGGAATAGAAATCTACCTTGCCCTACAGGAATGTTGGAGGAAAAAGAGGTGGTGGGGAATGATAGAGAGAAGGACAGAATGGAGGAGATGGTAGTCAGAAGCTAAACACTTTTGAGGAAGGACAAGGTGAAAGAAGGGAGAGAAAGATGAAGAAGGGTAAAAATAGGATAGCATATACATAATAACCACAACTGTAGAAAAATTTTACAGCAAGTTTTTTTGATAAAGGCTGAATTTCTCAAATATATAAAGAACCAAGTCAAATTTATAAGAACAGGAGTCATTTCCCAAGTGATAAATGATCGGTTATAAATGGGTAGTTTTTAGATGAAGAAATCAAAGATATCTATAGTCATATGAAAAAGTTTTCTAATTCACCACAAATTTGAGAAATGTAAATTAAACAGTTCTGAGTTATCCCCTCATACCTATCAGATTGGCTAATGACAGAAAAGGAAAATGACAAACATTGGAGGGGTTGTGGAAAAACTGGAACACTAATGCACTGCTGGTAGAGTTGTAAAATTCAATGCTTCCAGTGAGCAATTTGGAACTATGCCCTTTGAACCAGCAATGATACTACTACTTCTGTATCCCAAAGAGACTAAAACAAGAAAAAAAGAAAAGGAAATATATTTACAAAAATACTTACAGCAACTCTTTTCTAGTGGCAAAGAATCGGAAATTGGGGGGATGCACATTAATAGAGGAATAGCGGAATAAGTTATAGTATATTATTATGACAGAATTCTATTTGTACTTTAAGAAGCAATGTGGAGGGTGTTGTAAAAGAAAACCTGGGAAGACTTACATGAACTGATGCAAAGTGAACTTAGCAGAACCAGAAAAGTGTACATGTAACAGCAATATTTTAAGATCATCAACTGTGAATGACAGCTTTTCTCAGCAATACAGTGATTCAAGACAATTCTGAAGGACTTATAATGAAAAATAATTGATTCCTATACTTGCTTTATAACCTGATATATGGAGGGTCAAAAAATTTTCAGACAAAAAGGGATCACAACTAGAAAAAGTTTTAAGAAGCCCTCCTCTAAAGAAAAAACTGCCTGAGTCTTTTCTTTAATTTTTGGGAAAAGCCTTTGTTTTCCTTTATAACATGACTAATACTGATATGTTTTGCCTATCTATACATGTATAAATTCTATCCAATTGCTTACCTTCTCAATGAGGGCAGTGGGAAAGGAGGTAGAGAATTTAGAACTCAAAAATGATTTTTAAAAATGCTAAAAATTGCCTTTACAAGATGAAATTGAAACTAGTTTTACTCATATGAAAAGGTGCTCCAAATCATTATTGATCAGAGAAATGCAAATTAAGACAACTCTGAAATACCACTACACACCTGTCAGGTTGGCTAAGATGACAGGAAAAGATAATTACATTGTTGATTTTTGTCTCGCTAGAGAATAATTATGGAATTCAGCCACTATATTATATTTATATTATGTCATATTATACTATGTAGAATACTGTATAAAGTGTGTATACACACTCACCTATTATAGATAAAAATGTTTCCAAATTCCTAGCAAAAGCAGTGTAAGGTCCCAGTTTCCCCACATCCTCTTCAACATTCATCATTTTCTTTTTCTGTCATATTAGCCAATTTGAGGTGTGTAGTGGTCCATCAGAGTTGTCTTAATTTGCATTTCTCTGATCAATAAGGGAAAAATATTTTTAAAAAAATGTATATTTTGAGATATTATTTTTCAGTCCACAGAAGAACTAATCCTTTATTTATGGAACTGCATAGTGAATCAAAGACTCCTTCTAACTCTCAGGTAGCCAGGGGTTTGGTATAAACAAAACCAATGAAGAAATGAATCAATGAGAAAAAAACCAGTTATGAGGGGAAAAAATATTATTATTTCTAAGAATGACCGACTCAAGATGAAAAATGAAATGAACCTTTTTGCATATGGCCAACATGAAAAATATGTTTGGCTTCTGAAGTATCTTTGTTATAAGGGTTTTGAGTTTTTCTGCCCCAAGCCCATTATTGGGGCTGGAGGAAGGAGACAAGAAAAAGAGAAAACTAACAACAAAAGAACTGAACTACAAAAGAAAAATGGTACAACCACACAACCAGATCAATACATAACAGCATAAAACACAGACCAGAGAGTGGGTTCAGTAGAAAAGGAAAGACCTGGTGGGAAGCGACTTCAATAAACCAGATGCACAGCAATAAGGGAATAGCAGCAGTGGAGACAGAGAAGAGGGGCCAGATCGGGAAGATGCTGCACAGATAGACTTAACAGAACTTAACTACACAGGAGATGGAGGAAAGGGAAGAATGAAAGAGAACGTTCCAGGCATCTGAACAAAATGAAGAGTGATGGCACTGACAAGTGGAGAAACCAGAAATAGATAGATTTAGGAGAAGAGATAATAAGCTTGATTTGGAACATCCTGAGGGTCAAGCATTGGACAACAAGAAGGTAAAGATTTAAGATTAAGGATAACAAATCTGGGAATTATCCTCATAGAGTTAGCAACTGAAACAACAGAAGTGAAGGAGTATTGTTAGATGAGAAGATGAAAAAAGGCAAACCTTGGAGAAATACATACCCTTACTAAAGGCTTTGGAAAAAAGAGAGGAATACGAAAAGGAAAAAGAGTGTAGAGCGGCAAAAGGAAAATCAGTGTTGCATTTCTGAAGTGAGGACTAGAGAAAGCATCTGATAGAAAGGGCTGGCTAGTCAGTCAACAAGCACTTATTTAGTGCCTACTGTGTGCCAGAAACTGGCAATTCTTTGGGCATCAGGTCAGGGTGGGCTGAGTGAAAACAAACAGTCAAGCACAGTGACTCCTAAGATGCAACATTATGTAAAGAGAAGGATTATGATGTAATTAACCAAAATGGGGAAATTAGAACCAGAGGACAATGTAGGGGAAAAGATGAGTTTTGTTCATGTGTTGAGCTTGAGATACCTATGAGACATCCGAGTGAACACGTCCAGCTGGCAGTTACAAACTTTGGACTAAAACTCAAAAAAGAGATAAAGGCTAACTGTGTAGATACGGGAAACGTCTAGACAGAGATGTCAATTGAATCCATGGGAGCATGAATTTGATTATTGAAAGGATGGAGTGTGGGTGGGTTAGAGGGACGTAATTTTAGTGTTTTAAATTACAGGGTTTATAATATGTGTCTTTACTTTTATGATACTCTTGGCATGTTTGCCAGCAGGAGATGAGGAACTCAATGTCAATTGTGACAGAGTGATTAAGGAGAATAAGGATTTGATGATTAGGTTCTCGTTAGCATAGACTGGTGGGGCAGAAGCCAAATCAAAAAAGGTAGAATGAAAGGAAAGCCTTACGTATCAGAGCAATTTTTATTCCAGAAGATTAACTAGAAGTGAAGAGATTTAGAGATGGGATCATTATGATGATAGTTCGTCACTCCATTTGTACCCTTTTACCATTATATTCTTTTAGCTATATGTTGTATATTTCCAGCATAATATAGTGAGTGCCCTTGAAGGCAGGAACTGGATTAGGGAAGTGATTCTAGAGTAGTTTGCGAAGAATTTCAGGGACATCCCTTATTGAACTTTTGTTAAACCCTCACTAAAGTATCTAGATCTCAACATTAAAAAAACTGGAATTAAAAAAATTAAGAAAGACATTTTGTTTATATTTGAAATGATAATCAAATTATTTTAAATACAGCTTTGTCAGATTCCAAAGAAATGAGAAGGAAAAAAAAAAAAACTTCTTTCTCTGGATGTGTAGAAGGAAATTATTTAAGAAAAGAGTAATAAATGACTTACCTGTGGTTTGGTGAAGTTGTTGTTTATGCACCACTGAACAAAATACTGCCTGGCAGCCTCTAAACTTTGCTTATCTGTTTTCTTACAGTACACTCGGATAAGCTGTTCAGCAAATTTTTCAGGTAGAAGCTGTGAAACCTTTTCAAAAGAAAGAACGCATCATTTCTTTCCTGAATCACCAAGCAGGTAAGACACTAAATCTCCCCACCAATCATGTTCCCACTTGGATGTTGTCTCAGCCAATCAAGTGTGATGGATGCTGTGGAGCATCAATATACTGGAGAGACATGACATTTCCTACTGCAGTGGATTAAGGGAAACAAAAATTAAATTACTTGCTTAGGGTCACACAGTGAGTAAGAGCCTGAAGCTGGATTTGAACTCAGGTCTTCCCAATTCCACACTCAGCACTCTATCCACTGAGTCCCCTAACTGCCTCACACACTATCACTAAAGGTATTTAAAAAAAAAAAAAAAAAAAAAAAAAAAACCACCTACCCTATAATTTTCATTTCTAATCATTATGTCCCATAATTCATAATAAAATACATCTCTATCAATCTCCCTCCCCCCAAAAAAACCCAACTATTTCAAATTGCACTAAAAATGTCACAGATGGACAGACTTGATATGTCACAACAGCCAATTTATTTTGACCTAATTTGAATGTTTACCTGATTTTTTGTAATCAAGACTGTTTTACTTCGGTCACTCTTGCAATAGAAATAAACATGATCAATAGGATTTTTTTCTTGCATTCCATAATCCATGTTGACAACCTTAACAGAAGATAAAAGAAAAAATTACATAACAGCAATACCACTTTACTTATTGAGCTTAGAAGGGCAAGCCAAGGAATACCGGCCATCATCATGACCACGACCAACAGAATTAACCAAGGTAGACGAAAATATTCTGCTAAAAATAACCCAAAGGAATTTGTTTCCTTTTATTTTGCTTTAAGCCTGAGCAAAAGGTTCCTAGAAGCACAGTGGACACTATTATTTGGTAGAGTGCCCATCAAACCTCCATCATTTCCTATGGCTATGGGATGAGAAATACACAAATACTCCTTGCTCTTCACTCCATGATTTCCTAGAAAGTATGTTTTAAAACAAACTGGATTTTCCTTTAAGGAACAATGTTATAATTGAGTTTATTCTCCTGACCAAGGATATTTTATCAAATACTGTTCTAGACATGTTCATCAATTTGTCCACATAAATAAAGGCAATTATTATAAACTCTTAAAATTTAAAACAGCAAAACAACATAGCCAGCTCAATCCACACTCCAAATATACTGCCTGGTGTAGGCAGCTAAATTTACATCCCTTTCATTTCAGGACGAACAAATTCAAGCCTTATAAAATGGGAGATGAGAATCAGAAAAAATGTCAATGTTAATAGACCAAATATAACAGGAGGACAATTGGAAGCAGCTTACAGCAACTCTTATACATATGGTTTGGAGAAATGTTTGTTAATGATATAGTGCCATCAACTTACATCAACTATGAAATCTTCAGCCTTTAATTCAACTTTTAGATCTGTAAGTTCTGGTGTGGAAGCAGCAACATCTTTTGGAAGCTGCTCATATTGCTCCTATGAAAGAAATAATTTTGAATTTATTATCCAGAAGACAGCTTAACCTATGACAGATAGTTTATAGTACACTACTCACAGGTCTCATATCATGTGAACATCCTCACCCCTATGTTCTATCTAATGTCTGCAACGTACTTCTCCTGACTCTGTCATGTTAAAATCCCACTCTTCCAAGAAATTTGGAATTATGAGAACAGAGTAGAGACTAAAAGATCCATACCCTTTGAAAAAGAAATTCCACTACTTGACACACATCCCAAGATCGTTTTTGCTAAAAAGACCCTAAATAAATAGAAATATTTAGACCAATTTTTCTTCTTACTGGCAAAAAAAAAAAAAAAAAAAAAAAAGGAGACAAAGTAGATTCTCACTGAATGGGGGGAATGACTAAACAAACTGTGATACACAATTCCCAATATTGTTAAAGTTCAGAACAAAAAATAAATAAGTTTTATGTTTGGTTTAAAGAAAAGGCTTATATGAATGAATGCAAGATGAAATTAAGAACAATAATTGTAATAACAGCAATGTAAATGGAAAGATTATCAAAATAATTAAAACTGAGAGCTATGAAATAAGGATAAAGGTTAAGCCCAAAAGGGATATGACACACCACCTCCACTTTGCAGAGGTGGAAGCTTATCATGAATAGGGTACCCAGCACATAATGTTAGGCTTTTCCATCTGTTGATAGTTTGGCTGAACTTTTCTTTCTCTGGAAGGGGGTGGTGGGAAAAGAGACACAGCGGAAAATGTAGGTGATATGAAAAAAATCAATAAAAACATTATGTAAAAACCTCTTCTTTTGGCTCAGTACTACTTCATCATCTAAAGTTGATTGCTCAGGAGATCAACCAAATCATTTCCAATGGAGCAGCAATGAATTGAACCAGCTACGCCCAGAGAAAGAACTCTGGGAGATGACTAAAAACCATCACATTGAACTCCCAATCCCTATATTTAAGCCCACCTGCATTTTGGATTTCCTTCACAAGCTAATTGTACAATATTTCAGAGTATGATTCTTTTTGTACAGCAAAATAACGGTTTGGTCATGTATACTTATTGTATATCTAATTTATATTTTAATATATTTAACATCTACTGGTCATCCTGCCATCTGGGGGAGGGGATGGGGGGTAAGAGGGGAAAAATTGGAACAAGAGGTTTGGCAATTGTTAATGCTGTAAAGTTAGCCATGCATATAACCTGTAAATAAAAGGCTATTAAATAAAATAAAATAAAGTTGATTGCTCCTCATGCCCCATTCCCAGACCACACTAAGCCTGATCGAAAGATTCCCTTAAATGTTTTAAAACATTATGAATGGTTCCTTTGCCCCTAAGATTTATTAGGGTACCTATCCCATGAACTCCTATAGGACATAATGTTACTAAAAAATTTCTATATTTTGCATAACTTCGTATGTGTCTTCTCAATGAAGAGTAGGAGGAAGGGAGAGAATCTGGAACTCAAAGTTTTAAAAACAAATGTTAAAAATTGTTTTACATGTAACTTGAAAAAGTAAAATGTTAAATAGATGGAAAAAATATTTCTAATTTTAATGCCTGACACAATGTTTTAATGTAGAAGGCACGTAATGTTTATAGAAATGATTTAAGCATAGTATTTTAGAATGTCCTAAGACATCACACAAGATATAAATTCTCCCACCTGGCAGAGGCAGGAGGGCACAGTATTGCATACATAGTCAAATGAAGACAATATGCTGTTTTTAATTGTTTTTCCTTGTTACAAAAAAGGGTTCAATTTATGAAGGGATGGGGTATATATTCAGAAATAACTGATGTAAAAACAGTCATCAAATATATTTTTAAAAATAGACAATTGAGGAGTACCTAGGTGGCGCAGTGGATAGAGTACCAACCCTGAAGCCAGGAAGAACGGCATTCAAATCTGGCCTTAACACTTAACAGTTAACTCGTCCTAGTTGTGTGACCTTAGGCAAGCCACTTAACCCCAATTGCCTCAGCCAAAAAAAAAAAAAGATAATTGAGGGAATTGAGTGAACCCCAATGGTTCTATCTTGTGACCCGATTCTGGCTCTGGCTCAATATGGGTCTAGTCCAATTTCTGTCTTATGAGAATACTTTAATTATGTGAATTGGGGAAAGGGGAGGAAGAAAAAAAAAAAAAAAACCCAACAACCCACAAACTTAATCCCATTGTTCAAACCCAGCCCTGAATGAATGGCAAGCTGGACCACATCTATCTGTTGCTTAGAGACTTTAACTAAGGATCTAGGCTACAATGACCAGAAATTCAATCAGAACTGAATACTGATACAAGGAATTTTCTCATAATTACACATCTTAAGCAATCCTTATGTGAAAACTTGCCTGTATTAGTCAACCAGTTATTGTTTTCATGTTCCTTAAACTGCATGTACCCACTTTTTTTCTGATTTCATGGACCCATTTGTTCCACCTCTCCCAACCTGGGAATACCTGATCTTTCCTACAGTAAGAAATCAGATGACCTAGTCTTGCATTTTGTTAATTGTTTTCTTTCATTAAATTAAAATTAAATTTAAAAGTATACTTTATTTATAATAACGAACATTCTGTCTCACTATGTATTCACATGGTTTTTGAACTGAGGAGTCCACTTACCAGTTATTACACCTTTTTTGCTAATAAATCATATAGCTTAGATTTTTTTCTTCAATTATTGTTCATTTTCTGCCACATAAAAGGTAAAGTGGTAAGGGGGAGAAATTTCCTATCAAATGTAGGAATAAAACTATCTTGATGAAATGTGGGTTTAGAGGCCATGCAGTGAGAAAAATATGACAGTAGATTAAAATCTTTTAAAACTGAGTGTGGGGATCTTTGGGCATCTGGTAGTATAGCCCCTGTAGTTCAGGATACTAGCTTATCCTGGTGCTACAGGACCTCTTACAAACTCCTGAAAGCTTTGTTCATCATTCTTCCCTTAGTATGACATTTAATTTAACTTGGATCTACTCAACTACTCCCAATGCCGAAGAAATATTTTACTCAAAGTCTGTGATCAGAT
This sequence comes from Sarcophilus harrisii, assembly GCF_902635505.1. Lineage (NCBI taxonomy): Eukaryota > Metazoa > Chordata > Mammalia > Dasyuromorphia > Dasyuridae > Sarcophilus > Sarcophilus harrisii. Next base: position 423,725,087 of record NC_045427.1, read on the forward strand.
GGTTCAGGTAGCCAGATAAAAATCAATATGGCACTGAAGTTTGAGGAGCTCAGTTTTAGAGATAGTTTGACATGAGCTGAATAGACTAAGATCTCACCAACTGCTTAATATAAAACAGTGTAAGCCAGGTATGACACACAGATATGGGGATATTTTCAAACTGGTATTTCATGACCTAGTTTATAAAGCAAGTTCAGAAGGGAGAAAATGGTATTATGAATTCAGATTTTTCTTCAATTTATTTTTTGATGGACCTAAAATGTCACAGAATAGAGATAGAAGGGCATGCAAATTAACCAATAAAGGAAAAAACTTTATAAAATTCAGAGAAAAATTAATTCAGTGATATAGGTTAGACTGGCCTTTGATGGCATAAACAGCAAAACAAATTCTGAAGAGGGTGAATCAATTCTGTCTACTTAAAAGAGAACTCCAGGTTCATCAGCTGACGGAATGTGATGCAAATATCTAAAGAGTCCAAAAGAACAAAGCCAGATCTGATTTAATATACTTAAGATTTTCTTTTATCACATATTATTTGATCTTGGAGACTGGGGATGAGAACAGTTACATTAGGAGGACCAGTCATAATCACCCACATTGTCAAATTTCAAATCAAAGTTTGGATGTGCAATTTGTAGAACTTCAAAGTATCCACTTACCATTCTAATCTTCTCTTGCCCTGTTGGCTGAGTTTCACCCACAAACTTGTATAGTTTACGACTTTGAATTTTCAGTAAAATCTCTCGTGCCTCAGCTAATTTGGGATCACGAGATTGCAAAATCTCCAGAAAAATGTTATCTGCCAAAATCAAAACAACAATTCATATCCTACTATCCAAAGCGCCTCCCCCCACCATCATCCAGATATGTAGGAATAATGCATTAAGGATTTTCTAGGGATTCCTTAATATTGTGGAGTCTTGTATTTTAAGAAGTGATCTTCAAATATAATTCTCTTAATTTATCTACAATCAGCACCAACGTGCAGTGACAAAATATTGGTACAAACTGTTATCTGATAATAGTGATGGTAGTACCTATTGTTCACATAAGATTTTTGGTTTTACAAAGTGTTTTCCTTATAAAAGCTAAGATGTAAAGTATCATTATACCCATTTTAATGATGAGGCACCTCAGCTTTAAAGAGCCAGAATGACTTGCAGTATTAGTGCAGTGGTCCTCAAACTTTTGTTCTCAATATCTTTATCCTATTAAAAAGGATTGAGGATTTGTCCAAAGAGTTTTTGTTTATGTGGGTTATAGTTACAGATATTGATCACATTAAAAATAAAAACCAATTATGAATTTGTAGACTCTCTGAAAGGATTTCAGAGATTCCCAGAATGCTCTGGACCAGACTTTGAAAACCACTGAGTTAGAGCAAGAACTCACCCCGGGTATTTTTTTCACCCAAACCCAATACCCTTCTACTCTCCATTCTTTATCTCTGGTACATTTCTCATGCATCAGACCAAGGCTTTTTGGCTCAGAAGCTATTGCTACCACTTTTTCCCCTAGTATTTCCTTTATACTCATCTCAAAGTGAGACGAAAGCAAAGTTCTGCTAATGACCTTCTATTAGGAGGTTTCTTCAATTCCCAAGGGCACACATTTTCCTTGTATGCTTTTTTTAAATTTATTTTTAATTTAAAGAAAGAACACTGAACTGCAGCTTTCTGGTTAAAGCAAACTAATGCTAACTGAATACAAGCTGAGGATCTTGCTTCCTCTAGTTTGCTTTAGAGAGATCTACCAGAACGGGAGAAATTCCACTCGGCAGCAGGGTCTCCTTTTCCATGGCTTCAACTTTAGCAGGAGTATTGGAAGCAGAGAGGAGCTGCAATCAATATGGTCTCAATGCTTCTTCCCTTTCAGCTTTGGTGTATGGAAATGTGTTCCTGAGCACATTTGGAGCACAGTTACTTTTTTTTTTTTTTTTTTTTTTTTTAATTTAAAAACCTTTTATTTACAGGTTATATGTATGGGTAACTTTACAGCATTAACAATTGCCAAATCTCTTGTTCCTATTATTCCCCTCTTTCCGCCCACTCCCATCCCCCAGATGGCAGGATGACCAGTAGATGTTAAATATATTAAAATATAAATTAGATACACAATAAGTATACATGACCAAACCGTTATTTTGCTGTACAAAAAAAAGCAGACTCTGAAATATTGTACAATTAGCCTGTGAAGGAAATCCAAAATGCAGGTGGGCAAAAAAATAGGGATTGGGAGTTCAATGTAATGGTTCTTAGTCATCTCCCAGAGTTCTTTCGCTGGGCATAGCTGGTTCAGTTCATTACTGCTCCATTGGAAATGATTTGGTTGATCTCATTGCTGAGGATGGCCAAGTCCATCAGAATTGATCATCAACTAAAAACCATTACATTGAATTCACAATCCCTATATTTATGCCCACCTGCATTTTTGATTTCCTTCACAGGCTAATTGTACAATATTTCAGAGTATGATTCTTTTTGTACAGCAAAATAACGGTTTGGTCATGTATACTTATTGTGTATCTAATTTATATTTTAATATATTTAACATCTACTGGTCATCCTGCCATTTGGGGGAGGGGGTGGGGGGTAAGAGGTGAAAAATTGGAACAAGAGGTTTGGCAATTGTTAATTCTGTAAAGTTACCCATACATATGTCCTGTAAATAAAAGGCTGTTAAATAAATAAAAATAAAATAAAATAAAAAAATTAAAATTAAAAAGATGAAAAAAAAAAAAAAAAGAATTGATCATCATACAGTATTGTTGTTTAAGTATATAAAGATCTCTTGGCCCTGCTCATTTCACCTGAGTGAAATCATCATCAGTTCGTGAAATCATCCTGCTGGTCATTTTTTACAGAACAATAATATTCCATAATATTCATATACCACAATTTACTCAACCATTCTCCAATTGATGGGCATCCACTCAGTTTCCAGTTTCTAGCCACTACAAAGAGGGCTGCCACAAACATTCGTGCACATACAGGTCCCTTTCCCTTCGTTAATATCTCTTTGGGATATAAGCCCAGTAGTAACACTGCTGGATCAAAGGGAATGCACAGTTTGATAACTTTTTGAGCATAGTTCCAAATTGTGCAGCACAGTTTCTACAGAAAAATGTTATAAATAATGGGTATGGGGTTAGATCTCCATTAAAGCTGTCTCCCAATGGTATGGAAATGATCTTTTGTTTTGGAAAGCTGTGACTGTTAGTGCAATCTTTACATTATTCAATTCAATAAACATTTATTAAGCACCTCCTGTGTATCGGGCACTGTGCTAAGCACTGGAAAATAAAGAGGCAAAAGACAGTCTCCATTCCTAAGGAGTTTATGATGTAACAGAAGAAAGCAAGCAAAGAAATATTTAAAAAGCAAGGTATATACAGGAAAAATTAGGAAATAATTAGAAGGGAAAGTATTAGAATAAAAAGTTTGGGGAAGGTGGGATTTTAATTGAGACTCAAAGGTAGGGAAGTCAATAGTGGCAAAGGAGGAAGAATGCTCCAGGAACAGGGGATATCCAGTGTCACTGGGCTGAAGAACACAGGTGGGGAGTAAGGTGCAAGAAGGCTGTAAAGGGAAAGGGGTTGGGGATGCCTAAAGAGCACAGTATTTGCTGCTGGTGGCAATAGGGAGCCTAGGAAGTGAGCTGGGCAGGACTGGGAGGGCAGGCGAAGAGACAAGGTCAGACTCTCATTCTAGGAGAACCACCTTAGTGGATGAATAGAACAGGAACCAGGACGAGGAGACTCGAAGCCCATGACGGCCCTCGGGTGTGGGGATGAAGGTCTCTGCCAGAGTGGCGGCAGTGGCCAAGGAAGAAGGGACGCAAGGACTTCCGAGGTGGCACTGGTAATGCGCGCTGTGTCCCCTGTTAGCTAAGCTAAGCCCACACACAGGCAACATGTTGGCTTGGCTGACAAGAGGTCATTTTTTAATTCTAATTATTGGTTTTGGTAGCCAAAATAGTCTACTGAAAACACAAAAGGACACAGCACTCCAAAGCTTTTCAAAGCACTTTGCATTTCACTTCATTTGACTTTCACAATAACCATTGGAGAACAGTGTTATTATACCCATTTTATAAATGAGGAAACTGAGGCAGACTTAAGTTAAATGACTCATCCAATGTCACAGGGCTACCAAATATCTGAACCAGCATTTGAACTCAAGTTTCTTACTTCAAGGCCAGCTCTATTCACTGTGCCATTTAGCCATCACCTTCATTAAAATCATACCTTCTAAAGGACTGAATTTTTTTTTTTTTTGACCATTTTGAACAAATACATTAATGAATTTGAAGGGCTTTTACTGTTGGTATGGAATTTAATTACCACTTATAATACTGTTTATATAGCATATCACTGAATCTGGGGGAAAAAATTAACAATCTTTCTAAGTATAACCAATTTCTAAGATGAAAACTGATTGCCTATATTGTATCTGGGTTGAATTAAATTCATTTTAGATCTTACCTGTAAGTTTTGCGTAGGCTTCCATATCATCAATTGCTGTAGAAAGCGTGTACTTTTTCCCCCCACTACCTTCTATTTCTATATGGGGATCTGCTTTAAGGAAGGCATGTGTAATCCTGTTGAGAATTAATTTATATAATCTGTTAAAGTGCATCTCTCACTTCTGGGTGGGGAACTATGGGTATGGAATTGTATACAGATGCTGTCATATTATATACAGCTAATTTGTGAGCTGGTTTTACCGAATTTTCTTTTAAATATTACAAGGGAAGGCTCACTGGATGGGGGCAAAGATAAAACTGGAAATGAATGAGACATGAAAGCATCAATAAAAAGAACTCTCTCATCTAAATGAAGATTAAAGCATACTTTTTAAAAACTTCATTTTCCTTTTGTTTTTGTCTATTTTCTTTAACACATGATTAATATGGAAATGTTTTGAAGGCATTCACATGTATAAATGACATCAAATTGCTTGCCTTCTCAATCAAGGGGGAGTGAAGGGAAGGAGAGAGAACATTTGGAACTTAAAATATATATGTATGTATGTGTGTATATATATATATATATATATATAAAACAGCTTCCCCCCCCCCAAAAAAAAATTAGTTATCAACATTCACGCTTGTGAATCCTTGTGTTCCAAATTTTTCTCCCTCCCTTCTTCCAAAACTCCTCACCTAGATACCAAGTAATCTAATTTATGTTGAACATGTACAATTCTATATATATATTGCCACATTTATCATGTGGCAAAAGAAATGTCAAATCAAAAAGGGAAAAAAGAAAAAGAAAACAAAAAGTAAACAAACAACAACAAAAGAAGGGAGAATGCTATGTTGTGATTCACACTCAATTCCCACAGTCTTCTCTCTGGGTACAGATGTCTCTTCTTCTTCAAAAGATCACTGGAACTGGTTTGAATCATCTCATTATTGAAAAGAGCCATGTCCATCAGAACTGATCATTGTATAATCTTGCTGTTACTGTGTACAATGTTCTCCTGTTTCTTTTTACTTCACTCAGGATGTGATTTAGGACATTTTTTTTAAATGACTAGAGATGGTTTTAATTTCTTCACTTAAACATTATCTAGAACTTAAAATAAAAAAAAAAAAAACTAACAACAACAAATGGCAAAGTTTCTTTTTTTACATGTTATTGAAAAAAAATTCCAAAATCCCCCCCAAAAACCTTGTTTTAGGTCTTCAGTAAATTATTCCAACTTCTAGGGGTCATTGTGCAAAATGACTGCTTTTTTAAAAGAAACTCCCAAGGAAAAAGATTCCTCTATCACATTAAACAATTATCATCCCTGTCAACCTTCCAAGCCCATGTATTAAATCCCAGGAAGCCTCCAGAAAACATCACAAAGCATAAAGTCTAGACAGGACATCCATTCTGATCATGCCACAGGATGGGAAAAATGTAAAAATGGAGTTCATAATTTTTGGTTTTCTATCCCTTGCCTGGGTAGGAATTTCTCCTTTTGTCATAGCTGTGAGAGGTAAAAGATCTAATTCTAATTACTTTATGGTATAATAATAATAACAACCACCACCTAACCTTTGTATAATGCTTACTATATGCCAGACACCTTATTAAGCCCTTTACAAATGTCATCCTGTTTCATCCTGGAAGATAAATACTATTATTATTACCATTTTACAAATTAGCAAATACAAATTAAGTGACCTGCTGAGAGTCACAGAGTCTATGTTTGAGGTAGGATTGGAACTCAGACCTTCCTGACTTCTGTAGTTTGGTGCTCTGCCCATTATACTACTTAGCTAGCAGGACATCCATCATTCAGTTCCAACATCTATTGTGAGAAATGTTATCCTACACTGGCCTAAAACGCAATTCCTCTCACCCCAATTTCAAGTTTCCCCAGAAACTTTCCTTTAACAGGGAACTTTTCTCAAGGTAAATGATGTTCTGGAGCTTATACTTGCTGAATTCAATTGTTTCTGAGCCTTCTTTATCATAAGACACATCTATCAGTGGATAGATTGCCAGAAAAAAGCCAGGTTCAAATCTGACCTGAGATGCTCCCTAGCTGTGTGACAAGTCCCTTAACCTCTGTTTGCCTCAATCCACTGAAGAAGAAAATGGCAAACTTCCCATAAAGTGGGGAATGGCTGGATAAGTTATGGTATGAGAATGTAATGGAATATTAGTGTGCTATTAGAAAATGATGAGCAGGCTGACTTCAGGAAAGCCTGGAAATAGTTACATGAACTGATGCTGAGGAAAAGAGGCAAAAGCAAGACAACGTTGTACACAGTAACAAAATTACGTGATGCTCTTTTCAACAATGAGTTGATTTAAGGCAATTCCAATATGATTCCAAAGTGATGGAGAGAGCAACCAGAGAGAGACTGGGGGGGGGGGGGGGGGGGGGGGGGGGGGGGGGGGGGGGGGCGCGCTAAGTGTGGATCAAAGCTTAGTATTTTCAATTTTTTGCTGTTGTTACTTTTTTTTCTTTCGATCTGATTTTTCTTGCACAGCAAGACAAATGTGGAAGCATGTTTAGAAGAACTGCACATGTTTCATCTTTATGGGATTGCTTGCTGTCTTGGGGAGAGGGAAGAAAGAGGGAGGGAGAAAAATTTGGAATACAAGATTTTGCAAAGGTGAAAGTTGAAAACTATCTTTGTGTATTTGGGAAAATGAAATACTGTTAAAAAAAAAAAAATGATGAGTAATACTGATTTCAGAAAAGCCTGGAAAATCTAGGGGAGAGTGTGGGGCAAGTGAGGGGGGAGAGGGGGATTGGAACACAGGGTTTTGCAAAGGCTAATGTTGAAGAACTGTTCAGGCATAGGTTTTAAAAAATAAAAAGCCTTAATTAAAAAAAAAAAAAGGATGAAAAGACTTACATGAATTGATATTGAGTGAACTGAGTAGAATCAAGAGAACATTGTACACAGTAACAAAGATTATATGATATCTACTGTGATAGATTTGGCTCTTCTCAACAATGAGGTCATTCAAGGCAATTCTAAGACTTGTGAGGGAAAGAGGCATCTGGATCCAAAGAGAGAACTTTGGAGACGGAATATGGATCACAGCATAGTGTTTTCACTTTTTGTTTGTTCTTTCTTTCTCATCATTTTTTCCCTTTTGGTCCTATTTTTCTTGCACAACATGACAAATATAGAAATATTTAAAATATATCAGTTTGCTTGCTATCTTGAAGAAGGGAGAGATAAAGAAGGGAAGGAAAAAAATTTGGAACATAAAGTCTTAGTAAGAAAAAAATGCTGAAAACTATCTTTATTTGCATTTAGAAAATAAAATACTATTGAAAATTTAAAAAAAAATAACTATTAATGAGAGTTGGGATTAAACAACAAAAATTTAAAACTTCATTAGTCTATTCCACTGCTTTATTTTTTATGGGGTTTTTTAAAAACCAGAATTAAACAGTTTTGATGGCTGACATTTTCTATTTCCCCTTGATTCCCTCCTATCTTTTTGATTCTACTTTAGATATTCTATCTTTTATTCTTCCTAGTCAATTTTCTCATTAAGTGGGCTGGCTCTCTAAACTCTCTAAACTACAACATGTTTTTCATTTCATCTGAATTCTTTCAGAACCTGAAATAGGTATCAAATTGAACACATACAACATTCAATTTACTGTGACAAATACACAAATACACAAAATTTTGTAGGGAAGTGATGAGTAAAATCCTTACATTGTTTCAATGAGGTTGCCAACTCTGTGCTGGTAAGCTCTTCGGTGCAGGCAGTTGCGTGTATGGAACATGTCATACAGATTTCCAACTTCCTAGAGAATTGTGAAACAAACTTAATTTGTATTGTACAAGTATGAGAAGCAGAAAAGGGATTAAGACAGGCATAAATAATGTGCATAAGCTTACACAAGATCACAGAATTGATCTAGTTTAACACCTTCATTTAAAATGACTGATCGAAAGTCACAAGGGATGCAGCAAAAAACGAATTTAAACCTGCATGCTTTTCTTTTTCTACCACACAATGAATAATGTATACACCATCCAAGTACCCCTAATAAAAGGATGATAGATCTGTGACATTCATTGGCTTGCTCTTAACTTTTTAATACTTCTCCACCAAGTTGACCTAAATACTGCTAATATCATAAAATAATATTTAAATATTTGTTTCAAGGTTTTATTTTTTAATGTAATTCCACATAAGTTAAGCAAATTCAAACAGATATTTATACATAGAGATATGCGTGTTTATGTCACAAAGGCAAATTAAACAGTTATGTATGTGATTTTTCCCTTTTGGCATCCCAAATAAATTCAGAAAGGTGACAATAATCATGCATTAACAAAAGCTGCGAATGCTTTCCAACATTTTACTAATTTTATAAGAGCCTTTAGCAATGCTAAACAAAAGAAAAGATGACTGAAAATGCTTACCAAAAGCTATGCTATTCCCCCAATTCTCAATTTGTAATTAGGAACAAGAGAATCCCTTTCTTGACTATTTTTTTCTCAAACACTTTACCTTGTCTCTGGTGCAAATATGTTTCTTATTGTCTACTTCACATACACGGGCAAACTTAATAAAACGCTTATGGTCAAAGTTATTTGGAATTCCAAGATGGTGGCAATCCCTAAAAAGATTCCAAGAAATGGAGGTGAAAAAAGTCAGTAGGAAATGTGTACCTTAGACAATAGCAATGAAACTACTCATCAAAGTATGACAGCAACTTGTGAAATTTTCAACGTGTACCTGGCAAAATAATCCCATTTATCCACATCAATGCCATTGCGCTTATTAGCCACTATCTCATAAAGAAAGTTTTTCTCTTCAGGTCGCCCTTTATACGGCCACTGGAAAAAAACCCAGGGAAAAGCAAATTTAGTCATAATCATGGATTAATGTTCATTGATTCATTCATTACTTTTCAGATATGGTAGCACAGCAAGTTTACAAAAGAGAATTATTTACACAAGAACCTTTTCTGTTTATGTTGCCAAGTCTTAAAACCCATGAAAAGCCTTTTACACACAAGTTCATTCTTTCCCCAACATTACCACTTCTTAATCATCCTGTGAATAATGAGCACTGATAGCCCCAACTATGAGTGAAACTAGTCATTATTACCCACAGGAACCATGGTACTGAAAACTATGGAAGCAAATACACCAAACTCCTAAGACCAATCATTAGCTAGGCTACATTTCTAGGGAATGTATTAGAACAATTAAATACCTGTCAAACCTAAAGATTTACTTCTAGTCAATCATATGGTACTATTAGAAAAGAATTTCTTAACCTTTTGGACATTATGGATCTCTCTGGAAGTCTGAAGACATTAAGGATTTCTTTTCAGAATTAACAGTTTTAAATGTGTAAAATAAAACATAGCATATGGAATTATAAAGGAAATAATTTTATTGAAATATTGAAAATTGAAATATAATTATCCAAACACTAAAAAGTCCATGGACTTCAGATTAAGAAATTTCCATGTGCACTAAGGGGGTAAAGAATTTAGAAACAATATCTACAGATTATGAAATTTTCCATAAGCAGAAAACTGAGATTGGCAGGGAAAGAACAGATAATACAGATGCTATTTTTAATATATTTGATTAAAGGTAGGGAATTTAGGAGGAAAAAAAAAGACAAGAAAATCCAAGTAAGCTTATTCTTCTCATGAAAAGCCAATAAAAGCATACCTTCTTTTTGACTCAGAAACACCATAAGAGGATTTATATCCAGTGACATCAATAGGAAAAGATCCTATATGCACAAAAACATTTGGAGCAAACTTTCTTTAGTAGGAAAGAAATGGAAGGAAAATGGATGTCCACCAAATGGGGAATGGCGCTATGGTGTGTGAATGTAACAGAACTGTTGTTCAGCCATCTCTGATCTTTGGTGACCCTAAGGACCACACTGTCCACGAGTTTTTCTTGGCAAAGAATGTAGAAGTTTGCCATTAGGTGACTTGCTCAGGGTCAAAGGGCTAATTCATGTCCAAGGCCATATTTGAACTCAAGTCTTCCTGACTCCAGCCTGGAATTGTACCTTAAGAAATAAACAATTTAAAGATCCAAAGACACTTAAAGGAACAAACGAATCAACAGGAACACAAACGAGCAGAGTAAACAGAACCAAGGGAACAATTTAAACAATGCCAACAAAAATGTAAATCACTGAAATGCTTCAGAAGGCTGACTGATTGTGACTTGCCTCCGAGAGGCAGTGAACTCTATCTGTGCTTCATCAGAAGCACACATTTTCATATACAGCAAATGCTAGTTTTGGTTTACTTAACTGTACTCATTTGTTAAAAGTGAAGGTTCCAAGGAGCATGGAAATGAATAGGAAGCAACAATGATGGAAACAAAAATCAATAAAACATTTAAAAAGAAATGGCACTCATTGGTAGATACTGAACATTGACAGAAACTGGACCAAGGGTGGCCAAGAATAATGCTATGTGAACAGTTGCCAAAGACTCCTATCAAAAATAAATTGAAGATGAGTATTAAGAGGCTGGAGGAAACTCAGGGATGCATCTGATTTTAAAAGGACACCTTAGAAGAGACCAGGTCAAATAAGTGAAGAGGAATATAAAAAGATGACATGATATGCTATTTGAAGATTAATCTCAGTGCCTTTCAACATGTTAAGAGCAAAGGAGGAACAAGAAAGGGATAAAGTCAATGAATGCCTGAGAAATGGAATAATGAAAACTGAAAATACAAAGAGGACATATCTGTCCAATTTTGCTTCTACTGTCCTTGCTGAAGAGCATGATCTTTAAACAGGATACTGCAGTTACCAAGCTTGTAAGAGTAAGATGCTTTACTCTTAAAGCTGAAGTACTCCACAAATGCCAGCAATTTCTATTAAATGTCACCACACTGAATTAATCTATAGACCACTTAGACCAGGAGAACTACATCTGAGAGTTATATAAAAATTTTGTAATGTGGCTGCTGAACCCATTTATGAAATTTAAACAACTATGGAAACTGAAAGGAATTTCAAAATGATGGTGGGTAAATGATGCAATTTTGAAAAAGAAGTAAGCAGGTTATTCAAATTCTAGTCTGGTGAGTCTAAGATTAATTTCTAGAAACAAGATTATTATTATTATTATTATTTTTTTTTATTTAATACAGGTTATATGCATGGATAACTTTACAGAATTGACAATTGCCAAACCTTTTGTTCCAATTTTTCACCTCTTACCCCCCCCCACCCCCTCCCCTAGATGGCAGGATGACCAGTAGATGTTAAATACATTAAAATATAAATTAGATACACAATAAGTATACATGACCAAAACGTTATTTTGCTGTACAAAAAGAATCAGACTCTGAAATATTGTACAATTAGCTTGTGAAGGAAATCAAAAATGCAGGTGGGCATAAATATAGGGATTGGGAATTCAATGTAATGGTTCTTAGTCATCTCCCAGAGTTCTTTCGCTGGGCATAGCTGGTTCAGTTCATTACTGCTCCATTGGAAATGATTTGGTTGATCTCGTTGCTGAGGATGGCCTGATCCATCAGAACTGGTCATCATATAGTATTGTTGTTGAAGTACATAATGATCTCCTGGTGCTGCTCATTTCACTCAGCATCAGTTCATGTAAGTCTCTCCAGGCCTTTCTGAAATCATCCTGTTGGTCATTTCTTATAGAACAGTAATATTCCATAATATTCATATACCACAATTTATTCAGCCATTCTCCAACTGATGGACATCCATTCAGAAACAAGATTATTAAAAGGAAGTGATGAGAAACATGAACTAAATTGCATTCATAAAAAAAAAAAAAAAAAAACCCTGCATTTTAGCCAGACCAATTTATTTTTTTTTTGATGGTGATGTAATATGATTTTGTGGTCCCTTGATTTTAGGGGGGGCTTCTGTTCTGGCAATAAGAAGATCTAGATTCACTGACTGGCAATAAGTCAGTGATTCTAGATCTTCTGGTTTTGCAATCTGCCTCAGGAAATTCCTACACCCAATCTGTCTGATTCTGAATAGACTACTCCTTGATTCATTGCTGACTGATAATTTAGTCAGTGATAATTTGGTCAATGAGAACTAAATTCTGGAGACCAATCCTTAGTCCTACCCATGGGCCATAGAAATATAAATGTGTTTCTTTGCTTCTGTTTCTCTGTAGAATTCCCTTAGAATTTAGTCTGCTTGTAATGGCATTACAATTACAATAAAATTTTGCCCCTTGGGGTAAGAGGTGAAAAATTGGAACAAGAGGTTTGGCAATTGTTAATGCTGTAAAGTTATCCATGCATATAACCTGTAAATAAAAGGCTATTAAATAAAAAATAAAATAAAATAAAATTTGCCCCTTGACTTGGAATGGGTTCAAGCCTGCAAATTTTTTTGAGATACCTCATGACACTAGTCTGTGACTCCAAACTTTTGGTGTCCCTTCCCAAGTTCAACAATAGTATTACTACATAAACCAACCAATGGCTGTTCATAGATATAGAGTACTTGGATTTTAGGAAAATATTTGACAAAGTCTCTCAAAATATTCTTGTGTTCAGATGTGGACAAGATGACAGAACAGTAAGGTGAGAACAATTAGTCCAAGGATCACCAGTGGACTCAAGAGTTTTGACAAACAAAACACTACATAAAACACTACAAAAAAAAAAAAACACTACATAAATTAAAAAGAGAAAGAAAATTTAAAAAAAAAAAAGATCTGAGAGCTAGAAGGAACCCTGTAGTAGAACTAATCTGGGGCTCTGAAGAATAAAAACTCCTTTTATGGCCCCAAAACCTAATCTATTATGTATATAATTAAGTGTTCCTTCAAAAGAGATCCATGTAAGAATTTTTACTTTAAATAAAAGTTTTATAGTTGCAGTTTTCAAATTACTATATAGCTGGATCTAAATAATCAATTACAATTTGGGGGGCTTCTAAACTATAAATGCACTTCTTAAAAACTGGTAAAATTTACAGAAAAGAAAATATAGTCCCTCATTTGAGAAATTAGGCAATTCAAACTAACTAGCTAACTCACCGAAGAACTCACTTCTGTTGACTCAAGAGGTCCTGCAATTTGTTCTTTGATAAAACATATATCTTCTTCTGGAACAAGTCCATATTTCTTCATTACATTTTCAATTCCATTGGCATTAACCAGGTACTCAAACATCTTGACTGAACCCATTTCATGCTGGAAAAAATAAGAAAAGAAACCAAATCAGTACATCTGATCTGTAAAAATTAAGATGATCTAGTACTATTTATTTATCCATTCTAATTATAACTAATTGATTTTGTCCCATAACTGCCTAACTCATGGTCCTTTATCTCTGAACTTAGTTTAGAAATTCTGTTAGCCTTTAAGTTTGGAAATTCAGTTTTCTAGCTAATTATTTTTCTACTCTTGCCTCAAGGAATTCTGCTACCTGTAGGGATTGTGGGTGGACACCAAGAAATATGGTCAAATATTTTTACACCACCAAGCTATCCTTCAAGGATGTCTTGTTGCTAGTCTGGTCCACTATCTTTAACCTTGCAATTGGATTGGAAAAAACGAGTATCTATCTCTTAGTCCTAATTCCAAGCAATCATATTGTTCCCCATACCTCAGCAATGTAACTGATCATACTGTCCTTCACTCCATGATGTTAATAACCCTATAAGCAAATTTTTCCCTCATCTACCCTGTTCTATTCTTTGTTCTAGTATTTTAAAAAAATTTATTTGCAAGGCAATCAGGATTAAGTGCCCAGGATCACACAGTAAATTTGAGCATCTGAGGCCCAATTTGAACTCAGGTCCTGACTCCAATGCCGATGCTCTATCCTCCCTGTTCTAATATTATTAAAAAAAATAAATAAATAAATAAAAAAAAGGGTGAGTTTCCATCATGGGGTCTTTGGCTTAACAAAGACAGCCATTGACCCATTCCACTGTCAGATGTTGTTCAGTTCTTTAGTTATCTGACTTTTTGTGACCCCATTTGGGGTTTTCTTGGCAGAGATAATGGAGAGATTTGCCATTTCCTTCTCCAGCTCACTTTGCAGATGAGGAAACTGAGGCAAGCAGGGGTCAATAACTCGCCTAGGGTCACAGAGACCAGATCTGAAGGCCGGCACTTTATCCACTGGCCACCCAGCTGCCTCCCTACTGACACGTAGCCCTCCTGTTAATAAAATGTTATCTTACTCGGAGAATACACCTTGACCTGCTTGTACTGAATTTCACTTGTGACAGACTGCTGATCATGACTGAAACGATCCTTGGTTTCGTTTCAGGGTTTACCAAGCCCTGTATTACTCAACATGTTACCTCCTTAAATGCAACTACCGGTTTATCCAACTTTTATGAGTCCACAAAATTCCCCATAAGCCACTCAGACTTGGTGACTGAGGGAGTGTCTTTCCCTCAGGCACCAACTCTTAAGCCACCAGGCCTTCCCAACAGAATTCATCCCTAGACCATGGCCATCTAGGCCATCCGTGAACAAGACCCAGAGCCTCAGCTCTGTCCTTTCCTGTGCTCAGGGGTAATCATCAAATCGACCCCTTTGCTCAAGCTGGGACACCGTTGGCCTTGCTACTGGGAAGGGTGGGATAACTGCCTGCCCATACCCAGGAGGAACTGGCTCTTTCCCTGGACTCCCAACCTGAGGACTCACAGGGGGTTGCTGCACTACATCTAGGACTCCCTTCCCAAGGCTGATCTAAATTCTGTGATTCAGAATCTAAGGCTACCTAGAAGAAAACCTCCTTTCCCTACTATCCCAGCTACTCCTGCCCTTCAAAGTTTTTTACTTCCTAGTCTGTCTCCTAGAATTTCTGTTCTACCATCAACAAAGCAAGCTTCAAATTATACCTCCTCCTTCCAAACTTGTTTCATCTCCCTGCAACCATAGGTCTCCTTGAAAACAAAACAAAATAAAACAAAACAAGACATCCTTGGTCAGTCCCCCCAGTACCAAAGTGCTTTCTCTTATGTTTACTACCTTGTAATTTTGGACAAATCACAACCTCCCTGGCCTTCAATTTGCTCATCTAGAAAATGACAGGGTAAGAGATTGATGACCTCTTGAGTTTGCTTTCAGCTCTAAAACCATGATGATATGGGCTAAGAGAAGGAATAAATATACTCACTGCTTCTCACTCTGACTTAAAACATCCACCCATTCTTTCCCCCAACAATCAATAATCTCTCTCCTTTTTGAGTAATACCACCATCTACACCATCCTAACCAGACCCTGGTGGCAACTATCTACCAGAAAGAAGCCAAGGGGTTTTCTTCCTTTTCTCAAGGAGTTCAGTACTTGGCTCACAATTTTCTTTGAAAGATGTTGCCATTCTTATATTTTCAAAGTTTAATACACATACTCATGCCCCCACAAATACCCAGACTAGACAATGTAGGTAACCATCTCCTTAATTAATAAGCATCAAACACCTATTCATCTTACAGGGATTGTGCAAAGTACCAGGGACAGAAATCCAATAGGGAATTAATCTAAAGGGAATCAAAATGTTTATTTTATCAAAATGTTACAAAATTCATGGACCCCAAACAAAGAATCTTTAATCTAGTGCCTCTACTGTCTAATCTTTCTTGCTCTAACCAGTGTATCATCCTGTTCTGGCTTTATTTTTCTCCTTTTTCAATTTTGATGATACAGTTAATCCTTAATTTCACACTGTCCTCTATGCCAGAGTTCCAAATCCTTTTCCTTTGTCCTACAATTACTCATTCAGCCAGGGCCCAATCCCCAGCTCTGAATTACTCTTAGCTCTTATTTTGTTACTGAAAGCTGCTAGATGAAGTCATACAAATATAGAATGAGTTTGCTACAAATTTATTTTGTCCAATTTTACTTCACACTTCATGACTCTAAAGCAATCTTTATAATCTTGCTTAATTGACCCCCACAGCATCTGTGTTAAACTTTTTCTCTCACTTTACTCTTTTTTGGAGAAAACTTTTTTCACCTTGAAAATCATCTCTCATTAGCTTCCTTTTAGCTCTAGTCTAAGAAGAAAAAAATGGGTCTTTCCTTTTCTCAATACCAAATTCTTTTACTTGTGTCCTTAATTCCCTCCCCTCCCAAATCCTCCAGGAGTTTGCCTCTTCTATCTCATACTTATAAGATACCTGCCTTAACCACATAAACACACATCCCTTTAATCTTTCTTTACCACTAACTCCTTCTCAGTTGCCTACAAACCTGTTCAAACATACACAAACACTTTAAACAATCAAACACTAAATCTCTTGATTAATCTCCCCCTCCAGCTATTTACTCAACTTTTTCTTTCATCACCTAATTCCTACCAAAAAAAAAATTATATATTCTGATCTCTAACTTTTCAGCACTGAAACGGCTCTCTTCAAAGTTACCAATGAGTTTTTAATTGCACAATTACCACTGCATTCACGAATCATCCTTATTAATAATCCTTCTTCAACTCTTGCTCTCATGGAGGAAGCTTAGGATTCTCAAAGCCCATACAAATTAAATCTAACCCTTGGGACTGGAAGTCTAGCAAATTTAAAATGCTTTGGGCACAGGTCTAAGCAATGGTCTTTGGATGATCACCAGCCTAGCTAAGTATGGAAAGATTTTTTTTAAATCACATATTACCATCTACTAATGCATGAAGTGAACATTTGCAGAGATAGGAAACAGACATATTTTAAATCCCAGGTCTTATATTGTGGGTTGCAAACCCATCTGGTAACTGAATGTGGAGATTGCAAAATTATGATTTATTGTCAATAGATGCTTGATGTGTATAGCTATTTTATATCCAATATACACGGGGTCACATAAAAATTGCTGGGGCAAAAAGGGACTGAGAGTGAAAAAGATTTAAGAAGCCTTGTCTTAAATCAAAGTCATCACAGTTCTTTTGAAATAATAAACACCACTACCCAGCGACTGAGTTAGGGCAAGGAATTTAACTGCATAGTTAACTATCCAATTTAGCTGGACAAAGGAATTTAACAAGGAAGTAAATCTTAGTTTACTAAATTATAAAGTAGAGGTTGATAATACTTACTCTACCTTTCAAGAATTGCAGCAATTTCAGAGGGATTTCTCATAGTTTGTTTTTCAATTCAACTAAAAAGATATTTCCTAAGCAACTATACTGTGCAAGGTATGGTGCTAGACTATTGTGATAAAAAAATTTGAATATGATCCAGTATCTACCTTGAGGGAGTTTAAATTCTAACTGTGATTTAATTTTGGCAGGTAGAAATATTTCTCTCCCTTAATTTTTTCCCTAACTTTTGACTCTAAGTAATGGGTATTTTCATTATCTAGTGCACCTAAGATTTTTTGCCAGCACACTTTTTTTTATTAAGAACATTATACCTATGACTAAGATGTGGATTGTTTAGTAAAACAATGAAAACATAAGTGATTTCTATAAAAGAGGTTGAAAAGAGAATATTCTGTTGCTAGTGGAGCTGATGTGGGATTCTTGTCCAAGGAAATAAAAAACTGTCAGATATTCATTTTGCAATTGGTTAGAAGAATTTAGAGAGTTTACACTTAATATTGATAACTCTCAAATATAAGAAGGAAATCAATTTGTTACAGTTAAGTCATTGTGACTGTTCAATCATTTCAGTTGCATCCAACGCTTCACAACTCCCATCAGGGGTTTTCTTGGAATAAATACTGGAGTGGTTAAAAAAAAAAAAGAAAAAAAAAGAAATAATAAACACCAAAATCCATCAACTTCTCCAAGTTTACTAATACAATAGCAACAGTTACAATTAACATAGCACTTTAAAGGTTTGCAAAGTACTTTATAAATATTATCTGATTTTATTTTCTCAATAAACTGGGAAGTAAGTACTACTATTTTCATAGATGCGAAATATGAGGTAGTTATGTGACTTGTCCAAAATCACACAGCTACTAAGTCTCTGATACTGGATCAGAACTCAGGTCTTTACCTAGCTATAAATGGACCAATCTGGGCATGGCATTTGGGTTATTCAGGTTCATCATCTGTAGAAAGGAGAGAATATTTCAACTATGTCCCTGTCTACCTCACAAAGCTGTCCTGAGGAAAGCAGCTTGTAAACTTGAATAAAGATGCTAGAGAAATGTGCACTGTAATACAAGTTAGTGATGTCACATCTGTCTTACTAGATTTTAATTCTATAATCAAAGAATCCTAGAGTTAGAATAAAAGGCCTCAGAGGACACCTAACCTAGGCCAAAGTCAAAACATCCTCTGTTCCATGACCGACAAATCTACCATAAGCAGAACATTTCCTGTGGGTAAGAGAACAACTCCAACTGTTAAGTCATTTTCCCTTATATCAAAGTGAAATCTGCTTTCCTATTTCTCCCCTTTGCTTTTAGTTGATCTGCCTTTTGGAGTAAAGCATAAAAATTTAATCTCTTTTTTCTATGACATTTAGTTTTACATTTTTCCCTAGAAATGATTTACATGTAGATTTTCTTTTTATCCAGCATGTCAAATTTTAAAACGAACTGCTTCAAAGTTCTATGTTCCAAAACATCTAGAAAGCATCCAATTATAAAAAGTCAATACACTTTGACTCAGAGGTACCTATTGCTAAGCTGCCCTTCAAGGAAGTCATTAACAAAAAGAAAGGCCTCAAATACAATATTAATAGCAATACTTTTAAAGATAGCAAAAAAATGGAAACAAAATAGATACTTATCAAATTAGAAACAGCTAAACAAGCTATATGGAACATAACTGTCATGGAATATTTCTGGGTTATAAGAAATGAAAAATATGATGACTGCAAAGAAGTATAGGAAGACACAGGAATTAACGAAAAGTGAAGGAAACAGAACCAGGAAAACAACATACAAAATACAAAACAATAACAAAACTGAATGGTGCAAGATGATTATTTAATTTTGCTCTTCTCCCCCCTGGCAAGATACGAAAAAATACCATTTCTCCTTTTCAGAGGTAGGAGAATCAGTACGGGATACTACCTATGTCAGACTTCTTTGTGGTGGTTATTAGTTTTTCTCAACTATTTCCCCCTTTTTTTGTTATGAGACTGTTCTCTGGGAAGAAGAGGGGGTAAAAACATTGGGAAAAATAGATAATGTAAAAACATGGCAAGCCATTTAAAAGATTATGGTAACTTTCTGTATGAAGCACAAGTTTGATCTCCAAATTAATGAACTTCTGGCCCAGATACCCATTGCATAAGGTCGCTAGACCATCTTCACTTCACTCCTGGACCCACTGCTCACTCTTTGGACTTTTTACCTCCTTTACACCTGTACTCTGTGGAAAGATGCTGCCCAGGAGGCTTGCCCTCTCCACGTTTTCCAGGTCTTCTTCATACTGTCTTCTCTCATTAGAACGAAAGGTCTTTGAGGGTAGGGACTGGCTTTTTTGCTTCTATTTGTATCCCCAGAACTTTGTGCCATGCCTGGAATATAGTAATGTACCTAATAAATGCTTTATCTATTTAGCTATATGAAAACCTGATTATATCACATACCTTCCAATCATATCCTGGGCGAGCACGGGGAATAAACCTTCCATCAAACATGTGTGAAAATGGTCCATGACCTTTAAAAAGAGAATTAAGAAACAATGGTTCACATTATTGAAAAGCACAAATTCATTTCTTCTTCATTCAAACTTAATTCATTTCTATTCTTCAGAAGATCCACAGCCTCAACAATATACTACAACTTTACCAATTGATGGGTATCTCCTCAATTTTCAATTCTTTGCCACCCCAAAAAGAGTTACTATAAATATTTTTGTACATACAGATTATTTTCCTTTTCTTTGATTTCTTAGGAATATAGAATGAGCCAATAGAATAATCCAGTGATGCTGGATTAGAGTATGTACTTTTAAAGTTTTAAATCCCTTTGGACATAATTACAAATTATTCTCCAGAATGGCTGCACCAGTTCACAACTCCACCAGTGTACCTATTTTCCCACATCCTTTCTAGCATTTATCATTTTCTTTTCTGTTTACTAACCAATCTGATTGGTATGAGGTGGTAACTCTGAGTTGTTTTAATTTACACTTCTCCAATTATTTAGTGATTTCGAGGCATTTTTTTTTTTCATATGACTCCTGATCACTTTGATTTCTTCTAAAAACTGCCTGTTCATATCCTTTGGCTATTTATCATAACGATTTGTGCTCTTATAAATTTGACTTAGTTCTCTGTATATTTGAGAAATAAGGAAGGGCCAAGTTTCTAATGGTAAACTCTTCCAAATTTACCTAAGTTGGTCAATGGTCTATGAACTGCAAGAGACACTTTTTTCCTATCATCTAAGCTAAATAGATAAATAGATACAGGAAAGAGAATAAGCTAGTTCCTTTCCCAGAGAACTAGATTTCCTCTTAAGTTAGATATCTATAATCCCTTCTAGGTCTAGTGATTATCTAGTTTCACAAATAGCTACAAAAATATTTTAGATTGCCAACAGAGCTATTTTACAGTCCCAGGGGCTGTTTTTTAGCTTTATACCCACATGGATAGTGGAATTGAGAAATCCTGCTCTCTCCCCAATCTGAGAATCTTCTGTTAAAAAAAATCTCGGGTATTCTAAACATGAGAAAGATGGATTCAAGAAGGCAAAGGATTAAACTATCTACTGAGATATAAGTGATTAGAAAACTTTCATAATCAGTCTTTAATATAACATACTGTAACAGAAATGCTCAACTGAGGCAATAGGACTTGGCAATACATATAACGTATTCTGGAATTACAGAGAAAAACAGTGACATTTTGTGTGTTGATAGTCACTGGGGTATTATAAAGAGAACTTAGGATTTCTGTTATACATTACACTTCTCAGTTGGTTGGTTTTTTAAAATAAAAAGAACAATATATCCCCCAATACTTATATAAATCATGTTTTTACACATTAAAGTCCTTTGGCTCCTTGAACATGTTTACCTAGATCATGACAAAGCCCAGCAATCTGAACACACAGCATATCCCGCTCAGTTATTTGTAGTTCAGGCTGCTTTTCATGCAGTGCATGGACCAGACATCCTGCTAGATACCCGACACTGTGAAGCAAGAAGAAAATAAAATTTCATTTTAGAAGATATACTCTATTTCTTCAATCAAGAATGTACCATTTCTAATTAATTCCATGTGTTTTTTGACCTCTCCTACATACCACTGTGGCCGTCAAAGACCTTAAGTAATCAGGAGGATGTTCCTTATTTCAAATTACTTTTCTTTTCAAGTCCCAAAGATCAGTTATCCAACCTGTAATATTTGTTTATATTTCTGTAGAGCAGAGGTTCTTATTCTCAGCTCCTTGAACTTTTTAAACTTGCTTTAAAAAACAAAAAATAATAATAGTTCACTACAACTGTTTTTTTGAGGTATTATAAATTTTATAAATTTTTTATAAATTTAAAAAATATTCTTTTGAGGAACCTACAGGCTTCACCACACTGACAAAGGAATCTATAAAACGCAAAAAAAAAAAAAAAAAGTTAAAATAATTCTGTTTCAAAGTAATCTTAAAATTCTAGTCACCTTTGATTATCTAAGTAGAATAGAGCATATTATAAGGTTAATCCCATCAAGAGCACTTTTATGTGTAATTTTTTTGTACTCACAATTCAATATAGGTTATATGTAATTTTCTAGCAATTCACAAGGCACCATGTAACAAATTTATATTGGAAAGAACTGTCTCTAAAGATAAACTGGAAACTACACTTCCTGCCATTCAGGAACATTTCCTCCATATTTCGGGAAAAAAAAAAAGACAAATTCTAATACTGTTGTTACAACTCTAATTTTGTCTTTTCAAATTCATATTTTTCCCAAAATATTGAGTAGTTTGGTTTCAAAGGCAGAAACTAACCTATGTTAGAATAAGCAGGAAAGAAAACTGAAGGACTTAATATTTATAGACTATAACATCCATAAGAAAGCTTTAAAAAAAAAAAAAAAAAAGGAACCCTGAAATACCCTGGAGATAAATTTCTAATTATTTCAACAGCCCAACTACCACACTCAGGAATATATAAGTAGGAAATAAATCACACCGTAACAACATTTAACTGTGCTAGAAAGAACCTGGTTAAATACAAAAGTTAAACAACTAAAATGGATAATCACGGTTAAACACAAGTTCTTTGTAATGGAACAACTCATTTGTAATACTTCTGTTTAGGTGCATTTTTCTCCTTACCCTAGACAATGCTCAAATCGGTTGTGTGAGCCACCTGGAAAAACATAGTAAGCACCTCCCAGCTGTTTAATATATCGAAGTCGTTGAAATTGAGGTGTGTCAATGATTCGGATAAGAAGAGGGTGAAGTTCTATATGGCCATGAACAGGATCATTAAATATCTGGAAAATGATGATTTTTACAGTTGTACATGAAAACAGTTTATGCGTTAAAAGTAACAACCCATTTAAAAAATCTCTATGTAACTGTTTCTAATCAAATCTGAAGACCATAGTTATTTAAGTATTTAAGATATTATATATGCCAACAACTCCCTCCAAGTAATATAATTACATAGTTTGGGGCTACAAATCCATTCATTATAAATCAAATTAAACAAAAAGTTCATTTGCTTCATCCTTTGGCTATATTAGTCAAGTAGTCTAATTGCATAATTTTGAACTTTTCTTTTGGATCACCTACCCCTTTCAGTAAAGTCAACACATTAAATAGTTACAAAAACCAATGTTGATCATCACCACATTATATTCAGAGAAAACATGACATTCCAGCTGAACTGATTTAAAAATACAATATAAAAGCTGCTATTGGTCTTAATGGTAACTGAAGCAGAAGGGCAGAAGAGTTGGAAATGCTGTTAAGTCATCTACAAATATAGATGTGGTTGTGATAAATAGCAGCAACAAAAGGCGTTTCTGTTTCTAGGAGATGAACATTGTCTCCTGCTGTTAGAATGTAAAGTACCTGAAGGGGGTCCATCTTGCTTACTTTTACTGGCACCCCCAGCACTGGGGATGGTGCCGACAGTCTCAGCACTCCTGCCTGTGACTTCTATGTAACCGGTACCAGAAGGGGTACTGAGGGGGCTGAGTAACTGCCTCAGTCACACAGAAAGCCAGGTCACAGGATCATGTTTCTGAGATAAGAGGAGGAGACTGAAGGCACAATTCTAAGGATTGCAACAGAGTGAGTGAGCACAGCTACATGGTGACCTGAGGTAAGTGAGGAACACGAGTGGAGTGGCTGAAGGCACATTATTTCCATGTGCCTGCTGCACAAAATTCTAATCCCAGCTTCAGCACCAGGGCTGTCCCCTAGGATCTGCAAGGTTTATGGCCTGCATCAACCAAACTAATGACTGGTTATAAAACTGATTAACAGGAACAAGAGAATGGGATCCTCACATAAACTTCCCTAATTATTCCATAAAGGCTAAGGCAAAGTCCGCAGGAGCTCATTGATTATCACCATTTCTGCAAACACTTGCCAATGACAGCTGGTAGCTATGAGTATATAGGAGCAAAAATGTCATATATGAGAATCAACGTAGCCCAATCAGTATAGCAACCTCAGCCCAGGGCCCGGACCCAGGATTCGAATTCAGGACAAATTAAGGCTCTAGGCCCCTCTTCTCCAATGTTCCTTCATGCCCTACTGCTGCCATAACTGTGAAAAATCTCCAAAATGCCAGTCTCTCAGACACTACCAGAAAACAGCTGGATTATGAAGAAACCAGAGCAGTCTCAGAGGACAACCAAACAGCACAATTACGAAGTGCTACTGTCAACCCTGAGGGCCAATAACAAATTTATCAATAGGAAGGTGTGGATCAAGGGATCTGACTCTCGGTGCTGTATGGGGAAAACTAAGGAAGGTGGAGTGGAATTTGGAATGCTGGGGGCCCAGGAGAAGTAGCAGCCACTGTTATACGGAGTTCAACAGCTAAAATGGAGAAGTCAAAGGCAATAATTAAAAGCATCAGCTGTGGAGAAGCTGGCTAAAAAGCTCTCCTGAGGCTGTACCTGGTTACCGCTGGCCCAGCCTGACCAGCAGTGACCTCACCAGCGGAGCCCTGGTCAACCATCCATCAGTGTAGCTAGAATCAGCAACAAGCAGCACCAGAAGGCAGCTCTCTTTCCTATGTGCCTCCTTTTACACATTAGACAGCTGGGAGAGGGAGAACAAGAGGAAGCGTCTCCTTTAAGCCCCTGGTTCCTAGTATATGTGGAATACAGCTTTCCCATAGTGGGGTGGAGGTAGGCCATATCTCTCCTGGGGCTAGCTGTACAACCACCTCATTAAATACTACTGTGATTAAAAAAAAAAAAAAAAAAAAAAAAAAGCTCTAGCTGGATAAACATTTGATCAATTAAAAACAAACAAACAAACAAAATAGAATTTCACATCTGTAATGTTCTGGTTAGCTTTCTGGAGGTCTTGGACCAGCCTTCATTTCAGCAGAGTAATCACCATGAGAATAGCCAGGGATAAAGTCCAAATTCTTTATTGTCTCCTTCACAGTCTGTCTCCTTGCCTGGGGCCCGGGCCAGCTTTCTGGAGGCTCTTCAGACTGGCCTTGGTTTCACTGGAGCAATGAAGGAGGACAGGCAGCCACCACAGTGGTGGGAGATGGAGTGTCTCTCCTAGGCTCCATCCAAGAGCTTGAGCTCCAGTCTCCAGTCCTTTGTCTCTAGATCTGACTCTGACCTCTTAAATATTCTATTACAATTAAATCCATTCCTCATATTGAGTATAAGCCAATCAACAGATCACTAGGGAACCATTATTTGTTGTAAGAAAAAAACTGAACTAGAGAACTATTAATGCTTAACTAGATAACCACTGTCTCATCAGTTCCACTGAGTAAACACCTTATTGTAAGAATCCTTGTTTCAAGTACACTTCTCCAGAGTTCTGGCCCATTACCCACATCCATACCATTTTGAGGGGATCTTACCTCTTCCTGTGTATAGACTAGCCAAACTTTCTTCTACCTTTCCTTTCTCTTTCAAGGACAGCTTTCCTAGCTGTTTATGATCATTGCCATTTAGGCCTTGTTTTAAAAATATTTAAAGTATTTATTAGTCTCCAATTTAACATTAAGTCTAACTATCAATTTAATATTAAATTAATAACTGGCAATTTTCAAATGCTACAGATCCATGAAGTTCCTTAGAAGAAAGTATGGTCTTAGCTTATATGCTTAAAAGCTACCTATGATAGCATCTAAGGCTTGCTTCAATACCAACTCAGGCTGGGTTTGAGAAGGATATCAAAGGATCCTATTTTTAGACCTGAAAGGGAGATTATCTGCTTCAATTCCATCATTTTATAGGTAACGAAACTGAGATCCAGAGCTGATTTTCTTCAAATCATATGGATCATACTACCATATGGGTCATACAGAAGAGAGTCAGACCTTGAATAAAGGTGACCTGACCCCAGGTTTAGCACTCCTTCTACTGCATTGCTGATCTCCCTTGGGGGATGTTAGTGATAGGTTTGAAATGACAGGGAGCCAAAAAAAAAGAAACATTCTATGATCTCAAAAATATAATTTTAAAAATGGTATATTAAGTCTCCACTCTTTTTTTTTTTCAACATGGAAACTAACAGATACCTGAAAATTTTTCCCATTGTTTAAAAAAACATTTACTTTAAAAGCTGCCTCCTCAGTTAGCTTTGCTAATAATGTTCACTGAATTTGGATTGTGCTGAGGTAACTGGGGCCAAGTGATTTGCCCAGCGTCACACAGCTAGGAAGGGTTAAATGTCCGAGTCCAAACTTGAACTCAGGTCCTCCTGACTTCAGGATTGGTGCTCTATCCACTGCTGCCCCTTCAAATATAAAATGGATAAAAGAAAACAAAGACCTTGCAAATAGAGAATAATATTAGGATCTAACAATTAAAAAATAACTCCCACTTACCTTCATTGTCTCTTCATGGTCTTGATTCAGTTGACTGATACAATCCAGCAGTTTCTGTCTTTCTTCTAAAGAACTGGGAAAGTCACAATTTATTTAATAAAGTGTGATATTTAAGACAACTTTTTAAAAATCAGGTCAATTTTTACCTACAAAGAACCATTAGTAATTTTTTATTTACTTCAATAAATCTCCCAAGCAAATAAGTTTCCAGGCATACTCACAGCATATCCGCCTGGTTGGTCTTTTCAGCCATCTGAAAGCTAGACTGACAAAATGCTGTATTTCCTTTGTCCCCTAATGGACATTTGCTGTTCAGTCGTTTTCCAATTGGATCTGACTCTTCATGACCCTATATGTGGAATGGTAGGCCTCCAGCTCAGTTTACAGATGAGCAAACAGAGGTAGGGAGGGCTAAGTAACTTGCTCAAGAGTCACACAGCTAGTACATATCTGAGGCCAGATTTGTCTTCAGGAAAATGAGTCTTCCAGACTCCAACCCAGACACTCTAGTGACTGCATCACCCAGCTGCCGCCTGAAGCATTTAGTTCACAATAAATATCAGCTGACTATGTTGTTGGGAGTCTTTCCCAATCAGTATGACTTACACACAACTCAGCATTAAGGAGTAAGGCAGAGTCAGAGCTGGGATTTAGACTCTCTAATTATATAAAGACTAAGCGTGGTCTACTTATCAGGTTTGGCCCCTCTTACTATCTGTCGTAATGAGATTTCTAAAAAAAGAAAAATAATAATAATAATATATATGTATGTGTATATATATATATATATATATACACACACACACATATACACACACACATATATATATAATATATATGTATATATTATATATATATACACACACATATATATATAATATACATGTATATATTATATATATATACACACACATATACACACACACATATATATATAATATATATGTATATATATATATATATTAATGTATTTAGATTTGTTGGAACTTCCTTACTTTCCAAGGGACTTTTGACTTGACTTGTGAGTGAGATTGCAGCTGACATGCTGAAGCTGAAGTGATCAATGTTAACAATCCCTGCACCTATCACTGCCAAGTGAGTCAAACCAAGTGCCTTCCTTCTGCTCTTGGCTACAGTAACTGATCCTGAGCCTGGCTGAACAATCACAAGGCCCAAAAACTCTAATAACTCGGAAACTGTACAAGATCCCAAGAATGGTCTAGCCATTTGTGGTTTTCATGTTTAAAAACCCTACCTCTAGGAAGAAATTTGTGACCAAAGATGAACTAGAGATCATTATTGATCACAAAATAGAAAATTTTGATTACATCAAATTAAAAAGCTTCTGTACAAACAAAACTAATGCAAACAAGATTAGGAGGGAAGCAACAAACTGGGAAAACATCTTCACAGTTAAAGGTTCTGATAAAGACCTCATTTCCAAAATATATAGAGAATTGACTCTAATTTATAAGAAACCAAGCCATTCTCCAATTGATAAATGGCCAAAGGATATGAACAGACAATTTTCAGATGATGAAATTGAAACTATTACCACCCATATGAAAGAGTGTTCCAAATCACTATTGATCAGAGAAATGCAAATTAAGACAACTCTGAGATACCACTACACACCTGTCAGATTGGCCAGAATGACAGGGAAAGATAATGCAGAATGTTGGAGGGGATGTGGGAAAACAGGGACACTGATACATTGTTGGTGGAGTTGTGAATGAATCCAACCATTCTGGAGAGCAATCTGGAATTATGACCCAAAAATTATCAAACTATGCATACCCTTTGATCCAGCGGTGCCACTACTGGGCTTCTACCCCAAAGAGATACTAAAGAAGGGAAAGGGACCTGTATGTGTAAGAATGTTTGTGGCAGCCCTCTTTGTAGTGGCTAGAAACTGGAAAATGAATGGATGCCCATCAGTTGGAGAATGGTTGAGTAAATTGTGGTATAT
Source organism: Sarcophilus harrisii (assembly GCF_902635505.1). Lineage (NCBI taxonomy): Eukaryota > Metazoa > Chordata > Mammalia > Dasyuromorphia > Dasyuridae > Sarcophilus > Sarcophilus harrisii. The sequence goes on from NC_045427.1 coordinate 423,753,448, forward strand.
GAATGTTATGGAATATTATTGCTCTGTAAACAATAACCAGCAGGATGAATACAGAGAGGATTGGCGAGACTTACATGAACTGATGCTGAGTGAAATGAGCAGAACCAGGAGATCATTATATACTTCAACAACGATACTGTATGAAGATGTAATCTGATGGAAGTGGATTTCTTTGACAAAGAGACCTAACTCAGTTTTAATTGATCAAGGATGGACAGAAGCAGCTACACCCAAAGAAAGAACACTGGGAAATGAATGTAAACTGTTTGCATTTTTGTTTTTCTTCCCAGGTTATTTTTACCTTGTGAATCCAATTCTCCCTGAGCAACAAGAGAACTGTTTGGTTCTGCACACATATATTGTATCTAGGATATATTGCGACATATTCAACATATGTAGGACTGCTTGCCATCTAGGGGAGGGGGGTGGAGGGAGAGAGGGGAAAAATCAGAACAGAAATGACTGCAAGGGATAATGTTGTAAAAAATTACTCTGGCATGGGTTCTGTCAATAAAAAGTTATTATAATAAATTTAAAAAAAAAAAAAAAAACAACCCTACCTCTGCTGTAAATAGGCGAGCCCTCCCCCCACAACCCCTTAGGAATGTGGACTTTGCTTGTAAGCTGTTTCCCTCCCTTCGAAATTAGATTTCAGCCTCTTCTGTGTCTAGTCTGCTTTGCTTGGCTCTAGCCATCCAGGTAAGAGGCCGGTTCAATCTAGTTGACATAACAGAGTGTTTAAACAATAATGGATAAGGATCAGCACTTGTCACAAAAAGAAGTCTCTTTTGGACTGGTTCTGCTGGAGAGAACTTCTCTCGCTCAGGCAGATCAGGATTGGCTCCGAGACCGAATCCAAACTATTTGGAGGGGGGAAAGGTGCTCTATACAGGATTGGATGGATGGGATGAGATGACTGAGAAGTTGATAGGATGGATGGGACTGAGAAGTTAAAAGACCCTCATTGAGAGTTGGATTTGTTCAGTCATTACAGACTCTTTGTGACCCCATTTCAGGTTTTCTTGACAAAAGTACTGGAAGGATTTGCCCCTTTCTTCTCCAGCTCATTCTACAGATGAGGTAACTTTAAGTGCGTTGCCTAGGATCACAGCTAGTAAGTGACTGAGGCACTTTGACCTCAGGAAAATAAATCTTCCTGACTCTAAGTCCCACTCTACTACTTAGTTATCCCCCAATATTTTTTTTTTCCATGATCCATACGGGGATCAAACCCTTGACAATGCTGTAGACAACTGAGCTAACCAGCCATAGCTCAAGGTCAGAGGCAGGGCACAAACCTAGATTTTCCTGATTGGTTTTTTCCTTTTCTTGCTTTCTCTTTTTTTTTCCTGCTGCTGCTGCTTTTTAAAAAAATATTTTTTTCAGCAGTTATTGAAAAGAAGAATTTACTACAGACTACTTTATGTCTGATAATAATATCACCATCTCATGTTTCTACCACATTTTAAGTTACAAAGTACTTTCCTTCCAATATAACAACCCAGTGGAAGTAACTAACACAATTATCACCTGACTCTGAGAAAGATAAACTGTTTTGCAACAGGGTCATATAGCTAGTGTCAAAGGCTGGATTCAAATCTAGATCTCTATTTTCACACATTTTCCCCCCTCTATCTGCTCTGACCATTTTAGCACCAGAAACCAAACTATTTATGAAGGACTAATTACAGAGACTATTGATAAGATAATGATTAACCAGTTTTAATCTGATAATTCTAACGCTCCAAAGAGTAACCATTCCATTAGACTCTAGTGTAAAATATTAGCAATGGGGGAAAAAAAAACAGTTTTTACAGAAAAATAAACTGCGGTCCAGAGAGGGCTCTCTCGGTTCTCAGTTCCTTCCTGTCTGACTGTTCTTCAACAAAGCAGTTAATAAACTCCATTTCTTATAGCTTTAAAGTTTTCTTATACTTTATTCACTTCCACATATTCTTCTATCTAGTGACACTGGACTCCTTTTTTTGTTCCTGGAACAAAACACTTCCATTTTCCTGACTCAGGGAATTTTCATGGGCTGTGTCCCATACGTGGAATTTTCTTGCCTTCAGGGGGTTCCTTTAAGGCTCAGCTCAAATGTCACTTTTTAAAAGAAGCTTTTCCCAAGGACCCTTAATTAGTGCCTGCCTTCAATTCCCTCCAATTTAACCACACATACTTTTGCTTGTGCATATGCATCTACATGTTTTCTCCCCCATTAGACTGTTAGCTCCTTGACAATAAAGATTTTTACCTTTTTCTTTGTACCAATACTAGCTCAATGCCTGGTATAAGACAGGATCTTAATAAACGTTTTTTGATATTTATTAACTGACTGAATATTCTTCTATTTCCAACTTCCAAACTATGGGATCTGTTCGGTCTTTCTTTGGGCAATCATTATCTCCCATAAGTTAAGTGACCATACAGATGGGTCCTAGATCTATATTTCCAGTTATACGTCTGAGCCCCCACTCCCACTCCTTCAGCACCATATCCAGTTACCTAACTGGATATTTCTAGTTAGATGTCTGATCTATCCAATCATCTAGGATTGAAACTCAGAAGTCTTCCCCGATCCCTCATTCTTCCTTCACCTAACTAATCAGTGGCCAAGTCTCATAGATACTACCTCTACACCATTCACTATCCCATCCCTTTCTCATTTATCTAGCTAACCACCTCACCTCTCACCTGGACTACTGCCAGTCTTCTAAATGGTCTCCAACCCTTACTTCTTCCCTCTCCAATCCATTTTCCAAAGAGCTGACAAAGTGGCAGATAATACTAAAACACAGATATGACCAAGTCACTCCTTCTCCTCAAACTCCAGGGGCACTTTCTTGCCTCTACAATCAAATATTGATTCCTTCGGTCTCTAAAGGCCTTCATGACTAGACCCTAAACTATCTTTCCAGCCTTATCATAGGTTATTTCCTTCATACACTCTTTGCACCAGCCAAAATGAATTCCTCTCTTTTCTTCACACAAAACTCCATCTCTCTTCCTGTGTTTTGGAATGAGCTGCCCCCATAACTCTCTGTTCTAATGAATTCTCTATTTCTTAGTATCCCTTTCAAAGTTCAGTTCAAATATTTCCTTTTGAGTGAAGCCTTTCTTGATTCTCCCATTTGATGCTAGTGGCTCACCTCCAAATTTACATCATTTTTTCCCCTATCTCCAGTGGCTAGCACACAATAAATGCTTGTTCTCTGCCAGTTGTCCAAGGTTAGACTGCTAATAACAGAAAATCTCTGATTGTCAGTCTAGTAACTCTTTTACAACATTATAAAGTGGAGTAAATTTGAAATATTGAGTCCCTAAAAAGATTTTATATCCCAAGATTGCCAGCACAAGAGAAAGACAAGTTCAATCCCTGAAGAAATTGTTTAAGAAAGCTCCTGTGAATAATAGAATACCAATGTCACCTTAGATGAGAGTCTTAAAAGAGATTAGCTGTTGATCCTGAAATAAAATTACTCAAAACATTAAAAGGTACAAATGAACCTTGCTAATGACACTTGGTTTTCTTTTTTCCAGAATTAAATCACCAGCAAATTGCTGGTCTTTCAAAATATGAAGTTTTAAAACCAACAGCTAACAAGATGACAGCAGAAAATTTAAATAGTTTCCACATATTTTAGCTAGATTTGCAGCCTTATGTATTCTTGAAAATATTTTTGCTTTCTCATCTTTGTACATCATCTATTGCTCTCTAAAATAACTCAAAAGTGAGAAACTGGTCATTAAAAAACATTTAACTCCCCAGCAAAATTCATCAACTAACACTGAAAATATGTTGACTGTCACTTTCCCACTCAGAAATTGTCTTTTAGATCAAAAATTAAGAACTCAAATGATAATCCGAAAAGAAGAAAATATTAAAAGAGAATTATCTTAAGTGTGCTTTGTGATATACTTTAATGTGAGCAACAGTCTTACCTTACTCCAAGATTTTCAAGAAGCGATTCATCAAGGCTGAGCAGCTGAGTGCATCCGATTTTGTTTTCTATGGAAAGATTTTTAAAAGTTGATATTTTAATACATCTTGTCTTTTTATATTTACTAAATTAAATATAATGTCTTTTTATATTTACTAAATTAAATATAATTCAAACAAATTCCTATAAATGAATTCACAGCTGTATGATTTGTATAAAATGCAAGTTTATCTATGAAATGCCTAGGGAGAAATACTAAGCCATTAGTGATAATAAATACAAAGTAAAACTTGAAGATTTTTTTTTTTGGGGGGGTGTTCCTAATAAAAGGTTAGAGTATATGTTGGTACTTGTGAATCAAAGACTCATGTGTTTTGTTTTTTGTTTTTTTAAAGCATGAATACAACAATCCTGACTTTTGGAATCATCACTTTATAGTTAGGTGATTCTATAAAGTCTTTGATCAAATCCTACAGAAATCTTGTCTGCTTTCCTTTTTTAAATTTAAATTTTAGATTTATTGTTGCCTTTTTTTTTTCCCCACACTAGTTATTTTCCCTTTATCATTCTCTGGCCTGGTAACAAATTTAAAATTTAAAGCAATGACAATTAACATAATAATCCAACATAATAGCTGTAATTTATGTTAAGTTTCATATCTATAGTCCTCATATCATTCATTATCATTTGTATGTAAAAGTTTGGATTTGGTTTTTTTTTTTTTTTTTTTTTGCTTTTGGGGGGGAGGGGTGTTGTTTCTAAAAACCCTAGTTAATAAGATTGTTTCACCAAAAGTTGGGATTTCCTGAAACCATAGGTGTGACTTAACTATACTCTACCTTGAATTTTTATTGAGTTTCTGGCTAAGAGAGACAAAAGTTTGGAATGAATGCTTAAAATTTATAAGAGTTGTGCTTGAGATCTCTGGGTCTACAACCAGTGAAAAGAGGAGAGAAAATACTGTGATCCCCAAAATATGGTACATCTAATGAATTCAAGTGGCTGGATTAACTCTTTAAAATATATTGAAAGTACCAGTACATTTCTATTTTCAGAAATCAGTCTCGTTATTGAAACTATTATTTCAAAAGGAGAGATCAATAAAACTGAAAGTAAAAAAACTATCAAATTAATTAATAAAACTAAGAGTTGGTTCTATGAAAAAACCAACAAAATAGACAAACCCTTAGTAAATCTGATTAAAAAAAGGAAAGAGGAAAATCAAATTGTTAGTCTTAAAAATGAAAAGGGAGAACTCGCCACTAATGAAGAGGAAATTAGAGCAATAATTAGGAATTATTTTGCCCAACTTTATGGCAATAAATTCGACAACTTAAATGAAATGGAAGAATACCTTCAAAAATATAGCTTGCCCAGATTAAGAGGAAGAAGTAAATATTCTAAACAGTCCCATCTTAGAAAAAAGAAATAGAACAAGCTATTAACCAACTTCCTAAGAAAAAATCCCCAGGACCAAATGGATTTACATGTGAATTCTACCAAACATTTAAAGAACAATTAACCCCAATGCTATATAAACTATTTGAAAAAATAGGGACTGAAGGAGTCCTACCAAACTCCTTTACGACACAGACATGGTACTGATACCTAAACCAGGTAGGCTGAAAACAGAAAAAGAAAATTATAGACCAATCTCTCTAATGAATATCGTTGCTAAAATCTTAAATAAAATATTAGCAAAAAGACTACAGAAAATCATTCCCAGGATAATTCACCATGATCAAGTAGGATTTATACCAGGAATGCAGGGCTGGTTCAATATTAGGAAAACTATTAGCATAATTGACTATATCAATAAGCAAACAAAAACCATATGATCATTTCAATAGATGCAGATAAAGCATTTGATAAAATCCAACATCCATTCCTAATAAAAACACTTGAGAGTATAAGAATAAATGGACTTTTTCTTAAAATAGTCAGGAGCATATATTTAAAACCATCAGTAAGCATCATATGCAATGGGGAAAAACTGGAACATTTCCCAGTAAGATCTGGAGTGAAGCAAGGTTGCCCACTATCACCATTATTATTCAATATTGTATTAGAAACACTAGCCTCGGCAATAAGAGTCGAGAAAGAGATTAAAGGAATCAGAATAGGCAGCGAGGAAACCAAACTATCACTCTTTGCAGATGATATGATGGTATACTTAGAGAACCCTAGAGATTCTACGAAAAAGCTATTAGAAATAATCCATAACTTTAGCAAAGTTGCAGGTTATAAAATAAATCCCCATAAATCCTCAGCATTTTTATACATCACCAACAAAATCCAACAGCAAGAGATACAAAGAGAAATTCCATTCAGAATAACCGTCGACAGCATAAAATATTTGGGAATCTATCTACCAAAGGAAAGTCAGGAATTATATGAGCTAAATTACAAAAAACTTTCCACACAAATAAAGTCAGACTTAAACAATTGGAAAAATATCAAGTGCTCCTGGATAGGTCGAGCGAATATAATAAAGATGACAATACTCCCTAAACTAATCTATTTATTTAGTGCTATACCAATCAGACTTCCAAGAAAATATTTTAATGATCTAGAAAAAATAACAAAATTCATATGGAATAATAAAAGGTGAAGAATCTCAAAAGAATTAATGAAAAAAAAAATCAAATGAAGGTGGCCTAGCTGTACCTGATCTAAAACTGTATTATAAAGCGGCAGTCACCAAAACCATTTGGTATTGGCTAAGAAATAGATTAGTTGATCAGTGGAACAGGTTAGGTTCACAAAACAGAATAGTCAACTATAGCAATTTAGTGTTTGACAAACCCAAAGATCCTCACTTTTGGGATAAGAACTCATTATTTGACAAAAACTGTTGGGATAACTGGAAATCAGTATGGCAGAAATTAGGCATGGACCACCCACACTTAACACCATATACCAAGATAAGATCAAAATGGGTCCATGATTTAGACATAAAGAAGGAGATTATAAACAAATTGGAGGAACATAGGATAGTTTATCTCTCAGACTTGTGGAAGAGGAAGAAATTTGTGACTAAAGACGAACTAGAGACCATTTTTGATCACAAAATAGAAAATTTTGATTACATCAAATTAAAAAGCTTCTGTACAAACAAAACTAATGTAATGAAAACATCTTCATAGTTAAAAGGTTCTGATAAAGGCCTCATTTCCAAAATATATAGAGAGCTGACTCTAATTTATAAGAAACCAAGCCATTCTCCAATTGATAAATGGTCAAAGGATATGAACAGACAATTTTCAGATGATGAAATTGAAATCATTACCACTCATATGAAAGAGTGTTCCAAATCATTATCAGAGAAATGCAAATTAAGACAACTCTGAGATACCACTACACACCTGTCAGATTGGCTAAGATGACAGGAAAAAATAATGATGAGTATTGGAAGGGATGCGAGAAAACTGGGACACTGATACATTGTTGGTGGAGCTGTGAACGAATCCAACCATTTGGAGAGCAAGCTGGAATTATGCCCAAAAAGTTATCAAACTGTGCATACCCTTTGATCCAGCAGTGTTTCTACTGGGCTTATACCCCAAGGAGATACTAAAGAAGGGAAAGGGACCTGCATGTGCCAAAATGTTTGCATTTCTTTTCATTAATTTCCTTGAAATTCTTAACCTGTTGTTCTTTTAGAGGAATTTTGTTATTATTTTTTCTAGCTCTATAAGTAATTTCTTGGCAGTTTGATTGGTATGGCACTAAGTAGATTAATTTAAGTAGAATTGTCATTTTTATTATATTAGCTTGGCCTACCTATGAGCACTTGATTCTTCCAGTTTAGACATAACTATTTGTGTGAAAAGTGTTTTTGTGATTGTATTCATATAGTTACTGACTTTGCCTTGGTAGGTAATCTCCCTGGCAGCCCTGTTTGTAGTGGCTAGAAACTGGAAAATGAATGGATGCCCATCAATTGGAGAATGGTTGGGTAAATTGTGGTATATGAATGTTATGGAATATTATTGTTCTGTAAGAAATGACCAGCAAGATGAATACAGAGAGGATTGGCGAGACCTACATGAACTGATGCGAAGTGAAATGAGCAGAACCAAGAGATCATTATATACGTCAACAACGATACTGTATGAAGATGAAATCTGATAGAAGTGGATTTCTTTGACAAAGAGACCTAATTCAGTTTCAATTGATCAATGACAGACAGAAGCAGCTACACCCAAAGAAAAAACACTGGGAAATGAATGTAAACTGTTTGCATTTTTGTTTTTCTTCCCGGGTTATTTTTACCTTCTGAATCCAATTCTCCCTGTGCCATAAGAGAACTGTTTGGATCTGCACACATACATTGTATCTAGGATATACTAGGACATATTCAACATATATAGGACTGCTTGCCATCTAGGGGAGGGGGTAGAGGGTGGGAGGGAAAAATCGGAACAGAAGTGAGTGCAAGAGATAATGTTGTAAAAAAAAAAAATTACCCTGGCATGGATTCTGTCAATAAAAAGTTACTATAAAAAAAAAAAAAAAGAAACTATTATTTCAATAAAAAGTTATACAGCTAATCTTACAAACAGAAAAGGTAAAGACTAACAAATTCTGAAACATGGGTTTCATATAAAAAGCTAAACTCTTTAAAATTAATCTTCTGGAAGCAATTCCAAAAAGACATTTTTAAATAGCAAAAACTCAATTGAATTATTCTAGGGAAGAATTTAAATATCTCATCACTTCCCCCCCTTTTCTTTTCTGACTTAACTCTATTTTTCCTAATAATCATAAATTTTAACTGTTAAAACTAAATTACTAGTAAATGACAGGTTTTTGCTTATTTTTCACTACAATCTCAGTTAATAATTCTAAAACTAAACACTACAGCATAACAAGTGAAATGCCTAAATTAATGTTCCTGAAATCTTGTCCAAAAAATAGATCTTGTTAAAGAATCAAGTTTTCCTCTGCATACTACTATCAAAGTTCAGGTGTCAAAACTCAAGTCACAGCATATGAAAAAAATAACAATAAACTGTATATACAAGAGTTTCAGGTATCATTTACAAAGTCTATTGAAAAGTTAATGCCTTAATGAGGAAACAAACATTCTTTGAAGACAATGTGATAGTATATTTAGAGAATCCAAGAGAATCAACTAAAAGACTAGTTGAAAGATTAACAACTTTAGCAAAGTTGCAGAATATAAAACAAACTCACATAAATCATGAGTATTTCTATATATTACCAAAGATCAACAGCAAGAGATTGAAAGAATAATCCCATTTAAAATAACCATAGACATATAAAATATTTGGGAGTCTACTACTAAGTCAAACCTATGAACACAATTACAAAACACTTTTCACACTAATAAAGTCAGACCTAAACAGTTGGGAAAATATCAAATGTTCAAAAAAGTAGGCCAAGTTAATATAATAAAAAACGAAACTACTTATTCGATGTCATGCCAATCAAACTGCCAAAAATTATTTTATAGAGCTAGAAAAACAACAACAACAAAATTCATCTGGAACAACAAAAGGCCAAGAATATCAAGGGAACTGATGAAAAAACAAAAACAACCCTACAAAGGAAGGTGGGCTTAGAGCCACCAGTACCAGACCTAAAACTATAAAGTTGCAGTCATCAAACCATTTGGTATTGGCTAAGAAACAGAGTAACTGATCAATGAAATAGGTTAGGTACATAAGACACAATAATCAATGACTATAGTAATTTACTGTTTAATAAACCCATGGATTCCAGCTTCCACGATGAAAATTCATTATTTGACAAAAATTGCTAGGAAAACTGGAAAATAGGGCAGATACTAGACCAACAAATCACATCCTATACCAAGATAAGGTCGAAATGGACATAAAGAGTGATACTATAAACAAATTAAAAGAGCAAGGAATAGTTTACCTGTCAGATGATTGGAGAAGGGAGAAATTTATGACCAAACAAGAACTAGAGAACATTATGAAATTGAAAATGGCTTATGTTACATTAAATAAAAAGTCTTTGACAAACAAAACCAATGCAACCAAGACTAGAAGGGAAGCAGAAAACTGGAAAACATTTTTACAGCCATTGTTTTTTGAGAAAAGCAGATTTCTAAAATATATACAGAATTAGGTCAAATTTATAAAAATACAGAATTAAGTCAAATTTATAAAAATACAAGTTATTCCCCAATTGATTAAAAAGTCAGAGGATACGAACAACTTTGATATGAAAAAATTGAAAAAAGTGCTCTAAATCACTGATTAGAGAAATGCAAATTAAAACAATTCTGAGGTACTATCTCATGTCTATCATATTGGCTGAGATAACAAGAAAAGAATGAAATGTTGGAGGGGATGTGAGAAAACCAGAACACTAATTTATTGCTGGTGGAGTTGTGAACTGATCTAACCATTTTGGAAAACAATTTGGAACTATGCCCAAAGGGCTACAAAAATGTATGTACCCTTTGATCCAGAAGTGCCACTCTGCTGGATCTGTACTCCAAAGAGATCATAAAAGAAAAGGAAAGACCCACATGTGTAAAAATGTTTGTAGCAGTTCTTTTTGTGGTAGCAAATAATTGAAAATTGAGTGGAAGCTCATCAACCGGAGGAATGGCTGAATAAGTTGTGGTATATGAATGTAATTGAATATTATCATTCTATAAGAAATGATGAAAAAGTTGATTTAAGAAAAGCCTGGAAAAACTTATATAATACCTAGTGAAGTGAGCAGAACCAGGAGAACATTGTATCCACAGTAACAGCAAGACTGTGTGATGATCAACTATGACAAAACTTGGCCCTTCTCTGCAATACAGTGATCTAAAACAATTCTAATAGAGTTGGAATAAAAAATGTCACCCATATCCAGAGACTAAACTGTAAAGCCTGAATGCAGATGGAAGTATACTATTATCACTTATTTTTGGTTTTTTTCTTTCTCGTGATTTTTCCCTTTTGCCCTGATTTTTATTTCACTATGTAACTAATATGGAAATATGTTTAAAAGTATTATACCTATATAACATATAGCAGATGCCTTGCTGTCTTGGGGAGAGGAGAGTTAAAGACAGTAGGAAAAAAAATTGAACTTAAAATCTTAAAAGAAAGTTGAAAACTGTCTTTACAAGTAACTGAAAAAATTTAAAACTATTCAAATTTTTAAAAAGTTATTGCCTTTCTCAACAAAAGAATTTGGAACATATATAAATATTGTTTATAAGAACTATCTCCTGTATATGTGAAAAACTGATATAACAAAATATGCTGAAAAAATCTCTATAAAAAGTAACCAAACTTCAACTCGATGGTCAGTGTATCTGCAATGTTGCCTTTATTTTCTTAACTTTAAACCCCAACAGGAGGATAGGATGAGTTGGAGTGCCACTGTGTTTATTACTTCCTATGTCAGTTGACTATCTACCCCTTAAGGTGAAGACAATTGTTTGTAGTAAACCAAATAAAGATGTGATATTGAAGCAGAGTATTTTTTGGGTCATTTAAAAAAATTTTCACTTAAATATAAAATGAGAAAAGGAAAAATAAAATCACATTTCCATATACACAGCAGTTAAGAAAGGATTCAATATAAAACAATAAATTTTCATTTCAAGAAAAGCTATATAATAAATACTAAACATTAAGAGGGTTTTGATTTTTTGTTTTTTACAACTATTGTTTATACTACCACAATCATTATAGCTTATAGTAACTGGTCAAGTCAATTTAAAGAAGGAAAGAAAAGGTTATCAGGATAGTACAGAAAAGAAGAAATTAAGCGCTAAATTAAAGTGGTAACTAACAATACAGTGGGGAAGAAAAAGGATGGATAAAAGAGATCCTAGAATATGGTAACTGATGAGGTTCTGAATGGTGTTTTGGACCAGGAGAAACTAAAGAATTGATCCCTGAGGCAGAAGGCTTGGATAGAGATCAATTTAGCTTCATGATCCCATCCTTTAAGGAGGTGGTCACCCTGAAATTCACTTTATGTTAAACTTCTGAGACCCATCCTCTGAAGAGGGTCTTGAGCAGTCTCACTTTGCCATGCCCTGTCTGGAATCACATCAAATCCCTGAGATTAAATTTTCCCCATAAAATCTACTTATGTTTCGTCAATCCATCACAGCACTCAGCCTCACCCTATCTTGGCCCTCTGCCATATGGTATCTCCTAATTTCACTATTCTTCCCAACCCCATTTCTCCTTCTTATAGCTAACTCTTTTGGAGTGCTATGTCCCTTTCAGGAAAACCCCTATGTTCTCCCAACTCTAATTCATATTTACCATTCCTGATGTCTATTGTATCTCCTTCATTTTGTCTGTAACCTCTTCTCTAAATAAATCTAAATTTTGCCAGAGAATGGCCATTGTGAATTCCTCACATGAACGGACCCCAACTTTTGGTGCCTCCCATCATCTCTACATAACTCTACATCACCCACATCATATTGGTTCTCAAACCACATCATTTTGAACCAAAACCCATATCACAGATCACATCAGTAGCTATAAAGATCTGATGTAGGACTAACAAAAGTTTCATCATGTCTGGAAAACTGGTCCACCAACAAGACAATTAGGAATGTTAGAAAACTGGTCAGGTTTTGGAGGAAGATGTTTTAGAAAGCCAAGCTTGAAATGGAATGGGAACATCCAGGTGTTAATTAACTGTGAAAAAGCAAGCTTGGAGTACAGGGCAACAGTAAAGATACAGTACAAAGATTTGAGTTATCCACATTACTAAACAAAGTCACCAAAATGGATGTGGTAGTCAAGACAGTAAGAGAGAAAGGAGAGAGCTTTACTTCCTTGAAGTGCAAATTAATTCATTCATCAGACATTTTGTAATATCTCACAAGACTAAAACTGCTTCCTAGAGTGAGGTGACACCTTTCTTCCCATCTCTTCCCCACTACTTGATAAGGATCTGCACCCTCAAAACTCATCTCATTCATCCCTTTATCTAGTAACTTTGTGTATTAAATTATCTGTGTTGTTATTTTACCCTCCTGCAACACCAAAAAGATTTTTGAGGAAGGAGTCATGTCTTACCTAAACTTTGTATCTCCTCTAGCACAGTGACCAGCACAAGTAATAATGGTTATCATGTATATACCAAGTGTAATAGCAATTTATGCACTTCAAGTCAACAAATATTTAATGAATGACTTGTGCCAAATACAAACATTGATGAAAGGCAATAATTAACAGCCCCTATATATTCTCCCTCTGTCTCCCCCCCCCCATTTCCTTACTCTCCCTTTTCTCTTCCCCCTTTTGCTCTCCCCCACCTTAACAGTCCCTCTTCTCAAGGAATTCACAATCCAATGGGGAAAAAGAATATATGAATAACTAGATATTAACTAGAGATAATTTCCCTAGCACTAAAGGGAATAGAATAAGTAAATATCTGCTGTAGTTTTACATATATCACAACATTGCTATAAGCTGTTCATGGCCAGAAAACTCTCCCAAATCAATGGGAGTAAACAAACAGACCAAAAGAGATCTTCTGTCTGATACTTCCGAAGATTATTCCAGCAAAAGGAAGAGGACAGAAGAGCTATCTCAGGAGGAAAAAAAGCACCCACCCACCCCGCAAAAAAAAAAAAAAAAAAAAAACACAAAAAAATTAACACCACTAGAGTTAACAACTATCCTGCTTATTTTCTCCTCAGATACTAAGCTCCTAACCTCAATAAATAAATCTCTTAGGAATACTAGCGGTTTGTCATTCAAATATTTGCAAATATTTCTTAAGTGTACATTGTTTGCAGATGATTCAGGGAGATCTAAAAAATTTTAAGTATACTTTACCAGGCAGAAAAGACTACTCACCAGGACAAAGACCCAATGTATTATTTCTTTGGCATACCATACATTGCCCAGTACAAGTGCTAGACGTTGAGTACCAAGTAATCAAATATTTCTCTAATACAATATACATAAAGATCATTGACATATAATTCTATTAATGGATCACATATTCTGTAATTCATTTTTACTATCAGTATTTAGATTCTAAGATATATTATGAAGGATACCTCTCTGGTCTGGAAACTTATGAATTTAGTTTACACAACAAATCAACAAACTTGGATCTCACTCACTTTAAGCACCAATTTTTTTTTTTTTTTAACCTGTAATGGGAGTAGGGGAAGAGTCAGATGAAGGAGAGATTAGAGAAAAACAGGAAAGAACCTATCCTGGAGAAAGGAATTAGGGAAGAGTAATGAATTAAGAATCAACCCTGGAGACCCACAGCTGCAACTCTTCCTATTACCTTGGAAGGGGGGAGGGGAAGGTTAGATGAGAGAACGAGGAACTAAAGATTTGGATTGATTTGTTTTTCCCCTTCCCTTCCTCCCCAGCAATTGCAGTCCATTTTTAGGGCCCCACCATAAGAAGGGCTCTTACTTGGCCAAGATTAGAGCTGCAAATCATACCCAGTGAACACCAACTTCCACTTCTGGTAGCTATAAGGTTTTTTACTTTCATACCCAACTTCAAAAAACCAAATGCAAAGCCTCACAAGAAACTTATTCAAAAGTAGTTTAACAAGACACTCAACTTAGTCTGCATATTTCAGCCGAGATTGTTACAAGGGCTGGAATCTAGCTCTGAGCTGGGACAAAGCTAAAGATAGAGTAAACAGGATATCTCAAAGAAAAAAAGTCTATGAGATGAATGGGAACTAAGGAGGAAGGCGAGACAAATGAATATTATATAAAGTACAACTTCTTATGATGTGGGGTAGCTGTAGACTGCTAGGAAACCACAACAATTAAAGATACCAGCTTGGGGCTCAGAACAAATGATTGGGAGCGGAACTCAACGAGTCTTGCTTTTTATTTCAAGCAATATAGCCAGCACTATGAGTCTCTGCAAAGAGGTCCAGCTAGTCTTGAGAGCAGGTGCTCAGGCTGTAAGCAAGTCATAGTAGCCACGAAGTACATCACTATTTATTATTTATCAATGTGAGGGGTGTAGAAGACCCTTACCCAAAATGATTACTCAGAGATCACTCAGTAGAAGGCAGAAAAGTTGTTTATTGAAAACCTTCGGAGGATGAGCCGTCCCATCGCGAGACGAGAAAGAGAAAGCTCCTGGTAGGAGGACTAAAGAAGTAGTAAAGATACATAGCTTTTATACGAGAAATTACATCACAAGTAAGAGAGAAGGGGAGGGGAGGCATCTAATTGGTTGTTGCTATTTTGGGGAGATTGGAATGGAAGATTTCTGTTTCCCCGAAACAGCTGTTTCTGTTTCTCCTGACTTCAAGGAAACAGAAAGTCAGGCCTTCAGGCTTAATCAAGCAGACAGTGGTCCAGCTAATAGACTAAATATCATAGATGTCAAATATCAATAAATTAAGTAAGTATGTTCCTAGCTGGCCAAGGCTCGAGTAGATATGAGCCTGCACATATTATACAGGTCATAGGGGAAACACAGAAATAATAAAACAGAAAAAGAATTCATGCATCCCTGTAAGTTCTTCACCTTATCTCTCTCTATTCCATACACCAATAAGCGAATGACTCGATTCCCATCTTTAAGAAACGTGGGGGGCGGGGGGTGGGGGGGTCCAGCTCTGTGCAAGCCTGACAGTAACAATTTGTCACGCTCCCCAAAGGAGAAATGTCCAATTCTACTTTTTCCCCATTCTCGGAGACTAATAATTAGATCACCGAGTCAGCCTCGTCCTCAGAGGTTCACCTGGGCTTACGTTATATTATTTGTCCATCCTGGGTTGGGCTGAACAGCAATATTTTGCTACCTTTCTGCCTACACCCTTAGTGGATGCTCCTTAGCCTACTTACCAACTTCAGGAGGCTTCCCAGTGCCAAGCTCCCCTCCCTCTGCTAACGTCGCACCCTGAAGCGAAGCAGCTTCCCCCCAAGACCACCCCCCACCCCCGCGGGATCTTCGCCGCTCAGTTCTGGCACTCTAGGCACTGATCAGGTGAGAAGCCAGCGAGAAGGTCCCCGAACGGGCTTCGGCAACTTTTCCCCCCCGCAGCCACTTTTTGCCCAAGAAACTGTTAGGTGACCGCGAGTTTATGGGTCCGGAAACGGGGTGCACAACTCCCCCATTTCCCGAAAACAAATCACAAGGTGGCAAACTCCCCCCGCCCCCCGTTCTGTTACGGGACCTCCGGGGGCCGGGAGCCAGCTGTCCCAGGGCAGGACGGGGTCCGCCTTTAGGACCTCCGCTTACGGGGGCAGGGGAGGGGACGGGGACGGAGCAGGTGGGGGAGGGGGGCTGGGGGTCCCGAGGGGCGGGGGAGGGGAGGCGGCCGTCGCTGGGCTGCGGTGCCGCCGGCAAGGTTTGGGGAGTGTCCCCGAGGGTTACGGCGGGACAAAAGGAGGATTGGGCGCCGCTCGGCAGGGGCAGCGGGAGGGCTGCGGGGCAGGCAGCTCCGTCCGGGGGGGGGGGGGGCCTCCGGAGCAGGGCCGTCCGCAGCGCCGTCCGCAGCCCCGTCCCGCTCCCTACCTTGTATGCGGCTGAGCAGCGTCGGGTTGCAGAAGCCGCGGTCGCGGAGGAAAGAGCACAGCCGCTCGGTCTCCCAGCTCTGCGGCTCGGCGTCGTCCTCGGGCTCCTCCGCGGATCGGGCCGCCGGGGGCTCCGAGGTGGGAGAAGGAGTCCCGCAGCGAGCACGTTTTGAAGGTGTCCCGTGTTCCCTCATGGCCTTTCCTCAGCCGCCGCCACCCGCTGAGCTCCAGAAGCCGGCTATGCAGCTGGCCGCGCAAGCGCACCACCACCCAGCGCGGGCCGGCCAGCCGCCCCTCCTCCCCCCTCCTAAGGCCAGGGAGGAGAATGCCCCACCAATCCGGAGGGCGGCTGCGCAGTCGCTGGAACAGCGGCTGTTATCGCAGTCGCTGCCGCCCCGGGAAAGTAAGTGCGCTTCCCTTGCTGGGGACTTTTGTAGTTGCAAGTTCTGCGGAACAGCCGGGGCTCCAGAGACGTCTGGGCCAAAGCAAAACACGTTTAACACACAGAAACAAAGATTCCTTCTTTCGCATCTCCTGGCCCCCGCCGGGGACTTCCAGGGAGGCGAGGACTCGCCTCTGAGGCAGACGTTCTATTTCGGGGTAGCCGTGCGTCATTCAGTCGTTGCTTCAGCCCGAGTCCTACGTTCGCCTGCTGCAAGTCCCCCCCCCCCCGGGCCCGGCCGAGCGGACTAACGCGCTCCCTGCGCAGCGGCCTTCAGATAGGTGGGGGCGAGAGTGCAAACGTTTTCTCCGCGCCGAGCTCTGGAACCCAGGGGAAAGGCACGTACAACGCCGGCCTGCACCCCAATGCGGAGGGCGCTGCACGCTGAGGGGAGTGAGGGGAGCGATGGAGAGGGGGATCAGGTGGTGCTCTTCTCCAGGAGCAATAGTGGGACCGGCTTTTCCCCCGGAGACACTTAAAGTGACTTGCTCGGGACGAGCTGGGACTTGAACTCGGGCCCTCCGGACTTCGGGGCTGGCGCTCTATGCGCGGCGCCAGCCGGCTGCCCCCGTGGTGCGCGGCTCCTGAGAGTAAGAGGTAGACCAGGAGCCGGGGAGGCTGCGAGGCACTCAGCAGGAAAGCGACCAAGGTAGAGGGCGATTGCCGTGCTTTGCCTTTCCTTCTCGAAGAGGACCGTGACAGGGGGCAGGGCGCCCCTGTTGTGCCACAGCCCCCTTCTTGTTGGAAGCCTCACAAAGGGCTCAGTCGCTAGAACCGACCGAGACGATGATTATCTCGTTTGGCCTGGCTCAGTGTGATTGATCCGCTCCCACAAGCGGACGTTATGGGCCAGAATCCGAAACAAGGGACTAAGTGGAATTGAGAATTGATTTAACCCTGCAACAAATAATGTTTCCCAGCGACATAACGATCGGTGTGTACTCAGTGTAGAGCATGGAAGCAAGAAGCTCTCAGGGCCAGGGACAGAAGCCCCCTCTCCGAGGCGGAGACAGAGTCATTCCATATTCCACCTTTGTGCCCGCTGGAGACATTCGGAGGGAGCTAGGGGATGAAGCTCAAGACTTTGAAGGACACAAAAAAGGACTGGATTTTAACTCCTGGCTGCTTTTGAAGTGATTATTACTTGGAACTGAAACTAAGGCTGCCTCCAGAAAACCTCCCCAAGAAACCTGCTCACAGAGAACAATTCTAGTATAGAAAAAGAACACCACACCTTCTAATTGTCCTGCCTCAGTTTCCCTGAATTGTCCTGCCTCAGTTTCCCTGAATTGTTCTGCCTCAGTTTCCCTGAATTGCCCTGCCTCAGTTTCTCTGAATTGTCCTGCCTCAGTTTCCCTGAATTGTCCTGCCTCAGTTTCCCTGAATTGCCCTGCCTCAGTTTCCCTGAATTGCCCTGCCTCAGTTTCCCTGAATTGTTCTGCCTCAGTTTCCCTGGTTGTAATCCCTCTTTTCTGCTCATTAGACCTGAGATAATTATGGCTGTGGAGATCTGGCATTCCAAAAGATAAAACCCCAGATGACCTATCTCAGATACGTAATTAGTATCTCTAAGTTTCAGACATCCTGTCTCTAGCTGAACACCTCCTTAACTCCCAATTTGTAAGAATTTATGGTCCTATCCCCAACCTATCAGAACTAGATTGATGGTCCCTGCCTGGAGATTCTTGGATCACCAGAGTTTGGACTCTACCCCTCTTTATGTACCCTAGCTTAGAGTCATATATATATATATATATATATATATATATATATGTCATTGAGAACTCACATTTGATGCTGGATGCTTTAAGACATCAGCCCTGGGGGGGGGGGGCAACACACCCCCAGCACAAACTCTCCCTCTCAGAAATCCAAATAAAATATTAAAAACTCTCTAGTCTCTATCTTGCCTCAGTTTCTTGGGCATTACACCACAACATGCAAGAGAATTGGATTTAAGGGAGAGAGGGCTCCCCAGCCATCATCTTCTCCAGAGCCACCTGTTTGGTGGTCCATATGGAGCAGAACAACTAGAGATGGCTCTGGGTGCAGTGGGAGACCTTGGCCTTTTTAAGCTAAGGTCTTTAACAGGTCTCGGTTTGATAGAGGCAAGGACCAATCAGTGATTAAGACTGGTTAACAAAGGAGGCAGAGAATGGCCTTTTACTAGGTCAAAAAGACTGGCAGAGAGAGAGAGAGTGACTTGGAGAGAGGAAGAGGGGGAGAGAGGGGGAGAGGGAGCGGGAGCAGCAGCAGCAAGAGCAGGTGCAGTAGCAGGAGCAGGAGGAGCAGCAGCAACAGCAAAAAATAACCTTGGGAGGGAGAAGACTAAGACTGGCCGAAACAGAAATTTTACATCCCCTCTGATTCAATCAGAACCTTGGTTAATCAATGACAGTATGAGTGATTTGGGTTTTAGGTGAAGTCCTAGCCCTTAAACCCAAAGTATCTGGAGAGATTTAAATGATAAAAATTTACATTCCTTTCAGTATAGCACTCACAGCTAAAGGTATGTAGACTATGGGAAAGGAAAGGAAAAAGAAAAGAAATGGAGTGCCCAACTGGCCAGTTCCAGTGGTCCCCCAATGGGGCAGTTCCTATTCCTACTCAAGAAGTGTTTGTCCTTCATTCTTGAAGAGGGTATCAGGGAGGTAATGCCATGTTTTGCTAGTAAAGTGAGTAGAAGGCTAAGTAAGAGGGATGTGAAGCTTGATCAAGCTGGGGACAGCTGAATATATAGTGGGCCAGGAGACTGCCCAGTCTCCTAAACTGTACTTAAACATAGCTAATGTCTTCCCTAAATCTTCTCCCATTCAACCAATCCATAAATGGCCTGACCATCCTTGCATGTATCTAAGGCAAACGTGTGGTTTTGGATTTGTTTCTTCTTAATGTGGCTCTTTCCTCTTATTTTCTTTTTCCAGATTTTGAAGTTCAGTATCCTGTTGCCTCCTGTTTGGAACAACGATATTTTTCACTGCTACTGCCCCCAAAAACTGACATCTGAGCCCTGTTGCTACTCTGAGTTGAGCATCATTTCCTCAGCAAAATATCTCTTTTTAGTTAGTAAACTACATCTGGATTAGACAGAAACAAGTGATTTACTTGGACTGTTGAGACCCTGTTCATACATAAATTCCCCCTTTCTCTTTCCATGTAGAATTGGGATGACTAAATTCTCTTTATCCTAAAAAACACCCCTTTTTATTCATCTTTGATGCTCCTTTTTCTTTAGAATATGTATATACTCTTATGAAATCTTTCCAGTTCTCTGAGACTCTGGAAGACTTAAAAAAAATCTTGTGTGGGATAGTATCTCTCAGATCAGAGTTAGAAAAAGCAAAAAGGGCTTTATTATAATCTCAAGAAAGGGCATCTCCAATCTGACAAGGTGTTCATCAGTAAAAGGGAGTGCAAAGTAAAAACTGCAAAACACAAGATTAAATACCCCCAACTGCAGAAGCCCCCACCCCCACCTGGCCTTTTCTCCCATTGTTTGGGGAAGTCCCAAAATCTAATTTTCTAATCAGAAAATCTAACCCAGAAAAAAGAATACAAATCAATAATAATAAATTCTTAATTTAAATTTCCCTAAAGAATTGCTATATAAGCAGAAGTCCTCAATAAGACAATTTAAAACTATCATCACCTTCAAAAGAAGTACTTAATTGGAGAGGATGTGGGAAAACTGGGACACAACGCATTGTTGGTGGAACTGTGAACTGATCTAGCCATTCTGGAGGGCAATTTGGAACTATGCTCAAAAAGTTATCAAACTGGGAGCAGCTAGGTGGCATAGTGGGTAAAGCATCAGCCCTGAAGTCAGGAGGACCTGAGGTCAAATTTGACCTCAGACATTTAACACTTCCTGGCTGTGTAACCCTGGGCAAGTCACTTAACCCCAAGGATCAATGTTGTCAAATTATTCATGCATATGTTTTGAAAATAAGAAGCTTTATTTAAAAAAAGAAAGAAAATGAAGCACAAACGACAATAATAATAAAAAACTATAGTTTTAATTTTAAAGTATTTTTTTTAAATTAAAAAAAGAAAAGTCTTATATGTAAGAATATGTTAGGCAGAGGTTCAGAAAAACCTCATTTCACACAGGAATTTTATAAAAACTGAAATATCTATAAAATGTATAATTTAGGCAACACTTAAAATGTATTACTGATACAGTTTATGTATTCTTTCTTTAGTTTTAAAATAATTAACAGTTCTTTTTAAACTGTTAAACCTTCCATTTTAAAGACTATTGTTCAAATTCAGTTAAAAACAGAATAAAAAATTACAAACATAAAAATACTTAAATGCTAATTAAGAGGTAGTAGGAAACAGAAGTGGACAAACATCGGCAACTTTTAGCTTTATCTCTATTTGTTATTATAAAGTATCAAGATACAGTTTAAGGCTATGTTCCCATGACAGTGTCTTCACTCAGTTAATTCCACACAGTCTCTAGAAGCACCTGAGAAAAATAGTGGAGGCCACCAGAAGCATTGCCTGAGGACCCACTCTGTATCCATTCACATCCTTCCTTAGGTTATTGCTGGAATAGCCTTTTGTAACATCTACAGAAAATGAAGATTATTGTTAGTTAGAAGGTGAGTTGGAAAGAGCTGTGGAAGGGATCAGAATGAATGACTAAATAAAATCAATTTATTAATCACAGGGAATACAAAAGGAAAATGTAAGTGAATTAAAAACAAAAATGTTGTGATGATTTAATTGAGGGCTCTCTTTTGCTGAATATTGGGAATAAGTATAGAAAAGAGAAATAGTCCTTGACCCCTTGGAGTATACACTGAAATTAGAGGAGACTATATCACCTTAGAGCAATGGCCCGGGATGAGTATTTTAGTTCCTGTATCAAAAGACACTGTAGAACTCAGCATGGTTGGGGAGTAAGCCCAGTAAGCATCTGCCCGATGCTTCTCCAGTTGCTAGCTAATCCAGGAGTAGGTTACAACTGATGAGATATAGATTGTGGAGTTCCTGGTTAGGGAACCAAAATGATGAGATTAGGGTTCCTGGTGGTCAGGTGCCTTCTACAAAAGTCACATTCTTACAATCTATCTATCTAAATAGATCTAAATCAATTTAACTTAATGATGAGGTTAGTGGCAGGATTGGGGTTCAGGGAACCAAATGAAGAGGTTTGGCTCCCCTAAATCCCCTTTAGGATTGGCACAGGGCAGGGAGTTGTGGGAACCCCCTTCTGGAGGCACAGAGGTCCTTTGTAAAGGAATTTACTAATCCAAACCTAGACTGATTAAAAAAAAAAGTATATTATTGGGATTGGGAAGTCAGCCTTTGTTATACATGAATAGAAAGGATGAATTCCTTAGTGGAAAGTTCCCAACAGGGGAGTAAAGTAGTGGAGGAATCCTGACAGAGAAGTAAAGTTTCTAGTAGAGAGATCCTAAAAGAAAGGTATAAAGTCTCATTAGGGAAATGGGTAAGAATAAAGAGGGGGTGATGCTGAAAGAGAATATTCCAGTGGGCAGAGTTTGCTGCTATGCCAGGGAGAGAGAGGTTCCTTGGCCTGGCATGTTAGCCCCTCTGCAAGGACTGAGCTCCAAGTTGCCATTTTTATAAGGAAATCTGAGACAGAAGTTTCAATTGAATGAGATTCCCTCAATGCTGTCTCTGCCCCCAGTGATGAGACTACTTACTGGGAGTGGTTTTGAGCCAACAATAGGGATAGAAAATCTTGGAATTTAATACTAGTCCCACCAAGATAAATCACTTTATCTTGGTTTCTTGGGGTGAGTCTCACAGAGGAGGATTCAAGGAGAATTTCTCCTTGAAAGAGTTTTCAGAGAGTTTCTGGGGCCCTATGTCACAAGCAGTTCCCTTTTAGAGTGAGAGAAGAATCTTTTATTTAGCAATTCTCATGAATGAGCAATCCCCAAATACTGACAAGCTTCATACTAATAGTTCTGTTCTTTACTCCTCCCTTCGAGGCTCAGATTGGTCGGATTTATAGTCAGAGTTAGTTACAATTGGTCAGATTTATCATATGAATGTCAATTAGATTAGGTTTACAATCTCCTTTATTTACCCATTCCATATGTCAAATGTTATTGATCCCAATTGGTTTTAGCCATGTTTAGCTAGGTCCCTATCTCACAAGGTGCTGGTTGGAGATATCTTTCCTTCATCCTGATTTTGAGTTTGATTAAATTCTTTTGTGACAAGCACTTCTGCTGATCAAGATAGTATAGACCACTGATTTGACTCTCCCCCATCCCCATTTCTTTTCTTTGTAGGCAAATCACAACATCTGTGGAAACAAAACATTATTCTCCCATCAATTCTCACATTCCTAAGGAGTCTTACAGGAGTTGGTTGATTATCCCTTCTTAGAACCCTAGTTCTAGTAATAGTTACCAATTTGTGTGACTTCAGGGCATTTACTTCCCCTTTCTGACCATGCTTCATTTTTTTTCTTTGTCAAAAGGAGAATTGTAGCTTTGGGTTTTGGTTTTTTTATTTCCTCTACAATCGTACCACCTGAGCTTCCTAAGCTTCTGTGTGCATTTCTTTCCAGTCTAGAGATGCATAAATGAACTAGGAAAGACTTTAGATTTTATTTAAAAGTATTTTCCTGAGAAAGTAATTATACCATGGCCTGCTCTCTACAAAAGTCACATTATTACAATCTATCTATCTAAATAGATCTATCTATTTATCTAACTACCTATCTAAATCTATATCTAAATCAATGTAAATTGATTTTATCAATCAATCAATCTAAACAATTGAAACTCCTAATGTCAGATTCTATCCATAAGAAAGATGAGTCTTAACAAGAACTCCACTGACTCACTGAGGAATCCAGGAAAGATTTTATTTTACATTTTTACAAGAGCAGGAGTCTAAACTAATAGGGATACCTTTGAAACACAAAAGCATAGCTTTGTATGCCATATTTGGAGGGCAAGTCTCTCCCTGCTTTGATTTGGTATTCCACAGATTATTTGGAGGGCCAAAGTCCCCATTCTTGATTACATTTCCCATTGGTGTTCACCTTTTTTGGTTATAGTTCCCCATGAATACAGTCCCTCTCTAAAGTTTCCTTTTCTATGTTCTATTTTAGGCCCCTAGTGTTCATTTCTTGAATTTAAGCTTCATTTCTCTTGATTTTTTTTTTTTGTTTGTTTGTTTGTTTCTTTGTTTGTTTTATGTAACTGTGTGGAAACAAAACACTCATCCAATTCTCATACACCCAACAATGAGATTTCATCCTAGCTCTTTCTGCTCTAAATTTTCTCTCTTACTCACTGGCTGATATTTGAAATTCTTTCCAAAGAGAGCATTTCAAGGAAAAGACAAACAAACTTGAGAGGCTGAAAATAGGACATTGAGATCTGAAAGTCAGTGGGAGTAGTCAGTAGGAGAGTGGGGATCATTTTCCCAGAGGCCCAAAGGAGTTGAGATTCAGGGTTTTTCCAACCTAGGCCCACCCCCCAAACATCAGGAGACACAGAGTTCTATTACATCAATACCTCTTTTCCAAATAATTATAGGACAGAACCAATGTGATAAGTAGGGAATGGCATAGGAAAAAATAAACCCTGAGAGCTTAGAAGAGGGAATAAGTAGGGGCAGGAAGAGAAGGATAATAACAATTGAGACTACTTAGAGTAAGTCTTATTGCAACTTGGTCCTGAAAGACTGGTAAGGAGGAGGCAGCAGAGAAAAGGCAGCTACTTTCCTGAGCTCTCCCCCAAATTTCTCTGAACACCTTTAAATAATACCACAAAACAATTCCTGGAGCAGCAGAACCCACAGGAGAATGAAGATGAAATAATTTTCCAAAGAAAATTTAGTAGGTCATTAGGAAAGGTCAGGCTGTGAGAACCATTGAATCAGCAATGGTAGCAACTGCTTGGGGAGCTCTTGGCCCAAAGAGGGCAAGGGGGTCCAACAACTGGTCAGAAGGAGATTACAGGAGTCCCTTTGCTAGCACTGAAGTAGGACTCTGTTGATTTGCCCATACTCTGATCTGAGTCACAGTCAGAGTAACAGTTCTAGGATCAGCACAATACAGTGGGGCAGGGACCTTTCTCACAATTCCAAGGCAGAAAAATATGGTTGCTCACAGACCACAATACTGACCAAGAGAGTAGTAAACACACCTCTTCTTAGATCATACCACCTGGGAAGACTTGCAAAACTTACAGGTCCCTAGAAATACCTTTGAAAACATCTATACAAAACCCCTGCAGCATGGGATAGTGCACCTTCCACATCGGAAGTAGAGTCCTACTTTAATAAAAGACTTAAAAGTCAAGAAACAGGCTGAGAAAATGAATAAACAACAGAAAAACAATTCTGACCAAAGAAAGTTATTATGGTGATAAAGAAGATTAAAATGTTTTAGAAGGCAACAAAGTCAAAGCTCCTACATCGAAAATGTCCAAGAAAAATGTGAATTGGTCTTAGGCCATGGAAGAGCTCCAAAAAGATTTTGAAAATCAAGTCAGAGAGACAGAGGAAAAATTGGGAAGAGAAACGAGAGTACTAAGGAAAAATCATGAAAAAAAAAGTCAGTGGCTTGGTAAAGATTTTTTAAAATAGTGAAAAAAATATTTCAAACAGAGCAGGCCAAATAAAATAGATTCAAAAAGTCAAGGGAGAGAAGAAACCCTTAAAAAGCAAAACTGACCCAAAAAATTAAAAAAAAAAAAAAAAAAAAAAAAGCATTATTGATCAAATGAAAAAAAAGCACATTCAAAGAAAAAAAACTCCCTAAAAAGTATAATGGACCAAATGGAAAATGAGCTACAAAAACTCACTGAAGAAAATAATTCCTTAAAAATTAGAGTTGAGCAAATGGAAGCTAATGACTTTATAAGAAATCAAGAAACAATAAAACAAAACCAAAAGAATGAAAAAATGGAAACAACATAAAATATATTACTGGAGAAACAACTGACCTGGAAAATAGATCAAGGAGAAATAATTTTAAAATTATTGGACTATCTGAAGACTATGATTAAAAAGAGAGCCTAGACATCATATTTCAAGGAATTACCAAGGAAAACTGCTCTGATATTCTAGAACCAGAGGATAAAATAGAAATTGAAAGAATATATTGATCACCTTCTGAAAGAAATCTCAAAATGAAAACTCCTGAGAATATTATAAACAAATTTTAGAGCTCCCAGGTCAAGGAGAAAATTGTGAAGCAGGAAGAAAGAAACAATTCAAATATGGTGGAGGAATAGTAAGAATTACACAATGTTTAGCAGCTTCCACATTGAAGGATCAGAAGTGTTAGAATATGATATTTCAGAGGGCAAAGGAACTAGGATTACAACCAAGAAGTACCCTGCAAAATCTCCTTTAGGAAAAAAAAAGGATAGTCAATGAAATAAAGGAATTTCAAGTATTCTTGAAGAAAAAACCAAAGCTAAATAGAAAATTTGGCTTTCAAATGCAAGACTCAAGAGAAGCATAAAAAAGAGTACTTTTGTGATCATGTGCTACATCTATCTAAGATTTATGGAGTCATAGACCAACTCTATGGACTGGTTATCAAGCTACATATTATTCTGAATGATGGACACTTTTTATCTACTTCATTTTCCTTGTGTAGAGAGAATTAGTTTGGAATCTTTTGAGTGATTATGGATCTTATTTAGAAGTCTCTTCATTGTTTGACATTAAATGTAAAACACAATTATTAGTTACAAATAGGATCATCTAAAGGCTCACACAATCTTTGGGAAATCCTTCTAACACTTGTACTATGTTTTATTTTATTTATTTATTTTTTTTATTTAATAGCCTTTTATTTACAGGATATATACATGGGTAACTTTACAGCATTAACAATTGCCAAACCTCTTGTTCCAATTTTTCACTTCTTACCCCCCCACCCCCTCCCCGGATGGCAGGATGACCAGTAGATGTTAAATATATTAAAATATAAATTAGATACACAATAAGTATACATGACCAAAACGTTATTTTGCTGTACAAAAAGAATCAGACTCTGAAATATTGACTTGTACTATATTTTAGACATCCTTTATGAAAGTGGTAAAATATATTTATGAGAATATATCTCTCTGTTCCATGTCTTATTTATTATTATCACAGTGCTAACAAAGTTATTTACATTGTTTTATCTTTCAAGAAATCTTGTATGGTATTAGTACAAGCTATTAAAGTTTAAAACAGCATCAAGATTTGGCAGACATCCTGTTTGTATGGGAGACATTTTGAAAGTTGAAGGGCTTTTAAAAATAATGAACAAATAATATTCTAAGTGTCATCTTGTATTCTCTACACATTTCTCTACATTGTGTAAGAGTAGAGACATTGGATACTATAGGATATCATTAGAATGTTTTCAGTACACATGTAGATTATTCTCTAAAATAGTTTTTTGATGAAGAGCAGAAATGTGGTTAGATGTTATTGTTATTTTACAAATCAACTTTATTTCTTGGGAATGTTTTAACTAAATATTTGGGAACTACCCCTTTAATGCTCCTTTTATCTATGATTTCTTTAGTGTCATTTCTATTTCTTCACAGAGTACATTAAAGACAGATGTTAGAGTCCAAATATACAAAGGTTTTTTTGAGTACATTTTTTCCCACTTAATAGTATTTTATTTTTTTCCAATTACATGTAAAGACAGTTTTCAACATTCTTCTTTATTTTTATTTGCAAAATATATGCATGGGTAATTTTTCAACTGTTGGAATCTTTACAAAGTGTTAAGACATTGGAGTTGATTTGATCTTAGAAAGAGATATTTTGGGCCAGAACTTGAAACAAAGTACTAAGTGGAACTGATTGAACAATGCTTGTGTTCACACCTTTAGAGAGCTCATAAGTATCTAATACTCAATGGAGTTCACATGTGTAGGGCTTAGTCCGAATTCATACCTCCCTTAGGGCCAGAGAGCACTCTGGGAGATAACCCAGAATCCCTCTCCCTCCAGAAGGCGGAGTTAACCTTTGGGACATCACATATGTAGGGAGCTTTTGAAGCTTGGGCTTAGCTCTTCTTGTGGGACTGAAGAGAGAGAGACTTTGGAAGAAAGCCTACAAGCCCTATCTTCGAGGCAAGAGAGATCCATTGCATCTTCCAACTTGGTGCTGGCTGGAGGCTGAAGAAAGTAGAGGCAGAAGCCAAGGACAAAGCTGCAAGATCTCTTGGAGCCAGGCAGAGAGATAGGCCTCAACTAACCAGGCTAATTTGGAAGGAGAAATAAATGTTTGCATTTTTACCAGCTGGCTGAGATTTTGGAGTAATTATTTATTTCAATAAGGCTGCCTCTGGAAAACCATCACATTCAACATTGACACTTGCAAAGCCTTCTGTTCCAAATTATCCCCTCCTTCTCCCTATCCCCTACCCTAGATGGCAGATAGTCCAATACATGTTAAATATGTTAATTATACACACACACACAATTGTCTTGCTGTACAAGAAAAATTGAGTAAGAAGGAAAAAACAAAACTGTGAAAGAAAACAAAATGCAAGCAAACAACAATAGAAAAAGTGAGAATGCTATGTTGTAGTCCACATTCAGTTCCCATAGACCTCTTTCTGGGTGTACATGACTCTCTTCATCACTGAATAATTGGAATTGGTTTGAATCATCTCATTATTGAAGAGAGCCAAATCCATCAGAATTGATGGTCATATATAGTCTTATTGTTGCTGTGTATAATGATCTCCTGGTTCTGCTCATTTTAGTTAGCAGCAGTTCATGTAAGTCTCTCTGAAACAACATTACAAAAGAGCAGACAATCTGATATAGGTTATACATGTATAATCATTTTAAACATATTTCCATATTAATCATTCTGTGAAAGAAAAAAACAAAACAAAAGGGAAAAACCATGAGGAAAAAAACCAAAAAACTGAAAATATTATGTTTCAATCTATATTTAATCATAGTTTTCTCTCTGGGTTAGAGTGACATTTTCTATTCCATGTCTATTGGAACTATCCTGAATTACTGTATTGCTGAGAAGAGCCAACTCTATCATAGTTGATCATTGCATATTCTTGTTACTGTGTACAATGTTCTCTTGATTTTGCTTACTTTTTTTTTATTTGAGTAGATTATCTTATGAAAAGTTGAGTGACATGACAATTTTTTAAAAAAAATATTATTCAACTGAACAAAACCTAGCTATATAAATTAATCATAATAGCTATATAAGCTAATAAATTTTAATAGACACAGGACACTGTGTCACAACCTGACTTCATTACTGATAGTATAATTGGTAGTAACAGTTGTATTACTTTGATGAACCAGAGAATTCTTTATTCATCTGTAGTCATAACTTAAGATTTTCAAATCCCAACACTTACTTCAACATACTTTCACAAAACAAGTCAGTTAAACATACACGGTAATATAGAATTTGAACAAATTTATCATATTTGACAATTGTGAACAGTTTCCTTAGCTATTCAAATTTAGAAATATCTAACTCTTTAAAATAAAATAAAAATTATTTCTATAAGTCAAATAAAAATGTAGGTCTTCATGTTCTCTTTCATTCATAAGCTGTTTTTTTAAGTTGAGAAATATGTTAAATTGTTATTTTGCAAATTTATTATCTGTATATCTATTTTTCCATAAATGTAGTGACTTTCCCTTTCTCAATCAGAATATAAATTTAAGGACCTCATATCTATTCATTTTGAGTGCACAGTTTTTCTTTTTTTTTCTTTTTTTTTTTTGACTTAAATTTTTTTTATTGTAGCTTTTTGTTTTCAAAACATATGCATGAATAATTTATCAACAATGATCCTTGTAAAACCTTGTGTTCCAAATTTTTCCCTCCCTTTCCCCCACCTTCTCCCCTAGATGGCAAGTAATCCAATATATGTTATACATATCAAAAAAATGTTAAATCCAATATATGCATACATATTTATACAATTATCTTGCTGCACAAGAAAAATCAAATCAAAAAGGAAAAACAATAGGAAAGAAAACAAAATACAAGCAAACAACAAAAAGTGTTGTTTGTGATCCATACTCAGTTCCACAGTCCTCTCTCTGGGTGCAGAGGGCTCTCTCCATCTCAAGATCACTGGAACTGTCCTCAATCATCTCATTGTTGAAGAGTCATGTCCATCAGAATTGGTCATCTTATAATCTTGTTACTGTGGACAATGATCTCCTGGTTCTCACTTCACTCAGCATCAGTTCATGTAAGTCTCTCCAGACCTCTCTGAAATCATCCTGCCAATTATTTCTTTTTTTTTTCTTGATATCATTTTTTGAAATTTTATTTTTTATTATAGCTTTTTATATACAAAACATATGCATGGGTAATTTTTCAACATTGGCCCTTGCAAAATCTTCTGTTCCAACTTTTCCCCTCCTTCCCCACATCCCCTCCCCTAGATGGCAGGTAGTCCAATACATGTTAAATATGTTAGAGTATATGTTAAATACAATATATGTATACATATTTATACAGTTATCTTGTTGCACAGGAAAGATCGTATTTAGAAAGGAGGTAAAAGTAACCCGGGAAGAAAAACAAAAATGCAAGCAAACATTAACAGAAAGAGTGGAAATGTTATGTTGTGGTCCACACTCATTTCCTAGTGTTCTTTTGCTGGGTGTAGATGGTTCTGTTCATTGCAGATCATTTGGAACTGATTTGGATCCTCTCATTGTTGAAGATGGCCACATCCGTCAGAATTGATCATCATGTAGTATTGTTGTTGAAGTGTATAGTAATCTCCTGGTTCTGCTCATTTCACTCAGCATCAGTTCATGTAAGTCTTTCTAGGCTTTTGTGAAGTCAATTTGTTCAAAATTTCTTATAGAACAATAATATTCCATTATATTCATATACCCCAGCTTATTCAGCCATTTCCCAATTGATGGGCTTTCACTCAATTTCCAATTTCTTGTCACCGCAAAAAGAGCTGCTACAAAAATTTTTGTACATTTCCTTGTTTTTATTATCTCTTTGGGAGACAGCCTCAGTAGTGACACTGCTGGGTGAAAGAGTATATGCAGTTTAATAACCCTTTGGGCATAGTTCCCAATCAATCTCCAGAACAGTTCTATCAATTCACAATTCCACCAACAATATTAGTATTCCAGTTTTTCCACATCTCCTCCAACATTTATTGTTTTCTTTTTCTATAATCTAACTAATCTAATAGGTTTTGAAGTGGTACCTAAGGGTTATTTTAATTTGCATTTCTCTAATCAATAGTAATTAAGAACATTTTTTCCTATAACTATAGATAGCTTCTTCATCTGAAAATTGTCTGTTCATATCCTCTGACTATTTATCAACTGGGGAGTGACTTATATTTTTGTAAATTTGACTCAGTTCTCTATATATTTTAGAAATGAGGCCTTTATTAGAAACACTGGCTATAAAGATTGTTCCTCAGCTTTTTGCTTCCCTTGTAATCTTGGCTGCACATTTTGACAGATTATTTCCCTTTTTCATGTTTGCTGTCCTAAT
This sequence comes from Sarcophilus harrisii, assembly GCF_902635505.1. NCBI lineage: Eukaryota > Metazoa > Chordata > Mammalia > Dasyuromorphia > Dasyuridae > Sarcophilus > Sarcophilus harrisii. The sequence goes on from NC_045427.1 coordinate 423,784,811, forward strand.
TTCAATTTTCAATGCTTTTCATATAATCTAGTTAATTGAGTATCTTGCCTGCCTAGTGTAAACAAATGTTCCTTATACTGTTTTTCACTATTTTCATACTGTCTTTCACTCTTTGTGAAGTGATTGTGATGAGATTAGATTCAGGGAATCAAAATGATGAGGTTAGGGTTCCTGGTGGTCAGGGAGTTAAATGATGAGGTTAGTGGCAGGTTCGTGGTTCAGGGAACTGAATGAAGGGGTTTGGCTCCCCTAAATCCCCTTGGGATTGACACAAGGTAGGGAGTTGTGGGAACCCCTTTCTGGTGGCACAGAGGTCCTACATAAAGGAATTGCACAAACCCAAAAAGCTGGACTGGTAAAAAGAAGTTTATTATTGGGAAGTCAGCCTTTGCTATGCATAAATAGAAAGGCTGAATTCCTTAGTGGCAAGGTCCTGGCAGAGAAGTAAAGTTTCTAGTGGAGAGATCCTGACAGAGAGGTATAAAGTGTCTTTAGGGAAATCAGATAGATAGATAGATAGATAAGAAAGATAAAGAGAGGGTAGCGCTGGAAAAGAATATCATTCCAGCAGGCAGAGGTTTCCTTGGCATGGCATAGAATGGCATGTTAGGTCCGCTGCAAAGATTGAGTTTAAAATTGCTGTTTTTATAGGGAAATCTGAGAAATTCTCTCAATGCTGTCACTGCCCTCAGGCCTAGATGAGACCACTGTTTTTGAGCCAACAACAATTCAATCTTGGAATTGAATACTTCAACTAATCTTACCAAGATAAACCATTTTATCTTTGTTCCTTGGGGTGGGTCTCACAAACACAGGATTCAAGGAAACTTTCTCCTTGAAGGAGTAGTAGAGAGTTTCAGGGCTCTCTTGTCATTTGTATATGCAAAATTGTATATGCAGAGCTCCACTCTCATCTTCCATAAGATTTGACCAAAAAGTTTTCATTCTAAACAGGGATTGTCCTTGGCTGCCATATTTCTTCATTTGGCAGTGATAGCAAGTATTTATTGCATTGTGGTTATTTCTAGATTACTTCCATCTCCTTTTTTTATGGTGATCAATATAAGTAAAACTTTCTTAGGAAATGGTTAAAAACATGTATTGGACTACCTGCTAGCTTGGGGTGGGGGGAGAGGAAAATTTGGAACAAAAGGTTTTGCAAGAATCAATGTTGAAAAAATTACCCATGCATATGTTTTGTAAATAAAAAGCTTTAATTTTTTTTTTAAAAAGTAGAATTTTAGCTGATGGAAGCCAAAGCTGGACATGACATTTTAGGAATAGAAAAAAAAAAAAGTCAGAAGACTGATTCATCAGATTGGGAGCTGTGCCATATGGAATTGGAAGAAAACAAGAAGAGCTTTTGCTTACTTTATTGTTTTGCTCTGCGGAGTCAGGGCCTTTTACATTTACTTTCTTTCTCTTTTAAAACATTCTTTATTCTCTGAGAGAATGTAGATGATTTAAAAACAAGATTCAGCTACCTGACTTTATATCTGGTCTCAGATTTTTAGTAGCTATGTGACTCTGGGCAAGCATTTGTCTCAGTTTCCTCATCTACAAATTAGCTGGAGAAGGAAATGGCAAACCATGCTAATTATCTTTGCCAAGAAAACCCCAAGTGATGTCACTAAGAGAAGGAAATGAATGAAAACCATTGAATAGGGGGCAAGGGGTCATTTTAGTCACTTAACATTTTTGAAAATTGAGATCTTTGGTTTTTATATTTCTAAAATTTCTCCCAAGTCCCCCTTCCCCTGCTTTTTCCCAGAGAGCCATTCTATGTAATTTTTTTTAAAAAAGCAATTACACTCAACCATACATCCCAAAAGTCTAAAAACATGTGCAAAATACCACACCATTGGATCTGTGAACCTTCTATTTCTGTAAGAATTGAGTGGGGAGTGTCTTCTCATCTCTATTTTGGACTGTGCTTATTCTTTGGAATTTTAGAACATTTCTTTAAAAATTATTTTTGTGATTTTTTTTTCCATTTCCATTGTTATAGTTTTTGTATATATTATTTTCTTGGCTCTGCTTACTTCATTATGCATAAGTTCATGTAGATTTTTCCCTACTCCTCTGTATTTATCATATTTGTTGTTTTTTAAAGTAAGTTAAACATTTCCTTTCTTATCCTAGATAAGTCAAGTCAATAAGCATTTATTAAGTGCCAGATTCATGCTCAGCAAAAGGCATACAAAGAAAGACAAAAAAATTGATCTCTGAGGAAGACATTAAGATTAAGGATGTTGGAACAAAAGCTTTGGCAATTGTCAATGTTGTAAAATTATCCATGCATATAACTTGTAAATAAAAAGCTATAATAATAATAATTTTAAAAAAGTTTAAGGATGACCAGGAAAGGCATATTGTTGAAGGAGGGATTTTAGCTGTTATTTGAAGAAAGTCAGATCCATTAATTTTGTTTATTCAAAAACTTTTCACTTTTATGTAGTAAAAATCTTCCATTTTGTTTTTTGAAATTGACTCTATCTCCTTTTTGTTAAGAATAAATCACCATCCAACCATTTTGGAGAGTAGTTTGGAACTATGCTCAAAAAGTTATCAAACTGTGCATACCCTTTGATCCAGCAGTGTTACTACTGGGATTATATCCCAAAGAGATTATAAAGAAGGGAAAGGGACCTGTATGTGCACGAATGTTTGTGGCAGCCCTTTTTGTAGTGGCTAGAAACTGGAAACTGAATGGATGTCCATCAGTTGGAGAATGGCTGAATAAATTGTGGTATATGAAAATTATGGAATATTACTGTTCTGTAAGAAATGACCAACAGGATGATTTCAGAAAGGCCTGGAGAGACTTACACGAACTGATGCTGAGTGAAATGAGCAGGACCAGGAGATCATTATATACTTCAACAACAATACTATATGATGACCAGTTCTGATGGACCAGGCCATCCTCAGCAACGAGATCAACCAAATCATTTCTAATGGAGCAGTAATGAACTGAACTAGCTATACCCAGAAAAAGAACTCTGGGAGATGACTAAAAACCATTACATTGAATTCCCAATCCCTATATTTATGCACACCTGCATTTTTGATTTCCTTCACAAGCTAATTGTACAATATTTCAGAGTCTGATTCTTTTTGTACAGCAAAATAACGTTTTGGTCATGTATACTTATTGTGTATCTAATTTATATTTTAATATATTTAACATCTACTGGTCATCCTGCCATCTAGGGGAGGGGGTGGGGGGGTAAGAGGTGAAAAATTGGAACAAGAGGTTTGGCAATTGTTAATACTGTAAAGTTACCCATGTATATATCCTGTAAATTAAAGGCTATTAAATAAAAAAAAAAGAAAAAAAAAAAAAAGAATAAATCACCTACAGATAGCTGTAAAAGATACAATTTACTTCTAATATTTTTATTTTATTATTTTTAAAATAAAAGTTATGTATCCACTTAGAATTCTTTGTGGAATATGGTATGAAATGTGGGCATAATATAATTTCTGCCAGACTGCTTTTCAGTTTTCATAGCAGTTTTCATTAGTTTTTCTTAAGCATTTTCTGGTTTATTAAATAATAGGTTATTGAGTTTCATTGCTTCTGATTTTCCCCATCTAGTCTTTTCCATTGATCTATAGCTATTTTTTTAAGGAATATAAAATGGTTTTGATGCTTGCTGATTTATAATATAGTTTAAGGTCTGCTATTGCCCCTTCATCCCTACCTCTTTTATTTCCTTTGATATTTAAATTAATTTGTGAAATTTATTAAATTGGACCAAGCATACCAGGTTCTTTGGATACTTGCCAGGAAAGATTAGGATAGTTTTGGGGAAACAAGTTTCAATCACACTTCAATAAGTACAGCAAATATAGGGGCAAGCAGTGAAAGATAAAGAGACAGGGGATGGGATGGTGAAGGAAGGCAAGCAATATGAGAAAGAGGATAAATATAAGGAGAAGCAAAAAGTACCACTCACAGGTGGTACAGTGGATAGAGCACTAGCCCTGAAGTCAGGAAGGAGGACCTGAGTTCAAATCTGGTCTCAGACACTTAGCAGTTTCTGATTGTGTGACCCTGGGCAGGTCACTTAATACGAATTGCTTCAGGAAAAAAAAAAATACCACTCATATAACCATGGATTAGAATTGGGAGCACACAGGAGCATGGATCTCATGGAAATGGAAGTGTTATGGGATGATGTCAAGAGTGTAAGATCTCATTTTTTTTCTTTAGGACAAGGCATTTTGGGTTAAGTGACTTACCCAAGATTCCCCAGCTAGTAAGTACTAAATGTCTGAGGCCTGATTCCAGTGCTCTATCCACTGTGCCATCTACCTGCCTTTGAAGTTTCATTTTTATAGGAATTCTTGTTGGGGGAACAGTCTAAATCCTATCTGGACCACCTTGGTGTTAGTCCGTTAACATGTACAAATCATTTCAAAGTTGTCAATAAAATTTTGAAATTAATATGTCCACATCAAGATTATCAATACCATTTGATGATCTGCTGGTCTTTTGCTATGGACATCTGGCGTTATGGAATTTGTCTGGGATTTACCTGTCATTCCACCCAAAGTCCCTGACAATGGAGCCTAGATGGCTTCCCCCGCTTCAGCCCATATAACCAAGAGGCGAATTTTGGTTAATACTGTGTAGGATACAATTTGGAAATTATGCTGCTTTGATCTTTGGGATAGTTTGTGCATGACTTCCAAGTTTTCCGGTACAATTGTACTTTTTTGTTATTGTCATTTTATACTGGTTACTTATGAACTTATTATACTTCTGGAAGTGGAGACCAGAACAAGATATAGTTCTAATACATTATTTTAGATCTTTTGTTTCTTCAAATGAATTTTGTCATTATTGACTTCTGTATCCCTTTGATATGGAATACCTTTAAAACTGCAAATTAAATTTGGTAGTATTGTCATTTTTATTATATTGACGTGACAGAGCCATGAGCATTAACTTTTCCTCCAACTATTTAACTTGTTCTTTGTTTCATTAAGCAGTTTGTAATTGAATATATGTAAGTATTATGTATGCTTTGGTAGGGTAGCTTAAACTGCAAATATTTTATGCATTATGCAATTATTGTGAATCATATTTCACTTTTTTATTATTAGCTCTTGGATTTTATTTTTATATAGACATGCTTTTACTTTCTTTGGGATTATTTTATAGCCTGCAAACTTAAAAAGGTTATTATCATCTCAATCAATATCTTCATTGATTTCTTATGATTTTTAAACTAATTCACCAAGTCATCAGCAAATATAGTTTTTTCTTCCCTTTATCAATCATTTTATTTTTATTTTTTTCTTATTGCTATTTCTTCTGTCTTAATATTATTGCTTGCATTTCTGTTATTGTTCAGTCATTTCCTTCTCTAGTTCATTTTATAGATGAAGAAACTGAGGCAATCAGGTCTCACAGTTAGTAAGTGTCTAAGGCTGGATTTGAACTCATGAATATGAGTCTTCTTGACTCCAGACCCAACTTTCTATCCACTATGCCTCTTAGATGCACCACTTGTTCACTGTGTACAATGATTTCTTGATTTTACTCATTTTACTTTTCATCAGTTTATATAAATCTTTCCAGGTTTTTCTGAAATCAGACTCCTCATTTCTTATAGCACAATAATATTCCATTACAATCCTATACCCCAACTTTTCTAGCTATTTCCCAATTGATGAGCATCCCCTCAATTTCCAATTCTTTGTCATTAAAAAAGAGTTGCCGTATTTTTGTAGATAGGTTCTTCTCTATCTCTCTCTTCCCCTCCCCCTTTCTTTTAATATCTTTGAGATATAGACCTAGTAGTAGCATTGCTGAATCAAACAGTACACACAACTTTATAGCCCTTTGGGCATAGTTCCAAATTGCTTTCCAAAATGGTTGGACCAGTTCACACCTTCACCAACAGTGTATTAGCATTCCAATTTTCTCACATACCCTCCAACATTTGTTATTTTCCTTTTTTTGAAAAAAAAAATTTATATATATATATATATTCTAATCAACATTTAGAGCATTTTTTGTCACTATAGATAGATAGTTTTGATTTCTTCATTTGAAAACTGCCTATTCATATCCTTAGATCATTTAACAATTAGCAATGACTTATATTATTATAAATTTGACTGAGTGTTCTATATATTTTAGAAATGAGACCTTTATCAAGAATACTGACTCTAAAAGTTGTTTCCCAGCTTTCTGCTTCCCTTCTAATCTTGGTTGCATTGATTTTATTTGTGCAGAATCTTTTTAATTTAATGTAAAGTTATTCATTTTCAATTTCATAATATTTTCTGTTTTCTGTTTAGTCATAAACTCCTCCTTCTCCAAAGATCTGACAGGTAAACTATCCCTTCCTCTCCTAATCTGCTTATAGTATCACTCTTTATCTTTAAATCATGTATTAGTTTTTATCTTATTTTGGTATAAAGTGTAAAGTATTGGTCTGTAACTAATTTCTGCCATACTATTTTCTAGTTTTCCCAACAAATTTTGTTAAATAATTCTTATTCTAAAAGTTGGGACATTTGTATTTATCAGACACTAGATTACTATGATCATTTTACTTCTGAATATTGTATACCTAATCTATTCCACTGATCCACCACTCTTTCTTAGATAGTATCAGATATTTTTGATATTTACTGCTTTATAATACAGTCTGAGATTTGGTAGGGCTAGGCCATCTTCTTTTGATATATGATTGTTTAATAGTTCTATTTAGAAGCTATCATAAGTTTTAGAACTGGTTTTTCCTGTAATTTGTTCAATTCTATATTTTTCCTTCTGTTTGTCTTTCTGATGGATTTATCCAACACTGAGAGACCTTAGAGTCTCTTGCCACTATTGTATGACTGTTTATATGCACTTCTTGTAATTCAGTTAATTTTTCCTTTATGTATTTAGATGCTCAAGTATTTGCAACATATATGTATGGGATAAATCGAGTGAAGATACTCTCCTGGAAATACAGCCTTAAATTATACTTTAATTGTGACTTGAAACTTTATAATAACAAGTAGAACTATAGCTAAAAAAAAATTGCACTTGTTTATTCTCTCCAGTTTTTCACCATCTTTTAATTAGCATTTAAGTAACTCTTTTAAATGTAATTTATTCTTTTATTTCTGGGATAGATTTCCAAGATTAGAATGTAAGTCTCAACTTGTGTTTTGCAGTTTTTATTTTGCACTGCTTTTACTGACAAACACCTTGTCATATGGAAGATGCCCTTTCTTGTGTGATTCTAATAAACCCCTTTTTGCTTTTCCTTACTCTGAGAATCTCTGATTGTTTTTGTGGTGGATACTGTCCCACACATATAAATTTAACATTGATATTGGCTTGTCTTTGGTTCTTTTCAGCACAATCTAGTTTTCTTGTTTATCTCTTTTATGTAGTGAATGTTTGCTTTTGCTTTATTTAATAATATAATAATTCCTGCTTTCTTTTTTTAATTCATTTCATGCACAGCAAATTTAGTTCCAGCCTCTCATTTTTATTCTATGGACATCTTTACTTTTTAGGTATGTTTCTTTTAAGTAACAAATTGTGAAGTTTTGTTTTCTTATCCAACTGTTATTATAATCTATTTTGTCTTATTGCTCAATTTATTCACATTTAAAGTTATTGACAAGGGGAGCCCTGAAACTTTCTCTTTCTCTCTCTCTGACTTTGGGAATGAGCCATGAGGTAAAACACTTGAAGCTCCTTGAAGGAGAGATTCTCCTTGAACCCTGCCTCTGGGAGAGACCATCCCAGGTAATCAGATAAAGTGGTTTATGTAGGTGGGACTATTTCAGTCTAGAGCTGGAGAATTCCAACTCTATTGAATTGAAAACTCATTCAATTCTATTTAATTCCAGCTCAACTTGAAATCCAGTCCCATCAAGAGCAAAAACCCCTGCTTGTAGTTAAGGCTTCTATTATAAAAAGAGCCAATTTTAAACTCACTCCTTGCAGAAAACCTAATATACCATGGCAAGGAACTTCTCTCTTCCTGGCATAGCAGCAACCTCTGCCCGCTGGAATGATATTCTCTTTCAGCGCTATCCTCTCTTTATCTTTCTCACCTATTTTCCTAACGAGACTTTATACCTCTCTGTCAGGATCTCTCTACTAGAAACTTTACTTCTCTGCCAGGACTTTGTCATTAAGGGATTCAGTCTTTCTATTCATGCATAGCAAAGGCTAACTTCCCAATGCCAATAATAAACTTCCTTTTATCAGTCTAGATTTTCAGGTTCATAAATTCCTTCAAGAAGGAGCTTTGGGCCACCAAAAGGGGGTTCCCACAACTCCCTACCTTGCGCCAGACCCTGAGGGGATTTAGGAGAGCCAAACCTCTTCATTTGGTTCCCTCAACCCCAAACCTGTCACTAACCTCATCATTTAATTCCCTGACCAACAGGAACCCTAATTTCATCATTTTGGTTCCCTGAGTCTAATCTCATCATTATGAGTTAGGTATGTATTTTCCTCCATTTGTCTCTAATATTGGGTATTTTCTGAATGAGGATATGTTGTTACTCTTCCATTGTAAAGAAAATAAAAAAGTAACAGACCTTCAGAGAGTGATCTGAAATGTGAAAAATTCACAGCAGGTGTTTCATCATAGTCACAAAGGCCATTTATTGCTGTGAAAAGACAAAATCAAAATGATTTTAGCAATAGTCTGTGAGTGAAGTGGGATTTTTATAGATGAGAGGATAAGGATGGGATCTAGAAAATTAGGGAGGAATTGGAGTGGATCCTAAAACAAACTCAAAGGCTTGTTATGTCTAAGAGCAATGGAAGGATGAAAGAGGGGTAAATGGAAATGCTTTGAGATATGCTAACAAGACAGTTTCAGGAGTTTGGCCTACCTAAGTGTGCAATATTAAAGTTCTGAAGACAGAATGGGCTCAAAAGTGACTGTTTCACATCAATAATACTTTGTTTCTTCAGCTATTTTTACTTAATCTGCTTTAAAGCCATCATATTTCCTTTACCATCAAGTTCCCCTTCCCCTTTTTCTACTTTTGAAATTTTGCTTAATTTATTAATTCCTTTTTCTTTCTTCCTTTTATTTTGTTATCCTGTTAATGTGAAAATAAAGGCACCAAAAGTGATCATATGGAATAGATTTGGGAGAGTACAGTGGTTAGCATCATGAAATAACCATGATAAGACATCCATCTCAGAGAATAGAGATTTGCCATTATTTATATGAAATAGCTCACTGACTCAAACAAATAGTATTAGGCAAAGCAATTTTACTGATTGAGCAACTTACTTTTGAGTGACATGACTTGAAAACTCAGAGGGAAGTAAAACTCAGAGGGGAAGTAAAGCGAGAAAAGGTGAAAAGAATGTGTTTTGAGATAGAGAGACTGTCTCAAAATTAGTCCGGGAAAACTGAGTATCTATTAAATTTGTCTCACATGTACTAACAACACAGTCTCAGAAGTTGAAGAAAGGGTGGATGGATTAACTATGGACTGTATTCATATCATTCTATGCAAACAAGACATTCTTAGAGAACTGATCTGTATGATTATAATAGAAACAGGATGGATTTGTTTTAGTAATTCCTGAGAGTAAGCTGGTTTAGGATTCACATCACTATCCTTTCTTTCTTTTTTCTGTCAGCTAAGTAATCTTTTACTTATCTTTATTCCTCTCTTCCCATCAATTTGTTTTATTTTAATTTTTTTCTTCTTTTTTCAAAAAAAGGATTTATTTTTCTATGTCACCTTTATCATTTCTCTTCCCTTACTTTGTATTCTAGATTTTTATTCTTAAATCATAGCCCTTATACTTATCTATTTCTTCTTCAGTCTCTATTTTCTTCATGAAATTAAAGGTTCTATAGTGACTTTGAGGATTCCTTCTTCCAAATAGATTCTCTGTTATTGATTCGTAAATCTTGTATTTTTTGACTTTTTCTATTTTTCTGGGATATTTATAATTTTTAAATTGTCTGTATGCATCTGTCAACCTGAAGTAAAAAATATTACCACAATACTACCTCTTATAAGGAGGCAAGGGAATTGCAATTTAGGACCATCATGCAGCACCAAAGTACTGGAACTTCAAAGGGACAGAAAGGGGCAGGTTTAAATACATTTCTACAGAGAGGTAGTCTCATAGGAATTCTCAAGAGCTGTTATACAAGTTGTTTATCATATTGACGGAAAGTTCATAGAAAAGATGGGGGGAGAGAACTTCTTGTTTGAATGGGGGCTCCTTTCTTTTTTTAAATTGCTTTAAGAATTTTAACTAACTGGTTTTGATTGCCCTCAGGCAATTCACAGCTCTGGGATAAGGTCAGGTCAATTTATAACCAGTAATGTTCAAAACATCCTAATTTCAAGATCAACATTTTTCTGATACAGAGATCACATTTTAAAAAAGGTTATTTCTTCTTTCTCTTGCTGACTGAATAGGTCTTTGGAGCTGGAATCAAGAAGACCTGGTTAAATCGAGCCTTAGACACCAAAACTGTATGACCCTGGGTAAGTCATTTAACCTCTGTCTGCCTTAGTTTCCTCATCTGTAAAATGGTGATAATAATATCATCTACCTTACTAAGTACCTCACCACAAAGTTATTGTGAGGATCAAATTTGTAAAGCATTTACATAACACTGGGCATAGATTAGGTACTTAATAAATGCTTGTTTCTGTCTTTCTTCCCCTTACACATGAACATTCACTGCTATTTATTTGCATTCCCGATCAGTTCTTTGAGGCAGCTGAATAGTGAAATAGATAATTGGACTTCTATTTTATCCCAATCAGTACTAGTCAACTAGTGATTTTATAGTGGTGATGATTGAAAGTAATTATCAATATATTATACCTATAATCAATATACACTGACTAGTCCATCAATCAAATTAGTCAACCAATCAACATACATTTAGTCTTAGTCAATAAGTTAATTTATTATACCTGTTATCAATATATATGTAATCAATTAATATATTAAGCTTATATAAATATTTAGCTAATCAATTAATCAAGAGTGATCAAATAGTATTTATTCTTTCTTACAAAGTACTTCAGACTCTTATAAAAAAGTTCAAACATTTTATGAAAGGCCTCAAACTATATATAGCATAATCAGAAAGTCACTTACTAAGAAATTTGCTAGCCTAATCACAGAAAACCAACTAAAGGACCGCTAGATTCTGAGCAGAGAACAGGAGTCATTCTATTGCCCCTTCATCCTTCATTATCTCCTGGTCTGTCAACCAATGGGATTCTGTATTTTGTAGACTCCTCTGGAGAGGGTTAAGAGCAAGGTTTATCCACCAAACCAACTGTAATTTTGGCCTGTTCCACTTACATTGTTCAGATAGCAATTATTATAAAAAATATGATCCTGAAGAAAGAGAGCACCTCAGATCATGAAGAAAGGGAGCCTATTAATTAAAGGGAGCAATTTTAATAAGTTGTTATTGGCTTAAAGTTCTGCTTCGGTGAGTTTTTTTTGCACTTTGGACTTTTTTGGTCTATGGTGGTAAAATGGACAGAGCACTGGGTTAGGAACCCAGAAATCTCATCTTCTTGAGTTCAAATGTAACCTCAGACACTTAATAGCTATGTGAAGCTGGGCAAGTCATTTAACCCAGAAACATATGAGAGAACACAATACAACAACACAGACAGCACAACAGCAAATCAGGTATTTGTTTGTTTGTTTCTTTGGTGAGATTTGCCACCAGGGATAATAAGAATTTTTGATTTGTGATTTTTTCATATTGTTGATAGTTTTCAGTTCTTCTTCTTTGAAAACTCTTCACCCACATTTCTATTTAGGAATGGCTTTTGATCCTACGAATTTTTGTTTGTTGCCTATGTATCTTGGATAGCAGACCTATATGAGAGATATTTGAGACGAAAAATTTTTTTACCCTGTTGACCACTTCCCTTATCCAAGTTATATCAATTTTGTTATGCAAAAATATTGTAATTTCAAATAATCAATGTTATCTGTTTTATTATTTGTGTATTCCTATATTTTTTGTTTAAATTTTTATCCCCTAGCATATCTATGAAAGCTACCTGATCTTATACCCTTCTAATTTATTAATATTCAGATCACATATGCTTTTTGAGTTTATTGTGGTTTATGGAATATAATGTGTCAACAAATCTAATTTGTTTCAGGCTGCTTTCAAATTTTTTCATCAATTCTTGTCAAGTAGGCAATTCATTCATAGGTAATTTATGTTCTAGAATTTATTGAACACTGGATTATTAAATTCAATTATTTCTTATTTTTCTAATGTACTCCATTGATCTACTCTCTATTTTTAAAACTAGTACCAAATAATTTTCATAATATAGTAAAGCAGTAATGTTGAGGTTCAGAAGGGGACCTTAAAAGGTTGAGGTCACAAACCGGTGTTTCAAGGTGTTTCAAAAGAATTTGCAGGTTTGAACCCATCTCCAATTCAAGGGGCAAGGTTTTTTTGTAATTGCAATGCCATTTGAAGCAGACTAAATTCCAAAAAAATCTAGCAAAGAGACAAATTTATCCAGTTCTTCATGTCCCTGATATGCTAATTTTATGGCCAGGAGGTAGAAGTGAGGAGTAGTTTCCCGAATTTAGTTATCACTGACCAGCAGATTATGTATCTGACAGTCAGCAATGTTTGTAGGATGATCCTAAGGCCAGAAGACTTTAGAATTACTGACTGATTGTTATAACAATTGCATTCTAAGGTTTATTGCTGTATTTCCCCTAGAAGCTGTACCTTATCATTCCCCTCTCAGCAGTCTGAATCCCAAATTAATTTGGGGTAAAGGGACAAAGGTCACATATTTTGGAACTGCTTCAGGCTGATAAGGAGCCGAAAGCTGGCCCTGCCTAGTGGGGCCCAGATTCAGGAGGGGAGATAAGATGGCGGCAGCAGCATCAGGGAGTGGGGAAACTCAGAATCAGGTGTCAGGTGATATTCAGGTTGATCAGGTGGTTGTAATTTCATGGCTTGGAGTCTGGAAGAAATAATTCTCACAGATAGATTAGAAATGCCAAATATAAGCCAAAAAAAAAAAAAAAAAAAAAAAAAAAAAAAGAATAATTAAAAGTGGAATTCATATGGGGGTTACTAGGAACAGTAACTGGAACCCCACCCAGAGGAAGGCTTGGAGAGGTAGAAGAGGCTGTTGTGAATGTCTCACATCCTGGGATAAATACCAAAGAACGTTTACCCCAAATCCCTACTTTTGTCTCCTCAGAGGAACAGGGTAATGGGAACTATACACAGTGAAAGGAGCACCCAAGTGGCCTAGGGGGCAAGCACCATGATGTTTAAAAGGCATTAAGCATGAAGAGAGGATGATATACGGAGTGGAGATAATAATTAATTTAAGATTTTAAATGAGTTTGATCTCCTTCAGCAAAAACCTCCGAGCCTTTAGTCTTACAAGGGAAGGCTTTTAGCTGATTAGTTAAGTGTCAACAAAAACCAAAAGCAGTTTGAAGCCCCATGTGTGTAAGGGAGCACACGTGTAAAGTCCTCCTGCCAGTTCTCCCAGGGCATGTACCCCTCCTCCAGATGGCCTTCAGGAGGGAGGGGTTAACAGCCCTTTCAGGATTTACCTGGGCACAAACTGGGCAGGCCTGACAGGCCTGTTTCTCCCAACTTGTGACCAGTGAAAGCATTTTTTCCCAGGTGAGTAGCTTTATGTCGGCCAGAGAGAAGTTTCCCCTGGATGGCCTTGGGATTGAAACTTCCCAGAAGGAGAAAGAAGATACCCCTTCCTTTATCAGGGGCTTGTTCTTGAGAGCTGTGAGGGAGTGTAGAAGTCGGGAGTTGGGGAATTAAAGGTGACATGGTCAAGGGCAAACAGGCGGCTGAACCTGCAAGCCATTTCCCTTGGCCTGGAGGGAATCCTCCTTCTAGTGTCCCTTACAAAACTTGACAGAAACCTCTCTAGGTCGTGGGCAGCTTGCAGTAATTGCAGTAATTTCCCTTGGGGGAATTCATTCATTTGCTTATTTATTTTTGCTGTCAAAAGTCCCCTTTCTTCCTATATAGCCCCATGAGCATGCAAAACGTGAAAGGCTTAATTGGAGTCAGTGTAGAGGTTCACTCACTCCTTTCCCCAGTTCTAAAGCTGGGGTGAGCTCTGACCCTGGTGGGGGTTAGAACTCCAATGGTTGGCCTAGGGGGAGTGTAGAGATTAGAAAGGCTGTGGCAGCCAGCTCTGAGGCAGGAGAGTCACCCCACCTTTCTCTGAGAAGCTTACAAAAATCCAGCCATGACCAGGAATTGTGCAGCTGCTTCTCAGAGGCAGGTTCAGAGAGTGACAAGATTGTCTGCTTCCTCTCCGACCTGAGTAAAGGGGAAGTGGGAATTAATTTATAGTCCAAACCCAGTCCAAACCTATGGGAACTGAGAGTGGACCACAACATAGCATTTTCACACACACACACACAAAAATCTTGTTTTCTTTCTCAAATTTTTTTTCCTTCTTGATCTGATTTTTCTTGTGAAGCAAGATAACTGTATAAATATGTATACATGTATTGGATTTAACATATAATTTAACATATTTAACATGTTAAGGGGAGGGGGTGGGGGAAAGGAGGGGAAAAATTGGAACAAAAGGTTTTGCAATTGTCACTGCTGAAAAATTACCCATGCATATATCTTGTAAATAAAAAGCTATAAAAAAAAAATTTCATAGTCCAAATACTTAACAGATTGATAGGCAAGATGGGTTTTTAGACAAAGAAACTATTGCCCCAGGAGTCAGAAAATTAAAGTTAGTTTTTTGTTTGTTTGTTTTTTAATGGCTGCAGTCAGAGAAACCTCCAGGGTTGAGCTGAAGATCAAGATATTATCTACATGCTTGTATTGTGCTCATGGCTTCTACTGACTACTTGGCTTTGATTATAGAAATTTGCTATAAGAGGGAAAATTAGGGACATGATTACAATAGCATCAAACAGGTTCTTCAGGCTTCAGCCTGACAGCACAACAAGGTAAAGCATCCTTAACTCTATTTGACAACCAATCACGCAGTAACAATTCTACCTCAGTCAGTCTTATGAATAATTAGGTGGGAAACAAAGAAAGAGAACTGGGAAACTGAGTCAGAAGGATCCGACCTTGAGCAGAGGCTAAGGTTGTCCTCCCAGCTCTTGCCCAGATAAGACATCCACCTATGACAATTCAGGAAGCCATCCCTCTGAGTAATTTATGGCATTTCTCTCTAATGGTGGATTACTGACTTAATGATCCATCAAGGCAATCATACCCAAATTCAAAACTCAAAAGATTATCAGTTACAGTCCCAAGAAATTTTATGTCTAATAGCAAGTTCTAGTAATCACAGCTTAGGGTAGGTACATTAATTTTGAAAGTTTATGAGGACTTACACAAATAGGATATTTTGTTTAACATTTTTTATATGTTTAAACTTATCCTGGTGCAAAGGATCAATCATTAAACAAGATTATAGATTCTTAGTAAACATATTCCTTGTTTAGGAACTATACATCCTTAACAAACTCATTTCTCAGGACTGATGACCTTGCTTACCTTGATGGTTTCAAGAAAACTGGCAAGCTTACAAATTAAGGGGAGTTGACAGATCCCAGGGAAGGGGCTAAGCTTGCTGTTGCACATCCCAACTAATCTTAGTGTTTTCATAGGCTGTGCTGTTTGATACCTTTCCCCAGTCTGTGGAGGAACAAAAAGGTGCTGCATACTTTCATACCTGAAGGTGAACTGATGAGGCTTTCACCTCATCCATCTTGTTCCACACACACACAGGTAATTACCAGTTTTAGGTTTAACACAATGACAATAACTTCAAATGATTTAGTTAACAATTTTAGAATTTTCCATAATAGCAAAGTCTTAGCTGAAGTTTCCTCTTAATTTTCTAGCAAAGGTGAAAATACCTAATTCCCTAAATTACATGTGTAAAATATTATAAAATGCGATTAGCAAGCTTAAATAAATTTTCCACCTTTAGTAGTTCAGTTATTTGGTCCCCAAGCTGTTGCAGTGTTGGAAGTACTAGGGGGAGGATTTCTATTTCCTTAAATAAGTTTCCCTTTTGTTTTAGGGAAAAAAAGAACACAATTCTTAAAATTGATATAGAACAGATTTCAAAATTGACTTAACTTTAGTTCACGAGATTCCCTAAATTCTAATTAAATGTTCCAGACAAACTGAATTGTCATTTGGTTATTTTCCAAATCATCCAAACTATTTCTCTTTTGTGAGTCAGGAAATGATTAAGGTGGGTCCTTACTGACAGGGTCCTTACAAATTTGCCTCTTGATAACTCAAATGCAGGCTCTTTGTTGTCAGTTGTTTTTTCAAGTAGCAGAGAACTGCTTTTCTGTTTTCCAAAAGTTCCCAAATTCTTAACTCTTCTGTTAACAGTTAGTGCAAATAGATTACAATTTACATATCCCTTTAATGGGTTTTGATTAGAGGGCCTTTAAAACTGCTTTTACTATCACATCTCAAATAGCAAATTTCACTGAATTTTTTTTTCTCTCCTTCTCCAATTCTAGCTCAAAGAACAAACATTGTGCACAGAGATGCAGTCATAGACCCCTTCGCCCATGCATCCCAGTTGCAGTAGGAGAAGGAAGAAAGGGGGAAGAAAGAAAAAAAGATTCTCTTTTCTTTATGCACTATCCTTCTAGCCTTGAGGAGGTCTTAATTTATACAATATAGCAGTTAGACATCATATAGCATTTGTTTTATCCTAAGTGCTTTTGTAATCATGTAATCTTCATAGCAACCATTACTATTTCTTTTTACAAATCAGAAAACTGGGCAGAGATAAAACAATTTGCCATAAATTACATAGCTAATATGTATCCGCAAATAAAACAGAGAAAGGCAGGGGCTGACTGGCTTTCTCACTTCACACTGCCATGCTGGATGATACCAGGGGTTCCAGATTCTTTCCAGCAGCTGGTGGACAGAACCTGCTGAAGGCTGGGGTGGCTGGTGCCAGGATCTCTCTTTGAAGGAGTTTCAGGTGCCAAGGCTCAGAGAATGCTGAACAGGTGTAATGTTCTCTTCTTTAAAGTATAAAGCTCTCCGAGAGCAGGTTTCTTGAGGGGCTTTCAGTTTCAGTTCAAAGTAATAATCACCTCAAAAGCAGCCAGGGAGTTAAAGTCCAATGCTTTATTTTCTCCTTCAAAATAGCCCGGTTAGTTTTCTTAGAGGTCTATCTCCCTCCTTGGTTCCGAGAGCTCTTGCCGCTAGTCCTTTGTCTCTTCCAGCTTCAGCCTCCAGCGCTCTCTGAATCCAAAGCCTCCAATCAGCACAAAGGTGGAAGTTGGAATGAATCTGTTTTGCCTCCTCTAGTGGGCTTGTCCTTCTGACTTGTGAATCTCCTGGAATCCCTAGTGAGCTTGTCCTTTAGTGGGCTCCTCCTTATATAAACTCTCTTAAAAGTGTAAACTCTAAAGGTGTGAACCAAGTACATAAGCATTGTCTCTATCTTTTCCAGTGACTTAGCACCTTGTTTCAAGTTCTGGCCCATAACAACCAAGGAGCCTGACCCCCATTCCATCTCCATTTCCCCAAGCTGGGTTGGGGAGATATTTGGGCAAAGTTGTGTGGGGTCCCCATGGCTGTTACTGCTTCTGTTTCTATAGGTGATGCAGAATTTGTGTTTCCCTACAGTTCTTTAACATTCTCTTTTCTTAATCTGACCTGAGATAAGAGGAGTTAGAAAACAGAGGGATTTAGGCTATATTGATCTTGTTAGTAATCCCCACAGCTAAGATACACTCAGGACACTGAGGTGTAGAGCATGCTAGGTGATCAGGATAGAGGAGAGGGTCCCTTAATATCTTCTGGGATGCTTTCCCAAAGAAGCAGAAGGGGACAAGATAGGAATCAAGGAAGAGTTAGCAAAAAGTTGCTATTTACCTAGTTTTTTTTTTTTTTTTTTTCTTTTCTTTCAGAATGGGATAAATTTCTGGAATTATCTCCAATATTTCAGGAATTTTTCTTGCAATCTTAAAGTGGCTAATTGCCAAACATCTTAATCATTGCTCTTAAAACCCTGAGAATCTGCTAAGATGTGATTTTTAGCAGTACTATATTTTAATTAGCTTGGCCAGAACTGAGGTCCTCGGGGAAAAAATTAGGCTTTTTCCACTTTTAAGGTGTGAGTCAAGGAGGTTAAGAAATCTTTCCCAGCATTCTAACTATAGCCTAGGAGTTGTTTTCTTGCTGGCTGCATTTTAAATCTTTCCAAATAACAAAATCTAGAATAATCATAGAACAAACATGACAGATATTCTACACAAAGATGCAGACACAGACAAAAATGACATGAAAGAGGACTGTCCCTTCTTTACCAAAAGCATCTTGTCTCCTTTGGCATCCCAGAGAATGTGGAATGGTGGCAAAGGTTCCTTAGGAACTTTGCTGACAATTGCAAGAATTTCCAAGTCTGGGCATCCCGTACAAGGAAAATCTGCTCAGCATAGAGCTCAAGACAACCAGAAGTCTTCTTCCAGTTGCTTGAGATGTCCCAGCTATAGGATTGAGGGAGGGAAAATAATGGGGGGCTTACCTTGACAAAGAGGGAATGAAGCCAGGGGAAGCCAAATTCTCCCCATACAGGGCCACCAAATATTGAGGTTCAAAAGGAGCCCCCAAAAGGTTAGGGTTGCAAACTAGTGTCTTGAGGTGTCTCAAAAGAATTTGCAGTCTTGAACTCATCTACAAGTCAAGAGACAAAGGTTATTGTAATTGTACTGCCAATTGAAGCAGGCTAAATTCCAAAAGAATTTGGCAAAGAACCAGGAACAAGGAGACAAATTTATCCAATTCTTCTTGTCACTGATATGCTAATTTTATGGCCTAAAGGTAGAATTTCAGAGTGGTTTATTCACTATTGTCTCAGGAATTTGATTATCACTGACCAGCAGATTATATACCTGACATGTTTATAGAACTACTCTAAGACCAGAAGACTTTAGAATCATTGATGGACATATTGTTAGAACAATAGCACTCTAAGGTCTGGGGACTTTAAGATTATTGCTATATTTTCCCTAGAAGCTGTATCCCATCAATAGTACTATTCCCTTCCCCTCTTTGGTTCCCCTGACATTCTCGAAATTTTGTTCCTCCAAATAAATGTCATTATTACTTTGTCCAGTTCTGAAAGTATTACCTTGATAGTCTGGTGTAATATTAAATTGGTAATTTAATTTTGATAGTATTGCCAGTTTTATTATATTGCCAGTCTTCACCCATAAGCAATGAGTATCCCTACAGTTGTTTTTTTTTAATGCTATTTATTTCTTTAAGGAGCATTTTGCAATTATATCTATTCAGGTATTAAATGTACTTTGGTAGATAGCCATTTAGATATTTTGTGCATTTTGTAGTTATTTTGAATGAGACTTCCCGATCTATGTGCATCACTTTAATGCTTGTAAAGTGTTATTCATAGGTTATTTCAATTTGATAACAGTAATATAGGTTTAATTATTCCTATTTTATTCATGAAGAAACTGAGATTCAGGGAAATAAAATACCTTGCCCAGAGTCATATAGTTAATAAGCTTCAGAAGCATAATTTGAATCTAGTTCTTCCTGATTCCCACTCCAACACTCTATCCATTTAGCTGCTGATAATAATAGTTTGTAAACTCCTGATTCTGGTAGATTTCAGTCATGAAATATCTGCTTGTCTTACAATTTCTCAGCTTAAAAGGACAAGTTAGCCAGAGGAAGTCTGACTATGTCATGTCCCTGCTCAGTAAATCTGTGTTCCTATTATCTCTTGAATAAAATATGAATTCTTCTGTTTGGCATTTATATCTCCTCCCAAGCTGGTTTCTTCCTAGCTTTCCATCTTTTTGAACATTACTTCCCTTTTTGTATTCTCTGCATTTAAGTGGAATTCTGGTCTACTCAATGTTCTGAATGCAGAAAGTTTCGTAACTTTATACTATCTGTCACCCATGGCTTAATGCATTCCTTCTTCACCCTCCCCACCACCCCCTGGAATCTCCAGTTTCCTTCAGCTTCTACAAGAAACCTTTCCTAATTTCCCAGCTTCTAGATACTCCTTCCAAAAATACTTAGTGTTTCTTTTGTACATTGTATGGGCTAAAGGGGGAAGGAATAAGAATTGGTCAGGATGTTTCTGATCATTTCATATCTCACACAATCCCCAGCTCAGTTAATATAATTCAGCAATCTGCTGAATCTCAGCTCATGTCGGCAAATTCTATAAATGAGGGCTTGATAAATTTTCACCTCCTTAAGGAAAGTAAGGAAGAATATGTTAACAATGCAAATTAAATGTAAAATGATGTGCTGTGTTAATTTTTTCCAGAGGCCTGATGGAGAAACAATTTATCAGTTCCATTGGAGTATAATCTTAGAAAGGATTAGATAAAAGCAATAAAGGGGTGTTAATATGTAAATAAAATAAAAAATATTTTACATAAATATGTAAAAAAATTCTTTATCACCACTTGTTACAGTAAAGATGTAGGAGTAATAGTAAACAGAGTCCTTCAGCCACTCTTGGTCCTGCCCCCACTACTTCCTTACTGTATACATGGATTTCCTCATATAAAGACAAGACTTTCTGTTCCAGGAAGTTATAATGAATGAATCTCTAATTCTCTTCTTCCTTTGTCTCAGAACACCTCCATTTTAAATCTATCTCACTCTTCTTTCCAAAAACATTCTCCCCAGTCTCCTCTTCTTTGCAGAAATTTTCTTAAAAGATCGATTAGCTTGTTGTTGTTGAGTCTTTTTTCGTCATGACCACTCTTTGTGACTCCATTTGGGGTTTTCTTGGCAAAGATACTGGAGTAGTCTGCCATTGCCTTCTCCCACTCATTTTGCAGATAAAGAAACTGAGGCAAATAGGGTGAAGTGACTTGCCTAAAGTCACACGGCTAGGAAGTGTCTGAAGTGGATAAGCTAGCATGAATCAAGGACTGAGTTTTATTACACTCAAGAGTGTGCTATATACTACCAATAACTATGAAAGTATCATTCACGATTTGCCTACTAATATTTATACATTACATGAGATGAAGAAATAAAATGACTGCTCGTTATTGAGATGTTGTTGCTTATGCAGAGGGAAAAAAGTGTGCTTATTGAGGAAAATGTATATCATTAATGAAAGGAGGTTAAGAATGAATATGTCCTTGTTAGTATAGCCAGTTGTGCTAAATTAAAGGATAATTAAATGAGGAAGAGGAGCCTTCCCAGGATTGTTGATCTCCCCTCCTTCCTTTATTTATTATTTCAAAAGCAATTAAGTCATTTTATGGCAATTAGTCAAGTAAAGAAAACACTGAAGGGAACGAGCTGTTTCAATTGGTCCTGCAGGTTCCAAAAGGTTTATATACAGCCAAAGTCCAAGTACAGAATAACATGTAATACCAGAGAAACTGAGGCAAAATAGAAATTAGAGAATTTTTAATATTTTATTTGGGTTTCTGAGAGGGAGAGATTTTCTGGGACCAAAGGATCCATTTTGGTCCCAGGGCTGATGTCACAAAGCATTCAGCAGTGAATGTGAGATTCCAATGATTTTTTTATATGTGGCTCCAAGATCAAGGAATTAAGGGCAAGAAGTGGAGTCTGAGCATTGGTGAGCTCAGGAATTTCCAGAAACAGAATCTGGCTTCTGACTGGATTCAATCTGGTTCTGACAGGGTGAGGACCATAAATTCTAATAACTTAGGAAGACTTAGGAGCCAGAATGTCTGAACTAAAAGATCTTCCCTTATCTCAGATTATACATTTATAATTTATGACTCTTTTGGAATGCCAGAGTGGCCAGATCTCCACAGCCCTAATTATCTCAGTCCTAATGAATAGGAAAGGGAGGTTGCAACCAGGGGCATCGAGGCAGAACAATTTAGGGAAACTGAGGTGGACAATAAAAGGAAATTGTGGCACAATAAACATGGAGTCAGCTATGTTATCTTTGAAATTCATTTTCAAGAACAGCTCCCCACGACTAATTAGCTCACACAGCTCCTGGAATTCTGATGCCAGCTCATCCTGGCAACTAGTTTTACCCAATTTACCCTTTTTTAGTCCTTCAGAATATGAGTTCCTCCATTGGAATATAATCCCATTAGGGACTGTTGAGGTTCAGAAGGCACCCCAAAAGTTGGGGGTAGCAGATCAGAATTGGAGGTGTCTCAAAAGAATTTTCAGGCTTGAACCCACATCCAAGTCAAGGGGCAAAGTTTATTGTAATTGTAATGCTAAATTCTGAACGAGATGAGGTGAGATCTTTCAAGACAGTTGTGAAAATCGAGTAAGGCTTCATCTGTTTCAAAGTTTGAGTAGGCCTGAAAGACTTTAAGCATCAAGTCAAGGGCATACTTAAGTTCCCTCCCTGCTATCCCCTAAGGGCATACTTAAATCCCCTTGTTATCCTCCTATGACATCAGTGTCTTTCTGTTAGGTCAAATATGGGCAACTATGTACTTATTGGTCAAGTTCAATTTCTTTTTTTTTTTTTTTTTTTTTTATTTAATGGCCTTTTATTTACAGGATATATACATGGGTAACTTTACAGCATTAACAATTGCCAAACCTCTTGTTCCAATTTTTCACCTCTTACCCCCCCCCCACCCCCTCCCCTAAATGGCAGGATGACCAGTAGGCAGGATGGCAGGAAGAACTGAGGAGTGGTCTCAAGAATTTGGTCATCACTGACCAGCAGATGGAGGACTATCCTAAAGCCAAAAGATTTTAGAATCAGTGACAGACGAGTATTAGAAAAATAGATAGAGAGTCTCAGGATCACAAATATATCTTCCCTAAAGTTGAAGGGAAGAAATATTATTATATTCCTAGGCCAGAAAACTTTTACAATTATTGACAGAACAATAGCATTCTTAGATCATAGGGCCTCTAAGATCACAGATTCCAAAACAAAAAGATTTAGAATCACTGACAAATTATTAGAACAGAAGCACCCTAAGGTCACGATACCTTAAAATTATTGCTATATCCCCTAGAAGCTATATTCCATCAGGACCATTATTTTTGACTTTCTCTGTATCTCCAGTTCTTGGCCCTTAATAAATGCTTGTTGACTGATTTTTCTCCAGCAGCTTGGTTCCTCCTTAATTAAGATGTAGGGTTGATAAGCTTATTTCCTTTAAATGACAGAGTATATTGCCAGTCTTCATCTAGTTATTACTAAGTTTCTCTTTCAATTCAATCAAGGAAACTTTTTCATATTTTACAAAGGGATAAGAGAACTAAATACATTTTTATACATAATTTATTAATTTTACTACTTCTATTATCTGATTGCTTTATCAAATTATATCAGAGAGGAGAGGGGAGATAGAGACAAATAATCAGTTGTTCAAGAAGCCTGCCCTTTCTTGCCTTCAAATGTATATATTCACATATCTCCATATGTTCTCCCTTAAGGCAAAAATTGTTTTACTTTATTTCTGTGACCCAGCTTAACATAGCATGCGACACCTAAGAAGTCCTATGTAAATGCTTAATGGGGATAATGGAAAAAAATCCTACATTTAGAATTAGGAGACCTGGGGTTGAACCCCTGAGTTTGGCACTTTCATGATGTTTATAGGATCATAAAATTGGAACTGAAAATAACTTGTAGAGGTCATTTAATCTAATGCTCTCATTTTAAAGGTGAAGATATTGAGATCCATCTGATGAGGTCTAATTCAGGGAACCAAAATGATGAGGTTAGGGTTCCTGGTGATCAGGGAGTTAAATGATGAGGTTAGTGGCAGATTTGGGGTTCAGGGAACCAAACAAAGGGGTTTGGCTCCCCTCGATCCCCTTAGAATTTGGTGCAAGGTAGGGAGTTGTGGGAACCCCCTTCTGGTGGCACAGAGGTCCTTTGTAAAGGAATTTACGAACCCGAAAAGCTAGACTCGTAAAAAGTTTACTATTGACATTGGGAAGTCAGTCTTTGCTATACATGAATAAAAAGACTTAATTCCTTAGTGGCAAGGTCCTGTCAGAAAAGTAAAGTTTCTATTGGAAACAGAGAGGTATAAAGTCTTGGGTGAGAGAGTTAAGAGAAAGTAACACTGAAAGAGAATGCGATTTCAGCGGGCAGAGGTTTCCTTGGCATAGCATGGCCTGGCATGTTAGGCCCTCTGCAAGGACTGAGCCCCATGTTGCCGTTTTTATAAGGAAATCTGAGACAGAAGTTTCAGTGGAATGAGATTCCCTCAATGCTTTAGAAATACAGGCAGGCCCATGGTCTGTTTTGTAGATACAATTTGTATGTGCCAATAGCGGGAAAGTACAACTCTCCAATGGTGGTACTAGTGTTAGGGCAACAAAAGGGCAACAGGGAACTGGATTATCAGCCGGGGATAGAGAAGAGGCGAAGGGAGAGACGCAATACTAATAAAGAGACTGAAACTTTCTTCGCGTGGGGTGACTGACTGTCCTGCTGAAGTAATCCGGATATGTCTGAGGAGCTATAGTGGCGATGAGGTAAGGAAAGGTGCTGCCCAGCTCAGGAAGAAACCTGAGACTTCTCTGGTGCTCTGCCTCATGGCTCATTCCCAAAGTCAGAGAGAGAGAAGGAGAAAGAGTTTCAGGGCTACCCTCGACACAAAGTGACTTGCAAAGTCAGTAAGTTACTAAAGAAGGATTCATTTTTGTCTCATATATTTAAAAATAATAATAATAATAATAAAAGGCAGACCAGTTCGGTTCTGTGTGTGGCTGTGGGTCTGGGCAGTAAGCCACCTGGGCCCTGGATCCCACTTTGTCCTCTGGCCCTTGATGAGAGCTGTCTCAGATGATCTCCACTCTGAACTTCCACAGGATTCTGTCAGTGCTTTGGGGCAGGTCTGAATAGAGTCACTTATACCTGTTGCCTTTCCCCTTCTTTGTCATCATTTCTGCTCATTTTTTACCCAGCCTAATCACTGAATGGGTGTAGCCTCAGACTGATACCGGCCAAAGGTCTTCGCTTACAAAGGCCGAGGTCCCCCCTGCACCCAGGGGGGGCCCCAATCGTCCTGCTCTATACCTGGCCACTGGACCAGAGAGTCCAGAGGGGAAAGTGAGGCAGGGGACCCTGCCAGCCCTCCCTCCCTTAAATCCAATTCACTTGCATACCATGGCAGCCCCTCCCTGATGTCAGGGCCCTCTTGGAGAGCAAAGGAGAAACATCACAGACCTAGTGCATTGGCTTTTACATAGGGATCTTGGATGCCCTGGTCCTAACACACAGCTACCTTCCCACAACTCCCCATGAAGCAAACCTCTGAAGCTAGTCACCGACTCCCAATGTAACAGCTTTGGGTAAGTCCCAATACCTGTCAGAGCTTCAGCTTCCCCACAGGTGTCTACCTCACAGGCTTGTTGTAGGACTTGCAAATCCTTAAGTGGGTATGGCGAAGAGAGTGTACTAGACTTCGCTTCAGCAAGACCTAAGTTCAAATTCTGACACTTACTAGCTGTGTGATCCTGGGCAAGTCACTTAAACTCTCTCATTTTAGTTTCCTTATCTGTAAAATAGGGATAATAATAGGACCTGCCTTGCAGGGCTGTTTTAAGGATCAATGAGATAATAATTGTAAAGCATTTGCCATAATCCCTGGTACATGGTAGGTACTACATAAATGTTAACTATTATTATTAGAATGTGTTGAAAACTTTAAGGCACTATATAAATGCTAGTTATTATTAAATGCTACCTATAAAACGGAGACAATTATTATTATTATTACTATTATAAGTCTTTGAACTTTAGAATTTAACCACAGGTGAAAATGAATAAGGTGGGGCCTTTTCTCAGGAAACCCTTCTCTGGCATCATCCATGTCCTGGAGCATGGGGAGAAACCTGATTAATTTTACTATTAGGGGTGGGGTGCAGTGCGTGGAAGTTAAAGACCATTTTAAAGCTGTTACACACTGGCTGTTAGAATGGAATAAACTCTCTTATTATTATCTTTGCTAGAAAAATATGTAGGCAGGTACATAACTTCAGCCTCTCTCATCTAAACTAGGACCACAATTATGAGTTTTCAGTCAACTTCTCCTACAAGAACAAAAAGAAAAGAAACAATTTAGTGACACATTTTAAAAAATATGTTCTACTGATGCCTTTGTCTTTATAGCACAGTTATTCCGTAACCTATAGATTGAATTCTCATTTATGATAAAGAAAAAAAATTAAGCAAAACCAGATACTTCAGAGTGATGGTGTACAGAATATGTTGTCTATGCAATAAACTGGGCAATTTCCCACCCCTCTGTACTGAGGAAGGAAGTATATTTCATTTCTTCTTTTTTAGGACTTCCTTGACTTACCTATTTTGTAAAATTTTTAAATGAACTTTTTATATACACTGCAGTAATTGTATTTGTCCCCTGAAAAAACAATAAGATTTAGAGCTGAATTCTCACCTGAACTGAATCTCCTCCCTTACTCCTTACCTTCCAAACTTTCCTTGATTTTTCTATTTCTTAGAATTTAACTTACTTTTTAAAAAATAGCTTTTTATTTACAAGATATATGCATGGGTAATTTTTCAGCACTGACCCTTGCAAAACCTTCTGTTCCAAGCTTTCCCCTCCTTCCTCCCACCCCCTTCCCCAGATGGCAGGTAGACCAATACATGTTAAATATGCTAAAGTATATGGAATTTAATTTACCTTTAAAGAACTTTTTGTTTACACTGCAGTAATTGTATAAGTCCACTGAAAAAACAATAGGATTTACAGGTGAACTTTTTCTCCTCCCTATTCCCCACCCCCAAACCTTCCTTTCTTTCAAACTTCCTTATTCTCCTTACTGGCATCTTCCAGTCACTCAGGCTTGATTCTGTGCTCTCTTCTCACTTTTTCCTGTCCAACCTGTTGCCAGAACCTGTCCATTTTACCCTCTCATCTCTGCACAGGAAGGAGGGAGGTGTATTGGTCTCAATCTTAATCTGATATAACCCTATTTCATATTTACTATTCCTGGTGTTTGTTCTATTTCTTCATTTTGTCTGTAACTTCTCCTAAATAAAACTAAAAAAGAATGGTCATTGTGAATTTTTCATATGAGTGAATCCCAATATATGGTACCTAAATCTTATCATTTGGTACCTGTGTCTACAACTATGTCAATACGTCCCTGGAAAAATTTAGAAATCTATTATGAAGGCAACTTCAAGGAAGGATATTGATAAGTTATGGCTCTACTGTGATACCAGAGAAAGTGAGGCAAGACAGAGATTGGTTTTTAATCTTTTAATTTGGAGAGTTAGGTTAACTGACCGGATGGGACTCATGTCCAAATCATTCTGGCCCCAAGAAACTGAGACAGAGAACTTGTGTAGGGTTTTAGCTAACTAGGGTTTGCAAACAGAATACATAATCTGAGTATGCGATCTTATAGGGGAAACAAAGACAGATGGGGGGGGGGGGGGGGGGAGGAGTTGAGGACACTGAGTGTCCATAATTCCAGGAAAGGATCATAATTTAATCCTATAGGATAGGGATTAAGATAAAACAATCTAAGGTAGGATACAGACAGGCAAGGAGTTATACAGAGGGGGAATTCTCCGAGATAATGAACCTGGAATTTATGTGACAATGGTATGTAAAGTTGTCAGAGCTTCAAGGTTTTTCCTAACTCAATTTTTCCAGTCCTAATGGCAAGGAAGGGGGAGAGCATAATAATTTTATTCAGGGCATAACACTACCAGTTAATAAATTTGTGAATTTAAGCAGTTCATAATTGTTTGTCTTACTTCGGGGAGAGAGAGGGTGGGAAGGAGAGAGAGAATTTAGAACTGAATTTTTTTTTAAATTCATTTAAAAATTATTTTAAAAGAAAAAAAATTTTTAGCATGACCTATGTTTTTTTCACTAGTCTTCAACATAATCTTCAGTTTCCTCCTTTTTCCAAGTTTCCAAAAAAAGAGAAAGCCCTTTTTTGTCAACTCCAGTGCCTTACTTGTAAAGAGCCAGTATTGGAACAAGTCCATGAACAGCAAGAGTCTGATATGTTATTTGAGACATGCTCTCTATTAGGGCTAGCTATTCAAATTATTGGCTCACCTTCTCCCTAACAATGAATTATAAAGACATACTTAATAAACTGAGGATAATCTTGATGGAGAATGCATGCCACAGGAAGGAGGCATTTCAACTATACAATTTACCCTTTAATAATGAATTAAGGGAGGCAGCTAGGTGGCGTAGTGGATAGAGCACCAGCCCTGAAGTCAGGAGTTCAAATTTGATCTCAGACGCTTCCTGCCTTGGCAAGTCACTGAACTCCCATTGCCTCAGAAAACAAAACAAAACAAAAAAGCAATGAATTAAGAACATACTTGAGGTAATAAATGCATTAGTATGATAATTTCTGCTATTTATTACTGTTTAGACAAGTACTTTGGTATTGATAAAACATCACAACTATTTAAAATTCTATCAGGATTGATGAGCATCACAACTAGGCTATTTACAGTTCTGTATTGATAAGTATCTTGGTGTTGATAGTTAAGGTAGATACTGCTATGTCAAAGTATGGATTGTGCATTAACCCTGCAAAGTATGTTACCTGAAGGTAGCTAAGTAATATTTGTAACATTAGCCTAAAAGTTATATAAACACTGAACTCAGATTAATAAATGGAGATTGCAAAGTATATCTTCTTCCTGGCCTTGGATAGTCTTTCACACTCTTCAGGATTTACTGGAGCTGGGCTCCAATAATTACTTGTTCCATTGATTCCCCTCCCCTACTATTTTTCCCTTTATCTTCACTATCTTTCAGTTTTTCCTTGCTTTCTATCTCATTCTCTGCTTCTGTCAGACACATCTGGATCTTCTCTATCCTTAAGAAAATATTGCTTTAAAAAAAATCCAATGTTATTTTCAATTCTAAATTCTTCTCTTCAGTCTTCTTCCCCATCCATTGAAGTCAGGAAGAAAAAATCTATTACAATAGTATTTTTTTGCTTTAAAACTTACTGATTTTGTATTATCCATTTGAAGCATTTTGATGAGGAAAAACCGCTTTCACACTTATGCTTGCTAGACACTCATCACACTTGGT
This sequence comes from Sarcophilus harrisii, assembly GCF_902635505.1. Classification (NCBI taxonomy): domain Eukaryota; kingdom Metazoa; phylum Chordata; class Mammalia; order Dasyuromorphia; family Dasyuridae; genus Sarcophilus; species Sarcophilus harrisii. The sequence goes on from NC_045427.1 coordinate 423,813,879, forward strand.
TGTCACTCTTGATTGAGCAGTAGTTGATTGGTTGACACAATCACACTTGATTGAGCAGTAGAGATGTGATGTCGCAGGTGTTCTGCCAGCCCCCAGCATCATTGATATTACCCTCTGTGGTGGGCAGCTCCTCTCCAGTGAAGGCTGCCATGGCAGGACTGTCAGGTTGGAGCTCAGGATGCTGAGGTTGTGAGCTTCCTCAGGCAGGTTCCAGGTTAGTTCCTGCAGGACAATGTGGCTGCAACATAGTCTCCCAGCTCCCCAAACAGTAGCATTGGAAGGGACACAAAGTGGCCAATGTGCTCAGCAGGAGCAGAAGCAATGGTTGGAGCCCAGATGGAAGTGCAGCAGGACTCCTGGCAGTCCTGAGCTTCTGCTTTTGTTTGTTTTCCCAAAGCCTTTCAAGCATTTGTCAGAGACCATTGCTGCATCCTATCATCTCTTCATGCTATTTTTTTAAAAAATTTCTTCTCAAGTTGTTTTTTAAAAATTATAACTTTTTATTGACAGAACCCATGCCAGGATAATTTTTTATGACATTATCCCTTGCACTCACTTCTGTTCCGACTTTTCCCTTCCCTCCCTCTACCCCCTCCCCCAGATGGCAAGATTCATGTCCTATACATGTTAAATATGTCACAGTATCTCCTAGATACAATATATGTGTGCAGAACCAAACAGTTCTCTTGTTGCATAAGGAGAATTGGATTCAGAAGGTAAAAATAACCCGGAAGAAAAACCAAAATGCAAGCAGTTTACATTCATTTCCCAGTGTTCTCTCTTTGGGTGGAGCTGATTCTGTTCATCATTGATCTATTGGAACTGAATTAGATCTTCTCTTGTCAAGAAATCCACTTCCATCAGAATACATCCTCATACAGTATCGTTGTTGAAGTATATAATGATCTCCTGGTTCTGCTTATTTCACTCAGCATCAGTTCATGTAATTCTCTCCAAGCCTCTCTGTATTCATCCTGCTGGTCATTTCTTACAGAACAATAATATTTCATAACATTCATATGCCACAATTTACCCAACCATTCTCCAATTGATGGGCATCCATTCATTTTCCAGTTTCTAGCCACTACAAACAGGGCTGCCACAAACATTTTGGCACATGCAGGTCCCTTTCCCTTCTTTAGTATCTCTTTGGGGTATAAACCCAGTAGTACAACTGTTGGATCAAAGGCCCTGCCCTGAACTCTCATCTTTTTCTTTCTAAATTCTTTTTTTTAGTGTTCTCATTAAATCCCATGGATTAATTTATCATCCTTATGCAATAATTCCCAAATCTTCATATCCTCCCACTTTTCGGAGTTTCATTTGCATTCTTCTCCTGTGGCTTAGATGAGTGGTCTCTCTAAGAATCAAATCCATTACAGGTAGATCCCCATCTCCCTTTATAAAATACTCTCTATTTCCATGGGAATGTTCTTTAGTGGGAACTCCTTCTACCACCAAAACAAAAATTTTCCCTTTCTTTCTGTTTTTTTCAATCCTTCCTTTTGCCTCTTCACCAAGTCTCTTTTAGGGTCACTTCTTTCTGAGGAAGCAGAAATAATTTTCCCTTCATTGTTAGCCTTTTTCCCCCCCTTAATAATCTTTTATTTTTTTCAAATGCATGTAAAGATAATTTTTTTTTTATTTAATAGCCTTTTATTTACAGGATATATACATGGGTAACTTTACAGCATTAACAATTGCCAAACCTCTTGTTCCAATTTTTCACCTCTTACCGCCCCCCACCCCCTCCCCTAAATGGCAGGATGACCAGTAGATGTTAAATATATTAAAATATAACTTAGATACATAATAAGTATACATGACCAAAACATTATTTTGCTGTACAAAAAGAATCAGACTCTGAATTATTGTACAATTAGCTTGTGAAGGAAATCAAAAATGCAGGTGTGCATAAATATAGGGATTGGGAATTCAATGTAATGGTTTTTAGTCATCTCCCAGAGTTCTTTTTCTGGGTATAGCTAGTTCATTTCATTACTGCTCCATTAGAAATGATTTGGTTGATCTCGTTGCTGAGGATGGCCTGATCCATCAGAACTGGTCATCATCTAGTATTGTTGTTGAAGTATATAATGATCTCCTGGTCCTGCTCATTTCACTCAGCATCAGTTCGTGTAAGTCTCTCCAGGCCTTTCTGAAATCATCCTGTTGGTCATTTCTTACAGAACAGTAATATTCCATAGATAATTTTTCTTTTTTTAAAAATTTAATGACAGTTTATTTTCAAAACATATGCATAGATAATTTTCAACATTCATGCTTGCAAAACCTTGTGTTCCAATTTTTTCCCTCCCTATTCTCCCCCCTACTCAGCATCACACACACACACACACACACACACACACACCCTCTCCTAGGCAGCAAGTAATCCAATATATGTTAAACATGTACAAGTCTTCTATACATATTTCCACAAATTAAGATAATTTTTCAATATTCATTTTTGTTAGATTTTGTGTTCCAGATCATTATTAAACATTGTCTTGTTTAGGGCACATTACATATTCCTCTCTATTTTCTTCCTTTCTTTCTACAATTTAATTACACACACACACACACACACACACACTCACCTGTTGGCAGGGTGTTGTGTGAAATTTAGTCCATAGGTTTCAATCTTGTTTCCCTCCTATTTCTTCTATTTGATTTCAGCTCTCACCCTTCTCTCCTGGTGTATTTTTAGAAAGAAATCTGATAATGGACTTTCTCTTGTTTATTTGTTGTTGTGTCCTTGGATGCTATATTTATTTATCTTTTTGGTATTTCAGTCAGTCAGTAAGTATTTAGTAAGAACCTACCATGGGCCTAGGCCAGTGCTAAGTGCTAGAGATACAAAAAAAAGGCAAAATCCAGTTCCTGCTCTCCAGAAGCTCTAAATATAGTGGGAGACATAATAAACAAGTATATATATCCAAAAAGATATATATAGGATAAAAAGGAAATTGAGGGAAGGCGCTAGAATTCAGAAGTTCTGGGAAAAGCTTCTGTAAAAGGTGGGATTTAATTGAAATTTGAAAGAATCCAGGGAAGTCCAGAGGCAGAGATGAAATGGGAGAACATTCCAGACATGGAGAGCAGCCAGAAAAAAATATCTGAACCAAGTTATAGAGTTTCTCATTTGAGGAACAGAAAGGAAATCAGTGTCACTTAATATGTAACAGATGTTGTGCTAAATGCTTTACAATTATTGTTTTAATGATTTTCTCATTTGATCCTCACAGCAACACTGCAAGATAGATGCCATTATTATTCATATTTTACAATTGAAGAAACCGAAGTAAATAGGGTTGAGTGACTTGTCCAAGGTCACATAGACAGTGAGTATCTGAGGCTGCATTTGAACTCAGGTCCTCTTGACTTCTCATTCTGAGCTCTATCCACTGTCTTAATAGTGGATAGCTATCTCTCTAATTCAATATTCCACCAAAATTGGTTTCTCTGCTTACAGTCTCTCTCTTTTCTAATCAATCCTATTTACAAGAGTCAAACTGTTATGCTTAAAACCCTGATCTGTTACCTCTAGGATAAAATATCAAATTCTCAGTCTGGCATTTAAAGTTCTCTGCATTACAACTCAATATTTTTCTTTCACATTAATTCTCTTCATGCATTTTTCAGTTTCAGTAAAACTGGCCTGTTAACTATTTGTATAGGTGGTTCCCCATACCGAGAATGCACTTCTTCCTTGCACAAGATCCTGGGTAGTAAGCCTAATAGGTGGGATTTGAACACAGTTGCTCCAGTCCAGAGCAATGTTCTTATATTTTATTTTCTGTTCTCCAGAAACAAAATTATTTATTATAACTATCAAATTCTGTCTTCCTTTTTGTACTCTTTCCATTTATATTATTGTGTCTGCTGTATATATTGTTTTTAGAGTGTGTGTATTTCACCCCACTTTATACCCCAGTTTATACAACTTTCCCCATCATTTCTCATGGCATAATTATATTTCTTTACATTAATACACCATAGATTAATCATTCCCCACTTGACAATGACGAGCCATGTATTTCTAGTTATTTGTTACTTCAAAAATGAAGGAATGAAAAACATTCACTAAGTGCTTATTGTACCAAGTTGAATCTTCTGTAAATATTTTGGTTTTGTATTCTGCCTTTAACTTTGTTGGGTGTTCTTGAGTTTTCAGAAATAGTGGAAGGACAAAGAAAGAGGAAGAGATGAGGAAGACAGAAATACACAGAGGCTGTTTGGTACCAGAAGAAGAGAGAGTGTGTGTGTATGTGTGTATTAATTTTCTGATACTGAATAACTCTTCTCTGTACCATGTCATCAGGCCTGGTACTGGAAAGACAGTGGTGTTATTGTTTGAGGAATAGAAGGATATCAAAGTAGAGCTGACGGATGAATTTAGGAGGATCAGTGGGAGATGGCTTCTCTTAATCCTGGATGATGGTATAGCAAAGGGGTGGCCTGTTAACAGGTAAGTGGGGTCTTAGAAACTTAATTCTTTTTGTCAGTTAGCTCATGTGTAAAATGAGAATATAATAGTATCTGTCTCCTAGGATTGTTGGGAGAATCAAATGAGACAATATTTGTAATACCGTGTTCTTAGCATGTATCTGATAAATAGGAATGCTATATAAATGCTAGCTATTATTATTCCTATTGTCAAACCATGGACTTATGAGGCTCTGAATTGGTGGAAAATAGAGAAAACTAGTTCTTTGAATAATCAAGATGAAGTCAACAGCAATATTTGGAGAAAGTTAAGAATAGCTTATTGCAAAGGAGCAGCACTGATTTTATTGCTGATAATGATTTCGGTTTTTGGCAGTGCTAGATGTGCATTTCAGATATCACAGCAATAGTGATTTTTCACTCCACTTTTAGCAAAGTTGGGTAATAGAGTGAAATGAGTTTTGTTAGCACGGGGAAAAGACCAGTAGGTTCTCTGAGACTTTGAGCATGTGAAAATGAGAAGGGGTGATAGAATTCCCTGAAGAAAAGAGATTGCAATTTAGTTATTTTAGTCATGTCAGACTCTTTAAGACCCCATTTGATATTTTCTTGGCAAAGATACTGGAGTAGTTTGCTGTTTTCTTCTCTAAATTATTTTACAGATGAGGAAACTGAGGCAAACAGGGTGAAATGACTTGCCAGAGTCATATAGCTAATAAATATCTGAGGCCAGATTTGAAGTCAGGAAGTCTGGCACTTTATCTACTGTACCACTTAGCTGCCTGAAAACAAAAAAAGACAGCTTTTAATCTGTTAAAGGCCAATAATTGCCCCAGAGAACAATGAAACACTGCTCTTAAGTCAGCAGTGGAGAACATAGACAGAATACTATGTATAGTATTAGATTTTGTCACTGTGTAGGGTATTTTAGCATAATTGCTTTTCTTTGTTACATATAGGATTCAATCTGAGGGAAAGGTAGCTGTCTTATTTCCAGAAATGACTGTGCTATAAAAACCAAAGACACTGATAAAAGATGATCTTCCCCTTCTTGCTGGGAATTCTGAAGAGGAAAGCATGGCAGAAGGTACATGTGGTGGCAGGGAGCCATCAGGGAAGGCCAGAGGAAGATTTCTGATAGATCATATCTAACAACTGGGCTCTTGGGCTAATCACACTTCAGTGTGGAGCTCCATAGAAAAAAGATGCTAGACTCATTTCTAGTCCATGGAGTATTTAAAAGAAAAAGTTTGATCTTTGTAATTTTGCCAAAGTAAGCTTTTCCCAAACCTTCAGTCCATAGGGACTGGACTAGATGTTCTCTGAGGTGCAAATCAAGAATTCTATGGTCTTGGTCAACATGGGTTGCATGTGACATTAAGACACATTCTTTTTTCCTCTTGAACTCAGCTTTCTTCTCTGTTAAGTGAGGGTTTGGATGAATCCTTTCCAGATCCAAATCCTAATCTCTATTGATCCTTTCCTGTGATGTTGCTAAACTGTTGCTGCCTCCCTCCATGGCATAGAGGGAGGCTCTAATAATGGGACTGGAACTGGTCTCTAACCTGTGGGTAACCGGAGCCCAACAAAGCAGGCTGGAGACAGGAGAGTCAGGAATCAAACAGAAGCTTAATTTTGAGGTCAGGGAAACAGCTTCTAGGCAAGGACACTGCCAGAGGGGTCTCAAGGGCATCTCAGTACTTAGACCTGTGGCCATGCCCTGAGCTACAGCACTCACAATGTGACAGGTTTGACTCACAGCAGGCCTTCGTGACTAGAAACAATTCTGGGGTTTTGTCGTGGCTGAGATCATCTAGAGGAAGAGTGCAGAGAATTGTCCTTACCCCCAGGGCACAGCCTGCTTGCAGCTCTTAGCTCTAGAAAATAGGGTGTCTCCTAATATCTTGATATTTCCTCCTTTTGGCCAGAGGGAAGGGCTCTGAAGGAAAGCCTACCCTTATAGTCAATAAAGGAGAGGCAGATATAAGCCATGGTGCCACGAGAGGCCAATTGGGCTGGGATGAAATGTTGTTTAGGGGTGAGCTCCTTGAGGGAACCTACTGGGGAAATATGTCTCAGATACCATTGCTTGCTGGCAAGCAGGAAAGGGTGTGTGTCAAGAATATAGAGGGAGAAAATGCCAACATATATTTGAATCAGGGCCCTGGTGGTTGGGGAAGAGGAAAAAAAAAAAACAACTAGGACACTATACTTAGCCCTTATTTGGAACATTGGGACTGATGTCTCATTTGGATGTCGGCTGTTCCTGGGTCCATACTAGATGAACTTTGAGGTTCCTGGAGGGTTTGCAGTCAAATTAGGAGGTGGGGCTTTCTTCAGGTGATCCAGGAGTACTCACTCACAAGTTTGGCCACAGTGGGAGTCATCAGAAGGACTTGGTAGGGGCCCTTAAAGAAAATTCCTTGCATTAATCTTAGATCCTTGGTTAAGGATCTTTAAACAGCATGTAGACATGGTCTAGTTTCCCAATCACACAGGGCTGGATTCAAAAATTGCAATAAAGTTTTTCTTACAATTACTGCAATTGCATAATTGCATTAAGTCAGATACAAGTCAAACTACTTAGAAAGCTTACAATGGATTAATTTTAAGAAGGGAGATTTATATGTCATGAAAGTAACCAAGAAAACTTAAACATAAACATATTAAAACAAAAGCAATATAATAGTCATCACTAATATTAAACTGACACCAAATCTCCTTGTATTCTAATAATGCATTCTCAATATCCATTTAATTAACACATTTTGAGTCCCACATGTCTCATGTAGTTATTAGATCCCTAGATGTCTTTTCTTGAACAAAAGGCTTTATTTTCAGAATAGCTCTAAAAGGGGACTGTTTTTCTAGTTCCAAATATAAAAATTCCTAGATAATTCTGCTAATAATCATTTGAATTGGACCTCTAATCTTGGAACTTCAGAGTCTTCCAGTTTATTTAACATTATTGTTTCTATCTTTATCTAAATTCTGTACCTGATATAAGAATCTTTTTTTTTTTAGTTTTTCATTTTCAAAATATATGCATGGTTTTCAACATTAACCCTTGCAAAATCTTGTGTCCCAATTTTTTCTCCCTCCCTTCGGCCCATCTACTCCCTTCCCCCATCCCCTCCCTTAGACAGCAAGTAATCCAAAATATGTTTTTTAAGCTAAGTTTATTTATTTAATTTTTTTTTATTTAAAGTCTTTTATTTTCAAAACATATGCATATGTAATCTTCAGATTCACACTTAAAACAAAACCTTATATTCCAAATTTTTTTCTCCCTCCCCTCTATCTACCCCCTTCCTTAGATGTGAAGTACTCCGATATATGTTAAACATGTTCAATTTTTTACATATTATCATGATGTGTTGAAATACACAGAACAACTGTTGGAATACCCGGGAGTCACCTGACAGTGGCTTCTGGAGATTCAACCCAGAATGGATCTTCTCTTGTGAGAGGATAATACAAGGAGACTGATAGGTTGTTGCATTGTCTGACCTCTCTCCTCTTCTCTCTGCCTCCAATTTAACTTAATCCTAGTCTGAAACACCTGTGTCAGCAAAGACTGTCTTGCAAAGTCTTCCAATGTTATGATCCACAGCTGTGGAAGCTCTCGGAGAATTAACCTGCCCCTTAACAATGATATATGAGAAAAATCAGATTGAAAAGGAAAGAAAATAATAAGGAAAACAAAAAGCAAGCAAACAACAAAAAAGGTGAAAATACTTTGTTGTGATCCACATTCAGTCCCCATAGTCCTTTTTCTTGATACAGATGGCTCTCTCCATCACAAGTCTATTGGAATTGGTCTGAATCACCTCATTGTTGAAAAGAGCCAAGTCCATCAAAATTGATCAGTGCATAATCTTGTTCTTGTTGTGTACAATGTTCTCTTGGTTCTACTTACTTCACTTAGCATCAGTTCCTGATATAAGAATCTTTTAAAAATTCATGAGGGTCCAACTGTAAAATGACTTCCATTGTATTTTAAAATTATTAAAGATATTTTAAAAATGGAAAAATAATTCCACTTTCTTAATCATTATCCATACAATTTATGTGTGGATTCATAATTTAGATTTAAAATTTTTATATAAAATCCTTAATCCAAGTCTGAGAACTCATTACTAAAACATACTTGTCTTGCAAGCAAGGGCACATGTGACAGATCCCCACCCCTATGGGGGGAGGTGGGATTTGAGACAATGTGGGGAGATCTCAATACTTACACTTGTGGCCCTGACGATGAGGGGTAAGTGTGACAAGTTTGATTCCTGACCCACATATATTAGGACTCTGGAGTCACCCTTCTACAGTGAGCCTGGCTATATTTCCTCCTTTGGGTTCTCAAGTATCCAGTATTCTAGAATATCTGGAGTCTGGTATCTCTGCTCTAATACCATGAACTCAAGCTCCCATTCTGGTATATTCTCCCCTACTGTTTAGTGCCAGAGATTACTACCAAGTTTCATTCAATCAATTAATATCCATTAGCTTTTCCAAGGGATATATACAACAAAAACACATATATATATTTCCTTACATGTCAGTGCCAGGAATGATGAATTCAGAATTAATGCAATGTCTACATGATATTAGTCCTCTGAGGTCATGTCCAAATGCAGTTTGGTTAATGGGTGGATGAGTTAGCATCTCTCCTATTTCTCAGTTGGATCAAACTTCCCTCCTGATTGTCTAGCTTCCAAGTAAATTTAAGCATGTACTCTAGCTCCCAGACTTTCGATGACTCATTCCCCTGACTGTTCCTATTGATGAGATCTAGATTCAGGGTGGTTAAGGAACCAAATGATGAGATTGGATTCAGAGAACCCAGGTGAGGGTTCCTGGTGGTCAGGGAGTTAAAGGATGAGGTTAATGGCAGGATTCAAGGAGGATTTGTCCTTCAAGGAGTTTTAGAGTCTCAGGGTTCCCTTCGTCATTATCTCAGAAGAACGTCACCATTTTCAGTGGTCTTCACCTAAAAGCAAGAAATAATATGAGTGAAATAAACAACAGAAGGGCTGTGTGCTCTCAGTTTCATGGTGGTTCTAGATCTGACCTGAGACCTCTCCTCACCAAAGGCCCCCAGCAGTTCCTCTTCTTTGCTTCTTTGATTAAATACCAGCCAGGTTGGAAAGAGGTAGACCCAGGCTCTGCTGGTCTGGATCCGTAGCCAATCAAATAACTGGAGTCATTTATAGAATGTCTACATGTGCTCCAAATTAGGGAGCAAGACCCCTCCACCATCCATCTTTCTGCCTCTTTGGGGGCAGTCTCTCCAGACTCTTCCACTTAGGGACTGCATTAACCAAACATCCTGTACATGCTCACCAGCACCCAGATAATAGAGTTTTTCAATCTGGAAGAATCTTTTGCCATCTAATCTAACCTCTTTATTTTATAGATAAAGAAACAGGCCCAGCCAAGGGAAGGGACATGTCAAAGTCTTGCAGACTGAATTGCAGAGTCAGGATCTGAATTCAGTCCCTTGACTCCAAATCCCATTGTTTTTCTTACAATTTCATAACACATTTGGGGTCTTTTATGAGACTGTTCTATTTTTTTTCTTCTAGGCTGATTTATTGCCCTAAGACGAAATCTGCTTCTTTGATTCACCTTCTTGTTCTTCTTCCTTGAACTCATAGAAATGAACTAGCTTGGTTTTTCTAAGAATTATTAAAGAAATTATTGTTTGGCAATAAGAATAGAGCATCGGTCTGGCAAATCTGTCCTCAAGACACTTACTAACTATATGTCCTGGGAAAGTCACTTAACCTGTTTGTTTAATCCACTGGAAAAGGGAACAAAAACCACTCCATTATCTTTGTCAAGAAAACCCCGTATGGGGTCACAAAATTGGGCATGAAAGAAAAACAAGAATACAAAGCATGACTTCCAGCGCCTAATGTATTTCTGTCATGATGCTGCCAATGACAGCAGCAATCATGTAGTTGATGCAATGATGTCCACATTGTCCTGAGTTTTTTTTCCTCTTCCTCCTCCCCTTCATCATAATAATAACTAGCATTTATATAGCACCTACTATGTGTCAGGCACTGTGCTAAGAACTTTACAATATTATCTCATTAGATACTTGCTACTTCTTTAGGAGATGGGAGTATTATCCTCATTTTTCCAGGTGTGGAAAATGAAGAAGAGAAATGTTAAGTGACTTGTCCACAATCACAGCTAGTAATTATCTGGGGCCATATTTCAATCCAGGTCTTCCTCACTGGAGTCCCAGAGCTCTGTCCCTGTGCTATCAGCCATGGCAAACAAAAACTCCAAGTCTAGGATGTCTGTGAATAAATGCTGCCCATGAAAAAAAATTCTACTGTATCTATCAACTTTAATAATAATAACTCCTAATTATACTACTTAGTACTTGAACAACCCTAAGTGAGTTATTTCACCAATCTGGGCTGTGATTTATTCATTTATGAAGAGGTAGAAGTAGATGATATAAAATCCTTTTCAACTTTCATCCTATTGCAAAATTGTTATTGTAATGTGACACTTCTCCCCCACCTTCTTAACTCAGAATTCTTGGATTATTTGATTTAAATATTACCTTCCTTAAGCAGAGAGTCTAGCACCGCATTAATAAATGCAAAATCTGAATTTTGAATTTCCCACTAGATGGCACACTATTCAAGTCACCAGGCTTCTTGCTTTCAATTGTGTCTGACTTGGAGACACTATCTGAGGTTTTCTTGAAAAATATACTGGAATGGTTTACCATTCTCTTCTCCAGTTCATTTCACAGAGGAGGAAACTGTAATCTTTAAATTACTTTTTTTTTTTTTTTTTTTGAGAATTTTCTTTGTTAATTTTTAATGTTTTATTTTGTCTTTTTTCCCCATCACAATAATTTCTGAATATCCCCTTTCACTCTTACCCATAGAGTCTTGCTGTTTCACAAAAATTAAAAAGAAAAAAACAGTTCCTTTGAAAGAACTCACATACTGATCACAGCATCATAGCATAAGTACCATCCATACTCATAGTTCTCCATCTCTCCAATGAAAGGAGCAAGGTTCATTTTATTCTTTTCATTATAATTATAGAGTTCAATTTCATTTTATTGTTGTGTCTATTTTCATTTTTTGTGATCCTTGTGCATAATTTTTTTTTCTATTTTAGCCCACTTCATTCTGCATCAGTTCATATATATTATCCATATTTCTCTGATTTCTTAATATTTGTCATTTTCTATGGTGCAATACTGTCTCATTATTTTGTGTATCACAAATTATTCAGTCTTCCTCTAGTTAAAGTGTGCCAAGTTTGTTTCCAGTCGTACAAAAAGTGAGACTATTAATATTTTGGCTCTAATATTTTTTCATCACTTAACATAGGACTCGAATCATATTAGGGCCTTAATAAATGCTAATTGACTGACTCTGTTGTATGTAGGACCTTTGATGTTCTTAAGATATGTGCCTGAGAGCAAGATTAATGGATTTGAAATTTTAAGTCACCCTTTAGCATAGTTCCAAATTACTTTCCAGAGTCACTAGAACAATTTCCAAATCAACCAACAATGTATGCTTCTTCCTGTCTTTCAATGACTTTTTCTTGAGATGCTCAGATGCTTCCCTGTCTGACAGAGTCTCAAATTAGATAAGGGAAAGGGTTCTTAATATTTTGTAAAGACCCCTTTGAATTCTAGTGAAACCTATGAATTTTCGAACATTTTGAGTTTTAAAAGTCAAAATCAATTATGATTTTGTTATGAAAATAAACATTTACATTTTTCCCCACCCAAGTTCATGGACCATTGAAATCTATCCTTGGACCTTAGGGTTAGACACCTAGTCTAAGGGATGAAATGGAATATTGCTCATAATATGTCTATTATCTATATCGAGATCATGAGACCCAGTCCATCTGGGTTCCATTCTTTTAATTAACTGCCGGCTATTTTCCATTGATTTAGAAACCTAGTATGTTGTGATCATTTAGTTTATAGCAAAAGTGTCAAATTCAGGGCCCCTGCAGCATATAACTCTTGATTGTGGCCTGAACAAGATTAAAATATAACTAAGAAATGCTAATAAAATAAATAAAAATACATTACAACTTAGATAATGTTAATTTATAATTTTCTAAGTCACTATTACCACACTGGGATCCATTTTTATTTGAGTTTGATATCACAGGCTTATAGTATATAAAATAAAATGAGGGGGGAAAAACCCTTAGTCCAAATGAAAATTTCTCCCAGTTGCTCTCCAAAGACCTTAGGATAGAAACTCTCTGATGGTTCATGGAGGAACTGAATGGAAGAAAGGCTTTCTGTTCATTCATCAGACTCAAAGACTGATAGGAAAATAGGCTTCTCTAACTCACCAGTTTAATAGGATTCACAGGAGTCAGTAGTCTCAGTAACTCTGGATCTTTTCTTTTGGGAACTGGCTTCCAATTGCCTTGCCCTCATGGTGTCATGTGCTGATTTCTGGCTGGTTCTGGTTACAGTCTCTGTCTGCATTTGCTTCCTGGTCACCAGTTACTCCTTTTCTTATGAAATCCTGAATCTAAGGGAAGCAGAAAGAAGAACTCAAAAAGAGTAGGGCTGCAGAATATAGATAGAAATCCTGCATCATGGCTTTCTGCCCTAAAGGGCAATGCAGACTTGGTAGCTTACTCTTTTTTCTTTTTGTCCTAGAGAATCTAGCAGTTTTACTTCCCAAGGATATAGCTCACAAATTCTACTCCACTTGTCTCTTTCTGTGAAAGACATTGCAAAGTCTTTGCAAGGATGAAAAGAGAGATTTAGAAATAGCAGCTACCATAATAAAAATAACTCATATTTAGAGTTTTTTTAATAAGAAAAATAATGATTAACCTTCATATAGCTAAGATTTGCAAAGCTCTTTCTTCATAACCACTTCTAGGAGGGAGGTAAAACAAGTTATCATCTTCATTTTACAGAACTCCAGTGATTTTTGGTAACTTGCCACGGGTTACGTGTTAAGTGCTAGAGCTAATAAAAATATTTTTCACAGTGATTCCTTTGGTTAGCCCCATTATCCCTCCAGGCCAGGTTTTTGTCTTTCATGGGAACTCAGGCAATCTTTGGCAGGAGATCTAGGTACAGATTGTCCCCAGTTTACTAAAGAGTCATGTTTTGAAAGTTAATTTGTAAATCAGTTGTTTGGCACTTTTCCAAGGAAACTAAAACTATAAAAGGTAAGGTAGGTTCCAGGGCAACCCACAAAAGCCTGTTTAACACGTGACGCAGGTGAACTTCTCCACTAAGGTTATACTCAGATACCTAATGTTGTGTGAAGGTGACCTGGTGCTCTCAAAGGTCAGAAAAGCAGAACACAAGTTTGGAGACGGCTGATGGAGATGGAGAAGCTTTTAAGTTTGTCTATAGTCCAGAAGAATAGCAGCCTACCCAGGTTTGCCAAAAAGTTACTTATCTGGTGAATTTGTTTGGCCATGTCAGTCTGTGAAGACCATTTAAGTCTTAGTGGGATTGCCCTTTCGGTCATTTCAAGAGTTTTCCCTTCTCTTCTAGGAAAACCTAAATTTTTTAAAGCACTAAAATAAATGGATGGATCATTAGGACTACCTTTACTAGTACGAGAAGACAATAAATCTTGGGCTAGAAGAGATCTTGGAAATCAACTAGTCCAATGAGAAGCTGTGAAAAATGCAGGAGGGTAACACAATGTATAGTTTTTATTATATAGGATTTTCTGAAATGGAAATGTTTTGCTTTATATTTTGAATGTTCTCATGTTCTGCAGTGTACCTGGCAATGGTTTGTTTGTTTGTTTTTCTTTTCCTTATTTTGTATTTAAATTTAAAATTAAAAAAAAAAAATCCAAGGCAGAGGGTTTAGCATGACTACAGACCTTTCTCTCTTACATTCTCTAATTTAAAAAATGATATATTTTTAAAATTATTTAATTTTTGTCTCCTATAATGAAAACTATCATTTTCTCAATTTATCCTTTTGATTAAACAACAAAAGAAAGGTAGTCTGATTGAATTAATTCATACTAAGATATGAATGACTGATAGAAATTTAAAAAAATTAAAAAACAGAATGTTTCTATTTACACAACAGATTACACAAAAGAGAATTCTATACAAAATTATGAATTTTCATTTCAGAATATTTTTTTCCTCTTTTTTTTTTTGATAACTTCTTATTGACAGAACTCATGCCAGGGTAATTTTTTACAACATTATCCCTTGCACTCACTTCTGTTCCGACTTTTCCCTTCCCTCCCTCCACCCCCTCCCCCAGATGGCAAGATTCATGTCCTATACATGTTAAATATGTCACAGTATCTCCTAGATACAATATATGTGTGCAGAACTGAACAGTTCTCTTGTTACACAGGAAGAATTGGATTCAGAAGGTAAAAATAACCTGGGAAGAAAGACAAAAATGCAAGCAGTTTACATTCATTTCCCAGTGTTCTTTTTTTGGGTGTAGCTGCTTCTGTCCATCCTTGATCAACTGAAACTGAATTAGATCTTCTTTTTGTCGAAGAAATCCACTTCTATCAGAATACATCCTCATACAGTATCGTTGTTGAGGTATATAATGATCTCCTGGTTCTGCTCATTTCACTCAGCATCAGTTCATGTAAGTCTCTCCAAGCCTCTCTGTATTCGTCCTGCTGGTCATTTCTTACAGAACAATATTTCATAACATTCATATGCCACAATTTACCCAACCATTCTCCAATTGATGGGCATCCATTCATTTTCCAGTTTCTAGCCACTACAAACAGGGCTGCCACAAACATTTTGGCACATACAGGTCCCTTTCCCTCTTTTAGTATCTCTTTGGGATATAAGCCCAGTAGGAACACTGCTGGATCAAAGGGTATGCACAGTTTGATAGTTTTTTGAGCATAGTTCCAAATTGCTCTCCAGAATGGCTGAATGTATTCACAACTCCACCAACAATGCATCAGTGTCCCAGTTTTCCCACATCTCCTCCAACATTCCACATTATCTTTCCCTGTCATTCTAGCCAATCTAACAGGTGTGGTATCTCAGAGTTGTCTTAATTTGCATTTCTTTGATTAATAATGAGTGGGAGCATATTTTCATATGGCTAGAAATAGTTTCAATTTCTTCGTCTGAGAATTGTCTGTTCGTATCCTTTTTAGAATACTTTCTTTAAAAAAAAGTGTATACTTTTTTTTTTCTTTTTCTTTTTTTTTTTTGCTGAGGCAATTGGGGTTAAGTGACTTGCCCAGGATCACACAGCTACAAGTGTTAAGTGTCTGAGGCTAGATTTGAACTCAGGTCCTCCTGACTTCAGGGCTGGTGCTCTATCTACTGTACCATCTAGGTGCCCCAAGAAAGTATATACTTTCAAAACTTATGCTTTTGAAGGAAATATGAAATTCTTTTGTCTACTCTGTATTTTAAAAAAACGTTTTCAATGATCCATTTTTTTTATATCATTATTGCTAACCCCAAACCTCTCTTATCCCTTCCCCACTTAATCAGAGAAAAAAAGAGGTGAACCCTTATAATAAATAAACATAGCTAAGTAATATCTACACAATGGCCATGTGCAAAAATTTCTACATCTTATCTATCATTTTTCTGTCAGTTGTAAGTAATTTGTTTTATCACAGGTTCTCTGGAGATATGATTTGATGAAGAGGATAGTTTTAAAAACATGAGAAAACTAGTATGAACTGATATAAAGTGAAGCAGAACCAAGGCAGCAATTTATATAGTAGAGTAATAATATAAGGATATTCAACTTTGAAAGACTTAGTAACTCTGATCAAGACAATGACCATAATTCCAAAGCCTTCAAAATAAAACAATCCAGATAAAGAACTTAGAGTTCAGATTGAAAGCTATTTTCTTCTATTTATTTTTTCCCTTGCTTTTTTGGGGAAGAGGGGGAGAACATGGCTAATGAAAAAAAAATTGTGATAGATTTTATTTTTCTTGCCTTTTCAATAGATGGGGGAGAGATGGGGTAGAGAAAGGGGGAAAATTTGTAACTAAATAAAATGGAATTAAAAAATAAATTTTGTATTAAAAAAAAAAAAGAACTTTCTGGAGAGATAAAAGATATGTAGGAACCTGCTTCTGTACTAGAGTTACCTTGGCCTGGTATATATGTGTGCCTTTGTAACTACCTGAACTCTGGTGGTGGAGCCAAGATAATGGAGAGTAGACAGGTATTTTGTCTAAGAGCCTCCCACCAGAATCCTAACACATGTATATATATGTACAATATTCTGCACACTGGCCCCAAAGCAGTTTAAAACCCCTGTCTATCATTTTTCAAAGGAAGCTTGGGACAATCTTCCCTTTGCCCTAAGAGTAGACCTCAACCTTTAAAAGTGAGCAAAAAACCAAAAAGCACTCTGCCATTGATAGCTTTTATGGAGACAGGGAAGAACAGACCTCAAACCCTGAAGAAACTAAAGGCAAAGCATCTCCAGATGAAGCCTCCAAGGTTAATATGAATTAGTCTCCAACTCAAACTTCTCTTGGAAGAATTAAAAAAGGATCTTAAAAGAGAGTCAGAAGAAAAATGGGGAAAAGAAATGAGAACTTTGGGAAAAGAAACACAGAAATTATCTGAAGGAAACAACTCCTTAAAAATACATTTGGTGAAATGGGAAAAAAAACATACTGAAGAGAACCACTCCTTAAAAAATAGATTTGGTGAAATGGAGAAAAAAAACAACTTCTGGAAAAATAGAATTGGAGAAATCAGGGAAAAAAAATCCAATGAATAAAGCAATTTATGTAAAAGTTCATTTGGCTAAATTCAAAAGGAAATTTAAAAAAACTAGCTGAAGAAAATAGTTTACTAGAAATTAGAACTGAATAAATGGAAGTGAATGATTCAATGAGACATGAAGAATCAATCAAACAAAATTTAAAAAATGAAAAAAAATAGAAGAAAATGTAAAATATTTCATGGTCACTATATGAACTGTAAGTTTGTGTCAACTTGGCCCTAAACTGACCTTTGGGCATATTTTTGGAAGAGTGTGTCACTGATTGATGTAAGAAAAATGTTTTGTAATCATTCTTATTTTTTGAGCAGGACCAGGAGATCATTATATACTTCAACAACAATACTATATGGTGACCAGTTTTGATGGACCTGGCCATCCTCAGCAACGAGATCAACCAAATCATTTCCAATGGAGCAGTAATGAACTGAACCAACTATACCCAGCCAAAGAACTCTGGGTGATGACTAAAAACCATTACATTGAATTCCCAATCCCTATATTTATGCCTACCTGCATTTTTTATTTCCTTCACAAGCTAATTGTACAACATTTCAGAGTCTGATTCTTTTTGTACAGCAAAATAACGGTTTGGTCATGTATACTTATTGTGTATCTAATTTATATTTTAATATATTTAACATCTACTGGTCATCCTGCCATCTCGGGGAGGGGATGGGGGGTAAGAGGTGAAAAATTGGAACAAGAGGTTTGGCAATTGTTAATGCTGTAAAGTTGCCCATGCATATAACCTGTAAATAAAAGGCTATTAAATAAAATAATAATAATAATAATAAAAATCATTCTTATTTTTATGTTATTTGAGTAAATGCCTTTGCAAAAGAACTGAATTTGATTGTCAAGGGGAAGGATATATGAGAGCACTGATGAATTAGTATTTGGGAAACTAGCCTTTCATAAATTTACCATAGAACCAAGCTACTAGGAGCCAGGTGAGTTGGATGAGTGGACCTTGAAGGAGCATTATACTTATATTATCTTTCTTTGACCTCTTTTCTAGGTCAATTGGTTTTGTTATCAGATAGCTTAAATTTTCTTCTATTTAAAAAAACATCTTTTGATTTTGATCTAATGTTTTTTCTTGTTTGATAAAGACATTATTTTCTGTTTGTGCTATTCAGATTTTCAAGGAGTCTTATTTCTTTTTTTTCTTCATAAGAAATGTTAACTTCATCTTTTTATTTTTTGTTTTCTATATTTTTATTTTCCTTTTTCAGAGTTCAACTTTTTTTATTTAAAGCTTTTTATTTTCAAAATATATACATGGATAATTTTCAACATTCACTCTTTTTTTTTATTTATAGCTTTTTATTTACAAGTTATATGCATGGGTAATTTTACAGCATTGATAATTGTCAAACCTTTTGTTCCAATTTTTCCCCTCCTTTCCCCATCCCCTCCCCCAGATGGCAGGTTGACCAATACATCAATATTCACTCTTACAAAATCTTGTGTTATAAATTTTTTCCTTCCTTTCCCTTCACCCCCTTCCCTAGACAGCAAGTAATCCAATATATGTTAAACATGTGCAATTCTTCTATATATATTTCTACAAATATCATGCTACACAAGAAAAATCAATTCATAAAGGATAATGAAAAAGCAAACAAAATGCAAGCAAACAGCAACAAAAAGAGTGAAAACACTATGTTATAATCTATATTCAGTTCCCACAGTCCTCTCTCTGGGTGCAGAAGGCTGTCTTCATCACAAGACCATTGGAACTAGCCTGAATCATCTCACTGTCGAAAAGAGCCACATCCATCAGAATTAATTATCATGTTGTTGCCATGTATAATGACCAAGGAATCTATTTCTTGAATAAGATTTACTTTTTCTTTTCTAAGCCATATATTTGTTTTTCAATTCTTTCCTCAAGAATTTTAAAAAATTGTATTTCTTCTTGTAAAAAATCCATTCCCAACTTCACTCTGCCTTTGAATCTCTATTTATAGTTATTATGAGGTTAGATTTTAAATGATTTTTGAGAGTAATTGCAATGATTTTTGCTAGTATTTGAGATTTTTTTTTGATAGTGATTGCATTGGAAAGGAAATGGAGAGGGTTTAAAGCTTCCTTGCCAATCCATGCCAGTGAGATCAAGTCCATGACAGGCCACTACATTTTCAGCCTTGATAAAAAGGGAGACACAATCACAGAAAGAACCAAAAAGTTCATTTTGACACCAGTTGGATCAATGTCAAAATGAGAAAAATTGGCATAAATCATGAGGCACTGACAAAAGAATAGAAAGAGACTCAAGGGTCAAATCTTGATGCCCTTAATGAGACAAAACACTACCCAGTGCATTCAGGAAATTCTTCTTCCATAAAGTAAAAAACTTAGAAGTGCTTCTTCTGTATGGCAAATCATCCCATGTGACAATTGCTCACAAAATAAGGTCATTGAGGGGAGACCAGGTCAGCAGGTTATCAAAATCATCAATCCAACTGTGCTCAAAGGACTATAAAACTGTGCATGCCACTATGTCAACGAGGGAAAAGGATCCACATATATAAAAATATTTAGAGCATATTTATATCTTTTTGTGATGGGAAAGAATTGGAAATTAAGGAGATATCAATCAATCAGGGAATGGCTGAATAAGTTGTGGTATATTGATGTAATAAAATACTATTGTGCTATATGAAATGATAAGCAGGTAGATTTCAGAAAAACCTGAAAAGAAATATAAATTGATTCAAAGTGAAGTGAGCAGAACCAAGAGAATGTTGTACATAGTAACAGCAATCTTGTGCCATGATCAACTATGATAGATCTAGAGCATCTCAGCAATACAATGATCAAAGTCAATTCCAATGGATAGAAAATACTATCCATACCCAGAAAAAAGAACTATGGCATCTGAGTGCAGATTAAAGCATACTATTTTCCCTTTTTAAATTTTTTTTTATCTTTTTTTTGGTTTTTCCATTTTATTCTGCTTTTTTTTTCACAACATGACTAATGTGGAGATACATTCAAAATGATTGTATATGTATAATTTATATCAGATTGCTTACTTGTCTTAGGGAGAGAGGAAGGGAGGAAAGAAGGAAAATTTGGAACTCAAAATCTTATACAGGTGAATGCTGAAAACTCTTTTACCTGTAATTGGAAAAAATAAAATAGTATTGAGTGGAAAAAAATTATCAATCCAAATGCTTGACTGAAGAATAAAGAAAATGAGTAAAAAAGAAAAAAAGAAAGAAAATTAGTAAATCCTTATCATTTGGGCTAAATCAGACCTCAGACTACCAACTGTAGTTGAAAAAGGTAGGCAAGGTATGGGGATAGTGAGAATACATGGAGGTGGTAATAGAGAATTATGTACAGAGGGCAAGATCTCAGAGTCAAATTTCCTGAAATTGGGATATCTTGCAATTGCTGAAGCAAGGGAAATAATCAAGCAGATGAGGAGAAATGATATGTAATTCCTCACTTCAAGGTCATTGGAGGATAGTTTCTAATATGGAGTCCTTTTGCTAAACTTGCCTTTATGCAAATGTCAGAGCATTGGTATTTTTGAAAGAGGATATTTGTTAATTTACTTCATATTGTCATCAGAATGACCAACTGCCCACTGTGTGTAAAGTTTATAACAACTTTCCTCCCTCTATGCATCCAAATGACCTAGTCTCCCATTTTAGTAAGAAAACTGAGGCCAGCCAACATGAGTGTTTTTGTATTTCTCATAACTTCTCATAGTCATTACCTATTTTTTTCTATCCAAAAAGAAGAGATATAGACAATTCTCATCAAAGTTAATCTTCTACTTGGACTCTTGATATTCAGATTTTCTTAATACTAAAAACCGCTTTCTTCAATTCTTCATTCTTACTCAGTTGTCCAGCTTTCTTTTCCCTTTCCCTGCTAAATTCTGTTAAAAAGTAGTTTAAGTGTGAAAGCCAAGAGCAAGTATCAACTATCAGCAGGACAATCTAGAGAGGAGTTTGTAGGAGAAGAGGGGGAAAATTAAATTCTCAATGTCTTATTGCTACCTGCGTTTTCCTTATTTCCTTACAGTCTGGCTTCTATCTTACCACGCTACTGAAATTGCTCTCAGAGGTAATTGGTCACCTCTTAATCCTCAAAATCACAATGGCCAAGTTCCAGAGCCTATGATATAGACAGCACCTGCATTCCTTTGCTACCTCTAAAATATACCTGCTTCTCCTTTGACTTCTTTCAGCTCACAGGGTCCCAGATACCTGACATTTTCCTCTTCCTCCTTGAGCTTTTCAGTTTTTGACAGTCCTGACTACCCGGACCTTTTATTCTTTCCCACTTTATTTCAGATAATCTTTCCTCCCTTGAATTCAGAGACACTACATAGATCTTCTCTACCTAGCTATACAACATTTTTACCTAGAAATCCCAAGCTCACACGTAACAAACATATCTAATACTGTTCTCATTGAGTTCTTCCCTAAATCTTCTCTTCCTTCTGACTTCACTGTTTCACACAGTTCAGCTGGTCTCCCATATTTGAAACAATGGATTTATCTGAACTTTTACCTTTCCTTTCCTATCATACCAATCAGTTATTAAATCTTAACAGTAACACATATTAAATGCCTACTATGGAGAAGGAATAGGAAGACAAAAAAAGTTCCTACTTTCAAGGAGCTTACATTCTTTTAAGGGGATGCAGCATGAACACCTAGTGAGTGTTTTACAGTACAGGGAGTGAAAAAAGTAAAGGAGAGAACAGATAAAGTCCTAGTTAGCAAAATGTCATGGACAGAGTGCTCCACTTGGAGTCAGGAAAAACAGGGTTCAAATCCCAACTCAGAGACTTATTAGTTTTATGACTCTGGGCAAATAACTTAGCCTCAATGTGCCTGTTTCCTCATCTGTAAAATGAAAATATTGGTCTTGATAGCTTCTAGGTCCCTCCCAGATTTTAATCGATGATCCAATGAGATAGGAGAGAGTACCTACCAATAGGGAAGAATCAGGGAAAATTTCACAGTGAAGGTGTTAAGCAGAGCCTTGAAAGAAAATATACATTTTAAAAGGCTGAGATAAAAAGGGAGCCCATTTTAGGCAGGAGAGATGATTTATTTTTTTTAATAATAATATTTTCTTTTTCCCAGTCATATGTAAAGACAATTTCAAACATTCATTTAAAAAACTTTTGAGTTCCAGATTTTCTCTTTTCCTCTCTTATTTCCTTCTGCCCTGAGACAGTAAGCAATATGTTCTGGGTTATACATGTTCAATCATGTAAAACATGTTACCTGTTACCATACTAATCACAATATGTGATTCACAATATGTGAAAAAAGACACAGATTCAAAGGAAAAGGAACCTACAAAAATACAGAAAGTGAAAAATAGCAAGTTTGAATTTGCCTTCAGATTACATCAGTTCTTTCCTTGGAGATGAATAATTTTCATCATGAGTTCTTTGGGATTGTTTTGCATCATTGTATTTCTGCGAATAGCTAAGCTGGGTCACAAGTGATCATCATATAGTATTGCTGTTATCCTGGTTCTTTTAACTTCAGTTTGCATCAGTTCTTATAAGTCTTTCCAGGTTTTTCTGAAATTAGCTTATTTTTTATAGCACAATAATATTTTATTATAATCATTTATTGCAACTTGTTCAGTCATTCCAAAATTGATAGACATCCTTTCAATTTCCAATTCTTTAACACCACAAAAAGAGCTGCAATAAATATTTTTTGGTACAAATGGGTCCTTCTCCCACCTCACCCACCGATATTGTTGGGTCAGAGGATTTGCACAGTTTTACAGCCCTTTGGATATAGTTCCAAACTGCAGGGGAAATATGTAAGCACATGAAGGCAAAAGAAAATGGCATATCTAGTTCAGTAAACAATTAGCAGGACAGTTTATCTAGGAAACAGAATGTATAAAAGGGAATATTGTGATATAAAGATGGAAGGGTAAATTAGAATCAGATTGTGGGGGACCTTGAAAACTGGCTAAGGAATATTTAATTCTCCAGACAATAAGATATCTCTGATCCACCAAAAGTTTTTGAGCAGGGGAACCTGCTGATTTTGGTAGAGATTTGGAAGGAATCAGTGGCAGAGAGATTAATGAGGAGACTATTGTAATCATATAAATGAAAGGTGATGAAGACAATAACTATGATGTGAGTGGAGAAGATGGAGTAGATATAAGAGCCATTGTGAAGGTACACTTTATTAGATTTGGCAGTAATTGGATATAGGGGTTGAAGGAAAGGGAAGAATCAAGGATGACTCTAATGTTATGAACATGAGTGATTAGGAAGACAGTACAGCCTTCAGTAGAGATAAGGAAGGGTCTGATGAGAGGTGGGCCTAGAGATAAAGAATTTCATTTTGAATATGTTGAACTTGGGATATCAGTGGATATCCAGGGTGAGAAGGTCTAGCATATAGTTGGAAATGATGAATAGGAATTCAGAGGAAAGATGAAACCTGGATAAATAGATCTGGGGGTCCAACCTGTCTAAAGGTTACAATTGAATTCATAGGAACTCATGAGGAAATCAAGGGAGATCATATAGAGAAGAAAAATACCTTCTAGCCCTGTTTCTGACTTTTGGGATTTCATAGTTATAGCTCTGTTCTTGTCTCATTTTTGAACTCCTCTTGATGTCTGGAACTTTCTTGCTTTGGAACATCCTATTCCTATTGCTTAATCTGAAATACCTGCTTGCAAGGTCTCACGTCAGCCTGCCTCCATTGACCTTCCCTATTCCTAACTTTCTTGAATTCAAAATCATTGTTACCCTTCCAATTTTTCAGCTCTCCCTTATATCTTCCCCTCCCCTTAGAATGAAAACTCTTTGAGATCAAGAATTATCTTTCTTTTTGCTTATATAATCAATCCTAATTATTCATGGATTCCATATTTGTGAATTCCTCTAGTCACTAAAATTTATTTATAATTCCAAAATCAATATTCAAGACACTTTTTTGGTCATTCTTAGATATATGCAAAGTGGTGAAAAATTTGAGTTACCCTATGCATAAGTTTCCAGGTAAGGCTGAATAAGGCAATATATCTGTTTTCTTGTTTTAATTCTTATCCTGTAAATACATGTCCTTTTTGCTATGTATTTAGTGTCACTTTTTTTTTTGTTGTTGCATTTTTGTGCTTTTTGTTGGCTATTTAAGCAGTTTAAAATGGCTCCCAGGAATAGTGCTGATGTGTTTTCTAGTATAGCTTAAGCACAGGAGTCTGTGAGGTGTCTTATGGAGAAGGAATGTGTGTTGGAGTTGGATAATGCATGAATTATAGTGCCATTTACTCTCAATTTCATGCTAATGAATTGACCGTATCATATATTCAGAAAAAGGAAAAGGAAATTCCTATATAATTATATATAAGAAATATATGTTAAATAAGATGCCTTTAAACAAAAACACATAAAACAAGGTTATGTATTGATTAGTTGATGAAAATGTAATGACCAGAGGCTCTCAGGGCTCAAATCCCATACTCCCTTAGGAGCAATGGTTCAATATTTGCTAATTCAGTGTTTATGGCAACTTTATTGAACATAAACTGCAAATGACAAAAATTGATTGTATATTATCCTAAGCACTTTCTATAGTTCCTAACAGTAAGTTACATAATAGTAAGTACATAAGTGTTTGTTTCCTTTTTGTCTTCTTTCCAAGGGTAGAACTTTGAAGAACATCTGTATTTAAGGGCAGAAAGGCTTTGTTAATCCGCCAAGGTGAATGAAAAGGAGGAATTAGACAAGAATGGAGAGGGGGGATTTTGAGAATAATCTTCAGAATAATCTTTTTTTTTTTTTTAAATACACAGATTGGATCAGGTGCTTAGAGATCCTCAGGGGTAACTTATTGCTTCCTGGATAAAGTTCAGATTCTTTCCTTTGTTTGGTAGTCATGGTTCTTTACATTTTGACACAATCCCACTCTTCTAGCCTTATCTCTTTATACCCTTCATGTATTCTCTGCTCCAGCTACACTGGACAAATCTCTATAGCCTCTCCCCTACCCAAACATATAGTAATGTGCTCTTCCATTTCTGCTCTACCCTTGCTCAGATACTGTTCCCCATCCCTGAAATGAGCTGTTCCTCCCTTCTCCCTTGGAAATCTTAGCTCTCCTTTAAAGTCCAACCCAAATGCCATCTCTTTCAGGAAGCCTTCCCTGATTTCCTGTCACCAATAATAGTCATAATAAATTATATTTATATAGCACTTGAGTGTGTTACATGTATACTTATTTATTACATGTCTAATTATCTTTTTTTAAGTCTCATGATAAACCCCATAAAATAGTACTATTATATTAGATACTGTCTCCCTCAGACTTCACATAGCATTTTATTTTGTTTCTCTTTAATGTGCTTATTGTGTATTTTATATTATGATTATTTCTATGGTAGTATGTTCCTCCCTTTGTAAATTGTTAAATTCCATTAAGGCCAGAACTCTATCTTATCTAAGGTTTTTGTTTCTGTTTTGTTTTGTTTTGAGGGGGAAGGGTTTGCTAGCATAGTGGGAAGCACAGATTAAGCATCTTATAAATATTTGCTTTTTTCATTTCAACAAATATTTAAGGACCTATTCTCTACAGAGAAGTGCTTAAGGCACTGGGGATGCAACACAAGAATGAAACTCTGCTCTCAAAAAGTTTACATTGTAGTTTTCTACAGTGGACAAAAAAAAAAAAATTGGAAGGACACTCTTTGGAGTAGGGGAATTCACAAGGTTTTTTGCTTTGGTTTGGTTTGGTTTTGTGCTCAACACTGTTTCCGTCTCTGATTGAAATCTGAGCTTTAGAAATGGAGGGTCTTATGCTTATCCCTAAGGACCAGAATCTGTAAGATATATCTCGGGAAAATTCGGAGAATTTTAAGCCACCTACAAATGAAGTGCCTGGGAAAATGCCCCAGGGTCAGCTTCAGAAGGAGTGGGTCTGGAGCTCCTTAGTCAGGTCAGTGTCCAACTGGTCCCTGGGAAAGCTGATAGGTCATCTGTCAGTATTTCTCACCTGCTTGTTCCAGGAAAGCATCTCAACCTTGAAAGTTCCTTTGCTGGTGTGGCGGTGCAAATGGAAGGAGACATTCACAGCTCCTTCCCTAGCTCATGCAAACTGTTGCCTAAGTTGGACAGTTCAGGTTCTGCCTTCCCGTTGGCCAATTCCACTTATGATGTTTAGCACCAAACAAAAACACCTTTTATTGACTGTCCTCGGGCCCAGGCTCTTGGTCTGATCCCTGATGCTGCCTGAACTCTGGTCCCACCCCCTGAAAGGACTTGAGTCCAAGGGGAAAGGTGGCCAGTCCCACTTACAGTCAGTAATTTAGGATCTGGAATTTGAGGCCATAAATCTGCCACATTCCTTTCTTATTTCTGTATTTGACTTTCTCTGAGTAGGCAAATATGACATGCCGATTTTCTCTGACTAATGCTGACAAGAGAACTGGGGACTGAAAGAGAAGGCATAAATAAAACTTAATGTAATGTACAGCCTTGGCACTAAGTTTGAGAAGGGGGAGGGGAAGGAAGAGGAGGTCAGGGCTGAAAGTCCAGGGAACAGATTTTAATTCCCTTACTTTATCAAAGGGCATTTTTGCTCTTTCTCTGGTCTTTCTTTTCTCTTAGATTACTGCAAAGTTGTGTGTGTGTGTGTGTGTGTGTGTGTGTGTGTGTAGTTGTTAAGGACAGACTAGGACCATAGTAGACATAGTATAATCTTGTGGGGAATTGTGTAGCTTACTGCTAGTTATTATTATATAATGCTGGATATATCATAACTTTTTTCTTTGCCTCAGTTTTCTCCTCTGTAAAATGAAAAGATTTGACTAGGTGAATGCTGAAGGCACGTTCCAGATCCAGCATTCTATTTTTTATATTTCAAATATCTCTTTAACTTTTAACATTCTGTGTTCTAAGGTCTTCCAACAATATCAGGGGTCCTCAAACTTTTTAAATAGGGGGCCAGTTCACTGTCCTTCAGACTGTTGGAGGGCCGGATTATAGAAAAAACAAAAACTTTGTTTTGTGGGCCTTTAAATAAAGAAACTTCCTAGCCCTGGGTGAGGGGGATAATCGTCCTCAGTTGCCGCATCTGGCCCTCGGGCCATAGTTTGAAGACCCCTGTAAAAATCTATACCATGTCTCTTCTGGGTGGTGCAGTGGATCTAGAGCATCAGGTCCAGAGTTAGGAAAACTCATCTTCCTAAATTCAAAACTGGCCTCAGACATTTACTCAGACCCCAGGCAAGTCACTTAATTCTGTTTTATCTGTTTGCTTATCTGTGAAATGAGCAGGAGAACGGAAAGGCAAACCCTCTAGTAGCTGTGCTAAAATCCCAAAAGGAATAACAAAGAATTAGGTACCACTGAACAATCACCACCAACAAAAGCTCTGACATTCTGTCTTTCAAAGGTCTCTTTCAGTTCTGCCTTTATATGATATAATATGCATAACATGCTGGATTTGGCCGCATTTGATCCAGTTTTAAAACCCAGATCGATCATTGGCTGCTTATGCACCCAGGGTAAAGTTGGATTGGCAGCTACAATCCCTCTCCAGCTCTGAGATACTGTGACTTGACTTCTCCTTCACAACTTGGATTTCTCACAGCTATTGTCTGTGCATCTGGGAGCCTGGGAGTAGTACTAGTCTTCCAGGCTTCTCTTGGGGCCAAACCCTGAAAGGCAGAAAGACTTCTTCCTCCCTCGCTGCTTTGCCTCCCCCAACCCTGTCATTACTGAACTTCCAGCAGCAGGTCCGCCCCAATGGGGCAAGTGGGTTGGCGATGGGTGTGTTGTAACAGCTGGGGAAAGGAGGCAAAGGTGAGCGAGTTGTGGCCCAGCTGGTCACTCCCGGGGCTTCTGCTGGCTGTTTATTACACAAAAGAGAAACTCCTTAAATCGCTGCTCCAGCTCACAGGTTCCCACCACTGGCTTCTGTTGTAATCTGGGGACCGATCTTTCCTCGGAGACTGGCCGAAAACTGATTTGCTCGTCATTTTCCGTTGATTTTTAATGCTAAGTTATTGGGGGAAATGTAGGTATGCACACAATAGGTTTCTTCTGTTTGTCAGCTCCTGACAATTGCTTGGCTCTGAAGAATTTACAGACCAAAGAGACTGGAAGAGGGCAGGCAAAGGATTCTACAGATTTTCAGGTACTGCGGTCTCACTCTTTGTTTATGATGATTGGCCAATGGGAAGAAGTCTTGGGAATGGGGGTTAGAGGGTGGGACCCTATGCTCTGAGTTGCTTTTAGCAGACTTGAGTCAGGAAACTCAGATTTTAGTCCAGGCCCTGTCACTAACACAGTCTGATCTTTGGCAGACTTCAGTTTCCCCTTCTGAAGAATTAGCTTGATATTACCTAGGGTCTCTTCCTACTCTAAAGTTCTGTGGATCTGTGGCCCGCTGCCTGTACCAAAGTGTGGAGGGGCTTGTGACTGAAAGTTCTCCTGCCTGGGGAAGGTGTACAGAAAAGGGAAAAGAGGAGGGTGTTTGTTCTGAGACTAGATGATGGCTTTGGACTAGAGAGAGATTGGATAAATAAAAGGACCAGAGCAGAAATCCTGGCCTTCCCTCCCTCCCGTGCTCCTGCAAGCCCCTAAGAAAACCAAGGGCTCTTGGTTGACTGATTCCTTGTCATGAGGTTCACATTCCTGTGAATTTCTCCATCCCCACCCCCATTTCTGTCCTTTTGAGGGTGGGATTGTAGGAGACCCAGGAAAGCTCCAATGGTTAGGATGAAAGGGAATGACTTTAGTCTGACCAGATAAGGGGCCTAATGGATGGAGCATTGAACCCTATCAGACATTACTGGCTCCAAGCCCCAGAGAGGGCAAAGGGGACTGGCTAGTGGGCTAGAGAGGAATTTACGTGGCCCTTAGGGATGTAGGAGGCTGGGCTTTGCAGCTTGAACATTGAAGTGTGGACATTTACTATACCTGGGAGCTCTCCTTTGATTATTTAAGTGTTCTGAGGAGGGGGAGGAGGTAAAGAAAGAGAAAGAAAGGGAGGAAAGGAAAGGCACCGAGGAGGGTTTTAATACCAGCCTCTTTTCTCCATCTTCTCTAATCTGCAGTGCTGACAGATTTGCTGTTTTACAATGGATCCTTCTGCAAGTACTAGCCTCCAGGTAAGCTGAAGTTGGTATGGCCCCTATATAATACCATCACATTTTAGGGCCCTGAAATTCAAGGCCTAGACCCTTTGGGGTTGCTGGGAAGGAAGAATGCATTTTTATTTATTTCCAAATCTGTTCTCAAAGGCAGTAAAAATTTTTTCTTACTTGAAAAAAATAAACATTTTTGAGATAATGCAATCTTATTTTCTGCTTATAGTAAGTGAATTTTGGGAAGAGTCCTATTTCTACTTCTGTTAAAAATGGGGAAGGGAGGGGAGTTGAGGATGGAACTCCAAACTCTGGACTGTTTTTAGTAGACTTATACTAATAGTCAGGAAACTCAGATTTTTATCCAGTCCCTGTCACCAACACAGTGTGACCTCTGGCAAGGTTTTCTCTCTCTCTGGGCCTCAGTTTCCCTTTCTGGAAGATTGAGTTTAATAATATCCAGAATCTTTCCGACTCTCAAGTTCTGTGAATCTGTGACGTGATGCTTGTGCGTGGGTGTGGAGAGGCTTGTTACTGAAAGTTCCCTCGTCTGAGGCAGGTGTTCAGTAAAGGGGAAAGGGGAAAAGGGACAAGAGGCAAGTGGAGTTCTAAGACTGAGTGATGGTTTTGGTGTGGAAAAAAAAGAGGACAAATTGACAAAATTGAGGAAGGGGCCTTCCACTCTGCCCACCCTGTCTGTAGGCTGAGAAATTTGCTGTTTTACAATGAATTCTTTTGGAAGTCCAGGTGAGTTAAAACTGGTTTTGCTTTGGAGAGGAGGAATTCAATCCAACAAACATTTACTAAGCATATCTTCTGTGCCAAGTACTGTGGTAAACTCTGGGATACAATTAATAAAAAAGAGATAGTCACAACTCTCAAAGAGCTTACAATCTAAAGGAAGAGACAATATACAAGAGAAGGGAGAAGAAGGTGGTGGTGGGGGAGAGATACACCAAGAAACCATCCGGAGGAATGGAATTGGGTTCAGTCTTGCTAGGGGAGCAGCTTTCTGGAAAACGAAAAGGCTGAAATGTTGGGAATTGAATTTACTTAAATCCAACACTGAGATACCCTTCTTAACTACTCTTGCCCAGGAGAGAAGTCACACTGGGAAGGGCAGGGTTGTGGAGGTTGTCTGGAGACTTGGGTTCAATCCTGGTTCTGTCACTTACATTCACTTTTACTGGTCTTAGTTTCATCTGCAAAATAAAGGCCAAAGCAAATGAGCTTTAATGTCCTTCCAGCTCTAAATCTATGAGTTTATAATGGTTCTGGGATTTTATCTGAGATAAAGGTGGGAACTGTGTAGTAACAGTAGAAGAGATGAATCTGGAAGGATAGGTTGGAAGGGGCTGGGGATGGTAGATGTTTTTATTCATGTCATGGTTAAGATGTCTGGCATTACTCATATTATGGGTAGAAACTGGATCTCTCAGGTGAGGAAATGTCCTCTACCAATGTTGGTCAGCACCTGCTTTGCAACTTCTCAGAGTCCTATTTTTCGTGAAAAATGGTTTGGATCGAATGCAAGTAATATTTTATATCTGAAAATGAAACTTTAATTCGTATACATTACAGATAATAGAGTAGAGATATTGCTGATGGGATGGATTCCTTCTTGAATTAAAAGTTGAATTAAAAGACTGTCTTCTGAGATTTCTTCTAAACTTTCCAGTCTATGGCCTGAAGAGATTTTAAACTATCTGGAATTGGCTCAGACTATATAAAAAATGTCTCTATTTCTATTAGGAGAGAGGGAATAAAAGGATTCTCTCTTTCATCAACCTCCTCTGAAGACTTAAAGGGCTTTATTTATGAGCATGTTATTATTTGTTCTGAGCATGTCTGTGTTTTTTAATAGACTCTTTCCTTTTGATAAACCTCCTTTCTTTTCTAGACAGGAAATGGTTCATGTATCACTTTCTTTATAACCTTTTTGGCTAGTCTGCCAGGTCTAATGCATTGAGTGGAGATATCTCTGTATAAGTCTTATGTGTGGTGCAGGGAAGGAAGCAATATTCTTCCAAGAGGATATGCTGAGCAAGAACAAATTAATTGGGACACTATAAGATAATGAAGCCAAATAAATAGGCCCTTTAGGTTTAGTTATTTATTAAATGATTTGTTAGAGTCTTTAACACAAACAAATCAATTCAAACTATGTTTATTTAGTAATTTATGTAGTAAATTAATTTCAGTGTATAAAATATTCGAATTCTTATTTTTAGTTCTTCTGAGTCTTAAAGGGAACTAAAAATATCAAAAAAATTTTCAATTAGAAAAAAACCGGTCTTTTTTTCCCTCTTCTTTCTCTTCTTTCTAACCCATTAAAAAAAAAAAGAAAGAAAGAAAAACAAGACTCATAACAAATATGGGCTTTTTTTTTTACATTATAAAAGGAGAGTAATAGTTGAATATAACTCTAGACCACTAAATGCTAGAGTCAGGATGAGTCTGGATTATCTTTTAGATATTTATTGGTTGTGAGACCATAGACGAGTCTTTGAATTTCTCTATAAAATAGAGATAATCTTAGTACATACCTTGCAGGATTGTTGTGAGGTTAAAATGAGATACTATGTGTCAAGTGCTTTCCCGACCTTAAAGCACTGTATAAAATAGTAACAATTATTACAGTGAAATGAGTCAAGAAGCTTTCATTAAGTACTTACTTTTAGCCAGGCACTGTGCTAAGCCCTAGGGACACAAGGAAGGGCAAAAACAGCCCCTAAACTCAAGTAGTTTAGAATCTAATAAGAGAGATGACAATGCAAAAAATTATTATATATGTATGTTATATGTATGTATGTATATATATGCATACATGTATGTGTAATACACACACACACACAGATACATGCACACTGGCTAAGTGGCAAGGCAAGTTAATCGCTTAATCTCTGTCTACCTTAGTTTCCTTATCTGTAAGACAGGGATAATAATAGCTCTCAGAGTAATTATGAAGATAAAATGAAATACTTGTACAGTGCTTGATAAGTCTTTTGTTATTGCTATTGTTTCCGACTCTTTGTTATCTTGTGGACCTTATTCTCCATGGGACCTTGGGAAGGATACTAGAGTAGTTTGCCATTGGATTGGTTTACTATTTTTTTCTCCAGTAGATTAAGGTAAACAGAGTTTAAGTGGCTTGCCCAAGGTCACAATCTTAAAGCTGGATTTTAATTTAGGTTTCCTAATTCTAGAGGATAGGTCACTGAGCTAGAAAACGTCATAAAAGTGCTGCCTATTCTTATGTTCAAACTGGATAGATTCAAGATGCAGATAATCTCTGAGGGAAGCATTAGTAGTTAGGATGTATGGGAAAATATTCTTGTAGAACGAGGGATTTTAGCTGGTTCTGAAGGAAACCAGGGAAGTCAGAAAGTAATGAGAAGGAAAGCATTCCAGGGATAAAGGATAGCCAGTGAAAATGCAAGTCAGGAGATAAAATATCTTGAATGATGAACAATCTGTCTCTAGATCAGAAAGTACACAGAAGAGAATAAAGAAGGTAGAAAAGGGCTGAGTTCTGAAGGGCTTTAAAAGATATGCACAGGATATTGTATTTTGTAATGCCGGAGAAACTGAAGCAAGATAGAGATTAGAGAGTATTTAATAATTTATTTAAAAGGGAGAGATTTATTGGGACCAAATGAATCCATGGTTTGGTCCCAGGGCTGAATGAGAATGTTGTCTCCAAGAATATAGCAAACAATGTGAGTTCTTAATGACCTATATACACGTGCTCAAACTCAGGAGGTTGACTGAGGCAGGGGCTGAGTCAAGGGGCTGAGAGCAGGAATGGGACTCTGACAGGGTAGGGTGAGCCACCGGAGATGGGATGACTTAATGGGGGGAGGAACCCCACAGATGGGGAGAGGCATCTTGATAAGACGGTTTCTGATATTCTGATAGCTTTGGATGAGGAGAGGCATTCTGATATTCTAAAACATAAGATCTTTTTTCCTGATAAAGAGGGAGGGGTGGTTTTGCAGGATTGAACAGAACAATTATAAACTGAGGCAGAACAATTAGGGAAACTGAGTCAGGATAATTAGGGAAATTGAGTCAGGACAATAAAAGAGAACTGTGGTATAACAATTTGATTCTGGAAGTAATAGGTAACAAACTGGAGATTATTGAATGGGGGTGGTGGTTACAAGAGAAAGTATTGAATTTGGAGTCAGAATTTATTGTTGTTTGCTTGTTTTCGATGGAACAACTCTCTATGACCCTATTTGAGATTTTCTTGGTAAAGCTATTGGAATGTTTTGCTATTTCCTTCTCCAGGTCATTTTTAAAGATGAGGAAACTGAGATAAATAAAGTTAAATGACTTGCTCAAGGTCATACAGCTAGCACATATCTGAGGACAGTTTGAACCCAGGTCTTTTTGACTTCAATCCCTGTATTCTAACCAGTATGCCATCTCAGTTCTAGTTTCAGTTCTCTAAATAACTTGATCAGGAATGGGTGACCTTCTCTCATTTCTTTACCTCCTTCTTGTCCAAGAAGAACTTGTTCTCCAAGGATGAGGAGATTCCTGTATCAGCAAAGGGTCACATTTGTTATCCTAGATTTTTATAATTAGGGTTCAAGGAATCTGGGAAGAAGAAAGAAAACATCTGCTCCACATGTTGAATTGAATTTGCTATGATTTATGAATAGAAAGTCTAGAACAGGAGTTCTCAATTTTTTCTCTCCCCTCCTATAGACTCTTTCAGAATCATGTTTTAAAATGCAAAATTAAAATGCAAAAATTTATGAGTTTATAAAAGAAACCAATCATATTAAAATATAGATTTAAAATATTTTAAAAAGAAAAAAGTTCATAGTTTCCAGGATATGGTAAGGAAGCAGAAACATGGGAGACCCCAAATGTGACATCATCAGATCCTGTCAGATTTTTATCAGTAGGAATCTCATTTAAGTGGAAATGACATTTAAAAATTCTTAAAGAAGCAGCATTTCTGACTGTTTCATCAATTCACCCTAAAACCACTTCCATTTTGCAGCTGAAATCTTCTATGAGAGCTGTCTTCCTCCATTAGAATAGCTTTCTGTTTGTCTCCCCAGCACTTGCCCAGTGTAAGTACTTAATAAATGCTTTAGCCATTCATTTATTCAATATCTATAAAATGTATTACTGGCCAGTGTTAAGAAACTGAAACTTGGGGTCTACCTCTAGGAATTTCTCTCCTTTACTATCTAACCTCCTTTCAAACTAAATGACAGAACATCATAGGATGATAATGCTTCAGAGGCCATTGATTCCAATCTGCCTACTTTACAGATTAGGAAATTTGAGGACAGGGCCTGGATCTTGGTCATCTTTAGTTCTCTCATAATCCCTTGCATCAGATATTCATAAAATGAGAAAAAGAAAGAAATTGTCACTTACTGATATAAGCTCCATAGGCTGGACTTTTTCTTTTTCTTTTTTTATGCTATGGGCTAATAGAAACAGCAAAGAACCAAAGAATTAAAATGCAAGCTATATAAAATCCCAATTAAAACCCAAATGTGTCTAATGTATTCATTTAATAGCTAACTAAAAGCCCAAGAAAGACAACACTCTCAATATAATAAAGTACTGCAAAACAACTGGCAATTTTCAATTATCAAAATTGTGAGTTATATAACATACATATAAAACAAGATAGAAAAATACATTATAAACTTGTAACAATGGCTGTAAATACATTATTTTATATTTTTCTCATAGCCAGTAGATTGGTTATGGTACATACATAAAACTACTAAGATAATAAAGAATAGACAAAATACATGTCAGCTATAAAATAGCACAAAAGCAACACTCCCATCTACCCACTCTAAAAAATTACATAATACTTGGACTTTTTCTATATTACTTGTTCATAATGGTCTTGGGAAGTTATGCAATGACATGTGTTGGAAGTTTTTCCCATTACTCCTCCACCTCTTGATAGTAAAGCTGGATGGAGTGGGGAGTGCCTGCCTCACTGTACAAAGTTGGGAGGGCACAGAAAAAGTAAATAGAGTATATATTGACTCTCTCAAGAGCTTCAGACTATTAGGACGGGGGAGGAGGGAGCTAATTTTACAATCTTGATTCATATACAAAATATACAAAAACAGTGATTGTGCCACTAGGCAGAACTATCCCCGAATCCGCCTGGATTTGCCACTTCTATCATTTTTCTTTTCCTCTTAAGCATAGCCTATAAAGAGTTTTTAATATTTGGCTTTCAATTGTAAATTATGGGCTTGAATGAATGGACACAAAGCTGGATTCTGGAATCCTGAGATTTCAGAACTTCCTGTTCTGCAACTGTTCTCTGAGTAACTTGGAAAAAAATAATTTTTCTCCATTTTTGAATAAAGACAGTAATTGATCTTTTTCTACTTCACAGCTGGGAGAATAAATTAATCTTTATAGATTTGTTTGTGGCTTTTGAGAAAGAAAATACTCAAGAAATAAAAGTGGTTTTAAATAACTTACTTTTGTTAAATTTTTTTTTTTTTAGACCTCAACACCCAATGGAAATATCAATTTAGGACCATCAGCAAATCCAAAGTAAGTTCTTAAAGATGAAGAAACTGAGGGCTTCCTGGAAGACCTCTAGATGGGAGAAAATATATTTGTTGATCAATGGATTTTGTAGTTCTCTGCTTCTAGTCTCTCTCTAATAGCAACTATCAGACTTCAGTTTTCCTAAGGCACATATTTCCTCTGCTCAAAATTCTTCACTTGGCAACTTGTGCTGTAGTTTTCAAACTTTTATGTAAATGAAGACTATTGAGTATACATATCTACTTTCTATAGATTTACTTATTTTCAAATTGTATAATATACTACTCTTACTACTATAATAATAATGTATCTAAATATATAAAATAGATTACTAAAAGTATGAGATGAAGATGAAGTAATATTTGATTTTTAATCAAATATTATTTAATAGTTAATAGGAAGGAGCCTAGTGCCACAGTGCCACAGTGGGCAGTATTGGCCCTGTAGTCAGGAGAATCTGAATTCAAATCTGTCCTCAGAAAATACTAGCTTTATGACTCTGGTCAAGTCACTTAACCCTGTTTGCCTCAGTTTCTTCATCTGCTGGAGAAGGAAATGGCAAACCACTGCAATATCTTGCCCTGAAAATCCCAAATGGAGTCAGGAAGAGTCAAATACAGCTAATTGACTAAACAAGTTAATTGAAAGCCACCAGAGTTTATGGAGAGCCATAGTTTGATCTGTACTTTAGGAAAATTTCCTAGAACCAGTGTTTGAGAGGGAAGAGAGAGTCAGGGAGATAACTAGGCTATTGCAATAATTTGGGCAAGAGGTAATGGGGGCCTGAGCTAGAGTGATTGCCATATGTATAAAGAGAAGGGAAGAGATGTTTGGAAATAGACAGAAGATTTAGCTACTGATATATGGAGTGAATATGTCATATATATGGACATATGGAGTGAAAGTAGTTGAGAAGTTGAATGTGGCACTAAAGTTGGTGAATGATGAATAATAGAGAAGTTTAGAAAAGGAGTAGTTAGGAAGGAAGGGGAAGGTAGCAACCCAACCATGCCAGTTAACTTTATACTTCCAAAAAAATGTAAACATTTCAGAAGCAGGACTCTTTCTCACTGGCTGTTTATCTGAAGCAGAGCCTGGTCTTTAGGATGAGATGGAAGATGGAGACATGGGGGGACCATAGATGGGGCAGGGAATTTGCTTATACTACTAGCTGCTTGATTTGCAGAATTAGATTATAACTGACCTGAGAGGTCAATGCCGAAAAAGGAAAAGCCAACATGAACTAGGGTAGAGTAGAGTATTAGAAAGTTGGTTGATGAGAGGTGAAACGGGGTGGTGTAGTTGGTTAGAGACAATGCCAGGATTGGCTATGGGATGTGACCCATTTTCCCCAATCTCTGATTGGTTGATTTTAAATCCCCTGGGGGTAATGACACAGCTTCTACTTTGGAAAACATCGACCTAGTGAACAAAGACCAAACTCCTTACCCTGATATTCCGGTTTCTCCAGAATCCAGCATTTCCAATCTACTTTTCTGACTTTATCCTCCCCTAACCTTAGTGCTCTAGTTAAAGTGGATAATTGGCTGTTCCCCAACAAACATGTCTGGTACTTTTCTGCCTTTGCATATTTGCCCCTGTTTTCCTCTCTTCCCATCTCTGCCTGTTGAAATTTTATCTTTTAAGGTCCAGTTTGTATGAAGTCTCCTCCAGGAAATCTTTTCTAATGCCTTAGAGGGAAGTAAACTTTTCCTTTTCATCTGTATTCACACAGTTCTCTGTACCATTCTGTATTTTAACACTGGCCACATCCTGACCTGTATTGCAGTTATTTTCGTACATGCCCTTTCTAAGTTCACTAAGTTGAAAGGAACTGAGTGTTATAGGACAGTTGAACTTAAGGTCCAATCTCGACTTTATGGATGAGCACTGGGATTGAGTCTTTTCTGTCTCCTTCGCCTTCCCTTAAAGTGAAAAGTTGGTGAATCAGGTATTTGTTGAATGAATGAGATGCTTTATTTTAGGAAGGTGAGTTAATAATGTGTAGTGAAGAGTTGTCCTCAAGCCCTGACAAAGAACTATATTGTTCTCTATTTTTTTCTTCCCATTTTCATTGTTTGTGGTGATACTATTTTTTTTTCCTCTATCCAAGTTGTACTTTTCAATTTTTGTCCCCTTTCTTTTCATTTTTGCTGTTATTGGTCAGAGATGCCCTTCTCATTTCAAATGCTAACATACTGGCCTTTTCACTTCAGGATTTTTATAATTCATTTAATCAAGATTCAGAGATCTGAAAAAGAGGAGAATCCAGAGTTGTCTAGTACAAACCACACATTCATTTTATAAATATATAAACTCAATTATAGTGGGTAAGTGACTTGCCCACTCAAGATTACATAGTAAATATTCAAGTTAGTATCTAAACCCAGTTCCTTCTATTTGAGGGTCAGAACTCTTTCTGCTCAGCCCCTCTGCCTCCTGTTCTTTCCTTTCATTTCCCTTTTCTTGCTCCCTCCCACAAGTAGTAGAGAAAAGTCTGTTTGCTTTGGGTTCAGATCATACTCCAGGAATACGTAATTTGAGCTAAAATGTGGCCAGAGTTTCCTTCTTAATGATTGGAATTATTCTTCTATTGGGAAGATCTGGGTTGACCTCCCCCCCCCCCCCCCCACATGCTAGAAGCTAGAACAAGAGATTTATCAATAATATGTTCTTCTCTTCCAACAGTGCCAGGCCAACAGACTTTGACTTCCTGAAAGTCATTGGAAAAGGGAGCTATGGAAAAGTAAGTGGTATTTGAATCTTTTTACTGATTGTAAGCATTCTTCTCTGAGGTCTCACTGTACTAAGTATAACCCTTTTCAGGCTCATACATTTTAAAGATGCAGGCAGTTAAAGGAGGCTACCCCTATCCACATGGCAAGGGACTACAGTAGGCTCCGTGCCAAACAAACTAGCCATGCTCTAAACATACCCTGAGATTGTTGTTAAGTTGTTTTAGTTGTCTGTTTCTCTGTAACCTTATATGGGTTAATTTTTTTTTTTTTTTTTTTTTGGCAAAGGTATAGGAGTGCTTTGCCATTTCCTTTTCCAGCTCATTTTACAGATGAGGAAAATGAGGCAAATGGGGTTAAATGATTCACCCGACTAATAAGTATCTGAGACTGGATTTGAAATAAGAAAGATCCAGATCTGTCACTCTAGCCAAGCCTGGTAGTCTATTCACCTAGTTATCCCATACTCTGAGAGACAAGTTAAATAATCCCTCCTAATCAAAGATCAGTCATTAACTTAAACTCGGGCTAGATCTGATTTTGGGGGGAAATTTTTTCTTATATCAAACCTAAATTTGCCTATGTATCCATTCCTGACTGTTAGGATTCTTACAAGGTGCTAATTAAGTGGAATTGATGAGATAATGATTCTCTAATTTACATGTACTCAGTACTTACTATAATTCCACAAAATTCACACCTTTAAGAGAGCTTATATAAAGAGGAGGTCTCAGGGCCAGAAAGGAAGCCCACTAGAAGTTCTGGGAGGAGACAGATTCATTCCATCTTCCACCTTTGTTGTGGCTGGAGACTGAAGCAGAAACCTTTGGATTCTGGGATATTCAGAAGCCAGGATTCAGTTGAAGAGATTTAGAAGCCAGAGACAATAAAGGATTTGGACTTTAATCCCTGCCTGCACTTGTGAATATTGAATTGAAAGGAAGGTTGCCTCCAGAAGCCCCTCAAGAAACCTGCTCCCAGAGAACATTATATTTTAGAAACGAATATTACACCTGATTCTCCAGACTTCTCCACCATTACTTTGCTTGCTCCCTACCCTATTCCTCTCTTTTCAGCTTTCTTTTATGTGTAATCTTTTCCCATTAGAGGGAGAGCTTCCCTTGGCAGGAAGTTATTTTTAAAAAAATTTTCCCCTAGTTACATTTGAAAACAATTTTTGCAATAATTTAAAAAAATTTTTGAGTTCCAAATTCTTTCCCTTCCTTTCTCCTCCTTGCCCTTCCACCATTAAGAAAGCAAGCAATTCCATGTAGGTTATAAATGGATAGTTATGTAAAACATTTACATCAGAGTCATGTTATAAAAGAAAACATAGATCCCCCCCCCAAAAAAAAACTCAAGAAAAATAAAGAATGTAAAAAAGTATACTATATTGACACCATCAGTTCCTTCTCTGGGTATGGACAGTATTTTCCATCATAAATCCTTTAGAATTGTCTTGGATCTTTGTATTGCTAAGAATAGCTAAGTCTTTTACATCTGATCATCTTAACAATATTGTTACTTTGTACACAGTATCTTTCACTTTGCATCAATTTATATGTCTTTCCACATTTTTCTGAGAGCATTTTTCTGCTCATCATTTCTTACAGCATTATAATCACATCCCACAATTTGTTCCACCATTCCCCAATTGATGGGCAGTCCCTCAATTTTTAGTTCTTTTCTCCAAGAAAAGAGCTACTATAAATATTTTTGTACATATAGGTCCTTTTTCTTTTTTTAATTTTTGTTTTTGTTTTTTGCTGAGGCAATTGGGGTTAAGTGACTTGTCCAGGGTCACACAGCAAGGAAGTATTAAGTGTCTGAGATCAGATTTGAATTCAGGTCCTCTTGACTTCAGGGCTGGTGCTCTATCCACTGTGTCACCTGCCTGCCCCCATTTTCTTTTTTAAAATCTCTTTTGGGATACAGACTACTAAGTCTGTATCCCACTGCTAAGTACTATTGTTAGGTCAAAAATTATGCATGGTTTTGTAACCTTTTAGTCATAGTTTCAAATTGCTTTACAGAATAGTTGAATCAGTTCATGACTCCACCAAGAGGAAAATGTCTCATTTCCCATATCCCCTTCATCATTTTTTATTTTCCTTTTCTGTCCTATTTGGAACAGTTATTCTTTTTACTTGTATTTGTATTCCTACTGTTTAGTAAAGTGTTTACATGTAGTGAGTGCTTAAGAATACTTGATAAGATCTCTTCTACCCACTGTTTCTAGCTCTGTTCCATGGAGCTAAGCAAAAACAGTCTAATTTTCCATTTGGCAGTCCTTGAGATAATTTGAAGACAGCTATCATGATCCTCACTAAGTCAGCTCCATTGCAAACATCACTGTTTCTTTCAAACAGTTCTAATTCTAATATATACAGTTGTAGACAGTTGTATATATACAACTATAGTGTAGTTGAGGGATTACACTATCCTATTTTCCTTCATATTGATGATTTCCAACATTTCAATGTCTTTCCTTAAAATAACTGGAATTAAACAGTACTCAGGTATGATCTGACCACAGAGTGCAGTCCTTAATCCTGGATGCTTAAATTTCTGTGAATGAAGTGGACCAGATTCAAAATGCTGAGTTGCTCTTTTTCTACCTCATCCCCACCCCAAACTTCTTCAGATACATTGGTGGCCAGCTGTGCATTAGTCTTTATATGTATCCATTGTAAATCATTCTTCTTAGAGTCAGCCCATCTTATTAGTATTTTAGGGGAATACTATCATTGAGTGTTAATTTTCCCCTTTAGTTTATGTCAAGATTTACAAAATGGGATATACATATCACTGATGTCTTTACTTACTTCATGAGTAGCGTACTTGCCAAATTTTCTTTGTATATTCCTTAACCCCTCTTCCCCCTGCCTTCAGACAATCATAATTATTGCAGGAATTTAGAGGAGACAAACGTATAGAATAGTTTAGGGTGGCTTCATGGAGGGGACAGAAGTCTTAAAGGATAAATGGGGGTATATATGAGGGATAATTTGAGGTATTCCCCCCAATTTAAAAAGCTTGTTGAACCTTTCAACTTTCAAGGAAAGTAAAAATGAAGCAACAAAACTTCAAGTTAATCTTTATATATCTCCTTTCCCAACATTAATCACCTCTGGCCAGCTCTGATAAGAACACTCTTTCACACTTGATGACTGGCTCACTTAACCAAGCAAGGACCTTTGTATTATCTATGTTAAAAAGGCAAAAGAATATGCTGAATAAGCTAGCTGAAAGTCTCCTATGTGCTACTGAGTCCTCTGCCTCATGATTAGATATTATTTTCTTTTTAAAGAGAACTCTTGTTTAAGGGATTCATAACAAAAAGAACATTGGTGTTCTTTGTTCTCCCTGCTTTTTTATGTTTTACTCTTGTGGTAATATGAGAAGTTCTCCATATCACAGGATGATACCACTTCAGGTAGTGAAGTATGCTGAACTAGAAGAGACATTAATTAGAAATCATCTAGTTTGGCTTCCTCATAAAATAATTTAAAAATTTTTCTCTCCAATTACATATAAAGACAATTTTTTAACATTCATTTTTAAAATTTTGAGTTCCAAATTTTCTTTTTCCCTACTCGCCCTCCCACTCCTGAAACATTAAGCTATTCAACACAGGTTATAAATATTCAATCATGCAAAACATATGACCATATTAGTCATGTGAAAGATGAGAGACCCCACAGAAAACTACACACACACAAATATAGAAAGTGAAAAAAAGTATGCTTCGAATTGCATCCAGAATCCATCAGTTCTTTATCTGGAGATGGATCACATTTTTCAACATGTGTCCTTTGGAATTGTCTTGGATCATTGTATTGTGGAAAATGGCTAAGTCATTCACAGTTGATCATCATATAGTATTGCTGTTATTGTGCATAATGCTTTCTTGATTCTGCTCACTGCATTTTGTATCCATTCATATAAGTCTTTCCATTTTTTTCTGAAATTAGTCTGCTTATCATTTCTTATAGCACAGTAACATTCTATTATAATCATATACCCCAACTTGTTTAGCTATTCCAATTCATGAGCAACCCCTCAATTTCCAATTCTTTGCCCCCCCCCAAAAGAATTGCTATAAAGTTTTGTACAAATAGATCCTTTTCTTCTTTTAAAAAAATCTCTTTGAGATATAGACCTAGTGATAATACTGTTGGATCACAGAATATGCATAGTTTTATAGCCCTTTGTTATCACCTTCATTTTGCAAAGAAGAAAACTGATGTTCAAAGAGTGGAAGAGTTAGGATTTGAACTCTAGTCCTCTTGATGCTGATTTCAGAGCCCTTTCCATTATAGTCCAGCAATTGCCTTGAGTTATTCAGACGTTTGAATTTCCAATGCATCTCTTCCACCTTGGAATTGGGTGTTTTTTGTTTTTTTGTTTTTTATTGCCATCATGTAACTTAACCCACACATAAAACAGAGGAGAAGTTTGGGTAGGATAAAGAGAGAGTCTGTTGGCTCTTTAACCTCCTGCCTACATTATACTTGGTTCAGAGAAATATACTATCAACATGTACTAAATTCTAATCCTTTCTAGGTGATCTATTAGAGCAGGAATCTAGGGTCCATGGAGAGATTTTGTGCAATCAATGACCTTGCATGGAACAAATTGCATCTTTAATTTTGTTTTTACTAATTTTAAACTGAAATTTAGCATCTCTTTCAATTATGAATTTTAAAATCCAAGTAGTGTTCTTTTTTAAAATAATAATATGTTTTTATTTTCAAAATACACGTGAAGATAGTTTTCAACATTCACCCTTGCAAAACCCTGTGTTCCAAATCTTTCTCCCTCCATCCCCCTACTATTATCTCCTAGACAGCAAGCAATCCAATATAGTTTAAACATGTGCAGTTCTTCTAAATATATTTCTATTTTTTTCATGGCAAGCTGTATTCTTATTAGGGATCCAAGGTTTCATCAGACTACAGTAACTCACATACAAAAGAGTAAGAACACCATCTTCTCATTTTTCTAGATTCTATTCCCCTCATTTTCATTTCTGAGTTTAGAAATCTCTATTCTGTGACAAAAGGCATCTCTCTCTCTCTCTTTTTTCTCTTTCTCACTTTTCTCTCTTTGTCTGTCTCTGTCTCTTTCTCTCCCTTTCCTTCATTGACTCTGATTTCTTTCTTGAAAGTTGATAAATTCATCTGATTCCCAAATTTTTGTGTCAGACACTAGCTTGAGTAGCTTGCATGTTGCTTGCATGCGACAGAGAAGAACAGCGAGCTAGTCATCAAATATCTGTAACACACATTGGGTGCAGAGTATGCCCTAGGTACCCAGGGACAGAGTGCCTTTTAATGATTAGACATGCTATGGTTGAAGAGCTTAAGGAAACCTGTGCCTGACATTCTCGACCATCTTGATTCTTATTAGCCAACATCTATACTTCCCACATCCCTTTCTTAATACCTGATAATGCTATTATTATCCAGTCATTTCAGTTGTGTCCATCTCTTTGTGTCCAACAGAGGTTTTCTTGGCAAAGATACAGGAGAGTTTACCATTTCTTTGTCCAGGATACCAAGTAATGACCTATATCTGATACAAGAAATGACCTGAGATGTGTTGGCTCTACTCAAGTCTGGGAGTGGCCTAGGAGTGACTCAATTACAAACTTCAGTTGAAAAATTGTCTTGGCATTGAACTTTGATGTGGGGTTTTACCTCCCTGGGAGATTTCCACAGACTTTAGCTTTCTGTCTCTGGCTGTAAGTGTCAGAGTCCTAATATAGGGTATTGAGAAGCATAGGAAAATGTCAAACCTGTGGGGGAGACAATGTAACTATTAATAATGATGATGATGATTATAGTTGGCATTTATAGAGTGCTTAAAGGTTTGCAGAGTGTTTTACAAAAATTATCTCCTCTGATCCTGCTAACAACCCTGGGAGGTAGGTGCCATTTTTGTCTCTATTTTATAGATGAGAAAACTAAAGTGAACAGAGGTTAAACGACTTGTTCAGGGTCACATAGCTAGTAAGTGTCTGAGGCCAGATTTATACTCTGGTCTTCCTGACTTCAGGTCTAGTACTCTATCACTGGGCCATCTAGCTTCTC
The DNA here is from genome assembly GCF_902635505.1 of Sarcophilus harrisii. Lineage (NCBI taxonomy): Eukaryota > Metazoa > Chordata > Mammalia > Dasyuromorphia > Dasyuridae > Sarcophilus > Sarcophilus harrisii. The sequence goes on from NC_045427.1 coordinate 423,858,585, forward strand.
ATATTAGATAATATACTCTGCCCAGTTGCTTTTTTTTTTTTTCTTTTGGCATACAAAAATAAAACTAGGGTACAGTCTTTGCTCTGAGGGCAGTGAAATCAAGGACACAAAAATTAAGCAAATATAATCAATCCTTCAGCACAATAGAAGCCACTATAGTAACTAATCCCCACTTCAACTTGGTTGAATATGCTTGAGTGATTTCTTAATACTATTTTCTATTTTATTTGGGGATCTTAGGTTTTTACATTTCCAAATACTTGCTCCCTTTCTCAGTATTGTGACTGAAATTTAAGTAAACGGAGGCACAAAACTCTGAACATGATTGATTTATTGATGAGGCTAGCAGTTACCAAAAAAAAGGGGTCTCTCAGCAACTCAGCAAGCCAAAAGGCTGTGAAAGAGATGGGACAGATCATTTTCACAGACAAAAGTAAAAGCATCCATAAATAAAAGATATCATAGATAGGGAAAACAACATGATTGTCTAGAAATTCTAAAGCACACAGGCATGGGGGGAATGTGATTGGATAGAAGTTTGGAATGCAGGGCTACCACAAGCCCTCCTTCTATCTTGTCACTAGGGAAAGCTCACTGGTGGTGTCCACCTCATGGCTCATTAGCATTACTGTGACCACAGCCCAGGAGTCCAGCCAATGTTGCAGAAAGCAGATCAGACTCCTTGACAACCACCTGCATCTTTCAAGGATAACAGATTTCCTTGACCTAAGAATAGAGCAGTGATTAGCAGGGAAACTGAACTTCTAAACTTAACTCAGAGATAATGAGTGGTTTACTGGAAAGCTGAACTTCCAGATTTAACTCTGAGACAAATGAAACATAATTTTAGGTTACTGTTGTGCTAGGTGGTACAATGGATAGAGCACTGGGCTCAGAATCGGGAAGATATCTTCCTGAATTCAAATCTAGTCTCAGATACTTATTAGCTGTGTGACCCAGACAGGTCACTTGATCCTGTTTGCCTTTAGTTCCTCAGCTGTAAAATGACCTGGAGAAGGAAACTATATTGGATCGCTTGCTATCTAGGGGAAAGTAGTAGGGGATGGAGGGAGAAAGATGTGTCCTTAGTGTCCTTGCCAAGAAAAGCTCCAAAATGGGATCTTTAAGAGTCAGACATGACTGGAATAACTAAATAACATCACTACTGTTATTTTGTAGTCAATACTGATACAAAATGAAACAAATTACAGAATAAAATCAATTAGATTTTCTCAATTTTCACCAGCAAACTCAGATTGTAACAGTGTATGAAGAGAAGGAATAATTCAGCAAAACCAATTAACTTTATCTGGCAATATATATTATATTATGTCCCTCTAGCTCCTACCTCAGCAGAAAGGAAAGGTTTTTTTTCCAGGACCATCTTTGGTCATTATAGCATTCATTTTGGTTTTCTTACTCTTTTCATTTACATTATTACAGTCATTGTGTCTATTGTTTCTCTGGTTCCCTTTACTCTATTCTGTATAATTTTATACAAGTTTTCTCACACTTCTCTGAATTTATCATGTTCTTTTTGTATTATTTTCATATCATAGGCAGCTAGGTGGGTGAGGGCATAGAACACTAGGTCTGGAATTAAAAAGATCTCCAAATGTAAAAATTAGTCCCCAAATGTAAAGAAGAATAGCACCTGCTCTCAGAATTGTTGTGAACATCAAATGAGACAAAATTGGTAAAATACTTAGCACATAAGAGGAACTTCATAAATGCCTGTTTCCTATCCTTCCCCATCTTGAATCGCTAAGAGAGAAGGTATGGTTTGTTCTGCTCTCCTGAAATACATTTGGAGCAATTTGTTTCTAGTGCAATTTGCTTTGGTTATCACAGTTTACTGGTTTCAATTTTTCAGGGAGAGTATTATATTGAATTCAGAGATCTTTTGTTCTGACTCCTCAACACATCAATGATCAAAGGATATGAACAGGAGGTTTTTTTTAAGCTTTAAAAAATTAATAAAATGTAATTAAAATTTTTTAATGTTCAATTTCAGATTCTCTCCCTCTTGTAACTCTTTTCCTATCCACTGAGATGGCAATAACCACAAAATCTATTACAAGTATGAAGTTTAGCCAAACCAATGTCTACATTAGACATATTGTCGGGGAAAAAAGAAAAAGAAATAAAAAAACCATGTTTCAATTCTTCACTGAGTCTGTCAGTTCTCTTTCTGGAGGCAGATAGCATTATCATAAATTCTTTGTGGATCATTGTTATGATCAGACTTACCAACTCTTTCATAGTTAATTATCTTTATAATATTGCATAATTCTGTAAATTGTTTTTCTTGTTCTGTTTATCTCACCCATCATCAATTCATATGAAGAAGCAGTTTTCAAAGGAAGAAACATGTTAGCAATAGCCATATAAAACAATGCTCCAGATCAGTAATAGTGATGTAAAATATAAAGCAACTCTGAGGTTTTTCTTTACATCTACAAGATTGGCAAAGCCTATGAGAAAGGATAATGACAACTGTTCGAAGGACTGCAGAAAAACAGACATACTAATGCATTATTGGCAGAACTGTTGGTCCAGTCATTTTAGAAAGCAATTTTAACTTTGCCCTGAAAGTCACTAAATATGCATTCTTCTTGACCCAGTAATATAAGTACTTCACTCATACCCCAAAAAGATCAAAGCAAAAGGATAAGGATTCATATGTGCAAAAATATTTCTATACTTTTTGTAATGTCAAAGAACTAGAAACAAAAGGAGGGTATTGTCAACTGGGAAATGGCTAATCAATTTATGATAGAGGAATGGAAGGAAATGCTATTTTGTCATAAGAAATGATAAAAAAAAATGTGGTTTCAGTGAAACCTGGGAAGGCTCATATGAGCTGATGAAAAGTGAAGTGAGCAGACCCAGGAGAACAATTTATAACGATAGCACTATAAAGACAAACAACTTTGATAGACATAAAAACCTTGATCAATACAATAACCAACTATAATTCTGGGTAACTGATGGTGAAACATGCTGCTTGCCTCCTGACAGAAGTGATAGACTGAGGATTCAGAATGAGGTCCTTATTTGGGACTCAGACAATATGAAAATTTGTTTTATTCAATCTACTTATTTGCTTCAAAGGTTTTGGTTTTCTTCCCCCTCTCCCCCCACCATGGGGAATGGATGTGAGAATAAGAGAAAACAGATTTTTGTTGATTAAAAATTTTTTATTTGCTTCAAATCAATTCCTTTTTTTTGGGAGGGGGGAGAGAATGAGCTCTGATATGTATCAGTTAGGCAACTTTGGTAAATTACTTCCCTCCTCTAGGCCTCAGTTTCCATTATTTGTGAAATGAGGTCAGTTGACTAGATAATTTCTTCTATTTCTCTTAGTTGCCTTTTAAAGTCTTTTGTGAGCACTTCCAAGAAGCCTCTTTGGGCTCAAGACCAATTCATATTTGAGATTTCCTCTGTGGATATTCTGTCCTCGTCTGAGTTTTTGTTTTGGTCTGCCCTGTCATCATAGTAACTTTTTTAAAAAAGATTTTATTTATTTAAAAAGATTTATTTTTGCTGAGGCAATGATGTGCCAGGGTCACACAGCTAGGAAGTGTTAAGTGTCTGAGGCTAGATTTGAACCCAGATCCTCCTGACTTCAGGGCTGGTGTTCTTTTCACTATACCAACTAGCTGCCCTGCTAAAGTAACTTTCTATGGTCAAGATTCTTTTCTATTTCTTGATTATTTTCTTTTGGTATTTCCTCTTTTTTTGGGTTTACTTTTATGATCCAGCTCTGCTCGTGGGGTAAAGGGGACACTGTCCCAAGTTTCTTGTGCAGCTCCAAGCCTTGGCTTTGAGCACAAAAGCCCCTTGTTTTTGCAGGAGGTAGCTTGTCTGTTATTTCCGGAAACAGCCTGGTTTCCCAGATTTGCCTTTTGAGCTGGGATGGGAGGCTGCTCTCCTGCTGTGCTTCTCTATTGAGCCAGGACTGAGGGTCTTAGTTGCTGATTTGCTGTGATTAAGACCCTCTCATTGGCTTTCCCAGAGTCTATCTGACCTGGGCTGAACATTCTTTTCACCCTATTGAGACTGACCTTTTTTGAAGTTTTTTCAGTCTGTCTTGAGCTGGAGAGAAGTTTCATTCCATCAGACTCTATTCAGAGGCTTAGTTTCATGTGGTTTTTTGAGAGAAACTGGGAGAGCTTGAGCAGCTTCCTGACTTTACTCCGTCATCATGACTCCACCTCCAGAAGTTCTGGATAATTTCTAGTGATCCTGCCAGAAATAAATCCTGTGGTCCTATGAACATTACTTTGCTTGAGTGTATGCAAGTCAGGGAAACTAAGGTTCAAATGGTGAAAGTTCAGGTTAGTACTATAATAAGTATTGCAAACAAAAACTAAACCAAGTACCTATCTTGCCTTAGTCAGTGTGAAGCTCAATGGGAATTTCCAGAATGGATCACTGCCAAAAGGAGGATTTGTCTAGTGATTCAGAGGTGTTTAACCTCCTTTGGTATCAATCTTGGCTTGTAGTCTAGCCTACTCTAGTGTCTGGACCCACAACTTTGCTATATTAACTCCAGACAGCTATATATCTATCTCTCTTTTTTTTTTTTAATGTCCTTCCTAAAAATCACCTTTTCCCTAATGACAAAGACCTTACTTCTTCTGGAAGCCAAACCCAAAGTGGTCTTACCTTTTTGAGGAATGATACTCATCATCAGTCTTGACTGCTCAAGACTTCAAGAGGAGCTTCCATGCCTTTGATGAATTTTTTAGCAGGATGTGCAACAGACTCTCAAAAGATTTACTGAAATTAAAAAAAAAGAATAAAAGTAAGAAAGAGGATTACTGAAGCATTTTTTAAATGCATAACAGAGAACACAAAGAATCATAGATGAGTAGGAAAGCTTTGAAAATTATGTATTTTATTTGTTATATACTTGAATATAGAAGCAAGCAATCTAATACTTGATGCTGATTTGTGGCTGCATAGGCAAGGCCCTTTTTCTGTTCTTTGTATATAGAAATGTTCATTTTTTTTAACTTCAAAATTAAAAAAGATAGCATTTGAATATATGTGTACATATATACAACACACATGCACATATGAACACATTCACATATACACAATACATGAGCTTATGCTCATGTATATGTACACAAACACATCTATAGATATAGATACAGACACAGACATGGATATAGATGTAAAAAGAATGAAATGTGAAACCAAGCATCTTATTCAGTGGTCCTTTGTCTTCTTGGTTTATCAAGCTAGAGAATAGTAACAACAATAGCAACAATAACAGATTTCTCTAATGCTTTAAGACTTATAAAACTCTTTTCTCACCACAATCTTTTGAGAAGGATAGTATGAATTTTCATACTATTGATAGTATGGTACCTGACTGATAGCTGAGGAAATTCAGGCTCTAAGAGCTGTGTCTTTTCTACTAAACTGCACTAATGGAATCATAGAGTCACAGAATTTGAGTAGTAGGAGGACAGCCCCTAGTAACCTAGATAGTCCAGGGGTTATCAAACTTTTTTGGTCACCCTATCTCTTGGTCTTTAGTATACCTTACTATATCTCCTATTCAGTAGGAAAGGACCATGCATATGAACATTAGAAATAAAATTGTTAAATTCAAATCTTGTGAGCACATTTAATAGAGTAAAATATGTTTCTCTAAGGATACACTGAAAATATAACTTTATTTATTAGAAATCATCAGAAAAATCAAATCAAAATATTCCCCATACTATTTTGATGAGCTTTTTATACCCATTGTGGGAATGTGTACCCCAGGTTAGGAACCCAAGATCTGATCCAAACCATACCCAAAAGGAAATCCCAGTTCAAATCCTTTACAAATGATTGTCCAGCCTTAGCTTGAAGGCCTCCAGTGAGGGAGAATGTGCCATCTTTGGAGGGAACCCATACCACCTCTGGAGGAAACCCATTCCACTTTTGGATAGTTCAAACTGTTAGAAATTGTTTTCCAAATTTTAGGCCTAAATTAGCCTCTTTGCAGCTTCTATCCATTTCTCCAACTTCTGTCTTATGATACAAATGTAGGAATTCTAATCCCTTTTCCATGACAGTTTTTTAGTTACTTGGAGACCAGGTGGCCATCTCTCATTACCAACCTTTTTGTGTTTCTGATGCAGGTTCTCTTGGCCAAACACAAATCTGATGGGAAATTTTATGCTGTAAAAGTCTTACAGAAGAAATCTATCTTGAAAAAGAAAGAGGTAACAGAGCTTGAGTAATAAGAACTGATGAAATTTCACTTCTCCCTTCTCTTATCCCTTTCCATCTCCCCTCAACTCCCTTCAGTTCCATGAAATCCTTAGAAAAGCTATTATGTTGTCATGAGTAGCCCAGAACCAGCCTCCTAAGGTTTGAGATTGCATGGGTAAGTGTGTTTAACTAGCTCTGGTTTAGATTATTCCTGGGTTGGGCTGTGCCTGATTAGGACAGATTCTTTCTGTCCTTTCACAAAAGCCCAGACAATTGGAGAATGCTGACAGATTCTGTTATTTTTCTTTGAGAACTATCCCTGGGTCCCCTGGGTAGACACCATAATTCAGAGCAGGTGGGAAGCAGCTAGTGATGCAGAAAGCAGTGTAACATGGAGTTTTTTTCTCTTTTGGATCTGAATCCTGACAGCAAAATCACATCATGGCAGAGCGCAATGTACTCCTAAAGAATGTGACACATCCTTTCCTGGTGGGTCTCCGCTATTCCTTTCAAACTTCAGAGAAGCTCTATTTTGTCTTAGACTACGTCAATGGAGGAGAGGTGGGTCAGTCATCAGCACTATTCATTGGGCTACATCAAATAAGTTTAATATCATAGGCTCACAGGCTTTGAACTGGAAGGGAATGTAGAGATTACCTAGCTCAAGCTCCTTTACTGCACAGATGAAGAGATGAGATCCAAAGGCAAAGAACTGACCCAGTGGTCAGCTATGTGGTATATGGGGAGAGTGCCAAGTCTGCAGTCAGGAAGACTCATCTTCCTGAGTTTAAAACTATTCTCAATAGACTTACTGATTGTGTGACCCTGGGCAAGTCACATAACCATGTTTGCCTCAGTTTCCTCATGTGTAAAATGAGCTGGAGAAGGAAATGGCTTCAGTATCTCTGCCAAGAAAACCCCAAATGGGATCATGAAGAATTGGATACAACTAACTGACAAAACAACAACATACACATATTAAGTGACAGAGCTGAAATTTGAATCTTGGTTCTCTGACGCCAAATTCAGCATTCTTTCCAACGGAGGATGGAACAGTCTTCCACTCTACTGAGCCTAATTATCTCAGGTGATCCATATGTTCTTCTGAATCTTTGTGTTAATGAAGTAACAGAAATGAATTCTTGCAGGGACATATGGGAAATCTAGGAAATGTGAAAATTGAAGCTGTCCATCAAAATCTATTTTTAAAAGATAATAGAAAATAGAAAAGGTGCCACAGGGTCAGAAAAGGGAAGATTTTCCAACTTTCAAAATGGGAGAAGAATAGAGTATTCAAACTTTAATTTGGCAAACTTCACTTTGATCCTTGACAAACAGTTTGTAATGTAGTTAAGCTATATAATTAAAAGGACTAAATTTTGACTTCTAGAGACTCAAAAACTTAACTTTGAATTGTGTCATTTATTTAAAGAAAGTATTGTAGTGGGGGGAATTTTGATTAGGTCCAATAATCCTACCAGGTACATGATGGAGTGGATAGATTTCCAGGCTTGAAGTCAGAAAAACTTAAGTTCAAATCTGGCCTCAAACATTTAAATGTGTGACCTTGAGCCCATTTGTCTTAGTTTCCTCATCTGTAAAATGAGCTGGAAAAGGAAATGGCAAACCACTCCAGTATCTTTTGCCAAGAAACACCCAAATGGAGTCATAAAGAATCAGATGTGACTAAAATGATTTAACAACAACCATAATCCTGAGATTTGGGATGGGTGAGGAGGAAGTTTTTCATTATTATAGAAAAAGCCAAAGCAAAGATGCCCACGTAATCTTGGTCTAGTTAGCTTCTTATTTTTAAATCTACCTAACTCTCCATAGTATCTTACACATTTCCTATTACACAGAATGTTGTACTATTTGGTCTGAGATTTGAGATGATTCATGGAAGTAGTTCCCACTTCATGCAAGGAGATGTTTGCTTACAAGCTGTTCTTTCCTTCAGCTCTTCTTCCACTTGCAGCGGGAGCACTGCTTCCTAGAACCTCGGGCTCGATTCTATGCTGCTGAGGTGGCCAGTGCTATTGGCTACCTGCATTCTCTGAACATCATTTACAGGTAGGTTTCCTCTAAACACATGAGAATACTCACACAGTAAGAGACTTTGAATTTCTCATAGACTCAGCTAGAATTGTGCTCCTAAAAATCTTATGTAAATGTGTGTTAAATTTAATAATATAATTAACCAAAATGTCCTATGCTTTTGGTTTCCTGTTCTTAATTTCTTCTTTGTCTAGATCTGCAATTCTTAAAGTACAATCTGGGAACCCTAGGGAGTCCCCATGACCCTTTCAAAGGGTGTGTTAAGTCAAATTTGTTTTTATAATAATACAAAGTTGTTTTGACTTATGAGATTTAAATGTCAATAGATAAGACCCACATAAACAAAAACACTTTAAGGGATCCTTAGTTATTTTTAAAAGTTTAAAGTCAGGAGAATCTGAGTTCAAATCTGGCCTCAGACATTTAATACTTAATAACTATGTGATCCTGGGCAAGTCATTTAACTCTAATTACCTTACCCCCCCCAAAAAAAAAGGTTTAAAGGGGTTCTGTGACCAAAAAATTTGAGAACTGCTTTTCTAGTTGTTTTCTAACCATTCCTTTTAATAATACATTCTAGCTGTTTACAGTTATTCCTTCCATGATCTGGAAATTCTATGTAAAATTTTTTGGCCTTCCATTCACACCAGAGAAGTCTGAATCTTTTCTTTTTCTTTTATGTGATGTTTACAGCATCTTATTGTAAAATTTGGGTCAAATATTTGGTCATATGTAGCTATATATTGGCCAATGTCAAGTAAAAGTACTTTTTCTTTGTTGCCTGCAGTTTCATTATCTTTCCCCCTAAATCTTCAAATTTTCCTATTGTTGTTGTTGTTTTCATTTGTCCTTCATTCTTGAAGAGGACCATGACATCAGGGAAGTGATGCCAGGACAGCCAAATGAATTGAATTTAAGGGAGGGAATTTACTTCACATTTACAGTATGCTTCACTTTCCCCTCCAGAACCCTCTGGGTCCAGTGGCCAGATACAGATCAGGATGACTGGAGACGGCCCTGGATGCAGGGGGAGACCTTGGACTTTTAAAGCCAAGGTCAAGTGTACCCTCCTCCTTCTCCTAGTTCCCAAGGCTCATGACCTAGGTGACAACCTTAAATTCTCATTATATCTAGCCCCCCACCCCTTATTCAATCTGTTGCCAAGGTTTCCTGGTTTTACATTTACAGTATCTCTCATATAGGCCCCCTTCTCTCTAATAGTTTGACCACCCTGGTTCAGGCCCTCATCACCTCACCCTTGGGCTACTGTAATAGCCGGCTGGTGGGTCTGCCTGACATCAGTTTCTCCCCACTTAAGTCCATCCTCCATTTAGCTGAAGTGATTTTCATAAAGTGCCAGTCCAAATACTCGAAATGTAAGTTATAAACTTGTGGCTCCCTGTCACCTCCAGGATGAAATATAAAATCTTGTTTGGCTTCCAAAGCTCTTCATAACCTAAACTCCCTCCTGCTTCTTACATCTTTCCAATCTTCTTACACCTTGCATCCCTTCACATACTCTTTGATCAGTGATGCTGACCTCCTGGCTAGTGCCTGAATAAGATATTTGATCATTTAGTTCTGGGCATTTTCTGTCTATTTTCCATTCCTGGAATGCTCTCACTCTTCATCTCTGTCTCCTGCTGTCCTTGCTTTTCTCCAAGCCCCAGCTAATGTCCCTTCTACTGGAAGCCTTAATTTCTCTTAATTCTAGTGCCTTCTCTCTGTTTATTATTTTCTATTTTTTCTATGTATAGTACATATCTATATAGCTATATATGTGTGTACATACATACACATATATGTGTTTGCATATTGTCTTCTCCAATAGATGGTGACTTTTTGGAGAAAAGGGTCTGTCTTTTGCCTTTTTCTGTAGTCCTAGCACTTAGCACAATGCTTTACACATGGCAGAGACTTAATATGCTTATTGATTGATTATTCAGGCCGACACCTTCTCTCTTCATCAATAGCTTAAAATAGACTCTTATTTAATCTCTTTCACACTCTTCTCCTCTTTCTCTAGTCCATCTTCCACACAGCTATCAAAATAATCTTTGTGAGGCCCTTTTTTACTTTCAAAGTAAAAAACCTTTAGTTATTCCTCATTGCTCTTGGACCAAATATAAACTTCTCAGCTTGCTATTTAAATACCTACATAATTTGGTTTCAATCTACCTTTCTAGCATTTTTAAATTGCTTTTCTCTCTCTCTTTTTAAAATGAGTTCAATTCAAACATGTATTAAATGCCTCTTATTTGAATAATGATGTTTTAGGTGCTAAAGAAAGACACAAAATAAGACAAATATTATCCTGCCCTCAAAGAGCTTAGAAAATAGTTTATGTATTTCAGAGTCTGAGTCTTTTTGTACAGCAAAATAAGGGTTGGGTCATGTATACTTATTGTGTATCTAATTTATATTTTAATATATTTAACATCTACTGGTCATCCTGCCATCTGGGGGAGGGGGTGGGGGGTAAGAGGTGAAAAATTGGAACAAGAGGTTTGGCAATTGTTAATGCTGTAAAGTTACCCATGCATATAACCTGTAAATAAAAGGCTATTAAATAAAAAAAATAGTTTATGTATGACCACAACCAATAATTACTACATAAAATACAGAAATATTATAGACTCAGTAACCTTTATGTAAGTTTTATTTATTACAAGGCATTTTTAAATAGTATTTTATTTTTCCAAATACATGCAAAGATAGTTTTCAGCATTCACCTTTGCAAAACCTTGTGTTCCAGTATTTTTTCTCTCTCTTTCCCCCTCTTCGCTCCTTGACAGCAAGCAATATGATATAAGTTAAATATGTGCAATTTTTCCAAATTTGTCATGCTATTCAAGAAAAATCATATCAAAAGGGGGAAAAAATACAAGAAAGGAAAAAAAAAACCAAGAAAACAATAACAAAAAGGTGAAAACACTATGCTTTGATCCAAATTCAGTCTCCATAGTTCTCTCTCTGAATGGGGAAGGCACTTTCTCCATCCCAAGTCTATTGGATTTATGTGACATCATTTTTTTAAATAGCTGCCATTACCACTATCCCTTATCACATAAATTAATAACATTAGCAATTTTCTTAATTAAAAGGCCATGCATTTGATGACCAACTATTTCACTTACTATTAAGTAGTTCTCTACAGAAGTTTATTATTCAACTGTTTTTCAGTCATGTCGGAGTCTTCTTAACTCCATGGGATTTTCTTGGCAAAGATACTGGAGTGTTTGCCATTTCCTTCTCTGTCTCATTTTATAGATGAGGAAACTGAGGCAAACAGTGCTATGTGGCTTGTTTAGGGTCATACAACTAGTGAGGCTAAATTTTGAGTCTTCCCACTCTGGCTCAGAGCTCTATCCACTGGGCCATTTAGTTGTCACAGAGGTATAGTTCATTCAAATACCTGTGGGAATAATAATATTATCCTGCATTTATATAGTATCTTAAGATTTTTAAAGTGCTTTATAAATATCTCATTTGATAGTCATACCATTTTATGTTTGTTCCCCATTTTACAGATGAGGAAACTTAAGCAAACAGATGTTATATGTTTTGCTCAGGTAGTGTCTGAGTCTGAATTTGAACTTGGGTTTTCCTGGCTCCATGTACATTGGTCTTTCCCTTGCGTCACCTGTGTCTCTCTTACTTTGAAGTAGGGCACTTCCTCAACATAGTGAATTCACTGCAGATTGGCTGAATGCCATTCTGATCTAGCCCCCTACTATAAACCAGTTTCATAATGAACACACATGGCAAATAGCACAGAAACACATTTATCCAAATCAGAGAGGTACAGCTAAGTGGCTCAATGGATAGTGCATCAGTCCTGGAGTCAGGAGGACTTGAATTCAAATCTAGCCTCAAACACTTACCAGCTATGTGACCTTGGACAAGTCACTTAATCCCAATTGCCTCTCCAAAAAAAAAAAAAAAAGGCAATAAAAGAAAACAAAACCAGAAATGAGAAAAGCTATTCAAAGGAGAATATATGAAGGTGCTCTTCTGTTGGAGGTGAGATAGTTTAGCTCAACCAAGAGAGAGTGTGCTACATCTCACCCAAGGAGAAACTCTTCCAAGTCTCTAGTGCAGCAAGTTGGGGAAGGGAGTATGATGGCCATTGCCCATTCCTCTCATGTCTCCCAGGAGTAGCCTGAAATGGGGTTGACCTGTATCATCTTCCCTCTAAAAGCTGGAAACCAGAAGAATGGAGTTCTGGAAGAAGACTTGAAGCTTGATGAATTCTCAAAAAGGATTGCCCCTAGAGTCTAGAAGGGATTCTCAGAGCTACTTTAAGGTTATTCTATAAGATGTCCCTATTTGCATCCCTTTCCCCTGCCTCAGTTTCCCAATCTTCAATAGGACATTCTGCTTGACCAAAAACATTGAGTTATGATTCATGTATCTGTGTGAACTACATTCAAATCTGATTCTGATCAAAATTCCATACTTAGCCATATCCTCAAACATCAGTTGGACTTTCCTAAACAGGAAAACTTTCATATCAGATGACTTGATTTATTCAAAACTTTTCCCTTCCCAAACAGTAAATGTGGGACTAAGGAATGTAAATATCACAGTGTCAACATTTTAATTGCTTTTATTATGAAAACAAAAAAGAGATGAAGCTTAGTAATAGTTTACTTGGTCATTTGCAATCTCATCTCTTCATTGTTGAGAATGTTTATATCTAAAAATAGTTAGTAGTTGGGTCCAATACATTCTGACCTCAGAACCATCTTTGTGATCCTGGCCTTTTCATAAAAAACAAAAACAAAAACTGGTTTTGTCTGACTTCTATAGTCACTCTGCTTCCAGTCATAGCCTCTTTTTTTCCCTCCGAGGCAGTACTTTCTTTATCATACTGTGAGATTGGTGCTTGCAGTACTTTGTTTAGCAAATTCTATGAGTTTTGAGGACACTCAGTCATTGTTGTCATAAATGAAGAAGAGATATTCTATTGGTTCTTCATATACTCTATTTTCTTTTTCTTTCTTTTCTATTCTTTTTTTTTTTTTTTTTGCCAGATAATTGAGATAAGTGACTTACCCAGGGCCACACAGCTAATAATGTCTGAGTTTGGATTTCAACTAAGGTCCTCCTGACTCCAGGGCCAGCCCTCTATCTACTGTACAATCTAGCTGTCCCCATGTACTTTATTCAAGCTCAAATGGTTTACTATCTTTTAAAAAAAACTCATTGTTGCTTCTTCAACTTCTGTCTCCTAATGCCTAGGTATTCATTCACTCCTCAAGTCTTCCTCTTAGAATCTTTGTCCTTTTTTCTAAAGCTCTACTTAGCGGCTACTTTCTCTGTGCTGTCTCCCTCAAATTTACTTATCAGTGTATATTTTACTTCCCAATAGAATGGAGGCCCTGGAAGCCAAGGGCTGTTAGGTCTTTAAATTTGAATCCTTAATGCTCTCCATGTAATAATAGTTGTTTAAGAAATATTAGCTGAATTGAATCAAACTGAGCTCAACTGGAAGCATAGTTTGTTTTTGGTTTCTGGCCTCCAATCCTCTATAGAGTTCATGGCATTCTTTGAAGTCTCCTTATACTGATTTCCATCAAGAAAACAAAGACAACAGTATTTGCTGATCCTTACCCTGTGAAAGCTATTATGGTAATCATTTAAGGATCTGGAAGATAATAATTAGATTGCTAGCTCTTGTTATAAGTAGGGCCTGTGTCTTATGTTCATCATTTTGCACATAGTGCTTAACAAATATTTATTGGATTGAATTAATAGCAGTTTGTTTTGTGTGCAGTGCTTTATAGAGCTTTAAATTTGCTTTCATATTATCATCTTAATCATTTAATCCTTATAACCACCATGTAAATTGGGCAGACCAGATGCTTTCTCCATTTTCCAGAACAAGAAATCGAAGTGCAGAGATTCAAGTGATTTACTAGGGATTACAAGGCTGGTTTGTGATGGAACCATCACTAAAATTCAAGTCTCCTGAATGCAGAATCAACATTTCCCTTGCTATTCTACAGATTATATCTAGAGATTTTAAAAATAATTATGGAGGCACGTTTTCTCTGTCCTTACAAAGGGCTTTCATGAAAGTGGCTTATGGGAAAAGGAAGATGTATATGTCTTTGAGGGAGGATTTGAGGGAAAGTTGGTCTAGCTCTGCTTGAGAGTCTCCTTGGGAACTAAAAACAAGAGTGGGGGGGAACTAAAACAGGGCTGAGACTGAGGCCAGGTTTAGAGTGGGTAGAACTGGGAGCAATTTACAAGAATTCTATTTATCAGCTCCCTTTCCTCTGTTTTTTAAACCAGCTATCTCTTCACCAGCTTGGGCTAGAAACTGCATTTTTAGGATGACTAAGCAGAAATTTGAGTTGGGAGCTCCATTAATGCTAAGAAAATGAGGATATAATGAGGCCCAAAGCCATAATTAGTCCTGGCCTGAATTCAAAGTTTTTATTCAATTAAAATCACCTCTCCTTCTGGAGCCAATTTTATGGATTGAACTTCCTTCCATTTCAGTTATTAACTACAAACTTCACATAAAATTATTCCATATGCTATTAAAAAATAGATTTTTGATATGTAGTACCTCCTCTTTTCAACTCTTCCTATTTGTACTTGTAGGTTGGGTCCCCAATGGGCAGTTGCTTCCTACTGTTCTAGGGGTATCCCTGAGGGTCTGTAGTCTTAACATATGTAATTCTTGAGCTTCTCATTAACAATGCCAGAGGACAAAATTAGCTCTTAGTAAAGCCATTTTTTCCAAATGATATAGGAAGAACAACATTTTAACCCTTCCCCTGTAAATTTGGGGCACAGTCTCCTATAAATATATAGCATATATGATTACAACCAAAAATTACCTACCCAGCAGAACTGAGTAGAATCTTTCAGGGGAAAAGGTGGATATTCAGTGAAATAGAGGATTTTTCAAGCATTCATGATGAAAAACCCAGAGCTGATTGGAAAAAAGGAAAAGAACCTTTATGTGTAAAAATATTTATAGCAGCTCTCTGCTCAGGGCAAAAAATTGGCAATTGGGGAATGGCCAAATGAATTATGGTATGCGATTGTCATGGAATATGAATGTTCTATGGGAAATGAGCAGGATGCTCTCAGAAAAAAACAAAACAAAACAACCTGGGAAATCCTTTATGAACATAAGCAAAGTAAAATATACTATATACAAAATAATAGCAATGTTCTGGGATGACCAACTGTAAATGATTTTGCTATTCTCAGCTGTACAATGATCCAGGACTACTCTGAAGGACTTATGAGGAAACATCCTATCTATACCCAGAGAAGGAGTTGATTGTATCTGAATATAGATTGCAGCATACTTTCTCTTTCTTTTTAACTTTATTTTTCTTCAGTGTTTTCACTTTTAGATCTATATTTTCTTTCACAATGTGACTTTTATGGAAATTTTTTGCATAATTTTACATGTGCTTTCTTTTTTTCTTTTTTTTTTTTTGACATGTGGTTTCTTAATGAGGGCCAATGTCCCAATTTTTCCATATTCCCTCCAACATTTGTTGCTTTCCACTTCTATCATTTTACCCAATCTGATATGTGTAAACTGTCATCTAAAGGCTATTTTAATTTGTAGTTTTATAATCAATAATGATTTAGAAATTTTAAAAATAACTATAAATTGTTTTGATTTCTTCATTGGGAAACTGTCTTTTACCATTTATTAACTGGAACTCACATTCTTATAGGTTTGATAAAGTTCTTTTCATATTTGAGATATGAGACCTTTATCTGAGAAACTATAACAATCCCTGCCTCTCCTGTATTTTTCTGCTTTTCTTCTGATCTTGACTACATTGGCTTTATTTGTACAAACCCTTTTTATTTAATATAATTGAAATGATTAGTTTTATACCTCGAAGTATCCTCTATCTCTTGTTTATTCATTAATCATTGGCCTAAAAAAATCTGATAAGTAATATGTTCCATATTCTAATTTTTCTTGTGATATTTCTCTTTATATCTAGGTTATGTATCCATTTTAACCTTATCTTAGTAAATGCTGTATGTCCACTTTCTGTCAGACTGTTTTCCAACTTTTCCAAGAATTTTTTACCAAATGATGAATTCTTATCCTCCAAACTTAAAAACGCAAGATTACTTTTATCATTTGCCATCATCCTACTATCTTTTCTTGCAGGGTTTTGTTGGTGATATATAGGAATGCTGATGATTTATGTGGGTTTTCTTCTATTTTTTTCAATCTTTTTATTATGTTCTAATTTTTTTTGGCTGTTTCATGTTCTAATTAATTTTTGTTAGTCTAACAAAATTTTCAGGAATTTTATTACTTGAATAGATTTATCAATTTTATTTCTAAACTCTTTATTCTCCTTTTTTTCCTTTAGAGTTTTTATTTTATTTTAAACTCTTGATTTATTTATTCTAGATATTCAGGTTATCCTTGTGAGAAATTTATATTTTCCCTTTGAGCCAGAGCTTGCAGTTGTTTTGTAGTAACTTTCTTATTTCTTTCGGTGATTTTTAGATCTCCAATTTTTTAAACCAGTCCATGTGTTCTTTCATTTGTTCATCTTTCCTCCTTTATAAAGTTCTTGAATTGAGACTATGTGCCAGAGTAAACCTTGGAGTTTCTTTACTGACTTCTACTTCCTACAATTCAGTGGATAAAGTGTTCTAGGCCTGGAGTTAGGAAGACCTGAGTTCAAATCCAAATTCAAGACACTTAATAGCTGTGTGGCCTTGAGTGAGTCACTTAAACTGCAGAAGGAAATGGGAAACCATTCCATTATTGCCAAGAAAACCCTATGGACAATTTGGGTCATGAGGTAATGAAGAATCCAACACAACTGAACAGTAATTACCTCCAAATAATAATTATAAAAATAACAGCAACAATAATAATAGCATTTTACAAATAGCTTGCTCAATTCTCATCACAACTATAGGAGGTAGCTGCTATTATTATTCCTATTTTACAGATAAAAAAATTGAGGCTAGCAGAAATAACCCTTGCTAAGGGTCCCAATTATTAAGTATCTGAGGCTGGATTTGAATTCAGGACTTCCTGACTCCAGGCCCAGCACTATTCGCTGCACAGTGCTAGGGATTTTGAAACCCTCAGAGCTGGGCTTTCCTTGTCTGGGTGCTTCTGTATTGTTCTGATATTGTCCTTCCCTTCTACAAATTATCCTTTATTCTTCTGTCCTTGAACAGGACTTAGTCACAAGTGTCAATATTTGTATAAATATTTTACACTATTTACCAAGAAAAGGTTGAAATGGATATATGACTCAGATATCAAAAGAGAGATCACAAGATTAGAATATGGAACATATTACCTATCAGATGTGAAGTTGGGAAGGAATTTAGGGGGTTTCCTAATTTTTAAAATTAATATCATTATTTCTCCAAATGACTAAAACAGACCTAGCATGCTTAGATTATTTTTGGGCAGTAGAAGAACATGGATTGGAAATTGGAAAGGACCTTGATAATCATCTAGTTCATTTCTCTATCTTACTTTACAGACAAGGAAACTGAGGCCCAGAGGTTAAGTAATTTGCACAAAATCACCACAGAGAAGCAGCGCAAGCATTCAAATCTGGGAGATCTGGTTTCAAATCCTAGGCTTTTTCTACTAGGACTCTGCTTCCCTCCAGCACTCTGCCTGTCTCTTGTTGTTTCTCTCTGTAATTTAGGTCTGGGCTGAGGAGGAGACCCTAATAACTTGGTCAGGAAATCACTGAAAATGTCCTTTGTTTCATTAGTCTCTTTTATTTGTCATGTTTTTTATATAGCCTCATAGGGTCTTCAAAATATCCCCCTTTAAAACAACTCTATGGGGGAGATAGTTACAAAGTACTATTTCCTAATTTTGCCAGTGAGGAAATTTGAACTCGAAGGCTAAATGATTTGCCAAAGATCACAGAGTGTATTCTGGCTGTATTTTTCTTAATTCAATATTTAAAAGCATTTATTATGTAAGTTTTTCAAAAGACATTGGAGATACAAAGGTAGCAATGACATAGTTCCTATTCTCAAGAAACATAGTTTATAGGAGAATTTAGGTGAACGATGAATATACAAAATTTTCCTTTCTCATCTACAGGGATTTGAAACCTGAGAACATACTCTTGGATTGCCAGGTCTGTATGAGTATGTGTGTGTGTGTGTGTGTGTCTGTGTGTGTGTGTCTGTGTGTGTATTTGGGTGGAGGTGAGATTGGTGTGGAATGGGGGAGGGAAGTTAGGATAGAAGAATGACTTGTCATCTAGAAACTAGGGAGAACAAGGAAGACAGGCTCCCAATACTGACATGGGGATTTAGGAATTAAGAACAAAGGCTCTTTCATTGACATACATATTCCTAAAAGGACTGATTTGCTTTCAACTCACAGAGAGAACAGAGTCAGAACTCACACTCTCCTACATACCTTCTCCTACCCCAAGCTCTACCATCCTGGGGACACTTTTTAAAAATACTTTAAAAATTTTTATTAGGCACCTATTAATGTTAAGACTCAAGACTTGGTGAGATGACTTCTTAAAGACTGCCAGACATAGTCTACAAATCAGATAAATGATTCAGTGGTTAGAGGGCTAGACTGGAAGTTAGGAGGGGCTGAATTTAAATCTGAGCTCAGGTACTTTCTACCTGTGTGATCCTGGGCAAGTCACTTGAACTCTGTCATCCTCAGTTTTCTCATTTGTAAAATTTACAAATTTATAAAATGTAAAATTTGTAAAAAAAAAAAAAAAAAAAAATTATCAGAACTTACTTACCAGGATTGTTGGAGGATCAAGTTGGATGATAATTGTAAAACACTTACCACTTGGTATGTACTATATAAATGTTAGCTAGGATGATAATGCCAGTATACACAAGCTTTGGCAATGCCATTCAAGTCAACCACCATTGATTAAAATGCCTGCATTTGGGATACAAAGCCAACATTGAAACAACCCCTACTCTATGATACCCTAAGATACGGACATTGTATAGGGAGGTGTAACAAATAGACACAAACAGATATAAAGTATTTTTAAAAGGAAGAGGTCACTGATAGCTGGAGGTAGAAATTAGGAAAGGCTTTGTAGAGGAGACTGTGATTCTTGGGTTGAGATATGGGAATATTGGATTGCAAAAGACAATTCATCCATTTAGAATAGAACTTTCTAGTTTTTTCTTTTCTGTTTCTCTTTAGGGACATGTTGTGTTGACTGATTTTGGACTTTGTAAAGAAGGAATGGAACCAGAAGAAACCACATCCACTTTCTGTGGCACTCCTGAGGTATAAAATGAGTAATTGCTGAGTCTCCTTAATCATCTCTAAGGGCATAATTCTGAAAGTTATTGGAATAGTAGTTGATCACTTGCAGTGTTAGTAGCTAAAGTTCAACTTCAAATTGTCAACCTTAACTGGATAAAAATTGACATTAACCAGAAAGACCTGATGAACCTTGTGAACATTAAACAGGAAAGGATTTTTTTTAACTGGGTTTAAAATAGTTTTTCCTTAAGACTTTAAATGTTAATAATTGCTACTTTTAAGTGGTAGTCATTTATCATTAATAATATTGTAAATTCCAAGTCTCTTCCAAGTCTCACCATTACTGGATGTTTCTATAAAATAAGATTATCTGATCCAGATTGACATTAGGATTTTTCTATAATTAAAGTCACAATGATGCTCTTTTAAAAATTTTTTAATATTTTTATTTTTTCAAATACATGCAAAGGTTGTTTTCAAAATCCACCTTTGCAAAACCTTGTGTTCCAATTTTTTCTCCCTTTCTCCCTCCCTTCTCCTCAAGATAGCAAGTAATCCAATGTAAATTAAACATGCAATTCTTCTAAACATATTTCCATATTTGTGATGTTGTGAAAGAAAAATCATATAAAAGGGAAAAAAAAAACATCAGAAAGAAAAAAGTCAAGTAAACCAACAACAACAAAAAGGTGAAAATATCTATATTCAGTCTCCAGCTCTCTGGATGTGTAAGGCATTTTCCCTTATAAATCTGTAGGATTTGCCTTGAATCACCTCATTGTGAGAGTCAAGTCATCACAGCTGATCACCATATAATCTTATTGTTGCTGTGTATAATGTTGCAGGGAATCTTCTCCCAGCAAAATTGTTGCTGGGGAGCAGGAAATGTGAGTTTACCATAGCATCTCCAAGTGATTTCTTTTTATTTTGTCATCTCATGTTGTTTAGGCTAGTTCCCAAAACATTCGATTACTATCTTGTTGAGATAAAGCACTAAATGGAATTAATCTCTGACCTGAGAGATTGTTCTATGGCAGGGGTCCTCAAACTACAGCCTGCAGGCTAGATGCGGCAGCTGAGGACGATTATCCCCCTCACCCAGGGCTATGAAGTTTCTTTATTTAAAGGCCCACAAAACAAAGTTTTTGTTTTTACTATAGTCCGGCCCTCCAATAGTCTGAGGGACAGTGAACTGGCCCCCTATTTAAAAAGTTTGAGGACCTCTGTTATGGATATCAGAGTCAGTTTGGGAGGTCTATTCAGTTTGCTCACTAATAAAATTGCATCTCATCTCTTTCTGACCTGATATTTGGGAAATGATGGATAGTTATCTGCGGAGAATAGTACAGGAATTATGAGATTATGGATTTACTATGTCCAAAAACTTCTTTTTTACTTTCTTTCTCATCCCTCTTTTTTAATTTATCTCCTTTAATAAAATGGATAGGTTTACTATTAATAGCCTCAATAGAGAGACAGAGATGGTAGAAAGAATATTGAGGGCTAAATTAGATCAGAATTTTAGGCTACATCTACCATTAATTAGCTATAAGACCAGAGGCAAACCACTTAGTCTCTTTGAACCTCAGTTTCCTCATTTGTAAAATGGGAAGGCTGAAGTGGTGATCTTAAAAATCCTTTCTAGATCTAAAATGAATGAAAAATATTTGTTCAGTGCTTAATATATGCCAAAAATTAGGTTTGCGATTTTTATGAGTAAAACAGACAGTGCCTGCACTTAAACTGTAATAGGAGAAAACAATACATCAAAAGGAGGTAGTATTGGAAAGGGGGAAGGTAGAGATGAGGAACACCTGCATGATGGTAGCATGGTTTGGAGCTGGCAAGGGAGGGCATAGTTCTAAGGGCATGGGTTGTAAGCTAGATAAGGTGAAAACTCACCTATCAGAATCCAGGGGGAGGAGCCCCAATTTGGGGAGGTGGGAAGTTGAGGAGGACTGGAGTGGTGACACAATGGTTGTTTTTCTTTTGCTCCCTATTTGTGGCTTTTCTTTGCCCCCACAAAGACCCAGGCTGTCCTTCCCTGTAATAGCCATTTACCTCTGTGATTGAAGAAAAGCATTATTTATGCATAGAAACTCAATCTGGTTTAGTAGGAGGGTGATTCATCCAATTTTCCATTATTTCCAATGCTGCTCTATATCTCCCATGTAGTGTTCAATCAGTGGTTCTTACAAGGATACTTATATTCCTCTGATATATTTATCATTTAAGAGATATTTATTGAAGGTAATATGTTCAGGGAATTGTGGGAGGTACAAAGATAAATTTCATTGCCTTCTCTCAGTTTGCCTGCAATCTAATGGAGAAGCTATGTGAAGTAGGTCAGATATCTGAAGATCTAAGCTAAGCTAAGATAGTCTGTGATCATTTACATAAAAGTGGTATAGATACATCTGGAAAGGAGTTGGTGTAAGCAGATAAGATGTAAGGAAACAGAACTGGGACATCTAGCTGGCACAGTGGATAAAGTACCGGCCATGAAATCAGGAAGACCTGAATTCAAATTACTAGCTGTGTGACCCTGAGTAAGTCACTTGACTCTAATTACCTCCCCTTTACTCCTCAAAAAAGAAGCACAACATTTCAGCTGGAACTTGGAGTCAAAATTTTGATAGTGATAAGGAGAGGATGTTCTAAGGAAAGAGAATGGAATGAATAAAAATGTGGAAGTAGGAAAAAGAAAGACACTTATGGAAGACATTGGGGAGTTAAATTGTGGCAATCTGAATAACTCTCTGTGTGAGTTCTAGGAGTTCTAAACTGAGATGGAAATTTGATCAGTTTTTCTTGCCCATTTCAGTTCCTACATTTGGCAGTAAAATGAGTGGGAAAAGCACAATGAGGGGAATTTAGCATACACACTAGTAGGAGCAAAGGAGAAAGCCCATACATTAGACTTACATGTCCATATGAGATTTATTAAAGGATATTTCATACAGCTTGCTAGAGAATGGAGGAGGGGGATACAACTCTCCAAATCTGTGCCTGGATTAATGTGGTAATGTAGCAGCTACCAAGATGGCTTCCCAGATTCCCCCTTTTTAGTAAGGGAAAAGCCCCATTTCTGAGATGTGTTTAAAAAATACTTCTTGTTCAGGAATTCTGGGATAGTCATTTGGTTATAAATGGGGACCAAAGTATCTCCCACCTCCACTTCCAGACTAACCACTGGAATTGAGAGGGATGAGAATAGGGTATTGGAGTGTTTCCCAATTTTCTTGAGTTTAACTAATAAGGGGCATATGAAGATTCTTATCTATAAGTCAAGGTGTTCTAACCATTTGAATCCAGATGGCTACCTAAACATGAAATTTTAATTGGGAAAGCCAGGGGAGACCTTGACTGTTTAGGGGATGAAAGCAAAAGAAAATGAGAAGAGATTGCAACTACATAGGTAAGTATGCAGAATAGTAACCAGTTAATATAGACGGGTATAACATTTTCTAGGTAGTTCTGTCTCAAAATTAGGCTGTTCTCTTAAATGAATCCTCTGATGGAGTGCTTATAGGTTTTACCTTGAGAGTTGAATTCTCCCACAATCCAGCTTTCCACAAAGTAAGTGTTAGTGGCTTGCTAGTGGCTCTGGGATTAAATACAAATTTTTCTTTTTGGTATTTAAATATGTGTCATAGAAATCACCAACTAGACACTATAAAATAATCACAGCACTTATAATTTAATAAAATTTATAATCACAAATCTAATTTGGCCAGCACCTACAACTCTTTTTATTCATTCATTCATTTATACATCCATTCTTCCAATCATTTATCAGACATTTATTAATATATATTGAATTAAGACTGGAAAATTTGTCTGATTAGATTCAAGAGAACTTTGAATTCTAGATTAAGGAAAGAGGACTTTATTCTGTAGGCAGTACAAGTCACTAAGATTTTTCAGCAGAGAAAAGACATAATCAAAATAATGACTTCAGGAAATATTTCTGCAAATATGTACAGATTGTAGAGGGGAATTTTTAATTGGGGGGTACAAAAACCAATTAATAGTCTCTAATGGGAATGGAAAGAAAGTTATTATTTTTATGACACTGATATTTCCTTTGAAATTTACATAGAAAACAAAAACAAAAACAAGCAAAAAAAAAGGCGAGGTAGATAGATGGTGTGGTGGATAGAGTGCTGGCCCTAAAGTCAGGAAGACCTGAGTTCAAATTCCACCTTAAATACTTACTACTTCCTATCTGTGTGACCCTGGGCAAGTCACTTAACCCCAGTTGACTCAGCAAAAACAAAACCAAAACAAAACAGAAGTTATGTAGGAAACAAAAATTCAACGAAAATCATCCTAAAGAGATCTTCCATTTGGTTTGAGGACCAAGAAAGAACCTGGAAAGGTCATCTAGTCTATTGTTCTTACTTTAGTAAATATTTCTTTAAACTATCCTAGTCAGATAAGGCTCTTCTCTTTTGAAAAACTATCCAGAGAAAGAAGTTTTTCAATGTTCTTTAAGAAGCTTCCTCTCTAAAAGCTTCTTAGAAATATTTTTCCTTTTTATCTATCCTTTTTATCTATCTTTTATCTATCTTTTTATCTATCCTTTTTATCTATCTTTCAGGTTGTAGTTCAAGTTTGTTTTCTCTTTATCTACCTTTGGACTTTGGATGAAATTGCACCCAATAAACGTTAATTTATTTTATGTGACAATGGAGTTGAAAAATGATTGATTTTCATCAGCATAGTGATCCTTCTTATGCTTGGATCACTCCCCAGCTTTCTCTTTTTTTCATTAAATAATGTCTTTTCTTTTCATCTTATCTTATTTCACAACCTTCAATCATCCCTTATGGTACTGCTCTGAACCTTCTTCACATTCCTAAGTTGTGAATGAGATATATATGAGAGGTGGATATATACCTTTCATTTATATAAATGAAAAAAAAAGAGGTAACTTCTCTGAATTTCATACAGTTCACTAAGATGCTCTCCTAAGTTACAGAAAGATCGTAATTTTCCTATGGGAAGGAAGGTCAGGTACTTGTATAAATTTGATCAATAATGAGACAATAATAGCTAATGAATATCATGGCATATTGGAACCTAGGCCTTCTTGATTTGAAGTACAACATTCTGTCCTCTATATACTGTCATAATGACTTTTTTTCGTGGATAACTATTCAAATTCAATGAAAATAGTTGCTTTTATATCATGAAGCAAGTAAATGTTTTTTTTTGTTTTTTTGTTTTGTTTTGTTTTTTATTTAATAGCCTTTTATTTACAGGATATATGTATGCATGGGTAACTTTACAGCATTAACAATTGCCAAACCTCTTGTTCCAATTTTTCACCTCTTACCCCCCCACCCCCTCCCCTAGATGGCAGGATGACCAGTAGATGTTAAATATATTAAAATATAAATTAGATACACAATAAGTATACATGACCAAAATGTTATTTTGTGAAGCAAGTAAATGTAATGGAAAGAGAAATGCCCAGGGAGTCAGGGTACCAGTTCTACCATTGGCTAGCTGGATGATCTTGGGCAAATTACTTCATTTATTTTGAACTCTTTTATTTTCATTTGTATAGCAAAAGGCATAAACTAGATAAATACTTCCAAAACTATGTTCCACAAAACTCCGGTATGATGGCAATGGGGCTGCTCTGAGAAATTTTCAATGTTAGCAATATTTCTATGTATCAAAATTACTTAATACATATGGGGAATTTTCCAATATGAAAATGGCCTTATTCTCCTTCATTTTTGTAATTTCCCCACTTCCATGTTATCTTGGTGATTTTCCCAATTTATCCCTCTTACCTCTTCCGTGGCCAGATTGATTGGGACTGACTGAGCTTGTAAATCAGCAAAGTTAGTGAACACCTACTATGTGCTAGGTTCTACATAGGTAGTGGAGTTATGAAGACAATAAAGAAACAGTCCTTACCCTCAAAGAATTTTCTGATGCCTTCTGATACTTATTTTTAGCTCTAGTATTTATCAAAATAAGCAACTCTCTGGTCCTTTTTAGCTCTGAAATTTCCTTTCTTCATACACATTAAAATAGTAGAAATAAAACAAGGACTTTTCATCTTTTGTCACAATATTTTTTATTCTTTTGAAATTGTTTTACTCTATTTTCAGGTCTATATTCTCTCCCTCTCACTTCTTCTCTTGTCCCCTCCCTTATAAATATATTTTATAAATAATTTATAAATAATTAAAAAAAATAAGCTTCAATCTGTATTCTGAGTCCATTACTTCTCTATCTGAATGTAGGAAGTATGCTTCATCTTGAGTCCTCTGAATTTATAGTTAGTTATTGTATTGATCAGAGTTACTTAGTCTTTCAGAATTATTCATCTTTACTGTATTGTTGTTATTATATAAATGGTTCTCCTAGTTCCATTCACTTCACTTTGCATCAGTTCATACAAATCTTTTCAGATTTCTTTAAAACCATCCCCTTCATTATTTTTTTTCTTTTTTTTCCCTTCATCATTTTTCACAGCACAGTAGTATTATATCACATTAATATCTTATTTTGTCAAAATAGATCAAAGAAGCACATTGTTATTACTGTTTTTAAAAAATGCTTTGATTACAGAATTCCCCTTTGACAGCCCAGGACTTA
Source organism: Sarcophilus harrisii (assembly GCF_902635505.1). NCBI lineage: Eukaryota > Metazoa > Chordata > Mammalia > Dasyuromorphia > Dasyuridae > Sarcophilus > Sarcophilus harrisii. Next base: position 423,884,746 of record NC_045427.1, read on the forward strand.
CTAGATTAGGGGGAGAACTGGTCACCTTAGCATTGTGATAGTGGCACCTGGTGAAAGGGAATGGTGGTGGTACAACTTACCTTTTGTGGATGTGCCAGAGCGCAGGCTATCAGGGCAGTTCAGGAAAGAGGAAATGCATAATCTTGAATGGGTTCTTTGTTAGAGTTATATGAAGCAGTTTACTATATGAGGCAATTGCCTAGTCAATGAACCTAGGATCAGAAGTCAGGGGACCTGAGTCCTAGTCCCATTTCTCTACTGACCCTTTGTGTGATTTTTAGCAAATCACTTATCTCTGAGTTTTAATTTCCTCAGCCATGAAATGTTAGTTGAATAAATGATTAAAAGAAATCAATCGTTTAATTTGTAGTTTCAAACTCAAATTTTACATTTGTTTCAAGTTTATGTCACTAATTGTTTTGCATTATCTTCCCTACTAGACCACACATTTCTTGAGGGCAGGAACTGCATCTTATTTCATTTTTGTGTACTTCCCTTGACATTGGGCCTTGGACCAAGTTGGTGCTTAATATTTATTAGAGTTTATTGAGTTTATTGAACTGAATGTAGCTCAACCTTCACATCTTACAGATGTGCAAAATGAGGCTGCATGATTTGCCCTTTAAACAGGATGCTTTCAGAAAAAACTGGACTTATATGAACTGATACAAAGTAAAGTGTACATAGCCAGGGCAGCATCATACAATAGCAATATGGTGTGATTAAGCTATTCTCAGAAATTCAAGGCAATCTCAAAGGATTCATGATGAAAAATGCTACCCAGATCCAGAGAAAGAACTGATTTTGTCTAAATATAGACTGAAGCATACTATTTTTCTTTTCTTATTTCTTTCCTCTTTTCTTCCTTCCTTCCTTCCTTCCTTCCTTCCTTCCTTCCTTCCTTCCTTCCTTCCTTCCTTCCTTCCTTCCTTCCTTCCTTCCTTCCTTCCTTCCTCCCTTCCTTCCTTCCTTCCTATCTTCTTGTACATAATGACTAATAAGGAAATGTTTTATATTATAACTATATCAGATTGCTTACTGTCTCAGGGAGAGGAGAAAGGAGGGAAAAAGGAATAGAATTTGTAACTCAAATTTTAAAAAAATTAAAAATTGTTTTTACATTCAATTGGGGGAAAATAAAATCTCTTTAAAAAAAAAAAAAGGAAATTATTTACCTTTGATCACAAAGCCAACCAGCACTAGAAAAATCCTTTTTGCATATAGTTTCATATGACTTGAAATACTTGCTTAAAGTTTCATTTTATTTTTCAGTTAGTGAGCATTTATTTTTCTCTCCTTTCCATATAAAAGAAAAGAAAAAAAAAAACCAGAATCCTTTTAAGCAAATATGCACAAGAAAAATAAATCCCCACTTTACTTACATCCATAAATATGTCTATTATTACAATTTGAATCAATTATCTTTTTGAGAGAAGATGGATAGCATTGTTTATTATCAATTCTCTAGAATTAATATTGGTTATAGTATTGATCAGAGTTCTTCCATATTATTTTTCCAACAGTATTTGGCTCCTGAAGTATTGAGAAAACAACCTTATGACCGAACAGTAGACTGGTGGTGTTTGGGGGCTGTTCTTTATGAGATGCTCTGTGGCTTGGTAAGTATTAGAACATTATAATATTCAATTGATATTAACCTCAATATTAGTGAATTTACTTTTTAGTCCTATTATATAATTTGTAAGAGAATTTAGCTAACCAAATTAAGCATTCCTCCTTTAGAACTTATAGGCTAGCCATTTGCATATACAGAGAGAACTATGGAGACTGAATGTGGTTCAGAGCATAATATTTTCACCTTTTTTTGTGTTTGTTTGCTTTTTCTTTCCCGTGATTTCTCCCTTTTGGTCTGATTTTTCTTGCACCATGTGACAAATATGGAAATATGTTTAAAGGAATTGAACATATTTAACTTGTATCATATTGCTTACTGTTCTGGGGAGGGGGGAAGTATCGGAGGGAGGGAAAAAATTTGGAATACCAAGTCTTACAAAAATGAATGTTGAAAACTATCTTTATATATATTTTTAAAATATGATATTGAGGGGGAAAATTACTTAAAGGCTAAGATATAATAAAGTTGGCTTAAGAGGGTAAAGGCCAAAAAAGGAAAAAGGTTATATGGAGTGAAGAAACTAAAAAAAAAGAAAAAGTTAGAAGATGTGCTGACAGATAGGAAAGGATTGGGAATGAAAAGAGAATAAAACTATAGGAGAAAGAAGCAAACTCATGAATGGTCTTTCTTTGTATGAAGATTTCTTGGGATATCCAAAAACCTCTCACAAAAGCAATCTCATTAAACTGGAAATTTCCAGCTCTTATTTTGGTCCCAAGTTCCCCTAGCTTTTAGTAATATTCCTGATTCAATAGGAGAAAAATAAATTATAGAGTTTATAATACAAAGGCATATAAGAAATGAAACAGATTAATTTCTATAGATAATATAATAATTTGCCAAACATTCTATGTCTCCTCTGGAGATACCCCAGCTTGGGAATCTCTATTCTGGAACATAGCAAGATTAATTTTTTCTTTTCTAATTGTGCAAGAAGTAATCATTTTAAGCTACATTAAGAGAATCATATTCCATAATCCATCACTAACTTGGTGGATCTGTTGTGCTCTGAACTGATCAGTATTGTATTTTATTGGGATCATATTTCAGTAACCCATCTCAAGAAAAGTAATTAAGAGAATGAAGGTCTTCAAAGTCATGTCTTATGAAGATCCATTAAAGAAACTGGGAATGTTTAGCCTGGAGAAGAGATGATTTGATGGTGAGAACATGATTGCCATCTTCAAATATTTTTAAAGCAAGGAGGGTGGTAGGGAAGAGAGGGAAAAAAATAAAGTAAAAAGTGCACAGCACGGAACAAAAGAAAATCTAAGAGAAAACTAGAAAAGCTGAATAGCTTTGAAAACAATGTGCAGTATTTATTGCATAGGTTTTCTTGAAATGAAAATTTATTGTTTTATATTGAATCCTCTCTTCTGCTGTATATGGAAATATTCTTTTTTTCTTTTCTTCTTTTGTATTTAAATTTAAAATGAATAAAAAATTTACACACAAAAGTATTTTAAAATCTTCAATATGAAATAGGAGTTAGACTTGATCCCATAAGGTAGATCTTGTTCTGCTTGACCCCACAGGGCAAATCTAAGAGCAATTGAAGGAATCTCAGAAAGATAGACATTCTTATTGCAAGGAAAATTTTTCCTGGGATGCCTTAGGAAGCAGGAGGTTCTCTCTCATTGGAAGTTTTCAAGCCAGTGTTAGATAACTGGTTGCTGGGCATATTCATGCTAGGACTTATTTGGGTATAAGTTGGATAAGATGCCTTTGAGGTCCCTTCCAATTCTGGAGTAAAGTACTATTTAGTGACAGAATCACAGAACAGAATTCTGTCACTGAATAGTAACTTTACTCCAGAGTTCTCTTTACTGTAGGGTATACAAAGTATTTAGTCTATCTTATTTTCTAGAATATGATTTGTGGGTCTATGCTGTATTTAGAAGGGATATTGTCCAGGTTTTTTTTTTTTTTTTTTCTGAAGTGAAAATTTCAAGTGCTAGATTTTCTGGGGGGAAAAAATTGTGTTTACTTCTGATTTGTCTCTTATCTATGACGGATAGCTAACATCTCTCCTTTTTTTCTCTATTTGGCAGCCACCTTTTTATAGTCGAGATGTTTCTGAAATGTATGAGAACATCCTTCACAAGCCTCTCCAGATCCAGGGAGGCAAGACAGTGGCAGCCTGTGACGTTCTTCATGGTCTTCTCCAAAAAGACCAGAAGAAAAGACTGGGTGCCAAAGAAGACTTTGTATGTGATGGGTTTCTGAGGCTCTCTTCTTCCCTGTCCCACTCCTTGTTTCTAGTGGTTTCTTAACCTGGAGAACAGAAGCGGTTTTTAAATGAGGGAGAGCTAATTTCATCAAAGACTATGATTTAAAAAGATGCCTAATATCTAGGACTGGGACTTTGACAGCTCAGCTAGTCTGTTTTCCTCTCTCTGCTCACATCAACTTGTTTTTTGTTTTTCATTTATTTATTTTAATAATAATAACTTTTTATTTTTCAAAATACCTGCAAAGATAGTTTTAAACATTCAGCATTTTCTTCTTATTTTTCTTTTATTTTATTATATCTTTTTATTTACAAGACATATGCATGGGTAATTTTTTCAGCATTGACCTTTGCAAAACCTTCTGTTCCAACTTTCCCCTTCCTTCCTCCCACCCCTTCCCCCAGATGGCAGGTAGACCAATACATGTTAATATGTTAAAGTATATGTTATTTGCAATATACGTATACATATTTATACAGTTATCTTGCTGTACAAGAAAAATCAGATTTAGAAATAAGATAAAAAATAACCTGAGAAGGAAAACAAAAATGCAAGTGTACAATAACAGGCGTGAAAATACTAGGATGTGGTTAACACTCAGTTCCCATAGTCCTCTCTCTGGGTGTAGATGGCTCTATTCATTACTGAACAACTGGAACTGGTTTGAATCATCTCATTGTTGAAGAGAGCCACGTCCCTCAGAATTGATCATCATATAGTATTGTTGTTGAAGTATATAATGATCTCCTGGTCCTGCTCATTTCACTCAACATCAGTTCATGTAAGTCTCTCCAGGACTCTCTGTAATCATCCTGCTAGTCATTTCTTACAGAATAATAATATTCCATAACATTCATATACCACAATTTATTTACCCATTCTCCAATTGATGGGCATCCATTCAATTTCCAATTTCTAGCCACTACAAAAAGGGCTCAACATTCGGTCTTGCAAAACCTTGTGTTCCAAACTGTTCTCCCCTCCTCCCCTAAACAGGAAATAATCCAATACAGGTTAAATATCACATCATCTTTGAATGACAGGTTTTCCATTCCCCCTGACAAAGAGAGATGAACAACTCAAATTCAGATGATATTCCTAATTTCTAATCTAAGGTTTCCTGCTTATATTCTATATTCTTATGTTCAATAATCTAAAGCCAATTTTGTTCTTTGTATTAGATCAAATATTTTCCTGGAAGAGAGAATATGCCATACTCTTTCAGAACCAGCTATATAAAATAATATGAATACAGTCACATGAGAAGCAGCAGGATGAAATAGAGTATTGGTGCTGGGATCAGTAGACTTGCCTTTATCACTTACTACTTGATTGATCTTGAGGAAGTTTGAGCCTTATTTTCCTCAACTAATATAATCATGGATTGGACTAGATAAACTCTGAGGTCCTTTCTGCCTCTCAATCTATGAATCTATACAATGACAGGAAACTTCTTCAAGATAGAAACAGGGCACTGACACTTGTATTGATTGAAGGATTGAGTGAGGGATGGGTAGGAAGAACATCATTCTTGAAGGTGAGAATTTGAATGTGTTGTTGTTTAGTCACGTCCATCTCTGTGACCCCATGTGAGATTTTCTTGGCAAAGATACTGGAGCCATTTTCTTCTTCAGATCATTTTACTGATGGGGAAACTGAGGTAAACAAGATTAAGTGACTTGCCCATCACCACAGCTAGTAAGTGTCTGAGATCAGATTTGGATTCAGGAAGATGAAACTTCCTGACTCCAGGCTCTGCTGCACTTTATCCACTGGGACACTTAGCTGCCCATTTGAATGTGCACCTGCGATTCAATTTTAATTCTTAGATCTCTTAAATCTAAGTTCTAAGATCTTAGTCTGGATTTTCACACTCTCCTTTTTTCTTCACCAATAGATGCAGGACATTTCCTTTGTAGAAAGATTTGGGCCAATTAGTTGCATTTTTCAACATCTTTGAGAACTGCCAGTTACTAAGATTATTCTGTAAAATGGAGATAATATTTACTGTAACACCTACTTCAAAGGATTATTGAGAATCAAATGCAATAATATTTATAAGCGCTTCATGTATCTTTAAGTGCTATATAAATGTCAGTTAATGGTATTAATAATAATTATCATTTATATAGCATTTTAGAGTTTGCAAAATATTTTACATACATTATATCACTTTATCCTTACAACTCTGTGAGTTAGATTCTATTATAAGCCTCATTTGAGAGAAAATAATAAGAGAAGTTGAATATGTTGCCTAGATTCATATGGCTAGTCAATTTTTTAGGTAAATAATTTATTTATTTAAATGATAGTATTTTATTTTTCCAAATACATGCAAAGATAGTTTTCAACCTTCACCTTTGCAAAATCTTGAGTTCCAAATTTTTCTACCTCTTTCCTGCCTTTCTTCCCAAGACAGTAAGCAATTCTATATAGGTTAAACATATGCAATTCTTCTAAGCATATTTCCATATTTGTCATGCTATATAAGAAAAATCAGATCCAAACAGGGAAAAAACATGAGAAAAAGAAAAAAAACAAGCAAACAAGCAACAACAAAAAGGTGAAAATACTATGTTTTGATCCATGTTTGATCTCTTTAGTTCTTGCTCTGTATGCAGATGGCACTTTCCATCACTAGTCTATTAGAATTGCTTTGAGTCATCTCATTATTGAAAAGAGCCAAGCCCATCACAACTGATCATGACATAATCTTGTTTTTCCCTTGGTCCTATTCACTTCACTTAATGTCAATTCTTGTCTTTCTAGGCTTTTTGGAAATCAGCCAGCTCATCCTTTATATAGAACATTCTTATTCTTATTCAGTCATTCCCTAACTGATGGGCATCCATTCAATTTCCACTTCCTTGCACTACAAAAATGGTTGCTACAAACTTTTTGCATAAGGGTCCTTTTTCCCTCTTTTATGATTTCTTTAGGAGCTCAATAGACCTGGTCATTGTTTTGAAGGTGAATCTGAACTCAGATCTTGCTTGCTTCAAACTCCCCTGCTCTGTGCCACCTTATTACATATAATAGCAATAATAGTAATTAGTATTAATAAAGGTAGTAGAGAAGAATGCCAATTACAATAGAAATATTTTTAATTATCTTTTGTGACCTAGGAAAACTATTTAAGTTAAAAAGATATTTGAGGGCTTCTAAAATATATTACCCCATATTTATAAAGTGCTTTATATTGTCTGAAGGGCAATACAGACATTATCTCTATGAGGGGAACTTCCTGGACTTATTCCCATTTTACAGAAGAGAAACCTGAAGGTCAGGGAGGTTTGGTGACTCCCCAAGGGTCACATAGCTAGGAAGTATCAGAAATAGGATTTAAAACCTCATCTTCCTAATTCCAAAACCAATATTCTCTGTCTATTCTCTCATACTTACCATACTGAAGAGTGGATAGTTTTATTTCCAAAGTTGCAGGGTAGATCAAGGATTCTTAGAATAGTAGCAGCTCAAATATATGTAACATTTTTCTCTAAAACAATATTTCCTTCTTGCAGCTTGAGATAAAGAATCATGTCTTCTTCAGCCCAATAAACTGGGATGACTTATACCACAAGAGACTTACTCCTCCTTTCAACCCAAATGTGGTAAGAGAATGGGTCATTATTTGCTCAGTTACTCTTCATCATTTGGTTCAAAAGCATAAATACCACTTGCTTAAGCTTCTCTCTCTGCCCCTCTGCTTCCTAACCCAAAGTGGAGCATAAACTTTGGTTTTCATTACTTCTCATCTGCCTTCTTCTTTTCTTTCTTCTTCCTCCATTGCTCTGAAGACTTAATTTAATAGCCATGTTGAAAGTTGATGTGAAAACAGGTCAAATGGTAATCTAATTGGAAAGTTGTGACAAGATAGTACATAGATGGGCCATAGATGCTTGAATATTATAGATATTTCTAACTTTATGAATCAGGTATCTGCCTGTGAGAAAGGAAGAATATTTTTTTAAAATGTATTTTATTTTTTCCAATTATATATAAAGACAGTTTTAAACATTTTAATATAAAATTTTGAGTTTCAAGTTTTCTCCCTTTCTCCTTCCCTTTCCTTTCTGTTCCCTAAGATCGTAACAATATAAGCAATATATATTTGCACTCATGTAAAACATATTTCCATATTAGTTGAGAGTAGGCTTATTCAAAAGCAGAGATTTTAAATTTTATTTTCTGTCCTGGGTCATTTTGGCAGGCTGATTTCTTTCTCAGAATGATATTTTTAAATACATAGGATTATAAAGGAAACTAATCATATGGGAAACAAGTTATCAGAATTCATTATCTGTCTCTTGCTCACAGACCTCAGCTTAAGAACCCCTTTAGCTAAAACATTTCACATTCCATCTTATCTTTCATGCTTTTTCTTCACAGGTGGGGCCAGCTGATTTAAGACACTTCGACCCAGAATTCACTAAGGAAACAATTTCCAGTTCTATTGGACGCACACCGGATTTAACAGCCAGCAGCTCTGGGGCTTCCAGTGCATTCTTAGGATTTTCTTATGCACCTGGGGATGAGAATTTTTAAAACTGCTAATAAGCCCAGGCATCATTGCTGAAAAGGTGCTTGTGTTATCTATCTTTTGAGTTGAATTATACTGTCCTAAAATGGAAGATATGATGAGAATTACTGTACATGTCCCAATTTTTTCATGCTGACCATATAGCATTCTTAGGTGCTACATCAGAATGGTATTCATTTGATGGAATAAAACTAACAGGAAGGGGAAAAGGAACAGAGAAAGAGAGAAAGGAAGGAAGGAAGGGAAAAGGGTAAGATGGGGTAATGTCGTCTACTAAAATTGGCTCCTACCTTAGTTGTAGTGGTAGTGGTGGAGTACCACCATGGTCTGTAGTCCATTTTTGAAACTTACCTTTGTCAGTTCCTATAATGGTGGTCAAGTACTGGAAGACTGATGCATAAGACACTCATTTATAAATCAGGAACCAATCTATTAAAATAAAATGGAAGGTATATCTGGCCTCAAACCCAGTAATGGTTAGTTTTAGATAATACCTTTAAATGAGTGAATTCAAAGAATCTTGAAATAATTTGGAATTATTCAAAGGTTATTACTTTTTGACCCAATAATTTTATTATTGGGTATATACCTCAAGGAGATAAGGACAGAAAGGATAGTAGCAGTTTTTGTAGTGACAAACTGGAAATGAGATAAGTGCCTATTCATTGTGGAGTAGTAGAATAAATTGTGATATGTGCATAAAGTGGAATAGTACATTTAAGAAATAATGGATATGAAGAATTCAGGGAAACTTAGAAAGATTTTAAAGAACTGATACGATTAAAATAAATTGAACCAAGAGAACATTATACACAAAGACCATAACAATATAAATGACAACAACTGTAAAAGACATCACAACTGAAAATAATGAAAAGGCTAGTTTGCGATGCCAAAGAACTGTTAATGAAACATATCTCTTTCCTCTCACAGAGATATAGTTTCAACAGGTGTGGACTGAGGTCTATATTGTCCACAAAGTCAATGTCTCAGTTGTTTTGTTTAACTTTAATAATGTAACAGTAATTAACATTTATATAGTGCTTTAAAGTTTGTAAAGCACTTCATCTTTTTTAAGCTTCACATCAGCCTATTGAAGTAGGTACCAAAGGCATTCTCTTCTGTTTAGGTGAAGAAACTGAAGCACAGAGAGAAAGGTTTGGTGAGTGCTCAGGGTCACACAACTAAGAAAATTTCAGAGATAGGACTTGATTTCAGGTCTTCCTGACACCAAGTGCAGTGCATGAGTCTTTATGCCTCTCTGTTTTTGTTTTTTTCTCCTGAGGTTTTTTTTTTTTTATTTTTATAACTTTTTATTGACAGAACATATGCCTGGGTAATTTTTTACAATATTATCCCTTGCAATCACTTCTGTTCCGACTCCTTCTCTCCCTCCACCTCTCCCCTAGATGGCAGGCAATCTCCTACATGTTAAATATGTTATAGTGTATCCTAGATACAATAGATGTGTGCAGAACCAAATAGTTCTCTTGTTGCACAGGCAGAATTGGATTCAGAAGGTAAAAATAACGCCTCTCTGTTTTATTCTAAGAGAGGGTTCCATTTAAGAAATGGTGGCAATTTTTAAAAAGCATTAATAAAAAATATTTAAAAACCTGATTTTACCATATAAAACAGAAAACTATGTTGTGTTTATTCTTTGACTATATGGGTTAAACATGTGCATCTCTTTTAACCATATTTCCACATATATCATGCTGCACAAAGAAAAATCCTATTAAAAGGGGAAAATGAGAAAAAAAAAAACAAGTAAGCAAACAACTACAACAAAAAGGTGAAAATCCTATGTTGTATCCACATTCAATCCAAATAGTCCTCTCTCTGGATATGGATGACTCTCTCTATCATGAGTCTATTGGCAATTCCCTCAGTTTATTTTATTTTTTCTAATTTTATTTTTATTTTTTATAAAGCTTTTTATTTTTAAAACATATGCACGGATAATTCGACAACATTGACCGTTGCACAGCCTTGTGTTTCAGATTTTCTCCTCCTTCTCCACAACCCCTCCCCTAGATGGCAAACAATTCAATATATGTTAAACATGTTAAAATATAAGTTAAATGTAATATATATAAACATATTTATACAATTCTCTTGCTGCACAAGAAAAATCATATCAAAAAAAGAAAGTAAATGAGTAAGAAAACAAAATGCAAATGAACAAGAGTGAGAATGTTATGCTGTGATCCACATTAAGTTCCGACAGTACTCTCTCTGGGTGCAGATGGCTCTCTTCATCACAAGAAGTGTGGAAGTGGCTTCAGTTATCTCATTGTTGGAAAGAGTCACATTCATCAGGATTGATCGTTGTGTAATATTGATGTTGTCATGTACAATGAGCTCCTGGTTCTGCTCATTTCACTTAGCATCAGTTCATGTAAATCTTTCCAGACCCCTCTGAAATCATTTTATTGGCCATTTCTTATAGAAAAATAGTATTGCATAACATTCATATACCATAATTTATTCAGCCATTCTCCAATTAATGAACATCCACTCAGTTTCCAGCTTCTTGACACTACAAAGAGGGCTGACACAAACATTTTTGCACATGCAAGTCCCTTTCCCTTCTTTAATATCTCTTTGGGATATAAGCCCAGTAGTAACACTGCTGGATCAAAGGGTATGCAGTTTGATAATTTTTTGAGCATAGTTCCAAATTGCTCTCCAGAATGGTTGGATCAGTTCACAACTCCACTAACAGTGTATCAGTGTCCCCGTTTTCCTACATCCCCTCCAACATTCATCCTAATCTTTTCCTGTTATCTTAGCCAATCTGAGAGATATGTAGTGGTATCTCAGAGTTGTCTTAATTTGCATTTCTCTGATCAATAATAATTTGGAGCACTTTCTCATATGATTAGGAATAGTTTTAATTTCTTCATCTGAAAATTGTTCATTATCTTTTGACCATTTATCAACTGGAGAATGACTTGGATTCTTATAAATTTGGGTCAATTCTCTATATATTTTAGAAATGAGGCCTTTATCAGAACCCTTAAATGTAAAAATGATTTCCCAATTTATTGCTTCCCTTCTGATCTTGTCTGCATTAGTTTTGTTAATACAAAAACTTTTTAACTTAATATATTCAAAATTATCTATCTGGTGTTCAGTTATGAGTTCCAGTTCTTCTTTGGACACAAATTCCTCCCTTCTTCACAGATCTGAGAGATAAGCTTTCCTATGTTCTTCTAATTTGTTTACAATATCATTTTTTATGTCTAGATCATGTTCCTCTAATTTGTTTATAAAATTCTCTCATTTTAAAAAAAGAGAAAACTAAGTCTGGGAAAGACTCACAGAGTAGTATCCCCATGATCCTTGTGTTCATGGAGTATGTATGAAGAGAAAGAAAACAGATTGGGGAGTAAGACCCTAGTTAAACATGGCTCACTAGAGAAGGTTGTGTGAGGGACAGCTGGTGAAGGAAGCTTCGAATGTACATGCTCAGTGCACCAAAAGGGCTGCAGCAAATAATGATCTCCATACCATGGAGATACTGAATTGTGTCAATCAAACCAGTAATTTATTAAATGCTTACTAGATAACAAGTATTCTGTTGAATGTTGAAAAACAAAACATGAAATAGCCTCTGCCCTCAAGGATCTTAAATTCCATCAGAGATAGAACATCTATGTATACAAGTATTATTTATTTTTTAACTTTAAATTTTATTCATTTAATATTTTCCCCAGTTACGTTCAAAACAATTTTAAACATTTGTTTTTAAGATTTTTGAGTTCTAGTTTCTCTCCCTTATTCCCACCCACAATTAAAAACCCACATGTGAAGTTATGCAAAACATTTCCATAAAAGTCAACTTGTGAAAGAAAACATAGATCCTCCACCCTAATGAAAATAAAAACCCTCAAGAAAAATTAAGTTAAAAAGAAAGAGATAGAAAGACAGAATGCTTCAAACTGTATCCAGACACAATCAGTTCCTTCTCTGTGTATGGAGAGAATTTTTTTCATCATAAGTACTTCAGAGTAGTCATAGATGATTGTATGAGTGAGAAGACCAAAATCATTGACAGCTGGTCATCCCAAAACACTACTATTACTTTTTATACAGTATATTTCACTTTGTTCATGAAGGACTTTACAGGGTTTTGTTTTTTTTTTTTTTTTCCTGAGTGTCTTGCCCATTATTTTCTAGAGAACAATAATATTCCATTACAAGCACAAACCACAGTTTATTGAGCCATTCCCCAACTGATGGGCATCCCTTCAATTTCCAATTTTTTTTGTTTTGAGAAGAGAGCATATAGATCATTTTCCTTCTTTTTTTCCCGCTGAATCTCTTGGTATGCATGGCCAGGAGTGGTGTTACATAGAGGATATGTATGAATTTACAGCCTTTTGGACACAGATCATATCTTTTGATCATTTATCAATTGGGGCATGGCTTTTATTTTTTCCTCTATGTTCCCTCTATGTTTGAGAAATGAGGTCTTATCAAAGAAACTTGCTTTGAAAACACTTTTGCAATTACTATTGCTAATTGTATTTTGCCCCAATTTCTTCTCTCTTTTCATCCTTTCCCTCCTCAAAAGTGTTCTGCTACTGATCATTCCCTCCCCCAATACACCCTCTCTTTTATCATCCTCATCTCCCCTTTCCATATCTCACCCCCTTCCTATTTTTTTGCAGGGTAAGATAGATCTCTACACCCTCTCTGAGTATGTATGTTATTTCCTATTTGAGCCAATTCTGATAAGAGTAAAGTTCATTTACTACCTTTTCTCCCCCTTTTCCTCTTCACTGTAAAAGATTCTTTCTTGCCTGTTTTTTTTAATGGCAAATAATTTCTCTTCCCTTTCTCCTAGTACATTTCCTTTTCATCCCTTAATGTCATTATTAAAAAAAAAAGATATTATCCCTTCATATTCAGCTCACACCCATGCCCTCTATCTATACATACTCCTTTTAACTTCCATAAATAATGAGAACATTCTAATGAATTTACAAGTATCATTCTCCTAAGTAGGAATGTAAACAAATAAACCATATTAAGTTCTTTATGATATCACTTTCCTGATTACCTCAATATGCTTCTCCAGAATATTTAAAAATCAAATTTTTCATTCAGCTCTGGTCTTTTCATCATGAATGCTTGAAAACCTTCTGTTTAATTAAATGACCATCTTTTCCTCTGAAGGATTATACTGTTTTTCTGGGTAGGTGATTCTTGGTTGTAATCCTAGCTCCAATATTCTCTGGAATATCATATGGCAAGCCCTCCAGTCTTTTAATGTAGAAGCTGCTAAATCTTGTGTTATCCTGACTGTGGCTACACTATACTTGAATTATTTCTTTTTGAATGTTTGCAATATTTTCTCCTTGACCTGGGAGTTGCAGAATTAGCTATAATATTCCTGAAAACTTTCAGGGATTTTAGTATCTCTTTTAGGAGTTGGTCAGTGTATTCTTTCAATTTCTATTTTACCCTCTGGTTCTATAATATCAGGACAGTTTCCCTTGATAATTTCTTGAAAGATGACGAACAGGTTCTCTCTCTCTCTTTTTTTTTTTTTGATCATGACTTTCTTTTTTTTTTTTTTTTTTTTAATTTAATAGCCTTTAATTTACAGGATATATACATGGGTAACTTTACAGCATTAACAATTGCCAAACCTCTTGTTCCAATTTTTCACCTCTTACCCCCCCCCTCCCCTAAATGGCAGGATGACCAGTAGATGGTAAATATATTAAAATATAACTTAGATACACAATAAGTATACATGACCAAAACATTATTTTGCTGTACAAAAAGAATCAGACTCTGAATTATTGTACAATTAGCTTGTGAAGGAAATCAAAGATGCAGGTGTGCATAAATATAGGGACTGGGAATTCAATGTAATGGTTTTTAGTCATCTCCCAGAGTTCTTTTTCTGGGTATAGCTAGTTCAGTTCATTACTGCTCCATTAGAAATGATTTGGTTGTTGATCATGACTTTCAAGTAAAACAATAATTTTAAAATTATCTCTCCTGATCTATTTTCCGTGTCAGTGGTTTTTCCAATGAGATATTTTACATTATTTTCTATTTTTTTTCATTTCTTTTGCTCTTTTGTATTCTTGATTTTTCATAAAATCATTTGTTTCCATTTGCTCAATTCTATTTTTTAAGGAATTATTTTCCCCAATGAGCTTTTAAAAGTACCTCCTTCCCCAATTGGCCAACTTTCCTTTTTAAGGCATTCTTTTCATTAAGCTTTTTGTTTTTCCTTTTACACCTCTCAATTTTTTCCCTCTATCTCTCCTACTTCATTTTCAAAGTCACTTTTGAGCTCTTTGAGCCTTAACCCAATTCTTATTTTTCTTGGAGGCTGGAAGTAAAAGCTTTGACTTTGTTATCATCTCCTGAGTGTGTGCTTTGATCCTCCTATCACCATAACTGTCAATGATCAAAAACATTTTTCACTGCCTGCTCATTTTCCTAACTCATTACTGTTTTTGCTTCTTTGTTAAAGCAGGGCTCTGTTTCCAGGGTGGGGGGGTGCACTGCCCCAAGCTTCAGGGGTTTTGCATTGCTGTTTTCAGAGATACTTCTAGGAATCTGACCACAAACCTTCTTTTCTGCCCTGGAGGTGTTAGGAGGGCCCCTGACTCACTGTAACCTAAGCTCTAGTGTTTTGGCCATTGGGGATTCCACTAGAGGCTAAGCTGGGACTGCACACTAGACTCTGACCCCATTGCCACAGACCTTCTGAGTCTTCCCTGGGCTGCAAGGTCCAGAAGCCTCCAACACCAGCCTTGCTGAAGCTGGGGTCCAAGTAGGGGCTGGGACTGAGTCTGGATCAGGGGCCAGAGCCAGGCTGGGACTGTCCATTGGACTCCCCCTGGTTCCACACACTTTTTCTGGACCTTCCAGATAGATCCTCTTTGGTATGTCTGGGCTGAGAGGTCTGGAAGCCAACAGTACTGTCACTGATTCAGAGATGGGGCCTGGGCTGGGGATGGGCCTGGGTCCAGGGCTGAAGTATTATTTATTTTTGAAAAAGACAAGAAGGGGCAGCTAGGTTGGTGCAGGGGATAGAGCACCAGCCCTGAAGTCAGGAGGACCTGAGTTCAAATTTGACCTCAGACATTTCACACTTCCTAGCTGTGACCCTGAGCAAGTCACTTAACCCCAGTTGTCTCAGCAAAAAGTCAAAAAAAAAAAAAAAAAAAAAAGGCAAAAGAAAAGAAAATATAAGCTAACTTAAAACAAGGGTATCCGAGTAGTTATGAAGACCCCGAAATACATTATATAAGAGGTAGCGCTTGAGGCAAGGTTTGAAGGAAGATTTTAAGAAGTGATGGTGATTAGGAAATGCATCGGGATAAGCAAAAAGAAAATAGGAAATGGAATGTAATATATGAGTAGCAACACATAGTCAAACTTGGCTGAGATGTGTGATGGGAATAATGTCTAAAATACCTTGAAAAGTGAGTTGCAGCCACTTTATAAAGGGCTTTAAATTCTCCCTCCCCCCCCCCAAAAAAAACAATTTGTATTTGATTCTAGTAGTGATAGCTACTGGAATTTATGGCTCGGGGAATAACATAGACTTATGCCTTAAGACTATCACTTTGGTATTTGTGTGGAGGATTGAATGGAAAAGGGAGACATTTCAAGCAGCAAGATTAATTAAGAAGTTATAATAATCCAGGTAAGGGATGAAGTAGAATGTTAGTTGTGTGGGTGAAAGATGGGAGAGAAGTACAGATAGAATTGATAAAACTTTGTAATTAATTGGATGTTTGGGATTAAATAGAATGAGAAATCAAGGCTTATTCTGTAAACCTGGGAGAGTAGAAGTAGAGTGGTGCCCTCTACAGAAATAAAGAGGGATGAATGGGAGTAGGAAAAAGGGGAAATGAGTTGTTTTTCAAATGAGTTCATCTGTTGTCCTGTATCTCTCTTTTTCACAGTTAAACTTTTAGAAAAAGCTGTCTACATTTCTTGTCTCCACTTTCTCACCTCCTACTCACTTTTCATTTTGATTTACAATCTGGCTTTTCTTTTTGTTGTATGATAGAAATTGTTCTCTCCAAGGTCACCTCTAGAGGTAAAAAAAAAAAAAAAAAAAAAAGTAAGCACTTATTTGTAGTGTCCTCTGCTAGGTTCTGGGAGATATACAAAGTTATTAACTCTTAAAATTCTGAACTCAAACATATAAACATCATTTCTATATCCCAAGGGGAAAAAATGATTAACATGCTAAATTTAATATGTATTTCATATTCAATTTCAAAGCTGCCTAGATTATATGTTTATCTGTGCCTCCATCTGAATGTCTGTTTTGGTGCTTATTTCGGCAACACATATACTAAAATTACAATATGAGAAAATTAACACAAACTTCTGTTCTCATTTATGCATTTTCTTTTAAATGTTTCAATCATTTTTCTTTCTTTCTTTCTTTCTCTCCTTCCTTTCTTTTTATTGGCAACATTAATGAACTTAACTGAATTAAGATGATTAATTAACCTGACCTCACCCCAATGAGACACAAAAATATGTAAGAGAGAATCCCTGCTTTCATGGAGGTTACAGTATAATAGAAAAATAACACATTGATAACTGTAATATAAAATTTGTTATTGTTTGTTTGTTTTTCATTTGTGTCTGATTCTTTTTTCTTGGCTATATGCTAGTTTGCTATTTCCTTCTCCAGCTCATTTTGCAGATACAGAACTGAGAAAAACAAATTTAAGTGACTTGCCCAGGATCACATAGCTTGATAAGTGTCTGAGGTCAGATATGAATTCAGGAAGATGAATCTTCCTGACTCCAGTCCCAGAATTCTTTCCAACTATGCCAGCTAGCTGCCTAAAGTAGGATATTCAACAAAGGATTCTGTGAGATCTGAGTAAAGGCCTATATTGCACATGGACTGGTCAATATGACAAAGAGCTTCATCTCCATTGAAATGATATATATAGTAATCAGGTTGCCTGAGGGCTTGAATCAATCAATCAAGAAATAGAATTGATGACTATTGTGAAGTTACTGTTTCTCCAGTAGTGTGGTTTCACCGTCCATCCTAGAACTTCCTTTGAGGACACTGACATAAAAATTTTCCTCCTAAAATGTGAGGATGTCCAGGGCTGGATTCAGTAGGATGTTGACCAGAGCAGAGAATCATGGGACCATATGACAAAGAATCAGCCAGGGACCTTTTAAATCACCTAGTCAGACACTTTTATTTTACAAAGATACTTGAAATCAGAAAGGATGAATGACTCTCTGAGATCATAGTGGTAGTTTAAGAAACAAAATTGGGATTTGAACCCAAATTTTTTGTCTCCAAATTTGTTGCTCTTCCTACAATTCTAGGCTATTTTCTCTCTCTTGTCTGCAGCCTCAAAAAGACATTCCTTTCTTATAAAGTCTTCCTCGGATGACTCATGCTGGTACGGAAGTGACAACGAATTTTAGAAGAAAATACCAACATTGCCTAATTCTGGCAGTCCTTACCAAATTAGAATGGCTTTCAGTAGGGTCTGGGAAATGGATTAAATTTAGAAGTGATCACCGCTCATATTTATTGCTGCCCAAGTATATGGTCTTTTCCTCCACCACTACAATTAGAAAAGACTATCTAGGAAGACAAGCACCGAGTTTATTTAGTCCCTCCTTTTCTTTGCTTGTTGATTTTTCATGACTCCTTTATTTTTTATTTTTTTGCTTAAAATTGTAGACAATTTTATTTATTTTTTTTATTTAATAGCCTTTTATTTACAGGATATATACATGGGTAACTTTACAGCATTAACAATTGCCAAACCTCTTGTACCAATTTTTCACCTCTTACCCCCCCCACCCCCTCCCCCAGATGGCAGGATGACCAGTAGATGTTAAATATATTAAAATATAACTTAGATACACAATAAGTATACATGACCAAAACGTTATTTTGCTGTAGAAAAGGAATCAGTGAGTCTTTGTTTTTTAAGCTTTTTTCAAAACATAGATAAATTTCCAGCGTTCACTCTTGCAAAACCTTGTGTTCCAATTTTTTTCTCTCTCCCGTCTCGCTCCCCCATTGGATTAAAAATCCAACATAGATATAAAAATATAAATGTATGTATATTTCCACAAATACGCTGCGCAAGAAAAATCATCTCAAAAAGGAAGGAAATGAGAAAAAAACAAAAAGTAAACAAATAACAACACAACTGGGTTAAAATACTATTGTGGTGCACCCTCAATCCGCCAGTCCCATCACAAGATTATTGGAACCGGTCTGAATCACCTTGCTCCCGCTGTCCCTCGTAAGCTCCACACTGGTAAAGATCACGCCATCGAAGCTCGGTGTCACAGCCGCAATCGTGGCCGCGTCGGCAAACGAATGCCCGCGAGTTAATCTATTTTCTAAACTAGGAACATTGCACTTCCGGGGGGCCGCCCACTCTCTAGCCCTAGCCAATAGGGAGCAAGAACGCCGTCCGGAAGAAACCCTCACTCCGCTCGGGGATATCGAGGAACGTTGCTCGTTGAAGTTTGTTATCTTTCCACGTTCTTAATCATTATTATCAAAAATTTAGAACTGGAGTCCCCGGAAGAAAAAAATCGAATTTGTCTTTGAGTTCGTTGTATTAGCAAAAATGGGCCAATCTATCGAGCTCAGGTTCGAATCGAACCCCTCCGCGCCGGCGTTCTAAGATCACTCTCCTCCTTTGCCTAGCATCCCTCGGCAAGTCTGGAACTGGGATGCAAAGCGGGAGCGCGTTGCGTCATCACGCCGCGTCATCACGCCGCGTCATCACGCCGCAGCCCTCCCAGCCGCTATAAAAGGCCCGCCATTTTAGTAGTCTTCCCGGTGCGCCTGCGCGCAGTGCCGCCTGCCCGTTGCTAGGCGGAGCGGAGGCATCTGAGGCGGCACCTAGAGACTCTGCCCCCCGTAATGCCCGTAGGCGCTGCGGGGCGATGGTGGTCAGTGGGCCTCAGGTAAGAGGGCTTCCGGCCCGGATCGGCCCCGCGCGGCCGAGTGAAGACCCCTTTCTTCCCCGGGTTGAGTCGGCAGGGTCTCCCCGGACGCGGCGGGCCCGCCGTTTTCCCGCGGACACCCTAGGCCCGGCGCCACGCGGACCTGGAACTGATCTGTTGTGTTAGGATTCCGAGCTGGAAAGAGACTTCGAGATCCCCCTTTTTTTGTAGATGAGGAGGCTGAGTGTCAGGGAGCGGAAAGATTGCTGGGATTTGAACCCGAGGCTTCTCAGTTCAAATCCAGCTCCCTTTCCGTGCGGCTGCGCTGATTTTGGGCTCCCAGATTTTGATTTTTTTATGCTTATGCCTCTCTTCGCTCCCCTTAGCCCGGTGAGCCTGCTCTGGTAACAAAATGCTTTTTCAGAAGCCTTTAAAAAAGTCTCTTTAGTAAAAACAACCAATGCCTCAATAAAGTCTGAAGCTGTATGCAATGTCCGGTACCCATAGCACGCCTTCTCAGAAAGGACAGAGGTGCATCCTTTGCAGGGTCAGCCTTCTTAGTCGTTCCAATGACTTAGTCCTGCCGCGCTTTTATCCGTGCTTGCAGTGACTTCCCACTTTTCTGAAAAGAGTCACCCCACCATTACCTCCCAGTCACATCCTTACCCCTATTATTATTATATTATATACCCCTATTATTATTATTATTATTACCCCCTAATTATTATAACTTTGCCAGATCCTCCAGCTGAAAGTGATCTTTTTTCAAAGGTTGAATATCTCTCCCTTTTGACAGCTCCTATTAGTATAGATGATATTTTTTAGAAGCTATGATTCAGAGCATTTGATTTGGACCTGACTTAGAAAGAAGGCTAGGTTTGGATGGGATCTTTCTTGATTTTCCTACTTATCTTGACTTTTTCCTTTCATTTTCCTTTGCTGGATCTTCATCAGTGTCCTTGTGCCCCAGGTGTGGCTGGCACCAAGGCTCTTTCCAGGACTATCTTCTCTTTTTTCTCCATTATTTTCCCACTATGGGCTCAGTTACCATCTTTGTCCAGATGACTCTCAGATCTACATATTTATCCCTAGTCTACATTTCTATATCATCCATTAATTACCTGTGGAATGTTTTGGATTGGGTGTCTTAAACACAATAAGACAAACAAAGTTCTTTATCTTTCCCTTCAAACCCACATTTCTTCCTAACTTTGTTGCCTGTTGTAGCTCATCACCCTGTTTTTTGTCACCTCAGTTTTATATCCTCAATTTGTCACATATCCACTCATTTGCTTAATCATGTTTCTATCACTCCTAATCTCCATTTGCTTCTTCATTTACATCATTATCACTTCTCACTCTGGACTACAACAACTGTAGTAGTCCTAATTCTATTCCATCCCTTGACTCGGGGCATTTTCTCTGGGTGTCCTATCCCTGGAATGCTCTTCTTTATGTCCACCTCTTAACCTACTTCAAATTTCCACTAAAATCTCCCTTTTGGTAGGAAGTCTTTCCCAATTCCCTCTTAATAATGCCTTTCCTCTATGATTACCTCCAATTTAAATTCTAAAAATCTATAGTTGCTTGAAATTGTCTTTTACCACAGATTGTGAGTTCCTTCAGATTAGGGATTGATTTTGCCTTTTCAGCTCTTAAGACATGGTCTACACACAATAGTCATTTGTCTCTCTAATTGATCTCTCAATTTCTTCTCAATTTACTCCATCTTCCACAGGACCACTAAAGTGATCTTCTGAAAAGTGTACGTGTGGCAGTGTTGCCCTAACCAACAAATTCTAATGACTCACTATCATCTCTAGAATCAAGTATAAATTTCTCTGTTTCACTTAAAACTTTTCATAATCTGGCCCCACTCGACCCTTCCAGTCTTGTAATACATCATATCTTCCACATACTTCAGCCTCCAGCTATGCTAGCCTCCTTGTTTCTTGCCTTTGAACTGGCTGTATCCCACCCATGTGTGGAATGCTCTTCCTTCTCCATTGAGGCTCCTAAAATGCTAGTTTCCTTCAAGATTCAGTTTCAGTGTTACCTTTGGCTGGAGGTCTTTCCGATCCCTCTTTTGCCCTACAAGACTACGTTTGTTTTGTATGTGCCTTGTGTAATACCTGTACATGCTCATGCTATCTCTCCCGTTACAATATCTTTAAGGGTAGGGATTGTTTGGCTTTGTCTTTGAATCCTTTATGCCAAACTGCTGTGATTAACAAAAGGAGCTGCTTATAAATGTTTGTTGGTTGATTGCTTTGATATAAAGATGGAGATTCCAGTCCTGACTCTGCTACTCAAAGTATAAATTCCAAAAATTACTATGGAGTTGGTTTCCAGATGCTTCCAGGAATACTTGCATTTTGTCTCTGTATTGTCTGGTTGGTTCACTGTCTTTTTTGTTGCTTGATGAAAATCTTTGGAATTTATTTGTAAAGTTAAGTCAATTCAGCCAGCATTTATTAAATGACTTTTGTGTGTAGACCATGTCTTAAGAGCTGAAAAGGCAAAATCAATCCCTAATCTGAAGGAATTCATAATCTGTGGTAAAAGACAATTTCAAACAACTATGTAGATTTTTAGAATTTAAATTGGAGGTAATCATAGAGGAAAGGCATTATTAAGAGGGAATTGGGAAAGACTTCCTACCAAAAGGGAGATTTTAGTGGAGACTTGAAGTAGGTTAAGAGGTGGACATAAAGAAGAGCATTCCAGGGATAGGACACCCAGAGAAAATGCCCCGAGTCAAGAGATAGAATATCTTGGGTGAGTTTAACATAGAAGCCAGTGCCAATGGATAGTGGACTATGAGGAGAGGAGTCATGATGATGATATGTTTGCATATTTTAATGAGACTGCAGGTGCATATGGTTCTTATGCTTAGGAGAGGTTCTTTAATCATTTTCTCTACATATAGATCTCTGTGTTGTAGAAGTTTTAAAATGTACCATAGAACAGTTCAAATTTAAAATTATATTTAGTCTCCCTTATTACCAACAGTAATTTATTATTTATTGATTACTTAGAAAATTGATATATATTGTTCATAGCTTTAATAGCATTTTTTTTCTTTTGGTTTATGTTTAGCAGTCCTTTTATTGTGCTGAGGTATTTAGTAGAAAGAGCACCTGAACTAGAGACAGAGGAACTTGGTTGAATCTCAGTTCTTAGTTGTTTCCTGAGTGATCTCAGAGAAAATGACTTAACTGCTCTGGAACTCAGATTTCTTATCTGAAGAGTATCAAATGATTCATAAGATCCCTTCTGGTTCTAAATGTAGTAAACTAAAACGTTGACATGGATTTTCATTGGCTGAAAGTCTGTGTAGATAGGTACCTTTGTTGGCTTGGAATAGAACCAGTGAGCGTAGTTGCCTGATTATTTAACTTAGAGCCTCAAAGCCCCAAAATATCATGTTGCTGGTTGGTAGTAGAGCAGCAAACTAGATTATTTTTGGTTTTGGGGAACTCAATTTAGGAACAGTTTCAAACTGGAAATGGTGAGTGGTAGGATAATAAGGTTTAGTGTTTAAGGCTTAATTACAAAGTAAATGCCTTTGGTGTGGAGGCTTGTGAAAGGAAATCACAAAAAAGATGCAGTGGTTTATGGGCAAAATTGATGAAGAAAGATCCAGGTATGAAAGCCCCCTTTGAGGAATACTAGAATAAAAAGGCACCAGGCAGAGGAAAATGATATTAGAAATATAGTCCAAAGGTAATAAAAATAGAGTAATGGCTTGAAAGGAGAATATGGAAAAAATGAGTAGGGTAGAGAGGTTCCAGATCAGAAGTGCCCCTTTCTTAATGTGCTGAATTGAGCATTGGGTTTTTATTTAGAATAATGGTTTGTTTTTTTCAATTTTATTTTGGTAATAATTTTGTAACTAAAATGTCTTTAATAAATTGGTTATTCAAATAAAACCTTTTAAGCGTCTTACAGAAGAATTATAAATTTTTATTCCACTTTAAGCTATTTCCTGTATTGTATATTTTAGAATTTGGGGTTCAGAATAATTTTTTACAGTCCTAGTTTTGCCATATATCTCAAGTGGTTCTCAAACTTCTGTTTTCAGTATCTTTATACTATTAAAAATTATTGAGAATTTGTCCTTAGAATTTTTGTTTACATGGACTTGTTTATACATATTTACTATATTAGAAATAAATAGTAATTTTGATTTTTATTTTCTATTTCTTTTTCACTTGAGGTAATTATGGAGAAAGAGCTTCGAAGCACCATTCTCTTTAATGCATCAAAAAAGGAGATATTTACCACCAACAGTGGCTATAAGACCTTACAGAAAAGGCTTCGTAGTAACTGGAAGATTCAGAGGTAAGTAGTTGCTATCCTCAGTTACCTGTAGCAGCTTTAATATACTAGTAAAATAGAATACCTTTCTGCATAACTATAGCAATAGGAGCCTACTAGTGATGAGTCTTTTCTCATTTTATATATTTTGTGGTAAAAACAATTATTTATTAGATTATGTAAGAAGAGGTTGAGTGTAAAGATAATGAACTAGTAAATAAGTAATTATTACTTCTCTTCCAAACTAGTCAACAAATTCCATATTCAATTCAATAGAATTGTTTCAAAAATTACAAAGCAAGAAGTTATGCTAATGTCAGTTCCTGGTTTTTAATTGGTTTTGTTTAAAACAGCTACACTTTTCAGTTATTTGCTATACAAATAATCTTAAAACTTACCTAATAATACATGTTTGAATAGGTTTGGTATAATGAAAAGAAAAATAAGTATATTTATTTTCCCGTAAAATGAATCTAGAAGTATTTCAATTAATAATGACTTAAATCAGATTTCTAGTTAAAAGCCATAATTATTCAGTATTTTCATTTTATAGGTAATTTTATTTTATAATTTTCTTTTTTACTGAAGTATTTGAGCAGAATCTAGATGATTCCCAATGGGGGATGATGTTAAAGAGGTTCTTATATTTATCTTTTTTTTTTTTTTTAAGTCATCAGTTGAGGAATGGCTGAATAAGTTATAGCATATTGTTCTTTAAAAAATGATGAGAAGGCTGATTTTAGAAATACCTGGAAAGGTTTACATGAATTCATGTTGAGTGAAGCAAGCAGAACCAGGAAAACATTGTATGATTGTGCGATGATCAACTATGATCAGTGATTCAGCGGTCCAAGGCAATCCCAATAAATTTTGGTTGGAAAATACTTTCCACATGCAGAGAGAGAATTATGGAGACTGAATGTAGATCAACACATACTATTTTCACCTCTTTTTTTCCTCTTTTTTTTTAATCTCCTGGTTTTCCCTTTTTGTTTTGGTTTTTCTCTCCTAATATGATCCATGTAGAAATATGTTAAAAATAAATGTATATGTGTAACCAAAAATATATATATATATTAAAATTTTAAAAATATTTTATTTTTCCCAATTATCTGTAAAAAACATTTTTAACCTTTGTTTGCTTTTACAATTTTAAGTTCCAAATTCTTTCCTATCTTTCCCCTCATTTAGAAGGCAAGCAGTTTGGTAAAGTGCAGTCATGTAAAAAATTTCCGTATTAGTCATACAATGTGCTGTCAGGTAAAACATTTCCATATTAGTCATCGAATGAAAGAAACAGATGAAAAAAACTACAAGAAAAATAAAGTAAAAAAAACCCCAACACAGTGTGCTTCTATCTGCATTCAGATTCTATCAGTTCCTTCTCTTGAGATGGATAGCATTTTTTATTAGAGGTCCTTCAGAATTTTCTTGGATCTTTGTATTGCTGATAATAGTTAAGTTATACATAGTCAATCATTGTACCTTATTGCTATTCCTGTGTTCAATGTCCTTCTAGTTCTGTTCATTTCACTTTATACCAATTCATTAAAGTATTTTCAGATTTTTCTGAAAGCATCTTGTTAATCATTTCTTGTTGCATAATAGTATTCCATCACAATCACATACCCATTCAGCTATTCCCCAATTGATTGGCATTCTCTCAATTTCTAATTCTTTGCTATCATAAAAAAGAACTGCTACAAAATTTTTTGTAGATGTAAGTCTTTTTTGTTTAAAAAAAATCTCTTTGGGATACAGATGTAGCACTGGTATTGTTGAGTTATAATAGTCCTTTGAGCATACTTCTAAGATTCACTTCAGAATGGTTGGATCAGTTCACAAATGATGGAAAGTTATCTTACATTGCCACTATAGTTCGTTCCATGTCACAGTTTCATAACTTGTGTTTTCCATACAATCTGCAAAATAGATGAATTCAAAACCAATTTGTTTATTTTCTCTTTTTTAGTTTAAAAGATGAAATTACATCAGAAAAGTTAATTGGGGTGAAATTGTGGATTACAGCAGGACCAAGGGAAAAATTTACAGCTGCTGAGGTAAGAACTACCTTGCATGTAGATTAAAGCTAAATCTTATATATCACAAACTATTACTGGATTTTTAAAATTTTGTTTTAGCTTCTCTACAATTCTTTTGTTAATTCATTTCCTATGGAAATAAGTTGATTAAACTACAAAAGACATTTTTCAAATTAAAAGTTATTCTGAATAAAGCAGCTCTTTTCTTTTTCCTAATATATAATAGAATATCTCTAATCCTAGTATAGGGCCTTAATAGGGTTCTAGTATTTTTTATGCTGATGTTCTTTAGATATCGCATTTAATATATGGAGTAGGATTTAGAATGATTGTTTTTCCCTTTTTTTTTTTTTTTTTTGATTATAGCAGTGAAATGATATGGAAGTATTAAGGTAGATTATATATAAAATATAATTTTCTCCTTATATCTGTAGTTTTTGTTTGTTTGTTTTTGGTGAGAATGAAATGCTGGGCTTAAGAGTCAAAATTTAAATCTTGGCTCTGCCTCTTTACCTCACCACTTAGTCTAATTTCATTGGTTCTCCTTTTTTTTTGCTGAGGCAATTGGGGTTAAGTGACATGCCCAGGGTCACACAGCTAAGAAGTGTTAAGTGTCTGAGGCCAGATTTGAACTCAGGTCCTCCTGACTTCAGGGCTGGTTCTCTATCCACTGCTCCACCTAGTTGCCCCCGGTTTCCCTTTTATCCAATCTCTCCTATCTTCAGATAGGTAGAACTGCCATATTGGTATTCCTAAATTATAGGTCTGATCATGTCATTTCCTAATTAAAGAAATTAAAATCTTTTTCCATTATACTACATTGTTTATATTTATCTTTGAATCTGTTATATTCCAGGAAATTGCAAACTTCTTCTGGGCAGGGACTGACTCATTTTTGTATTTGTATCTCCAGCACTTAGCACAATGCTTAACAAAAAATAGGCAATAATAAATGCTAGTTAATTGATTCACTGGGCAAGGCTCTTTGCCTCATTTATAAAATGACAATAATACTAAGAAAATAATAAAGCGACAATGATAGTATCTACGGCACAAAATGAGAAAGCACTTTGTAAGCCTTAAAGTGCTATAGAATAATGTTATTATCCTTACTTTTTTTTTTTCTGTTAAAGTTACTAACTTTTGCTTTGAAAATTCTCTTTGAAATTAAATTATGTTTTGTTCTGTTTCATGGATAGTGAAAGATCTAGCTTATAGAAATTGTCTGGGAAATGGAGTTTGAATAATACTTTCTTGTCTTAAAATACAACTTGATTAATAGAGTGCTGCTAGGCCCCCCTGCTGTTACTTTTGTACTGTGAAGAGAAGAGGCTGAGTAATTCTGATTCTATATGAATAGATTTCTCTTCTTCCCCTCCCCGCCTTTTTTTAAACTGTAAATATTTTATCTGCTTAGTTAAGTATGTGATCAGGATATGAGGGTTAAATTTTTATGAAATGACTGAAGGAAGAAGTGACATTAAGGTGACTGCTAACTTTGCTACTATTATGTTAGAGCATTTTTGCTTAAAGACAAGTTTAGTAGCTTTCTGCACTGATCTGATAAAAATCTTGTTTATATCGCTTTTGGAAGTTAAAACTTTTAAAAAATCTAGCTATAACTGATTGTTTTTACATATAGTATTTAAGAGTAATTTCTCAGAAATATTTTTTTTTCCTTTTGTGTAGTTTGAAGTGCTAAAAAAATATCTTGAAAGTGGTGGAGATATCCTTGTTATGCTAGGAGAAGGTGGTGAATCCAGATTTGACACCAATATTAACTTTCTACTAGAAGAATATGGGATCATGGTTAATAATGGTAACTGAATTTTTCATAAACTTGTGGAGATGGGAGTAATATTTTCAGCTTCTATGTTTAATTCATAAAATTTACCATTTATTTTTAGTCTCATCTATAAAATCATTTTCTTCTTCCCTTAAAGATGCTGTGGTGAGAAATGTGTATTACAAATATTTTCATCCTAAAGAAGCTTTGGTATCCAATGGGGTCTTGAACAGGTAAACATATCAAAAACATTATTAGATACATTCTTTATGCTCTGCCATTGGTCCTGCCAATCATTCTTTCTTACCTACTTCCCCCTTTTAGTCCATGTTTTGGGGATAATTTCTCTCCATCTTGTAAATTATGGAACATATTCTTGAGACATAAGTCGTAATCCATTTTTCTGCTATATTCCATGAAAAGAGAGCTTCATCCTTGTGTATTTATTACTTGCAACTCTCTTGTCTACTAAGGAATGTGTGTAACATCCATAGTGTTGTCCTCATTACCACAAAAGTATCTAATTCCATATAGTACTATTAGGTGCTATATAAATCAGGATAAGTATGGTACCTCTTTGCTGGCATTTTATAATCTAAGGCAGTCAGCTGAGAAATATACCCAGTCATCATTTATGGTAGGATAAATTTCTGAAAAATGTGCTATAAGTCCAAACAACATAAATAAATGTGAGTTTTTCATTTAAACATTATGTTATGAGGTTATAGCCCAAACCAAGGGCCTAACTTTTTACACAAATGATTATAAACACCATATTTGTTGACTATATCATTACTTATTGTTTGATCTAAAACAATTAATTAAGTAGTGCCAAGCAGCACCAGTTGTGCTAAACTTTAACCTTATTTTGCAAAGTTCTTATCTTTCATAATTTCAGCCTTAGTTTTTCAGTGCCATGTTAGAAGGTAGAGAAGAAATATCTTTATTAGATTTTTGTATAGGATAAAAGGAGTGGAGAGGTATTTCAGGAAAAAAGGAACAGCAGAAGGAAAGGTAAGACTGACTATGGGATGTTTATAATCAGTAAATGGTCATTTTGAGGTCTCATATTTGACAGTAGTTAGAGATAATATTGTCTAAATAGAAAATGAGATCAAATTATGGAAGATTCATAATACTAGGCTGTGGAGTTTGAAATTCATCATATAGACATGGAAGGTTATTTTATTTTGAGCTGGGAAGTGGCATGATAAAATTAATATTTACATCAAGTGTAACCCTTGGTAGAGATGATGACTGGAACTTGCATGTTGGAGAGTAATATTATTTTTTGAGGAAAATTTCATGGACACTGCATGACTTGAGCAATTTGGAAGAAAAGAATTGCACAATTTGGCATTTTTGGAAGATATCATGGCCCAGAGGTGGGAGTGACATAGTGGAACATAAAAAATATTTAGTAAAGGTGTAAAGATCTTTGGAGATAAGTAGGAAGATAAAGGAAGACAAATGAGACTCTGCAGTACTTTGATGAAGATCTTTGAAACTTGAGCACTTTCTTTACATGTGCATATAATATGTATATTACACACACATACATATATACATCTACACATACACAAATATATATGTGTGTGTATTAGACATATATTTCCAGAAACTAAATACATGGCAGTTATTGACATGTCAGTAATTATCTGTTTGTAAGCTAGATACTTTATTAAACTCTGGGGATACAGAGAAAGGCAAATATACTTTCTGCCCTTAAGGAATTTATAACTTAATGGGGGAGATCCCATGCAAAGAATTATGTACAAACAAAACATATAGAGAATAATTTGGAAGTAGTCTAAAGGAAAGGTATTAGCATTAGGGAGGAAGAAAAAGGGATTTTAATTGAAACTTGGAAAAGTTGGTTAAGTCAGAAAATAAGAACAAGGAAAGAGAACACTCTAAGTTTGAGGGACATCCTATCTGTCTAAGCATGTAATTACGGGATGGAAAGTGTACAAGGAACAGCAAAGAGACTAGATGCACTGGTTTATAGAATACATGAAGAGGAATAAAAAGGAAGATGGTAAAGGAAGATGGAGCCAGATTATGAAAGGAAGGATCTTAAAGCAAGATGGGAGGTTTTGGGGAGGGGAATAATGAATTCTGGACTTGTTGAATTTAAGAACATCCAGTTCAAGATATCTTATAAGGCACCCCATGTGGGGTTTCATTACTGAATGTGTGCAAAATTGTGATTTTATTGGAATTTATTATCAGTAAATTTTTTTGAAATTTTATTACCAGTAAACGTTTGATTTGTATACCTGTTTTTTGTGTTTATTTGCCTGGATCACATAAAAGTTTCTCAAGCAGAAAGGGATCACTGATGGTGGACAAAGTTTAAGAGCCCTGCAATAAGCAGTTGGAGATGTGAAACTCAAAGTGGTTGAGAGAGAATTTAGGACTGGATAAATAGATCTGATAATTATCTGCATAGGAATGAAAATTAAATACATGAGTGCTAAATGAAGTAGAATAGATGGAGAAGAAAAAAAGGTCTAGAACATTATCCTGGGTGACATGTATAGTTAGAGGGTGTGGCCTACATGAAGTCTGGCAAAGGATATTGAGGAGGAGTGTTCTGGCAATTAGGAGAGAATTTGGAGAGAAAAGAGTGTTAGGGAAACCTAGAGAGGAGAGCATCAAAGAAAGGAGGGTGATGGACAATGTCAGCAGTTACAAAGAAGTTAGGAGGAGGCTTGAGAAAAGGCCATTCATTGCCTTTGTCAGGTAAGAGGTCACTGGTAACTTTGGAAAGGGTGGTTTTCAATTGAATGATTCAGATGAGGGTAAGAAGCTGAATTGCAGAGAGCCAAAAAGAGTGAGAGGAAAGGGAATAGAGAAACAGATTGAGCTTAGCCACAGTAGGAAGGAGAAATATAGGAAGGTAACTAGTACGGAGAAATGGATCAAAAATAAGGATTAGACACAAACCAGATAACTTTGTGCTTATGGCAGATATTGTTATAACACAACTTTCTTCTCTGTTATATTTTTCTACCTCTCCAGATTTTATCCACCAATTTTTCAGGCCTAAGTTTAAATCCCACTTTATAAAAAGTCAATCAGCCTCTAATTCATCTCTGAAATTCTTTAGTCTAGTTGTCTGTACCATTCATTCATTCAGGTATTTAATCATGGACTTCCCCGCACTATTATTAAATTTTAATATATGTATATCTTTTCCATCTAATTAAATCAGAAGTGCCCCTTTGGCAGGAACATTGTGTATGGGGGTAGGGAAGATTTAAAAATAATCTAAAGTGTTTGCCTTTCAGTCTTAGATTATTTTAGGATCTTTTGAAAAAAATTCTTGCAGACCTCTTTATTTTTTTTTTATTTTTATTTATTTAATAGCCTTTAATTTACAGGATATATACATGGGTAACTTTACAGCATTAACAATTGCCAAACCTCTTGTTCCAATTTTTCACCTCTTACTCCCCCCCCACCCCCCTCCCCTAAATGGCAGGATGACCAGTAGATGTTAAATATATTAAAATATAACTTAGATACACAATAAGTATACATGACCAAAACATTATTTTGCTGTACAAAAAGAATCAGACTCTGAATTATTGTACAATTAGCTTGTGAAGGAAATCAAAGATGCAGGTGTGCATAAATATAGGGACTGGGAATTCAATGTAATGGTTTTTAGTCATCTCCCAGAGTTCTTTTTCTGAGTATAGCTAGTTCAGTTCATTACTGCTCCATTAGAAATGATTTGGTTGATCTCGTTGCTGAGGATGGCCTGATCCATCAGGACTGGTCATCATCTAGTATTGTTGTTGAAGTATATAATGATCTCCTGGTCCTGCTCATTTCACTTAGCATCAGTTCGTGTAAGTCTCTCCAGGCCTTTCTGAAATCATCCTGTTGGTCATTTCTTACAGAACAGTAATATTCCATAATTTTCATATACCACAATTTATTCAGCCATTCTCCAACTGATGGACATCCATTCAGTTTCCAGTTTCTAGCCACTACAAAAAGGGCTGCCACAAACATTCGTGCACATACAGGTCCCTTTCCCTTCTTTATAATCTCTTTGGGATATAATCCCAGTAGTAACACTGCTGGATCAAAGGGTATGCACAGTTTGATAACCTTTTGAGCATAGTTCCAAACTACTCTCCAAAATGGTTGGATTCGTTCACAACTCCACCAACAATGCATCAATGTCCCAGTTTTCCCACATCCCCTCCAACAATCATCATTATTTTTTCCTGTCATCTTAGCCAATCTGACAGGTGTGTAGTGGTATCTTAGAGTTGTCTTAATTTGCATTTCTCTGATTAATAATGACTTGGAGCATCTTTTCATAGGACTAGAAATAGTTTCAATTTCTTCATCTGAGAATTGTCTGTTCATATCCTTTGACCATTTTTCAATTGGAGAATGGCTTGATTTTTTATAAATTAGAGTTAATTCTCTATATATTTTGGAAATGAGGCCTTTATCAGAACCTTTGACTGTAAAAATATTTTCCCAGTTTATTGCTTCCCTTCTAATCTTGTCTTGCAGACCTCTTTAGATCTTACATTCTTTAGTTTTAACTGGACATAATTTATATTAAAATTTAAGAGTTTTTTTTTTTTTAACCTAGTTTGTATTTGCTTCTTTAAGGGAAATAAGCCGAGCTGCAGGAAAAGCTGTGCCTGGAATAATTGATGAGGAAAGCAATGGAAACAATGCGCAGTAAGTGTATATTCTTAGTCTCAGTTTAAATTATTTTTCCTTTGTAAAGTATTAATATTGGGAATTCCAGAATGTCATCTAGTTTTTTGTTTTTTGTTTTTTAGCTTCTTTATGTACTCTCATTGCTGAGTTAATAATTAACTAAAGGGAAAACCTTATAGCTTTAGATAGTACTACTGAGATGGTGTGATTGGGGCAGGAAGAACTAGCACCTTTGATGTGAGGGCTTGCCAAAACCTTTTCAGGGCTGCTCGTCCACTTTTGATGTCCAATTGTCACCTAATTCTTGGGATTTCAAAAAGCTATAGCATGTGCAGTGGCCATAGCCCAGTAGAGCCATCATGACAGACAGGCCTTCAACCTCTTGGGGGATTATCTGCCCCAAGCACGTGAAGATTTTCCCCTGGTGGAATGGGCTGATGAGAACGGTTTGTTTCAGGAGCCATGAAGATAGCTGAAGTAGAAGTTTTGGCTCAATTAGAGCTTGGTCAGACACGGAAGATGCCAGGACCATCCACCACATCCCAGGCCGTCACCAGTCTCTTGCTCTTTAGCCTTCAGTGGCTCAGAAAGAGAGTCAAGTTAATAACTTTGAGCCCCCTCTGCCTCACTTAAATCCAGTTCACAAGGGAGTCAAGACATTACCATGATGTCATTGGTCCTCTTCAAAAAGGAGGGAAAAATAGCAACTGTTGAGATAATTAGAGAAGTAATTGAAATTGAATGCTTTGTGAAAGGAAATGAAACCTATTCAGGTTAAAGTAGTCTTAATAAGATTTAAGATAACTAAAAGAGGCAGCAAATATATCTTTGGACTTGAGTTGGGAGAAATAGATTCTAGTTTTGTCAATTTCATTTTTCTTCTTTATAAAATGGGGATAAAATGTTCCTTCCCCAGAGAATTGTTAGGAGGAAAAAATATATGTCAATTCAAAAAAGCAAAAACTGTTACATAAATAAATAAATAAATAAATATTTACCGCAAAAGAAATATCATCTTTTGCCTTATATAATCTTTAAAAGTTCAAGGTATACTAGGGTTGAGCAAAGCAAATGAGCTTAGAACTTTTTAAGATGCTTGTCCAGTTTTGACCTTACTGTTCTGGTTTGGTCAAGCAGTTATATCATTGTATATGTATTTATTATTCTCTGTGTTTGTGTCTTGTCTCACTACTAGACTTTTAAGTTTTTTAATGATGATGAGTGGGGACTATGTTATATTTAATTTTTGCAATTCTGATAGCCCTAATCTTGCTATACACATAACACTTGTTTAATGAATATTTGCTTGTTATATTTGTTTTTATCACATGGTCACAGTCCCCTTAATTCTTAAATCTTTTTTCTATACCTTTAAAACATATTTTAATGCCTCAGTGCACTCAGAAAGTGGCATTAACACCTTTGTGAGAGTCAGATTCTCTTGCCATTTACTTCATTCTATCTTCCCCCACCAAAAAAACCCCATCCTGAATGATTTATATCTTAATGGTAAAAATCCTTTAATATATGAATGATAACTATAAGTAGAATTATAGCAATTTCTATCATTTCCACTTTTCTTTTGAATCTGAGTCATGTCAATAATCTCTGGTTACTTTTGTATGTATCTTGTTTGTATATAATTGTTTGCATGTTACACATGCGTAGTATAATGTGTTGCTTTGAGGGCAGAGGCTCTTTTGCCTTTCGTTGTAAAACCGGTGTTCAGCTCAGTGCCTAAAACAGAATAAGACCTTAATAAATGCAGGTTTACTTCAATTGTTCCCATTTGTAGTTTGGAAAATCAAGGCCTGGTAGAAAAGATTGTTTTCTGGTCAATAGATTGAGCATCATTCTTTGTTAATCTTATAAATGTTTTTATTTTTAATATGGCTGAACTTTTCCATAGGGCTCTCACCTTTGTATATCCATTTGGTGCCACACTGAGTGTGATGAAACCAGCAGTAGCTGTTCTGTCAACTGGGTCTGTCTGCTTTCCCCTTAACAGACCCATTCTGGCTTTCTATCACTCTAAGGTACAAATTTTCTTGAATTTGTCTTTATGAACATTACTGACACATAAAAAAGAGCTGTTTAAGACATTTAGACCAATTTTTAACTTGTAAATACCCTTGTCCGTGACTATAGGCTATTCCCTTCAGTACAATGTAAAGTTACACCCATTCTAATGCAAATAGATTTAATGAAATGTCAGAGTGCACTAGATTATGTGGTATGATGCTGCTTGATGTCAATTTTAGATTATCCCAGGAAAACTGAAATAAGGACAACAGTGAACAAATTCCTGTCCTAGCTTTCTCTTTTTACTTAGGAATTTTATGTGCCTTTGATGTTTAAAATAATATAGTACATGTAAAGCATTTTTAATAAAGAGAATATTGCAAACGTTTTTCCCAAAAGTTTCTTTTAGCTAGAAACTTTTTCAAATGAAAACAAAATGTTATTTAATAATGGAAGCTAGATGTGAAAACAGTGTATTGCCTTTTACACATATGAGTTTATGTCCACAAAAGATAGTTGCACTATTTTCAAGTGCCTTTGGTAAAAACATGTTTTAACATCTGTTATATGGAAGAATTGCAGTGATCTGATTTCTTAACTATGGACTTCATAGTTTAAGAAGAAATACTTCATTTTAGAATAGTCACTATTTAATAAATGAATGCCCAGTGTATAGAGCACATTACCCAGACTTGAACATTCTTGCTGTGTGAGGTCCTTATTAGTGCAAACAATGGCTTTCCTAAAGTGCTTTCCTACATTCAAGTAAGCACCATTAGAAGTTATAACTATGTAAAATATGGTAATTGGTTCCAGCCCAATGGAAATAGTGCTAATTTAAATAATTCACCCACTTCAGGGAATTTGTTATTTACACTGATTGAGACTTGTCTGTATTTCTACCAGCAAGAAATTATTGTCTGTTTTCCTAGCAATGGTAATCGTGATTTCTCCTGACTTTTCTGTAGTGCTTTGTGAGCACAGTTTCTGTGAGATAAGTCAGTATCATGAGATCAAAAAATGATTACAGATCTTGGAATCCTACTAGAAATCATTAGCAGTTCCTGGCTTAGAACTTGAGTATTGGCTCCTAGTTTAATATCATTTACATCACAGAGCTTGTTGTTACCCCTTTCCAGCCCTTTTGCTTTACTAGAAATGAATTGTTAATATGAAGGGCAGGGAGAAAATTGGTCTTTAACTAGACATCCTTTTTCATTTAGCTGGAGGAAATTATAGACAAAATGCTGGAAGAGGAAGCTGAAGACAATGGTAGAATCTCTGTCAGGGCAGAAAAAAGGATTAGAAAGAAGATCTATAATCTATTTGAGAGAAATGAGGTAGGGAAAAGATGGTGATATTAGGGAAAGGAAAATATAAAATGAAATATGATAAGTAGTAAGGAAAGTCAATTTTTTGAACTTTCTTTCTGGGAGTTATCTATAGTTTTGTTTCCAATCACAGCAGTATTCAGTTATTTGTTCTTTTGTGAAACTCTACCAATTGCAACCTCTATTTGAAATAGTCTTGAATTATTTCTAATGGTTTTTATTTCATTCCTTTGCCTCCTCTCTCTAATGCCCTAATCCAATGAATGAATCAATTTTTAATGTGTATCTAATATTAATTTCCTGAAAGGATTTAAGAAAAATTGTAGAGTTTGCACTTTTGCGTCATCTGACTCATTAAAACATTCAGCTCATTAAAATATTCAAAATACCTGCCTCAGATATAATTCTGTTTATTTCATGCCAAACAAAGCTGTTCCTGTACTCTTAGCTATAATAGCTGTAAAAACTGATTTTGAAACTCATAAATGTCTTCATGACCTGATTACACATTTAATAGGTCCTCCAGTATATAGCTTATTTTTGTATCTACCTTTTTCTTTCTTTTAAGAACATGAGAAGATAATTATCCTCTCATTACGCAGGATAATAAAAATGGGGGAGGGAAACACATAAGGGTGATTGTCATTATCTCATGCAAGTAGTATTACCTTTAAAAATCAAATAGAAGAATATGAAAGAATTTAAATGAGAATGAGATTTGGATCATAACACATGACGGTATTATATTGTGCATATACCTAGTTGTTTGCAGTCTTGATATAATATTTGTTTAGTGTATGTAATCTAGTATATGTAATTACATGTATAATTACACATGTAATATTATATATATTTTAAGATATGGTAATATGTAACATGTAATTGTAATTTGTATAGTAACATGTAATTTAGTATACAAATATTTTTAGTATGTGTAATTTATAGAAAATACTCTGAACAATCATAGATTCTACCTTAATTGAATAGTTGGTGATAAGCTTGTCAGGTTGTGCTTTTGAACTGTGTATTTCAATGTATTTCCTGCCATTGACAGAACCAAGGTGGAAAGTTGGCAGTGCTAGGTTCTTGCCACATGTTTAGTGACCAGTATTTGGATAAAGAAGAAAACAGCAAAATCATGGTAAGATTTTTTTGGAATAACTATTTTATTATATACAATGAGCATGTATCATTTTTGTGCCATTGGTACAACCAGTTATTTGTAAAACAAGTAGATATTTGAGAAAATCCATTAACCATCACTATTCCTACCATTTCATTAGGACAACATAAATGAACGAGACCATATTAAAGTGTAAACCTCAAATGATAAGCTAAAATATGGAAAGAAATCTATCCATAATATTAATCAAAGGCTGTAGACTTTGGGATCAGGTAAATCACTGATAAAATGATTCAAGGAAAGATTCTCAGGTTGGGTTATTTTTAATTGATCAATTGAAAACTGAAGGAATGATCTCAATTAGTTTGAAAAATTGAATTAGATCTTATTTTCATGGAATTTATATAAAATTTGCTTGTCTTTATAAATACTCTAAGTTTTATGTAGGCATTGTTCTGGGTCCGGGGGATATAAAGACAAAAAATGAAACAACCTCTGCCCTCCAGGAGTTGGCATGCCATCAAAGTAGACAGCACTTACATATATACGTATATGCAAATAAGTACAAGATATCTAATTCTAGGAAGGAAGATACGAACAACTAGGGAGAGCAAGAGGGGCCTCATGTTGAAGGTGGACACTTAAACTGAGTTTTAAGAGGAAGTAAGGATTCTAAGTGGCAGAGATGAAAGGACACAACATCTGGGATGGGCAGGCTAGCCATGCACAGGTGTTGAGCTAGGAGTGGGAGGGCCTAGGGTAAGAAACAGGAAGGCGGTCAGGTAAGTTGCACATGAGAGCACATAACAGGGAGGAAGGTATCATGAAGCTGGAACGTTAGGTTGGCAAGCAAAGCCACTTAAAGCTTATTGGGTAGGGAGTTGGCCTAGGGAGACCCGCACTTCTTTTGGCAGCTGAGTAGAGGATGAATTGGAAAGAGGAAAGATTTGGAGCAGGTTGCCAGTTAATAGGCATTCTTGAAACAATCTAGCCAAGAGGTGATGAAGATGGGGGCAAAGAGAGTGAATAGGTGAATATAGAGAAGGAGATGTATTTGAGAGAT
The DNA here is from genome assembly GCF_902635505.1 of Sarcophilus harrisii. Classification (NCBI taxonomy): domain Eukaryota; kingdom Metazoa; phylum Chordata; class Mammalia; order Dasyuromorphia; family Dasyuridae; genus Sarcophilus; species Sarcophilus harrisii. The sequence goes on from NC_045427.1 coordinate 423,922,488, forward strand.
AGAAACAAGAATTGGCATTTGATTATGTGGAGATGAGCTTGAATGAGGAATCAAGGATGATAGAGATTGTGAGTCTTGGAGACTAAACAGAAGGTGGTGCCCTTGAGATAAATAGGCAAGTTGGTAATGGGTTTCAGTCAAGATGCTGAGAGAATGCTGAGCTGGAAATATCTACTGTACAGCTGGTGATATCAGGGGGACTAGGGCTCAGGAGGGGCTGGGTTGGAGCCTGGGCTGTCATCTGCACAGGATTAGGAAAAGGGAAGGGAACTGGCTTTTGTGAAGTGCTTACTATGAGCCAGGCACTGCAAAGTATTGTACGATTATTATCTTATTTGATCTTTACGGTCACCCCAGTCCTATTATTATCCCCCTTTGAAGAAACGGAGGCAGAGGGAAAGTGACTTTCCTAGGCCCATCCAAGTAGGAAGTGTCTGAGACCAGATTTGAACTCGATTCTTCCTGGCTCTGGACACAATGCTCTGTCTAGTGGTCTGCCACTGCCTGGGAGAGGGACCTCCGACTTCATTGGGATGGCAGTTCCTGAGGGAGCACCAGCCCTCTTATCAGCACAAGTCAGCTCTTTTCTCTGGGGGTAGGGGGGGAAGGGGCTGGGCCTGAAGTCAACAGGATCCCCTTCAGATTTGCCCCGGGTGATCTTGGGCTGGTCCCTTTCCTCTGTCTGCTTGTTTCCTCCACTGAAAAGGGGGCAAGTAGCAACTCCTACCTCCTGGGGCTATTGTGAGGGCCCAGTGAAGTGTTTGGCATGGGGCCTGTGAGCACATGCAAATATGAGTTCTAGCAAGAGAGCTGCATGTGTTAGTGGCATGGAGTAGTGGGTAGGCAATGAGACTGAAGGCAGCGAGACCGGTACTTAAATCTTACCACAGACACTTACAAGCTTTTTGACCATGGATAAGTCATAATCTCTTTTTATCTCAGTTTCCACATCTGAAAAATGCTTGAACTTGATGGCCTTGCTTTTTATCAGTCATGAAAGGGAGAGAGGGAGAGGAAAGGAGGGAGAGGGAAAGAGAAAGAAAAAGAAAGACAAAAAAAACCCTTGAAGATAGGTTTGTCAGTAGGTGGTCATGATGGTGTCAGATGCTGTAAAGTCACGAATGATGATTTAGAAAAGACTAGCGGATTTAACATCTAAAGATTGTTCACTTTGGAGGGAGGTTTAAATTGGAATGATAGGGTGAGGAGAAGTTTAGAATTGTAGTTTGAAGCAGAGTCTAATGAGGCTCTTTTAAGAATTGGAGAGTGTTAGCTGTATTTGTAGGCAGCAGGAAAGAAACCTAGAGAATGGTTGTGGGCAGCAATCTGGAGAACACGGAAGGGGATGAGATGAAGGATACATATTGTTAAAGAGTTGGCCTTGGTAAAGAGGGTTGTTGAATACTTCAGAGACCAGAGTAAAGGAGGATAGAATAGAGTTCAGCTTCTAAAATTTAGAATACTAGTAACAAAATCCAGCTGTAACATGAATGACTAAAGTGGTTCTTGCAGATAGGTTTTGCACCCTAAAACCATCAGAGATTTTTTTTTTACCCTGTTTTCAGAATTTTATTTTTCTTTTTGAAATTTAAAAAATTCTCATAGGTAAAAATTGTGATTGAGTGAGCTTGACTGAGTAGTAATAATAGTTAAACAAGTGATATTTTAAAACTGGACTGTATCATGAGTCATTACTTTAAAGTAGAGATGTCAAACTCATAGCCTATAAAACTCCCAAGTATAGCCTGAACAAGATTGAAATATTAACAAAATAAGTAAAAATACAACATCCTAGTTAATGTTCATTTGTGATTTTCTAATTCAACATGTGACTATAATGATCCATTTGTATTGGACTTTGGTACCACTGCTTTAAACTATTTTACACATATATTATCCTTTCCTTGTGAAATATTTTAAAAACTAGACATAGACTCTAAAATTTAGTTTTGATTCTTGAAGACAAAAGAATTTCATGATCTATTATGAAATGAATAATTATAATCCATTTTTCAGCAAAGGAATTGAGGTTTTATAAAATTTGTTTTTATTGGTTCATTCTGTCATCTTAAAAGGGGCAAATTTTTGTTAACTTTTAATGTATGTGAGTGAAATTTGGTATAAAGTTACAGGGATAAATGTCTTAGAAAACAAAATGATAATTTAACTTGGCATTAATTGGAAGAAAATTTCAAGATATTGTGGTAGTTTTTAAATCTTTTATGAGATTACATTGAGAAATGGCTTATGAAACAACTTCTTTAAATTTTTTTAATTTACTGTTTCTCACTTCTTTACTTGGCTTACCAATGTGCTTTGTTTTCCCTCTAGGATGTAGTTTTCCAGTGGCTCACCACGACAGACATCCATTTGAACCAGATTGATGCCGAAGACCCAGAGGTAAGAAATCATTTAAAATTTAATGCACTAAGATAATATTTCACCATTTGTAACATTCTGAAAGGAATGGCCTCTCCTTAATCTCTATTTTTAAGGCAGCTTTAAAAATTCTGTGATCTCATTGATGTGTCTTCCTTCTTTTGTTACAGATAAGACCTCATCCTTGTATTCTCATCCTGTGTAAATTTTTTTCTTTTAGAGCTCTTCCTAAATGATAAACCCAGTATGCTATATATGTTAGCTCTCCTCTAGGTCTTTTTATATTGTGTGTGTTTCATTGGATCTCTGAAGCCATCTGTCTGTTAGTCCTTGTTGATAGTCTGACTGGACATAGATAGATAAGATGATTGGGAGACTACATCCATATCAATTATTCCATTTCTTAAGATGGAATCATTTTCATTTTTTGTGATCATGTTTTGGTGCTCTCCATGTCCAGTATCTTCCAACATTCTTTTGTAAGAAAATATTCATTATGTACAAGAGTATAATTCCTGAATTACCTCTTTTGTTTCTCAAATCTAATACTTATTTTCCAGCACAATTTTCATTGTTTTCATAGCTCTTACTTTAGTTAGGGCACCTGCTAATTAGTGCCTGCTAACAACAAAGTGAAGTTAATTACAAAAGTCTGAGTTGAACTTGTAAAAATCTCCATTTATCATGAAATAGTCTTTTTTTTTTTTTTTTTTTTAATTTAATAGCCTTTTATTTACAGGTTATATGCATGGGTAACTTTACAGCATTAACAATTGCCAAACCTCTTGTTCCAATTTTTCACCTCTTACCCCCCAACCCCCTCCCCTAGATGGCAGGATGACCAGTAGATGTTAAATACATTAAGATATAAATTAGATACACAATAAGTATACATGACCAAAACATTATTTTGCTGTATAAAAAGAATCAGACTCTGAAATATTGTACAATTAGCTTGTGAAGGAAATCAAAAATGCAGGTGGGCATAAATATAGGGATTGGGAATTCAATGTAATGGTTTTTAGTCATCTCCCAGAGTTCTTTCTCTGGGTGTAGCTGGTTCAGTTCATTACTGCTCCATTGGAAATGATTTGGTTGATCTCGTTGCTGAGGATGGCCAGGTCCATCAGAACTGGTCATCATATAGTATTGTTGTTGAAGTATATAATGATCTCCTGGTCCTGCTCACATGAAATAGTCTTACATAAATAAAGGAATTCTACTTTAGAATTTTTGTTGTGTATAGCAAATGTTAACAGAAAATTTCTATTAACCCCTGCTCAATTTTATCTCTATATTGTGAAATAACAGAAAAAAAAAAAAGTAAAATACCCGGTGTGTATTTTAATTTTTAATTAGTTAATACTAGTATTAACTAGTAGTCTCAAGCATTTATATTAAACCAAATTTCAGCCTTATAGTGGCTGTTAATACTAAGCAGTAGATATAGAATCTTAAAATGAGAATGCTAAAAGGATCTTTAGAGATGATTCAGCCCACTCATTTAAAACACATTTTTAAAGATTATTAATTTAATAAGGAGTAGCAGAAAGTCTACCTTTTGTTTAACAAAGCAGATGCAAGAAAATTCACAAATAAGCAAATAAAGTGCTTCTTTGTTCTGAAATTCTGTTGCATCTGGCCCTATTTTTTTCCTTCTTTTCTTTTTAGATATAGTTGTCAATTGTAAGAAGGGGGAGGAATAGGATAATGTTTGGACACATAGCTCATAGATTCCATTGTAGTTACGAAGCTTCTGAATAGCTGGAGGAAGGCCTCTTTTTACAGGGGGTGGATCCTTGGGGGAGAATGTATTCAAATGAACAAGAGAGGCATGGGATTAGAAAGTATGGTTGAGTTGCAATCTGTCTTGCAGGAGGATCATCAGAGTAGAGAAGTCAGGGTGTGCATTAAGTTCTCATCTGATCTCATCTGATAGATGAGGGAAGCCAGAGGAGACTTGATATGTCAGATGCCCCATAGGCAGTTAGTAGCAGAGGAAGTGGGCCTGTGATGCAATTCTGCTGACTTCTTGTTTAATACTCTTGTTTGACTTGACAAGTCCAGAAGACAGAGAAGGAGGAAGTCTGTCTACACCAGGGAACCTTACTTTATAGGATCATGTCAGAGATTTCTTTAGACTTTGAGGGGGAGGGCAAAGAAAGAGGAGGAGAAATGACCTGAGATTTTTGTAGTCTGATAATGCGTCCTTCAGTGAAAAACCCCCTTCTCCCAAGATAGATCAGCACCATTTTTGCATCTTCTAGTTTTAGAGACTTGGAGACTTAGAGACTTAGGGCCTTACTAGATGAAGTGGCTTGCCCAGTCTCCTATAGCCAAGGTGTGTCAGAGCCAGGCCTTGAACTCAGGTTTTCTTGGCTCTGAAACAGCTCTTTTCACTCTACCTCTCTCTAAAATTTTTGAATCATGGCTTTCTGAAAATTTAATTTTTGGATGTTGAGAGCTGATATACTTGAGAGCTTGATATATCAATCATAAAAAAAGTAGAGCAGTTCCCCATTAGGAAATCCAAATCTTCTTGTTATGGAAAACTCTGATTAATTAACTAATTAGTAACATGTATTAAATGTAATTAGTTACAATTAATTGGTAAAACTTACAGAAAGATTGGTTATGATAGAAATAAAAAATATCAATGGAAAGATCCAACTCAGAAGAAATGTTTGCTGTGTACAATTTTTTTTGGGGGGTAGAAATGCCAATTCTTCACTTTTTATCAAAAGTCTGTGGCATGGATTTCAGTAAGAAATTTATGCATTGTGTCTGGAGAGGGATCTTTCCTAATATATAATATAATAATAATTTCTGTGCTGGAATACTAAAAAATGATAAGCTCTGTAGCAGTCAAGAGAAGTGCAAATAATAATAATGTGATATAATAATAATAATCTTTTAGGTTCCCCATAATGGTAGAGATTATCTAATGTTATGGAGGAAAAGGGATGCAAATCAGAAAATGAGAAAAATGTGGGGTTTTACCTTTCAAGATTTTTATATTTCAAGAATTAATTTTTAGGGGAATATAGAAAGCCCCTTTGCTTTTCTGCTCTAACCTTGCAAAACTGCTGGACTTTTCCATTCCTTCTATCTTTTACACACAATTGCTCTGTGTAATTCTCTTAGGATTAAATAATGTGACATAATGCTTTTAATTTAGTATTTTATATATATATAATATAATATAATATAATAATAATTGCTACATATAACTGAAACATGACTGAATAGCTCCCCCCTTTTCTCTTACCATTCAAGGTATCCATCTTGTGCTTTTCAGATTTCTGATTACACCATGTTGCCAGATACCGCCATGTTGTCAGAGCGACTTCGAGTGTGTCTTCAGGAGGGGGATGAGAATCCACGGGACTTCACAACTCTCTTTGACTTATCCATTTTCCAGCTGGATACCACTTCCTTATCTAAAGTTATCAAGTCAGCACCTGTAAAATTTCTTTTTTAGAACTGAATTTTCCTTTTAGAATCCTCACTGAGTAAAATGAACTTTTTGATTGACACTATTAGGTAACAAAAGTTTCTGGAATACATTTCTCTTGTCTTTTTTGCTCCCTCCACTCTCCTTCCATCCCCCAGAATAACTAGAAATTATTCAACTTATTGTGAAGGGATATTAGAGATTTTGTGGTCCAGCTCCTTCATTTGGCAGATGATGAAACTCTTAGGGTTAATATTCTTGGTGGTCACTTTCACTTTTTGTGAAAGTTGTAGTCATCTAGGTATGCAATGCTTCTGCCAGCCTGAGGTAATGGGTTAGTTTTCCTGGGCACCAGGAAAATCTCATCTCAGTCCTTCTCATCTTGGCTGATCCCCGGACAAGTCATTTATAACCCTCAGATCTAGAACACTCTTCATAGCAGAGGGGGTGTTTGGCTTGAATTGAAAGAGGGAGTCTCCTCCTTCAGGATTCCATGTTCTAGTGAAATCACAGGTCTTAGTCCTATTTCCTATCTCTTTTTTCCCTTTTGTATTTTGGATCTTCCTAGTCAAGGAATGGCTTCTGTATAATCTCCTGATCCTTGTCCAGTTACATCAGGGTAGAGTGGAAAGAGCACTGGATTCTGAAGTCCTGGACTGCCTCTTACTTGCTGTGTGACCTTGGACAAGATGCTGCCTGTGTAGGAGCCTTAGCTTCCTTCCTTGTAAAATGAAAGGTTTCAGTTGGATGATCTTCAGGATTCCCTCCAGCTTTAAATAAAGGATGAACTATGTTTTGTTGTACTTTAGATTTGGTGTGCTCCTAGAGCTGCTTGTGATTACATGGTTATTTTTTATGACAAATCTTCAAAGGAAATTTTGATGTGTTTAAAAGTAGCAGGCAAAGAGATGATGCTACTTGTAGAGTTAGGTTCAGAAAGGAAGCTTAGGAAAAGGTTTGTGGATCATGAGTCAGCATCGAGAGGAGACCCTTAGAGTTGGGAATGAGACCTTTTAGATTGAGAACAATAGACCTGTTTAAACCTGGGGTTACTAATGAGAAAAGCTGTGCTAAGAGAGTTTGAAAGGAAATGAGAAAAAATAAAGTCATTGGCTGTAATGGTATAAAAGTAACTAAGCATCCCTGAAAACTCATTTCCTTGCTTGTTGCTGTGGTGGCTGGTTATTTTCAGAAAGGTCCCGTGACATCAAAGGATGATGTCTTGAGGTACATGTGAACTGGAATTTAGTGAGGTGGTGTTGTCAGCTTCCCTCTCCCTTCTAGATTCTCCCAGTGAGTGACTGGCCATGGTTTGGGATGCAGCGGGGAGCCTTGCCATCCTGGTGTCTCACCCAGCTCTAAGTGCTCCACACACCTGCTTCAGGAACCTTCCTGACCCTTGGATACCCTTCTGCTGGGGGAGTCTTCATATGCTTGGGCAGACACCTTCCTAATTCACCCATAGCATAGCTTGAGGGCCTATTGATTAGCCCTGCCTTAGTCAACCACCTGCTAAGATGGTTTTGCCCGGATGCGACCGCTGCTGGAGCTACAGCTTCTTAGGGCCACAGCTGGACGTTGGATGAAGGCAGGCACCAGAGATGGATAAGCCAGGCTCAGGAGAACTCCCACTACTCCCACTAAGAGAGAAGAGCGGCCTTGAGGGCTGAGAGATGGCCTGGGGCATAGGGTACGCTTTCTCCCCTCAGCTCCCCTTTGGCAGGAACTCAGGCTAGGAATATCTTAGCTTCCATCTCAGCCTTGCTTCCTTCAGATTCGACTGACTGCTTTTTAAAAAGGGTCCTTCATGAATGACTTCTTGGACTCAGCACTATGGTGCCAGTTTTACAGCCGGACTTCAAGTCACTGTTATTGCATAGATTCTTTCACCTCTGAACGGTCATCTGCTTGGTTAAAAATAAAAGTTTTACAGCATTTCAGAGCTAGAAAGAGCCTGAGAGGTCATGTAGAATGTCTCGTTTACAGGTGAAATGGAGGCCTATGGTGTAGGAATGACTAACTGGCGTGGCCCTGCAGGGATGGGCCTTCTTTGCTGCCTTCTGTCATTTTGAAGTGGTAGGCCTTTTTAGACGAGTAGACTGCTTTAACTCTGTCAACCAGGGCTAATGCTAAAGCTGACAGTGCCATCACAACCCTTTGCTTCAATTTAATGGCTTGCCTGAATCTCTATCTTTGTTGCTTTGCTCTCCTTAGGAATAAATAACAGGGATTTCAGTTGCCCTTTTAAAATTTTGACTATATGTACAAAAGGATAGTCATTACTGCCTCTTTGTGGAGTTGTTCATGTTTATAATTATGCACACAGGAGCTTTGTGTGGAGTTATAAAAGCTAGAACCCTTTTTTAGCTCAAGATTCAGTTCTATTTAGAATGTTGTTGATGATAATGACAATGATAAGTAAAGAAGTAAAACAGGACCTTGAGGTCACAGAACTAGAATTAGAAGGGACATAGTCCAGCCCCGTGTTTTACAGATGAGGGAACTGAGACTTAGGGGCGTTAAATGACTAATGCCTTCTCCCACCTAAATAATTGTGTATTTTCTGTATTTTTTGTATATGCCCATTTTGTATCTACTTGTACTTGTCCATCTTGAGCCCTCTTGTACAATGTCAACTCTTTCAAGTCAAGGGTTTCGTTTTCATCTTTGTGTCATCAGCACTTAACAACTGGAACATAAAAGGCTTGTGTGGTGCTTTTTCATGTTTCTCGCAATAATCCAGTGAAACAGGTATTCCCCCATTTTGCAGATGAGGATATTGAGGCTCAGAAGAAAGTCTTGTTTAGTCATTGGCAACTTAAAATTTAGAAGACATTTCTATTCTCTATTATTTCACACTGTTGTGATGCTACAATGTACATTTGCCTTTGGGGTAGATGATGGGTGTTTTTTTTTTTTTTGTTTGTCATCAGATTTACCTTCCTAATAATTGTTTCCTCAGGCTCTTCTAATTTGCATTTCTGAACTCAATTCTGCTAACTGGAAAATGTAATCAGATAACATGCAGAGTGGTGGTAGAAAGTCTATTGATTTAAAATTCATCCTAGATAATTATTTGGGTAATTGGCTTTACATAGCCCTTGATGCAAATTGCAAAATAGTGTATGGATAATTTGTTTGTACTGGGTGTGAGATGATGGCCCTTCCAGGTCTCTGATTTTATTTGGGTAAGAAACTTTCAGTTTGGATATCTGTGGAGATCATCAGTCAGTACTTTATCTATAACTTACAGTCTTAGAAGCCATGAGAAGTTTTATTTCTCATGGAATAAGTCCTCTCCTACCTTCTGAAAAAAAATGCTACTTCCTGTTAGGATATCTCCCAGTTAAGTGTTAAGAAAAGATTTTTCTGAGAAACACCTAAACAAGAATTGACTATGTTAGACTTTTTTTTTTTTTTTTTTAGCCAGAAACTTCTTTAGAATTATGAATTCTCAGAGGCAGAACTCTTTTTAAAAGAAATTTTATCATTTTTATAGATAAGTAAACTGAGGTTAAGTGATTTACCTAAAGTTACAGGACTGAGAAGTGGCAAAGTTACAAATTTGAATCCATATTACTTACTTTTAGTACATTGTTTTCACATTTTGTTCTTTATATAAATAAAATATTCTGTTTAACTCTAATCATATCGTGAGTCAAACTCAATTCTAAAATCAATAATTTTAAATAGTCATATGTCTGTCCTAATTATTTTTAGTTAAAGAATAAGCTTTTTTTGGCTTCTTTTCTTTAGAACTGATGGATAAGAAGTATGTATAGCATATCTGTTGATTTACTTGTAACTCCCCTTGCCTGACCTTGACTCACATATTTTTCTCTTTTGACAGAGCTTATGAACAACTAAATGTGAAACACGAACCTCTCCAACTCATCCAGCCTCAATTTGAGACTCCACTACCTGCCCTTCAACCAGCGGTAAGATGCCAAATTTTTGTAACATGTGATGGAGCTACCTGTCATTCATTTTGCCCAACATACACCTAGTGGTAGAAATAATGTTAGACAAAAAGGGGTGGATAAAAAAAAGTCAAATTAAAGCTGATTAAAATAGGGATATGCTGTAGGAATATGTGTTGCTAAAGTGCAGAAAAAGTCTGGGGACTTTATTAAGCAGTCACGCTAGTTGAAGTAAAGTAAAGTATTCATCTTGTAGTTTATTTGGTAGACAGTAAAGTGGCATTTTTATCAAATAATGATGTTTTATAATTTTCTCACTTTTGGAGAAATATTTGGCATAGTTTAGGATAAAGTTTGTAACTATTATTCCTATAACTACTATATCCATCAATTCACAAACATTTATCAGGTATCTACTCTGGTCTAGACACTGGGAATGCAAAATAGATACACGAGACATTCCCTGTCTTAGAAGAGCTTACATCGTCTTAAGAGAAATGTGATTTGTTCATAGGTAGATAAACATAGGGCTATATACAAGTAAATACACAGTGATTTGGGGGAGGGGAGGTACTAACAATAAGGAAAAGTCTTCTTACAGGAAGTGCATCTGAACTGAACTGAACTGTATCTTAAAAGTAGTTTTGGTATGCAGAGTTGAGAAGAGAGAGAATTTAAGGCATGGTGCACAACATGGAGGTGGCAGGAGATGGAAGGTTGCATGTGGTGAATAGCAAGTGAGCCAATGTGGCTGAAACGTAGATTTTGTGACAGGAGAGAATGTGTCATCTTCCTGGAAAGAATCTGAAGCCATACTGTGAAGAGCTTGAAATATCAAATAGAGGAATGTGAGATTATCCTAAAAGGCAATGAATTTACAATCTGGAGGACTCATCTTCTTGGGTTCAAATATTGCCTTATGCACTTACTAGCTATGTAACCTATGGCATATTTGCCTCAATTTGCTCATCTGTAAAATAACGTGGAGAAGGAAATGGCAAACTACTCCAATAACTTTGCCAAGAAAACCCCAACAGGAGTTGTAATAAGTGGAACACAACTGAAACAACAACCAAGACAATAAGGAGCCAGTTAGTCTTCTTGATTAGAGGGAAGATAAAGCCACATCTCTATCTGTAGGCAGTCTTGCACTTTGGGATATCTCTAATTGTCAAACTTTACTTTAGACCAGAATTACTCATTTTGCAACTTCTGCCCATTGTTCCTAGTATTTCCGTTTGGGGTCAAATAGAATAGTTTATTAATATTGTTAATAGTAATAATACTATTAATACTAAAGAAAGCTATCATGCTCCTTGTCTTTTCTTCTTTATACTAAACATTCCGAATTCTGTCAGCTTAAAGTGACATAATCCATATGTCCTTCATCATACTGTCCGTTCTCTTTTTGGTGCTTGTTAGCTCATTCTAAAATGTGGTACCCACAATTCAGTACAGTATCCCAGTTATGGTTTTTGATCAGGGCCCTCTAAATTAAAGCCCAGATTTCATTAGCTTTCTTATCTGCCACATCACCTGTGATGTCATTTTAAACTTGGAAAACCCCCAAAACTATTACCATACTTCTATTTTGTATTTACAAAGTTGATTTCTTTGAAACTAAATGTAAGATTGCTATTACTATTAAATTGCATTTTCTAATGACTTGTGATCTTATCACCTACAATTATTAGCTGTTCCCTTCCAACTATGTGTCATCAATCTAATGTGTCAGCCTATCAGTCAACCAGTGAACATTTGTTAAGTGCTCTGGAGATGCAGAAAGGGCCAAAAGACCATCCATCCTTGCCTTCAAGGAACTTAATCTGATTGGGGAGACAGCATGCAAACAAATATATACAAAGCAAACCATATATAGGATAAATAGAAAATAAATAAAAGATTTTAGACTTAAGAGGTGTTGGGTAAAGCATCTAGTAAAAAAAATTAGGATTTAAAGGAAGCCAGGAGGTGGAGATAAGAAGGGGGAAAGCATTCCAGCTTTGAGAATATTTGTAAATTTGATAAGAATTGTCATTTACATATCTTTTAGGGACTGATAAAAAACATATGTTTGAGTTTGTATTTCTTCAGATACTCCACTAAAGTACCTCCAAGTAAGGGAAAGCCAAAAAGCTTCCTGTGGAATGTGACGCTTTGAGCTATATCTTGAAGTCATTCTTTGAGGAGCAAGGGGCATCACCTTCTTACTACCATATATTCATTTTACATTTTTTCATTAAATACTACTATATATATATTTCCTCCTCCAGTAGAATAGAAGCTCCTGGAGATTAGGAATTTTAATGTTTTGCCTTCACACACATGTTCTAAATAATGGTACAATAATAGTATAATTAGGTTGTTATTAATGGTTTATAGTAAATTTTGAGGTTCCTAATGGAAGGTCCTAGGGAATATGTGTTGGGATCTTTGTGTTAAAAACTAAAATTTTTAAATAAAAAAATTAATAAAATAAAGTTTAAAACTTTATCAGTCTCTTAGATAAAGGAATACAAATGATAATTCTTATCAAATTTACCTGCCTGAGGCATTGAGATAGGGGATGAAGGGCCACCTGGAAAGAACCGAGAAAAGGCTAGTTTTACTAGACCATTTATCCTTATCTTTTCTTTGTCAAGTCACTTTAACTTTAACAAATGTTTTTTGACATTATGCTTATAGAATAATGCCTTGCTTTTGCTCATTTCATTGACTCCAAGTGTAAGATTACAATCATTTGATTCTTCATTGTTGGATCTAATCAAAACGGTTTTAAATTGATAAGGAATGTGATATAAGGGGTAGAGATAAAAATTGCATATGTATTGTTACCATACCTGTGCATAACTTCCTTATTGCCTGTTCTTCTATTTTTTATACATGGCCTTACATGTGAATGCTAAGTTAATAAGTAAATTTCTAGGTCTCTTTGGACTGCTTTCCTACTTTTTTCTTAATCTTAATTATCTACTTCTCTTTGTGTCCTCTTAGTTCATTCGTAGGAGCTTTCTGTTCACTTCCAAACTGCCTTCTGAAGAACTTCAGTCCATGGAGTTCTTCTCTTCTCTCTCTTTTTTTTTTAAATTAAAATTTTTTTTTCAAATTTATTTTCTTTTCTTCCCAATCTATCCCAATGAAAAAAGGGTAGGGGTTGGGAGGAAGGAGGAGAGGAAGAATACTTGCAACAAATAATCATTAGCGTTAACAAAATAAATTCTCAAATTGTCCACGTCCAAAAAAAAAATTAGATCTCCATCTCCAACCTGAAGCCATCACCACTCAGGATTTGGCAGTGGCTTTCATCACTGGTCCTCTGGAATTGTGGTTGTGGTTTTGATAGAGTTTTTTAAGTCTTTCATAGTTGTTTGTCTTTATATGTTATTGTCTATATTGTTATTCTGATTCTGCCACTTCTCTCTACATTTATGTCTTCCCTTGTTTCTCTGAAACTGTCCTTTTACTGTTTCTTTCAGCTCAATCATTTTTCATTACATTTTATATATATCTTTTTGTTTTGTCATTCCTCAGCTCATAGGCACCTGTTCTTTGCTACCAAAAGAAATTATAAATATTTTTGTACTCATGAGTCCTTACCCTCTTTCTTTGGTCTCTTTTGGAATATGGGCCTATAGTGGCATTTTTGGGTCAAAGAAAATGTACAGTTTAGTAACTTTGGGGGCATAATTCTAATTTACTTTCAAAAAAGGTTAGAGCAATTCACAGCTGCACCAATAGGGCATTAATGTTTTACATTAATATTTTTCAAAGATGCTTGCCAATATAATGAGGACGAGGTGTAACCCAAGAAGGTTGCTTTAATTTGGGTTGCTATAGTAGCATTATATGTAATATTTTTTTAAAAAATCCAAACTGGAAACAACTTGGGGAATTGCACTGATCTCAACTTCCCCTTAGAGAGTATTTTCTATTAGAAAATGTATTTTTGTCTGAAATTCTTGGTCTTATCTTAATTACAAACTTGATTAATCTTTTCTTTGACTATAAGTTCCTAGATAATGCCCTGAATTTGAAATATTTTCCTGTCATTGTTACTAAAGGCTTTAACTGCTTTCTTTCTTTTTTTTTTTTTAATTTTTTTTTTTTAATTTAATAGCCTTTTATTTACAGGATATATGCATGGGTAACTTTACAGCATTAACAATTGCCAAACCTCTTGTTCCAATTTTTCACCTCTTACCCCCCCCACCCCCTCCCCTAGATGGCAGGATGACCAGTAGATGTTAAATATATTAAAATATAAATTAGATACACAATAAGTATACATGACCAAAACGTTATTTTGCTGTACAAAAAGAATCAGACTCTGAAATATTGTACAATTAGCTTGTGAAGGAAATCAAAAATGCAGGTATGCATAAATATAGGGATTGGGAATTCAATGTAATGGTTTTTAGTCATCTCCCAGAATTCTTTTTCTGGGCATAGCTGGTTCAGTTCATTACTGCTCCATTGGAAATGATTTGGTTGATCTCGTTGCTGAGGATGGCCAGGTCCATCAGAACTGGTCATCATATAGTATTGTTGTTGAAGTATATAATGATCTCCTGGTCCTGCTCATTTCACTCAGCATCAGTTCGTGTAAGTCTCTCCAGGCCTTTCTGAAATCATCCTGTTGGTCATTTCTTACAGAACAGTAATATTCCATAATATTCATATACCACAATTTATTCAGCCATTCTCCAACTGATGAACATCCATTCAGTTTCCAGTTTTTAGCCACTACAGAAAGGGCTGCCACAAACATTCGTGCACATACAGGTCCCTTTCCCTTCTTTATAATCTCTTTGGGATATAATCCCAGTAGTAACACTCCTGGATCAAAGGGTATGCACAGTTTGATAACTTTTTGAGCATAGTTCCAAACTACTCTCCAAAATGGTTGGATTCGTTCACAACTCCACCAACAATGCATCAATGTCCCAGTTTTCCCGCATCCCCTCCAACAATCATCATTATTTTTTCCTGTCATCTTAGCCAATCTGACAGGTGTGTAGTAGTATCTTAGAGTTTAACTGCTTTCTGAGAGAAAATTGGGTAAGAATTTAAGAAGGATCTCTTTAGGTACTCAGCAAATGAATTAGATTGGTTATCAAACTTATGGTAGAAATGCCATTTGCAATGATTTAGGAATGTGGTTCTCCAAGATGCCTTGACATTCTTAATGGCTTTTAATTTGTTTTGTGAATCAAAGCTGTTAACCATACTTTTCTTTAAAGCATTCTGTTTTATTGTGGAAATCTGTTTTCTTTTAGAAATAGGAAATTGTAAAGTAAAAATGGCTTATGTTGAATTTTCAAATACATGACTAAATTGTCCTTTTTGGATTTTTTTCTTTCTAAACAAAAGAATTTAATGAATAAGGTTGTTTCTGTTAATCGGTTAATATTTATTAGGCACCTAACTATGGGTCAGGCATTGTGCTGAGTGAGTGCTGGGGATATAAAAAAAGGAAAAAGATAGTTTCTGATATCAGGGAACCCATACTCTAATGGGGAGACAGCATATAATCAACTACATACAATCAAGATATATATGGAATAAAAATGAAATAAAAGATATTAGAATTAAAAGGGGTTGAGAATAGCTTCCTGTAAAAGATTAGATTTTAGCTGCGACTTAAAAGAAGCCCAGAAATAAAGATGAAAAGGGAGAACATTCCACACATAGGGGAATAGCCAGAGAAAATGGAGCTAAGATTTAGAGTGGCTTGTTGAAAGAAATGCCAGGAAGGCCAGGGTCATTGGATTGAGGAGTATGTTGAAGGAAGTAAGGTGAAGAAGACTGGAAAGAGGAGGAAATAGGTTAAGAATGGCTTTTAACGCTAAACAAAGGTGGTGGTTTTTGATCTTAGAGGTGATAGGCAACCTTGGTTGAACCTGTGCTTTAAGAAAATAACATTGGGGCTGAATGGAGGATGGTTTGGAGTGTCTCTGGAAGGCTTGAGCCCAAAACACAGTGTTGAATTTTGTTTTCCACAAACTTAAAAGTTGAACAATTCAGAAATGGTTAAATAAATTTTGAAACATTAATAGGATACTAGAATGCACTTTTAAGACCAATAGATAGGAAGTATACCAAACAAAATGAAAAGAATGGAATACGTACTAACTGCAACTGTGGAAGAGATAAAATGAAAACAAGTGGCTAACAGTTGTCATTCTGGAAAGTCGTTTGGAATTATGTGAAGAAAGTTACTAAAATGGCCATACACTTTAATCCAGAGATTGCATTTTACAGATCATTTACAAAAAAAAAAAAAAAAAAAGGCTTCCTATACCCAAAGAATACTTGTAACTGTACTGATGGTGATCTCAAAGAACTAAAAACAAAGGTAGGTGCCCATTGATTGGGGAATGGCTGAACAAATTGTGTTATGTAAATGATCAAATGTTGCTTGTTCTACAAGAAATTTATTGTTTTATCTTTTCAGTGTTCAAAATATGTGTTCTGCATGTAAAGATGCTTAATGTTTGTTGAATTGTTCTTTCTATTACCTGTAGCTCTTATATAGCTCTTTATTCATAGTCAGCATTTAATTACCAACTTTTAAGCTTTGTGCCTCATCATTTGGCAGTATAGCTGCTTTTAGTAAATTGTTTATTAAATTTTCTGGTTAATTATTTGTTCAGTTAATAAATTTAAGTAGACTAGCCTCAACAGCTGATAATAGAAATGGGGAAGGTGTATATCAAAAGAGCAATAGGTGGAGTACTTAAAGCAATAGTAGTGTATTCTAAGATCATGAAATAAGAATATTTCTGTTTTAACTATTTAAATTCATTTTAGAATTTTCGGTTGCCTAAGGTAAAACTTTCTACAACTAATAATAAAAAATACTTTATACCTAGGTTTTTCCTCCCAGTTTCAGAGAATTACCACCACCTCCCCTGGAACTCTTTGACTTGGATGAAACTTTCTCTTCAGAGAAAGCACGGCTTGCTCAAATTACCAATAAGTGTAAGCCTGATAAATTTTTATATATTTTTATATATATATATATATATATATATATATGGCGTGTGTGTGTTTTTCCTAAATATATAATTGATAATGAGAACCATTTGTCTCATTGTTACTGAAAAAACATGGATGGTTTTAGGTTTTATTTATTTCATGCAGATTATTCTGATATTTTTCCCCCAAGTCACTGATTATCCCAGTTTGTTAGACCATAATGCTAATAAGTTGAAGATATGGGTTTTATTTCTTTATGAACCATTAACTGGTCACAGATTGTGTTTTTAACCCAAATTGCCTCTCACAAATATGTGCTATTGGTCCCAGCATAGGTTAAATAAAAAATATATGGATAAATACAGATCATTCACCACTATCAAAAAAGAAATTAAAATGTTACATGCATAGTTGTCCCTGGGTTAAAAGTGTCGTCTTTGTTTGATATATAATGTGGAAATGATAGTTCCAAGCAAGCATGGGCACTCAAACCATTCAAGCCTCTTCTAGTGAGAAATGTCAAGGCTTTATCAGAATTGGTAAGACATTTTACCTCCAGGTATACAGATAATAGAGTTCTAAAGCTTCTGTTACTGTATATGATTTAAACAGTGTCTTATATTTAAATATTTAATTTATAGAAAATGTCATCTGCATCCAGAAAAAGAACTATGGAGATAATGTAAAACAACACATGCTATGTTCACTTTTTTTTTTTTTCCCATGGTTTTTCCCTTTTGTTCTGATTTTCCTCTCCCAACATGATTTATCAATAAATGTGTATGAAAAACAAATAAATAAATATCAGTTCAGTCCCAATGATCTTCTGATGAAAAGCGCCCTCTACACCCAGAGAGAGGACTGTGGGAACTGAATGTGGATCATAACATAACATTCTCACTCTTTTTGTTGTTGTTTGCTTGCATTTTATTTTCTTTCTCATTTTCTTCCTTCTTGATTAGATTTTTTTCTTGTGCAAGCAAGATAATTGTATAAATAGTATGCATATATTGGATTTAACATGTTTTTACTGGATTTAACATATATTGGATTACTTACTATCTGGGGGAGGGGTGGGGGACTAGGAAATTTAAAAAAAAAGAACACTTAATTTAGAGCTAGCAAAAGGTTTTGAGCAATTGTGACTATGTAGAATGTGGTTCATTTTAACTTTAGTCTGTAGCAGGAGACAGTAGTTGAGCTGAGTGTGGCCAACTTTTTTAGGTACTGAAGAGGACCTGGAATTCTATGTCAGGAAGTGTGGTGACATTCTTGGAGTGACCAATAAACTACAAAAGGAACAACAAGATGCTAAACATGTTCTGGAGCACATATTCTTCCAAGTGGTGGAGTTTAAGAAACTGAATCAGGTAGTGTGTTTATCACATACTAAATACTAAAGTTATTTTTTGGTTCCATCTGAGAGCTGGATTCACAGTTGTTAATTTTGTTATTTAAAGTTCTCATGTTGAAAATCATATTCCTAAAACGAGTAGAAGGAATTTCTGCCACATGGACTGAATTAGCCTTTTGCTTTTTAAAATTTTATCACTTCTTCTCATTATTTCTTCCAATTTTTAAAAATTAAATGCTTATTGGCTGCCTTTGTTTCCTGTTATTACTGTTCCTGTGAAATGGAACAGATTAGTGGATGTAAATTTGAGGAGGAAAGAGGGAGGGAATAAACATGTTTATAGTGCCTGTTATATGCTGCTACTGTGCTAAGAGCTTTACATATATTACTTCAACTTCCCCACAACCCTGGGAAGTAGGTGCTGTGATTATCCTCAATTTACAAATGAGGAAAGTGAGGCAAATGGTTAAGTAACTTGCTCAGTTATCCAACCATTAAGTATCTGAGGCTGCATTAGAACTCGGGTCTTTTTGACTTTAGGCCCAGCACTCTATCCAATGTGTCACTATGTCAATTGATTACTGTGGAGAAGTAGTTCTATGCAAGTAATCACAATAATAAGGCCCAGGGCACCATCAGCAGGAAGGTAAATAGGAGTTGGGTCTACTTAGGGACCTGGAAAAGCAAGTTACTGTTTTAGTCTTTGATAAGGAGGAGCAGGATGAACATCTCTGACAGGCCTTATATTTGTTAATCTTGATAGCAGTGGGTGATCAACTTTTAATTTTAGAAATCTTATCCAGGGCTGAGTAAAATTAATAACTCATAGCACTTTAAGATTTTCAAAGCACTTTTCATACTTGATCACATTTAATTCTCCCAACTGTTCTGTAAGGTCAGGGGGACAAATATCATTTCATTTGAATGTGAATATGTAGGCTCAAAGTAGAAAAAGAATCAGCTGACAGAGTCTGTGTTAAAGGTCAGAGGCAGTATCTGAATAAAATCCTAAATCCAGAGATTCTACTCTGCCATCTGATTTCTTAGCCTCTTAATCTAAGTGTTAGATCAATCCTAAATACCCAAAACTTCCTATAGCTGCTCTAATTAACAGCAACTAACTAATCATTAGTGTTGTTTTAAAATTGTCTATTTTTCTCTTTTTTGCAGGAGCATGATGTTGATACAAGTGAAGCTACATTTCATAGCAATTACTGAATACAAGAACAGAAGAGGAGGAGATGCTAGAACAACTAACTTGCTGTCTGGTCTCTCATTGTAAACTCTTTTCTAATTGTTTTTCCATATATTTGTCAAAATTGCCTCCCTACTATGAGCCATGCACTTTTATATTGTAAATAGGTACGAAGTTAAAGATTACATATCTTCTGTAGTGACTAGGCAGGTGCACTATGCGGATCGATAACTATCAAAATCATTATGTAAGATAAATGTCCCATATTCTTTTTTTATTGGAGCTATACTTTTGTAATATGAGAAATATTCTTACATTAAAATATTCTCTTTCAATTCCATTCCTGTCTTTGGTCTTGTTAAACGTAATAATCTCTTCAGGTTTTTTTTTTTTATGTGATCTTTACACAATTTTCTTTTATGTCTAATGAATAATAAATGCTATAGAAAATAAGTTAATTTGCGGAATCTACTTAATATAATGGACCATAAACAGAAATAAGACACTCAAAATATGTAAAATCCAGCCCCATCCTTGGTTCTAGTCTTATATTTCTCATAGTATTGGAGATACTGTCTGTAACATTTTCTGTAAGGTTTCTTCTTCCTCTGAATACTTCTTAGGCCTTTAAATACAAGATAATAAATAATTATTTGTCTTATGTTAATTATTTGTGCATGTAATTACAAACTTGTTTATGGCTTAAAAAGAGACCTTTTAACTTTAACAAGATTGTAACAAAATCACTTATTTCTGTGATCCATTCTGAATTTTTTTTCTTGCACATTAAGTTGGTTAATTAATCAACAGCCATTTATTAAGTGCTTATTGTG
This sequence comes from Sarcophilus harrisii, assembly GCF_902635505.1. Taxonomy (NCBI): domain Eukaryota; kingdom Metazoa; phylum Chordata; class Mammalia; order Dasyuromorphia; family Dasyuridae; genus Sarcophilus; species Sarcophilus harrisii. The sequence continues at coordinate 423,942,601 of NC_045427.1, forward strand.
TGCCAGGAACTATGGTAGGCAATAGAGAATCAAAAAAGTTGAAAAAGTTCCTGCACTTAAGGAACTATAAGGCACTATAGGGGGAGACAATATGTACATGTATAAGTTTAGATAAAAATATCCATGGCACTAGCAATTGAATCAGGATTCTGTTGCTGTCATTGCTGCTTTCATGTAGTTGTAGATGTAGAACCATCTATGATTCTTTATTGTTTAGTTGTGTGTGACTCTCTGTGACCCCATTTGGGGTTTTTTTGGGCAGAGATACTGAAATGGTTTGCCATTTCCTTCTTCAGCTCAATTTACAAGTGAGGAAATTGAAGCAAACATGGCTAAGTCACTTAGCCAGGGTTACACACTTAGTAGGTATCTGAGGCCAGATTGGGACTGAGGAAGAGGAGTCAGGGAGGCTGGCACCCTCTAATGTACCACCTATGATTCTGCTCCCTTTCATGTTAAATTTCCCAAATTGATTTTAATTATTTGCAGGGAAAGGAATTTATCTTGTGCTTTTAAATATTTTTATATATATATAAATATATATATATATATATATAGAGAGAGAGAGAGTGAGTGAGTGTGTTATTATAAACACTACCCAATATTTCAGTGGGCCCCAGGAAGGAGCAAACTGACCCTGCGCTAATTTCCACTACTGTGTCCTGATGACCCTATGGTGTTGCTTTGGCCACTCCCTACAGGTCACTTTATTTCACTCCCAATTTCTGGACTCTACAAGTGTCTCTGGATTTGGCCTCAAAAAATTTCCTCTTTGTCTACTAAACCTCCTCTTGTTTAGGGACAAGCCTCTCCCCCTTTTTGAAAGATTCCTCTAGCAAATTAAAGTGGGGAATGATACGAATCCTGAAATCAGCTTATTTTCTCCCTTTTTCAGGAAATGCTAAAACGTTCCCATCCTGGGAACTTGAATTTTCCAGACTGTTTTATTACCATAGTTAAGGCAATCATGATGTAGCCAGGCTGCCTTGATTATAGTATCTTTAAGGTATCTATTTTGGGATTCCATTGCTTCCATGTGATTTGAACTCAAAAACCAATTTTCAAACTATCTAAGAAAACTGGTCATTTCATTACTTTTATTTTTGATGCTGAATGTTATCCACCAGTTTGAATCACTGTACTTAATTTGTGATTGTTCTCTGGCAGTTTTCAAAAATCAACCCCACCCACTGAATGTATGTATGTATTTTTGCTGAGGCAATTGGGGTTAAGTGACTTGTCCAAGGTCACACAGCTAGGAAGTGTTAAGTGAGGTCACATTTCAACTCCGGGCCTCCTGACTTTAGGAAGAAGTCTATCTACTGCGCCACTTAGCTGTCCTTTCATCTAATGTATTTAAAAGAATATTACAGATGCAAAAATCTATTCCAAAAGGTCTGAAAAGTTGTAAGCAATAGCAGTGTAATTGAACTTCTAAGGGTTCACGACTTATTTTTAGATCTCAAATCTAGTGATTCTTTCTGTTATTCCACAAATATTAGGGACTGTGTAATAAATGCACTGGCAGTAGGAGAATAAGAACTGCAGTCTTCAAAAGTAGTTTAATGCTTAATTTTTTGTTTTAAAATAAAATCCTTAAATGTTTAGGGCATGAGTTTAAATTCCAGCTCAGCCACTTACTGCAGGTTGGTCAGCAAGTCCCTCTTAACTATAAAATGTGGGGGTTAGATTACATAATCTTTCCTGGTTCACAAATTGTTTTAAAAGAAACATGTCTTGAGATATCTGCAATCACCATGCTGCAAAGCTAAAGGCCCTGCAATGATTTAATACAGGCTTAGCATGAGACCCCAAAGGGGGCTCCCTAGGGAGCTAGAGGAGTCTTTGAGTTCCCTAGATAATTTTATGGTCCCGGGGAGGGGACAGAGGAATGGAGCCCCTTTCTTGGGGTCAGCCTCCTTTCAGTAGTGGCATTCTTGGAGGGGTGAGCCCAGGCTGAGGTAGCTACAGGCAGCAGAGAGGCAGGAGCATGATGGGTGGGTTTATGGGAAGGCCTTGTGCGTGCAGATATCTGGGGCTTGGTGCAAACACTACTGTGCATTAGAATTCAATGTTATGGGGGCAGCTAGGTGGTGCAGTGAATAGAGCACCAGCCCTGAACTCAGGAGGACCTGAGTTCAAATATGACCTCAGATAAGTACTTAACACTTCCTGGCTGCGTGATCCTGGGCAAGTCTTAACCCCAATTGCCTCAAAAAAAAAAAAAAAAAAGAATTCAGTGTTCTCAGTATAATGTAGTAATATTCAATATGACTAATAATTAAAATTGATGCAGTAAAATTACCCTTTCCCCTTCACCAGATCCTGTAAGAAGCATCATTATCCCATATTTACTGAGATAGGAATATAATCCAGGTTGGGACATAGGAAGGAATCAGATTCAGAGGTCTTTTGCAGTAAACTGCCTCTCAAATCAAACGTAATTGTGAAATTCAAACTGGTACCCTATTTTTCCCTAATATGATGTTTGGTAGATATTTAATAAATGCTTGAGGATCTTAAAGATATGACATCCAAGATGATTGTTGTTGTTCAGTTGTGTATGATTGGTTTGCTATTTTCTTCTATTCATTTTACAGGTTAGGAAACTGCAGCAAATACAAAATGAAAAATATTTCATAATAAAAGTTAAAAGCTTATGAACAGGAAATTAGCAAAAGAAATGCAAATATTCAATATATCAATTGATAATTTTTATTGAACACCTACTATGTGACATATTCAAGGAGCTCACATTCTACAATAATATGAAAGAACCCATTCTATCACTAATATTGAGAAAAATGCAAATTAAAATTTTTATGTCAATTATATTGGCAAAGATAACAGATAAAAATGTTAAATTTGGAAGCATCTGTTGGAAAAATAAGATAAATTAATTCATGGTTGGTAGATGTGAATTGGTCCAACATTTTCTGATTATATTAGAAAAATCATCAGACTCTGACCCAGCAATAGTGCTGCTAGGCATATGCTCCCAAGAAGGTCTGTTCAAGCAAAGACCTAGAAACAAAGTGAATACGTATTCTCTCCTGAGCTGAAGAAAATGAACAAATTGTGTTATGTCAATGTAATGGAATATTGCTATGCTAGAGGAAACTTGAAAAGACATGTATGAACTGATAGAGTGAAACAGATGCCATGACTACAATCAAGAAATTTAAACAGAACAAAAGGCAGAAGAAGTATGATCAATACAGCAAACAATTTTGACTTGAGGACTTGTGAAACTCTAGTCTCTGAGGTGGTGGACTATAGATGAAACTAGTTGTTAGATAAGACCAATGTTTTTGTTCATTTTGTTTAGTAATGCTAAACTTATGTTATGAGGTAGTACTATTAAGAGCAGGAAGCATTGGGCACTGACAGCTACAAAAAAAAAAATTTAAGCAGCAATAAACATTTTTCAAAAATTAGGTGGATATGAATGAATGAAACCAGCCAGGCTTCTTTTCCAGTTGTAATTCTCTTAACATATTTTCTACATTGAAGCCTGTTTATTCTAGTGATCCATACTTTTGATTACTCAAGAGTAATAAAAAAAAATGAGAAATGATCCTTGCCCTCATGTAGTTCACAGTGCTTAGGACAAAGGGCATATTCACAAATAACTATGGGAAGCTAAGTGGCACTATGGATGGAACTTCAGGCCTGAAGACAGGAAGATTTTACCTTCTTGAGTTCCAATCTGTACTGAGACACTTATTTCCTGGGCAAGTCAACTCCCACTTGCCTTTTTTCCCTCAACTGTAAAATGAGTGGGAGAAGGAAATGGAACACTGATAGTATAGAATATAATGTGTTAAATGCCTACAGGAAGGTAATAGCACATTTCCTTAGCTGTGTGGTTCTGGCCACATTTGAACTTTTTGAGCCAAAGTTTCGTCATCTCTAAGATGTGATTAAAAAGACTTGCGCTCCCTACCTCACAGGTATCCCATGAAGAAAGTGCTCTTAAACTAAGTTTTAAAAAGTGCTTTGTAAACTCTTCCTATCAGTTTTCCAAGGGAGAGTTTATTTTTCCAAGGGAGGTATGAGGATATCTTTTGAGTTAATGACTGAGCCAGGCCTAGAATCCAGATTTTCTGCCTTTGGAGCCTCTTTCCTGTGAAAAACTATAAACATCAGAACAGCCCAGAAACTTGTAAATTGTGGATATCGATCCTTGAAAGGAAATTGAAGACTATGAGTCTGTAATGTTTTCAATGTCTATGTGACCATTGGTTTTGCTTAACTTTTATCTTTTGCTACAAGAAAGTGATTACATGGTATTTAGTGGAAAAGGTACTTCTAGAAATGGCTGTGATATAAGAGATCACATTTTTAAAAATGGTATTTGTCATTTTGTTATATATTTTAATGGATCTGTGGACTTTTCCACTAGTGAAGATGTTAACCCCATCCCTGCCTTCTCGTTTTATGTAATTCTTGTCCATGCCCTTCCCATAGGTCTTCCACAGAATATTTTTTTGTCCAATATAATGGAAACTTTTCTCAAAATCATTTAATATTTTCAGGATATAGAGCTTACATTCTATTAAGCATGTTTTCACATAAATATAAATATACATACAGAAAACAAAGTAATTTCTGGGATAGGAATGGAGATCTGGAAAAACAGACCTGATCTATAGTAATTAGCATATGAGTTGAGTTTTTTGGGGAACTAGTGATTCCAAGAAAGGAAAGAGGGAGAGAATTCCAGACAAAGGGGCACAGCTAAAGGGGGAAATGGAACGTCATGTATAATGAAGTATTAGTAATGAGTACATGTCATGTATAAGAGCACCAGTTTGGCAGGAATACAGTTTGTGAAATATGAAATTAGTCTAGAAAGTTAGGCTGGAGCTACATATTCAGTATTGGTGGTATTAATTACCAAGCAGAGGAGTTTCTATTTTATCCTAAAGGCAATAGGAAACCATTGAGTTCCTTGAGCAAGGGAAATGGCTTGGTGAAACCACTGTTTTGGGGACTGTCAGTTTGGTAAAAATTAGGAGCTATTCTATGATCCTTGGCAAATGATTAAATATAGAGAGAAGGGAAGTGAGGAAAATGAAAAGTTAGAGTAACCAGGAGCTTGTTTACCTAGGTTACAGAAAGGTTACTCTTCAATAAAGTAATAGGGTTGCTTGAGAGATTTGAACTGAATGACTTAATCCACTTTTGTTTTAAATTTTCATTGATATTTTTTGTTTTGTCAGAGGGGAGAAAAGGGGTACAGGAATGCAAAACATTTATTCCTTCTCTGTCCCTCCCCCCTCCCCCCAAGTAACCCTCCGGTACAACAAAAAATAAGAAAAAAAGGCTCAGCAAAATCAAGTTAACATAAATACTGACAATACGTTCAATATTCCACATTCCTTTTCGGTGGAAAAAAGGTCAGGAGCATTTTGTTTTATTTGAAACAAAAATCAAAATGTTGAATTCACAGGGAGGGGGTTGGGATGAGGTTATTTTTCTAGGTACAGAGCTCTTGATTCTGCGATCTTTTCTATTTAACTGAAGACATCTACCGTCCATTCAACAAATACAAAAAAAAAAAAAAAAAAACCCAAAACAAAACTACACTTCCCAAAACCCCTTGCAACAGGGGCTTCAGTTCAGCCCAGTTAAAAAGCCATATCTGAACATTTAACTTGGCGAGCTTTTGGTTATTTCTGGACCCCGCTGGGCCAGGGCCCTGACTCCCCACCCTGAGATGGGCTTTAAAAAAGAGGCCTTTCCAAAGCGGGGGCCCCCGGACAGGCGCGGCTCTGCCCCCCGCCCGCCTTGGCGGAGCCCTCCGGGCTCCTTGGCAGCTGGGGAGAGAGGGGGGTCTCCTCGCCCGTAACCCGTAAGTTGGGGCGCGGTGCGAGGCGCGCGCGGACGGGTGCAGGGGCCGGCGGGTGGCGGGGGCTTTGCTCCATTTCTCGCAGTTTACCCGCGCGCGCCTCTTTTCCCCTTCCTCCGCCTCCCGCCCTGCAGCCAGCCACCCAGCACTCTGCCTCTGGCTTCCCGGGCGTCCGCCTCGCGCACGCTCGCGCGCCAGCCCCGGGGAGGAGGGAACGAGGGAGGCGGCCGTCCCGAGTTGGCGCGAGATAGGAAAGTCCTCCTGTGTCGGCGGCGTGTCCCGCTCTTCTCCCCGGCTGCAGGAACTGGCCCGCGCCGGGCAGCCTTGGAGGGACAGGGCCCCTGGAGCCCCCGACCTCCCCCCCGCTGCCCTCCAGCTTGGAGTCGCATTCCCTAGCGCAGGGCTTTTAGCGGCTGCAGCCGGCGAGCCTTCGGCAGGATAGGAGAGGCTCAGCTAGGCGGGCTGCTGCTCTCCCTCCCCCCCAGCCTTCCCCCTTCGCTCCTTTTCTCTTACCTCCCCCCATTTCCACTTTTCCTGCCTTTCCTCCCCCCCCTTGTCCCCGTCTTTTCCCTTCTCTTTGCCCCAATTTCCCCTTCTTTCCTTCTCCGTTTCCCCCTTTCCTCCCTGCTCCCATTCTCTCCCCCCTTCTCCTCCCCTCTCTTCCCCCTTCCCGCATCTCCTTTCCCCGTTCTGGGCAGCTCTGTTGTCCTACCCTTTCTTCCCCTCCCCTCCCTCCCCCCCCTCCGCCGCCTTTATGACCCCGTGGCCCCGGGGGCAGCCGAAAGGGGATGGCTCGCCGGACTCGCGGGTAAGTTAGGGGCACTCGGGGGCCTGCTTTATCTACTCACGGAAACACCCTCCTTAACGGGTCGTAGCGGCCCCTCTCCCTCCTCCGGCTTCCCCCTGTGAAGCTCCCGGAGAACGTGGGGCTGGGACCCAGTGTGCCTTTGCTCCCCCACTTCAGAGGGGGGGCCTCTCGTTGGCTTCGTGAGTGGGTCAGGTTCAGCTTTCTGGGGGGGGGAGGTCTGGACTTCCCCGGGCGCTCCCCCGGCGCTGCCACTCTGCGGGCGGGGCCGGGGAACCGCTGGCCCCGTGAGACCCGGGGGCTTCCCTTGGCCGGGTGCTCGGGCTGTCGGGGGCGAGTCCGGATTCTGGGCCGCAGCATTTTGTCCCTGTCTCCTGTGGCTGTCTGTAAAATGGGTGTTAATAGTGCCCTTGGAAACTCTTAAATAGTGGAAGATACACCTCTGATCCAAAGCTTTCTGAGGGCTGCGACTGCTCTCCTCTACCCATCTCTGACTTGAGTCTTGCTTCTTGCAGCTCTCGCCCCATTAATGTCCTATTGAACAGTATATCAGCATTGGAGGAGAATTTTTCAGAATCATAAGATATTAACCTGATGATGTCATCATCCTAGGGCACTCTGCTGAAACCTATGGCTCCCTATTTTTAAATGCACAAAATAAAATACTTAGGAATACAAAGGAAACCAATCATATCATAATGCAGTTATTAAAATATATATGATTTTAAATGGCATCCTCATCTGGGACCTCTCTCCCCAACCCAATTTTGCAAAAGAATAGTTTGGAGCGCTGAGAGGAATTTAAGGTTACAAAATATTGAATATCCTACCTACAATTGTAAGCCTAGACGTCCTCCATAAACTTTTTTCTCGATTAACTTGAGGGTCTGATATGGAGGAAGAAATGAGTTCTTATAAATTGAGAGATAGGAAGAATCCTACCCTTCCCAAAGCCAAGGGCAGTGAAGGAGAGGTATTTTCCTGACATTTCTCCATTATACCAAAGGGCATCATTGTTGAAACATAGTACTGATGTTATTTACAATATACTCATACTTTTATTAAATGCCCATATTAAGTTGCCCCTTTCCTGGATGTTATTTTGGTTTGCTTGTTTGTTTTTGTTTTGCCTTAGCTAGCAGGCTGTTTCTGGTTTACAAATATCCCACTTGCAAGTTGGGATACCTACTAATGCTTTCAGTTAAGATTTCTTTTTCCCTGGGGTCATGGGGAGAAGCTTGAGGGTGCTTCTCTTTGTCCCGTACTATGATAATTTTCTTTTGTGGCCCTGTTGGGTTTGGGTGGAAGAAGAACTTTAGGTGCATTTTTTTTTCTCATAGAAACAATGTAAAAAGTGGTTACGTTCTATTTCAGTTACATTATAGGTGAAATTGACTTTTTAAGAGTGCACAGCCACCTAATAAAATATTGTTTCTGAAAGAGAACTTTGGGAATACAACCTGTTCTTGGGGGTGGGTTTGACCTGTCTTGGACATTTATATTTTGCTTCTAGGAAATTGTTCTAGAAGATGTGATGAGGGCTTTTAACCTTTTTTTATGTCATACCCATTTGTCAGAACCCTTCTCAAAAGCATGTTTTTTTGTTGCATAAAATAAAATATGTATCACAAAGAAAATTCATTGAAATAGTTATCAAATGAGTTCACAAAACTCAGATTTAAAAACCCTTGATCTTAGTGAAAAGGGGGAAACATTTCAACCAATTAGTCACATTTTCCCCAAGAGTTTTATAACTTTAAAATCATCATTCAGAATACATTTTGAAAATATCAAGGACTAGTAAATAAATTCCTTCTGACTGATTGGCCCGAGTGTGTATGTAAATGAGGAGAAAAGTTATATTCTACCCTAATGAAGTCTTAAATTTTAAATGGATGCATTTGACATTTTTAGCATCGAGGATCAAGATGAGTTGCACTGTCAGGACACAGATTCCGATGTACAGGAACAGAGAGAAAATAAGTGCAAGGTCAAGTGGACCCACCAAGAGGTAAGTGATGGAGAGGATAGGTACCACTGGATTTGGAGGGAGAGGTTCTGTGAGGAAGATCAGAAGGGAAAGATAAGAGAATGGGGGATATAGAAAAGAAGGGGAAAACTGGAAGTATGGACTGACCTGACCCTCTAGACTATTAACATCTTTTCATCCTGCTGTAAGATGGTGTAATACATAAAAGAGAAAATTGCAAGGGGGGGGGGGGGACGACGACTTGTTGAACTCTGTGTCTGATCTTAGCCCATGTTAGACTCTTCTTTGAAGATGATTTTTCATAACTGGTGAGAAAGGTTTTCATCTAGTTTTCTAATATGGCACCCAGAGGAGTGATGGTTTTCTTCTCATAGAGCACTGCACCTAGTTAGATCTACGAAATCCTTATGGGGTATTTCATGATTAGTTGGTTGTCAGCCCTAAAGGCTTACCAGGACTCTGCTCAGCCTGAGTAGAACATTCAAGTTGTATTTTGTGAATCTGCATTCAGTTCAGTTTGGTAAGCCTTCATTAAGCTTCTGTGAGGGCAGGAGGATATATTGACTTAAAATAGCTCCTTTCCTCAAGGTGCTTACATTCAATTGCAGGGGATAAAATTGATGTCACCTATACACAAGTAAGTAAATATAATTATTTCCAAATAAAACTTATATTATTTCACGAGTGAGAGAATGCTGATAATCGGAGTAAGGGATCTGAAAAGGCTGCTCATATAGGAGGTAGCTCCTGAGTTGTGCTTTGAAGGGAGGAAGAAGGGATTTGATGAGAAGGAGGTGTTTCAGGTATGATGGGACCACTTCCGCAAGGGTGTGAAGACAGGAGGATGCAGTGTCATGGGTGAGGAGCAGAGCAAGCCAGTTTGGTAAGGAGCGGGAGTGTGTGAGAATAGGGGAGTAAAAATCCATCTTGGGGGAGAGCTTTTCTTCTGGAGATGAACCAAATCATGGATTCTGAACACCTGTAAACTGATTCAGTATCTGGTTCTTTTCAGGATGAGCAGCTGAAGGCGCTTGTGAGGCAGTATGGGCAGCAGGACTGGAAGTTTCTTGCAAGCCACTTTCCTGTAAGCATGGGGGCTTCTGGAGCACCTGGGAGTTTTGTTTCTGGGGAAAGAAGGGGTATATTGCTCAGTACCCACAGAGTTTTGTTTTTTTCTCAAAGAAAGGGAATCTTAAGAATGTCAGAGCTGGAAGACACCCTAGAAATCATCTTATCAACTTATGATTTACAGAGGTGGATTGATTTTGCTCAAGGTCATACTGATTCTAGATTTAACAGGGCAGAGGTTGGAATCCAGATCTGCAGACTCTAAATCTAAATTCTCCATCCCTTATACCATGCTGGTAACTTCTTCCCAAATTTAGCAAAAGGTTATTTTAATGATTTCCCCTCTATCTACCAAGTGTGAGGTATTCTTGGCTCATGACATCTTGAAATAGTATTTTTCAGTATACTTTTTCAACTGATTAAAAAAAAAATCTCTTTAGATGAAATGTTAAATAAAATTGCAAATAACTTACTATAACAGGGTACAGCTAGTAGTTCTTAATGGATTTCCACCTCCTTTAGGGAGAATATTAAAGAGATAACAAGGGGACAGCTAGGTAGTGCAGTAGATAGAACACCAGCCCTGAAGTCAGGAGGACTTGAGTTCAAATATGGACTCAGACACTTAACACTTCCTAGCTGTGTGACCCTGGGCAGGTCACTTTAACTCCAATTGCCTCAGCAAAAAAAGCCCCCCAAAACCCACAAAAATAGATAACAGGATGGGAAGAATGATACAGGGGGGCAAAAGAAAAAATCATCAGCACAAATAGGGGAATGAAGAAGGGGAAATTAAGATACATCTTAGGATTCTGTCCAGATCAAGGCGTGCTATGATTTTCATTGTTAGACTATATGGAGTATAAATGAGAATTTTAAAACAAATGCAAATTATTATTAAGAGAAATGTTGATAAACTGGCATCTAGGTGGCACAGTAGATAGTGTTAGGCTCAGAGTGTAAAAGACCTGAGATCAGATTCAACCATAGACATTTACTAGCTGTGTGACCCTGGGCAAGGTACTTAACCTCTGTTTGCCTCAGTTTCCTTATCTGTAAAATGGGAATAATAAATAACACCTATTACCCAGGATAATTGTGAAGATTGAATAAAATAAAAATTGTAAAGTACCTGTCACATAGTAAGCACTTTATAAATGTTAGCTATTATTATCATCATCACCACCATTATCTTCATCATCATCATTATTGTTACTATTTTGATAAGAGTGCCAGACCTGGAGTCTGAAGGAAGCTTCAGACATTTACTAGTTGTGTGATCTTGAACAAGTTATCTGTAAAATGAGGATAAAAATAGCATTTGCCTCACAGAGTTGTGAGTCTCAAATGAGATAATAGCCCTAGAGTGCTTAATACTCTCCCTGACACACAGCGCTGTTTGCTATTATCATTAATTATTATTATGTTTGGGTGTTACCAGGCTAGTAAATTATCTGGAAGCACCTGTCACGTGAAGAGTGGTTGAAAGAATTGGGGGATGTTAAACCAGAAGAAAAAGGCACCAGGACAAGAGTTAATGTAAAAATCTGTCATGTGCAAGAGAGGGACCACCTCTGGTTCTGTGGGGTCTCAGAGGGCCAGAGGAGGACTTGAGTAGAATTTACAGGGACACATGGAGAGTTCTTGAGCAGCACGGGGGATGCTCAGAGCTGTGTTTTAGGGCTGCCACCTTTTCTTTCATTGGAAGGTGGAGGGGAGAGGTCATTCAATTAGGAAGCTGTGCAGTGGTGATTTTGGAGTCAGGATGGGGAATCACAGGCTGGTGAACTTTCAGTTGTTTTCTCTCTGGGGGTTTGGGCATGTGAATTTGCATACCCATGGGCTCTCACCTGATGTCTGCAAAACATGTAGAAGGTGATTGACTCGGCAGAGTACAGAATGAACTCTCTTTACCCTCATGGGAGGATTGACCCCATGGCCTTGCCTGTGTGAATATCAAGGTCCTCATTTGTGCCCTTAATAACTGAGCTAGCCTCCCTGGGCCTTTCCTGCTTGCTCTGCTAGTCTCTGGGCATGTGGAAGGGGCAGAGGCAGATTTAGGCTCAGTGTAAGTAAACGTTTCTGCATTATTATTCCAAAGTCGGGTGGGATATCCAGACAGGCAGCCAGGCCCTGTCTCTTGGGAGAGTCTCTTAGGGGCCGTTGGGCCCATCACTCTCTGTTGGGATGTTGTGAATGGATTGGGCTTCTCTGACTCTGGGATTTCTGATTTCTCTCTTTTCCTGCTTGCTCTGAATTCACCATCCCAGAATCGCAGTGATCAGCAGTGCCAGTATCGGTGGTTGAGGGTTTTGAATCCAGACCTTGTCAAGGGACCTTGGACAAAGGAAGAAGATCAAAAGGTAAGGTTACCCTGCGTCCTGGTCTCTAGGAGCTTGTCTCTCATCTGGTGAAGAGGGCACAGGGCTTGGAGTCAGGGGACCGGAGTTTGACTCCAACACTTAAGGCCTGGGTGGTGACTTTGGCCCTGTAAGGATGCTGTCCCATGTTTATTTGTCTGAAAAACAGGTATGGTAGCACTTTGCCACCTTCTTCTGGCTTGTTTTGAGAGAAAGCCTTTTTAACTTCAGATCAGTTCAGAAATGTGTTACTCATAAAACTATAAACTCAGCAAACTTCCTTATCCGCAAAAAGAGCATTCTGGCATCTTTGCCAAGCAAAACCTCCAAAAGGGGTCACAAAGAGTTGGCAAGATTGAAGTAACTGAATGATAACAGTAACAATCCCCCTCCCCCTCATTTATAAAACTGAGGAAACTGAAGTCCCAAAAAAGATTAATTTGTGAAGCCCCCAGAGGTTATACGTATCAGGTTGGATTTGAAACCTCTGTTGCTGCTTTTTTCCACCATATTGCACTGGTATATTAACATGAATGCTGCCTTAGTTTAGATGATCTTGTCAGGTTTTTCTATTATTTTTCTACCTCTACATTTGATGTGGGTTATAAAGCATCTATTGTCTTCATGGTGCCTTTTTCTTTTTTATTGACCATAAGCCAATCTCTTAACCCTTCTGCCTCAAATTCCTTGTCTGTAAAATAGAAATCACATCTAGAGGTTTGTGTCAAATGAGATATTTGTAAAGTACTCAGGACAGTGCCTTAATAAGTGCTTGTATTCTTCCATTCCTTTCTTATACCTCTACGCTTTTATTAGCTTAGTCCCTCATACAAAGAAGGCACTTAAATACTTGTAAGTTGATTCTCGTGAAATGATGGTTTTTGTTGGCTTGGGGCAGAGGATAAAATTAGTTCTGGTGGCTCCTTTGTCTTAGGAGAACCACTGCTTTGTCCTTCCATTTAGTTTCATCTTCCCTTTTCATGTGGTTCAATTCTTTAAATAGGAGGTCAGTTTATTGACCACTGGACAGAGTTTCTTAAGAGTCTTTAATTTGCACCCATGATTTGCACCCATGGTGCACCAGATTGTACCTCTGGTATAGGGAACTCCCAGGTAAGAACTTCTTCACTCCGTATAGATCTGTGCATTTCTGCAGTGTGATTAATTTTAGGCATAAGGAATCCTGAAAAGGAGATCTGCACAAGGGCACATGATTGTGTCTGTGTTATAATTTGAAGTAGGACTTTAAAAGTCTCAGGTGTTGAAAATGACCGTATTTATTGTTTCATTTGGTTCCCCCTTAGCCCACATTCAGAATGCTTAATATTAATATTTATAGGTAGTTTAAAATTTGTATGAGAAGAGGGCTATGTAGTTCCGCAGGCTATTTTGAGTAGTTCTTCAATTTCATAGGGTGCCATAATCACAAAATTAGTCATATTGGTGATGATGGGCATCTCATAATGAGTTAGGTTGGTTACTCTTCTCAGTTTTTGCAAAAAATAGTGAGTTAGTTGGTTGCTGGGACTGTATTCAAAATCTTTTGAGAAGGTAGAACAGCTTAGATCACACTGCTGGCTGGCATAGCCTTTCAAAACCTAGAATCACCTTCAGCATGTGATTAGCCATTGAATTCAGACTTTGCTCTTTATCTCATCTGTGAAATGGGAATAAAAACTCCCTTGATTGGATAAAATGGGATAAGGCTGCAGAGTGGTAGAGTGAATAGATAAGGGTCTAGAAGATAAGTTTTTTAATCCTGCCTCAAATACTTACTTAGGTAAACTTTGTATAAAATGGGTATAATAACTTATACTTTACAGTTGTTATGAGGCTTATATGAGTTCAGGGATGTAAAGAGCTTGAAGACTTAAAATGCTACATAAATATAGCTATTATGCTATTACTAATGTCTGCTTAGAGTACTGTCTACCTTAACTATGTTAATCCATTAAGATCTATTGATGTCTCATCCTAGTTTAGCAATGAGCCACCTGTGGTTCTCCCAGGCTCCCTTAAGTAATGTTGGCTCTGATAGGTTCCCCCCAAATTAGAAAAGTTTCAAGTCCTGGCCCAATCTGTCATTTGTTTAGCCAAGTAGAAAAAGGCGTATTACTTGTAGGGTGAACCACTAGTAGGTGGGTGAAGAATTCTGTTCAGTTATAGAAATGCCTAAAATACCTACTGTAAACGATCTTAACATGGGGTCTGTGAACTTATTTTTAAAGAATATCCAGATAATTGTATTTCAATGATGGCAGTTTCCTTTATTGTCCCATGTATTTTATTTTAGACATTTAAAAACATTCTGATAAGGAATCCCTTTCCTTCCCCAGGCTGCCAAAAGGGTCTATGGCCCCCCAAAAGGTTAAGAATTTCTCATCTCCTATATTATTATTGTATAAAAAATGATGAACAAGCTGGTTTTAGAAAGACCTGGAAAGATTGACACAAACTGATGTTGAGCGAAACAAGCAGAACCAGGAATACATTGTACAGAATAACAGCAAGAATATGCGATGATCAACTATGAAAGACTTGGTCAGTGGTCGGTGATCCAAAGCAATCCCAATAGACTTTGGACAGAAAGTGCTATCTGCATCCAGAAAAAGAACTATAGAGATTAAATGTAAATCAACACATGCTGTGTTTAAAAAATTTTTTTCATCTACTGATACTTATAAAGGGTCTGCAATCTGCCTTGATGGGAGGAGCATCCACAGTGATGAAATCAGGGCTCCTTGTAGTGAAGTTAAAACATAATTATGAGCTCTTAATTTTTGTTCTGTGTTTGCATGTCATATTCTCAGTAGGTATAGGCTTCTTCAAGGCAAGAATTAGTTCTCATTTTTATTTTTCATTGTCTCCAGGGCCTTGTGCGGTAGTGGGCACTTAATAAATGCTTGTTAAGTTGAATTCTTTTATGGTTATTTCCCCAATTCCCAAAAGGTCATTGAACTGGTGAAGAAATATGGCACCAAACAATGGACATTAATCGCCAAGCACCTGAAAGGGCGTCTGGGGAAGCAGTGCAGAGAGCGCTGGCACAATCACCTGAACCCTGAGGTGAAGAAGTCATGCTGGACGGAGGAGGAGGACCGCATCATCTGTGAAGCTCACAAGGTCCTGGGCAACCGCTGGGCTGAGATCGCCAAGCTTCTCCCTGGAAGGTAAGGCAAAATCGGGTTCTAGCGGGTATTTCAGGGCTTTCCAGAGTCCCAGGTCAGTCTTCATTCACAAGAGGGAGTCAGAAGGCTGGGATGGGGTGCGGGAATGGTTCATCACAAGGTGGGAAATGGCAGCTGTCCGAGATCCGGGATCCTAATAGGAGTGGGAGGACAGGAGGCAGCAGGTACAGATCTGGAGCCCCCTCTGTCACTCTTTATGTCATCTGGAGTAACTTGCCTCCTCTCGCTGAGCCCTAGATTCCTCATCTATAAAACTGAGAGCATTGAGCCAAAGATCCTTCCAGTTCAAGCATTCTTTTGTGGTCTTCTCTTAGGGAGAGGGCTGTGGGCTTTGGGAGGAGAGCATTTCTTTCTCCCCATAGACAAATGCTTACAAAAGTCAATTATGATTTAAGTATTTCTCATGCCTCTTGCTTTAAATTAATCTGCTGTTGTATTACCAAGCTGTCGCCCTTCTCTCTGGCCTACTAGAAGGCACACACCTGCAGCCTTTAGGGGACAGGAAACCATAATTTCAAGGTCAAGCTGCAGTTTGAAAAGGTTTCTTAGGGGGAAAATATTTTTTCTTAGTGTATAGCACAGAATGTGGCCAGGAGGGCAGAGTAAGACTCCTTGAGATCGGGGAAAAGGGTGGGTGGGGGAAAAAAGTCATACCTCATCTGTTTCACCTGCAACATTAATTATGAGATAATGGAAAGAGCTGTGGACTTTTCTTTGCCACTTAATGAATAGCTGGACAAATTTTTTGACCTCTCTGGGTTTTAATTTCTTTATCTTTAAAGTAGGAATAGGATTAATACATATTTTAGTAGGTATTTTTTAAAAATACTTTTTGATTTTTCTTTTTTATGTTACCCACGTGTTTTCGCCAAGTATCCTCCCATTCCTCCCTTACGACAGACTTTGCATTGCATTGCATTAACAGATGCATCGAAAAAAATCTGACCTTACATGCCATATTTTAAACCCGTGGGAGTCTTGTTCCTCTGTCTCAAGCCTTTCCATATTTCCTCTGTATTCACCATTCTCACTTCTTAAATCTCAGAATATCTGTTCCTCTAGCCTTTTCCCAATAGATGGGCACGTTCTTTGTTAGTTCTTTGCCATCACAAAAAGTGCTGCTCTAAATATTTTGGCACATATGAAGCACAGGGCAGATTTGAGGGTCAGAGAATGTAAAGCATTTTACACCCATAAGGAAATGTTAGCTATTATTGTTACCGTTAAAGTGATGATACCTGCTTTATATAGTGAGAAAGATAATAATAGCTCACTTGGCAGTAACATCCTGCAGCTTACATTAAATAAAATGTACTCACTGGGAGTTCCTTACACCAATTAACTTAAAGGTTTGGTTTTGAAAAAAAAAAAGTGTGCTTATGTGCTGGGGATGTAAAGACAAAAATCCAATCCATCCCCTCCTGGGTGAACTTCTGGGTGTGCTCTGTCATTTAATTGGTATAAGAAACTTTCATCAAATAACCTTCCTTCATCAAAGCAGATTGCCCTCTGCTCTGCATCTTATAAAATTAGAGTTGCCTGGGCTCTTTGAGGTTAATGACTTGCCTCAGGTCATGGAGCTAGTCTATGGCAGTTAGGACTTGAGCTCTCAGAGGCCCTGTGTCATGCTTTCTAGCATATATCAGCCTATTTAATTATGTTTGTTGGTTAAATCTTTGTCACTAAGGTAAATAGTAGCTCATGTTTCCCCATAGTGTTTTAAGGTTTATAAAGCATTTTCCTCATAGCTGACTGGCCTTTTAAAAACACAATCCCTCAATACCTAAAGAGCAAGGGGGAGATTAAACTTCTTGATCTGAGCCACCCCAAGCTGTGCAGATAGGATAGTCTGTGTGTATTCAGTTTAGACATTAAACAGTCTAGGAGCCCGCTAATGGGCCCATTTTGTAGTAGGAAGCAGAATATTATTGTCCCCATTTTAACCTGCCTCCCACAGATAATATTCTTTTCTTCCTACTCTTGGAAGTAAAAGAGTTTGCAACTTGGCAGTGGGGAGATTTTAAGCTCTCATAATATGGTTCTTTATTCTCTGACTTAGCTAAAGGTAGGGCAGCTTTAGTTTTTTGGATGACCCCAAAATTAGGGTCTCATATTTTCTTGCTAGAGTCTACCTTTTTCACCAGGCTCACTTTGAGTTTGTTAATCTGAGGGCTCCTCATAGATTTAGATGAGGTTTCAAAACTCTTTTCTTGAATGTGGCAAAAGGGAAAGAAATGGTGTATTCCAGTTCCCTTATTGTTTTGGTTTCTATATGAATTTGCTCCAATTTATCAATGTCCCTCCTAAAATCTGATATCTAGCATGGGACACCACACCCGAGGAAGTCTGGCTGTTGCAGAAGGCAGTGGGGGTATTACTACCCTCCTGGAAACTATAATTCTTTTTAAAAATCTGTAATGCTTTCTAAAATGGTTGCATTTTAACTATGGATTTATTGAGCTAACAATTTTCAGGTTTGTTTCTGTACTGTTCTATTAAGTTCCCTTTTGTAGAGCTGTAACTTTATGAAATACTTTCTTTACCTAACTTCCCCCCAAGAAATGAAAGCCTGAGAAATACAGGAAGCCTTCCCCAATTCTTAATTTCAGTGCTTTCCAGAAACTTCTTAATTATCCCATTTATCCTGCATATTGCTTTTTTTTTTTTTTTTTATTAGATTTGTAAGCTCCTTGAGGGTAGGGTCTTTTGTCTCTGCACAGTGGCAGGCACATAGAACTTTTATTAAGTTTGTTGATTCATTAGGAAGTTTTCTTTGCCTTTTGAATTGGAATAATGATAACACTGCACATAGTGCTTTAAGATTTGTATACATACATTATTTTGTTTGAACTTAAGAAGAACCTTGGGAGACCTAGGCACTAATGTTGTTGTTGTTTCCATTTTACAAGTGAGCAAAATATGATTTAGAGATATTAAATGACTTGCCTGGAATCACGTAAGTAGGAATGGAGATGGAGATAGAATTTCATCCTAGGTCCAATTTTCTATTCATTGTGATAGAAACCCCTCAAATTTTCTTAAGGTCAGGAAGAAAAAATATTTTCAATCTTTTTGTGTTAAAACTGTTAAAATATAATGGAGTGATTCCTAGTATCCATGAGAAGAATGCAGAGGAAGTAGACTTCCTTATGGAGAGAAACAAGTAGTTTTCTTTTAAAATAACAATTATATTGGTGTTTTTTATTCATTTATTTTTGCATCACTATTTTTCTCCAGTATCCCATCCTTTGCCTTCCTGGATAACAAACAGGAGTTGGTAAAGATTTTTTAAAAGTGAAAAAAAATCAGTATAGCGGACAAATACATTTAAATGAATACATTACATTAAAATGTATTTCTCACCTACAAAGGGATAGGGTGGAGGTGGGGACTATCTTCTCATAGGTCTTCTTTGAACGCATGCTATAGTAATTTTCCAACCTTGGCTTTTGATTATATTTGTCATTTTTTTTTTTTTTTCAATTATTTCAAACGTCCAACTCTTCATGAACACATTTGGGGTCTTCTTGGTAGGAGATACTGGAGAGGTTTGCCATTTCCTTCTCCAGTTCATTTTACAGGTGGGGAAACTGAGGTGGACAGGGTTAAATGACTTGCCCAGGATCCTTGCTCATAATTGAGGTCAAATTTAAACCCAAGAAGTTTTGAAGTCTTACTTTATTCCTGGCACTCTGCTCAGTTGGTAACCTAGCTGCCCCTGCCATTATTATTTTTTTACTGCATGGTAATAAGCCATTATGTTTATACACCATAACTTGTTCAGCCATTCCTTAATTGGTATCTATTTTGCTTCTAATTCTTTGCAGTCACAAAAAATGAAGCTGTATATATTTCAATGTATATCCTGGCTTTCTTATTATCTCCTTGGAATATAGGTCTAGTAATGGAATCTCTGGATCGAAATGTATGAACATTTTAGTTAAGAGAGAGACCTCTCCTCTCCCCCAATCCCCCATTGTCACAGAATGATCTATTCCCTTTACCTTTATAAAGATGGACAATGGAGGCATCCTTGAACTCCTGGAGCATAATTTCCTCTTGCTCTGGAAAATTACAGTCAGCTTTTGTTTGAGCAATGGACCCCCCAACTTGTAAAAAATTATTTTATGGAGAACTCGCCCAGAGCAAGCACTCACAAGGTGATCAGTGATACAAGCGATATAAAGACAAAAAGTGATACAAGGCCATTCCGAAGGTCTCTCTTAAGAACTTTAGAATCAGTTGTATGATATGAGAAACACGGGCACAGGACCTCCCATTGTGGCGTGCTCTCATCAGAGAAGGTGCTGTTACAGGCTCTATGAGCTCAGAAGAAATGAAAGCTGCGCAGAATTGGCAAAGCCACCCCAAATGTTCCCAGGGACTATTTCTGTCCCACCTGTGGCAGAGCTCTCTGATAAGCTGCAGGCTCAGACTCTGACATAATGGCAACATCCATCCGCCAACAAGGCATTATCTTACTATCCCCCCCCAATATTCATTATTCCCATCTTTTGCTATCTTTGCCAGTTTGCAGGGTGTGAAATAAAACCTCAGGATTCTTTTGATTTGTATTTCTCTAATTATTGGTGATTTCATGTGGTTAACAGTTTTATTAAAGAACGTTTTATATAAAACTTTAGACCACTTATCTATTTGGGAAATGGCTTTTGGTCTTAAATTTGCTAATTGTTTCTTTATCTTGAAAACTAAACTCTTATTAAAGAAATTTGATAGATTTTTTTTCCCCCGCTCATTTGACCTCTCTTCAGTATCCTTACTTATCTTTATCTCCAGTATTCCTCTTTCCCACCTTCCTTTTAAGAACAGGCATATTGATTTCTTTTGTGCTAAAGCTTTTCTGTTCTTTTGTAATCAAAGTTAATCTTTTTTACCATCTGTAATTAGCTTAGTCCCCTGTTTGGTTAAGAATACAACTAACTACCAGTAGCTGAGAGAGAGGCTTGATTTGCTTAACTTTTTTTGCAATATGTTCTTTTTAAAAATTTTTTTAATTTTTTAAGTTAAAGCTTTTCATTTTTCAAAACATATACACGGACAATTCTTTAACATTAGTCCTTGCAAAACCCTGTGTTCCAATCCCATCTCCTCCCCCCCCCCCCCCCCCCCCCCGCCCCGCCTTTCCCCCATACCTTCTCTAGATGGCAAATAGTCCAATATATGTTAAACATGGTAGAAATACAATAAATACTTTAATATAAATCCATTTAGGAAGTTTTGTGGAATATGACATAAGTTGTTCATTTAAGCCTAGTTTGTGACGAACTGTTTTCCAGTTTTCCCAGCAATTTTTATCAAATAGTTATTTCATAAGTAATTTGTGTTTTCTAAGATGTTAAAAAAATTTTTTGGGGTTATTGAGATTTGCTAATTCTGATTTTTCTTTGTGTAGTCTTTTCCCATACCATCAGATGGTTTATAATATAGATTGAGTTTGAGAAATGCTGTTCTCTCTTCACTTATCTTTATATTTCCTTCCTTCATATTTTATTTTTCAAGTGAATTGTGTAAATAGATTTTGTTTAAGTTTCATTATGATAAAAAATATTTATGAAGTTTTAAAATTATTTGGTATAGCATTAAAGCTATCATGTTAAAATTGGCACAATCTAATAAGGAGCACTAAATATTTCTCCAGCTATTTCAGTTGTTTTTTACTTTTTTAAGGAACACAAGTTATTTTGTGGGCATTGATAGATGCCCACAGTTAGTTGGAATAGAAACTCATTCTCTTGAATTTTGTTATCTAGTATATAGAAATTTTGTAGTTTGCAATTTTGTTGAAGCTATTTTTCAGTGTCTTTGCTAATTCATCAGGATTTTTAAAAGTAAATTTTATCTTTTTACCTATATGTAAACCTTTGATTTCTTTCTCTTATTTTATTGTTTTTTGCTAGGATTTCTAGAACTATATCAAGTAATACTAAGTAAATTAAGCATTCTTATTCTACTTTTGTATTTATTGGAAAATGTTCTAGTGTATCTCCATTACATATGCTTGTTTTTGTTTTTAGCTACTTTTTATATTTAAAAAGCTCCTCCTATTATAATTTTTAGGGTGTTTTTTATTTGTTTGTTTGTTTCTTTGTTTTTGGCAGGAGGATGCATAAATGAGTATGGTGTTTAATTATTCAACAAACATCTAGTACTTCCTTTGTACCAGACATTGTGCTAAATGCTGGGGATATAAAAGGAGGCAAAAGCCAATCTCTGTCCTCAAGGTGCTCACAATGTAATGAGGGAGTTAACTTGTAAATATACACTAGTAAACCACATATTGGAAATATTTTTAATTAATTAACAGTGGGATTTTGTCAGAAGTTTTTCCTGCATCTTTCGAGATAATTGTGTGGTTTGGGATATTCTTCTCATTAATATTATCA
This sequence comes from Sarcophilus harrisii, assembly GCF_902635505.1. Taxonomy (NCBI): domain Eukaryota; kingdom Metazoa; phylum Chordata; class Mammalia; order Dasyuromorphia; family Dasyuridae; genus Sarcophilus; species Sarcophilus harrisii. Next base: position 423,964,270 of record NC_045427.1, read on the forward strand.
TCTTGATTGTTTTTCTGTTACTGAACTATTCTAACATCTCTGATATGAATACAACTTAATCATAATGAATGATTTCTTAGATGAATCACTGTAGCCTGTTTCAGAATTTTATTTAAAATTTTTTAATCAGCCTTCATTTATCATCTTGGCCCATAGCTCTCCTGTGTTTTTATTCTTTTTTAGTTTAGATATCAGGAATATATTTTTCTTTTGAACTCAGGTTTTCCTTCCTCCAGGCCACACATTCCACTCACTGTACCGCCTGGCTGCCCTTATATTTTTCTTACAAAGGAAGCTGGTTATATGCTTTCTTTCTGTTTTTGAGCCTAATTTGTGTAGTATGGGTACTAGTTGTCCTTTGATAGGATGCCCCTTTGCATCCATCAGAACCAGGCAGTCTGTTAAGATCAGTGGGCGCCCCACGTTGATACCCAGTGCTCTATACTCTGAGCAGCTTTGTGCTATGAGAGTGGTCACAACCATGTTATAAAGTCGCCAATCTCTTTGACAGAACTGACAATGCAGTGAAGAACCATTGGAACTCTACCATCAAACGGAAGGTGGATACTGGGGGCTTCCTGAGTGAGACCAAGGACCCAAAGTCTGTGTACCTGCTTGTGGAGCTGGAGGATAGGGAGGGTCAGAGTGTGCATTCCACAGAGAGCCAGGTAAGTCTAGTAGGCCCACTTTCTTAGGAAGAAAGAAGCCTGTCCCTCAGAGTGGAATCCCCTAGAGGGTGGGGTGGGTACTGTTTTGTTATTCTTATTCACTGAGTCTGCACCCTGCCTGAGACTTGTTAGGTATTCAAAAAATGTTGGTTACTTCAGATTAGTTTTCTCTCTCTCCCCCTCAATTTCCTCAGAGGAAAATGAGATGATGAAATTAGAGAATCCCTGAATTCTCTTCTAGTCCTATCCCCAGATCCTCTGGTTGATGAATCGTCAAGTAAATGTTTATTAAACTTCTAGATGCTGGGACAATATTAAAAATACTAAAGATGAAAGGGAAAGAATCTGGAACTCAAAATTTTAAAAACAAATGTTGAAAATTGATTTTAGGAAAAGGACCCATATGGGCAAATATGTTTGCAGCGGCTTTTTGTGGTAACAAAGAATTGGAAAATGAGTAGCTGCCCTTCAATTGGGGAATGGTTGAATAAGTTGTGTTGTATGAAAGTAATGGAATATTATTATTCTTTTAAAAAATGATGAACAAGCTAATTTTGGAAAGCAAGGCCTGCAAAGATATATATGAACTGGTGTTGAGTGAAACAAGCAGAACCAGGAATACGTTGTACACAATAACAAGAAGAACGTGTAATGATCAACTATGTAAGACTTGGTTCTTAGTGGTTCAGTAATCCAAAGCAATCCCCAATAGACTTTGAAAAGAAAATGCCATCCTCAGAAAAAGAACTATGGCAACTGAGTGTAAATTTATGCTGTGTTCATTGCTGTTTTTCTTAGTCTCCCATGGTTTTTCCCTTTTGCTTCTGATTTTTCTCTCCCACTTGATTTATAAAGTAATGTGAATCAAAAATAAATAAATTTACTAGCGCAAAAAAAAGAAAATTGTTTTTACATGTACCTGGGGAAAAATAAAATGAAAAAAGATTTTTTTATGTAAATAAAATGATAAAGATGGTCTCTGCTTTCACAAGTTTTCTAAACTAATGGAGGAGTTGAGCAGTAACTTCTAGCAAATAAGTTCCAATAAATAACTATGATGAACTAGGTTTATAAGAGGAGATCAAATTGATCCATTTCAGCTGGGAGGGAAAAAAAATCAGGAAATGCTTCATGGCACTGGTGGCATTTGAATTAGCCTTTGGAAGACTAGTAGATGAGGGAGTTGGTAGTGAAGATAATTTTTAAAAGTATTTTATTTTTCAAAATACATGCAAAGATAGTTTGCAACATTTATTTTTGCAAAACCTTGTTACAAATTTTCCCCTTCCCCCACCTAGACAGCGAGCAATCCAATAGCTATATTTATCATGCTGCACAAGAAAAATCAGATCAAAAGGAAAAATAAAACGCAAGGAAAAAAACAAGCAAACAACAAAAAATGAAAATACTATGCTTTGATCCATATTCAGTTTCCATACTTCTCCCTCAGGATGTGGATGGCTCTTTCCCTCACAAGTCTCATTGTTGAAAAGAGCCAAGTCCATCAGAATTGATCACATAATCTTGTTGCTGTTGTGTACAATATTTTCTTGGTTCGGCTCATTTCACTTAGCATCAGATCATGTAAATCTCTTCAGGCTTTTCTGAAATCAGCCTGCAGTTTATTTTTTTATAGAACAAATGGATCTGCATCCTTTCAGTTTCCATATTCTAGCCACTACAAAAAGGGCTGCCACAAACATTTTTGCACATGTGAGTCCTTTTTCCTCTTTTATGATCTCTTTGGGATACAGACCCAGTAAAGACACTGCTGGATCAAAGGATATGCCCAGTTTTATAGTCCTTTTGCTCTCTAGAATGGTTGAATCAATTCACAACTCCACAACTCTACCAACAATGAATTAATGTCCCAGTTTTCTCACACCTTCCCCAACATTTATCATTCTCTTTTCCTGTCATTTTAGCCAATCTGAAAGGTGTTGTCTTAATTTGCATTTCTCTAATCAATAGTGATTTAGAGCACTTTTTTCATATGACTAGAAATGACTTTAATTTCTTCATCTGAAAACTGCTCTGCTCCTATCCTTTGACCATTTATCATTTGTCTTATATTATAAATGAGTCAGTTTGAGGCCTTTATCAGAAACATTGGCTGTAAATTCCTGTCCCTCCCAGATGTCTGCTTCCTTTCTAATCTTGTTTGCATTGGTTTTGTTTGAACAAAACCTTTTAAATTTAATATAATCAAAATGATTTTGCATTTCATAACGTTCTCTAGTTCTTTGGACATAAGTTCTTTCCTTCTCCACGGATCTGAGAGGTAGACTCTTCCCTTGTTCTCCTAAATGAGAACACCCTTTATGTCCAAGTCATGAGCCCTTAAGGTCTGAATGGGAAGATAAAGTCTGATCTTATCTTGGCTGTTAGGTGTTGGTCAGTGCCTAGTTTCTGCTGCACTGTTTTCTGTGTTCCCAGCACTTTTTGTCAGATAGTAAGTTCTTATTCCGGAAGCTGGGGTCTTTGGCTTTGTCAAGCACTACATTATTATAGTTGTTGATTACTGTGTCCTGTGAGCCTAACCTATCCCTCTGATCCAGTACTCTTTCTCAGCCAGCACCAAATGGTTTTGATGACCACCACTTTATAACATAGTTTTAAGTTTGGTACAGCTAAGCCCCCTAGTGAAGAGGATTTTAAACAGTAGGGGATGCAAAGGCTCAAGGCTGGGAAGGGATGGCATGGGCTTGAACGATGGTAGTCCAAGATGGGTGCCTTGGGTACCAGGCCAGTGAGTTTGATATTTAAATACAGCACTAGGGAGCCATGGAAGGGTTTTGATCAATGGAATGATAGCATCACACGTGTGCTTAAGGAAGGCTAATCTAGATTGCTATTCTCAAAAGGAAACTTCATCCAATAGACCATTCTTTTATTTTGCCCTATTAAGAATAATTTCTACTCACAGAAGCATTATAACGTAAATGATCATATAGAAGTCCATGAACTCCTAAGGTTTGCAATTTTTAAAAAATGCTGAATGGTTGGATGTGATGGTGTGTACCTCTGGTCTCTACTACTGGATAGACTGAGCTTGGTGGTTCTGAGCTGCAGTCAGACTAAAATATTGACCATACTATGTATACCACCAATATGGTGAGTTCCCAGGATTGGGGGCCAGTAGACTTCCTAAGGAAGGACAAGCCAATGCTCATCAGAAATGAAACATAGCAAAGTTTTTCAGGGTCGGGGTAAGTCTGTATTCCCACACTAGTTGATGTAGGATCTTAAAAAAGAAAAATAAAGGAAAAGAAAAATTTTTTTTTATTAATTTGAACAAGATAGTAACAAGTATTCTATTTGCTGTCCTGTTTCTCTATATTTTTGTTGTTTGTTTGTTTCTGGATTTTGATGCTATTTTATTTTACCATGAACAATTTTTTTTCCCGTGGCAGTTTAGGTCTTTGGGTAATCTTGATTCCCCTCTCCTCCCTAATTACTGTTTTAAACAGAAGACTCTTACTACTGATTGGTCCACTGGGGTCATGGAAGTGGAAGAGGAAGTCAGTGAGGAGGAGATAGCAACCACATCAACTATCACGGCTGCAACCACATCAGGTGTTGTGGCTGCAACCACCTCAGGTGTTGTAGCCACAGCTGCCCCTGCGGAGCAGCAGGCGGTGGCTCCTGAGGAGCCTGCCAAAGACCTTATCCCTGACCCCATGGAGGAGACTCCCAAGGAACTGAAGTCTGAGGATTCTCCCGTGGAAGTCAGCTCCCCATACAAGTGGGTGGTGGAGGCAGCCAACTTCTTGTGTCCAGCTACAATGCCAAACTTGACAGATGCCCTGGATCTGATAGAATCGGTAATGATTATTCCTTACATTAAATAATAGGAATTTGTGGCTTTTTCAAGGTTTTTATTTGTATATTTATTTAAATGTTTGGTTTGGAATGTCTGTGGTTGCTAAGCTCAGAATTTAAAAGAGAATGATTCCTTGCATTTATGTTGGACTTTTGAGTTTACACAACAGTATCATTGTTATCATCTCAACAGTCTTTGAGGGAGGCAGGTTAGGGACTTTAGGATTATTTTATAGATTTTAAAGAAACTCAAATCCAGGAAAAGGTGAATTAACCTGGTCAGAGTCCTATAAATAATAATGGATAAAGCAGGTTCTCTTGAGTAACAAAATTTCTTGATTAAAGAAATAGTTGAGAAAAAAGAGTGTTAGGTTGTGAATAGGAGATCACAGAGAACAGTTGTCATGGGGAAAGTTTGGGGCCAGGGTGGGGGAGGAGGTATTTTAGTTCTGTAAGCCAGAAAAAGGAACCCTGATGGGCCAGTCTTCCAAAAGAAGACTGGGTTCTTACATTGTTCAAAGTGGCACCGAATATATCTTCTCCCATCACGGATAACTTTCAAATTAGTTGAATCTCTTGGTATTTTAATATTAACAGCAGAGAGAGACTAAAAGAATATCTGGTATTTCTGTAGCAACTTGGACAGCTAGGTAATGTAATGGATAGAACACTGGGCTTGGAATCAGCAAGACGCATTTTCCCAAGTCCAAATCCAATCTCAGACACTTCCTAGATGTATGACCCTGAATAAGTCACATCACCCCATTTACCTCAGTTTCCTCATCTGTAAAATGAACTGCAGAAGGAAGTGGCAAACCACTCTGGTATCTTTGCCAAGAAAACCTCAAATGAAATTGTGAAGAATCAGACTTGATTGAAAAACACCATCTTTGCTGAGTAGACTCTTTTTTTGCTGCCTCCCCCAAGAGGGGCTATTTTATTTCTTCCTATTGGACCTTTGCTGCCTTCCTTGGGGTATGTCCCTAATTGTGGAAAGGCTAGGTAAAAAGATGTGGTTACTTTTCCTGGATTGCTCCTAATTGTTATCCAGAACAGGTGATTTCCTTCACGGGTTCACTAACAATACATCTGTCAGTATTGCTAATTTATCAGACTTGCCTGAATTTGCATTTCTCTTGCAATTAGTGATTTGAATAGGTTTTCTTGTTTTCATATATAGCTTGACATTCTTTTGAAATTCAACATCTCCCTTGGGTAATAGCCATTGGCATTTATGCATTTGTGTCTAGTCCCTGTACATTTTGGCTATCAGTCACAGTCAATGCAAATATATTTTTCATTTTTCTTTTTCAATTTTAATTCTGTCTTCATTGATTTTATTCATTCAGGAGCTTTTTGATTTTATGTAATCAAAATTTTCTATTTTATCTTTCATGAGCTCTCTACTGTTTTTGTTCAATTAAGAATTTTCCTTATGGACATAGTTGTGAAAAGTACCTGAACTCTGCCTTTTGTATTCAGGTTGCATATTTATTTTGTGCAATCAATGCCTTTCCTATCCATCCTTTGTTCTCTTGTTCCCTTGTTCTCCCCAACATTCATCATAAAGAGTCTGCCTAAAGTGTTGGAGGCTCTCTTTGCTTTTTCTTGATATCTCAGAGATATATTCTTGGGCCATCTACCTGTTATTCCTTAGTCTTGAGTGACTAGCCTATCCTTCTGTTGCATAATTCCATCATGACACATTCTCTTTACACACACCATGTTCCTTTGCATAACCCTTTGTGTGAAGCTCATCTTTAGTTTTTCAGAGGACATAAAGCAACACTTGTGAAATCTTTGTATTTTAAAAATATACTTATGTTCTGGAAAGCTTAGGGTCAGTACAAAATGCTTTGCTGTTTCCTATAAGCAGTTCAGTCCAGTCTCTTCCTTTTCAACTCTTGACTCAGTTCATTGTTCTTCTGTATTGTCTTGTTCCAGAAATAAAAACTGTTGGACAAGCTTTATCGCATATCCATTTAAATGCATATTGGAATCAGGATAATGAATATACTTAATCTTCTTCGACTTTCTTGTGTTGGTGGACCAAATAAACTCTCTTGAGTAATAACCAAACACTTCAAGGAGTTCTGCAGTATCTTGAAGCTTGAAACAATCAACACAATGTTATGCACAAGAGGATCTTGAGGATCTCATCCTCTGTAGAGAGGATCCTTGGCCTGGATTTTGCTTCTATCGATTCAGCTTCTATCGAAATGGCAAATACTTTTGACAAGCATGTGATTCCTTCTTTTGGCCCTTGCCTGATATCATTAATAAGTATTATTATTATTATTAAATAATCCAGTTATAAAAGATCAGGCAAAGTCCTACTAAGTTGAATATTCTAAAAAATTAACAGTAAGCACAATGAAATTTTATTTCATTTTTAAAATTTCATTTATTTTATTCTCTATGTATTTCAATGATGAGAAGATACTTAGGCCATTGTTGAATACTGATTGAGAAAGCCTGATTGTTCCCTCACCAAGGAAGTCCTCAGTTTGTATAGAGATACTTGTCTTTTTTCTTTAAATTTATCCATTTCTTTATAACATTGTTTAACCTTCTGGATTTTTTTCATTTAGAAAGCAGTTTTTAACTTTTTTAAAAAAAATTTTTTGTTTTGGGTTCTCTCCCTTCATTTCCTCTCTTTTCTCTGAGAGATAGTAAATGATTTGATATAGATTATACCTATGCAATCATGCAAAACATATTTCCATTAGTCATATTGTGGGAGAAAGTGCAGGCCAAAAAATCCCCCAAGAATAGTAACATAAAAGAAGTCTCCACAAGTTTTTCCTCTGAAGGTGGATATCATTTTTCATCATGAGTCCTTTGAAAATTTCTTGGATCATTGTATTGCTAAGAATAGCTAAGTATTTCCCAATTGCTCTTTATATTGTTCTTATTGTGGACATTCAATTTCTTTAAGATTTTGTTTTAATTTTTTCTCTTTCCCCCTCCCTTCTCCCCAAGACAGTATGTAATCTGATATAGATTATACATGTGCAGTCATGTTAAACATATTTCCATGTTAATCATGTTGTAAAAGAAGGATCAAAACAAAAGGGAAAAGCCATGAGAAAGGGAGAAAAAAGTGCTTCAATCTGCATTCAGACTCCACAGTTGTGTATAACATTTTTCATCATGAGTCTTTTTTGAATTATCTTGGCTCATTGTATTGCTATACCTTTCTTTCATACCTGATCATTGTAAAGTGTTGCTGTTGCTGTGTACAATGTTCTCTTGATTTTTTTTCATTTCACTTAGGATTGGGTCATTCCACCTGTGATTTCATTAGTATGGGGGGCTAGCAGTGAGACATTTCCTCCACCAGTTTAGACTGGCATCTTCCTACTACATTTATTGTCTTGGGGAGTTTCCTAGAGAACTAAGAATTTAAATGACTTTAAGCCAAGGCTATCTGACTCTGAGGACAGTTTTCTTTCTACTGCATATACTATACTATCTCTCACTTTGTGTTTATTTTAATTCTCTTTATGTTTAATCTGTATATATTTATGTTTATACTTTTGTCTCCCCTCTTAGAAGGTAAACTCCCTGAGAGTAGGAAGTCTCATTCTTTTTAGTCTTTTCTAGAGGACCCAGACCAGCCTAGGTACATAGATTGCTGTACTCTGTTTCTGGGGGAGGTGATGCTCTACTGGTGAATTGGATTTAGGGGAGGGAGGGCTGCACGAGATCCCCTGCCTCACTTTGTCTTCTGAATCCAGTGGCCAAATATACATCAGGGCAACCTAGAGATGACCTTGCGGGCAGTAGGGGACCTTTGACTTTTTAACCTAAGGTCTTTAATAGGTCTCCATTTGACTGAGGCAACCTAGTCAGTGATTAAAGTTAGAGGAAATTAAAGAAATGAGGTTGAGAATCACCTCTTTTACCTAGTCAAAAAAAAAAAATCAATCTGCAAGGGCAAGAACCTCACAGTTTTGGAAACAAACAATTGCTATTTATATTTATATTGAGCCAATTTGGGCCCAAACAATGACCCAGTGAAGGTTGGCCTGGGACCTTTTGTTGATCAATCAGTGATAGTTTAGGCAAGGTCTTTAAGAAAGGGGTTTGATAACCCCTATGTGGACGGAGGGAAGGAAAGGGAAGTAAGAAAAGAGCATGCTGTGCTCCCCAACTGGGCTGTTCCAATTGAGTCCCAGCTCCTCCTACTGTTTGCCCTTCATCTTGAACAAGACCATAACTTCAGGGAGATGATACCTTGACATACTCGTGTGCTGAATTTAAGGGAGAGAGGGCTGTGCAGGGTCCCCTGCCTCATTTTGTCCTCTGGAGGCTTTGGGTCCAGTGGGAAAGATGTAGGTCAGGATGACTGGAGATGGCCCTGGGTGCAGTGGGGGACCTCGGCCTTTTTAAGCTAAGACTTTCAGCAGGTCTCAGTTTGACTGAGGCAATACTAAGACAAAAGGGATACTCGATGAATGTTTAATTGACTGATCTGGACTTTAAGGTCATCCTCCTTTGGACATACTCCATCTTGCCTATGTCATTCCTAAAATGGAGTTACTAGAACTTAGTGCAGTATTCTAGTATGGTTAGAGTACTGCAGGATTATCACTGCCTCGGTTTTCTATATATCGTGTCTGTCTGAAGGAGCATGGCTTTTTGGTGATTATCACGCTGTGATAGAGCTCTTCGTACCCTAAGATCTTCAGGTTCTTTGTAGGTGTGCTGTTATCCTCCCATACCTTTCTAGTCTTATTTTTGTAGAGTGTGTTATTTGAACCCAGTCATAACCTTTATATTTATCCTGACTAAGGTGCATCTTTTTCACTGTTTTATTGGACAGTTCTATCCCGCCTCCATCTTTTTGGATCCTCGATTATCAGAATTGATAAGTAAGACTTGAGTAGCGCTTGGCTCTTGTGCCAGACCTATTTGTAGCAATAGGGAGGTTAATCTGAGTCTCAAACTCATGGTTTATTGGTGTCATTTGTTCTGCCCAGGATCCTGATGGATGGTGTGACTTGAGTAACTTTGACCTGCCTGAGGAGTTATCCAATGGTGGTGGTAACAGCAGCAGCAGTAGCAGCAACAGCCCAGTTAAGCAGACATTCAGCAAGCCTACAGTCTCTGCCCAAAGCATGACAGAGTACCGTCTGGATGGTCACGTCATCTCCGACCTGAGCAAAGGCAGCCGAGGCGAGCTGATCCCCATCTCCCCCAACACCGAAGTCAGCTTTAGTACTCCGCCCTCCATCCTCAAGCGGCAGAAAAAGAGGAGGGTCACCCTTTCTCCTGTCTCGGAGAACAGCCCCAATGCCAGCTATTCCTTTGTGGATTCCTGTAATAGCCTGACCCCCAAAAGTACACCAGTGAAAACACTTCCCTTCTCCCCTTCCCAGGTGAGTTGCCTATTAACCCCCAACGTTCCCAGGGTGACCCAGGCTCTCTGGATGTTATAGTGGATATGCTGGGGAAAAGATTGACCAAGAGACCAGACACATTCTGTAATATCCTTCCTTGAACCAGTTTTTAAATAGCCTGGTTCATCCTTTGTACCTATCCATCCTTTAAACTGATTTGAAATGGATCTTCTTTGGGTGTAGATGTGGGTAGTCCCAGCAGTGTCCTGTCATTGTTCTTTTCTGTGACCTATGTTCCATTAAGACATCACAGAAAGATTCATGGCTCATATGTATTCCACCAGAGATGAACCAATTTTATTTATTTTTTTTATTAAAGCTTTTTATTTTTCAAAACATGCATGGATAATTCTTTGACATTAACCCTTGCAAAACCTTGTGTTCTAATTTTCCCCCTGGAAAATTCTCCCACCTCCTTCCCTAGATGGCAAGTAGTCCTGTATATATTACTGTTTTTATTTTTTGAAAGGACCTTACATTTGATCTAGCCCAGGACTTAACCTTTTTTGTATCACTGATCTGAGAGGCTAATAAAATCCTTGATTCCCTTTTCAAAAATTGTTTTTAGAAATATAAAATAAAACACATAGGATTAAAGGAGAAACCAGTTGCATTGAAGTGCAGTTATCAAAATGACCAGATTTCTAGTTATTCCAATAATTTCTATTATTCCAGTTATCAATGATAAACAAGGAAGTTCATGGATTCCATGTTTAAAATAGTGGTCCATTGCAATACACTTCTTACCAGATGAGGAAACTGTAACATCAGAATAGTAGTGACTTTTCCAAATTGACTTTCCCCATTCTCCATCCAGTCTGTTTCCTATGATGCTCAAGTACTTCTGCTATGGGGAGTGCTGAGGGAGACGGTTATAGGCTCATAAATTTAGAGCTGAAGATTGGAGATCATCTGGTTCAAATCCTTCATTTCATCGGTCAGGAAGATTAAGGAACTTGTCTAATGCCATACAGGCAGTAATGGGAAAGCTGGGATTTGAACCCAGTTCCTGAATCCAAATCCTGTGTCCTTTCTATCGTACCAGCCTGCCCCTCCGGTTCTAACCTTGTCTCCTGAGGGAGCCTGGAACGTGATGGGGCAGTTTCCATATTGGTCAGGCCCTTGGAATCGGGGGCGCCCGAGCTGGCACACGGGCCTGGGAGATGGGGAAGGAATGTTAGAGAGCCAGAGCTGCTGGTGGTGGGCAGCAGTTGCCGGCCCCCAGTCCTTTGTTCCCAGGAGCTGCTCCTGGTGCGAGGGTGGCGTTTTGGGGCTGCGGCCAGAATTCCTAGTTGCGTTTCTGTGGTGCCCACTTAGTGCCCTTGAGGGGGCATCTGACCTTGGTCACAGGATACAGGGTCCTGGCATTGGCATCAGGACAATCTGAGTGTGTGATCCTGGCCCATCACTTACCTCCTGCCTGCCTTGATGTCCTCTTCTGTGAAATGGGTGCCATAGCGTAACTGCCTCCCAGGGTGGTTGTGAGGCAGTTGGCCAGCCATGGAGGTGGTGGTTATGGTGGTCATAGTGCCCGGCTTCTTCCAGGTTTGCTGACCTCTTCCCTACCTGTGAAATGTAGACAAAGATTTTCTTGGGGTAATCGGCCTCTTACTCGTCCCCATCCAGGTAGGGATGCAGGGAAGTTTGAGATGGTGATGGCTTTGATTTAAAAAAAAAAAAAAAAAAGCTAGTATCATTTTCTGTGATGCTGACATTTGTATAAAAGCAACAATTAAAGAGAGTTTCAGCGTGCCTGAAGATGACCTGAGTTAAGGAACTGCCAGCTTACTATAATCTGGGGCCAAGGTTTATTGTCCACGTTTATTGGATGGCTGCTCCTCTTTTCCCTCTGAACTGTCGCATGCCCAAAGGGTAGGAGGAGCAGGCACAGAAGCTCCCACTTCTCTTAGAAGTTTAGAACCATTTTTCTCTGACAAGAGCCCTATCTAATATAGGTCAGGTAAGTAGTATCCTCATGTTACAGCCCAGGAAACTGAGGCAAAAATGTGAAGTTTCGGGCCCAGAGCAGTGAGTACCAGAAGCTGGCTGTAAAATACCAAGCTTCTGACTCCTAAGTTGATATTTCCACTGCCTGGGCACCAATTTTTCTTTTCTTTCTTTTTTATAAAAAGTCTGGTGGAAGAAGAAAGAGAATTTTGTTGCTAGTCCTGAGTCTTACAATTCTACAGATCCCCTTACTCTGTGCTGCTTCTCATTTTTTTCCTTCTGCAGTTTTTAAACTTCTGGACCAAACAGGATACTTTGGAGCTAGAGAGCCCTTCACTGACATCCACACCTGTGTGTAGCCAGAAAGTCATTGTCACCACCCCCCTGCACCGCGACAAGACTCCCCTGCACCAGAAAAGCAACGCGTAAGGCTGCCTTTTGTACCTCAGTATTCACCCTATGAGCTGATGTGGCCTCCATCCCCTCATCACAACCACTTTTTATCTTCATGTAATCTGATTTGTCCCATTGTACCTCCCTTTTCCTTTTTCCACCCCTGAATGTCTTTTTTTCTTTGTTATTGTAGTGTAGAGTCCATTCCCTCAGTCCATTTGATGCCCCCCTTTGCCACAGTGACAGATACAGTTCTCAAGAGTTACAGATGTTGTTTTCCCATCTAGGGAAGTAAATAATATGTGTTTTCTTCCCTGTTTCTATGCTTCTCTTGAGTCCTATTTGTAGATTAAATTTCCTATTTAGTTCTGTTTTTTTTTACCCCCCAGTAGAAATGATTAAAAGTGTCTTTGAAGCTCTATTGCCTCCCCTCAAAGATGATGCTGAATCTCGCTGGGTAGTTAATTCCTGATTGTAATTCTGGTTTTTTTTTGCCTTCTGGAATGTGATATTCCAGGCTCTCCAATCCTTTATTGTAGAAGCTGCCAGGTCCTGGGTAATCCTGACTCTTGCTCTTTGATATTTGAGGTGTTTTTGCCTGGAAGCTTGTAGTAGTTTTTTCTCAAGATTATTATAGTTTTGGAGTTTTGCAATGTTCCTTGGGATTTTACGAGATCTCTTTCCGAAGGTGATCAATGGATTCTTTCAATCAGTATTTCCCTCTCTATTTCTAGAATATTGGGGCAATTTTCTGTAATGATCTCTTGTAGAATGCTGACCAGCATCCACTCAATTTCCAGTTCCTTGCCATTACAAAGAGGGCTGGCACAAACATCTTTGCATATGTGGGCCCTTTTCCCTTTCTTATGATCTCTTTGAGATACAGACCCTTGTAGAGACACTGCTGGATCAATGAATACACCCAGTTTGATAGCCCTTGCGGCATAGTTCCAAATTGCTCTCCAGAATGATTGGATCCGTTCACAGTTCCAATAGCAATGTATTAATGTCCCAGTTTTCTCACCTCCCCAACATTTATCATTCTCTTTTCCTGTCATTTTAGCCAATCTGAAAAGTGTTGTCTTAATTTGCATTTCTCTAATCAATAGTGATTTAGAGCACTTTTTTCATATGACTAGAAATGGCTTTAATTTCTTCATCTGAAAACTCTGCTCTGCTCCTGTCCTTTGACCATTTATCATTTGGAGATTGTCTTAGATTATAAATTTGAGTGAGTTTGAGGCCTTTATCAGAAACACTGGCTGTAAATTCCTTTCTCCCTCCTTCCCCCCTCCCCCAGATTTCTGCTTTCCTTCTAATCTTGTCTGCATTGGTTTTGTTTGAACAAAACTTTTTTAAATTTAATATAATCAAAATGATCCATTTTGTATTTCATAACATTCTCTAGTTTTTCTTTGGACATAAGTTCCTTCCTTCTCCACAGATCTGAGATGTAGACTCTCCCTTGTTCTCCTAAATGAGAGCACCCTATATGTCCACGTCATGAGCCCGTTCAGACCTTATCTTGGCTGTTTGGTGTTGGTCAGTGCCTAGTTTCTGCCACACTATTTTCCGTGTTCCCAGCACTTTTTGTCAGATAGTGAGTTCTTATTCCAGAAGCTGGAGTCTTTGGGTTTGTCAAGCACAACATTATTATGGTGGTTGACCACTGTGTCCTGTGAGCCTGACCTATCCCTCTGATCTAGTACTCTATTTCTCAGCCAGCACCAAATGGTTTCCGTGATCGCTGCTCTGTAATAGTTTTAGCTGTGGTACAACTGCTCCAGTTTTCTTATCTGTAAAATTGGGGTAATAATGCCAATAGAGCTGTTGTGTGACTCAAATGAAATAATGATTAGAAAACACTTGGCACATGTGAAAGGGCTACAGAAATGCTGGCTGCTATTACTGTTATGACTAAAAGGTAGAAAATGTGCTTAGGAGTCAGTTGGGAGTCTCAAGCAGCCACAGGCATTAGAGGAAGGGAGAACATCTGTATTTGCTGGCTCTTATGTGCTCTTCATTTACTGGCAGTTTTGTTACCCCGGATCAGAAGTACTCAATGGACAACACTCCCCACACACCCACTCCATTCAAGAATGCCCTGGAGAAATATGGACCACTAAAACCTCTGGTACGTGCCTTGTGTTACTAGGATTTCCACCCTATCCCTAGGGTTTAGGATGCTTTCAGTGGCCTCTGCTTCCAAACACTATTTTTACATTCAGTGCTAAATGGAAAATTAGTAGTAATTAATAGGAACCTGAAACTAATAGGCTCAGATTTTTTGTAGACTTCTTTGCATTGATATATGCTGGTATTTAACTCTGGAAACTCAACCATGCTTGAGTACATTATCCTTGAAGTAGGTTCCTTTAGCATAACAACCTGGCTTTCAGAATCTAAACTCAAGCCCAGCATTTCTAGAATATCACTTGGAGGTTTTTTTTTCCTTTCAGTTGAAATTAAGAGAAAGATGAGTTTTTGTCAGTGTTTGTTTTTTATTCTAGACTGTACCACAGTGTAGAAGTTATGAACCTAAAGATAAGTACAAATTCACTGTTCCCCCTAGCTGTGTTATCACAACAGGGTTTCTTAAATTTTCAATGCTTTTAGAAAAATCCTATTGGTAACATCTAGCAAGAATATCTAGAGAGGAACTAAAACCACAGCAATTTAATTTAAGCATAAATTCTCCCTCAAGCACTTGATATAAATTGCTTTTTTTTTTTTTTTTTTTTTTTTTTAATGAACTTCTTGTGAGCTTATGGAACTTTAGAGCTGGAAGGGACCTTTAGAGATTATTGAGTCACAGAACTGTAGGATGAGAGAACTGCAGAGGGATTGGAAGTCATCTCTTCTAATTTCCCGATTTTACACTCTGAGAAACTGAGGCCCAGGGAAGGACAGTGGGTCAGTGAAAGAGCTGGAATCTGTGTGTTCTGACTCTTGGTTCAGAGCTCTTTCCAGTTTACTATACTGTTTTTGGATTGGGAGTAGAAGAAAAGAAGGCCAGAAAAAAAGTCTAGGGAGATGGTTTAGTCAGAGAAGGTAGCAGGAGAACCAGGCTAGTGTCGCATTATAAAAGCAGAGTTGCTCTCTGCCAAGGATTATTTTCTTATCTTATCAGAGATTATCTAAGCACTGTGCCTACTGGTCCTCTTCAAATGGATTACTCTGGGGGTACATATCATGTAGCTCTTGTTCATAATGCTTCTATAACCATGATACTCCACAGCCCCAGACCCCACACCTGGAAGAAGACTTGAAAGAGGTACTTCGGA
Organism: Sarcophilus harrisii; assembly: GCF_902635505.1. Taxonomy (NCBI): domain Eukaryota; kingdom Metazoa; phylum Chordata; class Mammalia; order Dasyuromorphia; family Dasyuridae; genus Sarcophilus; species Sarcophilus harrisii. The sequence continues at coordinate 423,979,789 of NC_045427.1, forward strand.
CTGAGGCTGGTATTGAGTTGATCATAGAAGATGACGTGAAACTTGAAAAACAAAAGAGAAAACAAGGAGTGAGTTCATCTTGTCTTGCTGTATTGGGATTGAGGTGTTTTTGTTTGTTTGCTTGTTTGTTTTGTTTTAATAGTATTCTATTTTTCAGATACAAGTAAAGATAAATTTTAGCACTCATTTTACATACTATTTATTTTTAATAATAGCTTTTCATTTTTCAAAATACTTGCAAAAATAGTTTTCAACATTCATCTCTATAAAACCCTTGTGTTCCATATTTCTCTCCTTCTCTCCCCTAGATAGCAAGCAGTCCAACACAGCTTAAACATGTGCAATTCTTCTAAGCATATCTCCACATTTTTAGCATTCATTTAAAAAAAATTTTTTTTGAGTTGAAATTTTCTTTTTCCTTCACCTTCCCTGTTTCTGATATGGCAAAGAGTTTGATATAAGTTTGATATGAGAGCAGTCATGCAAAATATATTTCCATCTTAGCCATGAAAAAAAAAATAGACCAATTATCTTAGATCATTGTATTGCTGAGAATAGCCAAGTCATTCAAGGTCACTGTATAATGTTGCTGTGTGTACAATGTTCTACTAGTTCTGTTCACTTCACTTTACATCAGTTCAAGATAGTCACACTCATAGCATGAGTGATCTTGATGCCAGGACTATGAGTTTATGTGTGAGAATGGCCAATCCAGATGCTTGGATTGGATGTAGTAGGGTGGGGAGTAGCAACCCTGGTTCCTTGTGCCCTTCCTTAGATTAGGGGCTTTGGAACAACTGTAGAAATGGCACCTCCAAATTAGAGGGATCCTGAATTTAAAGCAGTTGGGATAGGAGAGAAAATTGTCAACTGCTATTCATTTCTCTTTCTTCTTTATCAAAAATTGGTTGATATTTTTGTACTCCCAAATGCCTTTCCATGTTGTAGGCAATTAATAAATGCTTGTTGACTGACAGTCACATTGGAATATTCCCCAAAATTAGATTTTGGGTTTCCTTTGACCCAAAGATTCTTTGTTGGAATCCTTACAAAGTGTTAAGTCATTAGAATTGATAGAGACAATAATTACCTAATTTAGCATGGTTCAGTATGATTGATCTGATCCTACAAGGAGATGTTATGGGCCAGAACTTAAAACAAGGTACTAAGTGGAATTGAGACAATGGTTAAATCTAGTTTAGCATTGATTTAATTCTACAACAAATAATGGTTTCCCAGTGATATAATGATTGGTGTGTACTCAGTATACAGCATATAAGCAAGAAGCTCTCAGGGCCAAAGAGCACTCTGGGAGATTGAGAATAAGTGAGTGAGTGGAAAGGTCATTTGAAAAGATTGAGAGGGGAGCATCAGTTGGAGATTGAGAAGCCACGAGTCGGAGTTGAGCTAGAGGCAGAAGCTGGAAGAGCTAAAAGACAAGTTGCAAGAGCTCTTGGAACCAAGGAGAGAGAGAGGCCTCTAAGAAAGCTAACCGGGCCCAAGGAAAGAGATAAGACTTGGAAGGAGAAAATAAACGCTTGGATTTTATCAGCTGGCTGCATTTGAAGTGATTATTACTTTGAACTGAAACTAAGGCTGCCTCCAGAGAACCTCCCCAAGAAATCTGCTCCCAGAGAGAACCATCTTATATTATAGAAAAAGAAGAACATCACAGTTCTTCCTTTAAAAAAAAAAAAAATCTAGAATTTTAATTTCATTCCAAATTGTTTTCCTGACCCCTCTGACTTCCCTCACCCATTGAGAAAGTTTTTTTTTAAAAAAGCTAATTCTTGATACATGTTAAGCTATTGTCAAGACAAAAAAAGAAACAAGAGAAAATAAGAGTTCATTCTTTACTCTGGGTCTGTCATTTCTCTAACTAGAGGTAGATAGTTTCCCATTTCCCCTGGAATTGGTAGTTGATCAGATTTCCTAAGTCTTTCACAGTTGATTGTCTTAACAGTATTGTTAATTGTTCAATTCCTACAGTTATTTCTCAGGAACTTAACAGTGCTGACCTTAGTCCAGAGCTGTATGGGACTTGAGGAATTAATTTAATTCAGTTTCTTCATTTTGCACACAAGGAAACCATAGCTGAGGAAAGGGGATACTGTTTGTCAGGTATCAGAATCTAAATTAGAACTTTGATCTTCTCATTTCCAGTATAGTGCTCTTTGCTCTTTACCAGTAATTTATCATTTAATAAAAATAAGGATTTTTTTTCCAGGTCTTATTTTCATTCCGTTTCTTTGGTTTCTCTATTTTCATTTTCCTGTATGTACAGGTGGGCAAATTGGGACATCCAACAACAGGTTTTTGAAAAATTATTATAAGATATTGTATTTAAATACACAGAGAAAGAAACCATTCCAAGAAACTTTGAGGAAAAAAAATTTCAATACATTTTGTTTCTAGCATCCTCATTTTCCACTCATCCTTCCCCCTTAAATTGAATCCTTTCCTGTGGCAAAAAAAAAAAACAACAAAAAACAAAAAAACCCAAAACACAACAGAACAAAAATAGCCAATAAAAGATATCATTGTTTGACAGTCTGTATGGTACCTGTCTTCTGCTTTGAAGAGGAACCATTTTAAATTATCTATTCTTTAGGACCTTCATTGGTTTTTCAGTTATTCAGATTTTGACTTGGCTTTTTGCCTTTCAAAACAAAGTTTATTTTTATTCGAATCTTTTGCTTTACGACACCCTCATTTCTGAATAGATTTCCCTCGTTCCTCACCTAGCCAGCAAGCCATTCCCTTTTAACAAAGATTTAAAAGAAAGAGGAAAAATGCAATTCAGCAAAACCAATCATCATGTCAGTCCTTTTTGAGAATATTTGTAATGTTTTACTCTCAGGCTTCCCTTGCCTGTAAAGAAAAGGGAAAAAGAGGATGGTCTAATTTCTTAATTTTTCTGTAGGCCTTGATCATTACAATTATGCAGCATTCAGTTTATTTTTTAAAATTCTCTCCATTTACATGGCAGTAGTCGTCCACATTGTTGTACTTAGAGTGTGTGTTTGTTTGTTTCTGCTTGTTTCAGGATTTGTCAATTTCTACAACTCTTCCCATGCCAGGATGCTTCTCACAGCTCCATTTGCTAATGGGGAAAGTTGGGAAGCTCTCCCTTCATTTAATTGGAGACTCTAGAGGGAGCAACTTGCCTGTGTATTAGGAAAGAAATAGAAGTTCAGAAATGGGAGTTCTGTTCTAAGGATTTTTAAAGTCCTTTTTGGCTATAGTAGGAGATTTAGTGAAGTGTTAGGGTCAGTACTTCAAGGAATAATTAGAGTCAAGTTACCAGTGTTATCTGTGACTCTCAGACCAGTAGGAGCTTGGAATGCTTTGCCAGAGGTCATAGTCCCTGTGAACATTTGGCCTACCCTGTACTAAGTGGATAGAGTATTGGCCTGGAGTCAGAGAGTTGTTAAGTCATGCCCACCTCTTTTTTGACCTACTTGGGAGTTTAATTGCCAGAGGTACTAGTGTTTGAAGACTTAATCTAGAGTTAATCTAGTCTCGGATATTAGTCTGGCAAGTCACTTATTCCCATTTGCCTTGTTTTCTTATCTGTAAAGTGACCTGAGAAGGAAATAGCAAACCACTCCAGTGTCTTTGCCAAGAAGGAAGAGCTAAATCACCTGAGCAACAATAATACTTACTGATTAATTGAATTTGGACTTGACTATCTGGGCCACAGTTTCTTTATCTGTGAAATGAAGAGGTTGGACTTTGGTGCCTCTTGAGAGCCCTTCCTGCTTTATGATCATATAACCTTCTGAAGCATAGGAATATATATGAGCAATAGAAATATATACATTTAGTACACATAGGGAGTTTTCTTCTATTCCCCCCTGCTGCCAGAATGTATATTCAGCTGTGTATAATCAGAACGTTCAACTATCTCTACCCAGTATTGGCTCACACACACATTTATACATGTACACATCCTAAATGTGTAAATGCCCTTTTCTGTGCCAAACTAAGTCCCTTCAAACAGTTCCTTTAAAGCTGTGATTCCCGACCCCCTGTGCAGACTCTGTTGTAACTCAGCTGTCCAACCTCTGCTTTCTCTTGTAGATGGAAAAAATAAACACTTCTGTATTTATCTGTGATGTGTTTGTGTGAGTATTTTTATTGTAGATGGGATCTTTTTCTGCTCCTTCCAGTCTCCCATGGCCACCAGTTGTGGTAACAAGAGTTCCAGAACCCTGAGGCAGCAGAGTCGGGCTGCTTAGCTTGGCCCTGAATACGCTCTGCCTGGGGCTCTGAATTTGGAGAAAGCTCATCAGGACTTTGGGCAGGAAGTTACTTTCCTCTTTGTCCATTATTATCTTGTCCATGGTTAAACCTTTGTTTGAAGCCTTCTGTGACTGTCCTCCAGCTGCTCACCCCTGGGGGAAATGATTTTTTTTTTTTTCCTCTTCAGTTATTAGATCCTTCCTTTTCTTTGCTCTTATAACATTGTGTCTTAGATCATACATATTTGTACACATGCTATGTTCTCCCTTCATGTACATTACTAGCTTCTTGAGGGTAGAAAATGACATTGTTTTTTATGTCTCTGTCCTCAGTGCCTTAAAAAGAACAAGCATTTAACAAACATTTCCCAAATTGAATCATAGATACTCTAGAGTCTTTCCTTGACTGCCTTTTTCTTTGCATGTCTTCTAGCTACATCGGAGTCCAATTAAGAAAGTCCGAAAATCTCTTGCCCTTGACATAGTGGATGAAGATTTGAAGCTTGTGGTATCCTCTCTGCCAAAGACTGTGTGTTTTAAAAGAAACCAGGTAAGGGAACATATTGGACACACACTGGGAGCTCTTCCCTTTCCCCCTAAGATTTCAGGAGAAGGCGGGTAGACTCGTAGCACTACAAGGAAAATTAATAGTAGGCATCCTAGTAGCCCTGACCCAGAGTTGCAGAGAGTTTAGGGTAAATAGTATAGATTGTTCAGTCTTTTGTAAAAGATGCTTCAAGGCCTTTTATCTGTGGGTAAGCTTAGTAATGAATGACATTTATAACTTGAAGATTGGACAGGACCTTAGAAATGAGTTACTCCAGTCCCTTCATTTTCTAAGTGTAGAAGCAGTTTTGTTCCCCCTCCCTTCTCCCCCTAAGAAAAAGACTTCTCAGAGTGACACAGGATTAAAAGATCCTTGACTATAGAACATAGTCTCTTAACTCATGGTTTTCTTTATCACTATTTGTTGCTAAAAAAAAAAAAGGTAGGGCTCACTGGATCAGAAAGCTGCATGTCATAAGGAAATGAGCATCCCATGTATATTGGTAGTAATTGGTCCATAATTGACCAATTAGGCTGTGAAGTTTGGCCAAAGGAGGGAACTGCTTGGGCTCCAAGCAGAAGATGTGGGGGAGGGTGATACAACTAGTATTTTTATTGATGTTGGCCCTATTTGTGAGTACAATTGCAGGTATCCCAGGAGCTTGAAGCAGAAATGAAAATGGTTTTTTTGATCCTTTAAAGAAATCTTGCTCTGTCCAGTGGAGCAAAGATTGAAACAAGCTTCTGTTTACTGACTAAACCTGCTTGGCAGTGAAGCCTCTCGGCCAACAGGGACTTCCCGGCAGTAGTGTCAGTCATTCTCCCTTTCTGAGTTATTCCTATGCTTGTAGCACTGCATGTTGTGGATCAGTAGGCACCTAGCTTTGGTTATTCATTATTGCATTATCCTGAATCTAGAGTCTTCATCCAGGCTAACCTTTTTGTTCTACAGATGGGGAAACTAAGGTCTAGTGAAGTTGACTTAAGTAGTAAGTGGCTGTTACTGGATTTGAACCCAGCATTCAGGGCTTTTTCCCACTGTACCAAGCTGGCATATTTCATGGAATAAAGATTTCTACTGGTGTGTATGTGTTCTCCTGTAGTGCTGCAGGCTGACTTGAGTTGTGTTTGAAAAAATTAAAGATATGGGAGAAGAGGGTTGTGGCAGCATAGCATAGTGGGAACCACTCTAGATGAGCCAGGAAACCAAGGTTCTAGTCTTGGCCCAGTCACTGACTTTTCCTGCCATTCTAATCTTCACTTTCTTTCTGTGGAAAAATAATAGTTTTAATTTATGTAATATCATAAGATTTGCAAAGTGCTTTGGATAATTGTTTCATTTAATCTTCACAGTAACGAAAATGAGGTGGGTACTGTTGTTATCCTCATTTATAGATAAGGAAACAGAGGCTAATAGAAGTAAAATAAGTTATCCATCTAGTTATATAGCCAGTAAGTCATGAAGCTAGTCATACAGATACTTACTAGCCGTGTGCCTCTGGGTGAGTCACTTCATCCTGTTTGCTTTGGTTTCCTCATCTGTAAAAGGAGCTGGAGAAGGAAATGGTGAACCATTCCAGTTTCTTTGCAAAGAAAGCCATGGGTGGCATCATGAGGAGTCAGTGTGGTCAAGGAGCTTATAGAGACAACATAGAAATCTATACAAATGTATATATAGGCCAAATAGGAAATAATTAATAGAAAGAAGGTGATAAATTTGAGAGGAAGTTCCCAGCATGGGGGGGACAGTCTGAGAAAATGCCTGGAGTTGAGATAGAGTAACTTGTTTGTGGAAAACCACTTGGGTAATTTTCTGGGGGGCGCATTGGAGCAGGGAGAACAATTAGGAAGCAGTAATGCAAGTAAGAGGAGATGAAGGCTAAGGTCCTTTCTAGCTCTAAATTTATGAGTTCCCTTTTTAATCCCCACTGAGCTAGAAGTTCTAGAAAATGGGAATATTTTGGCCCTGTCGTTAAATTTCCTGTTGCTCTTGGTAGGTGCTAGAGATCTCTTGCTCTTCCACTGAGCCTGGAGTTGAAGGTTTGAATAGAATACAGGAAATTGCAAGAGGACAATTTAGGCATTGAACCATGTCTCGTTAGATATGGCTTATACAATTGAGAGCTGAGAAGGAACAGAAGGCCCTTTTCAGAGCAGCATGATGTCATCTCGAGATAGTTAGAAGCATTGGACTAAGTTGCTCCCTGGTGTCTGCCTCTGCACCTGAAGTCTCGGCCTGCGCTTTCCTCCAAGAACATCCGGGTAGCGGCAGGCAGGCTGGAACGGGGCAGCTGTAGATTGTCTGTGTTGTCCTGGGCTGTAAATAGAATGAAATCTCTGCTCAATTTTCTTTTTAGCCAACAAGCTTCTTGTCTAGCTCCCTCAATCTGACATCCTCAAGCAGCAAAGATGACAGTAGTTTGCTCAACCAAGGGTTTCTACAGGCAAAGCCAGAGAAGGCCTCGTTCCCAAAGACCCTGAGCCATTTCCAAGGCCCTGCTCCGGTGAGTCATGCTGGGGCTTTTACTGCAGTGTAATGAATGGTTAGAGAGAAGAGCTGGCACCTAGTCCTCAGGGAACTGGTGGTTTTGTGAGGGAGGTAGTGCTTGGAGGGCTCAGGCAGCATGAAATGATGATCTGCCTTCAGAGTCCCTGCTCCAGGGTCTCCAGTTCTGGTGGCTGCTCTGCCTTGGGGTTCTCGAAGGGATTGGAAGATGGACCAAAGAGAAGCACATTAAGACTGCCTCATTCTTGCCTAGTCGGGGATTTGTTCACCTGTTAGGGAAGCATGGAAGGAGAGAACCTTGAACCTTAAAAGCCTGTTGATTTCACTTGTTATGTTGCTTGTCATTAGTGGAACAAAAGCCACCCTTTGGCTGCTTTGGTCAGTGTCAGGAGCTAATTAGCCCCTCTGCCCAGCAAAGTCTGTGCCGGTCAGTATCCCGCCTTCCCACTCATTGCTTCCTTTCAATGGGCGGGAAGGGGAGAACTGTCTCTGTGACCACTGGTAGAAGTTGTAGCATTGATCACTAGAAACATGACAAAGCAAAACATTCATGTGAGGAAGCTGAAGCTCAGAGAAGAATCTTACCTGTGGCCACATAGAAATTGGCAAGACTAGAGTTTGCACTTGCAATGTTTAACTACAAATCCAAGGTTCCTGTGGTATCCCAGCGGGGCGATTTAGAAAAATATTTCTTTTGTCCTAAGTGCTGGGGCTTGATTTTTCTAGGACTAATTTATTCAAGCATCTAGGATTGGTACTTACTGTTTGCATTTATGTCCTTTGCAGCACACCTAAGGCTCTCATTTTCTCTAGTGACCCTCTTGAATTGGGGACTTGAGCTAGAGGTTTTACCATCATTCAGTCAGCAAACATTTTTTAAAAAATGCTAATAGTCTGTCAGGCATTGTGCTAGCTTTGGGGATGCAAATAGGGGGACACCAACCATCCCTCCCCTCAAGAATTTTACATTTTAATTGGGAGAGAGTAAGGAGACAACATAAATCAGAATGTAGAAGATAAATGCAGAATAGAACTTTAAGGGAGGACCATAAATGCCTTCTAGAAGAGGTTAATTTGATTCTTGGAAATTAAATTGTTTTTCTCCTTTCCAGATGTCCAGTGCTTGGAAAATTGTGGCTTGTGGTGGAACCAGAGACCAGCTTTTTATGCAGGAAAAGGCCCGGCAGATCTTGGGTACTCTAAAACAGAGCCACACTTCTCGGACATTAATTTTGTCATGAAAAATGTGGAATTTTGACATTGGAGGAGTTTTTTTCCCCTTTTTTGACTGGCACCTAAGCAGGCATGAATTTGAAATTTTATTTTTTCAAAATAAGTTATTCAAAAAAGTTTCAAGGAACTTAATTGAATTTTGTGGTGCAAGAGAGAAGTCTGCCTCTACACTCCTTCCATGGATTCATGTGGTACCTGCAAAGAAAGAAGAAAAGCAATTTTGGATCTAACCTGGAAGGAAATGAACAATGGACTCTTTCCTGGGTTCTGCAGCATTTCTGCTCTGGACCTGGGTTTTCCCTTTCCCTTCCATGGCAGTTACTGGGTGCTTTCAAGAATTCTTGAGATTGTATTCTCCTGCCTTGTTAATATTAGGAAAGCTTGGGTTTTCCCTAGTTGTATGTTTTCAGCATGACCTTACCCTCTTGTTGAGGACCTTGAAAGAGGGAGTCTTTGGGGAATTCCTGTTAAACTTGGGCAACTGTTCAGCCGAAACAAGGTGGTGTCCAAGGGGCCATAGAGGGTGGCAATCTGTTCCTCCTTTCCCCTTTTCCCTTTTGTTTCATTTAATATTAATTATTAATTTTTAAAAAAAAAATAAAAGCTCCCTGAAGCTTCAGTCTTTTTGGCTTCTCTCTTCTCACTCTCCCTATCTTCTTTAGTCTTGTCTCTCTTCTCTCCCCTCTATGCCTCTTTTTCTTTTTCTCTCCCTCTGTCCTTGTTTCCTTTTCTTTTTCCCTCTCTCCCCTTTACCCTTTGCTCCCTTTTTCTCCTTTCTCTTCTCATTTCTCTCTCCCCATGTCTTCATCACTCTCTCTTTCCCTTCACTCTTTCTATCTATGATAGGCTTGATGACCATGATGATGTAATCTCAACTTCTTTGCACACTTTGGTTTAGTCTCTCATCCCTCTTCATGATAAGTGGAGACATTTCCTGGTTGGCTTCTTCCCTTCCTTTCTGTGCATCCTGTGCCTGAGTCCAAAGGAATCTTCCTAACTCTAGTTGTGACCCTCCCCTTGGTGGTTTCCTATGGCTTCAAGTCTATGCCTCTGAGGTTGGCATTTGTATACCAATCTCAACTCCTTCTGGCATTCTATTTCTTCAAAAAAAAATTAATTTTTTTTATCAATAGCTTTTGTTTTTGCATCACCTACATTTTCCTCTGATTCTTTCCCACAGAGCTATCTTATAGAACAAAAATTATTTTTCAAAAGGAAAAAAAAAATCAACAAATCAGTCAATACATTGAAAAAAAGATCTGAAAATGTATGCAGTGCTCCATAGACCTCTAACCTCTGGAAAGGAATGGGGGAGACATCTTGTATCTTTCCGGGGGGGAATGGGTTTGTTCTTTCTAATTTCACACCATTCACTTCTGGTTTCTAGTTGTTGTTTTCATTTTCAAAGTTATTATGTCTTGTTTTCTCAGTTCTACTTATTTTTTTTTTATCAGTTCATCTAAGTCCATCCCACATGCTTTTATTTCATTTGGTTTATTCAGACATTTTGTCTATTAACCCATAAAGTGCTGTTAGGAGATAGGTAGAGATTCAAAGAATAACCTTTCTTCATAGGATATTAAGTATATAGACCAATGAAAGATGAAGTGCGTACAAACAACTAGGAAATGGAATATAATATAGTAGGAAGAGTATGGACTTTGTATGGAATTCATATACTAGCCCTGCTGCTTATTGACCATGGGCAGGTCATAGCAATTCACTGGATCTCAGTTTCCTCATCTGTAAAATGAGGGAGTTGGACTATTTGATGTCTCAGATCTCTTCCAACTCTTCACTCTGTGGTCCTACAAGCTGTCATCAGGATTGGAACTATGTGCTGTGAAATTGCTGCTGACTGAGAGCATAGGAAAACCTCATTTGAGGTTTTATTAACCCATTACACCTTGTCATCCCATGAAATAGACTTTTTAGGACTGGCTCCATTCTTGAGCAGGCTAAGCAGTATATCCTGAGGCAGTTGTGTGGCTATTTCCCCTCTGTTACTGTACCTCAAAGAATTTATTAGTAGTTCAAAAAGATTCAGAAGCCTGGTCAGGCTGGTCTGCTCAATATTTCCTAATGATATTTGGCTCACTCCTCTCCATATGGAGAGGAAACTTGGTGGGGAGAGGATAATTCTGGGTTTAAAATCAGTAGCCCCAGGTTTGGACCTTTCCCGATTGATTGCTTCCATTGTTTAGTGTGCCCCTTTTCCTTTCCCCAAATTACCTAGTATTTATTTTGTATATATTTTGCTTCTCTGTGCACGTGTTGTTTTCTACTAGTAGATTGTAAGTGCCATGAGAGTGCCTTTCATGTTTTTGTTAACCTCAATTGGGTACCTGGTGCTTAGTGAGTGTTTAATAAGTCCTGGCTCGTAACATTTACTGGTCTTGGGTACGCTGTATCCATTTTGGACCTCATCAATGAAATTGGGAAAATACTGGCGTTACCTACTTCTTAGGGTTCTTAAAGAATCTCTTTGTAAAGTCTGAAGAGCTTTAGAAATTTGTCCCACCCATTTGTCAATAGTAATAGTTAGAATTTATTAGCACTTTAAGGTTTTGCAAAGTGCTTTCTCTGTTACCTTATTTGATCCTCACAACCACAACATAAGGAAGGTGCTATTATCCCCCCCCTTTTATTTGAGGTTAAGTGGCTTGCCCAGGTCCCACTGCTAGTAAATGTCTAACATAGGATTTGAACTCAGTATCAACCCCAGTAAAACTCCCATTTTGTTACCTTGCTTTCACCCCACCCCACCACCCCCAAAGTCCCTTTTCCTTTATGGAACCGTCTCATGTCCCAGCTAACTAAGGGGATTTTTTTCCCTCGGAACTACCATGGTCTTTGATGTTCCTTCTGTGCTGCCATAGGTAGATCATTGTGGTGCAGTGTATCAGAGCCCTGGATCTGGAGATCAGGAGACATGGGGTCTGAATACTGAGATAGCTGCTCGCTGTGTTTTGGACAAGCCACGTAACCTCTCCCAGGATTGTTGACTCATCTCCTGTTGACATGAGAATCACCACTTAAACTAGCTACCTCACGGGGTTATGAGAAGAACACTTGGCGAGTCTCAGAAGTGCTGTGAGGATTGTAGCACAAGTAGCAATATCATCACTTGTTAGGTACAACCCTTTTGGAGTTTGATGAGAACTGAGACTTTCACTCGCCCCTGCCTCCATCCTGCGAGTGGTATCCCTCAGAGCAAAGTGCCATCCTGGAGGAGGAGTGGCCCGCGCTTCTGGTTAGCTGTCAGGTTTCATGGAGGAGGGAGTCACGAGATGAGCCTACTTGATTTCTCTGGTAACCCATCAAAACCTAGAGAACAGCTGGCCGCCAAGTGCCTTTGGTTCACACTGTCTTGCAGATCCTGCTCCCTTCACTCTCCTTCCAGCTTTTTAAAAATTTTTTTTAAAGCACACTCTTGTAATCCACAAATTGGGAAAGAAAATCTTTTGTTTTAGTAGTTTCCCATTTGTTCATTAAGGTATAAATAGTTTATCTTGGATCTTTAATATCACCTCGAGGGCTTTTCATAAAGACAAGTTTCATCTGAGCCACCATTGAGGTTTTATTAACCCATTACACCTTGTCATCCCATGAAACAAACCTTTTAGGACTGGCTCCCTTCTTGAGCAGGCTGGGCAGTATACACTGAGGCAGCTGTGTGGCTGTTTCCCCTCTGTTAATGTACCTCAAAGAATTTATTAGGAGTTCAGAAAGATTCAGAAGAGAGGATTCCAGTTTGGAATAAGAGCACAAGAGGCGATGTTAGGGTCAGAGCTAAGGCTGTGTGGGTACAATGAGTGTTCTAATACTGTGGTTTCTTCCCTACCTCCCCAGGACTATTGTGAGGATAAGATGTGAACCTGTTTGGAAAGTAAAAGCACCTTGTTAACATTGGATGCTGTCTTGTAGTTATTTTGTTCCCTTGTGGTTGGGTAGAATGGGAAAAATGGAGAGGGTCCTTCATTCTCTCAGTGCAAGTGGGACTTTGGGTACCTCATCTTGCAGAATAGGAGAATACCATTGGCAAGGGCATTGGGCAGGGGCCCTTTTAAGGGCTCTGGGACTGTATTGGAAACCAGCACTGGACTTAAATTCTGCTTCTTGTTTCGGTGTCTTTCTTTATCACATTGGACATGTTATTTCTCCACTCTGGACTTTTCAATTTTCCCATCTGAAAAATAAGATTGGACTAAAATGATGTTTAACCTGGATTCCATGACCATGTTTTTAATTGTTTCAGTGTAATTGGTTTCCCTTGTAATGGTATGTATTTTGATTTATGCCTTTAAAGGCATTCTTAGAAGAGGCTCATGGGCAACACCAGCCTGCCAGAGGGGCCGTGGTACAAGAAAGGTTAAGAACTCATGGAGCCATGGTCTTGAAGGTCCCTTCTCTCTGACAGCTGTAATTCTGCCCCTCTTTGGCGTTGGCCACATTGCCCCTCAAGGTCGGTCTCTCTTTACTAGACATTAATGACTCAGAGCTGAGATCTAGTTATTCTCCCCATTGAGCCCACATTAACCTGCTGCTGCTTTTTACTTCCCCACAAAGGTCTAATAATAAATTCAGCAAAAAATAATTACTTCACTAGCTAGTTGAGTCATTAGCATATGAATGCCAGCTTAACATATGAAAGGCCTTTGGATGCTGAGCAAGACAAAGACTATAACAGAGTAACCATGGGCAGGTTACATGGGAGGAAGGCTGTGTCAGGGGAGCCCCTGTGGATGTGGGGGGGATCGATAAAGTGTAGGGGAGAGAAAAAACTCACTCCCTGGAGAGCTGGCCCCCGTTAGGAAGAGGTGACACATTTCTAGTTCGTGTCTACAAATAATAATTACTCAAATTTACATACCACTTTGGGGGCAGTTAAATGGCACAGTGGATAAAACCTTCAGGAAGACTGGAGTTGAAATCCAGCTTTAAACACTAGCTGTGGGACTGGGTATAAGCCACTTTACTCTGTTTGCCTCAGTTTCCCCATCTGTAAAATGACTTGGAGAAGAAAACAGCCTATCTCTCCGATATCTTTGCTAGGAAAACCCCAAATGGGATCACAAAGAATTGAACAGAACTGAATAATGCATGTTAAGCTTGACAAAGTGCTTTATGTGTTATGTAATCCCCATAATGAACTTTTGAGGCATATTTCCATTTTCCTGATGAGGAAATAGACCCAGAGCTTGTGACTTGTTTGCCTTAGCATTTGAACTAGTTCTTCCAGAACACAACTAGATAGCATTGTGGATAGAAACTGGATCAGTCAGGAAAGTGACCTTGGTTTCAAATATAGCCTCAGACTTAAGAGCAGTGAGATCCTGAGCAAGTCACTTCACATCACTTCCTGTTTACTTTGCTCATTTGTCAAATGAGAATAATGAGAGCTTTATGTTATTCCCATTCTACAGATGTGGAAACACGTCTAGAGAAATGTTATTCATTAAGTGCTTCCTTTATTCCGGACACTGATAGGTCCTGGTGATACAAAGCCAAAAGTGAATCAAGCCCAGCAAAAAAGTGTTCATGGGTCTAGCTGAGGAGACACAGCAAGAGTTATGAAATCCAAGCCTTCTGGCTCCAAGGGCAAAGGGGACAAGATAACAGCATCAGACAGAGTCTGAAAGGGAGATGGGAGTTGCTTAATTTTACTGTTTAATATATGATAACCTTTCCTCTCTCATTTTGGTAAATAGTTGGTATTGTGGGGATTGCCTCAGGATATAAATTGAGTGAAATTGCCAACTATGGGAATAGACAGGCTGACAGGCTAGACAGAAGCAGAAAAATGCCGTCCTTGTGACCAGAACAGAAAATATTGTTTATAGGAGATGGGGGCTCTGAGACTTTGTTCCCAATCAGAAATTCTGGAGTCCACGATGAACATGGAGGTCACAGGGACAGAATAGTGGCTGTGAAAGTGCTTTTAAGGAAAGATGGAATCCCAACAGTTAAGACTTTACAAGTTGTTCATTGAGCAATTAGAGCATTATTTTAGACTGATAAGGGACCTAACAGGAAGGGAGGCAGTGTGGTAGGGAAAAAAGCTAGGAAGGCCTGGATTCAAGTCTTGCCTCAAACACATACTGGCTGTGTGACCCTGAGCAAAGTGCTTAAGCTCTCAGCACCCTGGGCACTCTGAGAATCTCCTGGATTCTGACTTGCAGAAAAGGGGCCAACTTATGTCACTGGATGGTGGTTCTTCACTTGGCAAAGCAAGGCAAAATTGATAAACTTACTTTGTGCTGGGGTACAAACAAATAAAAACAAGAAAGTTTCCACCCTCAAGGAACTTACAATATAATGGAAGAAGATAACATACAAAAAGAAATTGAGAAGGGGAGAAAGGGAGAAGGTCCCTGACTTTGTTAGTTGCCAGACTCCCATCCAAAACGGATTTATGGGAAAAGGGAACCAGCATGGCCAGTGGATGCTTCAGGGGGAAGTGCCCCTGGGTTCCAGATATGACAGCAGTTGTGTACCAATGGCAAAGTACAGAAACTGGGGACTTCCTTATATTTATGAAACCACAGGTTTATTCTCTTTCCCCAGTCTGTCTCGGATAACTGCCTCATTTCACAGAGGGGTGAGTGTGCCCAAGGTCCAGAGAATTTGAGGTGAGAGGCTGTGACTCCAGCTCAGCTGCCCAGACTCCTAGTCCAGGATGTTTTTGCCTCTGCACCAGACTTCCCTCCTAAGTCCCTTCTTCCTGAGGATAGTTGTAGTTCTGAAGAGGCAAGACAGAGTTAGCAACCCAGAGACAATCCCTTCTGAGGGAAAGGAAATCTTAAAGGGTTCTCCTATTGCTCCACGCCTGGGGATGAGAGATGGGGCATAGGGGAGATGAAAACACAAACTGAGTTAATGGGGTTAGAATAAGCAGACCCAAGTGGTTTACTTTAAAGAAGGATTTCTTAAATTTTTTTTTCCACTCATGACCTCTTTTTGCATGCTGCATGAGAAATTTTTATGTGACCCTGGGAATATGGGTGTATAAAATAGCTATACAAATCAAACATTTGCTAATAAATCATAATTTTATAACCCCACATTTAGTTACATGACCCCATATGAGATTAACAACCACAGTTTAAGAAGCTTTGACTGTATAGGATGGGATGCCTTCGGTTTAAGATTTATTGAAATAAGGGTCCTGAGCATTTTAAGTATTCAGAATGGAAATCATAGATACCCCCATTCATTTTACAGGTGAGAAAACTAAGACCCTGAGAGAGGAAGTGCCCAAGTTTACTCAGATGCCAATAGCAGAATCATTGTTGGAAGAAGGTTGATTCTACTCTACACTTAGCACAGTGTCTGACACATAGTAGGCACTTAATGTTTATTGATTGACATAGCATTTCTTGGTTTTGTTGCTTTTTCTTCATTCACATAAGCCCCTCAAGTCCTTATTACCTGTTTATTCCGACTCCTAATTTTTCTCCCTGTCTTTTTCCTGCCAGTATCTTTGTTTTCAATTTATTCTCCATAAAGATGAAAAATTGTTACTTCTAAAAAACTAGATTTTATTATACCTTTTAAAAACCAAACTTGATTATGTCTATCCCAGATCACCTTTTCGTAAAATTTTTCCAATGGCTTTAAATGACCTCTAGAATAAAATACAAAATTCTTGGCCTGGTTTTTAAAGCTCTCCACCATCTCACTTGGTTTATCTTTTTTCTATATAACTCTCCATTTATATTCCCTGTCACTATTTTTAGCTGATCTCTGTACATGATGTGGGTAGCCATGTGGCACCATAACGCAGAGTCTGTCGAGTCAGGAAAGCTTATCTTCCTGAGTCCAAATCTGGCCTCAGACATCACTAGCTTTACCCTGTCTGCCTCAGTTTCCTCATCTGTAAAATGAGTTGGAGAAGGAAATGGCAGACCATTCCAAGATCTTTGTCATAAGAACCCAAGTGGGTCACAAAGAATAGGACACCACTGAAATGAAATACATAATAGTTTTATCTCCTGCCTCCCGTGCCTTTTCCCCATTGAGTCTGTGTTTGGAATTCTTGCCATTCTCACTATCACCTCTAGACTCTAGCTTCCTTTTATCTTCCAACTTTCTTTGAACCTCAGCTGAAGCACTATCTCTTATCTTACATATGGTTTTTTTTCCTGATTTCTCAATCCAGTTATAAGTGCTATCTTCCTCTTGAAATTGTTATATATTATTTTTTATTTATATTTATGTATACGCTGTTATCCTTTCCCCCCAAGAGTCCAAACTTCTTGGCAGTAGGGACTCATTCTTTGCTTTCCTATTCTTAGCACTTAGCAGAATATCTTGCACATAGGTGCTTAACAGGTTTATTAAATCCAATTGGACCCAGGCCATTGGACCCCAAATCTGTTGTTCTTACTACTAAATATTGTCATTCTGTTACATTTTTATAATAATTTTTTTGCTTTGTTTTTATTTTATTTATAAATTGACTATTAAGAGTAACTATTATTGCCAACAGTTTTCTCTGTTTATTTTTAAAAATGTATTTATTTAAAACAAATACAAAATTAAAAAAAAACATAGAAAAAGGAAAGCAGAAAAAGAAAAAAAAACCCAGTCATGTGCCTAGCAGAACATCAGTGAGGATTCAAAATATGTAACAACAAATTTCCATTTCAAGAAAGCATACATAATAATAGAAGACATTATATTCATGCCATTTTTTCCTCCCTCTGTAGGTTTTCTTTTGTAATCTGCTATTCACTTTTACTTTATTCTATTTTCTCTCCTTTCATCCCCCATCTCCTCTAAATAGTCTACAATTAAGCACGAGTATAATTATGTATACTTATATACACACATATCTGAATGCACACACATGCACACATGAATATTACACATATGCACACACACATACATATATACACACATCCCAATACACATACATCTAAAACAATATTATTACAGCTGTAATGTAGATTTCTCTCTTGGCTGAATCTTTTTTAAGTTTGACTTTGTCTAAGATCAGTGATTACTAACCCTACTTTTTTTCTTAATAAATTATACTTCTGATCATTGTTATTGTTTTCATATCATATACTGAAATTCTTTAAACAGGAATTGAAATTGAAATACAAATAAATTCTAACAAGGAATGGGGAAGGCCATCTTTCTCCACATAGATAAGTTGGTGGAATCTTAAGTAAAGCATATTTAGTCCACAGACATTTAAGTGCTTTTCATGTTCCCAAGTGTTATGTTGAGTGCTGGGTATAAGAAGAGGCAAAAACATGTTTCTCCCCTCACGGAGTTCATAGTCTAATGATTCTTGAGCAACAGATCACTGAACACTGAACTTAAGCAAATGTCATATTTCCTGTGACACTTTCTGATGTGCAGGTGGTCAGTGTTTCCCTTAGATTGTTCACATCTCAAGGCACTAGAGATGGGCTACTACAACTGAATAAATTGAGAGAAGTTTCAGGAACTTATAGTATATGCCATATGTATACTTTAAGTGGAGTATGAGCCACTTAGTACAAAGGATACTGGGAATTTTCTCGTCTTGGTGACAGTGATGGGGAACAGAGCACAAGAAGAGAAGGATCAAAGTTAGAAAATTTAGGCTCTCACAAATAGCTGAAGCCAGAGGTTTTAATGCTGCACTTATCATTTAGATAAATGTAAATATATATGAATCTTTGTTGAATGAGTGATCTTTTCTGAACAAGCAAAATTGGAAAAGAGATTAAAATCCTAATGGGAAGGAGATCAAAATGAATAAATGTTGGTGGGATTAAATAAGACTTTAGGTTAGAAAAAACCTGGATGAGTTAAGCAGGGGAAGTTGTGATCCAAGCACATTTTGTTTTTTTCTTGTTTTTGAGACTACATTCATTCATATGCCCCAGTCTGGAAGCTCAATGGCCATTCACAGTACTGATCTTTAACTTTAATTTGCCTCATTTTTCCAACTTAAGCTAGTATTTCCCTCCTAGACAGCCTGGTTGCACGCTTTCCCCAACTTTACCCCCCTTTAGAGGGATGAGCTCATGATATGGTACCTGCATTAGTGTAGACATCCTACCCCCTGATGCTCAGAGCTCCGGAGCTTGTGATCCATCAGTTAGAGCTTCTCCAGCAGCAAGGCTTACGGGCCAGCACCGCCACTGCAGCTGCAAATTTTAGTTTCTAAATTGCTTAGGTTGAGGAGAGCAAGAAGCTGTTCACACATGCACAGGGGAAGTCACTTGGAGCAGCCTCAGAGTGCCACCTGGTGCCTTAGGCAAATGGTGCCCTCTGAGTCACCAGCCACCACTATCACACGCCTGCCCCTTCGTACCAGTAGGAAGCAGATGCTTCTGTGAAGGAGGCTCTCATCTTCTGCACAAACATGAGCCTGGGAGGGTAAAACGAGGTGATCCCCTTTCCAGGGAAAATTGTGCTGGATTTGTACACTATCATTCTTGAAGGGCACAGATAAGCGTACTTTGAGTAACTGTGTTAATAGGAGGGTTAAGGGTCACTACTAGCCATGGATCAAGATGAGGACATTGCTTCTGAACAATCCTATCACACCTCCCTTATTAACACACTCTCCACTCTCCACTGCGACTCTCCCAAAACTTTTCATTCCTTCTTATATTTCCCTTGGCGCCTTCTTCCCTAATCTCTCAACTGTGAACCTTGCCTTATATGTTACAGAAAAAATTAAAGCCATTCTCTGTGAGCTACTTCTCCCTTCTTCCTCATTTCAGGTGCCTTTTGCCACTGTCTCTTCCTTCACCCCTATTTCTCATGATAAAATGATCTCATTCTTTCCTTCATTCCCAGTGATACTCAAGTGATCTCATTCCATCCCTTTTCCTCCAACATACTGCCCCTTCTGTCATCCCCACTCCCTTTTATTATCAATCTCTCCATCACTACTATCTCATTTCCACTGCCTACAAGTCTCCCTCATCCTAAAAAAACAAAACAAAAAACAATTCTCATTTTATTCTTTCATCCTTTCTAATTCTTGTGCTTTATCTCTTCTACCCTTTGTAGCTAAACTCCTCGAAAAGATTGTCTACAATCTATGCCATACTTTCTCTTCTCTCATTCTAGTCTTAAACTCTTACATTTTGGTTTCTGACCTTATTCCACCAAAATAGTTCTCCACAAACTTACTAGTGATCTCTTACTTGCTAAATCCAGTTATCTTTTCTCAGAATTCATTCTCCTTGGTTTCTGACCTTGTTCCACCAAAACAGTTCTCTGCAAACTTACTAATGATCTCTTAGTTACCCAATCTAATGATCTTTTCTCAGAATTCATTCTCCTTGACCTCTTTGCAGCCTGTAACACTGACACTTTCTTTCTTGAAACTCTCTTCTCTAGAGTTTCCTCCTACCACTCTGACCCCTCTTCTGTCTCCTTTGCTGGATCCTCCTCTATATCCTCCCTCTAACAAGCCCTTCTGAGGACAGATTCTCTATCAGGGGTCCTCAAACTGCGGCCTGCGGGCCAGATGCAGCAGCTGAGGATGATTATCCCCCTCACCCAGGGCTATGAAGTTTCTTTATTTAAAGGCCCACAAAACAAAATTTTTGTTTTTACTATAGTCCAGCCCTCCAGCAGTCTGAGGGACAGTGAACTGGCCCCCTATTTAAAAAGTTTGAGGACCCCTGCGACTCTCTAGCTATAGGTGTTCTTCCACGTTTGGTCTTTCACTTTTCTCTCTATACTTTTTCCTTTTGGTGATCTCATCAGTTCCCATACATTTAATTATTTTTTCTAGCTGATGATTCTCAAATCTACCTTTCCACCCCAATCTCTCTCCTAATCTTTAATCTTGCATTTTCAACTACCTTTCAGACTTCTAAAATTGGATGTCTAATAGACTCAGTATGTCTAAAACAATTCATTCTCTCTAAACCTCCCGTTTTCCACCTTCCCTATTGCTGTAGAGGGCAACATTATCCTCCCAGTCCTTCTGGTTTGCAAACTGGGAATCATTCTATATTCCTCACTATTTCTCCCTTCTTCCCAATTGTTGCCAAGACTTATTCATTTCCCCTTTTCAAATTCTCTTGATATGATCTCTTCTCTCCTATGACACTGCCTCCACTTTAGTGATGGTCCACATCAGCTCAGTAGCTTGCATCAAGTTTTTCTCCACATCATCTAACCAGCCACTAATATAAGCATTTCTTTCTTTTTTAAACTTTTGTGTTTTTTTCTCATAAATTTTGATATTTATTTTAAACTTAAATGCAAATTGAGAAAAGGAAAAAAAAAAACCATTGATAAATGCACAGTAGAACATGAGAGGATTCAATATAAAGCTAAATTTCCATTTCAAGAAAACATATAATAAATACTGCATATTGCTTTTAAAGCTACCCAGCTTTTTTTTTTTTTTTTTTTTTTTTTTTTTTGTGCATGTTCTAGTAGGTTTTCTTTTGTCCTGTGCTGTGTGCCCTTTTAACTTAATTTTTTCCTCTTCCTCCCCCTACTTTTCACCCCTCCCACTTTCCCTTCCTCCCCCACAAGAAAGCTACAAGTAAGCATGGATTCACACACAAAGAAATCTATAAATATACGCATATATGTAAAACCATACTATGCAAATTTCCACTTGTCATCTTTCTCTGAAGGAAATAGCATTTTCCTTCAAAAGTCCAAGTTTTTTCATGTTTTTTTCAATTAATCAGCTTGTTATTTTTATATCACAGCAATATTCCAATGCAATTGCATTCTATCTGAGACTGTTTACAAAAGATCCCCCCTCCCCCCAATATCCTACATTCCTTCTGTTCTTGACTGCTAGGTTTTATTTATATAAGAAAATTTTAATGTAAAAGTCAAAATTATCCATTTTATACTTCAAGAATGCTCTTGCTTTATAATATAGTTCTGATGCTGCTAAATCTGCTTTTTTTTTTTTTTTTTTTTCCATTTTATTTACCTGGTTTCTTTGAGGAACCTGTTCTTCCATATAAACATTGCTATTATTTTTTCTAAATTGGTAAGATAATTTTAAAGTAATTTAATTAGGATGGCATTGATTAAATAAATTCAATTATTTTAATGGTCTATTTTAAATTTAATTTTCAATTGGTCTAAAATAAATTCATTTTAAATTGCTATTTTAAATAGTCTAAAATAATATTAAACAATATAGCTGACACAATATAGTTTCCCTATTTTTCTCTATTGATTAATTCTATTTTAGTTTTAACTTTGAGATCATAATTACTGTCCCTGCTTTTTTACATAATAAATCTACTACTTTCCTTTTTTTTACTTTGTGTGTATCTGTCATTTCCTGAAAGCAATGTACTGTTGAATTTAAATTTTTAATCTTCTATAATTTCCATTTTATGAGTAAATTCATCCCAATCACATTCTAAGCTATTATTAATTGTGTGGGTTTTTTCCCTGTTTTTCCTTTATCCTTCTCACCCTATTTTTATTTCTCCACATTCCTTTGATTTACTTCTACTAGTTACCTAGCCCTCCTATTCCTTAGCTTGTCCACTCCAAGAATCTCTCCCTTATCCCCTCCCTTTTCCTGTTCTATTCCCTTTCCCTCTTATTTCTTTCTGTATTTAAAAACTTTTATACTTTTTAATATATATAATATATATATATTCCCTCTTTAACCTGTTCTATCACTACCCCTATTAATTTCTTCTGTACCAATTTTTCCCTTAAGTTCTGCTGTTCTTGTCACAAATGCCTGAAAGTTTTTCAGTTCATTGAATATATTTCTTTTCATAAAGGATTATAATTAACTTTGTTGGGTAAGTGACCTTTAGTCATAACCCCAGCTCTTTTGCTGTGGGGAATCTACTATTCCAAGACATATGGTCCTTCAACACAGTTGCTGCTAGGTCTTTTATAATTCTTATTGTTGATGTAATATGAAACCCTAAAACTTTTGGTTTTGGAGTCTGCCTCAGGAAACTCCTATGCCCAATCTGTCTGATTTTGAATAGACTATTTCTCAGTTCATTGCTGATTGATGATCTGGTCAGTGATAATCAAATTTTGAAGACCACCCCTCAATCTGGAGTCTACTTCCTAGTCCTATCTTCAGGCTGTAGAATTAACATGCCTATGATAGACTTCCTAGCCCTTGAGCTTTTGCAACTGGATAAAACAGACTCTCCTTGGTTCTGTTTCTTTACTGGATTCCCTTAGAATTCATTCTGCTTTGTAATGGTGTACCATTACTTTTTCTTTTTTTCTGAGGCAATTGAAGTTAAGTGACTTGCCCAGAGTCACACAGCTAGGAAGTGTTAAGTGTCTGAGGTCAGATTTGAACTCAGGTCCTCCTGACTTCAGGGATGGTGCTCAATCCACTGCCCCATCTAGCTACTCCATACCATTACTTTCAACAAAACTTTGCTCCTTGACTAGAAGATGGGCTCAAGCCTGCAAATTCTTTTGAGATACCTTGTGACACTGGTCTGGGACTTTTGGGATCCCCTTCCCAATCTCAACATTGTGGTTCCATGATTTTAAATTTGTGTCTGTGTGTTTCCAATATTTTCTCCTTAACCTAGAAGCTGAAGAACTTTTCTTAAAATACAAATATAATCATGTTACCTACCAATCCCCCCACTTAATAAGCTCCTGTGGCTTTCTATCACCTCTAGGAGCAAAGTGCTCTGTTTGGCATTCAAAGCCCTTCATGACCTAATCCCTTCCTACCTTTCAGATCTATTTATACCTGACTGTTCCCCTAACAGGGGCTTTTTAATCCAGAAATTCTGGTCTCCTGATTGTTCCTTGAATCGGACACTTCATCATTGGACTCTGGACATTCTCTCTAGCTGTCCTTGAATTCTGGAAAGTTTTTTCTCCTCCATTGTGACTCAACACTTTTGCTTTTTTAAAAATCCCAATTAAAATCCTACCTCCTACTGCAAGCCTTTCATAATCCCTTTTAATTCTAGTGCCTTCCCTCTTAATTACTTTCTGTTTATCCTACTTATAACCGGCTTTGTATATATTTGTTTACATGTTGTTTTCCACATTAGATTGTAAGCTCTTTGAGGATGGGGACATTTTGCCTCTTTCTATTCCTAGAGTTTAGCAGTTTCTGGTATATAGTAAGTGCTTAATAAGTGTTTATTGAATTAAATATAGATTGATCATAGGCAGAGAGAAGGTAGGCTAAAAAGATGTTTGCAGTATGGTTCTGGTAACTGGCTGGGGCTATCAGAGAAAGCCAGAAGAGCTGATAAGATTATAATACTCCCTGAAGCAAGCAGGGATGGTCACTGATGGGAATCAGTTTAGAGTTACAGTCCCATCCCCTCTGGAGGTCTTGGGTAACTCCACTTTATTTTGTCATTCAAAAAGCCAAGTTAGGCTGTCAAATTTGCCCTATAAATCTGCCCATGACCTCTGTCATCTGCTGAATCCCTGTGGGGTTAGCCCATGACGGCATTCTCCCTGGAGATGTTTTTCCTTTCACTTCCCTTCTCCTCCCCCCTGTCTCATGATGTCTTTCCTCTTGCTCCTTCCTCCTTGCCTTTGTTATCGCTAACTCTTTTAGGGTGCTAAACTCCTCTGGGGATTTAGCACGCCAACTAAGGTCATTCTCTTGGTATATTCCCTTTCTCCTGCATAAGTGTGAGTTCCATGGGGAGCTTCTCTTTTCCATTGTTAATAGATAACTATATTCTCTCCATTTACCACTCCTGGTCTCTACTTTATCTCTTCATTTTTTCTGTAACTACTCATATATAAAGGTGCCTTCTGGCGAGGAGAAAACCATTGCTACTGACCTCCACCGGCTGGCCGCTGACCTCATCAGTTAAGTGGACAGAGCACCCACCCCGAAGCTGGTTTTAAATCCTGCAGGCAGGCCATTTAGGCTCCTACTCCCTCAGTTTCCTAATTTGTCCATTGAGTGGATTGAACCCAGGAAGATCTCTTTTGCTATTGATCTATGAGCCTGTGAGACCTCTTCAGGCTTTAAAAATGTAGACTGAACGGGAATCTTGGAGGGGACCGGAGATAGTGAACTTGAATTTATTCATCATATTCATACATGCAATACAAGAAGAAGGCTCCCCTGACTTAGAATCAGCCAACTCAACTGAAGTTTACATTTTAAAACAGATCCTTTTCTTTACAGACTAGACAAATCAATAATGCGCACAAGACCACAGGGGAGATGTTTGAAATACTTGAGAGTAAAAAGAGGAGAAGTCTCTGAGGTCCCTTCCAGCTCAAAATTCTATGAAACTTTTCTAGCACCTTCAAGTGCTTTAGAAACACTATTTACATACAATTGATATGCTAATTACAATCATCCTTATCTACTTGTTAAGACAAGTCCCCTGGAGACTTCTGAGAGACAAGAGTTTGAATGAATGAACTTTCTAAGCCTAGTTTGAGTTGAAAATAATGAAATGCTGCAAAGGATATATTTTAACTTGGACTTCTCACCATATTGTCGAAATCTGAGGTCTTCTAATTCATGCCTAATGTACACTTTACAAATGCAGCATCATATGGAGGAAGGGACACCGAATTTGGGCCAAAAGACTGGAGTTAGCTCCTCAAGATATTTCTATAGCCTCGGGCAAATCACTTTTCCTGTCTCAGTCAGTTTTCCCTTCTTTAAAATGGGGATAATAATAGGCTCCCTACCTCTTGGGCTTTAAGTAAAGTCTTTTCTAAATTGGAAGGTGCTAGAGGAATGGGAATTACCGTTATTTGGACAAAATTGTTGCATTTTGGCTTTATAGAATAACAGGACCCTGTTTAGCTCAACTAGGCTGTCCTCAGATCAATTTTCCATCTTTTTGTCTCTAGAGGACACAGGGATTTTGATCTTTTAATTCAGTTGGTTTCTTTATTACTTGTTCCTCGAAAAACAATTCATTCATATAGATCAGTGTTGAGGTGCATGGAAAAGGCTTTCTTCTTACAAGGTCAATATCTTGAATAAATGATATTGCTAAAGGCATAGATAGAAAATATAGATTTCTTAAATTAAGCTAGGATTTGTATGAAATAGATTTAAAAATACTAAAAGAATAACAATAAAAAAAAAACCCTCTAAAACAACCTGGATCCTTGAAAATGATTGTTTTTGTTGTTTAAAGTTTCTCTGAGTATTGTTCCGACATTGGTTAAAACTACCAACAAACTCACAAACCTGTTACTGATCTGCTATAGATATTTTTCTTGTTGTTAAGTCATTTCAGTCATTTCCTCCTCTTGGTGACCCCATTTGGGATTTCCTTGACAAAAATACTGGAGTGGTTTACCATCTTTCTCCAGCTAATTTTACAGATGAGAAAAGTGTGACTTCATAGCTTAGTAAGTGTTTGAGGTCATATTTGAACTTAGGAAGAAGTCTTGCTAACATACTCTCTCTCTTTCTGTCTGTTTCTTTGTCTCTCTGTTTCTGTCCCTCCTCCTTCCTTTCTCCTTCCCTCCCTCCCTTTCTTCCCTCTCTTCCCTCCCCTCTCCCTCTCTCCCTCTCCCTCCCTCTCTCTTTCTCTCTCTCTCTCTCTCTCTCTCTCTCTCTCTCTCTCTCTCTCTCTCTCTCTCTCTCTCTCTCCTTCTCTCTCTCCTCTTACCCTCTTTTTCTTTGTCTCCGTATATGTGAGTGAATATATACTATAAAATGCAATACAAATATATGTTTACATGGGTGGGTGTGGATATATATATAATTATTATTATTATTTTTCCCTTCCTCTCATCTTGTCTTCTCCAAATAGAAAGTAAACTCTTTGAGGGTAAGGATTATTTTTGCCTCTCTTAACTGTGCATTGAGCCTGACTTGTGATAAGAACTTAAAGACTTTATGGTTTATTGACTGCCCTTTTCTCCTTGTAGTGAAGTAGCTGTCTTCTCTCTAGTCAACAAGCAGTGTGTTTACTGTTTGGTTTCTCCCTCACTTATGTAACTGAAAAATGTTGTTCATGACGGTCTTCCCTTTCCTTGCTCATTCCTTCATCAAGATGTTCTTGATATGTGTGTAGATTATTCTCATAAAGATTTTGTGGAGATAGCAAAGTTGCCATATAGGCTGATGGTTATTTCTATCTTCTGAATTACTTTTTTTTTCAGTAGTAACAATATCTGTAATTTCCCCCCAATCATTCAATTTCTTCCTCTCCTTCATATCTCCTGAGAATGCTCCTCATAATGTTATGTAACCTCCAGCATGAAAAATCTCTACTTAAAAAAAATTCAGGAATATAAACTCTTTAAAAATTGTGATTAAAAAATGCTTATTGACATAAATTAAGGAGAACAGTGCTGGAGGCAACACAATTTTGAGTGCATTGAGGAATTGATTAGAAAGGAAACAAGCATTTATTTAGCACCTATCATGGGCCAAGCACTGTCGTAAGCACTTTATAAATATTATCTCTTTTGATATTCATAACAATATGAAATCAGTGCTATTATTATCATCATCATCCTCATTTTGTAGTTGAGTAAACTGAGGCAGACAGAGGTTAAATGACTTGATCAGATACTAGCAAATGTCTGAAGCCAGATTTGAACTAGATTTTCCCAACTTTAGGTCAAATGCTCTATCCTCTGAGTTACCTAGTAGATCTGAAAGAGAAGAAGACCCTGGCTTACTAGGCTTTCTTTGGTGCCTTTTCTAGAAGCTGGGGGACTTTAGATGATATTTGAAAGATGACAAAGAACTGAAGCTGCCCAGCAGAATAGGAGAAGGGTTGATGTTGTCTTAGTCTTCAAAAAAGGGAAGAGATTGGAATCTGCAAACTACCACCCTTTAAAATATGGCAAAATTTTAGAACCTGTGATTAAAGAAATGGTTAAGGAATATCTGAGACAGAGAAGCAAAAATCACAAAAAGTTAGCATAGCTTCATCAAGAACAGGTCATTCAGGATAATTTCATTTATTTATTTATTATGACTACCAGTGTGGTCAGATGAAGGGTTTTCTGTATCTATGAATTTTTTGTTTTTATTTTTAAAGCAAATAATTTGATTAAAGTCTCCCTTATTGTTCTCATGGGGAAAGCTGTATTAGAAACAGGACAGTTACATGGATTTTGAATTAGTTTCATGGTTGAAGAACATCTTGGGAAAAGATCACTTGTAGAGTGCCCCATAGCATCTGCCTTTAACCCTGTGCTATTTAGTATTTTGCAGTCGAACATGTATAAAAGTAAAATTGACATCTTTATCAAACTTGTTTTTGATTCAGCTATCACAAAGTAGGGATCCAGAAAGATCTAGACAGGTTAGGACATGATTGAATCTTGTGGGATGAAATTTGAAAGAGATAAATGTAAATAAAATCTTGTACTTGGATTCAAAATATTAGCTTCACAAGGATAAGATGGGGAATCATGATGTTTAGTCAGTGGCTTGTCTGAAAAAAAAATCTGGGAATTTTAATAATAATAATATACTCAATAGGAGACATCAGCATGTTGGGAACCTAAAATTATACACTGGGGTTAAATTGAGATATGTATAGATTTCAGGAATTAGGAGGTGAGAGGCCCGGTCAGATTACATGGAGCAATTGTGTTGAATTCTGGACACTGTATTTTAGAAAGGATATTCATAAAGCTGGAGAGAATTGAGAAAAGGTAACCAGCATGATGAAAGGCCTTTAAAGTTCATGTCCTATGATGATCAGTTGAAGGAAGAGAAGGTACAGGATAGACATGATATTGGATATTTCGACAGGCTGTCATGTGGAGGAAGTAGGTTTGTTCTTTTGGCCTTAGAGGGCAGAACCAGGAACTTCAGATGGACATTGCCAAATGATCTAAATTTAGTGTCAGGGCTCTTGCCAAAATAGAGCAGGCTTTTCTGGGATGTAGGGGGACTTGCCCTTTATGGAAGTATTCAAATAAAGGTTTGGTGACTACTTTGGGTAAGTTGTAGAGGGTACTTGGTCCACAAGAGATTCCATGATATTTTCTTATGTAGTGCATTAGGAATTAGGATGTCAGAGGACACATGTGGTAGCTCTGCCATCCTTGAGGGAGAAAACATTTTGTTATATAAATCTTGACAGATATTTTCTATTTTTCATCTGTTTGTTTTCTTCATCCCTATGTCATTCTTATGTTCTCCCAAGGTAATCTGGCTTAGTTAGGTCTCTCATCAATCATTTTGTCAACTTTTCTTTTTGCCGCTTCTCATTTTATGAAACTGATACTAACCTTTCCTCGTCTATGAGATTAAAAAAAATTTTTTTTATTGATCTTTTACTTTTATATTATTTATATTTCTTAATGTAACCTTCCCATTTCTAATATCAGAGAGACATCCTTAAAGATTTGAAAAAATGGGGGAAAATGTTCAACAAAATTAATCAACACATTAAAAAGTCTGAATGTGTATATATATATGTATATATATATATATATACATATATATATACACATTCAGACTTTTTATTTATTTCAGACATATATGTATGTGTATATATATATATATGTATACATATACATACATAGTGTTCCATACTTAGAGACCTCATATCTTTTTTGGGACACCAAGCTTGGTCATTATGATTTCAGAGCATTCAGTTTTCCAAGTTATTTATTTTTAACATTCTTTTTTTATTTTTTAATTTTGAATTCCAAATTCTCACTTTATGTCCTGCCTATACTCCCACTAGTTGAGAAGGCTTAATTATACATATGAGGTCAAGTGCAGAATTTGGTTTTGATTGGTTGTTGTTCTTTACATTTATATTGATATAGTTGTGTATATTGTTTTATTGCTTCTTGCTTACTTTAATCTTGCCTGAGTTCATATAAATAAATCTTCCCGTGCTTCTCTCATATTACTTATTTCTTACAAGGCAGTAATATTACATTTATTCTAAACTGATGACTGAATTTTCCTGACTGAATTGATTTCTATGCCCTTTTAGTCTCATTTTGGCAACTGATTTACTTTAGCAAAACCACATTAGGAAATGATGACACTCTGTGTTCATGTCTGTTTAAAAAATTTTTTTTTAAATTCATTTCCTATTTGTCAGCTTGGTTAAATAAGATAGTTGCCTCAATTCTATGCCATATCTTCTCATTTTAAAATTTTCTTCCAAATGGGCATTGATTTTGATCTTCTTTCTAAAAAGATGGTGGTCAGAGTATATAGATATAGTTGATTTGGAAACGACTTCTATTTTAATTAATAGTAGAATATGGCAGATTTAATATATTAGTGATGTTATTTGGTGATTGCCATTCCTTTGCTTTCCAAGCTTCTTCTCAAAAACTATTTATGATATCCAGGTTCAATTGTTTCTTACTTTTTTTTTTTTTAAACAACTCATGTTTGGCAGCTTTCTTTTTTTCTTTTTGCATACACACACACACACACACACACACACACACACAAAATTTCCTCAATGACCATATCTAAAACAAACAAAAAAGTCTAATCTGCATTCTGTGTGTACCTCCCTATCAGAGGATGAATAGCATCATGAATCCTCTGGAATTACAATCTGTCATCGCATAGATCAGAAATTCTTTCAGTCTAAGTTTTTGCAATATTTCTGTACAAATTGTTCTCCTGATTCTGTTCACTTTATATCAATTCACATGTCTTCCCAGGTTTCTCTGAAACCTTCCCCTTCATTATTTCTTATAGCACAATAGTATTCTCTCACATTTAAGTACCATAATTTGTTCTCCAGTTGACAGGCATCCCCTCATTTTCCAACTCTTTGCCTTCATAAATGATCTGCTATAAATATTTTTGTACATCCTTATTTAGTGTGTATTTTGCATAAGATTAATTCCTCCTTTAATTCCTCCTTCTTCCAATTCCCCCTTTCCTTCTATTTTTTTGAGTGAAATATATTTTTGTATTCAACACTGTGTGTATTCTTCCTTCTTTTGACCAGTTCAGACACCCACCACCCTTTCCTCTTTGTTTGTATATCCTTTCAGTAGAAAAAAGTTTACTTTTGCACCCTGATTATGTGAGATAAATTTCCCTAACCTGCCTCACCCTTTCCTTCCCTAATATATTATCCTTTCTTTTCCTTTCCATTCTTCTTTTAAGATCATCAAGACATAACATAACCATTCCTAGATCCTCTGTCTAATTAGATTCCCTCCATGATGCTTGATGGTGTTTAATAATTGAGTACTTGTATCATTTCTCCATATTAGATGTAAATAGTTTATCCTTGTTGTTTAGTCATTTTTCAGTAATGTCTGACTATTTATAATCGTTTTCTTTAAAACTTTTTTCTTTTCTTTTTTTCTTCCTTTTTCTTTTCTTTCTTTCTTTTCTTTTCTTTTTTTTTTTTTTTTTTTTTTTTTTTTTTTTGGCAAAGATACTAGAGGGATTTGCCATGTCCTTCTCTGGCTCATTTTACAGATGAAGAATTGGCAAATTGAGTTAAGTGATTTGTCCAGGGTCACACAGAGCTAGTAAGTGTCTGAAGTAAGATTTCAACTCAGGAAGATGTATCTTCCTAACTAGACCCAGCATTTATCCACTGTGCCCTCTAGCTTGTCTTTTGTTTAGTTCCTTATGATTGTTATGTTTACCTTATGTTTCTCTTGACATATTTATACTTTAAAGTTCCTCTACAGCTTTGGTCTTTTCATTGGGAATGTTTGGAATTCTCTCTTTTTCCTGATTCATTTCCCCTCACGGGATTATATTTGGTTTTGCTGGATAAGTTTTTCTTAATTGTAAGTCTACATCCTTTGCCTTCTAGAATATCATATTCCAAGTTCTCCACTTTTTCCTAGATATAGCTGTTAAATTGTACCTGATGCTGACTATGGCTCCTCAGGACTTGAATTCTTTCTTTTTCACTGCTTGATTCCCCTCTACCCCCCCACCCACTCCCATCCCCTTACCTTGAGGAGCTTACATTCTAATTGGAGGAGACTGCACATATGGAGAATGGCTGTCTGGGAGGGTTACTTACATTCCTTTGGAAAGTTATGCGATAAAGGTAGAGATAAAGCCTAATGGAAACAGGTGAGGTACTCTTTCTCAGGAACAATGACCGACCTGATCTGATTGTGGTTCAAGAACTAGAAGGGTGGAGAGAGGGCTGGGGATAATATCCTGATGGGTTGGGGAAGGACAAGACCCTGGGGAATGTAGAGAGAATAGAACAGAGTCCTCTTTGTAAATTTTGATATAATGACTCAGAATCTATTTTTTTTTTTTTTTTAACTTGGAATGGTCTATTTTGGTTTGATCTGATCTTATCTGATCCCACCGCACCTACATAGGTACAGGCACAGACTGATCACCTTGTTTCCATCACTGAAACTACATCATGGACCATTCGCCCCCCTCCAATAAAATAAAATAAAATAATTGTCTCTTGGTGGCTTGGGGTAGATGCAGTAATTAAATCCACACTTCAGATTTAGCCTGGGTCACAGATTTAGTGCTGATGCTGATGCTAATAGTAATATCTTTTATGTCTGCACATCCTTTGCCATTTACAAAGGGCACAGAGGGTCACTTCTGTTGTACACACATGATCCTCACCACAACACCATGAAGTCAGGTATTATCACGTCCATTTTACTGATGGAAAAACTGGGGTTTGGGGAATATGTAACTTGCCCCAGGTCATACAGCAACTGTCTGAGGAAGGATGTGAACTGCAGAGTTCCTGATAGCAGGTTCAGAATTCTACCTATTATGCCATGTAAGAGGCAGAGGTGAGATTGAGGGGGGAGGGGAAATGGGAAAATGAAGTAATATGAAACCCTAAAACTTTTGGTTTTGGAGTCTGCCACAGGAAACTCCCAATCTGATTCTGACCACTCCTTAGCCAAATAGCTTTTGGCCTCAGGAAAGTCCCACACATCAACCTCCTGAGACAATTAGTGAATAAGACCATTCCTCCATTCATTGCTGACACCATGGTAATCTGGTCAGTGATAATCAAATTTTGGAGACCACCCTCAATTCATCTGGATTGCCTTAGCTTTGCTCAACCCTTGAACTGTAGAATTAGCCTATCTATGATAGAAGCTGGATAAAATGATTCTCCTGGGTTCTGTTCCTTTACTGGATTCCCTTAGAATTCAGTCTGCTTAGTAATGACATTGCATTACTTTCAATAAAACCTTGCCCCTTGACTAGGAGATGGATTCAAGCCTGCAAACTCTTTTGAGACTTTGTGACACCAAATGGTCAAAGGATATGAACAGACAATTCTCAGATGAAGAAATTGAAACTATTTCTAGTCATATGAAAAGATGCTCCAAGTCATTATTAATCAGAGAAATGCAAATTAAGACAACTCTAAGATACCACTACACACCTGTCAGATTGGCTAAGATGACAGGAAAAAATAATGATGATTGTTGGAGGGGATGTGGGAAAACTGGGACATTGATTCATTGTTGGTGGAGTTGTGAACGAATCCAACCATTTTGGAGAGTAGTTTGGAACTATGCTCAAAAAGTTATCAAACTGTGCATACCCTTTGATCCAGCAGTGTTACTACTGGGATTATATCCCAAAGAGATTATAAAGAAGGGAAAGGGACCAGTATGTGCACGAATGTTTGTGGCAGCCCTTTTTGTAGTGGCTAGAAACTGGAAACTGAATGGATGTCCATCAGTTGGAGAATGGCTGAATAAATTGTGGTATATGAAAATTATGGAATATTACTGTTCTGTAAGAAATGACCAACAGGATGATTTCAGAAAGGCCTGGAGAGACTTACACGAACTGATGCTGAGTGAAATGAGCAGGACCAGGAGATCATTATATACTTCAACAACAATACTAGGTGATGACTAGTCCTGATGGATCAGGCCATCCTCAGCAACAAGATCAACCAAATCATTTCTAATGGAGCAGTAATGAACTGAACTAACTATACCCAGAAAAAGAACTCTGGGAGATGACTAAAAACCATTACATTGAATTCCCAGTCCCTATATTTATGCACACCTGCATCTTTGATTTCCTTCACAAGCTAATTGTACAATAATTCAGAGTCTGATTCTTTTGTAACACCAAAACATTATTTTGGTCATGTATACTTATTGTGTATCTAAGTTATATTTTAATATATTTAACATCTACTGGTCATCCTGCCATTTAGGGGAGGGGGTGGGGGGGGTAAGAGGTGAAAAATTGGAACAAGAGGTTTGGCAATTGTTAATGCTGTAAAGTTACCCATGTATATATCCTGTAAATTAAAGGCTATTAAATAAAAAAAAAAAAAAAAAAAAAAAAAGAGACTTTGTGACACCGGTCTGGGGCTTTTGGGGTCCCCTTCCCAATCTCAACAAGATGAGTAACAAATTCATACAAAGAGCCCTAAAACTCTTAGACATCACAGACCTGGAGCTGAAAGAGATATAGTTTAACTTGATTATTTTTATAATTGGATATACTGAGGCCTATTGAAGTGAAGTTATTGGCCAAATTCACATAGATAGTATCTAGGGTAAGATTTGAATCCAGGACTAATATGCCTCCAGAGAATTTGCTCTTTCCACTCTATCATACTGCCTTTTGTGGAAATGTATACTTAGCTTGATATATCAATGTGTGGTTCAGAAATGGTGAGGAGTCACCATTTAATAAAAAAAAGCTGGAGAGATCTCTAGAAGCAAAGCAAAGTTTATTATACATTCTCTCGAGAGCTCCACCCATTGAGCAGACAATGGAAGGGAGGAGGCACAGTTTAATCCCTAACGCAAATACCCCCTCCCACCACTGACCCTCATCCTTATTGGCCCTTGACTCAATCTTCAAAGTCCTTCAGGCCTACTCAAACTCTGAAGTAGATGAAGCCTTACTCGATTTTTACAACTGTCTTGAAAGATCTCACCTCATCTCATTCATCAAGAAGCTGTGTCTTCATTATATGGACACATTCTCCATTGATACAGATTATAACTTCTCTTTGCTTTAGTAAATGTTCTTTATGAGCTCTTGTGTCTGAAAAAAAAATCAGATAACTTTATATTCATCATCTCGATAAATAATAATAGCTAGTATTTATATAGCACTTTAAGATTTGCAGTGTTTTGCAAATATTATTCTAATCCTGGAAGGTAGGTGCTATTATTAGAACCCCGTTTTACAGATGGGGGAACTGAGGCAGAAAGAGAATTAAGTGATTTGCACAAATCATACCATTGGAGGACTGATTGAATGAAATGGAATTTCTTTCCACTTTAGCCTGGAGAACAGAAGACTTAGATGGTATAAGATAGCTGTATTCAAGTATTAAAAAGAAATCTCTTCTTTTTGACTCACAGTAGCTAAACTGGAAGCAAGCAAGCAATTAATCATGAAGTAATAATTAAACATTTACTATGTGCCAGGCCTTAGGAATACAAAGGAAAAAATGAAATAGTCTCTGTCCTTAAGGGACTCATATTCTATGAAGGAGATAATATGTACATATATAGGTATACACAGAATAAATATAAAACAAATATAAGGGTGGTTTGGGAAGGAAAAACTAGAGCATTCTGGGAGATGATGGAAGGCTTCTTGTGGAATGTAGTGCTTGAGCTGAATTTTTAAAGAAACTAGGGGTTCTTTGAGGAAGAGGTTAGGAAGGAGCATATTCCATTCATGGCTTTTGGACAGGGTAAAGGCAGGGAAATAGGAGATGAGATTTGTTTGTGAGAACAGCAAGAAAGTCATTTTGGTTTGACTATAGCATGTATAATTAGGAAAAATGGAAAATAACACTAGATTATAAATTAGGTTGTAAAGGTTTTTTTTTTTTTCCTCAGTAGTATTTTATTTTTCCAAATACATCTAAAGATAGTTTTCAACATTCATTTTTATAAGATTTTGTGTTCCAAATTTTTCTCCTTTCCTCCCTTCCTTTTCCCTTTCCTAAGACAGCAAACAGTCTGATACAGATTAAAAATGTGCAATCTTTTTAAGCATATTTCCATATTTGTCATGTTGTGCAAGAAAAATTAGACCAAAAGACAAAAAAAAATAAGGAAAACAAACAAACAAACAAATAAACAAAAAAGTGAAAAATATTATGTTTTGATTCTCCATAGTTCTCTGGTATTTTTCATTTTAAGTCTATTGGAATTGCCTTGAACAACTGCATTGTTGAGGAGAACCAAATCTATCACAGCTGATTATCACATAATCTTGCTGATAATATGTACAATGTTGTCCTGGTTCTGCTCACTTCACTCAGCATTAGTTCATCTAGGTCTTTCCAAGGCTTTTCTGAAATCAGCTTGTTCATCATTTCTTATAAAACAATAATATTCCATTACTTTTATATGCACCTATTCAGCCATTCCCCAACTGTTGGGCATTCACTCTATCACTGTATTTGCCACTACAAAAAGGGCTGCTGCAGACATTTTTGCACATGTGGGCCCTTTTCCCTCTTTTGTGATCTCTTTGGGATACAGATTCAGTAATGAGCCTGCTGGATCAAAGGATAGACACAATTTTATAGCCCTTTGGGCACAGTTCCAAATTGCTCTCCTAATGGTTAGATCATTTGTGAAGGGTTTTTAAAGCCAAGAAAAGTAATTTATCTTTTATGCCAGATTGCATAGGGAGCTCCTAGAGTTTATTAAATAGGGGAGTGATACAGTCAGATCTATGCATAAAGAGAACACTTTGGAAGCTCTGTGGAGATGAATTGGAGTTAAGAGAGAAACCTGAGGCAGGGAGACCAATAAAGAAGTCATTGAAATAGTTCAGGTAAAGAGTGATGAGGGTCTGAATTAGGATGAGGGCTACTGTGAATGGAAAAAGGGGGACATATATGAGAGAAAATGTGAAAGAACAAATGACAAGACATGGCAATAGATTGCTTATATATGGGATAAATGAGAATGGGAAGCTGAGAATAATGCCAAAGTTGTGAACCTGGGAAACTAGATGAATGGTGATACCATATAGGAATGGCTGTGTCTATTGATTAAGCCCAGAAAGGAGAAAAAAATTTTTTGAATAATATTTTATTTTTTCCCAATTACATGTAAAAACACTTTTTAACTTTTTTTTTTTTTAATTTGAGTTCTGAATTTTCTCTTTCTCTACCCACCCTTGCTCCTGAGGTGAGCAATTTGATGTAGATTGTACATGTACAGTCAAGCAAAATGTATTTCCATATTAGTCATGTTGTAAAAGAAAATGCAGTTAAAAAAACCCCCTCAACAACACATCACCATAAAAAAAAGTGAAAAATAATATGCTTTGATCTGCATTCACACTCTTTGAGTTCTTTTTCTGGCGGTGGATAGTATTTTCCATCATGAATTCCTTAGAACTGCCTCAGATAATTGTTGTGCTGTAGTGCTTAGTTAAATCATTCACATCTAATGATCTTACAATATTGCTGTTAGAGTGTACAATGTTCTCCTACTTCTGCTCATTTCGCTTTGCATCAGTTCATATATTCTCAGGTTTTCCTGAAAGCAT
Source organism: Sarcophilus harrisii (assembly GCF_902635505.1). Lineage (NCBI taxonomy): Eukaryota > Metazoa > Chordata > Mammalia > Dasyuromorphia > Dasyuridae > Sarcophilus > Sarcophilus harrisii. The sequence continues at coordinate 424,016,702 of NC_045427.1, forward strand.
CCTATGCACCATTTCTTATAGCACAATAGTATTCCATCACAATCAACTGCCACAATTTGTTCAGCCATACCCCACATGATGGACACTCACTCTATTTCCAATTCTTTGCCACCACAAAGAATAGAAAGCAATTTTCTTGAAGCTCTCGAGCAAGTTAGAACTACAATTCAGCCCACCTCAGCTTCCTACCTCATTCTGCTTTTCCATTTCACTTTTAATCCTACAGGATTACACTGACTTTTTAAAAAGATGTAAAATAAACCAATGGACTTTCAGACCCAGGACCTTAGCAAATCATTGAAAAAGAAATCAAGTGAGTGTTTGCCTTGCAGCTTGTATTTTGTTACCTGGGATGCCAAGAGCTGGCTGTTCTCATGAGTCTCTTCCCTCAGGAAAGAAAACCACATCCCTTATTGCTGTTAATAATTTACTGATGTGTGAGCTCTCCTGTGGACAGTTGTTTTCTAGGGGAAACGTAGTGAATAAAATATCTTAGAAGTGTAGGCTTTGCCACTAACAACAGCTGTCCCATATTATAGCTCTCTTCTCCATCCTACCTCCTTATCCTTCTTCTCTTCCTATTCTGGAGTCAGGAATTGAAATTTGGTCCTCAGACCCTGAGAATGTCATTTTACCTTTGTTCCCCTCAGTTTCCTTTACTTTAAAATGGGGGCAATAATAACACCTATCTCCCAGGATTGTCCCAAGGATCAAATGAAATAATATTTGCAAAGTATTTTATATTTATTGTAAATATTGTAAAATATTTGCACAGTGCCTGGCACTGTGTAGGGCTATGTAACTACTAGTGTTATTATTGTTATTATTATTCCCTCTTCATTTGGGGAATGGAGACATACCTTTCTTTCAGAACCTTTCGAATTGCAGAAGAGATGCTCAAAGCGTTTATAAAAGGAATGTTTTCCTTGTCAGGCACATTGCCGGTCTTTGCAGGTGTCATGGGCTGGAGATGGGCTCCATCAGGTTTTTATATAGCTGGTGTCAGCTGGTGTGTGGAGGAGTCCAATCTGGGACCCAGAATGTACAGGGAGGTTGCTGGTTTTCTGCTAGCTTCCCTTCATGGGGACCAGGAGTTTGCCTTTTTTAAAAGTCCCGTTGGCGGCTTAGGATATTGTTCAACATCAGTGAGACTTGGGCTCCAAAACCCTGTCTTGGACACTTCCTAGCTGAATGCACCTGGTAAGACATTTTTCTCTGCCTCAGTAAATGGGGATAATAATAACATCTACCTTGGGGTGGTTGTGAGGCTCAAATGAGATAATATATGAAAAGTGCTTTACAAAACACAAACTACACTATGTAAATGTGAGTTACTATTATTATTATTAGTACTACTAACAATAATATATTTCTTGTTTTTGTGCCATCTTGACTTGGGCCAAAGGTGACACTGGGAGTTTTAGAGTCAAAGGACCTAAGCTTCTATCCTGGCAGACTGCTTAATGTCTGTATGATCGCGGGCAATTCACTTAATTTCTTTGGACCTGTTTTCTCATTTGTAAAATGGGGGAATTAGACTAGATGGAATCCGTGGTCCTTTCCAGGCCTAAATCCGATGAAACCTGTGGTAATGACAAATATCATCTTAATGCTTCCAGTGCACTTTACATTTGCAAAGTCTCATACATTCTCCCATCCTTTCCTTATCTGATCTTCTCAACAAATCTGTGAAGTTGGCAGAGCAGGTAGCATCATTTTAGAGATGGAAAAATTGAGACTCTGAGAGGCAGCATGACTTATTGAGCTCACAGGCTTAGGCAGGACTTGTTCTAAAGTCACAGAACAGCAGAGCTGGAAGGAGGCCTGGGGAAAGAGACTGGCTTAAGGCCACCCAGAGAGTTACTAGAAGAACCAGGATCCAACCTCATACTTTACTGCAGTCTTCCTTTCCTAATATTTTTGTGTGAGGGGAACAGTTAAATCTTACAACTCCCTGAGGTTCTTCTGCAGCATCTTCTCTGATATGGGCATCTCCTCAGATGACTGAGCATATCTCCTTGTTGGGGCAGCGGGAATGCCTGACAGTGGTTGTTGACCAATTAATGACTCTTTGAAGATGAGGAATTGAGACTCGATACTGTGAATATTTGATTTGCTTGGCTAAGGCTATTGTGGAGCAAAATTAACCTCTATGTACTAAGACTTATAAAAATGATCATACATCCCCAACACAGACATTTGGGAGAACTTTACAGAGTGAAGTTGTAATTATTAGTCATCCTATTAATGATTGTAATGGTGGTTGTACTGGTAGTGGTAGTAGGGATGGGGGAGTAATGGCAGTGGCAACAGTAGCAGTGATTGCTCACATTTATATACCACCAAACACTGTAAGTAAGCACTTTACAAATATTTTCTCATTTGATCTTCACAACAACCTTGGGAGGTGGGTACTAAAGTTATCTGCATTTTATAATTGAGGAAATCAAGGGAAACAGAAATTGCCTCTTGTCCAAGTTCACACAATAAGTGTCTGAGGTTGAATTTGTCTCAGGTCTTCCTGACTTGATGCCTAGTTTTCTATTTACTGTACTACCTGCTTGCTTTTACTGGAAACTAAAGTTATTGGGATGAAGGTGAGACCCATCAGAATGTTGGAGGGGGAAGGGACGGCATGCTAGCAAGCCCCATTAATTTTCCTTCTAATGGGAATATTATCCTTAGGGCAGAGTTATGAAGCTAGAAGGCTTGGGGAAATATTTGAGAGGAAGTTTGGATTCACTAGGTTGTTAGGGTTTGTCTTGGAATTGTATCTACTTTTAATGGGTTCCTGGGAGTCCTTTTGTATTTTGTTGTTTTGTATTTTCTGGAGGACGAAATAAAAGCTGATCTGTATCTGATACTGTTAGAGGGGTACTTGTATAGAATTTGTGAAGACCTAGACACAAGCTATTTTCTGAGGTTCCCAGAAAACATTTTGGGTGGAAGGGAGGCAAAATGAGCCAAAGAGGTAGTTATGATTTGGGAATAGTCCCTTAAGAAGAAACCCAGACCTTGTAAACACAGAGCTTAGAACACTGGACCTTGGGCTGAAATAGAGGAAGAAAAGGACATTAAAAAAAATGAATATGTAAAGAAATCAGAAATTGTAAACGATTGTAGGGGGTTCAGCCTATCTCTGAAGGTGTAAACATTGACTTTAATGTGATAATATCCAAATTACCTTGTTATCTTGATTCCCTTTTTTTCCTTTACAGGGTGTATACTATGAATTTGTTGTTACATGATTATAAAATAGTGTTCTTTTGCTTAAGTTTTCATTTTGAATCATGTCAAAAACTTTTCATATATCTTTGAATTCTTCACCTTAATCCTTTATGATACAATAACATCCCATTGTACCTGCATACTTTTATTTGTTTAGCTATTCTCCAATCATTGGAGATGCAGTTTGTTTCTAATTTTTTCTTATTATAAATGGAGTTATTAGGAATATATATGTACCAGGAGTTTTTTTTTCCTTCTCACCACCCCTCTTTAGGTTACATAATCCCAGTAATGAAACTACTGGATCAAAGGATATGCACATTTTTTGTAATTCTTGCTGTATAATTCATATGAAATCATTATTCTTAATGAATGGCAAGCCCGTGACTGGCTGCTTTGTATGTGCTAAGACAAGAGCAGCCTAAACTGAGCATCAGCAGATGGCGGTGTTGGTCTGTAGTCATGTGTGTGGACAGAAGATTTTCTTAAGGAAGAAGGCAAATTATTGTGTGAATTGGATTTCTCAGAAGGGAATAGGCTATCTCCGCAGGAAAGGATTTTAGAATGTAAGACTGTCAGGGACAGAAGGAACTTTAGTACACTGAATATTAGAATCAGAAGGGACCTTAGAATATAGACTTCGGAACGTCAGACCTGGAGAACCCTTAGGTCACAGAACCATGGGAGTTAGAACAGATCTGACTTGGCACATAGGATGGAAAGAGCTTCAGTTCGTAGAATGTCAGAGCTGGGAGGGCCTGAGAACATGGAATATTAGGTCTGGAGCAGACCTTGGAATATGGAATATCAAAGCTGGAAGAGGTCTCAGAACATGGAATGTCAAAGCTAGAAAAGGACCTTAGAATATAGAATGTTAGAGCCCGAGGGACATTAGAACAAGGAATGTCAGTGCTGGGAGGGCCTGAGAACATGGAATATTAGACCTGGAGCAGACCTTGGAACATGGAATATCAAAGCTGGAAGAGGTCTGAGAACATGAAATATTAGGCCTAGAACAGACCTTGGAACATGGAATATCAGAGCTGAAAAAAAAGACCTTTGAATATAGACTGCCAGAGCTGAAAGGGATCTCAGAACATAGACTATCAGAGTCAGAAGGGATTTTAGAGCATGGAATGTCAGAGCTGGGAGGGCCTGAGAACATAGAATGTTAGCCCCAGTGCAGACCTTAGCACGTAGTATGTCAGAGCTGGAAAGGGACCTTGGACTATCACTTTGAGAGCTGGAGTCTGAACCTTAAATCTTAGTTCAACCCCCTTATTTTTAGAAAAGGAAACAGAGTCCTTAAGAGAGAAAGGGATGTGCCCAGAATCACACTGGAAGAGTCAGGAGCAGAACTCCAGAGATAGGTAGGGTGGTTCAGTTGAGAGAGAACTAGCTTTGGAGTCAGAGGACAGGAGTTCAAGTCTTGTCTCTGTTACTCCGTGCACCATCTTGAACTTTTCCAGTCTCAGTTTCTTCACCTGTCAAGTGAGGAGGTTGGCCAGAATGGCTTCCCAAGTTCCTTGCAGTGCTCAGCCTGTGATGCTGGCTAGGAGTCTGACAGTGCCTTTTTTAGGCTCACCCTCTAGCTGGGTTGAGGTTCAGAGCAAAGTTATTTTACATAAGACAGAGCTTGTGCCATTAGCTCCTCTAATCAGCTCTGAAGGTCACGAGGAAGCCTTCTTTGACCCTCAGATCTGCAGGGCCCCTCTCGGTTATTACACTGAAGAGATAGGACCTGTGGCTCGAGGAAGGACTTTGGTCCCCTCCTCCTGAGTGGGAGAGATGGGGGGCTGTGGAGAGACAGAAGCCCGGCTGGCTCTCTCCTCCACCACATGGCCCACATCTCGCCCTTTTCAGAAGCATCTAAACCAACATTTTCCAAAGAAGTTGGAACCTTCTCAGCCTGCCTACCCACTCTTGTGTCATTTTCTAAACAGGACCAGCAGATGGGCTGTGAGCTCTTTCCAGGGACTCCTGGTTTCCAGCCTGGATGGGGTCCACACAGAGCCACCCTTCCCATTAGACCCATAAGCTCCTGAATGTTGCCCCTCAGTATCTGGGGGTCAGAAGGTGCTGCCATGGCCTCTGCCTAGGTCTTTCCAGTGATCTGTCCAGCCCCTTATCTGTGCCGCCAGGATTCCCACAGAAATCTTGTAAATGCTCTTGCCTGAGACAGCACCTGCCTCCAGAATTAAAATGCTTAGCACAGTGCCTGCCACAGAACTATAGGAGCTATATAAATGCATATTCTCTTCCCTCCTAATAAGAGACTGAATCTCCCACCGCTAGTACTGCTCTATTTATTGTCCTCTGACCTCCTATTCTCTCTGTTTTATTCTGTCCTTAGGTAATAGTAACTTCCTGCTAAAAGTCAATCCAATGTGTTAGAAATAGAGTGAGATGCTTGTAGTCAGGTTTTCTGATTTTGTCCTGACTTTCTTTAACTCTGAAAAAACCATTTTATCTCAGTGTCAGTGTTCTTATTTGTAAAACAGGGATACCATTTGTACTATCTACCTCATAGGGCTAATATGGACAACGCACTTTGCAAACCTAAAGTCCTAGAGAAATATGAATTTTTTTTGGCCACTCAGTTAACATTAATTAAATGCTTTCCATCGGTCTCAGAAAGCAATGTCATATCTTCCTAATCCCCTGGAAGTGCAACAGATTTTCGAAAAATTTTATCATTTATTGATTTTAAATTTTTTCCTTTTTACATTTTGAGTTTGAAATTCTCACCCTCCATCTCACATTTTTTTCACCCACTGAGAAGGCAAAGAATATGATATCAATTATACATGTGAAATCAGGTAAAACATTTTCTCATTGGTCCTATTAAAAAAAACAAGGAAAATTAAGAAAATAAGAAAATTATACTTTAATTTGTACTCAAAATTCATCAGCTTTCTCTCTGGAGATGGATAGCATTTTTTCATCCTGAGTCTTTGGAGTTGTCTTGGATCATTGTATTGATAAGAGTAGCCAAGTTTTTCACAGCTGATTATCATTGCAACATTGTTGGTACTGCCAGCAATGATCTCCTGGTTGTTATTTCACTTTGTATCTGTTTAGATAGTTCTTGCCAAGGTTTTTCTTCTTGAAAGTATATCTCTCATCATTTCTTGAACTATTCTATCACAATCATGTCACAACTTTTTTTTAGATATTTCCTGGTTGATAAGCATCCCCTAAATTTCCAGTTCTTAAGTATCACAAAAGAGCTGCTGTAAATATTTTTATACATGTAGATTTTCCTAAAATATGAGATTGTTAATCTTATTATTATATCTCCTTGGTTTCTCTTTTATTGTTGGGTCTAATTCTTATATTCTGTGGATGTCTGACTGTGCTTTATCTAAGAGTTCTGACCTTGCTCTGACTTTTGTTGCCTGGAAATATCCATCCTACAGCTCTCCCATCTTGGTCCATGTTTCTTGCCTGGTTGTAGGCTTCCAGTTATGACTTTGCCATTAATTCTTTTGCCTTACCTTGAGTCTAGTTTACCCCCAAGCCTAGCTAGCCCCAGTGGGAACTTCCAGTCTGGTCTCAGTTTTCCTGGTCGTTGCTCTTTGCCATACACCAATGAGCTGCAGCTGCTGGAGAGCTGCTGACACTGGGGGAGCTGATTTGCCTAAGATCATCCAGTGTCCCTTCCCTCCCACTGAAAAGAAACATGTGAAGTTGTGCAAAACATTTTCATAAAAGCATTGACTGAGCTGCTGACAATAATCATGAGGTCTCTTCAAGCTTACCTAGTCTCTAATTTTTTTGATTCTAGCTCTGTTTGGTCACCATCTGACTCAATGTCACTTTTTCCTTTGTTCTAGAAGAGTGACAGGACATCAGGAAGGTGATGTCTTGATTTGCAAGTGAATTGGATTTAAGTGAGGGAGGACTGTGCAAAGTCACCAGTCTCACTATCTCCTCCAGAGTCATCTGGCTACAGTGGCAAGCTATAGATCAGGATAACTGGAGATGGCCCTCATTACTTTGGACATTGACCTGGAGGAACTGGGAGGGATTAAGCTGGGAGTAATGAGTTGAGTTATTAAATTGTACTGTCTTCCTGACAATTGAGAAAAGCCCTGGTTAGCTGGGGCTATTTAAGACAAGAATGAATAAGTGAAAAAAATATTAAATATCTACTGTCCCTGCCCTCCAAAAGTTTACATTTTAATAGAGGAGACATCACACTTAAGGGAGTAGTGGCTCAGGAAGGTAATTTTAATCTGGGGAATCACAGTCATAGTATTAATAGCCATGAATGGGCATTGTCATATCCTTTCTAAAAGTAGTAATAAATAGGTTTGCTTGTTTCCAGAGCAAGAGGTGGAAAAGGTGGAGAGTACTTGGGAATAGGATTGATGGAAGAACAGATAACAAGATATCAGGGATAGGAGGTTGTTTGGAAAAAAAGGAAAGTGTAGTTTGGATTATCTAAATAGAGTTGATTAAGTGAATTTGCATTCTTTTGCTTCTGCCTGGCAGGAATTGCAAAACAGAGTGAACATATCCCTCAAGATGGGGAGGGAGATATTTTCAGAGGGGAGGTAATGACAGGACAGATGGCAAGGTGCTGAGGGTGGATGGCTTTTAGTTGACTACTGCAACTAGATGTAAGACTTGGCTCCAACCTTAGAGGCTTTGAATAGCATAAGTTTCTCTCTGTTGAGAGGAACTGCCCCAAGTAAGTTTTTGCATGGGGAAGACACAGGGGAGGCTGAAGCAGAGTAGTCCCGGATATCAGCCCATCCATGGGTATCTATCTCTGTATTTTGCTGATATGCTGACATGCTGGAAGGCAGTTGGGAATGGGGAAGCAATCTGTGGTCTGTTTCTATCTCTCCTCCCAGGGGTGCCATATTCTGATATTTGTCCCAAAGGAAGAAGTCATTTCATTGGAAAAGAAATCTATGATGATTGGGTAATTCAGATATATTTGATAGTTATTTATCTGAGATTATATTCTATCTTTTATGGTATATTTGAGAAGTCTGCATACTACCAGTACCTCTCACTATCAGGAACATAAGTACCACCTAGTGAATTTTAAGGTGGAATAAAACCCCCTGAATTTGCCCTCTGGCCTTGGCTGACCCTTCTGGGTGCTCAGGCCCTTTGAGTCATGTACCTACCCAGACCCTATCCTTCAGTTATGCTGTTTGGCTCTGCTCCAACTCATTGCTGTTGTCCCATCAATGCATCATAAATCCTCTATATAAAATCCATCTTAACAAACTTGGGATATGATTCATCCAGAGCTCTTTTTCTTTAGACTAATGAGCTATTTCTTCATTTCTTATTGAGTTTTCGAAAGGGAGGTAGAGTCAGTGAACTCATGCAAATCTTGGAAATTGGCATCCTCAGACCTTCATGCAAGGTATTTGAAGTGCACAGATGTTTGCTGGCTTAAATAGGAGACCTCACTGGTGTGAAAAATATGTTACCCCCAAATTTTTCCCTTAATTGGTCTTGAGTTAGGAATGAAATCTGCCAATCTGCGTTCTCTTTCTCCAGGACGAGAATAGATCTTTGATCCCTTTTAAGAACGAGAATGGAACTTGAGAATGGAGAAATCAGCATCAATGGCACATTCTGTATGTGTTTCAAGCCTGTGAGGATGTAAACACAAGACTGCAGATCTTTTAAGTGTATTATTGATTTAGATGGATCAGGGCCTAACACATGTTTCTTTGGTTGATTTTTTTTTGACAGTAAGAATTGCACATCTGTTGATGTTTCACACAAAAATAACAAAGTTGGCATTTTTCTTTCTTTTTCTTTTCTTGGCTTTATTTTCTATGCTGACCCTTTATGACTTAAATTCAGAAGATCTGGATTCTATTCTGTTGTCTAATACTGATTAGTTGTGTGGCTTTGGACAAATCACATCTGTTCTCTGGGTTTCACTTTCCATATCTGTAAGATGAAAATTATAATAATTTTACTCCCTTCCTCACAGTGATGTTGTAAGGTCACATGTCTTACAGAATTTTTTTTTTTTTTTTACCCTTGTGAATTTTATTATTTCCTTCAGAAAGATACCCCATTGCTCATATCTCTGAGGGTAAATCCCCTTCTTCAGGGGTGGCGATGTCTAAAAAACCTGGGAACCACCAATTTCTTTCTGTCCTTTCTGTTTTCCTGAGTTTTCCTGGCTATATGATCTCTGACTCACTGCTGGTCCTGACTTTGCAATCTAGAGACACAATACTACAACTTCCTTATCTGAATCTGATTCTCAAGATCCTGTTCTGATGTTTTGAACCTGACACTTTCTCTTGTCCCCAAAAGTTTATTCTCCCATTGTGGCCCATGCTCATTTATGGCTCCAGACTAGGAGGCTAGGAGACAGCTAGATGGACAGAGCTCTGGACTCGGAGTTAGGAAGATGGATTTATGTCCTCCTGCCTCGAACACCTTTCAGTTGTGTGATTGCGGGGAAAGTCCCTTAACTTCTCTGGAGTTTCCTCATCTGTTACATGAAGGGATTTGACTCAATAGCTTCTAAAGTTTCCTCTTCTCTCTTTCTCCCTCTCTATCTCCCTCCTTCTGTGTCTCTCTCTGTCTCTGTCTGTCTATCTGTCTGTCTCTGTTTCTCTTTCTCTGTCTCCCTCCCTTTCTCTTCTTTCTCTCTCTCCTTCTTTCCCTTTCTCTCTCTCTTTCTATGTCTTCCTCTCCCTCTCTCTGCTTTCAGTCTTTGCTTGTTGGCTGGTTGTAGGGGAGAACAACTTTATTCATTAATATATTAATTAAATGCTTATTGAGTACACAATCTGTACATTCCCATTGCTGCTGGGTGGGACCGAGCAGGGAGAAATGGCAGAATGGTGCCTTTTTCTTCCTTCCTCACCTGGTCTGATCCCCTGATTTTATAGAAGAAGACACTGAGGTTCACAGAGAAGATATGAATTGTTGAAAGTCACTCAGAACCCTGGTTTTCTAATTATTGGTCCAGAAATTTTTCATCCATAACCTGACTCCAATCTGGCCATTGTCAGTAATCTTGATTTATAACCTGCCACTGGAATACAGTGATTCAGGACGACAGAGTGGGGCTGATGACTTTGTCCAGCTCTGCCTCCCTTAATTAAATCCAATTCGCTCACTTGCAAGGCAAGCCTTCTGATGTCATTGGTCCTCTCTGAGAACCAAGAATGAACAATGATTCCAATTTGTCTTTCTAATCTTATTACAAATTTTTCTCCTATACATGTACATCATGGCCCAGCCAAACTGTCCTTTTTGCTATTTCTTTTAAGTAGTATTGAATTTTTTTTAACTCCATGCCTTTACATTAAAGGTCTTCCACTCTCACTTTACTTCTCTCTTTCAGAGTTCCAGGTTTCCTTCAAGGTTCGGCTCAAGTGTTAAGTTCTGTATGAGGTATTTCTTGATCCCCTAGCTGCTAGTACTTTCCCCCTAAAATCATCTTATATATCTTTTTTATATACATGTATGTGTAAAGGCCATATCCTTTGGCTAAATTGTAAATTCCTTGAGGATAAAAATTGTTTCACTTTTGTCTTTGTGTCCCCATTGCCTACTACAATGCTTGACATATATTGGGTAACTTGATTTTTTAAAAAATGTTTTTTGATTATCACTGCTATGCTAAATTTATTATTATTATCTTAAGTAATAAAAACATTTCATTCATTTTCTCGAGTAAACATTAAATAAACATTTACTATTTACAAGATACTCTGCTAGATTCTAGAGCATTAACAAAGAGAAATAAGTGATATTGTCCTTCTTCAAATAGCATCAATCAACAGACATGTCAGTCAATTGTCCTACAATTCCATTCACCTGCCCTATTATTTGTCTGATGGAGACAACTTTCCTTGGCTATCACTCTCTCATATGTCTTGTCACATGTTAGAATTCAAACTCTTTGAGGACAGGATTCCTTTAAAAATATTAAAATAATAACGATAAGTGTTTTGCTTTTTGTATTTCTATTCCAAGTGTTTAATATGGTATGTAGTACTTAGTAAGTCCTTAATCTATACTTTTTATTCATTCATTCATTTATTAATATTCATTTATTCTACTACAGAATACAATTTGACTGTTTCCTTCTAAAAATTCTCTTCAAGAGTGCCCTTGCTGCATGTGTAGAATATTCTCTGAAGAATTTTATATTGATGAGAAGGTAGCATTTGGGCAGATAGTTTTGATGTTTTATAAGTTGCCTTTTTTAAAAAATAAGGTCCAAGTTTTTTTTTTTCTTCATGTTGTTGGTATCTAATTTTCCTCCCTACACCTTGAGAATTGATCTCTCAACACTTTAAAAATTGTGGCACTTCCAACAAGGATCTCCTCAATGATACTTTGTCTAGTCTAGGTGTTTTTCATTTTAAATAAACAAAATGCCTAAAGCATTCTGGGATACTTCTACTTCCTCAAAAACTGGTCCAGGTCTGGGGCATTAAAATCTAAGTGTGCTCATTTTCCTATCTTTGCTCGTGATTGTTTGTTATAAAATAATTGTAGATAATTTTTATCTTTCATCTGTTTGTTGTCCTCCTTTCAGTGTCATCTGTAAATACCTTAAGGATGACTTTCCTAGAGTCAATCATCTAGTTTTCTTAAACTGACTTTTTTTCTTTGATAAATTCTTATTGTTTTATAAGGCAATACTGCCCATAATCTTCTACCATATTTTATTGTGAGATTAAAAAAAATGAATCTATATTTTAAAGTCTTCTCTGATTTCTAGTCTATCATTCCCACATCATGAAGTGTTGCCCTTGGCCACCATATTTCTCTGTTTGGCAAGTAGATTAAGTATTTGCTAATGAATATAGTTTTTAATTTCCTTTGGTTTTCTTATTTTGGTAATTGATTTATATCAGTTACTTCTGTATGAAATTGTCATGATTGTTGTTGATGTCCTTTCTTCCATCCGTTTCCCATTTTTATTGCATAAATAAGTCATCAAAATAAGTTAGGATAGAGATAGTTTAATTTTGTGCCATATCTTTTCCTTCTTTTTATAATTTCTTTTAGCCTCATTAATTTTGATCTTTGCTCTAAACAATTGATGGTCTGACTGTACACCCACAGCTGATTCAGGAATCAGTCCCACATTAGTAATGAGTCATTTCCTGTCTATTAAAATGTAAGAATTTTCTTTTCTTTTTTCTTTCTGCTATTATTTAGTGCTTGTTATTGCATCCAGTACCTTTGGTTCTTTTCTTGAAGTAGGTATTCTTGATATATTGACGTAAGGCTTCTGGGTAGTTCTTAGCCCTTTTCATTTCTTATTTTTCAATCATAGTTTTCCAATGTATTTTTTTGCCCTTCATTGAAGTTACTGAGTATCCAAGAATTTGTTGCTGTTCAACAGTCATTTTTCAATTGTTTTGGAGTTTTCTTGGTAAAGATGGAGTGGTTTGCCATTTCCTTTTCCAGCTTATTTTTCAGATGAGGAAATTGAAGCAGACAAGGTTAAGTGACTAGATCAGGGTTACAAAGCTCGTAAGTGTCTGAACTTGGGAAGATGAGTCTTTGTGACTCTTAGTCTAATACTCTGTCATCCTGCACCACCCAGAAGACCTAGCCAAAAATGTGGTGATTTAATTTAAAAATTCTTATGGAATTTTTGGGTAAAATTTCTCTATCTCTTCATCTTTTGCAACAAATGTATTCAGTGCAACAAGCACTGAATAATAGGAGAAAGAAAAAGAAAAGAAAAATTTTTTTTTAACAAATTTAGGATGATATAAAATTTCTTATCAAATGGTATTTTATGTTGCCTTTTTGACCATAAGATAAAATCAACTCTGCTAACTGCTTTCTTTAGCTTTCTTTGGTGAACTTACCTCTCTTTTAGCTGCAATTTCCTCCTTGTTTAGGATGGCCACTAGGATATTAGGATGTTCATTGAACAAGGATCTCACATTTAGAGTATTAATAGGTAAATTGATGCTATTCTGTGGTCTAAAACTGTGTTGATCCTTAACTCCTACTTCTCTGACATGAGCATTATAGGAAGGGGATGCACAAGGGATTTTCAGCCTTTTTCTCTGTTTTGTAGATTGCCAAAACCCAAAGAAATTATAAAATGGCTGAACCACTGGTAGTGATCCTTCCCTATGTTAACTAAGCTGATCATTGGAGAGAAGATGTATTTTATTAACTAGCATGGACTCAAAGCTTCTTGAGCTTGGTAGGATCAGTCAGAGCTTGTCCTCTGCTGCCATAGCCACTGACAGTAGCTAGATGACATAGTGAGTAAGGAGTTAGAAAGATCTGAGTTCAAGTGCAGCCTCAGACATTTTTTAGAACTATCAGGTTCAGAGCTTGTCCTCTGCTGCCATAGCCACTGACAGTAGCTAGATGGCATAGTGAGTAAGGAGTTAGAAAGATCTGAGTTCAAGTGCAGCCTCAGACACTTTTTAGAACTATCAGGTAGCACAAGCCCTCCTGGCACACCATGTAGCTTCTCTCAGCCTTAATTTTCTCACCTGTAAAATGGGGACAATAGTACCTACCTCATGACCTTCAAGAGCTGTCTAAAGTTGCTCTTAGGATTATTGTTGTTTTGAAATTTGAAAATGCAGAATCACCTCCCGGCTAAGGTGATCTTCCTTATTGACATGATCTTATTTAATCTTTTAATGACATGATCTTATTTAATTTTTACAATGGCCCCCTAAAGTAGAAATATTATATAGTCTGATGGAGACAACTTATAGTATATAAGTATATAAAGTAGCAATATATTTTTATGTATAGATGAGGAAGCTGAGGCTGACTTACTCATGAGTGACTTAAATAAGAAACACATTCAGGATTTGAATCCAAGTCTCCTGGTTCTCAGTTAAGACTCTTTCTAAAATACTGTATGTTCTCATGCATTTCCCCCTTCTTGTTTGTTGCTCTCTGGCTCTTCATTATTCCATTTGGAGTTTTCTTGGCTGCAATACTGGAGTGTTTGCCATTTTGTCCTTCAGCTAATTTTACAGAACAGGAAACAGAGGCAAATGGGGTTAGGTGACTTGTCCAGCTGGTAAAATTTTAACTCATGTCTATCCTGAATTCGATCCTGGTGCTCTGTCTATTGTGCCACCTAGCTGCCTCTAGTATTTCTCCCTCAGGAATTACAGAGAAGATAGGAGGATGAGGAGTTATTTATGAATTTGTCAGTGTTAAGGATTAGGGTAACTTGAAGATGAGCTAAAAGGAATAGAATGATCCAGAGTGAAGTAAACAAAACCAGGAAACAGTCTACACAATGGTTACAGCAATAAGATAGAACAACTCAATCAAAATTGAATTCTAATTCTAATGTCTAAATTTGATCCTCTCTCCATCAAATGAAATATGAAAATATACCTTCTTGCTTCTTTGAAGGGATGGGGGGGAATTCTATGGAGGTGGAACACAACATATGCTGTCAAATTCAGTTGATGTATGGTACTTTTGCTGTACTGCCTTGCCTTCCTGTCCCCTTTTCATATAAGTCATGGCCTTTTGTGTGGAGGAAGTGATTGAGAAATGGAGTAGCTATAAAAGTTATATATATGCCGACATACATATGTGTATGAATTTTTATGTATATATATATATGTATATATGAGTGTTTATATGTATGTGTACACACACATATACATGCTAGAACTATCTGAAAAAAAAAAACTTGAATGTATGAAACAGGCCTTCTTGGCCACCTCATGGAATCCTGGGAGGACAAACTGGGTCTTACTGCAACTGAAGAAGTGAAAAGATGCTCCTTGACACCTTTAGGGCTTACAGCCTGGGATTGGAAATACCACCAGCAGTGCTGTGCCGGTGACATTTCTCAGTCTTCTTTTTGCCTGAGGCTGAGTCAGAGACAAAAACAGCCTTATGGGGTGTGTGTGTGTGTGTGTGTGTGTGTGTGTGTGTGTGTGTGTGTGTGTAGCATTTTCACACTTCTGCTTCCGGTCCTCTTCAGAAGAGCAACAAATATGCAAAAATGAAAATTTCCAAGTTATTAATAAATTCTCTTGCATTTCCTGCAAAGATTCTGTGGCAGACCAACTAGATTCAGTGGAAAGAATGATTTCCTACCTCTGAACCTTTGTTCAGGCAGATTCCCTCCCTTCACTTTTTTCTACTCATCCTTTAACATCTAATTCAAATGCTACTTTCCCTAAGAAGCCTTCTCTGATTTCCCACCCCTCTCCTCCTCTGATCTTAACTCCATCAGTAAAGATCTTTTACTTTTTTTGGATTTCATGAAAATAAGTGATTTGTACCTCTTTTATGTACTTACTCATTTCTATGTGTAATGGTGATCTATGAAATAGTTGTGAAATTAGTGGTGAAATTTATCAAGTATTCTAATTTGTAGATGATATTAATTCCATTGAGCTCAGAAACACAAGAACCTCCTCACTGAAATCCAGTCATTTCTAAGAAATCATCTTATAATCCACCCTGGAAAAACAAAAGAATGAGAAAAATCTATCGCCTTTATTACAACATATCATTGGAAGAGCAGCTCATTGAGTTATCTAATATATACTTCTTAGTAAATCAATACTTGACTATAAGCTGAACCCAAACAACTGATGGTACAGTGAAAAAAGTCCTTAGCTTAGAGTCAGGAAAACCTGAGTTCAAATACACTTAAAAAATTATTATAGCTTTTTATTTACAAGATATATGCATGGGTAATTTGACAATTGCCAAATCTTTTGTTCTAATTTTTCCCCTCCTTCCTCCCACTCCCTCCCCCAGGTGGCAGGTAGACCAATACATGCTAAATATGTTAAAGTAGAAGTTAAATACAATATATATACATGTCCATATAGTTATTTTGCTGCACAAGAAGAATCAGACTTTGAAATAATGTACAATTACCCTGTGAAGGAAATCAAAAATGCAGGCAAACAAAAATAGAGGGATTGGGGATTCTATGTAGTGGTTCACACTCATTTCCCAGAATTCTTTTGCTGGGTGTAGCTGATTCAGTTCATTACTGTTCTATTGGAAATGATCAAATACACTTTTTAGCTCTATGATCCTGGGCAAGTCATTTAATCAATCAATAAACATTTATTAAGTTTCTACCATGTGTCAGGCTCTTTGTTAAGTGCTGGAGAAATAAAAAGAAGCAAAAGACAATCCCTTCTCTCAGTGAACTTGCAATTTAATGGTGTGTGTGTGGGGGGAGACAACATGCAAACATGTGTACAGGATAAATAGATAATTAAAAGAAGGAAAGCACTGGAAATAAGAGTTAGAAAAAACTTCAGTTTCAGTTTCCCCATCTTGAAAATAAAGCTTGTGCTGGTTGTTCTCTGAGATCCATTCTGCCTGACCATTCCTTCTTGTTACCTTGGCTGATTCATCATTTAAAATACATCTGTTAACTGTGGTTGTTCTCTAAGACTTTGGGGGTAAGTTGTATTGCATTTAAAAAATAACTTAGTGCTTTTTAAAATGATTTCAATGTCCTCACTGTTTCTAAACCTCATCTTTTATATTTTTTAACCCTTAGCAACTTTGATGCTTTTCAATTTGCACCGAACATTGACTTTTCCACATATTCATCAATAGGAGCTGATATGGCTGTAAAAACTGTGCACTTTCCTTTTCATTTTTTGAAATTCTGGATGCTGGAACATCATGATCTCGGTGGAATCACAATTGCAAGTGAATCAAAGGTTGATGGACAGACACCTAGTGGGTATAAGTGGCTTTAACATACTAGCAATAATGTGAAAAAAGCAATAGAAAATCCATTAAAAACTGTAATAGCTGATATTTGGAGTAAATTTGAGGACAAAGTTTAAAGTTTGGGAGGCAGAGGGTTGCAGTCTTGGAGCTAGTTTTGAAGTCAGTATGATCCAGGTTTAAATCTCAACTTTGGCTTTGTAACTCTGGGTAAATTTGTTAGCTTCTCATTGCATAGCCAGGAGCTTATCAATATTGGGAGAAGGATTGTCTTCAATGGGAGGTGTCTACATTGTTGTAATCATAAATCTGGAACACCCACCCACATACCCATAACACACACTCACATGTGATTTTCAAAGCCTTGTAATATAGCAAAAAAAGGGAGATAATGGAGGGCAACCCAGATTTCTGTAGCATTCATCCTTGAGATAATGAAAGAACCAAAGGAAGGTCTAGTTGGTGCCATGTCCATCAGTGTAGGAAGCACCCACATTGATAAGATTATTGAGTCACTGAAGCTTTGAAGTTGAATTATTTTGCCATATTGCCTACTGGACTATAAACTCCCTTAGGCCAGAGATTGTAGGTTCTTGTAGGGGTAGAGCTGGACATTGTCCAGATGAGAAATGTCGAGCACAGGCTGTTTGTGGCCTATGACCCTCTGTAATACTGCTTGAACCAAATTAAAATATATATTATAAAATAAAATATATTAAAATATTTAACAAAATAAAAATGTAATAAAATCTAAATAGCATTTTAAAGGTAAATCAGCATGTGATACAGTGATCCTTATGTACAGATTAGTGATCCCTGTTTCTATTTGATTTGATATCAACCCTTTATATAAGCTCTTTGTCTCTTCCTAATTCTAGCATGGGGCTCTGAACATTTGTGGAGGGCAATTCAACAGGAATTCTTGATTAAATGCATAAGGGCACCTGTAATTTATAATTCTAGAGGATTTGCTTCCTACAAGAAGCTTTTCCATTTTGGGAGACAGGTAGATGGCTCAATGGATAGAACTGGAACTGGAGTCAGGAAGACCCCGAATTCAGATCCTGCTTCTTATGCAAGCTGTGTAACCCTAGACAAGTCATTAAAAAATAAATCTCTCGTTGTCTCAGTTTCCTCATCTATAAAATGGAGATAAGAATAGGGCTCTTGAGAGAATAAAATGAGACATTCTTTGCTTTTTTAAAATCTTTAATAGATTTATTAAAATTTTTTGTTTCTAGGCCCAAAGGGCTATAAAATCATGCATATTCTTTGACCTAACAATACCATTACTAGGTATGAATCCCAAAAGAGATTTAAAAAAAAGGGAATTGGATCTCTATGTACAAAAATATTTATAGCAGTTCTTTTCTCAGGACAAAGAATTGGAAATTGAGGGGATGCCCTTCAATTGAGGAATGGCTGAATAAATTGTGGTATGTGATTATGAAGAAATATTATTGTTCTATAAGAAATGATGAACAGGATACATAAAACATTTGTAAAGTAATTTGCAACTTTTAAGGACTATAGAAATGTTAACTATTATTACTAGAACAGACTAGATGTTCTCTAAAATTTTGCTCTCTCTTTTTTTTTCAGTTCTGTAATTTTATGATTTGATTTCCCTTTTCATCCATCCCTAGATGGATCCTTAGATTGCATCAACTTTTCTGGTTCCCACGTCCTTCCACTGGTTGCTTTAGCAAATTTTTCTTTATATTTTTATCCATTTATTTACATGTAGGTTTCTTCTTCCCTTCCTCCAATAGAACTTTGTGTCACTGGTGACTTATTCATGACACTTGGTAGAGAACAATCCTATATTCCCCATGGAGACAGCCTGTGCATACAAACACCTGGCAACAGCTGGCACAGCACTGAACACTCCTATTATTACTTTCTGGGTGCATTTGCCTGTGAAACTCTTATCAAGGCTGCAGAATGATAAGGATGATTGCAGATACCTTTGTAAAGGAGCCACAGAGTGAAACTGAGAGAAAGACCTGGTGGAAGCAGTTCTGATCTCTGAGGAGGGGGCCCCGGAAGAGATGGGGAATCCATCACCCCCAAGGTCCCTATTTCATTTGGAACAATTACCAGTGCACGGTTCTTTCCTTTACTGTTGGTGAAAACTGTTGCTCTTAGTTTTTTATAATTTATTGCTATAGAAAGGCAGGGCTTAAATCAGAAATTCAGGCCTAGCTTCTTTCCACTAAGGATCATAGAACTTCTGATTGGAAAAGGGCCTTAGAGATCACTTAGTCTATCACAATTCTCTGTTTGCCCTTCTGTAAAATGGAGAAAGTAATTTCTGGATTACTTATCTCTCCTGGTGATTGGGAGACTTTAAAAGAATAATGTATGTAAAACCTTCCATGCACTTTGACAAACTATATAAATGTCTTTTATTGTTATTAATATAATGAATGACTTTCATTGAGGTCCCTTCAAGCCTTCTGATTCTGTGATTCTATAAACACTGGCTGAGTGGGCAAGGGCTAGTGTTCTGTCAGAACTCGGACCCTTTTATCCTTTCTTTCAATAAATTATTAAGGAAGAAAAGATGTTTGCTCCTTTCCATTTGAAGCAGAGAGGAAGAACTAAGTGAAATAGACCCATTCCTATTGTATTTGAACCAGAAATCTATAGAAAAGTCAGAGGAAGAGAGGATTTTAATTTGAACCTGATGGTTTTTCCCCCTCTGTGTACCCTCTTGAAGATGTTTTCTTTTTCTTTTTTTTCTGGGAGATGGGTGTGGGTGAAGTTGAATTCTCTCTTAGGTGGTAAATTATTTAAATGGATAAAAAATATATATCATTTGCTCAATAATGTAGAGAGTGGTTGACCCCTATGGGAGACTTGTCTGAGAAACGTCTTCTTCCCTAGAGCAGGTTAAGTGGTAGCCTAATGTTGTGGAAAGAGTCAAGATCCCCCTTTCTTTCTGTCTCAGTCAGTAATCTGTTGGGACCTTGTAAAACCATTTCCCCTTTCTCTGTTTTCATTTCTTATTTTAAAATTGAGAAGGTTGGACCTCTGAGTAATCTTTATTTTTATTTTTTTCTTAAAATTCTTGTTTATTTATTGACAGTTGTTTAACTGGATCAAGTGGTAAACTGTGGGAGTCACAAATTTCATATCCCTGCCCTAAGGTTATCTGTATACTTTTAATGACCAGTCTTTGTCTTGGAGAAAAGATACTGAAGACATCTTTTCATTGACATTGTGAGAGAGGTACTATGGTGCAAAGTGTTATTTTTAAAATTACAGGGTCATTTTAAAAAATCTTTATTATAAGGGATAACTAAGTTGGCTGTATAAGATATATCTAGATATGAATATGATCTAAAAAAAGACATCCATAAAACACATTTGAGAATTAAATAAAATGAGAGTATCCTAAAGATCCTGATGAACCTTTTTTTCTCTAGGTCTGGGCTAATTCTGGAAGGCTGATAATGGAACAGAGGAAGAATGTGATAAGCCAGAAAAACCTTGATTTCCCAAGGCTAGCCTTTCTACCAATAGGCTACCTCTGCTCTATAGATATTTCCTACCTTCCTCTTTTCCTAGAAATCCATTCTATTGCTTTTAGAAACTTCTGTTTCTCATATAACCTTGGTGATTAATTCTTTTAAAAAATTTTTTCAAAGTAGTATTTTAGTTTTTCAGATACATGCAAAGATAATTTTCAACATTCACCTTTGTAAAACCTTATGTTCCATTTTTTCTTTTTTAAAAATAATAATAGCTTTTTATTTTCAAAATAAGACAGCAAGTAATCCAATATATGTTAAACATGTGCAATTCTTCTTTACATATTTCTGTCTTTATTGTGCTGCATAAGAAAAATCAGATCAAAAAGGAAAAAAAATTGAGAAAAAAACAATCAAATAACAAAAAATGAAAATACTATGTTGTGATCCATATTTAATTCTCATAGTCCTCTCTCTGGATGCAGATGGCGATCTCCATCACAAATCTATTGGATTTGGCCTGAATCACCTCATTGTTGAAAAGAGCCAAGTCCATCAGAGTTAATCATCACACAATCTTGTTCTGTACTATGTTCTTTTGGTTCTACTCACTTCACTCAGCATCAGTTCATGTAAATGTCTCCAGGTCTCTCCAAAATCATCCTGCTGATCGTTTCTCACAGAACATTAATATTCTATAACATTCATATACCATAACTCATTCAGCCATTCCCCATCTGATGGGCATCCACTGAGTTTCCAGTTCCTTCAAAAAGAAGCTGCTACAAACATTTTTGCACATGTGTGTCCTTTCCCCTTTTTTAAATGATCTCTTTAGGATACAGACCCAGTAGAGCCACTGCTGGATCAAAGGGTATGTACAGTTTGATAGTCCTTTGGGCATAGTTTCAAATTTCTTTCCAGAATGGTTGGATCAATTTATAGCTCCACCAACAATGTATTAGTGTCCCAGTTTTCCCACATTTCCTCCAATATTTATTATTATCTTTTTCTATCATTATAGCTAGTCTAAGAAGTGTGCAGTGGTACATTGGAGTTGTCTTAATTTGCATTTCTCTACTCAGTAGTGATTGAGAGCATTTTTTCATATGACTAGAAATGGTTTTAATTTCTTCCTCTGAAAATTGTCTGTTCATATCCTTGTGTTCCAATTTTTTCTCCCTTTTCCCCTTCCCTAAGACAGAAAGCAATCTGATATAGGTTAAACACATGCAATTCCTTTAAACATATTTCCATATTTGTTAAGCTACCCAAGAAAAATCAGATCAAAAGGCAAAAAAACACAAGAAAGAAAAACAACAACAACAAGCAAACAACAACAAAAAAGAGGTGAAAATACTAAGCTTCGGTCCATATTTAGTCTCCAAAATTCTCTCTCTGGATGCCAATGGCACTTTCCATCATAAGTTTATTGAAATTGCCTTGAATCAATGCATTATTGAAAAGAGCCAAATCCGTCACAGTTGAAATTAGTTTTATTTACATCAGAGCTGGAAACCCAATCAGGTGAGCTTGAGTGATACCAGACTACAAAGCACCTGGCCCTCTTTACATCTCATAGATCCCTTCCCCAAATATCGATGAGAGAGCCCAAGTGTCCTGAACTGAAGAAATGGAGGTGTGCCTGAAATCTTAGTATCCTCCAGGTCTGACCTGGTCTGTTGATCCTCTGAGCTCATCTGAAGGTCATTGTTAGGAGCCCCTGGCACAGAGCTGTGATTGTCTGAATGTTAAAGCTCCAATTGAGCTGAGGCAGCTCAAGGAAGCCAAGGATAACAAAAAGGATTATTTCAGCTGTGTTGGATGAAAAAGGAGGAGGATCAAAGACAGGGTAAGACCTGTGTTTGGGGTGCATGGGATGATGATAACTGATAAAGGAGAGCAGACAGAACTGCTCAGTTCTTATCTTATTTTCTATTTCTCTGCAAAGGAGAATGACCTTTATGCTAGGAATGGCAAAAAAGAATGAGTAACAAGGAGGTGATACCCAAGATAAGTGAGGAAATAGTAGAACATCTAACCACCCTTGATAGTCTGGCCCCCATAAATTATATCTTTGAATCCAGAAAGACTTGACAGATGGATTGCTGAGCACTGTCAATGATGTCTGCAAGATTTCGGATAATTGGAGAGGGAACACAGATTGAAAAAGAACAAATGTCACAAATTTTTTTTTTTAAATGAGGGATGAGAGCGGATTCTGTAAATTACTGCATCGACCAGTGTGACTTTGACTTCATTTTCTGGGAAAGTTCTAGAATGAGCCATGAAAGAGATGGTTAGTGAGCATCTAGACAGGGAAGTGCTGATTGCTAAGAACTAGCATGGATTCATAATTGAAGGGATGTGGATGACTCAAAGTACAGTCACTATTGGTACAATGTCAATTTGACAAGAGGTCTCCAGTGGATGCCCCAGAGTCTGTGCTATTTCACATTTTTATCAGTGACTGGAATAAAGGCACAGATGGTGTGGTCTTCAAAGCTGAGAGGGAGAGCAGGCAGAGGATTCAAGGAATTTTGGCAGGCATTGGGCGAATATAATAAGATGAAATCTAATAGGGATAACTATGTACTTGGGGACAAAACATTAACTTCACAAAAATGGTAGAAAAGCATGGTTCTAAAAAAGATCTGAGAGTCTTATTGGACTTCAAGATCAATATGAGGGGAAACTGAGTGGCGCAGTGGCTAGAGCATCAGTCCTGAAGTCAGGAGGACCTGAGTTCAAATCTGATCTCAGACACTTCACACTTCCTAGCTGTGTGAACCTGGGTAAGTCACTTAACCCCAATTGTCTCAGCCAAAAAAAAAATCAATATGAGTAAGCAGGGGGATTGTTCAATCATTTATGACTTCACATGAACCCATTTGGGAGTTTCTTGGAGAAGATACTAGAGTGCTGTGCTATTTCCTTCTCCAGCTCATTTTATAGATGAGGGTCAAACAGGGTTAAGGGACATGCCCTGGGTCGCACAGTTAGTGACTATGGGCAAATTTGAACTCAGGAAGTCCATGCTGGGCTCTCTCTCCACTCTGCTACCTGGGTGCTCACCAGCAGGAGGAAGAGGCAGCCAACAAAACAAAACAAAGGAATGGGAACTGAGGCTTCATTAAGAGGGGCAGGATTTCCAGTAAAAGGGAGGTCATAGTCCCAGTGATGTTCTCTATCCTCATCAGATCCCATTGCTGCATTGTGTTCAGATCTAGGACACGCTGTTTAGGAAGGATGCTGAAATCTGGAGAGTGACCAAAAGAGGGGAACTGTATGACTAACTGCATCTCTGATAACTAAAGATTTATCAGCCTGGGGAAGAGGACTCAGGCAGGACTCAGCTATATTCAAGTATTGGAAAGGCTACTATGTAAAAGAGAGATGACAAATTGTTATGTCTGGCTCCAAACAGGAGCAACAGATGGAAGCTTCAAAGAAGGCCACTGAAACCAATCCTGTCAACACAAAATGTCCCTCTGGGGTAGCACAGCTGGGTGGCAGGGGGCGGGGAGCACCAAGCCTCAGGAAAACCTCAGATTCTAGCTGTGTGACCCTGGGCAAGTCCCTTCACCCTGTGTGCCTCAGTCTCCTCATCTGTAAAATGAGCTGGAGAAGAAAATGGCAAACCCTTCCAGTATCTCTGCCAAGAAAACTCCAGAAGGGGTCACAAGGAACTGGACACATCTGAAAATAACAAAATTTCAATTAATAATGATAACAGCTATTATTTATATAGTGCTTAAGGTTTGCGAAACACTTTATTCAGCTAGGAAGACTCATCTTCTTGAGTTGAAATCTGATCCTGGATACTTAGTAGTTATGTGACTTTGGGCAAATTACAATTCTGTTTGCCTTGGTTTCCTCATCTATAAAATGAGTGGGAGAAGGAAATGATAAACTACTCTAGTATCAAGCCTCTCATCAGGTCAAGAAACAATATAATATAAATAACATTTATATTATAAAATAATAAATAAATTTATTTTATATTATACATTTATATTATAAAATAATATAATAAACAAATAAAATGAAAAATATTATAAAAGAATGTAAACAATTATATATATTCCATTTTATCCTGGGAGGTAAGTAATATTATTATCCCCATTTTACAGATAAGAAACTGAAACAGTGTTTAAGTTCTTGCATAGCCAGTAAGTGTATATGGCAGGATTTGAACACATACTTTCCTGACTCCAAATCTAATGCTCCAAGTGAACACATAGTGCCATCTCACTATCTCTCCTAATGTATCTAGCTCTCCATGGGAGCTATTAGTAAAAATGATAAAGGACTGAAGATCTTACTTCCCTACAAGTATGGAATACAGGGAGAAATTTGCAGCAACCTGAATAAAATGTGTCATGTTTTATTTCTTCCACAGAAAAGTGACTGTTCTTTGTGTTCAAAGTGCAGGCTGGAATATTCCTAAAAGAGAATAAAAAAGGGCCCAAGGGATACCTCTCTATTCTTTAATTATTAGGACAAATGTAGTGTACTTTAAAACAAACAAGCCAGAAGGGCTTCAATATGAAGACAAAGAAGAAGGGAATCTGAAGGAGCAAAGGAGAATCCCATCCTATATCACAAGGTGCAGGTGTGAAGAAAAATGAGACCAGAGAATGGAGATGTGCTATTGGGCGAGAGATCATCCGTTAAGAACAGAAAAATGCTAGGAGCTTGGTGCCTCCCAAATGAAGGCTACAGCTGAAGTTGTTTATCCTAAGTTTTCAAAGAGGACCAATGACATCACAAGGTGGTGTCTTGAGTCTGGTGTGAATTAGTTTTAGGGGAGGCAGAGTTGCCCAAAGTTGTCAGTCTCACTGACTCTTCCAGAATCATCTAAGTCCAGTGGAAGACAAAAGTCAAGATGCTTGGTGATGGCCCAGATGCAGTGCATGACTTTGATGGTTGACTGAGCTCTAAGAGTTCCTCAGGACCTGCTTCAGCTGTTTTCATGGCAACTGGGACAAGTTATTCTCATCCACCCATTCTCCTGGGAGAGCAAATTGTTCTTATGCACCCATTCTCTTGGGAGAGCAAATTGTTCTTATGTACCCATTCTCTTGGGAGAGCAAGTTGTTCTCATGCACCCATTCTCCTGAGAGAGCAAATTATTCTCATGCACCCATCCCAAGCTTGGGGTAGACAGTCCACTAAATCATTGGTGAGTTTGAAGCCTGTCAGTGACTCTCAACCTGGTTTAGTCCATCTACTGAGATGGTTTTATCTGGGGGTGGTTATTGCAATGCTGAAGGTCTTGAAGTCACAGGTGACAGGTGAAAGGTGACATCAAAGGTAGAAAAGCCTTTGATTATTCAGGATTATCCTGAAAAGCCCTTGGCAAACCCTCATGCATGAAGTGTTAGTCCTCCTGAACACCCACTCACACACCTTACTGTTCCTATTTGTTGCTATAACAAAACAACTCTAATAGAGACATTTACTGACTTCCCAGGGCTTACATCCAGAACATTATTGAGACTGTCTGTCTCAAGGCTTGTAAAAAAAAATCCTTTCTGGAGGTCTGCCATGTTTGCACAAGGCTTTGGGACCTGAAGAACTCTGTAAGAGCATGAGGATGGGTGAGGGCATCCAGGAACCTCTCTCACACAGAATGTTTTAAAAAACTGGGAGGGTGGTAAGGAGGAAGAGGAACTCCCCTCCCCAACAATAATCATAATAGTCCCAGGACTTTTAGATTTGCAAAATTCTTTTTCTTTTTTGTTTTTGTGCTTTGATAATTAAATTTTAATTTGCGGATAAGGGCTTATGAGCAATGTGTCATCACGATTCCTTAAACCTTGAAATTCTATGCTTACCTGTTTTCAAACTATAGATCCCAATGACAGTATTTCTGCATTTGTCTAGATTTTGTTTTTTCTTACATTATGGCCTTTATGCTGCATTTCTGTATTTCTGTGTCCCCATCCTCTCTCCTGGTTGAACAGTTTATGCAGAGTGACTTCAATCTTGGTGTTTTTGTTTCTCACCTTCTGTAAATTAAACTCCACAATACTATTGTAGAGATTGTATGGAGCCTAGGAAGTGGTCAGGAGGCAGACTTTCACTTCTTTGGGAAGCTTTTCCATGTTCATCCCTCCTTATTTCATTAAACTAATTCTGGGTCAAGAATACTAGGACAAGAATACTGATTTTTTTAGCACAATCAGACAATCTCTTGAAAGGAAATCCTTATATAAGAAATGGCCCTGAGTGGACAGGAATTCTCCAATGTACTGACATAGAGATGAAAGGCTCTTATGTGGTCACAAATCAGATATTGTAATCTGCATGAATAAATGAGGGACGCCCCAGCTGGTCATGGCCACCATTGGCAAAGTAATCCCCGTGTCCTACTGGAAGCTGGATACCCAGATTGTCTGTATCTGTGTGAATGACTTCTACAATAAAGCATCCCCAGGTCCAGTCATTCTTCAAGGTAGCCGTGGTGTACTCTGGCCCTGCAGGATCCAGACCTATTATCCTTCCCAGCTGGCCTTTATAGAGTTGTTCGACTATTTCCCCAACATGTGCTCCAAGACTGACCCCAATGATGTGGATAGATGACCATGACACACCCAGCACCAGTAGATTGCTGATGAATTGGGAGATTTCCAGATTGAGTTTTATCACATTATCCACAGCTGAGTAATAAATACTCATGGATCCATAAACCCAGGCTACTGCAATCACCTTCACATCTGCCACATACAGAAATGGATGAATTTATCAATCCAAGATGGCTTTGTTCCTAATGCCCAAGAATTCCACTGACTCACTGATGGATGCACGAAAGATTTGTCTTACATGCTTGCAAGAATGGGTACCTAGGTTAGTAGACACCAGTTGAATAGGGTAAAGAGGAAAGAATGCTATTATTTTGTTTTACATGAATGAAAATGAATTAAATGCATTTATTAATCATTTACTATGTGTTATGCATTGTGTCCTCTTTTATAATTAAAATTTTTTCAAAGTTCTTTACATAATTCTCTCATTTAAGCTTCAACAACCATGTGAAGTATGATTATTTTCATTTTATGATAAAGAAAAAAATTTTAAGATAAGTTAAATGACTCGTTTAGGATTTCATAGCTCAGTACCCAGCACATAGTAAGCATTTAATAAGTGCTTGTTGATTGACATAGCCATTCAATGGCTAAAGCAGAATTTGAATTCCAGTCTTGTCCTCTATTTACCACATAGCACTGCTTCTCAAATAGGAGAGAAATAGCCACTAAGTTCTAGATTCTCCCCACTTCTGTTGTGAAGAATTCAATGAGTTTTCCACTACTTTCTGGCAATCTAAGATTTTTTTGGACTTGCTGTAGTTATTTCTTGTTTACCCACCTGGGGCAGAACTCACCTTTTCTATCCTGAGAAGGGCAGTTGCAGATTCCTAAAGACTCCTCATTTCTTTGGTAACTCAGGTGTTGAGAAGAAATATCTTTTCTGTATTTACTGAATAGGAGATATACCCTAATTTGGAGTGATTTATCAATGAGTCTGCATGGGCACCACAAAGGAAGGATTTGGGTCTCCTAGAACTGGAGTGTGGGTGATGATTTGCTTTGGGAAATGGATATTGATATTGTTTGCTTTTAATGTATTTTTCTTAAATTTTGTTGTTATTGTTGTTGTTAACATTTTAAGCAAGGTGTCTCTTTTCAGGCTACAATGTAACAGCTTGTAATTTATAATTGGGCAAGGGGTTTCTGAGACTGGGAATTGGGGCTTAGAGCATAGAGCATTACTTTAAGAATATATAAGCAAAAGTGTAGTTTAAATAGATGTAGCAGAAGATACTTGCTATGCTTATTAAACCAAATGATTGCTATTCATTTCTTTTTTAAAAAATTCAATTTCATTTTATTTTATATTATGAATTCTCTTTCCTTCTTCCCTTATTCACTCATTGAGAAAGCAAGAAAAAACAAAAGACAATTCAAATGCGTATAGTCATGCTAAACAGATTCTTGCTTTAGTCATGTTTCCTTCTCCTCCTCCACCCTCATCAAAAAGAAAAAGACAAAAAGATAAGGAAAAATGCTTCAGTCTTTACTCTG
The DNA here is from genome assembly GCF_902635505.1 of Sarcophilus harrisii. Taxonomy (NCBI): domain Eukaryota; kingdom Metazoa; phylum Chordata; class Mammalia; order Dasyuromorphia; family Dasyuridae; genus Sarcophilus; species Sarcophilus harrisii. The sequence continues at coordinate 424,045,176 of NC_045427.1, forward strand.
TGTTCCTCAGCTTTTGATCTACAGGTAGAGAGCATGTTTCATCATGAATCCTTTGGAATTGTGGATGGTTATTGTGTTGATCAAAGTTCCCAAGTCTCTCACAGTTGATTATCTTTACAATATTGTAGTTATTATATAAATTGTTCTTTTTATTCTGTTCACTTTATTTCACATCAGTTCATACAAGTTGTTCCAGATTGAGCACTATTCATTTCTAGTGATTTATGTGAACACAAATGATGCTGCCAGAAAGAATTTATTACACCTTGCATAAGATCATATAATCTCAGGCAAGAAACTGAAAATCTTTGGTTCACAGGCAGTGTTTTCATTAACATCATCACCACCAACAAACACTTATGATGTCCTTCTGATATGGAAGATAATGTTAGATGTTGGGGACACAAAGCCAAATGTTAATTTTCATGTTGTCTTTCTCATTCGATTGTAAGCTCCTTGAGGATTTTTGATTTTTTTTTTTTTTGGTATACCCATAACAAGTTCTGTGCTACTATTATCCCCATTTTGCAGATGAGGAAATGGAGCCCCAGAGAGGTTACATGATTTGTCCTAAGTTACAGAGCTATTAAGTACTCAGGACAGAATGTAAAGTCAGGTCTTCCTGATTCAAGGTTCAACACTTATTTTTTTGGTGAGGGACAGTGTGTATGTTTTATTGAATTTTATTAAATATTTCTCAATTATACTTTTTGTTTTTTCTACTTATTAGTATTTTATCTTTTTCAATTACATGTAAAGATAGTTTTCGTCATTTACTTTTTTTGTGAATGATTTCTTTCCTTCCTTCCTTCCTGCCTTCCTTTCTTTCTTCCTTCCTTCCTTCCTTCCTTCCTTCCTTCCTTCCTTCCTTCCTTCCAATTGGACTTAAGTGATTTGCCCAGAATCATAGCTAGTAAGTTTGAGGTTGAATTTGAATTCAGGTCCTTCTGACTTCATACCCAGTACTCTAATCTTTGTGCCATCTAGCTTTCCTTCAACATTTACTTTTATAAGAATTTGATGTCCATTGTTTTCTCCCTTCCTCCTTTTTCCCTTCTCCAAGACAGCAAACAATCTGATATGTTATACATGTACAATCATATTAAACATATTTCTGTATTAGTCATGTTGTGAAAGAAAAATCAAAACAAAAGAGAAAAACCACAATAAAGAAAAAAATAGCAAAAAAATGAAAATAGTTGCTTGATCTGCATTCAATTTCCATAGTTCTTTATCTGAATGTGGATTGCATTTTCCATGATGAGTCTTTTGGAATCATCTTAGATCATTTGTAATGCTAAGAAGAGCAAAGTCTATCAAAGTTGATCATTGCACAATGTACGACTACAATATTCTTCTGGTTCTGCTCACTTTAGTCAGCATCAATTCATTTAGGTCTTTCCGAGTCTTTGGTTCAGCACTCTTAAAATGTAGGAATGATGGGATCCTGACCAGAGTGAAGTTTATCTTATAAAGGTTGGTAAGAATATGTCTGAAATCTTGCAAATGTAATTTCAGAATATGAAGAGCTTTGTAGCCCTTTGAGGATAGTTCCAAATTGTTCTCTAGAATGCTTGCACCTGTTCGCAGTTCTACCAACAGTGTATTAGTGTACCTCTTTTTCCATATCCCCTTTAGCATTTGTCTAGACAACCTTTTTAAGGAGATTATCTGAGAAGGGTTAGAGAAATACATTAGTGATCAGAACTGGTAGGATCAAGTGAGAGTTTTCTGGAAAGCCATAGTAACGTTTGTAGGCTGCAGAGATTGATATTGATATATTGATAGATAGAAGAAATGAAAGATTATAGAGAATTGGGATGATATAGCAGAAATGGTCTATTGGAGAAGGTGGGAAGCGACAGGTTCAAAACTGCATGTAGTAGAGACTGGCTTTGGAAAGACAAGGAACCTTTTCATCTTCCACTGAAGAAAGGAGGAGATGGTCAAGCTCAGAGAGATGAGAAATGAGAAGAGGAGAGAGCGAGCTCTCATTCAGTGGCCTTAGCTCGTTTTTCTGTGAGATATAAAAAGAATAGACATTTATTTACTACTTCAAAGCTCACAGAGGTTTTTTTAAACATGCATTATTTTATTTGAGCCTCACAAACGCATGAGGTTTAGGTAAAATTATCTCCAGCGTATACAGAAGTTCAGAGAGATTCATTTACTTGATTATACAGCTAAAGTAGTAAGTGTCACAGACAGGTAGCATTCAAGCCTAGGCCTCCAACTTCCATTTACTATGTCACTGCCCCCTATGTAAGGACCTGTTAAAGGAGATGGACATGGAAATTGGGAAGGGGATAATTACAGCTTAGACAAGAGAAGATTTACAGGAGACATGGTAACTCACTCCAGTAATTTCAGACCCTGTCAAGGTCATGTGGAATTAAACTAGGTCCCTAAAACTAGAAGCAATGAGGGGAGGTTACAGAGGCAACTGTTGGTTTGAATTAAGGAGAAACTTCACAATTAGAGCTGAAAACTCCCTGTCAAGGGAGGCCTTCAAGCTGAAGCTGGAAGAACACTTTGGGCAGAGAGGAGGTCTTGTTCAGGCACAGAGTAACCTAGATAGTACTGAGATTGTCAAAACTCTGAGCATCTGAACTTTGGCCTTATATTTGTGAGACAATTTTCAATTTAAAGAGAATAAATTTGCTTATTTATGCAGTTGATGCATTGGTCAGAGTAGATAGAAATCAGATATCTGAGTCAAGAATGTCTGGTTTCAAGTCCCTTCTTGGAAATATACTGGCTCTGTGAATCTAGGCAAATTGCTCACCTTCTCAACGCCCCAGGTAGTTTTCTTTCTTTTTTTTTTTTTCTTTAACAGTTTTTATTGATATATATATTTTTTAATATTACCAAAATTTCTTCCGTTATCTCTCTCCTGCCCCTTCACAAAGGCATTTCATATAACAAATAACATTTCTTAAAGGAAAAAAAAGACAAAATCAGTAAAACTGATCAATATATATTGAAAAGGTCTGAAATATGTGTAATGTACCATGCTTCTAAACCTCCTACTTCTGCAAAGAAGTGGGCTGGAGGAGGGGTTGTCTACTGATATTTCTCCTTTTGCTTTGTGTGCTGATTCTTCATAATTTTGGAGTCCAGGGAACTTTCTAAGACTCTAAATTGCAAAATAGTTGCTTGTCTATAATCCTGGAAGAGAATTTCCTTGCTAGGAATTCTCTATACTAATGCAATCAGAGGCAAAGATGGAAAAAATGGACTTGCATTATCCACTCATAAGTTTGGAGCCTACCATTTGAGAGCCATTAGACTGACTATTTAATGCCAGTAATTCTCAAAGTTAAGTCTGAGAAACCCCTGTGATTCCCCCAAACCTCTCAGGAGTTTTGCAAGGTGCAAATTATTTTCAAAATAATCTCGAAGCATTTATATTTTTACGTGACAAATATTGATTTACATAAACTAAAGGAACAATTACTCTTTAGAGGGTCCTGAGTGATTTGAAAACGTCCTGCAGCAAAAAGTTTGAGAACTGCCAGTCAGTGGCAGATCTAGGATTAGAACTCAGGGTTTCTGACTCTGTCTATGCTCTCTGCTACCACTAAATGATGCTTAAGTGTCTGTGCGGGCACATGTGTGAGTGTGTATACATACAAACATAGACAAACACACAGACACCCACAACGTTATTGAAGGAAAAGAAAAAAAAAGTTTTCAGTTAGGCTTTTTCCTTTCAAACAATTTGTAGGAAATGCAGACCTAAGGCAATAATTCTGACCACTTATACTTCAATTTTCTGGCTGTTTTAGCACAAGTGGTTATTTGGCTTCAAATACCTGGATTAGTGCCTGGATTACACTACCGCGTTACGGGGACCAATGAAAGCTGGGAGTGGGGACCCAAGTGTTTTAGCCTAGAAGAGTCTCCCACTTGGGTCTTTGCTCCTGAATCTACAAGAAACACCATACCCCTATGTGGCCAGGGGATCCCCAAGACAACCCTGGAGTCCTGCACATATCTTGGTTTCCTAATAAGCCAAAATGGTACAAAATTTTGGGAACTATCTCATCCATGTTTCTAATTTTGCAGAAGAGGAAATATTAGGTTTAGCATTAGAGGACCTTGTTTTAACTTCTGCCTTTGATTCTTTCTACCAGAGTAACCTTATTTCCCTCATTTGAAAAATAAGAATAAAGAGGGTTGGAATAGGAGGCTTGTAAGGGGCTCCAGTTGTCGACCTGTGCTGTAATGACTTGAATGATAAGGGACTTGGTCAAGATTACACGGAGAGAAAGATCTAGATTCCTTAAAGAATAGAATGCTGAGGGGCAGCTAAGTGATGCAGTGGATTGAGCACCAGTCCTGAAGTCAGGAGGACCCGAGTTCAAATCTAATCTCAGATTTGCTAGCTGTGTGACCCTGGGCAAGTCACTTAACCCCAATTGCCTCAGCAAAAAAAAAAAAAAAGAATAGAATCTGGATTTGGAAGTGGGTCCAAAGAGCAATTAAACTGGACATACCCTTGGATCCAGAAGTACCACTATTAGATCTGTATCCCCAAGAGACCATAAAAAAGGAAAAAGGACCCACAGGTATAGAAATATTTATAACAGTTCTTTTAGTGGTGACAAAGAATTGGAAATTGAGGGGATGTCCATCGATTGGCTAAACAAGTTGTACATGAATGCAGTGGAATACTATTATGCTATAAGAAATGATGAGCTGTCAGATTTCAGAAAAATCTGGAAAGATCTACGTGAACTGCTGCTGAGTGATGTGAGTGGAGCCAGAAGAATATTGTACACATTAGCAACATTGTGTGAAGCTCAACTATGATTGATTAGTTATTCTTAGCAATACAATGATCCAAGACAGACTTAAGATGGAAAATGCTTATATACATCTAAAGAAAGAACTGATGAAGCCTGAAAGCAATTGAAACATACTATTTTCACTTTTGTGTGTTTTTTTCCTTTTGTTCTAGTTCTTTTTCCATATAATTATAAATATGGATATATGTTTTACATGATTGCACATGTATCACCTATATCAAATTGGTTATCCTCTTGGGGAGGAGAAAATGGTGGGAGGAAAAGAGAAAATTTGAAACTCAAAATTTTGTTTAAAAATCACTTGATTTGTAAATGAAAAAAATATTATTAAAAAAAGGATAGATTGCTAGATTTACAGTCAAGAAGTCTTACTTAGCAACCTGTGTTAATTACTAGCATGAGAAAGACTAGACTGAGGAAGTCATTTAATCTCTCTCAGCTTTTGTTTCCTCATCTATAAAAATCTACAAAAAAGAAAATATTGTCACAGGGTTGTTCTAAAGATTGAATAAAGTAATAAATATAAAGTTCTTTGCAAGCCTTAAGTTACAGGCTATCATCATCATCATCACTGTTGTCATCTTCATCATTATCATTATTAAGCAACTCCCAGATGTGAAGACAGATCTTCTAATGACTCAATTCTGGCACCATTTTATTCCATGTAGCTTTTTTGCTTCAAGAGAAGCAATCAGAGTCACCAAGGAGGTAAGGAGTGAGTTATAGGAGAAGCTCTTAATAGCTCAGCAGAGGGGAGATGGTTTATGGCTCTACACAAGCTGTCTGGGGCTGTTGCTTCTCCAATGTAAACTTCCACACTCCCCAAGGGAGGCCCATCCACACAGCTTTTAGTTAAACTCCACCTGAGACAGGAATCCAAGTGAGATTCACAGCTTCTTTTCCGGCAACACCATTGCCGCTTGAACTACTTGTGGGAATGAGGGGCTAGCTTCTTAAATTTTTTAAATTAATTAATTAATTTATTTTTGAAAATAGCCTTTTATTTTCAAAATGTATGCAAAGATAGTTTTCAGCCTTGCCAAACTTTGTATTCCCAAATTTTTCTCCCTTCCTTCCACTCACTCCTCCCTTAGAATTCATATGTAGGTATTTCCACATTTATCATGCTGTATGAGAAAAATCAGATCACAAAGAAAAAAAGTGAGAAAGAAAATAAAAAGCAAGCAAACAACAACAGAAAAGATGAAAATACTATATTGTGATCAACAGCGAGCCCCCAAAGTCCTCTGGATGCAGATGGCTCTCTCCACACAAATCTATTGGAATTGGCCTGAATAAATTTATTTTTTTCAATCAGTAAAAATCTACCACCTCTCCTCCCATTTCCTCATTATAACTAAAAAAGAAATAAAAACAAAACTCCTTTTATAAATACATAGTCAAGAAAAACAAATTTCTTCATTACACACATTTCCCCCCAAAAGTCTTATTCTGCACTCAAGTCAGTTTTATCAGGAAATGGGTAGCATGTTTCATAATGGGTCCTTTTGAATTGTTATTGGTCATTGTGATATTAGGAATTCCTAAGACTTTCAAAGTTGTTTGTCATTACAAGATTGTCATCATGTATACATGGTATTCTCCTGGTTCTATTCATCTCACTCTCCATCAATTTATACTATAAATTTTCCCAGGTTTCTCTGAACCATTAAGGAAGAAGGTTTTATACATGCTGATATTAGGGTAGCAAGAGTAGCCTCCTAAGGCTTGGGGAAGATATGGGTACAGTGGAACAATGTTGGATTTGGAATTAAAAGATCTGATTTTGAATCCTAGCTCTTCTGCTTAATTCTGACTAAATCACTTTGTCTCTCTGAGATTCAATTTCCACTTATATAAAGTGGAAGGGATGGAAGTCTCTTCCTTCTATTTCTGTTATCCTTTTTAATCTTGTTTCTAAGTGATCCCTATGTCTCTTCTAGGCCTAAATCTATGATCCTATAGAAATGGAGAATGGGTTGTAGTCAGGAATAGTGTTTACACTTCTATCTGTGCTTTCTTTATGACTGTCTTGTAAGGTGACCTGGACAACTGGCTGTCATACTATGGGAACTATGGCTTCTAGGTTTCTAGAGTCTCCACTGGAGTTCGGAGAAGATGGTGTTTCACATTAGAGAAGACTGAGGTGGGGAAACCCATTTCTGTAAGGAGGCTCGGAAGGGTTGGCCCAAGTGGGCTGAGTGAAAGAATGGAGGTAGATTAGAAGGCAGGAGAAGTGACCTCAGGCAGCTGATAGAGAAGTCCCAGCAGATTGCTTCTCTCCTGGCTGTTGCCACCTCAGACTGACTAGATATGTCTCAAAGTCTGTGTCTATCTCTCATTTTCAATAACAAAGGACATTTTTTTCCCACATAGACACTTCCTTCCAAACATACCAATAAACACCTTACAAAACAAAAATGAACCAGCTTGTTTTATTGTTAACAGAAAGGAGGGATGTATCCTTTAACACTGAAAAATGTGGTATTTATGTTTAGAATTAAAAAAAAATTATGAACCTATCAAACATCAACAAATATGAATATTTTCATATACAAAGGAAAGAAAGGGAAATGGTGTTTGAAACACTAAATTTCTTTTGTTGTACAACTTTTTAAAAAATATATTAAATTTAGCATGATAGTACTAAATACTATTTTGTCTATGTTCCCTTCTGAACTTCCTTCTTCTCTTTTAAAAAATGTTTTGCTGATGCTTTTTAATTTTTGAAAAATCATAATTATTATCTCCTACTCTATCTACCAATTCTCCCCCACCCAAAATTAATGAATCCCTTCCCTCCCCCAAATAAGTAGTACCAAGTAAAATTGGTTTCATCTGAGAATATATATCTTGTACACTTATAATTTTCTTCATCCTTTCATTCTCTCTGCAAGTGAGAAACATATTTTATCATTTTTTTGGGTTTCTCATGATTTGTCCTATTTTTCAGAATTTCAAAGTTGTCTTCATTTAAAATATTATAAACATCGTATGAATTATTTTTCTGGTTCTGCTCATTTCACTTTGCATCAGTTCAGTCAAATCTTCATAAGTTTCCCTGAATTTGTCCCTTTTGTCATTGCTCATATTATACTTTATATATCATAATTTGCTTAGCCACTCCCCAATAATAACATCCTGTTAGTTTCCAGTTCCTTGCTGTAAGAAAAAGTGCTACTATAAATTTTTGGCACACATTTGACTTTTGCCTATTTCTTTGATCTCTTGGAGTATATGGTTAAAAGTGGTATTGGAGTCAAAGGATATGTGCAATTTAGTGACTTTTTTTTATATGATTCCAAATTACTCTCTAGAATGGCTAGAACAATTCACAATTCTACCAACAAATGCCTAAGTGGGTCTGCTTTCCCACAGTCCCTCCAATTATGGCCATTTTCATTTATCATCTTTGCCAGTCTGAAGGTATGAGGCAGAATTTAAGAGATGTTTTTCTTCTTATTATTGGTCAATTGGAACTTTTTCCCATATGCATGTTGATAGTTTGGGTTTCTTCTTTTGAGGACTACCTGTTCATTTGATTAGACAGTTAATATAATGAGGAAATGGCTCTTGTTTTTATATATTTGTACATGATTTATGTGTATCAGATATACTCAGAGAAATTTACTGTAAGAGGCAACTAGATGGCATAGGAGGGAACTCACTGTGTCTCACAACAGCCTATTCCACTTCAGTTTCCACATGGCCATCCCTTCTTTTACTTTGGATATCATGCTTCTATAGATGCAGCTAACAATTGAGTTAGCTTTTTTTGGCTACTATATCACATCATATATTTGTCTTGTAGCTCTGTTTTCATCTTTACATTAGATTCTGCTTGTGATTGCTAAAACCTTGGGATATTTTTCACCTAGATTTTTCTAACTATCTTTCCCTCATTCTGTTCTGTTGCATCTTTTCTTTTACTTTGCTAGTTTATGCATCACTTTACATTGCCAGACTTATTATATGTTATTATTCCCATTGTGCTTTCCATACTCCAGTCAAAATGGCAGACTTGCTGTTTCTTACTCACAGTATGCTGTCTCCTATAGGACCCTGAAATTCTCCTCTTCCTCAAAGCTTAGCTCTCACATCAATTTTTACATGAAATCCATCTAACTTCCCAGCTGCCAATGTCTCCCTTTGGAACTATCTTGTCTTTATATCTATTTTGTATTTATTTATGTGTTTCCATATTATTTTCCTTAGCTGAACATAAGCTCTTTAAGGCAGAAATGATTTTGTTCTTGTCTTTGTTTTATTAGCATCTTATACAATGCCCAGCACATAGTAAATGTTAATAAATGCTTGTTGATTGATTGTTATTGGTTGGTAAGATTTTTCTGGATCTAAATTCCATTATGTACTGTTTGAGTTATCCCTCCTAACTTTGCATCATCAGTATAATTGTCAAGCAAGTCATTGATAAAAATGTTGAACTCAACAGGGCAAAGACAGGTCCCAGGTCACTCCACTGGGACCCTCCCTCCAGTTTGACATCAGTATGTTAATAAACATTCTTTGAGTTCATTATTCAACTAGTTTTGGATCTTCCTAGCTCTACTATAAAATATTCTCCATCTCTCTTATCTTATCCATAAGGAGATTGTGAGAGAGCTTTGCTGAAATTCAGTTATACTTTGTTTATAACATTTCCCTAATCAACTAGTCTAGTAATCCTGTCAAAAATGGAAATTAGGCATGATGTATTCTTTGTTTCCCCACTACACTTTTCAAATTACTTTTTATTGATGTCTTTTATTTTTATATTACATTCATTTCCGAATATATTCCTCCTCCACTCACCTTCCAGAAAGCTTTCCTTGGCAACAAAGATTTTAAAAGAAAAAGAGAAAAAATGAGTTCAACAAAAACAGCTAGCATACCTTCCAATAGTATATGCAATATTTCACACCCACATAATATGGCTTGCTGCCCCGAAGCTCACCCCACAAATAATGTGAGTTGCATTTTCTCAATTCTTCTTCAGGCAAATTTGGGCAATATAATCAGGGCTATTTTGGTTTTTGTTATTGTTGTTGTTGTTTAAGGTTTTGTACTTCTTTGGTAATGTATGCATATTGTTTTCCTGATGCTACTTATTTCATTCTGCATCAGTTTATAGAAGTCTTCTCATGTTTTCCTGATTCTTTACATTTGTTGCTTCTTATGGAATGATAATATTTCATTATATCATATATTACAATTTGTTAAACCATTTCCCAACTGACAGGCACCTACTTTGTTTCCAATTCTGTAAATCTTTTCAGGCTTTTTTAAATCAGCTTGTTCATTATTTCTTATAGAATAGTAATATTCCATTATTTTCACAAATAATAACTTATTCAGTCATTCCCCAATTGATGGGTATTCGCTCACTTTCCAGTTCTTTGCCACTACAAAAAAAGGCTGCCACAAACATTTTTGCACATTTGAGTCCTCTTTTATTATCTCTTTGAGAAATAGACCTGCTAGATCGAAGGGTATGAACAATTTTATAGTCCGTTGATCATAGCTTCAAATTGCTTTTCAGAATGGTTGCATTAGTTCATATTTTGTTTCTAATTTTTTTGCTTTGATAATATGTGTTATAATGAATTTCATGGTATATTTGTGACCCTTCTTTTATTCTTTGGTGTCTTTAATCAGGAGTGGGATTTCTGGATCAAAGTGTATGGACATTTTAGTTACTTTTTTGCATATCCAAATTTTGTTTCAGAATGATTAGAGCAATTCACAAGTCCACCAATTATGTATTCTTGATAAAGTTGTTTTGGTTCATAGTGATTAACATTTCCCTAATTATTCGCAAACTCTTGTTTTTTTGTTTTTGTTTTTTTGCAGTTGGGGTTAAGTGACTTGCCCAGGGTCACACAGCTAGGAAGTGTTAAGTGTCTGAGGTCAGATTTGAACTCAGGTCCTCCAGACTTCAGAGCTGGTGCTCTATCCACTACACCAACTAGCTGCCCCAGAAACTCTTCTTTTTATAGTCTATTTTAGAGCTGAATAGAACCACTACAGAACATCGGTCTGCTGTTTGAAGTATACATCTTATTCCCATTTTTGAAAATCAGTACATTTACCTTCTTTTAATCCAGTGGAATCTTTCTAATTCTCCATCATTTCTCAGACATCACTGAGAATAGCCCAGCAATCACAACAATAACAAGAACAATAATTAACATATAGTACTTATTATGTGCCAGGTACTATGCTAAATGTTTTGCAATTGTCTCATTTTTTTCTTCACAACAACCTTGAAAGGTAGATGCTATTATTATCTCCGTTTTGCAGATGAGGAAACTGAGGCAAATTGAAATTAAGTGACTTGCCCAGTATCATACAGCTAGAAAGTGTCCAGTGCCATGTGTGAACTCAGGTGTTCCTGACTCCATGCTCACTATTCAAAAGATTGTACTTTTCTGAATATTTTTGAGTCGGAGATGACTGATCATAGTAACGTGGATTTAAATATAGAGCTGTAAGAGAGGACATCTAGTTCAGTTCTTTTTTTGGAAGAAACAGGCTTAGAAACTGAGGCTCTGAGAGTGGTCACTGAGGTGGTCAGTGGTAGAGGTGGGCCCTCCAAATACCTTGCTCTTTCCACTATGACTTGCTGCCTCCCTTAGTAGAGAGATCTGAAAATGTGAATATCTGAAATGGACGATATTGTGCCTTTTGGGGCCTCAATTCCTTCAACTTTTAGAACATGGTTTTCAGAGCCTCTCATCATCTTGGATGCCTTCCTCTAGATGCCCTCCAGCTTATTACATTAAGCTGGGGATATTTTATTCATGAGGATAAATGAGAACTGTTTCAGTATTACCATCCTTTCCCTTGGTTCCCAGTGAACCACAGAGGTCTCAAGATAGATGCTCCCCCCGTAGACATGATATAGGACTGGCACATACCCACATGCTATCTGGAAAGGCATAAATCTTTTTTTGTTTTGGAGGCAGTGCCAAAGAAAGATTTTTCTCAGAAATATAAAGTCTAGACTGAGGTGTGAGAAGGTAATCTGTGGAAAGACATCCCTCCACCTATTTAATTCAGTTCAATTCAATAAACATTTATTAAACACCTATTATGTTTCAGGTACTGTTCTAAGTCTTGAAGATACAAAAAGAGTCAAAAAACAGCTCCTGCCCTCAAGGAGCTTACAATCTAATGAGGATTTCTGATGTTAGAAGAATTCTAACATTATCACTTGATAGAGCCCCGATCCCATCCACAATCTCAGCCTTCGTTCCATCCCAGACTGATTCCAGCATGCATGTCATGGTATGGATAGTCTAATTCAAATTCCTGCAATGTCCACGCTCCCCACTCACCTCCACCTCTTAGAATCCCAAGTTTACTTCATGGCTCAGTTCAAATACCCCCTCCTACACGGGGCTATTGCTGATTCCCCCCTAGTTCAGAGATCACAGGTCTAGAGGTGGAAGGGGCCTCCGAGACTATCTTGTCCAACTTGTCATTTTTCTGGATAAAGAAATTGAGATACAAGTAATTTTAAAAGACTCCTACAAATCCACAGTAGTAACAAGCACCAGATTTTGGGTTTCTTAATATTGTTTGCATTTGTTTTGTGCATATGGTATATTTACTTATCTGTGTATGTGCTGCTTCCTCCCAGTAGAACGTAAGCCCTGTAATTTTTTTTCATCTTTGTATCCATAGTACCTAGTATACTCCCTAGAGAATAATAGATATTTGATAAATAGTTGAAAAAATGAATGAACAAATGTATCTCTTGTGAGAAACTGTGCTAATGCATTATACATTATACATTTTCACATTTCCCTGCATCGTGGGGTGTCTGGGATACTCAGGGAAGACTAGCACGGCTGGGGCCTTTTCAGGGCCACTGATGGTCTTTGTTGTCTCCCTTCCCTGGATTCCCACCAACGGCTCCCAGAAGCTGTCCCCCATGCAGCAGCTGGGAAACCCTCCCCGCAGGGAGGCTGCGCCAGGTTGAGAATAACCAGCAGGCTTTGGACAGAGAGTGAGTTAGGGGACGTCTCTCCCCAGTGAGTGAATGCCTCCCCCAGCGGAATGAAGGCGTGAGAACAGTTTGCTCTGACATCCGTGAAGGGGGCTGAAGCAGGCCCCGTGAAATGCTTAGAACCAGGTCAGACACGGAAGTGTCAAGGTCATCCGCTGCATCCCAGACCCACAGCTTGGTCCTGCCCCTGGGCGTGGTGACTCTGGAAGAGAGACTGGTGACTTTGGGTAACTCAACCTCACTTGGAACCAATTCGTGTGCAAGTCAGGGCATCCTCCTCGGGTCCCCCTTCAGAATAAATAATCAACAACAATAATAATGACCACATCACTGTATCCCAGGCCCATGGAAGGGTAGAGGGCTAGCCTTCCCAGCACAAGGGACTACTCAAGTTCTGAATCACTTGAAACAGGGTTCATGTTTACTCCGACATTTTCTTCTTTCTTAACCTCTTGTTGAATGAATGGATGAATTGATTGACAAGCACTCAATTGCTACTTTTGTTCTGGACACGGTAAAATGTCTATAATCTAGAAGCAAAGCCCACTAGTGATTTCTGTACCTTGTGTTAGGAAAGATGCCATGATCTCATTCTCCTTGACTTCAGGAATAGCCTTTCTGTTGTGCTGATGGTTAATGCTACATGTACCCTCCAGGAGCTTAGTCTAGTTCTTAAATTTTCATAGAGGTTTCTGCTTTTCCTCTTCCAATCTTCCTCCATACAGCTGCCAGATTGATATTACTAAAGCACAAATATAGCCGTGTCACTAGTCTGCTCAAGAAGCTTCACTGGCTTCTTATTGATTCTGGAATGAAATATTATACAGACTCCTCTCTATCTGGCATTTAACATTATTTACAATCTGACTTTCAATTTCCCTTTCTAGATTAAATACACACTATTCTCCTTTACCTGCTCTGTGGATTCCAGTCAAATTAGGCTAATTAAGCTGTTGTTTACAGGGCTATCCTTCCTGTTTGGAATTAACTCCCTCCATTACCTCAGTTTCATGGAGTTCCTTGTTCCTTTAAAGTCTATCTAAGGTGATATTTCCTTTAGGAAGCTTTTCTGGATATGTCCTTTCCTCCTTCCAAATTATTTTGCATGGAAGCTCTTGAGGGAAGAATTTGTTTGTCTTTGCATCTCCTATATTTCACTTATGCTTGTTGAGCTGAGTAAAGAGACCTCTGAGAACAAAGGATCATAGATTTAGAGTTGAAAAGGAACTCTGCTAAATGATTTGCCCAATATCACATAGCTAGTAGTAGTTTCTTTCTTTCTTTCTTTTTTAGGAAACTTTTTTTTAAAATTAAAGCTTTTTATTTACAAAATATATGCATGGATATTTTTCAACACTTATCTTTGCAAATCCTTGTGTTCCAAAATTTCCCCCTTCCCCCCCATCCTCTCCCCTAGATGGCAGGCAATCCAATACATATGAAATATGTTAAATCCAATATATGTCTACATATTTATACAATTATCTTGCTGTACAAGAAAAATCAGATCAAGAAGAAAAAAAAAGAACTGAGAAAGAAAACAAAATGCAAGTAAACAACCACAAAAGGAGTGAAAATGCTATGTTGTGGTCCACATACTAATCCAAAGATGGAATTTGAACCCAGGTCCCTTAACTCTGGAACCCATACTCTATATGCTATCCCACTCCTGCAAAGGACAGGGCTGATATTCCATAGTGTAGTCATCTTCGTGGCATATGGCACCTGGGAGCCTCTATAAATGACTGCCTGTCCCCTTTCTGTTCATTAGCAGGCAGAGAAGCTGGAGTTTATATGGCCATGCATTAACTAAATACAAGACGTCAAGGGAACTTAAAGGTGTATCCAGCTGTTTGCAAATTTACAGCACAGACACTAAACTTTCATTAAATGTTCTTTTATAAAGTGGGACTTTATTTCGCCAATTTGTCTACCTCATATGGCAGGTAGTGGGGTTTTCAAATGTGCTGGTTAAGAGAGAGTGTGGGACAATGAAAGGTTTATTGGCCCATCATGTTTACAAAGCAAGGCCCCCTGGGTACCTCTGCAAATGGCGCTCTCCATCTCACTCGCATATTTCTTCTGACTGAAATTATTATGCACCCAACAAGCCTGTTCTGAGAAGAATACTTCCATCAGACTTATACCAACAGGCAGAAGATGATGAGCTGCTACTAAACCCAGTCTCTGACATTGCCCCTTTAAGTCAAAATGTTTTATGGGGGCCTATCCCCGTACCACTGACTAAAACAATATCTTGTTTTATTCTCACAACAACCCTGTAAAACCTAAAGGGAGTGTCAAGGTTATTTATCCCCATTTTATAAAAGAGTAAACTGAGGGACATAAAATGAATTGCTCAAATTACCATCTCAAAGGTGGCAGACCTGGGCCTCAAACATAGGCTCTGTTCTTGTTCTTGTCTCTATACCAAATTATTTCCCATTATGTTGAGATTTATAAGAGCTAGTCCCAGGGTTAGACATTGTGGACCTCCCCAAGCAAAGGCTTCAGAAAAAGAATTTGTGTCCCTACATTCAGTGTCTGACACGTTTCTTCTGGGGTTCTTAATGTAGCTAGAATAGAATTCCATACACCCCATTCCTTGAGAAGATATTTCCCTGGAAACCTGCCCAATGCTAGAATGAACCAATTAACAAGCATTTGTCTAATACCTTCTACTATATTCCTATCACTATGCTATATACTGGGGATAAAAGTACAAAAAAAGGAAACAATCCATTGTCTTATAATCTATCCCTTCTACAAATTCCTAAGCAGGATTCTTCCTAGAGCAAATATAAAAACTATGGTGTTTTGAAAGTTAAACAGTGCAGGCCCAAAGACAGGTAGACCTGAATTCAAATCTGCCCTTAGACACTGATTAGTTGTGTAATCCCGAACAAGTCACTTATGTCTATCTGCCTCAATTTCCCCATATGTAAAATAAGCTAGGGAAGGAAATGGCAAACCCCTTCAGTGTCTTTGCCAAGAAAACCCCGAATGGGGTCCTGAAGGATCAAGTGCAACTAAACAATAACAAAGCAATAGTGCTTTGGGGCTTCTGGGTAGCTTGATGTCAAAAGCCCTTTATTCATTTTCCTTCTATTTGCTGATGTCTATTCTTATAGCCTTATTCTATTGCAAATCCTTCTCTCTTATCTGTATTTCTGAAATGTTTCCCTCTTGACCATCTGAGGCTCAGTCTTTCCTTGCTACCTGTCCTTGCCCAGAGTAGTTTTCTCTAATGAACAGCATTAAACTAGGGTGGTGGCTGCTTGAGTAGAGAGGAGAGGGTGGACTTGAGAATGCTTTAAGGTAGAATTGATAGGAGATGGCAATTTTGGGGGTCAGAGGATCCTGGTTCTAGAACTCTGAAGCCATCTAGTCTAACTCTTTCTTTTCACAGCTTTACAGGAAATTGAGGCCCAAATTTAAATGACTTACCTAAGATCACATGGGTGAGACTGTATTCAAGCTCAGAACATTGAGGTAGAGAGAAGAATCAAAGAAGGCTATTTATGTATCTTGGTGACTGTGATCTATTCAAAAAGAGTAGTTAGGAACAGAAGCAATTTTTCTGTGAAAAACCTGAGTTCAGTAGTTGCTCAATTGGAATTTGATAAAACAATAGTATCCTGGCCATTTTTCCCCCTTCACACTTGATTTTTTTATTTCCTACTCCAGGGACTATTAGCCTTTATTCATGTGATGTAGAGCTCATTGACAGTCTGGTGAAGCCTATGGATTTTTTTCTTAGAATAATTTTTAAGAAATCTATAATAAGAGGAAATGCTAAATTTCAGAGGTTAATGAAAATAATGACTTTTTTTTCCTACCCAAATTCACATTTTTTTCTAAAATTTATCTATGGATTCTTTGATGGTGATGGTAGGGTGTCCACAGAAGGCAGTGACTGAATGTCTGAGACACAGACACAGGAGATGGAATTTCTGTTCTAGTAAAATATAAATTTCTTGAGTCCAAAGATTTTAGTCTGTGAATAGTCACTAGCACAGTGCATTGTACACAATAAATGCTTAATAAATGTTTGTTGGATTGTTAGTTAAGGTATTATTCTTCCTACAAACCTTGATGACTTCTCGCTTCATTTCATTAGCAGCTTTTCTTTAGCAACTAAGGGTCCTCATGTCAAATTCCCCAAATCAACGTTTTTTCAAAAAATTATTTCTAGTATTCCATCTTCCTCTATTTTGATATGCTGGGAATTGTGAGCAAGCGCTAAGTTGCAGCAAAGAGTCTAGTAAGGAAAAACTAGGCCATAATCTATTTTCTCTCATAAGCAACTTCTCTAAGATAAGCATTTCTTGGTGGCAGCCCATCTGTGCAAGGCAGAGGTGGAATTCATGAAGGTCATCTGTCCTGGATCTTCTAGATCCAGCCAGAAGTGCCAGACCAAAACTGATTCCTGGGTAGGGTTGAGAGGTTGTGTTATGGCTCCTGACTGGTTCCTGATGGTGAGGAAGCAGCTGTTCTCGGGACTTGGACAACTTAGCTTTGTTTTCTGTCTCATAAGCAGTGCCTTTGAACATCTTGTTTCTAAGAGCCTGTCAATATAGACAGTGGTAAGGGCCAGATCTGGACCCCCCAAAAGCTCAAACTAAGCCAATTCTGAAGCCAGGGAAGGATCTTTTGCTTTGGGAAGCAAGAATGCTTGGCTTTATTAGGGAAGCAAGAGATAAAAGATACTGAGGTAAGAATAGTTCTTTTCTTTTTAAATAGTATTTTATTTTTTCCAAATACATGTAAAATTTTCAACATTCATTTTTGTAAGACTTTGTGTTCTAAATTTTTCTCCCTTTCTCCTTTATATCCCCCTTCCCCAAGACAGCAAGCAATCTGACATAGGTTAAATATGTGAAATCCTTTTAAACATATTTCCATATTTATCATGTTGTACAAGAAAAATCAGACCAAAATGAAGGAAAAAAAAAACCATGAAAAAGAAAAAAACAAATGAAAAGGTGAAAATAGTATTCTTTGATCTACATTCAGTTTCCTTAGTTCCAGCCCAAATCTGTTGGAATTGCCTTGAATCACTGCATCATGGAGAAGAGCCAAGTTCATCACAGTTGATCATCACATAATTTTTTTGAGCTTTTTATTTTGAAAATATATGCTTAGATAGTTTTCAAAATTCACCCTTGCAAAATACTGTGTTTGAAATTTTTTCTCCCTCCTTTTCCCCTACCCCCTCCTTTAAGACAGCAAGTAATTCAATATATGCTACACACATGCAATTCTTCTATATATAATTCCATAAATATCATGCTGTACAAGAAAGATCTGATCAAAAAAGAAAAAAATGAGAGAGAAAACAAAATGCAAGCAAACAACAAAAAAAAAAATGAGAATGCTATATTGTGATCTACACTCAGTTCTTAGAACCCTCTCTCTGGGTGCAGATGGCTCTCTCCATCACAAGATCATTGGGACTGGTCTAAATTATCTCATTACTGAAAAGCGTCATGTCCATCAGAGATGATCATCATATAATCTTTTTGCTGTATATAATATTCTCTTAGTTCTGCTCATTTCACTTACCATCAGTTTATGTAAGTCTCTCCAGGCTTCTCCAAAATCATCCTGCTGATCGTTTCTTACAGAACAATAATATCCCATAACATTCATATACCACAATTTATTCAGCCATTCTCCAATTTATGAGCATCCACTTAATTTCCAGTTCCTTGCCACTACAAACATTTTTGCACATGTGGGTCCTTTTCCCTTTTTTAGATCATCACATAATCTTATTGTTACTGTGTACAATGTTCTCCTGGTTCTGCTCTCTTCACCCAGTGTCAGTTCCTGTAGGCCTACATTTTCCACAAAGGTTTTCAAATGTTTCATTCCTGGTAAAAGAGCAATACTATGTATACAGCAGGAACCTAATACAGGTGTCTGTTGAATTTTGGATGAATAAACATGACAATTCTACATGCTACAATGGCAATTCCCACGTGGAATAGTGGAAAAAGTGTTGGCCTGAGAGTCAGATGCTCTCTGTTTAAATCTGACCATGACCACTCAGTCTGTGTGACTTCTATTGATAACCTTCTTTGATGCTTTACCTGGAATTTAGACTAGAGCAGGGGATCTTAATCTTTTTGCTGTTGTAGACTCCTTTAGCAGTTTGAAGAAGTCTATGAGTCCCTTCCCAGCGTAATGGTTTTAAATTTACAAAGCAAAATATGTAGGCTTACCAAGTAAAGCAATTATATCAAAATATAGCTACCAAAACATAAAAATAAAAAATGGTTACTTTGAGAGTCTCTCCAGCTCCCTATTTAGGATTCTGTCATCTGTGTGGAGATAATACTGAGCTCTTGATAGACAGACAGATAAAAAGATATAGATAGATAACACAATTTATTCTTTTAATGTCTGTTTTTCAAGAACTTAATATAGATAGATAACACAATGGCAACTAAGTGGCTTAGTAGATAGAACACTGCATTTAAACACAGGGAATCTCATCTTCATGAGTTCAAATCTAGCCTCAGACATGAAGTGTGTGACCTTGTAAGAATCACTTAATTCTATTTGCCTATTCTCCTCATTTTGTATATGAAGATATATATATATTTTATATAATGTGATTATATAAAATAATTTTATATAACATAAATATATAACATTTTACATTATATAATATATATAATAATATAAAATTATATAATATATAACATTATAAATAACACATTTATATTTTATACAGAATTTATATTTATGTAAATTTATTGTATAACAACATATCATATATAAATATTATGTAATATTTATATAATTCATATTTATGTGTGATTTATATAATTAAATACTATAAATTATATAAAATAATTGCATAAAATATTTGTTTTATATATATGCATATATATATATATATATATATATATATATATATCCTCATATATAAAATGAGCTAGAGAAGGAAATGGCAAACTACTTCACTAAATTTGCCTGGATCACTTCAAAACAGGATAACAAAGAGTCAGATACAATTTAAATGACTCAACAGCCTCAAAGATAACACTTTTATTTGTTAATTCCCTCATTATGTCAAAGTGTTGAGAATACAAACATAAGCAGTCTCTGTCCTCAAGGAGCTTACACTCTAATGGGGGAACAACATATATGGGGAACTGGAAAAATATCCCTATTTCAGAGAAGAGAAAGCTCAGAGTTCAGCAAGGTTAGTTCAGAAGAAAAAGAAGAAAGAGAAAGAGAAAGAGAGAAGGGGGGAGGGAAAGAGGGAAGGAGAGGGAAGGAGAAGGAGAGGAAAGAAAAAAAGAGAAAGAAGAAAGAAAAAGAGGGAAGAAGAAGGGAGAACTATGCCCTCTGCTTCAGAGAAATGTTGAAAAATCAAATGTGATCAACGAATGAAAACCCACTTAGAAATAGATCATGAGCACAAGTACCCCTAGCTGGCTGCACACCGATGAGGAGAATGATTTGGAACTATGTAGAGAAAGGTCATTTATTGGGTCATCTTTATTATTGACATTAATAACAGCAACAACAACAGTAAAAGGACACAGGATCTGTCCCGAAGGAGCTTATAGCCCAGCAAGATCATAGGATAGAACCTGTATATAAATACATATCCTGGAATGACCAGCAATAATTGTGAACATTTACTTAGTGCATTATGGTTTGCAAAGTTATAATGTTATGCTCTTATATTATGCTTATAATTATTATATTATGTTTATACATATCTATATATCTATATATGTTTAAATGCTCTGCCAGGATGTATATAAGGATGCTACTACTGCTTCTGGAAAAGCCTTTACCGGTCCACTTTCCTATGGCTCTGTTCATGGTCCCTGTGATCTCCCGGACCAAAACAGCCTTTGATGGTACAAGCTGGCCTTTGTTCTCTGCCTGGTTCTGTTCTGGTTTCCAGACTTCAAAACTGTGCCTTTGCTGTCTCATTCTGGAACTTTTCTCAGTGCCTGAAGCTTCCTCACCCCGAGAGATCCGATTCTCCTCACTGCCTTCTCAACCCTTTGTAAGATCTGCTTCATTTCTCCATTGGGGATATCCTACGAGGTCCCCATCGGGGGATCCAAGCTGTCCTTCATTCCTTTTCTGGCTCTGTTCTTGACTTCCAAACTATGTCCTTGTGCTCAGTATCCTCATTTCCCATAGTTTGCCCTGTTCTGCTATTCACTTTTCACCTACTTTTCTGTGAATTTTTCATTAGAATATAAGCTTTTTGTGGGGAGGTTTTTTCTTTTTTCTTTTTTCTTGTATTTATATCCCTAGCATCTAGCACAGAGCCTGACTAATAGTAATTGCCTAATAAATATTTCCCTTTTTCCCTCCTCCCCCCTTCCTTCTCTTTCCTTCTTTCCTCCCCCCTCCTCTTTCTCTTTCTTTTTCTTTTTTTCTTTCCTCTCCTTCCTCCCTGAGCAAGACAGTCTCTGTCCCCTGCTAGGCCTTGTCTTGTGTAGAATCAGTGGGCACTTCCCCCCCCCCTCCCTTCTCCTTCCCTCTTTTTCTTTCTCTTTCTTTTTTTTCTTTCCTCTCCTTCTCCTTCCCTCCCTTTTCGTTCCCCCTCCTCTCTTTCTCTTTCCTTTCCTCTCCTTTTCCTTCCTTCTCCTTCCCCATCCTCTCTTTCTCTTTTTCTTTCCTTTCTTCTCTCCTCCTCTCTCCCTCTCTCTTTTTCCCTTCCTTCTCTTCTCTTTTTCTCTTTCTTTCTTTCTCTTTCCTTTCTTCTCCTTCTCCTTCCTTCCTTTTTTCTTCCCCCTCTTCTCTTTCTCTTTTTCTTTCTTTTCCTTTCCTCTCCTTCTCCTCCTCTCTCCTTTTTCCTCCCCTCTCTTCTCTTTTTCTCTTTCTTTCTTTCTCTTTCTCTTTCCTTTCCTCTCCGTCTCCTTCCCTGACCAGGACAGTCTCTGTTCCCTGCTAGCCTTGTCTTGTGCAAATGCAGTGGGCACCCCCCCTGCCCTGCACAGAGCCATGGCATCTCACCAGCTGGGCTTGGTTTGAGAGCAGCACCAGCCGCTCTTATTGAACATAATGGAGTTTTAACATATTGCTCTGTGCCTGAGTTATTATCTTCACTATGCTCCAAGAAATCAATTATAAGCGCGCCTTTCTTCTGTGACCTGTGACATCAATACACACCCTGGCCGGATGCCAAAAGCTGACGGCCGCGGCTAAAACGCAGGCCCATTACATTAGAGTGGGACCCGGGCCTCCTTAGAAATGAGCAATACTCTCCGAGTTCTGACCCCTTTTTACAGCAATTCACAGAGAAAGTGACAGAGATAGGACACACTGATCAAAATTTAGTTACTTAACCTGCCAGGACATGGGTTTGGGGGGAAAAGTTTAGGGGCCACCACATGGAAAGACTGGACCTGGGTTCAAGTTCTGCATATTCCATTGGTTTACATTCTTGATTAAGGCTACTCCTCTCTTGATCCCAGTTTTTCTATTTGGAAAATGGGAGAAAAATACACTAAAATGCTCATAGAATTGTTTAAGAATCAAATGAGACAATATTTGTAAAGTGTTTAGTACAGTGCGTGGGACATAAATGGTATTTAATAAATGCTAATTCTATACCATACTCACTCCAACCCGATTTTCCTCTTTTGTGCCTCAGATTCCTCATGTGTAAATTAAATATTAATGATCTAGGATAGGGACTGGATGTGCGATTTCATCAGAGGCTAGAACTACAAACCTGCAGTCAGGAGAACAGAAATCAACTTTGGTCTCATATATTAATGACCTGTGTGATCCTATCACTTAATTTCTGTTTGCATCAGTTTCCTCTTCTGTAAAATGGGAATAATAATAGCTTCTATCTCTTAGGATTATCATGAGGATCAAATTAGATATTTGTACAGTACTTGGCAAGCACAGAGCCCAACTTGGTAAACTCCCAGGTGAGGGAGCTCTCTCAATTAGCTCAGCATCTTCTCTGTAACTTACAGAGTTGTCTCAAGCACCGGTAGTCTCGGCCCAGAACCAGCTCTCTCACTATTTTCCACCCATTCTTTCACTGTGGACTAAACCAGGATTTTTTTTTAAATTTATTTATTTAATAGCCTTTTATTTACAGGTTATATGCATGGGTAACTTTACAGCATTAACAATTGCCAAACCTCTTGTTCCAATTTTTCACCTCTTACCCCTCCACCCCCTCCCCTAGATGGCAGGATGACCAGTAGATGTTAAATATATTAAAATATAAATTAGATACACAATAAGTATACATGACCAAAACGTTATTTTGCTGTACAAAAAGAATCAGACTCTGAAATATTGTACAATTAGCTTGTGAAGGAAATAAAAAATGCAGATGGGCATAAATATAGGGATTGGGAGTTCAATGTAATGGTTTTTAGTCATCTCCCAGAGTTCTTTCTCTGGGTGTAGCTGGTTCAGTTCATTACTGCTCCATTGGAAATGATTTGGTTGATCTCATTGCTGAGGATGGCCTGATCCATCAGAACTGGTCATCATATAGTATTGTTGCTGAAGTATATAATGATCTCCTGGTCCTGCTCATTTCACTCAGCATCAGTTCATGTAAGTCTCTCCAGGCCTTTCTGAAATCATCCTGTTGATCATTTCTTACAGAACAATAATATTCCATAATATTCATATACCACAATTTATTCAGCCATTCTCCAACTGATGGGCATCCACTCAGCTTCCAGTTTCTAGCCACTACAAAGAGAGCTGCCACAAACATTCGTGCACATACAGGTCCCTTTCCCTTTTTTATAATCTCTTTGGGATATAAGCCCAGGAGTAACACTGCTGGATCAAAGGGTATGCACAGTTTGATAACTTTTTGAGCATAGTTCCAAACTACTCTCCAAAATGGTTGGATTCGTTCACAACTCCACCAACAATGCATCAATGTCCCAGTTTTCCCGCATCCCCTCCAACAATCATCATTATTTTTTCCTGTCATCTTAGCCAATCTGACAGGTGTGTAGTGGTATCTTAGAGTTGTCTTAATTTGCATTTCTCTGATTAATAATGACTTGGAGCATCTTTTCATATGACTAGAAATAGTTTCAATTTCTTCATCTGAGAATTGTCTGTTCATATCCTTTGACCATTTTTCAATTGGAGAATGGCTTGATTTTTTATAAATTAGAGTTAATTCTCTATATATTTTGGAAATGAGGCCTTTATCAGAACCTTTGACTGTAAAAATATTTTCCCAGTTTATTGCTTCCCTTCTAATCTTGTCTGCATTAGTTTTGTTTGTACAAAAACTTTTCAGTTTGGTATAATCGAAATTTTCTATTTTGTGATCAGTAATGATCTCTAGTTCTGCTTTGGTCATAAAGACCTTCCCCTTCCACAGGTCTGAGAGGTAAACTATCCTATGTTCCTCTAATTTATTAATAATTTCATTCTTTATGCCTAGGTCATGAACCCATTTTGACCTTATCTTGGTGTACGGCGTTAAGTATGGATCAATGCCTAGTTTCTGCCATATTAGTTTCCAATTTTCCCAGCAATTTTTATCAAACAGTAAGTTCTTATCCCAAAAGCTGGGATCTTTGGGTTTGTCAAAGACTAGGTTGCTATATTTGTTGACTGTTTTATCCCTTGAACCTAATCTATTCCACTGATCAACTAATCTATTCCTTAGCCAATACCAAATAGTTTTGGTAACTGCTGCTCTATAATATAATTTTAGATCTGGTACAGCTAAGCCACCATCATTTGATTTTTTTTTCATTAATTCCCTTGAAATTCTTGACCTTTTGTTTTTCCATATGAACTTTGTTGTTATTTTTTCTAGGTCATTAAAATAGTTTTTTGGGAGTCTGATTGGTATAGCGCTAAATAAATAGATTAGTTTAGGTAATATTGTCATCTTTATTATATTTGCTCGCCCTATCCAAGAGCATTTAATATTTTTCCAATTGGTTAGATCAGACTTAATTTGTGTGAAAAGTGGTCTGTAATTTTGCTCATAAAGTTTCTGATTTTCCCTTGGCAGATAGATTCCTAAATATTTTATATTATCAGTAGTCATTTAAATGGAATTTCTCTTTGTAACTCTGACTGTTGGATTTTGTTAGTGATATATAAGAATGCTGATGACTTATGTGGGTTTATTTTATAACCAGCAACTTCGCTAAAGTTGTGGATTATTTCTAATAACTTTTTAGTAGAATCTCTGAGGTTCTCTAAGTATACCATCATGTCGTTGGCAAAGAGTGATAATTTGGTTTCCTCATTGCCTGTTCTTATTCCTTTAATCTCTTTCTCAGCTCTTATTGCCAAAGCTAGCGTTTCTAATACAATATTAAATAGTAATGGTGATAGTGGGCAACCTTGTTTCACTCCAGATCTTATTGGGAATGGTTGCAGTTTGTCTCCATTACATATGATGCTTACTGATGGTTTTAAATAGATGCTGCTGATTATTTTAAGGAAAAGTCCATTTCTTCCTATACTCTCAAGTGTTTTTAATAGGAATGGATTAAACCAGGATTCTTGATGTGTTGTTCAGTTGTCAACTCTTTGTGACCCCATTTGAGATTTTCCAGGCAAAGATATTGAAATGACTTGCCATTTCCTTCTTCAGGTCATTTTACAAATGAGGAAACTGAGGCAAGCAAGATTAACTAACTTGCTCAGGGTCACAGGCGTACTGTTTGAATTTTCTTAATTCTAAGCTTGGTGCTCTATTACTGCAACATCCAGTTGCTCCATTCTTAACATGGGGTCTGTGCAATTGTCTTAAAAAAGGTTTTGATAAATGTGCTTCAATATCATTGGTTCCCTTTGTAATTCATATATTTTATTTTATGCATTTAAAACATTCTTCTGAGAAGGAGACTATAGTGTTCATAGACAGCCAAAGGGAGAAGAGATCTATGATTAAAAAAGTTTAAGGACCCTGGGATGATCTAAATCCCTTATGGCACAGAGACTCCACATTATCACTTAATTTAACCTAATAGCACTTTATGACTACAAAGGGTATTCTAGTAGATTATCACCTTCCTTGGTCCTCACCCAGCAGGACAATGGGTTAAGAGAAGGCAATGGTGCTCTACCCTGGTGGAGGGGAAAGACATTTCATCTGAGTTTTCTGAGAGATGAAATCACTTGTCCAGGGTCACATAGCTAGTAAAGAAGAAGTGCTTTGATTTTAACTCAGACTTGTCAAAATACTGTATATGCTGTAAAGTGAAATAAATACTCTGCTGATGCTTCTGGTAAGGCTTTGTGATTTTTAGTGGTGTGGGGAACTGCTAGTGAGGAGCCATCTCCACCAATGCACAGAACCCAAAGCAGGCAGCCTGAGGGCACCGAGAAGAGTCACGGTATCTAGTGTGTGTCAAAGGCAAGACTTAATCCCTAGTCTTTTTGTGCTACTTCTTACAATTTTTAATATGTCAAGGGCAGTTGTTAATAGGGGTCACCACATGGCACAGTGGATGGAATTCTGAGCTTGAAGTTAAGGAGACCTGGGTTCAAATATGAACTACCTGAGCAAGTCATTTAACAATTCTGTTTGCCTCAGTTTCCTCATCTGTTAAATGGGGATGATCTAGCACCTACTATGCAGGGTTGTTGTGGGGATCAAATGAGATAATTCTAAACTGCTTAGCATAAACTTAGCACATAGTATGGTGGTATAAGAATTTTAGTTTTTATGAGGATGTTAATATTGCTTTGTTGCTGTTCAGTCATATCTAATTCTTCATTGTCAGAAGTATGGTAAAAGGATAAGAAGGATTCAGGATTGTTTGAATAAGTTTATTTATATATGTTTCTTGTAAGAAGTGAGCAATCTATCCAAGGGGTAAAACCTGGGTAAATCTGTCCTTACAGACACGAGAATGAGCCTTTTAATTCCTATCCTGAAGCACCAGGTCTCCCCCTCATTGCCCTATAGGTTGGGGATGATGAAGGGCACAGACTTCCTGGTCTGCCTGTTGAATATTTCTTCTTAATATGTTCCCCTCCCTCATCATACAAATGTTCAAAATGTTCAAAAAATGGTAGAAAACTTCTCCTTTGGAGAGAAATTAATATTAATTAACTCATTAAGCATGTGCATTCAGTGCTTACATTGCCTTTCACTCACTTCTTGTTTTGGTTGGTTTTGTCAGTTCAGTGGCTCGATATCTTGTTTTGTACAATTAGGTCAGTTGACCTGGCCTTTCTCTAAGTTTTTGTCCATATATGGAAATACAATTGTATAGGTTGCTCACATTTGTGACCCTGTATGGGATTGTCTTGGCGAAAATACTGGATAGGTTTGACATTTCCTTCTCCAGTGGATAAAGGCAAACAGAAGTTAAATGATGTAATGAGAAATTGAGGCAAGACAGAGATCAATTTTTAATATTTTAATAGTGGAGAATTTGGGCTAGCTAGTTGGACAGGACTCTTGTCCAAAAGATGTCCAACCCTCTAGCAGTTAAGACACAGACATTTTATAGGGCTCCAGCTATAAGGGAAACAAAAGCAAGGATAGGGGAGGAGAGCACTGAGTAAACCATAATTCCAGGAAAGGATCGTAACTTTAGTCCTGACAAGATGAGGATCAAGATAAGGAGGTCCAGAGCAGGAGACAGGAATTGGAGGGGCAAATCCCACAACCTTTGACATAAACCACCTGGAGTTTTATAACTCTTTGGAATGTAAAGTGGTCAGAGCTTTGAGATTGTAATTCTCCCAGCCCTAATAGCCAGGAAAGGAGTGGTGGCGGTGGCCATGATAATTATATTCAGGACATAGCATGATAATTCAGGGAAACAAAGGCATTACATTGACTTGCTTAAAATCCCACAGCTAGTGAATGTCTAAATCTGGATTTGAATTCAGATCTTCCTGACTCCAAGCCAGCAACTCTATCTATTGAGTTCTGTAAGTGAATGATTGGGAGAATCCCATGATCACCCCCCTTACACATTCTCATGTTATGGAGTTGACTCTGTGCTCAAAGGCCAAGCCATCAACTTGATTAGCCACGGCTGGTGTTATCTCCTCCTGCAAGCCTATCTCACACTCACTCCCTGAGGGAAGGATTGTCTTTTATCTGTTTTTGTCTCCTCAGAACTTAGGATGTAATAGGAACTTAATAAATATTTATTCATTGATAGGATTTCACTCTGTGGAGAAGGTCTCAGCACCAAAGGGCAGGCTGCTAGATGTTTACTTTCTTGGTCACACTACTTGTGTAAAGGTTATTAATAATAACAAGTAATGGAAATAATAGCTAGCATTTAAATAGGGCTTTAAAGTTTGCAGAGCACTTTACAAATATTTTCCCATTTTTCCTTATAACAATCCTGTGAGCTAACTGCTATTATTATCCCCATTTAACAGAAGAGGAAACTGAGGCAAACAAAGATTAAGGTTAAAAGTTAGAATAAAGTAACTTGCCCTGGGTCTTACAGCTAGTTAAGTGTCAGAGGCTGGTTTTGGTGCAGCAGGTTTAGATGAGTGAAAGGAGTCTTATCAATGGAACCATAAAATAATGGAACTATAAAATATTAAAGTATAAAAATCATAATAAGATTTAACTCACCAATTGAGTTTTGGTATACCATATCACCTCACAATAATAAACAAATAAATAAAACTAAGCTACTTTATTTTCAGTTGGCCTTTTGGAATAGATGTCAGACTTCTTAACAATCTCCAGAAATCTCAGAAAGTCATGATTAGGTACAAGAAGTCATGAAGGCGGGGAGTCTTCCAGAAAGAATTCACAGGCACAGGCTGTCTTAGAGTCAAGGGACAAAATCTTTATTATGACTACTTATGGTGGGCTAAGTTCCCTAGCAGAATTTGAAATTTTCAAGGGGAAAGAGGGAACTTTTTAATAGAAAAAAACTCAAGACAAGCTTTGGTAACTCTGCTAGTTACTTGCCTTAAAAAGTCAACTGGTGCTTAAAGAATGTTTATATAAAATAACCTCTGGGATTGACATCTTTAAGTTGGTCTCTAGATGGTATACAGTCAGTTCAAGATAGCTTTTTTTGTATAAGACAGTGTCAATGCAAGAAATTAATAAGGGGCCACTTTAGGACGAGGCTCACCTGGACATTGGGTTGCTAGCAGGGACATGGCCTTTTTCTGGGGTCTATCACTCCATCAGCCAGAAAATGTGAAGCAAAAGTGACATAGCTCTCTTTGCAGCCATTAAGATGAGGCTGCTACCCGTTTCAGCTGCTTTGGTTTTTGCCACTGTTTTGAGTTAATTAGACAATGTGTAAATGTTTTTAACCTTGACACTGCTTGCAGAGGCTACAGACCGGGGCCAGGTACTGCAGTCTGAAGATGCTTTATCTAAGTTTTTTAAAAAAATTATTTATTTATTTTTACTGACTGCCTTGCCCTCTTCTGTTATTTATAGCAGCCTTTGCCTTCACAATTACTTTTCTCTCTGTTCACATGGCACATTTACTACCCGACATGTTGTGAGGCTCCGCCAGCTACCCAATCACAAGGGTAATTAGACAGGAGAGGGAAGACAGATCTGGGAAATGGAAGAAAATGCACCGGGTCAGTCATCAGCTGTGCAAAGGGAGCATCCAGGCACTGGTGACATTTCCGTTCTGAAATATAACTCGTTTCAAGTCACACAGCAAACTCCACCTTGTACAGCAGGACTTTGTTTGGATTCAATTAACAGCAAGATGTGAAGAGACGTGCTGGGGGCTGTTTGAAATTGCTCTAGAAACTAATGAGTCTGTGTCAGTAATACAGCACCTGACCTTCTTTCCTTCCCCTTCACATGGGCATAGGTATTTGACTAATGGCAAACACAACCACGTGGAATTAGTTATTAGTGAAAGCCAGGCCTTTGTCCAAAGGGAAAGGGGCTGATGGACACAGGAGGGAGAAAGCAGAAGTAGTCTGATTTTTATCAAGATGAGATGCATTTAGCAGGACCAGGAGATCATTATATACTTCAACAACAATACTATATGATGATCAATTCTGATGCACCTGGCCATCTTCAGCAATGAGATGAACCAAATCAGTTCCAATGGAGCAGTTATGAACTGAACCAGCTACACCCAGCGAAAGAACTCTGGGAGATGACTATGAACCACTACATAGAATTCCCAATCCCTCTATTTTTGTCTGCCTGCATTTTTGATTTCCTTCACAGGCTAATTTACACTATTTCAAAGTCCGATTCTTTTTGTACAGCAAAATAACTGTTTGGACATATGTACTAATATTGTATTTAACTTATACTTTAACATATTTAACATGTATTGGTCAACCTGTCATCTGGGGGAGGGGATGGGGAGGAAGGGAAAAGTTGGAACAAAAAGTTTTGCAATTGTCAGTGCTGAAAAATTACCCATGTATATATCTTGTAAATAAAAAGCTATTTTAAAAAAAAAAAGATGATATGCATTTGCCTTGCTCCATGATGGAGAAGAAGAAACTTTTAGGAACCATTGTCAGACACAGTCAGATGGTGGTTATCTGGTTTGTCCTCCCGCCTCTATGTTAGCAAGGCAGATTATTTTCTTTCTTTCCTTTTAAAAATTTATAGTAGCATTTTATTTTTCACAATGCATGCAAAGATAGTTTTCAGCATTCACCCTTGCAAAACCTTGTGTTCCAAATTTTTCTCCTCTCCTCCTCCTCTCTCCCTCCCCTAGACAGCAAGCAATTCAGCCCAGATCAAACATGTGCAATTCTTTTAAACATATTTCCACATTTAAGGGCAGATTATTATTTTTTAAAATTAGTGTTACTTTTGCTAAATCCTTTTTTTTATATCACATTCATTTCTAAATGTAGCACATCCTCTTCTCCCAGCCAGAAGGACAACCTTTGTAACCAAGGGAAAAAAAAGGAAAAGAACAATCAGTTCAACAAATTGAGTAATATAACAACCATGTCCAATAATTACACACCCATAGTCCTTTACCTAAGGCAGGTAGGTGATGTAGTGGCTGGGCCTGAAGTCAGGAAGATTCATTTTCATGGGTTTAAATATGGCATCAGACACTTACCAGCTGTGTGATCCTAAACAAGTCATTTAATCCCATTTGCCTCAATTTGCTGCTCTGTTAAATGAGCTGGAGTGCACAACAATAGAGTTAGGATTTGAATCCAGAACTTGTGTTCTATTTACTGTACTAAGCTGAAGGAGGGTTAGTCATCTGAATTCAATTCAACAACTGTTGTCTAAGCTCCTACAGAGCATTGTACAAGGGTTTAGGGTGAGAGACAGTCCCTTCTATAGGATAGAGAGATAGTCTACACCATTTGGTATAGACAGAACAGCTGTGGGTAATAGTGCAGAGGGAGAGATATTGTGTTATCTTAACCAGTGTGATGATGTAGGACAGGAGAAATGAAATATCAGGTTAGAGAAAGTAGATGGGGCCAGATTTTGAATGCTGAGCTAAAGGATCTGGTTTTTATTCTTTTGGCAATGGGGAACTATTGAAGTAGTCTTGATATATATATTTGACAATCTACTTTCCAAAAATAAGATACACTTTTCAATTTAATTCGAACATTTTGTTTATTTCTTAAATCTAAGTCACCAAAAGAACAATTTAAGTCCTGATATTTAGCATTTGCTGATTTTCAAGGTATAAATGCTCATTAAAAAAATCAACTCTTTAGAGCTAATTCATACTGGTTCCAATATGCCACTGCACAGCAGACTGGAGCAAAGGGTCAGTGTGTGTGTAGAGTGGGGTGACTATTTTAGAAACACATGTGGAAAGGAGATTTTGGAAGCATAGAGGTCCAAAAGGAAGTTCTTATAAGAGTTGAGGTGAAAGGTGATGAATGACTAAACTAGGGTGGAGGAAGCAGAAACAAATGTGAGAGAGAACTTGAAGAATCAGCAGGGCTAAGTGACTGCTTGAATGTGGGGGAAGGAAAGAGAGGGTAGAGTCAAGGATGAGAATAAAGTCTGAAGTCTGAGTGACTGCAATGACTAATTTTGGTGCCATCATTGCTGAATAGGAATGCAGCTGACTCTGGGTTCTCTATAAGGGACATTGCTTCTCATGGAAGCTTTCAGGAAACAGGTCCCATCATCAGTATAAAGTCTTATATTTGTCTTTATATTAGTACAAATATCTTATATTTGTCTTTTCCCTCCCTGACCAGGCTGATTCCATTAATCAACAATCATTTAAAAATTATTTACTATTTTATGGCTTTCTTAGATAATTTTTACAAATCTCCATCAAAGTCTGTTTCCTTTATACTAATTTTTATTTATACTATTTATATTTATACCAATTTTTCCTGAAGTGATATTGTAAATGAACTGCAACTAACCTTTTGCTATTGTATGGATTACAACTTAAGAATTAATTTTTTCCTTCCACATGCTTACATAATTTTATTATATATTTAAAAGAAATAATAAGCTGTCCAAAAGTAAAGGATTCTTGTGGGATGTTTCTAAGTAAAGATTAGAAGGTCACTGACAGTGGTTGGAAGTGTCAAAGAGGTAAAATTTTAGCTCAGTGGGAAGAAAAACTCTAATAATTAAAACTATGCCCAATGGAATGGGGACTTTGGGAATGCAGTGAATACTGATAACTGGAGATCTTCAAGTAGACACTGGATGATCATTTAATGTGGAAAGATAGGATACTTTTGGTCAGATATGAGCTTCCAGAAGGTTTCTAAGGTCCCTTCCAATTTTGAGATTCTGATTCCCATTGATTAGTGACTATTGTTACTTGATTATTGAGGTGTGTATGGTATATATACATATAAATAAATTGAAAAGAAAAAAACCACAACCAACATGAAAATGGAAACAAAATACTTAGTAACTCAGATTTCTTTGCAACTTTTAGTCTAATAACCTAATAGCTGACCATTATAGAAGAAGCTATGTGATCCAAACAGTGGCTCTGAAGTCGGTTGGGTTTGAGTCCCAAGTTTAATACTTATTTCCCATATAACTAGTCAAAGACACTTTATCTGCCTCACTTTTCTTATCTATGAGATGAAAAGACTAGATTAGGGGGTGCAGAGGCTCCTTCAGCTTCCTTGATTCCCATTTTATGGATGAAGAAATTGAGGCTCATAGAGGTTGTTAGTAGTACAATATTTAAACCTGGCCAGGCAGATTTCAAATCTGTATCTTCTTGATTCTGGGTCCAGTGGTCTTTCTGCTATATTGCATTGCTCCTCAGACCCTTCCAGGGAAGTTTTACTTGGTCCTCTTGTAGGGAAGATGCCTATTTTTTTTAAGGGGTCTAAAGAAGAACAGTTTCTATAAATCAAAGCTCATTGATTAAACATTAGTTAAAGGCTTACCTCGAGGTTGTTGGAAATGTGTGTATTGCATACTTGTTAGGCCTCATTAAATTGTCCTCATTTGGTTTTTAACACGCAGTAATGATTCAAGAAAATCAGAGCTAAATGTGTCTTTGAGTATATTTAGAGGAGGGAACAGATTTTAGTTAACAACCCCCTTCTAGGCTACCAGTTGGTTGTTCATAGCTTACGTACTTGCAATTAATTGTACAAAAATGGTTCAACAATATTTAATGAATGAATTTATTGGGTCCTTACTGTGTACTGAGTGAGGTGCCCCCCAGAAGTTTGGTGTGTGTGAGTGATCTGTTACTGAGAAAAGAGCATTGTATTTGTAGCCAACAGACTCATAATCAAATCATGACTCTGAGATTTAATACTTGCACAAATTTAGGCAGCCTTTTCTCTCCAGGATTTAGAGATTGGATGACTAGAAGACCTCTGAGTCTCTTTCTCCCTCTAAATTCTATGGTCTTAGGATTGTTCCATCCATGACCCTCATCTTCTCTGAGGTTAGGGGGAGGCAAGAAGCATCCCACATATTTTGGGTCACTTGACCCTTTGAAGGTGAGCACTCTTCAAGGATTTCCCCCCAGCTTAAGTTTTTAGGCCAGCATAAGCCAGAATAAAGTAGAGACAT
Source organism: Sarcophilus harrisii (assembly GCF_902635505.1). NCBI lineage: Eukaryota > Metazoa > Chordata > Mammalia > Dasyuromorphia > Dasyuridae > Sarcophilus > Sarcophilus harrisii. Next base: position 424,078,942 of record NC_045427.1, read on the forward strand.
CTATAGTATAATGAAAATTCAGGTTTTTAGCCTAGTCTTGCTTTGAACTTATTCTATGATTTTGAACTAGTGTTATAGAATTATACATTTAGAAATGGAAAGGAAATTTGCATTCATCTAGGTTTCTACCTTCATTCCCAGATGAGGAAACTGAGCTTCAGAGAGTCACTTGCTCAAAGTTATATAGTTAGTAAATGATTGACAGAACTGAGATTTGAATCCAGACCTTCTGACTGCTTTAAAATCCCTTTTCTTTTAAAATTTTTATTCTGAAGTTAACACTCAACAAAATGGGCATTTCTAAAAACAGTATGAAAGAAAAAAGATGATTCATAAAGCTGTAGATCCCTTTAGTGTATAGCTTACTTTTCTTTTTAATTATATAAAAAATGTAACACATATCTTTTCAAGTTGCTTGTTGGTGATTCTGGGGAAAAGGGAACAAATATATATTAACCTTCTACCATGGGCTGGACACTATGCTATGTACTTTACAAATATTACTTCATTTGATCTTTACAACAACCCTGAGAAACAAGTGCTATTTATGATCTCTATTTAACAGCTGAGGAAATTGAGGCAGCCAGGGGACAAGTGATTTGCCGAGGGTAAGGCTGGATTTGATCTTGGTCTACCTGAGTTCAGACTCAGCACACTGTCCACTGATGTCACCCAGTGGACTCCTGTTCTCTTCCAGGCATTTCTAGCACACTGAACCATTTTGTCTCCAAGTTGCTTCCCTCTCTGTGGGCAATAGGGCTAAAAAATGCTTACTCTGACTGGCCCTAGTAACCTAAGTTTGGGAGGAGTCCCTGAACTCAGGTCACCTTCATAAAGTCAACTGATCCTATGAAGCATTTGAGTGGCTTTCTGCCTTTCCCTAACATCAGAGAAGATGAAGTTCAGAGATTGATGGGCCCAGAGATAGAACAGTCCTAAAACTATAAGATTTGTTTATTATTTTTAAAATAGTATTTTATTTTTTCCCAAATACATGCTAAGATAATTCTCGATATTCACCTTTGCAAAACCTTGTGTTCCAAAATTTTCTGCCTCTTGAACCTCCCTTAGACAGCAAACAATCCTATATAGGTTAAATATGTGCAATTTTAAAAAACATTATTTCCACAATTATCATGCTGCACAAGAAAAATCAGATCAAAAAAGGAAAAAAAAATGAGAAAGAAAACAAACAAACAAACAACAACAAAAAAGGTGAAAATACCATGTTGTGATCCACACTCAGTCCCCACAGTTCTCTCTCTGGATGCAGATGGCTCTCTCCATCAAAAGACCACCTCACTGTTGAAAAGAGCCACATCCATCAGAGTTGATCATTGCATAATCTTATTGTTGTTGAATACAAGGTTCTCTGGGTTCTGCTCATTTCACTCAGCATCAGTTCATGTAAGTCTCTCCAGACTTCTCTGAAATCAGCCTAGTTATCATTTCTTATAGAACAATAATATTCCATAACATTTATAAACCACAACTTATTCAGCCATTCACCAACTGATGGATATCCACTTGATTTCCAATTCCTTGTCACTACAAAAAGAGCTGCTACAAACATTTTTGTACATGTGGGTCTTTTCCCTCTTTTGTGATCTCCTTGTGATACAGACTCTGTAGAGATACTGCTGGATCGAAGGGTATGCATTATTTTATAGGCATAATTGGGCATAATTCCAAATTGTTCTCTAGAATGGTTGGGCCATTTCACAACTCCACCAACAATGCATTAGTGTCCTAGTTTTCCCATATTCCCTCCAACATTTGTCATCTTTTCTTGTCATCTTAGTCAATATGAAGGTATGAAGTGATACCTCAGAGTTGTCTTAATTTGTATTTCTCTAATCAATAGTGATTTAGAGCTTTTTTGTCATATAAGCAGAAATAGCTTTAATTTCTTCATCTGATAATTAAGACCATAGAATTTAGAGGACAAAGGACCTGATAGATCATCTAGTCATCCACTATAAAATTGCACTGAGCTGACCTCAGTCCCTTCTATCCCTGAAATAGAGCTAATCATTCTTCTTGATGTTTTTGTGAGGAAAATCCATTTTAAACTTCTCGATCCTCTAGAAATGAGAACTATTCTCATCTAGAGCCAGAACAGGGAAAGTCAGTGAGATACTATACCCAGAAGGGTCAGCACCCCTGGTTTGGGTGCTTTTGCCGGATGCAGAGTGCTATTGGACCAGATGGCCTCTGAGGTCCTTTATGGCTTTATATCTGTGTCTCTTTGACTCTGAATCTAGTGCTTTTGGCACTCCACTGTATCTATAGAACAGTGAACAATTCATTTTAATGATTTCCTGTTCCTATTTAAAAAAAAAAACAACTAAATTTTCAGACAGCATGACTAGCTGGACCTGCTTTCTGGGTGATATAAAATTATGGCCTCAGACAGTTGGTCTTTTCCCAATGTTTTTAAGTGTGGCTGGCCCTCCTAGAGAAAGAGTTTAGAGACTATGTATCTTTGTCATCCGTGTATAACTTATGAACTCCATCAAGACAGACAGTGTGTCTTATCTAAACTTTGTATCTCTCTCATTATCCAGCATAGAACTCCCCACACAGGTAGGTGCTTAATAAATGTCTGTCGAATGAAAGAGAGTGGTCACCATTTTATCTATTTTTCCCCTTCATTCAGTCTACGAACCAGCCAAATTGGCCTTTTCATTGTTCCTCAGACATGGTACTTCTTTTTCCATCTCTCTGCTTTGCACTGATCAATCTCTCTCTATTTTTTACCTTGGCATTTTAGAATCCCTAGTCTCCTTCCAGATGCTCAAATACCTGCATAAGGCTGTTCCTGATCCTCCCAGTTGTTCTTACTCTTCTTACTCTCAGTCCTGAACCACCAAACCATCTTGTATCTCTCTTGTTATATATCCTGCTGGTGTTATGCACAGTCATGAAGAGCAAGTAAGATCTGAATTCACATCTGCCTCTGACACTAGTTGTATGACTCTGGACAAATTACAACCCTTGTTTTCCTTAATCCACTAGAGAAGAAAACGGCAAACCACTCCTAGTATCCTTCCCAAGAAAACCTCATGGACAGTATGGGAGTCATAAAGAGTCAGATATGACTAAATGACTGAACAACAGAGGCAGCTAGATAGCACAAGGGATAGAGCACTGGATCTGAAGACAGGAGGACCTGAGTTCAAATTTGACCTCAGACACCTCATACTTCTTAGCTGTGTGACCCTGGGCAAGTACCCCCCCCCCCCCAATTGCCTCCAAAAAGCCCACAACAACAACAAAAAATGATTGAACAACAAGAGTATCAGATGAGACAGGATTTATGTATATTTTGTCTTACTCCCAGCATATAAACTCCTCGAGGGCAGGTACTGTTTCACTTCTGTCTTTGTATCTAGAGTCTAGCACGGTACCTGATGGAAAAATTTAAAAGGTATTTGTTAATTGATTGTGAGGTGAGAGATGGGGAGAAGAATACATGAAGAGGGCATAGGAAAACTCACTTTCTGCTTTCAGTTACAGGTTTTATAGAAATGAGCCAGCAATCACTGCATCCACACACAGGTGTTATTTCCCTCCAACTTGCCCGAGTCCCCCAGGGACTTGTTTACAGTTTCCTTTGCAATCACAAAGCATGCTCTACCATTTCTTACCTTGATTGACAGCCCTCTCCATGATTTGGGAGGCCACTGGGGAGAGTGACAGGCAGGTCAAATATTGTGACAGCTCTGTCTTTGGTAAGTGACTGGGCCAGGCGTGTCAGATGTACTACTCCTCACGAAGGCTTCTGGGGGCCAGCCTTGCTCCCTAGACCTCACCTGTGCCCAGAGATTCACACTATCTTCATGCTTGACCAGTCACTGACTCCTTCTCCTCCTATTTGCATATATAAACAAGCCCTCTCCCTGGTCAAGTCCATCAATCTAGTATAGAGAACAGGAACTTTTCCTCCTGACTGTTCCCATGAGTGAAGCCAGAGTCCAAATCAGACAGGCTGGATCTTAAGCTTGGAACCTTCTATGGCCAGGATGGGTGGGCAGGAAGTTTGAATAGGTGGTGGGTGTCCAGAGGTAAGAGGCAAGTTTTGTGAGGCAATGAGGTCTTTTGTCAGAACAAGTAGTGTAGAGAGAGCTGACCTTAGAGCTAGGAAGATCTGAGTTCAATTCCTGTCTCAGATTATCTATCTATCATCTATCTATCTATCTATACCTATATTAGATGTATTAAACTTTGTATTGATCTCTCAGGGGTTTAGGTAATTCTTTGAGACTCTTGAGAAGGTAGTGACTTGTATAGTTAGAGGGCATTTCTTCACTTAGGAGTCACCTATATGATAGACATCATAGATCCAGTCCCCATTCCTATTATAATAGACAAGGAGAGATCACCTGTAAGCAGGGGCTTAAAGGAAGAAGGGGTGCCTCTGAGCATAACAGCATCAATTTGCATTTCTCTAATGCTTTATGGTTTATAAAACACTTTCTAAACAACTCTAGAAGGTAGTCAATGAAAGATTTTTTTATTCCCCTTTTATAGATGAGACGACTAAGACTGAGAAAGAGTTAGTGAATTGGCTATGATCACAGCTAGTAAATGTAAGAGCTGGGACTGAGACCAAAGACTCGGGCTTCTAGATTCTTTCCATGGCACTGAAGTAATTTTATAAACCATATCCATATGTATGGGTCAGAAATTTCAGAAATGAAGAGGTGAAATAGGAGAATGGTTAAAAGTAAGGCAAGCTTTTGAGGGACCACTGTCTACTTAAGTTACAGCTAATGTAAAGAGGCTGATTTTGAATAGGATTTGCTCAATGAATTGACTCTGCTGGTATCCTTTTGCTCCCTCATATTGAGAACTAACCTTCCCGCTCTCTTGTTATGAAAACATTCCTCTATGGACAGTTCCTGATCATGGTAACTTTTCATAAAGGAGAGAGGAAGTATTTATGAAGTGGAGGACAAAGAGGAATGATACTTTTTTGCTTGGTTTTCCCTCCATCATTCACACAAATGTTCATTACATGAGGATGTAGGCACTATACCTATTCTAGTCCCTGACCTCAGGGAACTTATGGTCAAGTAGGGGCTAAGATACCAACACATAACTGTAATGCACAATTAATGCAGGAGAAGTGCCCTAGCTTAGTGGCTACAGAGCTGACCTAGGAGTACTCCTGATATAGATTGATCATGTAATCAATCCTAAATTGCAGGATAAATTGCCTATTGGTGTTAGTAGAGGGAATCTTTTCAACAAGAGTTCTCTGCACCAATGATAATACAAGTCAGGACCAAAAACAAAGGCAAATGAAAAAAGTACAAATCAAATGCTGGGTTATAGATGAGGGGAGATTCTGATCTGTTGGAAGCAACCTTTCTGGGGTTGGCTAAGGAATCCAGGTTGGTGAAGGAGGGAATATCATAAGAAGCTGGAGCCTTGCTCAGGTCCAAGGATGAAGAGCTGGGGTGGTGATGGTTAAGGGTGAGGATATGTAATGGGGGTGGGAAAGGAGTATTGGGAGAACCCCTTCATTCAATGAGCACTTATTGATATAGTTTTATACTGTGGAGGATAAAGATTGAATGAGACTAGTTCCTGACTTCTGGGAGTTCACATTGTAATTGGAAATAAAATATAGATACAAATAACCATACTATAAGATAGCATAGGACCAATGACATGCAAAATACTATGGGTGTGTAGACATAATCACAAAAGGCATGGATAACACAGAAGTATAAATAGGAAAAGATGCCTCTATAACCTGCTATTCCTTGATCAAGTGTGAATCTTTCCCTCTGATTCATTTGGAAGGAGAGTTTGGCATTTGTTGCCAGGAGACTGGCTACTCCCTAGAGACTTTCCTTTAAAAATCTAAGCCTGAAGTCTCTAGGCAGGTCTGAGACCTGGTCTGCCACCTGATTCCCCAACCTTCCCCCTTCAGTTTGTACTTTTGCAACACTTAAGGGTAAATTTTCCCTATAAAAGATCTGCTTATGATGAAGATCTTTGCTAAGTTCTTTTTAGAACTAAGCCCACTATGAGGTACTCTCTTTCTTTTCCTTATAATGTCTTCCTTGTAATGACACCATTCTTCTTACTCCGGCTAACTCTGGCCAGTCTAAGCTGCCAGACAATGGCTTTTTCCCACCTCATGAGTATTTTCTTTCTCTTGGTTAATTGTGAGTTCCCCTGGGAAACTTATATCTTTCCTTTTCTAACTATATGTTGTCCCAACTCTATTTCAAATTTGCCATTCCAGTGTCTATTATATTTCTTCATTTATCTGTAGCCCCATTCCCTAAATAAATCTACCTTTATTCCAAAAAAAACAAAACAAAACAAAACAAAACAAAACACTAAGCCTGCCATGCTCTAGAGGCAATTGAAAGAAATAGGGAGCATCCTTTGCTTCCAACCTTCACATCCCCAGTCTTATTTTTTTTCAGGGCTCAGGATCAATTCACTGACTCTTACTCAGAAGGGGAAATCAATTCAATTGGTCCCCTCCCACAAGTGAGAGAGCTGGCTTTGGATCCAAGAAAACATGAGTTCAAGTCTTGTCTTTGGCACATACTAGCTGTTAATTATTTCTAGGCAAGTGATTTTACTGTGCCCTAGGCCAGAGATGTCAACATACTGCTTGTAGACCCCATGCTGGCCAGCACTCTCAAGTAAATCCAGAACCAAATTCAAGTGTAATTGAAAAATATTTAACAAAGGAAAAAATGCAATAAAACATAGACAACATTGGATTTTCAAATGAGGTCAATAAACTGTCTATTGGGATTCTTATGTATGGCTTTGTTGTTTTGTTGTTCAGTCATGTTTGATTCTATGTGACCCTGTAGACCATATTGTCCATGGGATTTTCTTGGCTTGTTTTTCTCCTCCAGAGGATTAAGGCAAACAGACTTGGATAATTTAGGGGCAGCTAGGTGGTGCAGTGGATAGAGCGCCAGTCCTGACGTCAGGAGGATCTGAGTTCAAATCTGATCTCAGACACTTAACACTTCCTAGCTGTGTGACCCTGGGCAAGTCACTTAATCCCAATTGCCTCAACAACAACAAAAAAGCTAAAAAAAAAAAAAAAGAAAAAAAGAAAAAGAAAAGATATAAGCAGACTTAGGGGATTTGGCCAGGGTCACACAGCTAGTAAATGTCTGAGGCTGTTGCATAACTGAATGTGGGGGGGTCACAAAAAATTTGGTAACAGAAAAGGGTATCAAATATTCTTCCAAGATTTAATTCTTTTTTTTTAACTAAAACTTTTTGTTTTTCAAAACATATACATGGATAATTCTGCAGCATTAGCATTAGCAAAATCTTGTGTCTAGTTCCACCCCCTTCTCCCATTTCCCTTCCCTAGATGGCAAGTAGTCCAATATACGTTAAACTTGGTAGAAAATACATGTCAAATGTAATATATGTATACATATTTATCAGTTATCTTGTTGTACAAGAAAAGTCAAATCAAACTGGAAAAATGATGAAGAAAATGAAATACAAGCAAACAACAACAAAAAGAATGAGAATACTATGTTGTGAACCACACTCAGTTCCCACAGTCCTCTCTCTGGGTGTAGATGGCTCTTTTGATCACAAGACCATTGGAACTGGTCTGAATCACAAGATTTAATTCTTTAGGTAAAAAGAAACAAGCACATGCATCTTATTAGTATATTCTGCTTTTGTCTTTAATAAATGGTAAAATTATATATACCAAAAAATTATTATTTTTTTAAAAAATAACTTTTTATTTTCAAAAGATATGCAAAAATAGTTTTCAATATTCACCCTTGCAAAATCTTGTGTTCCAATTTTTTCCCTTCCTTCCCCCTACCCCCTCCTTTAAAAACAGCAAATTATCCAATATGTGTTAAATATGTATAATTCAAATAATTTTTTAAAAATACATTTCTTTATAATTTATTATCAGTAAATGTTTGATTTGTGTACCTATTTTATATATCTATATACCTGGAGTCACATAAAATTTTTTTTGGGTGAAAAGGATTCGCAAGCGAAAAAAGTTTAAGAAGTTTTGGCTTATACTAATCAAATCACAAGTCAGTCTTTATCCCTAGTCCAGGAAGCACAACACACAGTTTGTGTCCTGATATGGATGACTGGACAATATTTTCAACTATAATGTCTTTGGGAAGGACAAAACTATCTTTTTTATTTTCAATGGAAAGACTAAGCCAGGGATGGTCCGTAGTTTCCAGAGGCTTTAATCAAGTCAACAAGCATTTATCAAGTGCTTACTATGCTGGGGATGCTAAGAAAAGCAAAAACAGTTCCTACCCTCAAGGGATGATCTAATGAGGAAAACAACATGCAAATACTTTACCCAAGCATGATATATAGAGGATAAATTGGAGATAATAACAGAGGGAAAGCACCAGTACTAAGGAGAATAGAAAAGGGTTTTTATAAAGGTGGTGGCTCTTTAATTGAGACTTGAAGGAAGCCAGGAGGCGTAGATGAGGAGGAAGAGCATTCTAGGCTTAGGGACTAGCCCGTGAAGATGCTAGAAGTTGGGAATATGTGTTAGAAATAGCAAGGAAGCCAGTGACACTGGGAATGGAGAGAGCTTGAAAAACAATAGATAAAAGAAAATTGAAAAAAGTCAGGGATGGGTCAGGAGTTGGTTTTTAAAGCCACACGTAGGATTTCATATTTGAACCTAAAGGTAAATAAGAAGTCACTGGAATTTATTGATTAAAGGGGATAATGTGGACCTGTGCTTTGGGAAAATCACTTTGACAATTGAATGAAGGATAGACTATAATGGAGAGATAATTGAGGCAGGCAGAGAGTCAGCAAGTTATGGAAATAGTCTAGATATGAGAGAAGAGTCGGTAAAAGGGTGGTGGTAGTTGAGAAGAGAGAAGGAGGCATATACAAGTCGTATTAATGAAGGCAGAATAGACAGGACATAGACTGAAAATGAATCTAGAAGTTAACTAATCTTACTTCTTAATTGAAAGAGAGTTTGCTGAGGTCACCGAGGTAGTAATAAGTGGTTTGTAACATGGTGTAGGACTTTCAATCCACACTGTTTTTCCAAAGTTGAAAAATGTATTTCAAGAAAGTTAGAAAGTTGTAAAATATTTAGAAGTATCAGGTCACAGGAGAATTTTTGAAATCTTTTATGGTTTATTCTGGTTGAAGTGGGTTTGCATACTCTGAGCATTTCTTTGAACTTCAAGCTTGCACCAGGCCAAAGGCTCAGGGGAATAGTTGAATTGACCTGCTGGATTTGACTTGGCTTAGAAAAGTCTTGCAGGTTGCATCTTAAATATCCTTCAATAAAATCTCAAGATATAGTAGCATGCTTGTATTATACTCCCATGGTAAAGAGCTGTTGTCTGACACAGAAAGCTTCCTTTGTGATCCTGGGAGACATTGCTTTCCTTCCCTGTGCCTCAGTTTCCCCCTGTTAGATGAGGCGATTGAACTCTAAGGTTCCTTTCATCCATACACAATCTAGGATTTTTGGTGTTTTTCAATACAAAAAGCTTCAATAAGGCAACCAATCAGTTACATTGTCAATATACTTTGAAAGAAAGCCAAGTTACCACTGAGTATTATCATTTATCTAAGCAGGATTAACCTAGGAAGAAAATTATGATTTTTTTTCCCACTTAAAATTTCATACAGGTGGAAGGTAGAATAGCTTCCAAAGTCCATGGGAAATTATAGTTTATTTTATAAATAAAGTTTGATTAGAAGTGTAAGGTGAGTCTCAAAAACAGTGAGGCAATGAAAAGATATTTTAAAGTAATCAGGTGGGAGGGATAGAAATGCAAATCAGAATTTGCCTCAGGATCATTTAGCCACTGGAATAAACATAGGCTAGGAATGCTATCAATTTCCCTCTCATAGAATCATGGAATCTTTGAAGTCAACTTAATTCAGTTCTACAGACATGAAATGTCTGCTCTTTTGCAGAGTCCTGTGCTAGACAATGGGTGAGATACATGGATTAGAGAAAAATAATGATAATAATAATGATGATGATAATAATAATAATAACAACAACAACATATATCTGCATGAGAAAAGGGCAATACCTTACATAGGCTCTAAGATTTACAAATAGTTTGAGATGTGTTGCTTTTTTTTTTTTTCTGAGGCAATTGGGGTTAAGTGACTTGCCCAATGGGGGGATGTGTTGCTTTTGAGATGATAAAGGGAAATTCACAAGAAGATATCCAGGTAGTTAATAATGTGGGACTGGAATTCAGGAGAGAGATTTTAGTTAGTTGTATAGATTTGAGAGATGGTAATTAAACACCATGGCAATTTGATAAGTTCATCAAGGAAGAAGGTATAGAAGAAAATAGAGCTCAGTATAGAACTTTTAAGAGTACCAACAGTTAGGCAGATGAATGATGAACTAACAAAAGAACAGACTGGTGGGAAGAAAATGGAGACACACACACAGAAAGCAAGCAAGAGAGAGGCAGAGAGAGGCAGAGAGAGGGAGAGGGAGAGGGAGAGGGAGAGGGAGAGAGAGAGAGAGAGAGAGAGAGAGAGAGAGAGAGAGAGAGAGGAAAAGAGGGAGAGCGAGAGAGATAGACAAAGACAGAGACAGAGACAAAAAGAGAGAAGAGAGAGAGACAGAGGCAGAAAAAGAAAGATAGACGGAGAGAACCAAGAAACTTAAAAGGAAAAAAAAGAATATTTAGAAGGAGTGGGTATTCAGGCATCCAGTAGCAGTGTGGTCAAATAGATAGAGTGCTGGACTTAGGAAGACTTGGGTTTGAAGTCCACCTGACCCCACTACTGTGGGGAAATCAATGAGCCTCTTTCACACTGTATCTCACACTGTATGAAATAACTATTCATATTAACTTATATCCAAAGTTGGTTGTTTTAAGGCTCAAAGATGGTAGTGAATATAGAACAGACATTAAAACTATAAATGTCAGCTATTATCAATCAACAATGCTGAAAGCTTTAGAAATCTCAAGAAAGATGGACTCTGAGAAAAGTCTTTTGAATTTAATGGTTAAAAGATATTGGTAACCGTAGGGAGTACCATTTCAGAGAGAAAAAAGAATACTTCCTGTGAGTTCAGCATTGAAAATGAGTTATATAGGATAGCTTGAGGGGATGACAGGGTCAAGTGAATTTTCTAAATATAGGGAAGATCTGAATATGTTTTTAGGCAGTAAAGAAGGAGGAACCAGGAAATAGGGAAAAATTGAAGATGAAAGGGAAGGAAAAAATGATACTGGAGCAAGCTTCTCAGAGAGATAAGAGGGGAGAGAATCAACAGAACAAGTAAAGGAGTTAGCTTCAACAAGACTTGTCACTTCATCTTTGAGACAAGGAATTTTCAGGGATCCGAGTCTCTTTTGGTATCATTCCTCTAAAACTTACCTCATGGTTTCTGGGTTGGTCATCAGTCATTTTGATTCAGTAATTAAGGAGGGGAAGAGATATAGGAAACTTGGCAAGGAAAAGCACAGGTGTATTTGGGGACAGAGAGTATTGGGGGATTCCAGTGCAGTTAGAGTATGAACACAAACGAATGCTGGAAAGGTAGTGCATCACTTCATCATGTAAGGCCTTGAGTGACAGGCAAAGATTATGAATTTTTCTTTTTTAGGCAATAGGGAGTCATTGAAGATTTTTGATCAGTAGCGTGACCTGATCAGATTTCTTCATAAGAAAGGCAATTCTGACAGTGGTATGAAATAATGAGGAGAGAAAAATGGAAGCAGAAAAAAGAAGAAAGTGGATACTATCCCAATGATCCAGGTGAGTAGAATTGTAACAAAAATTGCCTAAGGATATGATGATAGATATTGGGATCAATTATAGAAATCAATAATGTAGAGATGTGGAAAAAAACAACTTATTGCTTTCAGAGCATAGACATTACAGCATACAAAAATTAGTGAGTCCTGAGCAGCATTAGGTAAATTTTGATTATATAGGTGGGATGGGTATGATGGAATTTTATAGGAAGCAGAATGAGCAGATAATGATTTACACATCAAAAGAACTGCTATCAGAAGGGAAAGATCTGTATTGGATTAAACAGGAAATTAACCAGTTGACACAGGGACTGTAGTTGACATCTCAAGATGGAATTTGCAAAGATATAGAATAAAAACCAACCAGTTAACTTATTAACACCAGTTAATAAGGCTCTAGCTATTATGTGATTTTTTAAAGTAAAAGGTGGTAATAAAATTAAAACAGGAATTCTCCTATCACAGTAATAGGTGTCCATTCTATGATGTTGGCTTTGAGAATTGAGAAAAGGGATATGAAAAATATTGCATAGGTGAGGACTTGGAATGAATGAATTTAAAAAATATTTATTAAATGTTTGAGGCACCGGGGATAGAAAAATAAGCAAGGTAGCCCTTCCCTTCTAGGAGGACAATGAGAGAAAGCAATATATAAAAGGAAGCTAGAAATGTTGGAATGGTTTTATATTGCAGTGTCATAGTTCGAAAATGATTTGGGAAGGCAATTCCAATAAACTTTGAATGGAAAATACCATCTACATCCAGAGAGAGAATTGTGGAGACCATATGAGGATCAAAAGTACTATTTCCAGGTTTTTTTCCTCTTTTTTTTCCTCACAGTTTTTTGCTTTTATTCTCATTTTTCTCTCCCAACATGGGTCATATAGAAATGTGAAAAAATTGCATGTAGATGTACAACCATACACACACACATATGTGTAAACAACCCCCATGATGTACAAAAGTACAAAAAAAAAATTAAACAAAGGATATGAAAAAAAGAGATACACAAATGAAGGAGAAGGAAAAATTAAATGAAGTGAAGATGATTGCTTTATAATGCCGGAGAAACTGAGGCAGGAGAGAGATTAGAGAGTTTTTAATATTTTATTAATTGGAGAGTATAATTGACTGGACAGGACTCTCATCTCAAATTAACCAGTCAGACAGAGATAAAGATATATTGGGACCAAGGAATCCATGTTGGTCCCAGGGCTGGAGGAGACTGTCATTTCAAAGAATCCAGCGTTCAGCATCTTGCCTCCAGCCTCCAGCAATGAATGGGAGAACCCCAATTTCTTAAATACCTTTTCTCTAAACAAAGGAAGGGGTAAGAAGCACACAAAAACTTCTGTCAGGATAGGGGAGGCCATAAATCCTAAAAACCAGAGACAGGATGTCTGAATACACAGGAATAAAGATATCAGTGAAGTATCTTGGAATATTTTAGAGGGATATTGTAAATTCTTGAGGACAAAAAGAGTCAGGAGGTCTACTCTCTTGTTTATCTTGCTAACAATGTATAACCTTAGAGTAAATGGTCCTCAGTCTTAATGGAGCAGAGGGGGGTTTACAACTAAGGGGATTAAGACAGAACAGTTAAAGAAACTGAGACAAGGGAAACTAGTGCAGGGAAACTGAGTCAGGACAGTTAAAGAGAACTGTGGCATAACAGCTTTTACCCCTTTCTATAGTTTTGGCTTACCTGTGAGACTACTAGTATATACAATTTATTTAGAAAATATAAAGTCCTACTCATGATTTCCTTAAGATTAAGCTTCCTGGTAAACATAACTCAGATAAACATCATACATGGCTGATTGAGTTAATAAAAATTAAATAAAATAAATTACCTTTATTTGGTATATTTCCCTTGGAAATCCCTGTGGGCCTGGTACAGATCTGGATTTCCAATTATAATCTGAAGATATTAGTAAGACTATCTCACAAACAAGGAATAGGGATAGAGACCAGCTAGCCATTTCACAAATAAGAGTGGAGAACTGGCAAATGTTTATTTAAACTGACTTTTTCCTCTCTTGGCCTCCATCTATCAAACGGGAATAACAAAAGCTTCCCTGGCTCTCTTGAGGATGAAATGAAATAATTTACAAGAACATTTTGAAAAGTACAAAGTGAAGAGACATTTTCTGGGAAAAGAGATCTCTTGAGCCAAGGAAGGTCAAAAAGGCCTATTTTCTTAACCAGTTCTAATTTGCCATATGCAGACACTCTGGGTATTTCAGAAAAATCCTCTTATATAATCTTATATGTCTCCATATCCATATTCTATCTATCTGATCTATCTGGGTACACAAACATACGAAATGTATACTACACATATAAATGACTAAATATACATCTATTCACATAAATGTGTACATATCTATTTATGTAATGTGTGCAGATTGTGGAGGTGTGATATCATTCCCCAGGCAGGGAGGTTATAGCTGTAACCTTTTTGCCTGGGGAATGATCTCACAGCTCTATAATTTGCATAATGGTTGGAACATAATTCAGTACCATTGTCCAGTCAGATTATGGTTATTAAGAAGATGGCAAGAACATCTTAAGGATGTCCTCTCTTATAAAGTAGTCTCATAATTGTTGATTAGAGTCACTCTAGCAAGTAGCTAGTACTCTTTTGAAGTAGCCAATCTCTGCCTTCCCCAACTGGCCCGAGGGTGATTGAGTCAGCTTTGAAGATGACTTCTGTCTGAAGTGGGCCATCTGTGGCTTCTGCTATGAGACGGACCTGATTTTGAAGGACCTGTTCTCTCTTCCTTTTCCTCTAGCAGGGAGGCTCTGGGATCAGAGCCTTCAGCACAGGGACGATCACAAGATGGGGGTTCTGTAAGTGTTGCAAATAATACTTGACATCTGCATAGCACTTTAAAGTTTGGGAAGTGATAATAAATAATGAGGAAGGCTTGAACCAATTCTGTGTTCTCTTTGTAATTCTGGGCAAGTTACTTCTCTGTCAGCCTCAGTTTCCTTCTCTGTAAAATGAATGGCCTCTGGGTTTCCTTCTAACTCTAAATTTTGATGAAAGTCACAGAACTCAGGCTTCCCGATTCCTTCTTTTCATTACACATGTTCTTTCCCTTACCTAGAGATGTTCCACAACATCTGCTACTTGCTTGATCAAGGGACTGTGATCTGTGATTATGGAACAAGTGCCCACAACAATATAATCACAGATTCTTGAAATATTGATCAAATCCGTTCCCACTGGATGTTTCTTGCTGGATGTTTCCACAGCACTCCATCAGCTTAGTAGTCACTTCTTGGCAGGAGTCTCTCTCTGTGTCTGCATTTCTATCCGAGGCACAGGGGGAGGCTGACCCATCTTATGATGGAGTCTTACGAAGAGGGACGCTTCAAACACAATGTGTCATTAGGCCTCAGACCTCTCAGAGTCCTACTGTGGCTCGCTGAGACCCAGGCCCAACTCCGGCTTCTTTAAAAATCTCCACTCACTGGAGCCCGCTGGTGAGGCCCTCAGGCACATCTGTAGTTATCAGATGGCTAATGATGTGGCTCCTGGTCTCCAGGGGAGCCCCAACTGCCCTTCCACTCTACGTCCCCGAGGCTTTCCTCTGAGGCTTTCCGCAGTTGCCATAATTCAGCATGTCACCAATCTTTCCTCGTTCCTTCCTGGGCTGATTCAGGATTCTTGAATCTTTCTGATGCCAGAGTAGCCTCGTTTCTGACATTTTGTGAATGGTCATATGACTTGGGTTTTGCTCTCTCAGTTACAAACTGATAATAATTACTTTCATTTCAAGAACTCTTTATAATAAATCCTATTTCTAGAATTTTTTTTTTTAGAAAATTGTATAAATGCTTAAGTTCAAAGGAGATAATATTTGTTTTTGTTTTGTTTTTTGCTGAGGGGGCAATTGGGGGTCAAGTGATTTGTCCAGCTCACACAGCCAGGAAGTGTTAAGTGTCTGGGAGCAGATTTGAACTCAGGTCCTCCTGACTTCAGGGCTGGTGCTCTATCCACTGCGCAATACTTGTTTCTGTTCTTCACACTTCCTAAAGGCTTCCATTCCTAGAGCTTTTTTTAATGCGACTTCAAAACCAGGGTCTTTTCTAGAACATTTACAGTAGGCTATCATTTCTAGAGCTCTGTTTCAAGAATACAACAGAAGCTCTAGCACATCATCATTGACCTCGTTCCCAAATTATTTCTAAGTCTGATTTCTGGAATCCATCATATATTACAAGTGAGTTTTTTTTTCTTACAACTGGATAAAGAAGGTAGTAGAAATGATTATTCCCCCTTTACACAGGAGAAAACAGGTCAGAGGTGCAGTCACTTGTATGTTGAGGAGTCAGGACTAGAATCCAGATCTTATGAGTTCAATTTCACTGTTCTTTTTGCTATGCCAGTGTCTCCTTTAGGTCAGAGAGTAGGTGGGACCACTATGAATCCAGAACCCTCCTTGAATTCTATTCCTTGCTGCCTCATGAAATGGTTCTGCCTCAGGTTTGTCCTACATTCTAGTGACTTCAGATGTCCTCAAAATCACTTTCAGTGGGATGTTCTTCTGAAGAATCTTGACATTCACACACAGCCTCTTTGGTCAAGTAGTCAAGTGGTGCAATTTTCCTTCTTCTCTTCCTCTTTGTCTCATTCCTTCCCTTCCTCTTTTTCTTCCTCTCTCTCTCTTCCTCTCCCTTCACCCTTCCTTCCTTCCTTCCCCCCTCCCCTCCTTCCTTCCTTCCTTCCCCCTCCCCTCCCTTCCTTCCCCCCTCCTTCCTTCCTTCCTTCCTTCCTTCCTTCCTTCCTTCCTTCCTTCCTTCCTTCCTTCCTTCCTTCTATTCTTCTCTCCTTCGGTCTCTTCCTTCCTTCCTTCCTTCTTCCCACTTTCCCTCCTTCTATTTTTCTTTCCTTCTGTGTCTCTCTCTCTCTCTTGCTTCTTTCCTCTTTTCCTTTCTCCTTCCCTCCCCCTCCTTTCTTCCCTCCTTTCTTCTCTTTTTTGCTTCCTTGCTCTCTCTCTCCTTCTCTCCTCCCAAATGATAAATGGGATGGTATCAGAAAAACCTAGGTAGATTTGTGTGAACTAATGCATAAGGAATTAACTAGAATCAGGGGTACAATTTATACAGTAACAACAATATTGTAAAAACAAACAACTTTGAAAGATAATTTCTGGAAAATATTTAAGGAAGGGAAAGAGAAATTATAAATGTTGTTGGATTTAATTAGTCCAGGTAACATTTGTACCTTTTGGTGGTTTGGATTATTCCCAGAGTGATATTAAAAACTAAATGAACTTCTGCATATGGAACAATGCTTCTGAGTCCCAGCTTTGTTACTAACTCACTATAAGATCCTGAGAAGCCCACTTCACAATTCTGGGCTGCACTTACCTAATCTATAAAATAAAAGTCGTGGACTATATGATCTTTAGGGTTGCTTCCAGCTTTGATATTCTATGATTCAATGAGTTTCAGCTTTCTCCAGTATTTCCATCTTATGTTATTGTAGTTCTTGTCCTTCTGGGTGACCAAGTTGTCAGGTTGAGTTCATGAACTGGAGGCTACCTTTGTGTATTTCATGAGTGGACACCAGTTGGTTCTCCTTCATCCCAGATTCTCTATTTGGGAATCCAACAATCTATTTCTATTCCTACAATAGGGAAATTCACTTAAAGCAATAAAATCGACCTGAAAAATTTATAAAGGGAGAAAGCTTCTTTGTATACCCTGCTGGGATTCCCAGTGGCAGCATTACCTGGCCCTGGTGTTTTCAAAGGGAAGCTAAGAGCATTTGAATAGAGGCTAAGTGCTTATTATAGTTGTTTATTTTATTTTTTCCATGGGTTTAGAGGTCTTCTAGTTCAGCACCCTCATTGTAAAAGATGAGGAAACTGAGGTTGGAAAATGGAAGTTGTTTGCCACAAATTACAAATTAATGACAAAGCTAGGAATAGAGCCCACAGCTCCCTACTTCATGTCTTTATGTAGAAAAGGTGGGTTTCTTGTTCTAGCTTGGTCTGGCTATATCTTGACATGGAAAAAATCTGTTCCCTTGAATAGTTGGACAATTTGAAAAACAAATGTGAGTGATTTCTGCCCTGTGGTCATGGGTTGTTTTGATGAGAGTTTATGTCAACTGAATTGTTGAAATTCAAACTATCCAAATAGCCCGGCAAAAAAATACTAAATCAAATGACTTTCAAGAACTTTTGCTGTCTGACCTTAATCTCTACCTTTAATCATATCTTTAATCTAGTTTTGATTCTGTTCCTTTTGTTAGATTTCAACTCAGCTGCACTATTGACTCCCTTAATCTTAACCCTAATGCTAATTTTAAAATGTGCCTGCCAGCTTCCAACTCTAACCCTAACCCTAAATTCCTGTATGTTTCAGGTCCTTTTTACTTACCCCATAGCCACCACCTGGAATATATTCTTTTTTTCTCCTTTATTTTTCTACATTCTATTCATATTCCAGAGCTCATCTCAAATACTATTTCACATTCAAAAATATTTGTAGAGCACTTATTATGTACAAAAAGACAGATAGGTAGCATAGTGGATAGAGTGCTAGGAAGATAAGTTCAAATCTGTATGACCTGGGCAAATCATTAACCCTCATTTGTAAAATGTGATAGAGAAGGAAATAGTAAACCACTCCAGTATTTTTGCTAAGAAAAACCCTGGAGTGATGAAGAGTCAGACATGACTGAAATGATTGGGCAACAACCCACAAAGTTATTAACAAATCCATGGGCCTGTGCTGGATATTGTAGACATGAAAACAAATAAGACATGGCACTTCTCAGATGAATTGTCTACTTTACCTACAGAAGGCAAGGTATGCATCATAGAGTAGTGGGAGATAAGCCTGGTAAGATAGGTAAAAAAAATTGATTGTATAGAGTTTCAAACTTAATATGGTGGATAATTGGGAGCCATTGAAGGTTTTTGTTGGGGAAGTGATACAGCCAGAATTGCAGAGTAAAAAAATTATCTTACAAGTGTGTGCGTGTGTGTGCGCCCGCAGGATGGTTTGGAAGAGTTGGGTCTGGAGATCAGAAGACTAGTTAACGTGTTATTAGAACTGGCTTAAAACAGAGGCTGCCATTCTCCAACTGATAAATAGTCAAAGGACGCTAACAATTTTCAGATGATAAAATTGAAACTCTTTCTACTCATATGAAAGACTGTTCCAAATCACTATTGATCAGAAAAATGCAAATTAAGACAACTCTGAGATACCACTACACATCTCTCAGATTAGTCAAGATGACAGGAAAAAATAGTGATGAATGTTGGAGGGGATGTGGGAAAACTGGGACACATACATTGTTGGTGGAGTTGTGAACGGATCCAGCCATTCTGGAAAACAATTTGGAACTATGCTCAAAAAGTTATCAAACTGTGCATACCCTTTGATTCAGCAGTGTTTCTCCTGGGCTTATACCCCAAAGAGATCTTAAAGGAGGGAAAGGGACCCACATGTGCAAAAATGTTTGTGGCAGCCCTTTTTGTTGTGGCTAGAAGCTGGAAAATGAATGGATGCCCATCAATTGGAGAATGGCTGAATAAATTGTGTTATATGAATATTATGGAATATTATTGTTCTGTAAGAAATAAGCAGCAGGATGATTTCAGAAAGGCCTGGAGAGACTTACATGAACTGATGCTGAGTGAAATGAGCAGAACCAGGAGATCACTGTACACAGTAATAAGATTATAGGATGATCATTTCTCATAGATGTGGCTCAATAACAAGATGATTCAGGCCAATTCCAATGATCTTGTGATGAAGAGAGTCATCTACATCCAGAGAGAGGCCTGTGGGAACTGAGTATGGATCACAGCATATAATTTTCACTCTTTTTGTTGTTGTTTGCTTGCATTTTTTTTCTTTCTCCTTTTTTTCCTTTTTTATCTGATTTTTCTTGTGCAGCAAGATAATTGCATAAATATGTGTGCCTATATTGTATTTACTATATTTACCATGTTTAACATATTGGATTACTTGCCATCTGGGGGGAAAGAGGGAAATTAGAATGCAATGTTTTGCAAAGGTTAATGGTGAAAAATTATCCTTGCATATATTTTGAAAATGAAAAGCTTCAATTAAAAAAAAAAAAGAAGCATTTTTGGAACTGTAGAAATGGTGAACAGGATGCTCTCAGAAAACCTGGAAAGACTTCCTTGAGCTGATGCAAAGTGAATTGTACTATGTATGTACAAAGTAACAGAGATATTGTAAGATGATCAACTGTGAATGACTTAGCTATTTTTAGCAATACAATGATCCAAGATAACTTTGAAGGATTTATGATGAAAACTGCTATTCATTACCAGAGAAAGAACTGATGGTATATAAATGCAGATTGAAACATATTTTTTAAACTTTATTTTTCTTGAGTTTTTTTTTTTTTTTGGGGGGGGGGGAGGAGGTCTCTGTTTTCTTTCACAACATGATTTTTTTGGAAATAGTTTGCATGACTACACATGTATAACCTCTATTGAATTGCTTGCATTCTCAATGAGGGAGAGCAAAAAAGGAGGCAGGGACAGAAGCTGGAACTTGAAGTTTTAAAAACAAATGTTAAAAATTGTTTTTATATGTAACGGGAAAAATAAAATACCAAATTAAAAAAAAAAAAAACCAGAGGCTGTAGTAGTGGGGCCATAAAGGATTCTGGGTTCTCAAGAGCTATACCAGAAAGCATAAACTCTAGCATTTTTTAAACTGGAAAGTCTTTTGAGTATGAGCCTAATGATAGATTATATGTGTTACCTGAAGCCAAATCTAGCTAAATTCAAGTATGTTTATTACCAGAATATTGCCTATCAGAAGATAAATATTTTTGGAGGGACTTTAGATATTCATATTTATCATCTCAACATGGTACAGTGAAAAGGGCCATGGATTTAGAAATCAAAGGTCCTGGGTTTGAATTTTACCACAATCATATTACTGTTCTGGGATCTTGGGATAATAATATAACACCTATGGGACACAGTTTCCTCATCTGTAAAATGAGGAGTTTGCATGCAATGATCTCTAGGGTTCTTTTCAGCTCTGAAATGTATGACCCTATGGTTATGATGACAATTGATTGTTTAGGATCTTCATTGGTGGAGGGAGCATCATACAGATGCAATCTGATAGAACCAGATGGCAGTGGTCTCCCCCATTTCCCATCCTCAAATACTAACAAGAAAAGAGAGAAAATTATTATGACCAGCAGCTTAATGAACGAGATGACAAATCCAGAGGGAGCATGTCAAAATGTCAGGAACACAAGACTTAATGGTGGTGAATATTTCTCAGATTTAAATCTCAGTTGTGTCTGGGACTATGGGAATTATCATTTTGCTTTTCTGAGGCTTGGCTTCTTTATCTGTACAATGGGATTCATAATACTCTCCCTGTCTTTACAGAGTTGCTGTGAGGAGAGCATTTAGCCCTTTGCTGTGGAAATTTCGACTATTATTTTAAACTTTGCATATTTATAAGCTTTCCAAGTTGGCCTGGGCTTCAGCAAACACTTTTGCTCTCGCCTTGCATTGATTCCAGGACATCTCTAGATTTATTTAGTTGCTTAATCTCGAGCACTATTCTGCTATATTTATTCTGTAGTTGTTTCCATTTTCTGACAATTAGTTTCCTGATCATTAAACTCCGAGGTAGCAGGAATACTTTAGTGCATTTATTTATGTTTTACTTGTTATATAAATCTCCCTGTAACTAAATTCTAAGGCTCAGGAAGAGGTCTACATACAAGATCCAACTGGCACATCAATTTACTTCCCACTTGAAGGTCAATGTTAAAGCAAAAAGCGCATTTCACAACAAATCCCTTTGCACTTTCCATGCCTATCCAACTTCCCAATGCTCAAGAACTTAGAATTTAGAATCATAGTCTGAGAGTTCCAAAAGGAATTAGAGTAATTTGGTGTAGTCTTCTTTCTGCTCCATATAAGAAGCTCCTTTACTATGGTCCTGGGAAGTAGGCAGGCATTCTGTTTGAATATTTTTAGGGATGGAATAGCTCTCTACTTCACAAAAGCGACCAGCCCGTTGTGGAACGGCTTTAGTCTTTGGCAGTTTTATGATTTAGAAAGAAACTGTATACTTTGATGTGGTGGATTAGAATCTTGTCTCTGTTAGCAAGCAGCAAGGTCACATTCTGTGATCATGAGATCATAAATTTAGAATGGGAAAAGATCTCAGAAGTCTTTTAGTTCTACCATTTTACAGATGAGGAAATAGAAGATCAGAGAGGTTAAGTGATTTGTTCAGTCACACAGCTGGTAGGGCAGAGCTGGGATGTAAACCTAGGACCTATGACTTCAAAATCTAAGGCTTTGCCCTGAAGCCTCAGTTTCCACATTTGTAAAATGGAGAGAATAGAACCTTGAACAACTACCTTGCAGGGTTATTACGAGGCTCAGATAGAATCATTCATGTAAAGCATTTTGTAAACTTTAAAGGGCTATTTGTGTGAGTTATTATTGTTTTTATTATAATCATGCTTATTAGCAGAGTAGTTCTCAGGTTATTTGCATGTTAAAGAGAATTGATAGATTTCCTTAAGGTAATTTCTTTGTTTTCTCATCTTCATTCATTTTCAGCTGTTGGTTCTAATTGAGTTTCCCTGTTCTACACTAGGTTGCTCAGAACCTTTTGTCAAGAGATAATTAGCCATGGAAAAGGCAGTTTGAGGCAGAGAGAGACTTGTCCACAGATAAAAAAGTTAAGCATGTTTTTTTTTTTTTTTAAATTGGGAAATAGGAAACATTCTGATTTCTCTTTCAGTGATGACTGAGCCTGTATCACCTTGGTAAACCTGCTCAATGGCCATAACATTGAGGCTGCTACTCCTCATGATCCAGCTTCTGGCTCTACCTGCATCTGTTGGTCTGTTGGGCACATGCTTTTATGTGAGAGAGGGCTTTGAAGAATTTTCTGTGTATGTGTGTGTGTCTACTCAAGCCTGTTCCAAATCCCTCATAGAATCTGCGTGAGGTTGGCATGAAGGCTCTTGTTGCTTTGAAGGACCGTGATTTCAGAGAATCCTTGAACCTCAGAACTGCATGGAGCTTTGGAAACTATGTCATCCAACAGCTAGTAGTTCTGAATGGTCCCCAAGTGGTCCTTCACATCTGGACAGAGCTGGCTAGTCCATGTGCAGGTGGATCTCCCTGGCTGGAAATGGGCCAGAGAAACAGGTTATAGGCTAGAAAGAGTATTCGACTTAGCAGGTTCATAGCCTGCTTCTGAGATTTATTAATTATGTGACTATTACTGAACTTCTATGAACCTCAACTTCCTTATCTGTAAAATGGGGATAATTATACCTGTAGTATCTATTTTTTAAAAACTAGGTGAATTTAATTAGAAAAGTCTTGTGAAGTCAATATTTTAATGTACAATACAGTTTGGAGGCTGGAGTAAGGTTAATAGTTTGTCTGGAAAAGATGAGGAGAGGTTGGAAAGGGAGTAGTTCTGCCTACAAACTCAGCATAAATTACCTGGAATGACTACTTATAGGATTTGTTATGAGGTTCAAAGACAATAATCCAACAAACATTAAACACCTATTAAGTGCTAGCTGAAAGACAGCAGAGAGAGGGGAAAGAATGCTGCCTCAGACTCAGGAAAACATGGTTCAAGTCTCTCCCCACACATACTGACTATATGACCAAGAATAAGTCAATCTGTGTCCCCAAGGCAGCTCCCTATCATGCTAAATTACAAAGTAGTTTTAGATTTGAATTCATAGGAGTTTCTTCAGTGGCAGCTCTCCACACCAATGAAATCACAAGTGTTTTGGGGAGTGATGGTGAATATGTGAGTTCCTTGCCTTCAAAGAGCTTATATTTTATTGGTGAGATAATGAGATGATTTTTCAAAAAGAACTTTGTAAACCTTAAAGAATAACAATTATAATTTTATATAACAGGCCTAGGATCATCATGAAGATTGTTGGATTTATAGAGATTGACACAACTGTGGAGAAGAAATTAGAGTAGGTGTGAGGGCTACATTGGAGTTCTATTTCTAAGTCTCCATCCTACTTTGTTACTTTTTGGATGTTTATCATTAATTTATGCCCTCTGCAGTGTGTGCCAAAGTTAATTGACATTTTAATATTAAGTTATTGTGACAAGAATCTCTATTAAGTAATCTGTTTCAGTCTGAGAAAAGTTGTAAGTTATGGAAAAATTGCATGAAAGATTAAGTTTTCAACAGAATATATCACATCTATGTATGTATATATAGATATATTTTGTTAGAGTTGATATTCTACTTACTTCAATAATATTCAAAAAGCATTTATTAAGTACTTTTTGTTTGCAGGGCAATGCTCTAACCATGAGGGCAGATTCAAGGTGTGTACAAGACACCATCTTGCTCTTATGGAGTTTATAATTTGTCTAGAAAGGAGATGTTATAGAAACAATTTTTTCTATAATCCCTATTCTCTTTTTTGACCCTCTTGACAGACTATTTGAGGATCAGATATACCTGGCCTTGACATATAAATTAGGATCCCAGTCTTGCAAACAATCGATATCTGATATTTTGGAGGAGGCAGCAATTTGTTGAGGGCCTGGGACCTAAGCCCATTTCTCAAAGCTATTTCTTCTCTCATGCTGTCACAACTTCCTTCACTAAAAGAAAGACCTAGAAAAAAATGACAGATCACCAGCCAGTTTACAGATGCCTCTCTATTGTCTCCTGTGTGGCAGGCAACAACAAGGCAGTCCTTACTCTCAGGAAGCTTATATTCTACTTCAGGTAAACAAGAAGTACAGAGATAATTAAGTACAGAAACTACACAAAGACAGTTGGGAGAGAGTTTGGGAGGTGGGAATTATTGGGAGGTAGAGGGTCCTTGATCTGATCCTTGAATTCCAGGATTTGGAGGTGAGGATGAGGAGTTGAAGAGAACATTTTAGGTATGGGAGTACAGTCTATCCAAAGCCATGGAGGCAGAAGATGGAATGTCAAGTATAAGGGACCAGCAGCTAGGACCCTGGGCTAAGAACCTCAGAAGTCAAGAGACAGGGATTCTAATCTTGGCTTTGCTCCTGACTTTCTTTGGGACCTTTGCTGTATCTGTACCTCAGTTTCTTATCTACAAAATGAGAGATTGGATTAGTAATTTCCAAATTCCCTTCTGGTTCTAAACTTATATAATTTATATTCCATTAGCAAGCAAAATAGTAACCATGATTCAGGAGAAAGAAGGTAAAGCTTGTTGTCAAAAGATATAGATTCAATTCCTGGTTTTCTTCCTTCTTAGTTATAAAAAAATAAATGAATTATTGAATGAAAAACATTTATTAAGCAGTTTGCCATGAACCAAGAATTGTATTAAGTTCTGGAAACGCAGGTAGAAAAGTGATGCAGTTCCAACTGCTCTAATTGAGAGAAACAATTTGTTTAGGAAAATTCAGCTGCAGGATGGATGGGAGGGCCTGGTAATTCTAAGGATCTAGCCACAGGAAGGATGGCAAAATCCAGGGGTCCATAGGGTAAAATGTCAGGGCAGATGATAAGGCCCAATGGTCCTCCATCTTACTGGAAGGTCCACAGTAATTGGTTCCCTGCTCACCCAAGCAATATGAGTGGATATGCCATTTCCCTTTTCTGAGCTTCATTTTCTTCACCTGTAAAAGGAGGGGATTGTAATTCATCATCATCATCCCTGACAGCTCTAATAGTCTATGTCTTCACATTTCTACAGAGTTTTATAGTTTCTAAAATGGTTTTCTTACACTTTGCTCCCCACTCTGCCAACCTCTTGCTCCAAAACAAATAAACAAATTTGTGGATTAGGTAGTATAAGAATTATTGTGTCTATTTTTACAGATTGAGACCTGGGCATTTAAAGGGCTTGTCTAAGCTCAGAAGTTAGTCTGCGGCAGTGGTAGGATTACAGTCCTAAGCCTTTTGGTTCCAAATCCAGTTTTCTTTCCCCAGTCTCAGAAAGAGAAAGCCTGCAGAGATGGAACTATTGTTGCATCCTTTGAGACTCTCAAGGGTCTCATTTGCTCAGACTTGTGCCTCCTTTTTTTTTTTTAAATAGTGAATGTTTTACAAGAGACCCCAGCATCTTGGAAAATTTGCATCATTCTGCTTCAAAGTGGGGTGAGGATATAGCTCCCCAGGCCTTCAAGGAGGAGGCATACCTAAGTATTTCTGCTGGAGAAAGACCAGCTTTGTATTTGACTTACTCTCCTGCTGGGCTCTTGTCAATACCTGTAGTTAAAGCTATTATTTCTTGGTTTCTAGCTTGATAGGGGATGAGCAATTAGAAATAAGCTGTTTCTGGTAAATCAACATGAGCCTTCAAGAATGATGATTTAAATAAAAATTAAAAGTTGGGGGAAGGGAAGGAGACTGAAGAAAACTGTTAGTGATTTCTGAAGGCAGTCAGGGCCTGCCAATATAAGAGGCAATGCAATACAGTGCAAACTTGGAGACAGAAGACCTGGGATTAGGTACTGACTCTGCTGCTAAATAGTTTTGTATTCTTAGGCAAGACACTTATCATCTCTGGTTTTGGTTTCTTCACCTAGACAGTGAGAAGAGTGCTTGACTAGTGGAGGTGGTCCCTCCTAACTCTAACAGTCCTTGGCACTTATGAATTTAAAAAGGCTGCTTTTGTTCTAGTGGCTGGTTCTTTCCAAACCCAATCACAGCTGCTTCTGTCACCGAGTTCATATCTATAGCCATAATTCTGCTTAAAACCGAAGACTAATGATACAAGCTTCTTTCATCTTGATCTCATATCTTGAACATCTCAACAGGCTAGATGGATGGACCATAATGAGTCTGATGAGATTTAATTGAGATAAATGCCAAAATAAATATTTAGGTTAAAATATTCTTCATAAGTAAAGAATGGGGGAGCCTCAGCTGGGTTTGGGGGGACTATAAATTCAATAACAGTGTGACAAGGCAATTAAGTATTATCCTCTGCTGCATTAAGAGAAGCCTTATCGATCAAGCAACAAAAATTTGTTGAGTATTTTTCATGTGCTAGGTATTATGCTATGCAAAGATAAAAGGAAGATAATCCTTGACATCAAGGAATTTATATTTCTTTTTTTCCTCAATAGTATTTTATTTTTCCGAATATATTTAAAGATAGTTTTCAATATTCATTTTTATAAAACTTTGCTTTTCAAAATTTTTCTCCTTTCTTCCCTTATCTTTTCTCTCCCTAAGATATCAATCAATCTGATATGTGTTAAATATGTACTATATCCTTTTCAACGTATTTCCATATTTGTCATGTTATGCAAGAAAAATCAGATCGAAAGAAAAAACCTCACAAGAAATAAAACAAACAAATAAAAAGGTGAGAATACTATGCTTCAATTCACATTCAGTTTCCATAGTTCTCTCTTTCTGGATGTGATTCACGTTTTCCATCCCAAGTTTATTGGAATTGCCTTGAATCACTTCATTGTTGAAAAGAGCCAAGTCCCTCATAGTTGATCATCACATAATCTTGTTGCTACTATGTACACTGTTCTCTTGGTTCTACTCACTTCATTCAGCATAAGTATATATAGGTCTTTCCAGGCTTCTTTGAAATCAGCCTGCTCATCATTTCTTATAGAATAATAATGTTCCATTAACTTCATATATAATAATTTATTCAGACATTCCCCAACTGATGGGCATCCATTCAATTTCCAGGAATTTATGTTCTATTGGGGGAACTAGCAACTACATAAATAGGTAAATACAAGATAAATATTGAGTTGATATAAAGTAACCTTAGAAGGAAAGGTGGTTTTATATTCAGTCCTAGTGGGATCATTTTTGGAATATTGCTTTCAGTTCTGGGTGCCACATTTTAGGAAAATAGAACATGCATTTAGGAGAGAGATAAAGATGATGAGAGGACTGGAGAGCATACTGTGTAAGGATCAGCTAAAGGACATAGTAATATTTATCTAGGAGAAAAAAAGAGGTGACAGGATACTACCCTTTAACGAAGGCTATCTATGGAAGATGAATTAGATTTGTTGGACTAAAATTCAGGAGCCATGGATAGAAGTTGTAAAGTCACATTTTTAGGCTCAATACAAGAAAGGACTTCCTACTGCTCTATTCATTAATAGAACGATCTGTTTCAGGATGCAGTGGATTTCTTTTCACTGGAAGTTTTTAAAAAAGAGGTTGAAATGATCATTTGTTGGTGGAATCTAGAAAGGATTCTGGGTAAGATGCTTATTGGAATAAATTGCCTCTGAATTCCTTGCATATTTGAATGTCTATGCTTCTGTAAAGTTGCTTAAAAAAAAACAACCCAAAGCAAAGGATTTTGCATTTGTTTTTATTGAATTTGATCTTTCTAGACCTGGTGCATCATTCTATTCTGTTAAAGTCATTTTTGAAATTGGCTGGGGATGGAGACAACTAATGAAGAAGAGGCAGTCTGAGCTCTCACCAAAAGCCCTATGAGCACCTTTAAATAATAACATAAAACAATTCCTGGAGTAGCAGAACTCACAAAAGGATGGACTGAAATAACTTTTGAGTTAGATAACTTAGGAGGTCAGTAGGAAAGGTCAGCAGCACCCAGTACACCTAGGTAAAGTAGAGCCTAGCACAGCCCTAGTCCCAGAAATCTAGGAGCAGGTCTTAAAAGACATTGAATCAACATTGGCAGCAGGTGCTCCTAGGGCTTTCAATCTACATACGGCAAGGAGGTAGAATAATTAGTCAGTAGAAAATTATATGTTAGCACTGAGGCAGGACTCTGTTGCTTTGCCCATGTTCAGATCTGGGTCAAAGTCTTGGGTGTCAGCTCCAAGGCAAGGAGGAGCATTAGCATACCAGAGTTTGTGGTCACAGTGGAATGGGGAACCTTGACACAGTTCCAGGATAAAAAAGAATACTTGTGCTTTCTCATAGACCAGAGCACAGATTAGGAGAATAGTAAACAGACCTCTCCTTAGATCATAACACCTTGGAAGAACTGAAAATTTAGAAATCCCTGGAAGTATATCTGAAGAGTTGTACAAAAGCTTGAGACAGTGTGCCCTCCATCCTGGAAGCAAGGTTCTATTTTAACAAAAAGTTAAAAGTCAAGAAATAAGATGGGGAAATGAGCAAATAGCAGAAAAATTCTTACTATAGAAAGTTACCATGGTGATAGGAAAGATCAAAACACTCAGAAGAACATAACAAAGTCAAAGCTTCTACATCCAAAATTTCCAAGAAAAATATGAATTGGTCTCAGGTCATGGAAGAACCCAAAAAGAATTTTGAAAATCAAGTAAGAGAGGTAGAGGAAAAATTGGGAAGGGAAATGAGAGTGATACAAGAAAATCATGAAAAGTGAGTCAACAGCTTGGTAAAGGGGACACCAAAAATTCTGAAGAAAATAACATCCTAAAAAACAGATTAGGCCAAAAGGTGAAAGAGGTGCAAAAAAAAAAATGAAAAAAAAGAATGTCTTAAAAAGTGGAATTGGCCAACTGGAAAAAGAGGCACAAAAATTCACTGAAGAAAATACCTACTTAAAGAGTAGAATTGGCCAAATGGAAAAGGCAAGTACAAAAGTTCACTGAAGAAAATAATTCCCTAAAACTTAGAATTGAGCAAATGGAAGCTAATGACTTTATGAAAAAATCAAGAAACAGTCAGATAAAACCAAAAGAATGAAAAAAGAGCAAAAAATCTCATTGGAAAAACAACGGACCTGGAAAATAGATCCAAGAAAGATAATTTAAAACTTATTAAACTACCTAAAAGCCAAGATAAATAAAAAAGAATCCAGACATCATCTTTCAAAAAATTATCAAGAAAAACTACCTTAATATCTTAGAATCAAAGGGTAAAAAAGTCATTGAAAGAATACACTGAAAGGTCACTTCCTGAAAAAGATCCCCAAATGAAAATTCCTAGGAATATTATAGCCAAATTCCAGAGATCCCAGGTGAAAGAGAAAATATTGCAACTAAGCAGAAAAAAACCAATTAAAATATGGAGCCACAGTCAGAATATCACAAGATTTAACAGCTTTTACATTAAAGTATTGGAAGACTCGAAATGTGATATTTTGGAGAGCAAAGGAGCTGGGATTACAATAAACAATCAATTACTCAGCAAAACTGACTATAAACCTTCAGGGGAAAACAATAGATATTCAATGAAATAGAGGACTTTCACGCATTCTTTTTTTTTTTTTTTTTTTCTTTTTTTAAATTTTTTTTTATTTAATAGCCTTTTATTTACAGGATATATACATGGGTAACTTTACAGCATTAACAATTGCCAAACCTCTTGTTCCAATTTTTCACCTCTTACCCCCCTCCCCACCCCCCCTAGATGGCAGGATGACCAGTAGATGTTAAATATATTAAAATATAAATTAGATTCACAATAAGTATACCTGACCAAAACGTTATTTTGCTGTAGAAAAAGAATCAGACTCTGAAATATTGTACAATTAGCTTGTGAAGGAAATCAAAAATGCAGGTGTGCATAAATATAGGGATTGGGAATTCAATGTAATGGTTTTTAGTCATCTCCCAGAGTTCTTTTTCTGGGCGTAGCTAGTTCAGTTCATTACTGCTCCATTAGAAATGATTTGGTTGATCTCGTTGCTGAGGATGGCCTGATCCATCAGAACTGGTCATCATATAGTATTGTTGTTGAAGTATATAATGATCTCCTGGTCCTGCTCATTTCACTCAGCATCAGTTCATGTAAGTCTCTCCAGGCCTTTCTTTCACGCATTCTTGATGGAAAGACTAGAGCTGAATAAAAATTTTAACTTTAAAATATAAGACTCATGAGAACCATAAAAAAGTGATTAGGAAAGGGAAATCATAAGGGACTTAATAAGATTAAACTGTTTACATTCCTACATGGGAAGATGATACTTTGTCACTCAAGAACTTTCTCATAATTAGGGTAGTTAAAAGGAGTAAATATAGGCAGAGGGCACAGGTGTGACTTAAATATGAAGGCATGATATCTAAAAGAATAAAAGGAAGGGGTGAGAGAGAGGTACTAGGAGAAAGGGAAAGGAACAGATGGAATGGGGTAAGTTATCACACATTAAAGAGACAAAAAAACTTTTACATTTGAAGGAGAGAGTTGAGGGGGAATGAGTGAACCTTATTCTCAACAGACTTGGCTCAAAGAAAGAATAACATACACATTTAATTGGATATAGAAATCCATTTTACCCAGTATTAAAGTAGGAAGGGAAGGAGAGAAGAGAAAGTGTGTGTGTGTGTGTGTGTGTGTGTGTGTGTATGTGTGATAGAAAGGAGGACAAATTGAGGAGGGTGTAGTCAGAAGCAAAACAGTTGAAGAGAGACAGGATGAAAAGAGAGAGAATGGAATAAATAGGAGAGGGAGGGAGAAATAGAATGGAGATAAATACAGTTAGCAATAGTTAATTGTGAAAAAAACTGACTTTGAAGCACATTTCTCTGATAAAGGCCTCATTTCTTAAACATATAGAGAATAGAATTAAATTTATAAAATAAGAGCCATTCCCCAATTATAAATCATCAAAAGATATGAAGTTTTCAGATGAAGTAATCAAAGCTATCTTGCAAATGAGAACAATTTTGAGGTACAACCTCATACCTATTAGATTGACTAATAGGATAGAAAAGGAAAATGATAAATGTTGGAGGGGATGGGGGAAAATGAGACATTACAGCATTGTTGATTGGGTTGTGAACTGATTCAACTTTTATGTAGAACAATCTGGAGCTAAAAAAGACCTGTAAAATCATGCATACTCTTTGACTTAGCAAAATCACTACTAAGTCCCAAAAGAGATAAAAAAGGCAAAAACCTATCTGTACAAGAATATTCATAACAGCTCTTTTCTGGTGGCAAAGAACTGGAAATTGAGGATATGCCCATCAACTGGGGAATGACTGAATTGTGCTATGTGATTGTGATAGAATAGTATTGTGTTATAAGATATGATGAGCAGGATGTCAAAAAAATCTGTAAAGACTTCCATGATCTGATAGTGAAATGTACTGTGTACAAAATAACAACAATATTATAAGATAATCAATTATGAAGGAACCAGCTATTCTCAGTAATATAATGATCTAAGGCATCTCTGACGGACTTATGATGAAAACTGCTATCCATTCCTAGAGAAAAAACTGACGGTATCTGATACAAACTGAAGCACACTTTTTAAAATTAAAAAAATTTTTTCTCGGGATTTTTTTTCACAACATGCATAATATGGAAATGTTTTTCATGTCTACATATGTATAACCTATATAGAATTGCTTGCCTTCTTAATGAGGGGGGTTGGAAAAGGAGGAAGGAAGAGAATTTGAAACTCAAAAATTTAAAAGTGAATATTAAAAATTGTTTTCACATGTAACTGGGGCAAAAGGTACTAAACAGAATCTTTTTTGGAGTTTGATTCTGTTACCCAGTGTACTAGCATCCCTTCCAGCTCTATCATTTACAAATCTGATAAGCATGCTATCTATGCCTTTATCTAAGTCATTGATAAAAATGTTACACAGTTAAGGACCAAGGACAGACCCCCTAGGCTACTCCCCCTAGAGAAACTGGTTTCCAATTTAACAATGATACATTTATGATGAGTGCAGCCATTTGTTTATTTTGAAGGTACTGCTGCTTAGCTCACATTTTTCCATCTTATCCAAAAGATAGTAGTTTAAGCCTCTGGGCTGACGTTAAAAAACAGATAGTAGAGAAGAGACTTTGTTAAATGCTCTGCTGAAATTTAAGTTGGATAACATGTACAACATTCCCCTGATTTATAGTTTAGAAAGTCTATCCAAAAAAGGAAAGAAGGTTCTTTTGCTATGACCTATTATTAATACAGTTATAGCTCTTTGTAATCATGAGGTTCTTTTCTAGATGTTCACTAACCACTATTTTAATCATACATTCTAAAATGTTGACAGTAACCAAAGTCAAACTCATTGGTCTTTAGCTTGCAGATAATACTATCTTTTTCTTTTGAAAATCAGGAAATTTGTCCTTCTATAGTTTTGCTGTAGCTCTTTCGTTTGTGATTTTTCAAAGATCCTTTACAATGGCTTAACAGACACATACAAAAGATCTTGTGGTATCTTGAAATGTAGTTTAGGACAGGTGACTTGAA
The DNA here is from genome assembly GCF_902635505.1 of Sarcophilus harrisii. Taxonomy (NCBI): domain Eukaryota; kingdom Metazoa; phylum Chordata; class Mammalia; order Dasyuromorphia; family Dasyuridae; genus Sarcophilus; species Sarcophilus harrisii. The sequence goes on from NC_045427.1 coordinate 424,111,858, forward strand.
TTCATTTAGGACTGCTAGGGCTTTTTTGACAATCTCTCTATTTGTCTTGAGTGTCAACTTACTATTATTAACTATTTTTGTTTTGTTCTGTCACTTCTAAAGATATTTCTCTTTGCCAGGGAAACAAATGAAGTAAAAGTTAATTTGTTCTATCTTCTCCCAGTCATTCATTTTCATTGTCCAATTCAGGGTTCAGGGAAGGAGGGAGAATATATAGTATCCACTATGTATCAGGCACTATGTGCTTTTTTTTTTTTTTTAAAGCAAATATCATCATTTCACTTGATCCAGCCCAGGCAGTGGTCTTAAACTTTCTCTGATCCTCCTTCCTCCCTCTTCTAAAATAGCTAAAAAATGTTCCATTCACTTTCTGTATAAGAAAGTTGCAGCTGAATGAAAGGATGATTCACAGGTTTTCTCTGGAAAGGCAAATGAAGGAGCTAGTGGCCTTGGTTTTATCTTGTGTCCAAAGGCAACAAGAAACATAATTTCATGAGATACTTGGTGATTGCAGTGGTTATGATAAACATAAGCAAAAAGACCACCATGAAGATAATTGCAATTTATGTACCAACATCTGTTGCAGTGGATGACATAGAGAAATTATATGTAAAACTTGAGAAGACTCAGAATTAAATCAACATATATTTTAGTAATCAGGGATTTCCATGAAAAGGTGGTTACAGAGGAAGAGAAAAACCAAAATTATGACTCAAGGTAAGAAAAAAAAATGACCAAGGGTGTGTAGGCTATATAGATTTTCAAGCTTCTGTATCATGAATACTGTCTTTCAGGGAAAAAGTCAAAAGGTGCTGGCCATGGGAAGCGCTGAACAGCATCAGAAAAAAGGAGGTTTTTGCCAGGTGGTGCTCTGCTATTTTCATGGTCACTGCTAGAGATTGTTATTCTAAGCATGTGGTCCCAAAGCTTCTCTTTGATACTAGCTTCTGGTTTCAGCTGGAGTCCACAGCTGAGGTGCTAGCTCTTCCCCTAAAGAGGGGAAATGTGCTCTGTTATTTCTCTTTTAGCTGAGAACCAGGGGCTTAAGCTTCAGCTGTTTAGTGATGGAGGCAAGTCTTCCATGTGTCCAGTCACCTGGCTAGGAAAAAATATTTAGTTGTTTTTTTCTCACCAGGAGGGAAATCTGGTGATTTCCAGAATGTTAGCGGTGTATGTGTGTGTGTGTGTGTGTGTGTGTGTGTGTGTATGTGTGTAAGTCCAGGAGAGTCTTCCCTGTAGGAGTCAAGTTATTGTTATTGTGTAGTGGAAAACATCTATCTGTCTTTGAACCCTGATCTTGCTCAATAGGAACAATATCTTCTCCAAGCCTCTGTGTGACTTAAGGTCAGATTCCTTTATGGGGATCCTATATTTTTAGACTCACTTGGCCAGGGGGGTGGGGGGAGGGTAGGTGTTCTGCTGATAAAAACACATAAGGATTTTTTTCTGAAGGCTTAGTTTCTACAAATGGAAGGAGTGAGTTTAAGTCTTCTGTCTCAATACTATGTTCTAAAATCTATGTATATGTAACTGCCAACAATTCTTCCAGATATTAAGATGGTGTGTGTGTGTGTGTGTGTGTGTGTGTGTATAGAGAGGCATCCACATGAATTTTCACTATTCCTAATAAAATTTAACTGATGTGAAACATCTGTCACAAGGTAAAACTAAAAGAATCTAGAAACTGCCTATACCAACAAACATTTGATCTCCTTACTAGAGAGAGAAATATGAAGGCAAGGGAAAAACTGATTTAGAAGAAGAGTTGGAAAATCAACCAGTTTTGTATGACTCTTCAGCTAAAAGTAGTCTTTACATTTTAAAATAAAGATTTATTGTATTTTAAAACCCTTCTCAGCTCAATGATCATACAAAAATAGGCCATGAGATGAATTTGGTTTCACTGACCCCTTGAATAGACTATAAACTAATTCACAAAATTTTCTGGAATAATCTGGTGAAAGATTGGGCAAAATTACCTATTGCAAAAAATGTGAAGCGATGTAGAAAAATCAATTTCTAGAAAACTTGGGATGAGACTCAGTTTAAGTATGACACTCCTCTGGGCTGATTCCCCAATTACCACACATATTGATAATTCAGGTACCCAGAAAAGGTGCCATTTTCCAGAATCTGAGGTGTCATGTAAGACTTTCCTGTAAGACAGTTACTTTACTTTTGTGGGTCTCAGTTAATTCAGTTAACTGGAAGGAAAGAAGGAAGGAACAAAGGAAGGAAAGAAGGAAGGAACAAAGGAAGGAAGGAACGAAATTAATATTTGTTAAGTGCTTACTGTGTGCTGAACATTGTGCTAAATATTTTGCAAATATTGCCTCATTTGATTCTCTTGGGAATCAACCTTGGGAAGAAAGTGCTATTATTAAACCCATTTTATAGTTGAGGAAACTGAGGCAGACCTAGGTTAAATGATTGGCTGAGGGTCATATAGATAGTAAGTGACTGAGACCAGATTATTGGAATTTTCCTGACTCCCAGGCCAATGCTCTAGTCATTGCTCCAACTAGCCTATAATGAAAAGCTTGGATCAGATGGCCTCCAAGTTCTCTTTCAGTTATTTATCTATGATTCTACATAAACCCAGAAACGAGGGCAAAATGGTTATATAGCAAGAGAATGGGATAACAGATGATCAACCATTTGCTTCTTACATAATGTTAGAAAACCCCAAAACTTTGGATCTCCTAGTGGAGGATTTATGGGAAGAGATTGAGCAAGAGTTGCATAGGATGAGAAAGTAGGGATGGGGTTGCAAGTTCGATCTTTGGGGAAATATCCACACAGATTAGTTCCCAGACGTATTCATTTTTTAAAACTTTTGTCCTTTTCCATTTTTATAATAAAAACAATCATAGGATTTAGAGGTAGAAGATATCAGAGATCATTTAGTCCATTTCCCTAATTTTATTCAGCATTCTCCCAGTCAAATGCTTCTCTGGAGTCTCATCATGACATTGTCTGCCCTTATTTTTTAAAAGCTACACCCCTGCAGCACAAGCTCTGTAATTTGTACCATAATTTATATATGTGTGTGTGTGTGTGTGTGTGTGTGTGTGTGTGTGTAGCAACTAGGGTTAAGTGACTTGCCTAGAGTCACACAACTAGTATTAAATATCTGAGACTGGATTTGAACTCAGGTTCTCCTGACTTCAAGGCCAGTGCTCTATCTATTTATTATCTAGTTGCCCCAGCTTCTACGGTAACTTTAAATTAGGGTAGAACTCAGTAACAAGCTGTTGAAAGAAAAATTCTTTGTTTGGGTTTTTACGCTGATTAGTGAGGCAAAACTGAAGACAAAGAGAATTAAAAGGAGTTTATTATAAGTACGTGGATGGGGCCAATGGCTTCAAAATGAGACCAACTTTTATGTATATGAGATAAAGATGGTTCAGATAGCTCAAAGTCAGCAAAAGAGATTGGACTCTTGTATGTCAGTTCCTCTGCAAGGTACCAGGTAGGTGTACAAACATGGCAGGAAAGGGTATGTGACAAACAGCAGGCAATGTGAAAAGCTGCTGAATTGGTGTGCTTCCTCCAAGACTGATTGATAAGCCTGGCTAGAAACAATGAGCCACTGAGTCAACATAAATTATTTTTTAAAAAATCATATTTCCCCTCCCAATTTCATGTAAAAACAAATTTTAACATTTATTTTAAAAACATTTTCATTCTCTCTTCTTTCTCTCCCTCTTTCTTATTCCCCCTCCTTGAGATGGTAAACAATTTGATATAGGTTATACATGTGCAATCATGCAAAATATATTTCTATATTAGTCAGTCAAAATAATTTTCAATAAAGCTATGATAACTTTTCTAGAACCACATAGCTAAGTATGAAAAATCTCATTATCAATTCTGGTTGGCCACTTGAAAGTGAATGACTTGCCTATTGTAATTCATGAACCAAAGAAATATACAAAATAAATTCAGTCCTATGCTGATGGCATAAAGTCTTGGAACATTGCAGAACCTTCAAATCTTAATCACTCAAGAATCTGACCTAGTTATCCACACAGGAAAAAGAAAGTGAAGAAAGAATGACTATCATCCAAAAACCTCACTGATGTCTCATCAATATATACAGGTACATGTATACACAGGCACAGCAGATGGACAATGGAGTGGGAAGAATTGAATGGGAGGAGAGCAATCTGGATTCCCTTTGGGTAATTGGGCAGCAGTTTTATATGAAATGACTTGAAAAAAATCTAATTGATTTTTAGATTAGCCATTTTTGGTTTTATCATTCTTTCTCTTTCCTTAAACTCCTCCTCCTGAATCTTCCCCTTGTATCACAGAAGAAAACCAGTTAAGCACATCCATTGGTAACATCAGTCACATCTGACAATATGTGCAAAATTCCATAGCTATAGTTCCTAGGATCTATATATAGATATATCATTATAAATATTCAGAAAAATGAAAAAGGTACATTTTTTCAATGCATCTCTTCTGTGGGGCCAAGATTGATTATTATATTTATATAGCAGTCCATTTTTGTTTAATGCTATAGTCGTTTTGTATACTCTTTTCCTAGTACTGCTTACCTCATTGTGCATCAATTCATGAGTTCTCTCAGGATTTTCTGAATTCCTCAAATTCATCTCTTCTTTGGCCCAGTAAAATGCAACAACACCATGTTAAAATCTATTTAATCATTCACTAATTTATAGATACCTACTTTGTTTCTAATTTTTGCAAACCCCCAAAGTGCAAATCCCCATTTTTATGGGATATTTTTAATGACTCTAAACTCTCTGGAACAAGACTATTTATTTTTTAAACACTAACAGTCTTTCAGTAATGTCTCTTAAAATTTATTACCTAAAGTAAAAAGAAAACTGAGGACAAAGTTACTGAATCATCTATGATTTAATTTGCAAAACTAGCATTTATATATCAAACTATGTCACCTGACTCCTCAGAAACCAGAGACTAGGAATGATTTATAGAGAGATTTTTATAACAACAAAGAGGAATTAGAAAAATTATTAAAACTTGTTTTGAACACCAGCACTGAAATCAGGAGGACCAAAGTTCAAATCTGGTCTCAGACACTTAACACTTTCTAGCTGTATGACCCTGTGCAAGTCACTTAGCCCCAATTGCCTCAGCAAAACAAAAACAAAAACTTGTTTTGAACATAATTATATAGGGTAAGTCAAGGCATTAGACTGTCTTCCAGACTTTCTTAATCTTATGCCAGAAGTCCTTTTCTGCAGGTGGTACCTTTTCTGCAGGTGGAATTTTTGGTAATGCTTAGCAGTCACCCCGAACCCCATATTCTTTAAAAGGATCCATAACTCAACTTAGACTCCAGCTGAAGGGAAAAAAGGGTTTTTATGTACTAAGATTGGAAAAAGGAACTTGGCCTTTAGCTAACCTTTGTCAGCCTATGGTCAATCCTCTTTTCTGCCAGAAAGGGAAACCTAGCTTTTTAAAAGAGCAATCCTATGCTTATTTTATCCTAAATTACCTTATTCTAAATTATCTGCTTCTAACTGATAAAATCTCTATCTATTCACTAAATCTATAGGCAAACTAGATTTAATAGACTATGTTAGTATGGCTTAGCTTTTAAGGCTAGCTATTCCTAAAGAATCCCTTCTTAATTCTATAATTAAACTAAAAATAAATCAAAGTAATCAAAATTGCTGGTTCCTTTTTTATGCCATATGGCTATGGGTCACAAAGCACCCCAGTCTCTAAAATATGAATGATAAGGCAGGTTACCCAAAGGGCAGTGGAGAGATATGGTGCATAGAAGGTGTGAGAAAGCTATTTATAAATAAAGAATTATTCAGGAAAAGTTGTATAAAGATTGTCAGTGGAGAAATATATAATTGGAAAAAAGAAGAGCTGGTTAGATAGAGAAACTGATATAGCCTGGGTGCTCTACTGATATCCATGTAATGTCAAAGAAGGAATAAATCCATGTAATATCAAAGAAGGAAAGGAAGAACCCCCAACAAGTTGTAAATTCCCTGTGGTGAATTTACAAGAGGGCATAGATAAGTATCACACAGCATGGAGAGCAGTGGATGGAATATTACCTGCATCATTGGAGAAAGTATTCACATGGATAAGACCACAGAACCACTGGAATATTAGAGTCCTTTTTGTTTTCTTATGATTACTGATGAGCAGGAAGGCTTTGTAGGTATCAGTTCATAGTCTGCAGTCACTTGAATAATAACTAGAAGAGATGGAATCTGAACTTCATTCTAATTCCATCTCCAATGTTCTTGATTGAGCCAAGAAGGCAGAGCAACCTGCTGAGAAGAGACTTAAAGATGGTATTAGCAAAGCTGCTTAGAAGTAGCTTTTAAAGACAGTGAGAGCTTGACACTCTACCCTGGTCACTCTAACACTGAACCTTATACTGTGGTTATGGAGCTGAGGATTTTGGAAGGAGGTAAATTGAGAGAGCATGGTGAGACTCTTTGGAAGCTGCTAGTGGAGAGTTGATAGAATACTGGACTTGGAGAGACCTGAGCTCTACTTTGTTTAAAAAGAAATGTCAAAAATTGTTTTACATGTGAAGTGGGGGAAAATAAAATACAAAATTAAAAATATATTAAAAAAACAAATTTGACCTCAGATACTAGCGTGGTGATCCTGAGCAAGTCATTTAACCCAGTTTGCCTTAGTTTTCTCAACCTAAAATGATAATAATAATGTCTACTTTGTAGGATAGTTATAAAGATTATCCAATGTAACATATGTAAAAAGCCCTTAGCACAATGACTGGTACACAGTAGGCACTATATAAATGCTTATTTCCTCCATTTCTAGAGCAATATAGCTTGGGGGAGTCTGATCACTTGGGTGCTTTTCCCTGAATGTTTTTGGGTTTCCTTGTTTAGTGGGTGTCCAAAATACACTTGGGAAAAGTAGAATGTTATTGCTGTGGTGCCTCCTGGAGAGCTGGTTAGTAACGGTGATGTACCACAGGAACAATGGTAGATGTATCCCTGTTAATATTTTCTGAATCCTGTCCTATTCTCTTGGGTGTCACTGGGTCAGAAGTCACAGAATCTTAGAAGGCTGAGGTTGTCCCTGTTCTGGTCTCATCTTCCTCCTATCACCCACTGACCTTGTTAACCACTTCAAGCTTTGCCATTGTATCCCTTGATGTCTTGTCCCATGGTGCCATTCATCCTGAATTAGCTGAAAATTCTCCTACCTTTGATTGCTGTCCTCTATTCTCGAAGAGGACCAAAAGGACATCACTGTGTTAGAGTCGAGTTACAGCATGTCCGACTGTGGCTGATCAGACTAACACGAGCTCAGAATGCTCTGCCACAGGTCAGACACAAATAGTCCCTCTGAATATTTGATATGGCTTCTCTAATTTTTCATATTTCTTCTATCCTACAAATATTGCTCTCTGGCATTCTACTATAACTTTGTTATTTAGTCTTAACCAGATCTTCACTACTACAAGTAAATCCTACTCTTTCCAGATTGAATTTGTTACTTGATCCATAGCATCTATTCTAAACCTTTTTCCTCCTTAAATTGTCTACATCACTATAGTCAAATTCAGATCGTGTCAAATAGCTCCTAACTCTACATAATGTTCTCTGGGAGGGATATTGATAAAAAAAAACCCCACATATTAATTAACATTATCTATTGTCATATATTTCCCAATTACATTTTAATCTGGTTCAGATCCCACCTAAGGGCTGCATGTCTGATTCCAACTTCCTTAGCAGAGGACTTTGCCTTATATTTTACTGAGAAATTTTAGCCTATTTATCATAAGAGAGTGCTCTTCATTCCCATTTTATCTTCAATTCCTTCAATATTTCCTCTCTTCCTTTTGCTTTTAGTCTCAATGAAAGAAGTGGTCTTTTTCCTTGCCAAAGCAAAATCTTTTATTTGTACTCCCCTAATACCCTCCTATCTTTTCCAAGAAGTTTCCCCTTCAATCATTCCTTCCCTATCCCTATTATTGTTCAGATACATATCTATATTTCTTTTGCTTCCACTGGCCAGCAAGATTGACTTAACAAAACATTATATAAATATAAGCAGTATCAAGTGAAATAAAAGTAGTCTACCATGTACTCTTTTTTCCCCAAATATATTCAGGTTTTCTTTCTGCTTTAGATTTCCAGATAAATCCTTGAAGCCAAACTTAAATTATTTTTGATGTGATTTTAAAGCATTTGCAAACATATCTCAATCTATTGAGTATATTTTTATATCTTTGTTCTTTTTGATTAACAAATATTATTTTCCCATTAAAATGCATGTAGAAAACAAATTGTTTAAAAGAGAATCTTATTTTTAATCTTTATATAACATGCAGAAGGCCAATGTGTAGAATTTTCATGAAGTTACTCATTTCTGTGGGTTGTTAAAATTGATAAAAATAGCAATGTTAAACAACATCTAGACAAATAGTAACCTTGTGGAAGAACTTAGAATTTTAACAACCACCCAACAGGATTGATTAAAATAAATTATGGCCAAAATAAAAGTTAAAACACAGTCTGTAAGAGAGTTAGAAAAGCTTAAATCCATTCTGCTATTTTGATGAATTATATCTATTTTATTTTAAAGAAATTTTAACCTTAATAATAATAAGTTTGTCTAACAAAAGTAATTATTTTGAAAAATTATCATAAAAATGAACAAGTAAAAGTAATAATAGGGTTAGCTGGATGGAACAGTATATAGAATGCCAGGTCTAGACTCAGGAAAAACTGAGTTCAAATCCAGCCTCAAACATTAATTAACTATGTGTCTTTGGGCAAGTCACTTAACCCTTGTTTGCCTCAGTTTCCTCATCTGTAAAATGAATTGGAGAAGGAAAGGGCAAAATACTCCAGTGTCTTTGCTAAGAAAGTCCCAGATAGGGACAGCTAGGAAGTGCAGTGGATAGAGCACCAGCCCTGATTCAGGAGGACCTGAGTTTAAATCTGGTGTCAGACACTTAACACTTCCTAGCTGTGTGACCCTGGGCAAGTCACTTAACTCCAATTGCCTCAGCAAAAAAAAGTCCCAAATTCCATCATGAAGAGGACACAGTTGAAAACCACTAAACTACAACATTAAAAAAGTAATAAAAACCATGTCATTATTACTGATTTTATCTGGTGCTATTCCTTTTTTGTCATTTTGTTTCATGACACTATTTATTTGTACTATTTACTGCATTTTCTTTAATTTTTCAAGAATCAGAGTTTGAGTTTATATAGCACTATGGTGGCCACATCTTCCACAAATAACTTCCTTATCAATTGGAATGGAACATTGATTTCATCCCAGTGATATCTGAACAGACTCTTTTATTTTCCTTAGAGTCCCTGCTTAGGTCTGAACACCCTTTAAGGCATGGCAGCTGAAGCTCTCCCTCCATTTTTTAATCTAGTGTTCCAAATGGGTCAGGGAAGAAGAGCATCTTGAGCGAGATTGTGGTCAGAAGTGTCAGATGGTATAAAAAGGCTGAGAAGAAATCTAACCTTGGCATATACCTAGAATCTCAGCAGAGAGTAGGCAGGAGCTAGAAGACTTCTTTTTAGTGTTTTATCGAGGTAAGAGAAATAAAGAAAACATTCCTCTCTTTTGAAAAAAGTGTTACAAATAGCATTTAGAGAAAAGATCCTGAATAAATCTAAGTGCTTATCACTTGGAAATGGATTGACAATTATTTATTGAATGAATAAAACCCCTTGGAACTATATTCTAGATGATTTAATACACTTAATTTTGGCTCCAAGCTGCCAGAGCAGCTCCAAATAATCCACCATATTTAGCTATTTTCTCAGGACCAGGACATCCTGAGACCATGACTTGTTGACTAACCTGAATCCTAATTTCCTACTCTCCCAATTTTCTACCTCATGATTACATCATACTATTACTTCTAAAAAAGAGAAAGTCATTTAACTTCCCCATCTCTGTTCCCAAACCAAAATGCTTTTTCCTGACCATCACTTCCTGATGTATATTGCCTACTCCCACCAGAATGTGAGTTCTTTGAGGGCAGGGAATTTTTGCTTTTCTATTTCAATCCTTAGTATTTAGCATAGTGCTACTTACTTGGTCAGCTTTTAATATAGGCCTTTTAGATATTCATTCATTCATTCATTCTTAATATACACTGACTTTCTGCTGCTTATAAACATGTTCAGCTCTTTCCCATCCTTAAAACAAAAACAAAAACTCTGACTTTGGCTAGCCATCTTCTTAGTCTATCAATTTATTTCTCTCCTCCATTTCACAGCCAAGCCCTTAGAAAAAGCTGTTTACACTCATTGCCTCTACTTTATATTTCTCACTTCTCCATCCCATGATACTTGACTTCTGCCCCTACCACTTAAATGAAACTATTCTCTCCAAGGTTACCAACGATCTCTTAATTGTGAAATCTATGGTCTTTCCTTAATCCTTTTCTTTATTTATTCAATAAATAATTGCCAATTGATTTCCAAGTGATAAGCATTTGGACTTATTCAGGATCTTCTAAAGAGTGTTATTTGTAACATATTTTTTTAAGCAAAGGGATGTTTTTTTATTTCTCTTACCTTGATGAAACATTGAAAGGAAGTCTTCTAGCCCCTGCCCACTCCCTGCTGAGATTCTAAGCATATGCCACGGTTAGATTTTTTCTCAGCCTTTTTATACCAGCTGACACTTTTGACCACAATCTCACCCAGGTTGCCCTTCTTCTCTGATTACTGATGATCCTGTCTTCTGCTGGCCCTCCTTCTAGCTATTTAATTTTTCCTCAGTCTCCTATGCTGTATTTTCATCCATGTCCTGCTCCATTTCTGGAGCTGTACCTCCTAGCTGTCTGTTGAGCTAATTCTTGAGCTGAACTTTGACAGAAAGTGAGGATTTTAAGAGTTAGAGGTGAAAAGGGAGTTTGTTTCTTGTATGTGGAAGAGCAAAGCATGGACTGCTGCATATGAGGAATGGAAAAAGGCTCATTTGGCTTGACTGTATAGGGTGTGAAATAGAATAATATAATAAAGCTGGAAAGATAGATTGGGGCACATTATTAATAGCCTTAAGTATCCAACAGAGGCGTTTATATTTGATCCTAGGGGTAATAGGGAGCTTCTTGAGTAGGAGAATGATGTGGTCAGAACTGTACTTTAGAAAGTCATTTTGTCAGTTGTGAGAGGATTCATTAGAGAAGGGAGAGACTTGAGGCAGAACAATTAAGAGGCTTGTGCAATAGTCCATAGAAGGGGAGTAAAGGCATGAACTAAGGTATTATGATATGATTGAAGAGAAAGAGATGGATTCAAGAGTTGTGGTAGAAATGACAACATTTGGTTAGATGCCTGTGTTGAGAATGAGGAACTGAAGGTGATTCTGAGATTATAAACTTTGTAATTGGGAAGGATGGTAGAATTCTCAACAATAAAAGGGCAGAAGGTTTTACATATATATATATATATATATATATAAAACACGAGCAGTCCTATTTTGGCTTTGTTGATTCTGGAATTTCCATGGGTGACATTCAGCTTGTATTTTTAATAAACAGCAATGTAGAATTAATAATGATTGTTATGTTAGCTGGCATTTATATACATCTTATCTTATTTAATAGTCAACAATCCTATAAGGTAGTTACTATTGTTATCCCCATTTTACAGATGAGGAAATTGAGGCTGAGGAGTTAGCTGATTTGCTCAGGATCACACACATTATGTGATTGAGGCAGGATTCAAAACTCAGATTTTTTTGATTCCAGGTTTAATTCTCCATTCACTACTCCAGCTTTTCTCTGGAGCTCAGGAGAGAGGTTAAGGTCAGAGATATTTTTGGAAGTTATCCATATAGAGATGCTATTTAAATCTATGGGAACGCGTAGGGCTTGAGCATCTTGGAGTCTTTTGGGTTATCTTGATGAAGAGGCTGCTAGAATGCTTGAATTTATTGACAGCCAATGCTCATCCTGTCTGTGCCTGGGCCAGGCTATGGTTGAGGTTGCTATTTCCCCAAATTCCAAACCTCATTGAGTTCTACTGAGGAAGATAAGACTGTAAGATCTTTCTGAGGGAAGGCACCAAAAATGAACTGAAAACAAATCTTGTGACATCAGAAAAAGGATTCATTCCAGGGGAATTTATCCCAGCTCCTGAACCTAATGAAACAGACATTAGAAGGCATCGATGAAAACCAAATTAAAACAACGGAGCTTTGGTTAATGCCCAAGCACAGCTGCCTCATTTTTCCTGTTCAATTTCAGATGCACATAATTAATTGTTGTCTTTAATCGGCTTTCTGCCTCTAGCTGCTGGCAGGCGACCACCTTCTAATGCAACAATAGAAGGGATGGAATTTATATGGGTCCCTGCTCTGTAGTGACAACCATTCCCCCCAAAGTCCGACCTCTGCCAGGGTTAGTAATTAAGGGGCAATTGAAATGAAATTAATTGCAATAGGGGTGTAATTAGCACAGCCATTGATTAGAAACATTTGAAACCATCGCCTCTACCTGGGACATTAATGGCCATTCCTTTTTGGTAAATGCTATGGTGAGTCTAATTGGTACCTCCAGTCTCCTAAGATCATAAACCTCTTGATCATTTTGGTCTTCTCCTTGTCCCTCATTCCTCTTGCTTTTCTCGTTTCTCCCCTCCCCTCCCTTGCTCCCCCCACATCCAATTTAGTTTCCAAGTCTTATTGCTTTTACTGCCTGAATCAATATCATCCATCTTTCTTTTCTTCACTAACTCTTGTTTCTTGGAGTGTTCCAATAGTCTTCAAGCTGGTTTTCCTGTCTCCTATCTCCAGCATGGAATCCCAGAATTTTGGAGCCAGAAGGGACCTTAGTGGCTATTAAATCTAGCTCATGTCTAAGAAGGAATTCCCTTTATGACAAACTGGGAAAGCCTTTGTTCAAACCATTACCCACTTAGATAGTCCATTTCAGTTTTTGGCTTACTCTAATTCTTAGGATTTTTTCCCCACACTTCAGGCCTAAATTTCCTTCTTTGAAACTTTTACTTCTTTTCTCCTACCTTTTTTTTTTACCTACTTCTTTCTACCTTCTGGAAGTAGAACAAGCAGTCAGATTTTTTTATCTATGTGGATAGCCTTTCAGATATTTGAAGATAGTTATTACGTTCTCCTCTCCCTTCCCATTCCTGCCCTCACCCCAAGTCTTTTCTTCCATCCCCATATCCTTCGACCAGTCCTCATATGATATGGGCTCAGGGTCTTTTACCATCCTTGTTACCATCTCTTGGTTACTCTTCAGCTTTTTAATGTCCTTCAAATTGAGCATAAAATTTTAGATGTGATATGACCAGGACAGATGACAAGATTTTTCCCTCCTTCCTCATTCAAGCAATGGCTTTTCTATTTTAGTTTAAGACCAGTTTTGTTTTCTTGGCCATCAATATCAAACTGTTGATTCATACTGAGTCTGCATTTCCCTGAGGACCATTTCTAGTTGTCTTGATCTACATCTGTCTACTGGACCCTCATGGTTTCAGAGGAGAAAGTGTGGCAGGTAACCTCATACAGTCTTCCCTCACTTAAATCCAATTCACTTCCATGTCATGGCATCCCCTTCCTGAAGTCATTGTCCTCTTCCAGAGCAAAGGACAAACACCAATAACAATAAAATTCCTCCAAAACTCCAATATCCTTTTTCTGATAAAATGCTATTTAATCATGTATCTTGTCTCATACTTGTGAAGATTATTTTTTGAATCCTAGTGTGAGATTTTATATTTATGCCTACTAAATTTCATCTGATTAGATTTAGCCCCATAGTCTAGTCTGCCAAGTTCTTTTTGGATCCTGAATCTGTCATTCAGTGTGTTAGCTTTCCTTTCCAGCTATGTATCATCTGCAAATTTGGTAAATATATCATCCATACCTTTACCAAATATGCACTTGTATATATTTTTAATGACTTTAGGAAGTCATTGGTAAAAAATACAAATAATACAGGACCAACCATAGACCCCTGAGACATACCACTAGAGGTCTGTGCCAAGTTGATGTTGAACTATTTTATTCAATATATACTTTTTGGGAACAACACTTTCACCAATTCTCCAATCAATAATAAACATTTGTTAAGTACTTACTGTGGGCCAGGAACTGTGCTAAACACTAAAGATACAAAAAGAGTTCCTTCAAGGCGCTTACAATCCAATGTTCTAAATCTATCTACTTGTATTATGTCATGTAGTCCAAAAGTGTCAAATACATGGTGCATGGTGTAGAGAGCCAGAACTCTGGAGAAGTATGCTTGGAACAAGATGTTAACTCAATGGAATTGATGAGATGATGGTTCTCTAGTTCACATATATACTTAGTACTTAGTATGGTGATGCAATGGTTTTCTAGTTCACACATATATAGTATGCTGTAATGATGTAATAGGGTACATAAGGGCTAAGAAGGACTGGAAGGGAGACAATCTTTGGCTATCCTGGTGATTCTCCTGCCTTTTGCATTAAGATCAAGGACTCAGGCTGGTCCCGAGATCCTTCAGAAAGTCAGCCCAGACATTATAGCATGGCCCACAGCACACTCAATCAGGGCTTTAACTAGATTAAATTGTAGTTGTGAAATGCTTAGTAAAATAAATAAAAATACAATAAAACATAGATAACATTATATTTTAAAACTAAATCAATATGTTATCTGCAGAGATTCTTAATAAGGATTAGTGGCCTCTACTTCTATTTAAGTTTGACACTACCAATCTAATCTACCTCTTACCATCTTTCCCCACAAGAATAGTATGAGATATTTTGTCAAATCCTTTAAAAATTATTTAATTAAACTTTACAGCATTGTTCTAATCTTCCATTTTAGTAAAACCATCAGAAAAGAAAACAAAGTTGTCTGGTATCCTGTTCTTGATGAAGCCATGAAGGCTCTGAGGGAATATCTCTTTTGTTGAATTCCATGCTAGACTGAGTACATATCAGTGACCAATCAACCTTGGGGAGTATATACTTTCCTGTTTCATGCCTCATTTAATTTGAGGATTGTAATTTATTCAATTCCATTCATATTTGTGATAGTCAGAATTTGAATCTAGGTCCTGAGAATTATGTATGAAGCTTCCAAAGAAAAATATAATATGTCTAGTTACAGATGCATTGAAATTATCTACATGCTTGGACTGTTTCCAGTGATTGTGAAGTAGATTATCACACAGTTATGGTAAACAGTCAAGAATTTATTTTTCATCTGACCTCCCCTATTTGATTCAATTTAATTCACCAAAAATTTATTAAGCACCTACTATGTGCAAGAGTCTATACTTCAGCTTAGGGATAAAAAAAAAAAAAAGAAAGAAAATAGGCCTTGCCTTTAGTATCTTTACAATGTAATTGTGGGGAGAATGTTGACACAAGTAACCATGTTTTAAGAGACTGTCTGAAGAAGGCTGTGTATGGGAGGTCTGACACAAGTAAGGGAGTGAAGGGATTTATATACTACCTAGCATGTGCCAGACACTGTACCAGGTAGTTTATAAATATTATCTTATTTGATCCTTACAATAAGCCTTGGAAGTAGGTGTTATTGTTATCCCCATTTTACAGTTGAGGAAAATGAGAATGAGAGATAACTGACTTTCCCAGGGCCATACAGCTAGTAAGTATCAAAGGCTTGCTGAGGAAATTGATAAAAAGAATTGAGGAAGGAGAGCACATTTTTCTTTTCTTTTTAAAAAATTATTTATTTATGATACATATTGCTTTATAAATCATGTTGGGAGAGAAAATTCAGAGCAAAAGTGAAAAACCATGGGAAAGGGAAAAAAAACAGTAAAAAGAAGTGAATATAGCATGTATTGATTTACATTCAATCTCCATAGTTCTTTTTCTGGATATAGATGGCATTTTCTGTCCAAAGTATATTGAGATTGCTTTGGAAGAAGAGTACATTTTTCATCAAGGAGACAGGAAACTCAGGGAAATCTTTATGGAAAAGGAATTTGAGTTAGACATTGAAGGAAGGAGGGATTTCAATGGATTGATATGGGGAAGGAAATTTAATCTAAAAATGAGGGGTAGCATGAACAAAGTTCAAGAGGTGGGACAAAAATCTAGTTTATTCAGGAGATAGAGTATATGGGAGAGAATAATGAGACATAATGAGGGACAGGTATATAGGAATTACAGAAAGCTCTGAAAGTCAGACTCTGGAATTTAAACTATCAGATAATGGGAGAACTACTGAAGGTTTTTGAGTGATATAACCATATAAGTTCCTTAACAAGATTACTCAGCAGTGTATGCAGAATGGGAGTGAGAGAAAAGGTGGGAAGAGACATTCTCAACCTTTCCTAGAACTCTGAACATATTCTATAGGTACATTACCATTTTACACTACATCCATACTAAAGTTTGAACTAGTTCTCTGAGCTCCTCTTACATACTCTGATGTGATCTCTAATTATTCTTAAAACTGTCACATCATAAATTTCACCTCAGAATTTCAACAAGATATTTTATTTTGTACTACCCTTTTCCACAACAGATAGTTTTCCTGATCTTAAAAAGAAAACCAGTTACCTCTTCTGCACTTGATTATCAATGATGATGACAACAGTGATGATGATGGCAACCCTTTCAATTCAAGAAATATTATTCAACTCCTATAGGTTCTGTGCTCTATATTGAGGATATAGAGACAGATATGAAACAGACCCTGTTTTCAGTAAAGAACTAATGCATAAATAGCTTTGCTATAAGGGAGGATCCTAGGAGAGGTCCAGTTAAAAAATTCCAAGAGATTTGAGAAGGAAGAGGTCACTTCTTTCTAGGGAGTGGGAAGGATGGAATCAGGAATGATACATTTATATCATTTTACAATTACAGAGTTCTGTCCTCATTGTTTCACTTGATCCTCAAATCAATCCTGTAAGGTAGGTAGTTCTAATAATATTATTATATTCATTTTTATAAATGATATTTATATTGTTCCAGGATAAATAAAGACAAACTCCCAACCTTGAGTTTATTTCTAATTGTTAAGGTTTTTTGTTACATTTCTATTAAGAGATAAAAAGTCAGGTTTCTAAAGGTCAAGCAAAACACATTTACCAACACAGAGTTGTGGGAAACAATATTTTTCTGTGCCTCTATTGGGGTTGGGCTGGAGAGCTACTCAAGGTAAAATATCTGCCTAAGCCACCAGAGGGCACTAGGTCACTAGCTCCTCCAGCTCCTTCCTTTTGGGTATATGCAAATGCACGAATGGGATCTAGCTACTCCAACTTGCAGGCTTTTTTCTATTTTTCTGCACATGCCCAGATGGGTCTTGCCTGAGGCCTAGTGCCTCAACCCAAGTTCAGTCTTACCTAGTTTAAATATGAAAATTCCTGATAAAAATTCATTACATATTTGGGTCATTTTGCCATCATTTCATTTGAGATTTGAATCTCCTTTCTAAATTCACATGATTTAAAATTTTTGCTCACTCTTGTTATATGTTAGAAAAGTACATTTACTGGATGGAATGAAAAGTGAAAGGTATAATAGCACTAAAAATGAACCCAACTGCTCCTAATAAAGTCCAAATTCTTAATTCTACTACCCATTTTCTGTGCTGGTATATAGTTTGCAGTGGTGTACCCTTCAAAAATTTTGACTTCAAAGGCAGGGGGTTCACTTCATTTGCCTCCCATATTTTGCATGGACCTGTAGAGATCACTATTCAAACTTCTTCATAGGTTCTTCAGTGTCTTTCCAGTTGGCAGTTAGATGAAGCCCTCATGTGCATCTCAGACATAATTTTTATGTATCTTCTTATGGCCTCTTATGGCTTTTTCTTCCTTCCTATAAAGCATATAAAGTCTCTTTCAAATGTTCCCTTCATGGTATAACATAGAATAACTTTTATCAACTGACTTTTAAATTAATCCCCTGAAGTTACTCAGCTTCCATATTGTCCATCGCTTTGGGTACCTTCAACATGGGAAGAGTCCCCTGGAATACAGAGAAAAAAAAAAAAAAAACAGGTCAGAGAAAAGTGGATGATGTTTATATAAGTTTGACTGATGCTTTTGGTTTTTCATCCTGATAAAAATGACCCCTTCCCTTCCCTCTTCTCCTACATTCTTCCTTATAACAAAGGAAAATGTGAATATAGTGAGAAGCTCTGGGTTAGGCTGGTTACATATCCCCTCAGGACTCTAAAGTCCTTTGAGTCTGGTATGCTTTTCTCTAAGGCCAGTGGATTGAGCTCCCACCAGTTGGATAGCTTCTTCATGGTGGTAGCTTTTGTAAGTGGATATTTGCTTCAAAGATAAAACAAGAACAAACATACAGTCATTTCCCCCAGTACCTCTAAGGCATTTTTTCCTATTAGCCTTAGTCTCGGGAAGTGGATTTGAAGTTTAGCTTGTCTCCCATGTAGCATTGGGAGTATCAGGTATAGAATGGCTGTTGGGTGAATCCTTCTGTTGGTCTGGGGGTTTGAAGGTCAGCCCTGAAGGTCACTCCTTGGGGCATTGATGCTACCCCAGGTTCTGACTCCCAGATACAGTGGTTTGCTCTCCTGATCTTTGGAATTCTCTGCTTGGAGACTTTGCTCCCTTTAAGCACAATGGAAAAGAATGAACAAGGCATTAGTATTCTGGGGCTATATATGGTCTCAGAGCTGGAGAAGGGTCTAAGGCCTTTTAGCCACATGTTCTCTCACAGAGTACCTTGAGCAAAGGAGTCTCTGAACTCTCCTAGTTTCAGATGAAATAAAGAGGCCACAGTGGATGCTGACAGACCTTTTGAAATGCCTCTGAAGAGAACCAAAGACCCTTCATTCCATCACGTGGTTAGCCCACTGGAGCCAGTGATGGAAGTCTGTGCATAAGCTCACCATAAGCTCTTTAGTATCCTCCATGTGGAGAGGGCACAGCTAGGGAAGCCCGTGGGGTCTGTGTGTGCACCAGATCCTGATTTGATAAGCAAATCCAACCTCTATGGTGACCATCCAATAGCCCAGGTAGCCTTCTGCAACCATAGTCTTTTCCCTTTCCATAACTGCCCTCCTCTAGGTTAAGGAGAGAAGTTATTTTTCATGATTTGCCCTCTGGAACCAAGATTGGCTCAGCCTGATTTTAGTGTTGCTTTCATTTATATCACCGTGGACAGCGTGCATATTGTTCTCTTGGTTCTACTTTCCTCACTATGCATTAGTTCATGCCAGCCTGCCCACGTTTTTCTGAATTCTTCATATCTGTCGTTTCTTGAGACACGATAATATTCCATTACATTCATGTACTATAATTTGTTCAGCCCGTTCCCAAGAGATGAGCACCTATTTTTATTTCTAGGTTTTTTGCTTCACTAAAAAGAGCTACGCTGAATATTTTATTCTACGGACAGCCTGTCTTACTCTGACCCTGAGTTTAAAGATGTGGAGCTGTTGTACTAATCCTTGCCCCTTGTTCCTGCACATGCCCCAGAATCATCAATTCCCCATTAATCCCCTTTCCTCTTTAACTCTGGAAGCCCTGAATGGGCTACTACTGGTAGCCCCACTGGGTTCTGGGCCACACTTCCTGAGGATGTGACAATGCTTAGTACATACCTGTACCCTGGTTTATCCCAGAATATTTCCTTTCTGGAAAAAAAAAAGAAACTTATTTTGGCAAAAAGAGTCATTCCGACTGATTATATAATTCTCTACATTTAGAATGCCTTCTCGGTAACCATGACAACTCACTGAGGGGAATGTGTTAAGTTCAAACTTTGTTCTAAATTTGCTGATGAGGATGAAGACTCGATTTTAGGAACTCTCCCCCCTCCCCAACCCCAACCCCAAACAATATCTCTTCTTGCGTATTATTTCTGGCATTTCTCGTTCAGTTACATCTGGATTGATGACATTTTGATCAGGACTGTTTCTCTGCCCTGAAGTCTTGATCTTGGGCCCTGGCTCTTTCATTGATGAGCTGTGTGATATTAGGTCAAATTACTTAACCTCTCTGAACCTCTATGCCTTACAGGCAGGGCTAATAATACTTGCCCTGATTACCTTGTAGGACTCAACTCAAATGGGTTAATGTGTGTGAAAGCACTTGCAACTTTCTGGTGATGAGCTTCTCCAATATTGGTTAAACTGGTCTTTAGAAGAAAGATACACAATCAAAGGATGAGGACTACAGTGTAGTGGAAAGAGGTCTAGACGCAGAGTCAGGAGAGGACTGGGTTCAAATCCTGCTTCTGACACTTACTAGCTTGTGAACACAGGCAAATCACAGTCTCAGTTTCTTCAACTATGACATTTGTGAGCTTGTGCCTACCTCATAGGGTTGTTGTGAAAATCAAAGGAAGTTACATTAGCAGAATGCTTTGCAAACCTTATATTGCTCTATAAATATTTATCATCATCATTCTCATTTTATTTTTGATGGAATTCAGGTAGAATGATTCTGGAACAAGTTGCTATCCCAGCTATTCTTCTTTTAAGTTTAATATTCAGCAGATTTTTTTCTGTGGGTAGATAAAATGATAACTCTCAGCAATTGAATCAAATTGTTGGGATGTTAGCTCATTTTCTGTAGCCTCACTAAAAACATTTTTGAAACAATTCTAGTGGTTAATAGGATGATGAGGTGGGTATGTACCTAATCCTATCCTTATGTGGTTGAAATTAATTCTACCCTGTCTCTATATTTTGAGTTTTTCATTCCATGTAGTTTGAAAGAGAGTAGTATTTGTTATGGCATTATTAAATTCTTCAAATTTTATGGGTCAGAATTATGTCTGTGATGATTCTCTGATTCTAGTATAGTTTCTTTTTTAAATTCTCTAGAATATTTTTGAGATTTTCTTTTGTGGCATTTATTAGCTTACAAAGGGGTAGATAGTAGACTTTTGCATTATAATTCCGACCACTTAATTGGGTCTTTCTAGATATTCTATAATATCAAAATTTTCAAGTTGGCTATTATATGTTGTATCATTTCTACCATTTTTTGGTAAAAAACTCTTAAGTCTGGATTCTTTAAGGATACCATATCTTTGTGGCATTGCTGGGTCAAAGTGTATGGACAGTTTAATAACTAATTGAGAATAATTGTGGATTACTCTCCAAAATGGTTGGATCAATTCACAATTCTACCAATGTTGAATTAATGTCTCAAATTTTCCACATGACTCCAACATTTATCATTTTCCTTTCAATTATTTTAGCCTATCTGATAGATATAGACTAATATCTCAAGGTTATTTTAATTTGTATTTCTCTAATCAATAATGATTTAGAGTATTTTAAAATATGACCATAAATTTTTTTGATTTTTTTAAATCAGAAAACTGCTTGTTCATATCCTTTGACTATTTATCAGCTGGGGAAATGACTTGTGTTTTTATAGATCTGACAAAGTTATGTGTTTAAAATATGAGATCTTTATGTGAGAAACCATCTATAAAATGTATTTCCCAGTTTTCTGCTTTCCTTCTGATCTTGGCTATACTTGTTTTATTTGTGCAAAACCTTTTTAAGATTTAATGTAATTATTCATTTTGTACCTCACTCTGCCCCTCTATCTCTTATTTATTCATAAATTGTTGACTCATCCACAAATATGATAAGTAATATGTTCTATTTTCTTCAAATTTTTTTGTAATGTCTCTCTATATCTAGGTCATGTATACATTTTGATCTTATCTTTGAAAATGGAATAAGATATTTATCTGTCATTTCTGTCATACTGTTTTCCATTTTTCCCAACAATTTTTTTTTTACTAAATAATGAATTCTTATCCCCAAATCTTAAGTTTTTACATTTGTCAAATACAAGGTTACTATATTTATTTTGCAAATTGTATGTCTACTCTTTTCCATTGATTTATCTTTCTATTTCTTAGCCAGTGCCAGATAGTTTTGAGAATGATTGCCTTATAATATAGTTTAAGATCTGGTACTTCTAAACCTCTTTCCTATACATTTGTTAATTATTTCTTTTTTTATTCTAGACTTTTAGTTCTTCCAAGTAAATTTTGTTATTATTATTTTTTTAGGTCAGTAAAATAAATTCTGATAATTTAATTGGGATGGCATTGAATATACAAATTAGTTTAGATATAATTGTCATTTTTATTATATTATCTACATGAACAATTAATATATCTCCAATTTTTATAATCTTATTTTATTTGTATAAAAAGTGTTTTCTTTTAACTATAATTTTATTTATGCAGTTTCTGGGTTTGTGAAGATTAGTTTTATTCTTCCTTTTTTTGTGAGAAAGTTTTGATGCTTCTATAGTTGTGTTGGAATGATGAACACTAAATTAAAAAAAATAAATTTTTTTTTAACATTGCATAGATTTTGTTTGGATAACTTTTGATCTGTTGTCCGTTTACTGTGCCAAATTTTTTTTGTACCTCATTTTGTTTGTTAAAGAGACTGACTGGCATCCTATAATCAAAATTTAGAGGAAGAAGCCATTTGGAGCCACAAATTTTGATTACAGGATGCCAGTCAGTCTCTTTAACAAACAAAATGTTATGCTCAATGTGTTTTGCCTGGAGAAGTGCAAAGTATTTGTAAGTAGCACCTTCATTCATTGATTCAATTTGACCTCCATACTGAAGTTTAGTTTCTATTTTTCTTTGGCATACAATACAAATTTTGCCCTAATATACTTTTCAGTGAGTCCATAAAACTTAGTGTTATCCACATATATCAAGTGATTAAGATAATGTTTTGATATGATTCTTTCTTTGACTTAAAAGTCATACTCAATTCTATCCAGAAGTGATGACAATGGATCAAGTATTTGGAAAAATCATAGTGGGCTTATATTATCTTCCTGGAAGGTGATGCTTATGTTGATTATTATTTTATATTCTTATTGGTGGTATATTTTAAATAGAGAACCTTTTCCTCCCACATAGATGAGAAATACTTAGGCATTTCCAACATGTTTGGATCTCTTTTATATATTTGATTAAAACTATAAGTGCAAAAGTGAACCAAAGGTTTACATTAATTAATAAAGGTGGTATAAATCTAATGCCATTTTTGGATAACTTACCCAATAATCACCTAATTGATAATTGATATTCATGCTCCGACTTTTTGGCACCTCAGTCAATCATTGGTTTTCTGTAAGGAAAAATTCTTTTGAGTGCAACAAGCTACAAATATGAATAAAGGTTCATAAACATGTAACTGAACTCAATTAGAAGGGTTATCAATATTCTCATCTTTTGGTAATAAGTAGATGATACCTTCTATTAAAAAATAGATCAGGTTTGCATCACAGAGGAAAATGGTAAAATATTCTTGCTAAGCTTTCCTTCATTGAGGTCCAACTAAACCACATATAAGGATTCTTATAGGCCCCCATCTTAACAGTTTTAAAAATATAATGTTATCTATTTTAAATAAAAAAAATACTTCCAAAATACATTTTACTATCATTTGGGTGTGCTTTGGAGTGTTACAAGTTGCAATTCATGAACCACATAGTTAACACTTCTCTCCTATGTAATAGACTTGTAGTTTCATGGCATTCCTCTTCTGATTTATAGTTTATATAGATATAATAAAAAATTATACAGGCATTTGTAGTTGGTATCGTATTCACTGCCAGATCAATAAGTACATACATTGATTTACTAAATAAATACTTGCTTATGGGAATCACCTGCTCCCCAAGAAAAGTATATTGTTAGTAATTCATGCATCACTGAATCATTTGAACCAACAATTATGGTTCTTATCTGTACCTGTTGCTTTCTAGTTTTGCATGGATTCAGTTACATCCATTCTTCATCTTTCTTTATAATTTATCATATTAATCATATGCAAGTTTTTGTTTTGTAATTGCTCAATCATTTTTTGACCATAGAGTTGACAAGAAATTTTCTACACCTTTCTTTGGGTGTTCTCTTTTTAAATTTTTTCACTTTTCAAGACTCTATCATGTGGTAGTTTTAATTGTTTTAAAGCTTAATATTTATTATTAACATTTTCTCTATCATTTTTAAAAATCTAGATAATCAACAAAATAATGAATCAATCCTAAATTGTAACCTTGCTGATTTTCAAGGTGTAAATATTCATAGTCAAGATTTAACAGTCAGCTTCAACACACCCCTGCATTATGTCCATTAGTACCCTTCTGATAGGAGATGATGAGGGAAGGGAATTAATCCTCAAAGGTAAAGTTGGGTCCTATTTAATATATTAACATATAGTACATTTAAAATCCTCAGGGGCCCAAGTACCCAAGGTAATATAAGAGAAGGAAATGGTATGTATTTTTTATGTTTTGATATTTTTATTTTCCTCTGTTACATGTAAAACAATTTTTTTACATTTGTTTTTAAAATTTTGAGTTCTAGATTCTCCACCTTTCTCCCCACACATGCCCATTGAGAAGGCCAAAACATTTCCATAAAAATCATACTGCAAAAGAAAGTAGATCTTCTCTTTCCCTCCCACCCCCCAAAAATCCTCAAGAATAAAAAGCTTAAAAAAAGGTATGTTTCAGTCTATATTCAGACACAATTAGTTCTTTTTCCAGGTATGGTCATTGGAGAAGTCTTGGATCATTGTATTGCTAAGAACAACAAAGTCATTCACATATGATTATTCCACAACTTTACTATTACTATGTACACAGTATATTTCACTTAGCTTTCCAAGTTTTTCTAAGAGCACACTACTCATCATTTCTTATAGAATAACAATATTCCTTTATAATCACATGCTATAATTTATTCTGCCATTCTCCCATTGATGAGCATCTCCTCAATTTCCAATTCTTGCCGTGAGAAAAGAATTACTATAAATATTTTTATATATTGATTCTTTCCCTTTTTATCAATTGGGGAATGGCTCCTTTTTTTTTAAAGATAAATTTGATTCAGTTCCTTATATATTTGAGAAATGAGGCCTTCATCAGAGAAACTTGCTTCACAATTCTTTTCATACTTACTACTGGTAATTGTATATCTCCCTCTGTTCATTCTATTCTCTCCTTTCACCCTATCCTTCCTCAAAAGGTTTTTTTGCTTTTGACTAACTCCTTCCGCAATGTGCCCTCTCCTCTATCACCACCCCCCTTCTTATATCCCCTTCCTCTTCTACTTTTCTGCAGGGTAAGATTTCTATATTTATATTGAGTGCATATGTAATTTCCTCTTTGAGTCAATTATGATGAGAGTAAGGTTCATTTACCTCCCCTCCCCCCAATTTTAAAAGCTTTTTCTTGCGTCTTTTATGGCAGATAATTTGATCATTCCACCTCTTCTTTTATATTTCTCCTAGTATATTCCTCTTTCACCCTTTGATTTTAATTTTTTATATATTATCCCTTCATATTCAACTCACATGTGTTCCTTCTGTCTCTCTCTCTCTATTCTTTCTGAGTGTTATATTAATGAGAAAGTTCTTATAAGTATCATCTTCCCATGTAGGAATGTAAATAGATATGATTTTTAAATTTTTATTGATGTTGAATTATTTCTTCTTTGGGCTGCATTTGCTTCTTGTATTGCCTTAACCTTTTGACCTTCACTTTTAATTGTTGAATGAGCTGTTAGAAACTATTCTGACCCCAAAAGGTGCAGTAGATCAAACAGACTCAAGGTGAGGGAAGCAGTTTAAACCTTTAATACATTTTTGCAGGAAGTGGCTGTGGAGCTCTAGATGAGCACACATATACCATATAGAAATGAGATCAAGCCTTTTATCCTACTCCCGATCTGTAGAGTCCCTCCTTCCTTTTCCATTCACTGGGAATAAGTGAAGTTAATACACTTTCCTGATCTGCCTCCAATATATACCCCTTAACATGTTCCCCCTTCTGCTACATACATTACATGCTCAGAAAATGGCTTCTCAACTCTACCCAGAGATGAATAAATTAATATTCATAAAGCAATTAAGCATGAGTACTCCAACTACTTTATGACTTTTGCTCTACCTTCAAGTTCGTTAATGACACAACCAGTTTTACCCAGTTTTAACTGGATTCAGAATTTCTCTCCTCCAGACTATTTCCTGTTTAAGCCATCTGATTTTCCTCTACGGAAACATAACTGTCTATCATTTCTCACAGAGCATATCAAGAATTCTTGATCCACTTATGTTTTTCTTGTTTTTGCTCTTCATACTTCATTGTCGTTAGACAATATGGCATTCAAGTTCACTATTGCCTGTTGTAGCTAGATATTGACATCTTCTTCCTTTTTTTTTCTTTTTCTTTTTCTTTCAGGTCTTCAGTAGTTTTCTCAGATCACTTAAGCAAGAGTGGTATTTGATGCTTATTAGGAATGTTACTAGATAACTCCACCTTTTATTGGATAATTTTTATCAATGGCTACAGGAAGCAAGTAAGCACCTACTATGTGTCAGTTATAATGTTAAGTACTTTACAATTATTTTCTCATTTAATCAGGAATTTTGGGAGGTAGGTAATTTTATTATTTCCATTTTAGAGTTGATTAAATAGATGGAGATAGAGATTAGGTAATTTGCCCTGGGGCACAAAGCTAGTAATTGCCTGAGGCCAGATTTGAGCTCAGATCTTCCTGGCTCTATCTGTTGTGCCACTTAGCTGTCTATTCAGTTATTTTTTTCCTCTATACCTTGGACCATTTTAAAATTTACCATGAAATATGATGGGAGAATGCATTTGTTGATGATTATATCAGCTTTTTTGGGATTGCTGTGCTTTGATGTAGTTAATTTAGTTGAATTCATGTCATCCATCTCTAAAACTACTCTTCAAAATTCCATTCTAAGTATGCTCATCTCCCTTTGAAAAGTATTTAAGGCACTGGGATTATTTTTGCTGTCCATTCATTATTATGGAATAGCTCTGGAAATGGTTACATATAGATTTTCAATGTTCTTTGGCTTTTCTTAATCTAGATTAGCTCATTCCTCAAATTCTGCTCTTATTTTGTCTAACCAAGGTTTAGGGGAAAAGTGTTGCTGTTTTTTTTTTTTTTTTAACACCTCCCCTGCATTGATCTTGCAATATGCTGTTGTATAATAGAGGATGTTGTCAACAAACAGTAGCATGAACTCTAAACTTGATAAGATCTGTTACCATTTTTTTTTTGAGGAAGAATTGGTGAATAATAAATGCACTTACATTTTTGGTCTATTTCCTACACCCGGGTTTTGCCTAATTCAATGATTACCATTTTCAGCATTTCTGTTTTATTCTAATGAAGCTTGCTTTCTTGTGGCAGGTCTTAGGATGTCTTGAAATTCTGTGACAAGACTTGAAACCCAGGTTTCTGGCAGGGTCTCTGTGTTCTATACAATAGTTCCCATAGTAGTGTCAGGGCACCCAAAGTTTTTGCTGGCATGCTACTCTGATTGGCATTCTCTTACTCTGTGGTTGTCCCCAACTTTCTCATAATACATGGCTAATGTATTATGATGCATTGAGGGACCAAGTCAGATAAAGGTGGTATTTGTGATTGCTACTGCTGCTGTCAAAAATTATTTTTGTTCTTATTTTTATGCTCTTCCTTCTTCCTCCCTCCTTCCCTCTCTTCCTTTCTTTCTCCTTCTTTCCTCCCTCCCTTCCTTCTCCCATTCCTCCTTCCCTCCTCCCTCCCTCCGTCCCTTCTTTCCTCCATTCTTCCCTCCCCTTCTCCTTTCTTCCCTGCCTCTCTTTTTCCCTCCTTCCTTTCCTCCTTTCCTCCATCCTTCTCTCCCTCCCTTCTTTTCCCTTCCTTCCTTCTTTCCTGTTTTGAGTTTCATTTTTTTCTCCCTTCCTCCCTTTCCTTTCCCCTTCCCAAGACAGCAAGCAATCTGTTTTACATAGATTATACATGATTGTACACATCTGCTGAGAAGAGTTAAGTCTGTCATAGTTGATCATCATACCCAGATTGATTTTTTTTTGATAAGGTAAAAAAGGCTATTTCCAGGAGGGGGCTCATTTCTTACCTAGCCTTAATCACTGAATGGGCATTACTTCAAATAAGCTGAGACCTGGTAAAGACTTTAACTTATAAAGTCCAAGGTCTTCTATTGCATCCAGGGCTATCTCTAGTCACCCTAACCTAAATTTGGCCACTGGACCCAGATAGCTCAGAGGAGAAAGTGAGGCTAGTGATTTTGTACAACTCTCCCTCACTTAAAACTAATTCACTTGCAAGTTATGGCATTACCTTCCTGATGTCATAGTCCTCTTTGAGAACAAAGGACAAACAATAACAATTATTAATATTATGACAGCATGGTGAATCATACAGAGAGTTCAAGTATTGACTCTGACACATACTTACTATGTTATCTTCTTGAGGATATGGAGTGTGTGCCTTGATTATCTCTGAAAGAATTCAGGATCAGACAGTCTCCAACCCAAACAAAGATACTTATTTGGTCCATTGAACTGTAAGCACAGGATACTGAGAACTTTCCCTTAAGCCATCCATTTCCACACACAGCATCCTGTGGAGTGGAGAGGAGTCACAAGATTTTCAGAGTATCCCCCAATGAGAGAGAACTTGTTGGGCTTTAGAACCCAGGGGGAAAAACCAAAACCTTCCCTATAACCTTTTTGGCTTTTGTTCAGATTGTAAGGGAGCAAGCTTACTTTGAGTTGGAGAGGAGAATCAAGACTGAGCCTCACAGTGGAATGCCTAAAATGTTGAGGGTACTGGGAGCATGTGTCACTGTGTCATCTCTGAAAGAATTGATGCTCAGACAGTTTCGAGCCCAAGCAAGGACATTTATTTGGGCATTTCCTTGGGGTAAGGGGTGACATGGCCTATGGACTATTCTCCTTAAGGGAAGCAGCAGCCCCTAGCAGAGTAAGGCAAGGATTTATATAGAAAAAGGAGATCAAGAAAAAAAGTATTGGGTAGAGCAGGAAAATTGGATAATCTAAATGATATTTTTTCAGAAAAATCCCTGTGATTGGATTTATTTCAGATAAGATATTCATGGAAAATGTCTTTTTGTTCTAGTGAGGGGAAAGAGAAAGAAAGAGAGAAAGAGAGAGGGAGGAAGGGAAGGAGGGAGGGAGGGAAGGAGAAAAAGAGAGAGAGAGAGAGAGAGAGAGAGAGAGAGAGAGAGAGAGAGAGAGAGAGATGGAGACAGAGTTAGAGATGGTGATAGAGCATACACACAGAGACATGCAAAGAAAGAGACATACACAGAGATACACAGAGACAGAGAAACACACACACACATTTGCTTGGGCAAAAGATTCACTTAATTGCTCAGTGTAATAGGCAACTCTATGACTGCAGATTTCAGAGAAAGTATTGATTTGTCTTGGTAGACGAAGTCTTGTCACCTGGAATTTCTCTATACTAAGGAGATCATAGTTCCAATCCCTATCCTATTTCCCTCTCATTATCATGAACATAAACTTAGGAAAGAAGCAAAGGGTACTAACTGAGACAGGATGAGCAAAGTGTGTCCACTTAGGAGAGACAATGCTTTGCATAATGGTTTATTCATATAGTGACTGTTTAAAAATGGTTTTGATAAAAAAAAAACACCCCCAAATCAAACCCTGATAAGGATGAGCTGAGCTACCTTTATAATCACTGGGAAAGGAAAGATTGAAATAATGTAGTTCTATTTATTTGAGGATTGTTGTTTTTTTGACTAAGTGAAATAGATCATTCTTTGCCTCAATTGCTACCTAGTCTTAATCACTGAATGAAGGTGGCCTCCAAACTGAGACCTTAAAAAGGCCAGTCTCCCACTGCATTCAGGGTCATCTGCAGTCATCCTGATCTATACCTGGCCACTTGACCCAGATGGCTCAAGGAGAAAGTGAGGATGGTGAATTTGCACCTTATGTACAATTCCCTTATATGCAATTTCCCCTTATATACAATTCACTTGTAGGTTATAGCATTGCCTCCCTGATATCATGGTCCTCTTTGAGAACAAAGGACAAACAACAACAACAACTCACTAGAGGGAGAGTCAGATGACCGAGATTCTATTTCCAGGCTCTCATTAACTGTGTTTAATTTAGGAAAGTCACTTTTTTCTAGTCTTTAATTTTCTTATTTGTCAAATGGGATTGAATTAGACCAGTAGTTCTTAAACTTTTCCATAGTATTGGAACCCTTCAGTTTAAACAAAACTTTGCTTGGAACCCTTGAAGTAAAATCTCCATAATGGTTATTTTCAATGTCTATTAACAAATAATATGAAGTTCTTTAAAAATGAATTCAGATGTTTTGGAGTTTCTGAAGAACAGTTTGAGAAACTTTGGACTAGATAATCTCCCTATTATCTTTCAGATTTGAAGTACTATTACTAATAAGAAGTTCTGGCCCCAAAGTGGTGAACATTCAAGGAATTTTGATTGATGCTTAAAACTTATTTTTTTAAAATTTTGAATAATATCTTATTTTCTCCCAATTACATGTAAAAAGCTTTAACATTAAAAATGATTTTTGTGCAGACCTTTTTGTAGTGGCTAGAAACTGGAAACTGAATGGATGTCCATCAGTTGGAGAATGGCTGAATAAATTGTGGTATATGAAAATTATGGAATATTACTGTTCTGTAAGAAATGGACCAACAGGATGATTTCAGAAAGGCCTGGAGAGACTTACACGAACTGATGCTGAGTGAAATGAGCAGGACCAGGAGATCATTATATACTTCAACAACAATACTAGATGATGACCAGTTCTGATGGATCAGGCCATCCTCAGCAACGAGATCAACCAAATCATTTCTAATGGAGCAGTAATGAACTGAACTAGCTATGCCCAGAAAAAGAACTCTGGGAGATGACTGAAAACCATTACATTAAATTCCCAATCCCTATATTTATGCACACATGCATTTTTGATTTCCTTCACAAGCTAATTGTACAATAATTCAGAGCCTGATTCTTTTTGTACAGCAAAATAATGTTTTGGTCATGTATACTTATTGTGTATCTAAGTTATATTTTAATATATTTAACATCTACTGGTCATCCTGCCATCTAGGGGAGGGGGGGGGTAAGAGGTGAAAAATTGGAACAAGAGGTTTGGCAATTGTTAATCCTGTAAAGTTACCCATGTATATATCCTGTAAATAAAAGGCTATTAAATAAAATTAAAAAAAATAATTTTTGTGAGAATTATCTTTTTCTTTCCTTTCCCCTTACCATCCCTGAGATAGCAAGCAAGTTGATAGAGGTTATAAATGTTCTGTATTAGTCATGTTGTGAAAAAAACCACAGACTTCCCTACTCCCCACACAAAAAAACCCAAGAAAAAAAATAAAGTGATAAATAGTATGCTTTGATCTGCATTCAGACTCCATCAGTTCTTTCTCTGATAGTGGATAGCATTTTTCATCTTGAATTCTTTGAAATTATCTTGGATCACTGGTTCACTGAGAATAACAGTCATTGTTGCAATAGAGCCGTTACTGTGTACAGTTCTCTTGGTTAGGTAACTTTACTCTGCATCAGTTCATGCAGGTTTTTCTGAAGTCATGATGGATGAAAATTATGATAGGTAAATTTGTGGAGGTGACATTAGGTGCACATAGAACAGCATTGAAATGGTAGAATATCTTTCTTTAAATGGACAAATTTCCACTTTCCATATTTATCCTATCCTCACCTGCCTATTATCACCTTTGTTCACACTATGCTCCATCCTTGGATCGGAACATCCCTCTCCATTATTTCTATTTTTTAGCAGTGACTCAGCTTCCCTCTTCTTGATGCCTTCCTTGATCATTTCAGGTGAAAGTGATCCCCCCAATCTTACCCCAATTTCTTATAATATTTTGCTTGGTCTCTTCTTTGCCCTTATCTCATTTTTCCTTTGTAGTATAGTTATTTATGTGTAATCCACCTCCTTCTTCCCCTCCTCCAATTAATCTTCAAACTCCTTGACAGCAGAGTTTCTATTGTCATTCTACTTATGTCCCCAGAGCTGGGTATAGAGTCACAGATAGAGCAGATGATTGACAAATTTTTATTTGTCATATTGAATGGAATTAAGTGCTATATATCCGTATCAAGAGCTAAGATAGAATCTTAGGTATAGTCAGTACTTAAATGTTTGTTGAATATCTCTGGAGAGAAAAAGCTTTACTACCTTATTTTCAGGCAAAATTTTAGAATCATGGAATTGGAGGAGAATTTAGATGTACTAGAGTATAAGCTCCTTCCTTTTAAAAAATGTAACTTTTTAAAATGAATTAAAATTTTATTTTCTCTCCATCTATACCTGTCTCCTCATCCTTTTATAGAAAAGATGAAAATAAAAAACAAAACCATTGCACAGATATGCATAGTCAAACAAAAGAAACCTCTGCATAGTCTGTGTCCAAAAAATATGTCCCATTCCATGCCCTGAGCCCCTCACCTCTCTGTCAGGAGGTGGACACCATGCTTCATTATGGATTCTCTGATATTATGGTTGGATAGTATTGCATTCCTTCAAGTTCTTCAATGCAGAAGCTTTCAAGTGTATTTACCTTTCTATCCCTACCCCTGCCTCCATCCCCACCCTTTTAAATGCACTGAACACTTAATGTTTGTGGAATTGAGTGCAAGTTCATCAATTCACAGAGAAGAAGGCTGAGGTCCAAAGAAGGGATGTCATATG
This sequence comes from Sarcophilus harrisii, assembly GCF_902635505.1. Classification (NCBI taxonomy): domain Eukaryota; kingdom Metazoa; phylum Chordata; class Mammalia; order Dasyuromorphia; family Dasyuridae; genus Sarcophilus; species Sarcophilus harrisii. The sequence continues at coordinate 424,144,407 of NC_045427.1, forward strand.
TTGAAGGTCATTTAGCAAAAAAAAAAAAAAAAAAAAGTGATGAAGGCAGAATTAGACTTCAAATCTCCTGATTCCTGGTTCAGCAATTAGTCAGCTACTGAAACAAAATGCTCCTTAAGATAAGAAATTGATAAAATCATCCAAGTCCATCCAAATGAAAGATAAAAAAAAATAGTGCCTACTATGTGCACAGCATTGTGCTAGGCTTTAGGGATTCAAGGACAAATAAAACTGGTTCCTGCCCACAAATATAAATGTTGAATTGAAAGTTGAGGAAGGGGACTGAAGAAGGGAAAGAATTTAAAACTGAAAATAAAACAAAAACAAAGAAAAAAAGAATCAAATTGAATTATAGTCTATGGGGGTATATTATGTATGTAAATGTTTGAATATATGTATGATAACTTAAGGAGGGAAAGAATACTAGTTCCTTCTTAGGGACATCAGGAAAGGCTTACTATAGAAGGTGGTAAATGAGTCAATCTTTGAAACAAGTAGAGATTTTATAATAGTATGATGATTAAAGAGGTTTGATAGACAAAGTTTCTGCATAATAATCATCTTCTTAATAAGGACAGCAGGTTATTAATAAAAGGATGGGTGTTTGGCCATATCTCTTAGACCAAAGACAATCATGGCAGTAGATTCATAGTTTATATATACTTCCAATGGGGAATGATGTTATCTCATCATCACATCAACCTCTGGATAGAGAAAATATCTCTATACAAAACACTTCAAGCTATACCAGTCTTGGGCTATCTAGACCAAAGGATGTTTTCATGAACTTTCCTACCTTAGATTAAATTCCTTGCAAGGTTGGGTGGGATCTTGATGGGAGGAAGGAGTTGAATCCAAAAATATATTGGGGTTCCAGCTGGTGTTGTGAGGTATCTCAAAAGAATGAGTTGGCTTAGACCAACTCCAAACAAAAGGTAAAGATTTTATAACACTGTTGGCAGTGAGCTAAGTTCCAAAAGGGAGTTAGTGAAGAAGTGGGGTGTTATGACATTGATTGGCAGGCTAAGTTCTAAATGAGTTAACTTCACCACCACCAGGGGGAAAGATGGGAATAACTTGATGCCATAATGATGGGAGGAATAAGGTACATTGACAGGAGAACACTTTGTTGAACTTAAATGGGCCTTAAATGGGTCTTTATTGCAGTGGGCCCTTTTTGAACTCCCACACTTACTAAATCAAATCTGAATGCCAAGCTATAGATGTCAACTGCCCCTCTCCTCCTCAGTTGTTCCTTTGCTATGTGAAGCCCTTCCCTCCTTGTTAATTGAGAGTTCATTAGGAAATCTGCCCATTTTATGGAATAGTGAATTCTTTGGGAACTTTGCTTACTAAGCATCACAATAATGAGTTCATTAGGAATTTTGCCTGCTTTATGGCTTTATCCCTTGTTAATCAGGAATTCCACTAGGGAACTTAGCCTAAGTCGTTCCCCTTGTTAATCACGAAATACCTTTTTGGATCTTAGTTTGGCTGCCAACAGCATAATAAAAATTTTTGCCTCTTAATTTGGAGATGGTCTGACCCACAAATTCTTTTGAAACATCTGATGGCACAGGTCTAAAACCCCAATATATTTTTGGGCTTCATCTCCTGCATCCCATAAATCTGACCAAGACTAAGAAAAGTTAATGCAATCTTATTATCAGTAATATAAGGACATTCAAAAGGCTTTAGAAGAAGGGAAGAGCTCCTCAAATTATTGGCCATTAGTAATCATTTCTCACAGCAGCATGGCAGCTTCTTGAGGGCAGGGACTGCTTTACTATTTTATTTGTATCCTCAATATCCACTATGTTGGCTGGCCCATAGTAGGCACTTAATAATACTTGTTTATTGAGTGGGGATTCCAAAATGCCAAAAATCAAGGAGATGGGAAATGGAATGTCATCATTTAGAGAGAAGGCAAATTTATCAGTTTGGTTGGAATATAGAACTTGTGAAAGGAAGCAATGCATGATTAGCCTGAAAAGACAAGCTTGTGTCAGATTGTGAAGAGCTCTAAATGTCAAGCTGAGGAGTTTGTATTTTAACCTAGAGGGAATAATGAAGCAGTGAAAGATACAGCCTAGTGATGTTGAATGATTGCTGGATTTGGAATCCAAGCACCTGGATTTAAATCCCGGATCTGCTATCTATTATTGTAAGCTTTATTAAAATTCAGCTAAGCTTGGGTAACTCTGATTTTGCTCTAAGGTACCAGAAGTTAGTGGGCATTAAGAGCACATGTACTTCTTTGGCAGATAGAAACATCTGAATTAGTACCTACCTATTAATGGGGTACAGCTTCTAGGGGAAATGTCATAATAATCCTGAGGCCCCCTTACTTTAATAGTTCTATTGTCCTAAGAATCTGTTTCTTAATAATCCTATCATCTCCTGGCCTTAGGAATACTATAGTATTATCCTACAAAAATTGTGACTGAGATAAACAATGTTGATCAGTAATAATAAAGTTCCTGATTTAATAATGAATAGACCATTTCTCAAACCTATCTGTAAGCCATGGGATTAACAAAAAAGTAACATGAAGTTCCTGGTTTCTCTTTTCTATAAATTTATTTTCTTGCTACTAGTTCTTTGCAAAGTTCTTTTGGAACTTAGCCCACTTCAACTGGCATTATAATTACAATAAAATTTGCCTTGAAAATGGATTCAAGCCTGCAAATTCTTTTAAGAAACTTCACAAAATCTGGTCTGCATCCCCAACTTTTTGGGGTCTCCTCTGAATCTCAACAAGAATACTTAAGATACCATGGTACCAGAAAGCTGCAATGCAGGTAAGCATATCCATGCCCTGCTTTCTCCTCTGGTAGCAGCTTCACCAGCAACAACTTCTTAGACTCATAGGGTCTTCACTCACAGGAGCATCCTGGGGACTCTGCTTTTCTCCCATAGCACAGTATCCCTAGGTCTCTTCCCTCATGGGATCTTGTGTTCTGAAGTTCTAGCTTTCTCCCTAAAGTATCTGTCTTCTCATTCCCTGGGAATGTATTTTGATACTTGTTTTCTAAATATGTAACTATGTATTCATTTATGTAGGTATGTAACTAACCATCTTTAGATGGTTAGTTACATCCATACCTTGTTATTTCCTGTTTTACTTCCAAAATAAGTCATAGAGACAGCTAGGTGATTCAGTGCCTGGAATAAAGATTTGAAGGCAGAAAGATCTAATTTCAAATTTTGTTTCAGAGACTTACTAGTTGTGTGAACCTAAGCAAGTAACTTAAACTCTGCTGCCACAGTTTGCATATCTGAAAAGGGAAGGAACAGGCATTCATCTAGGAACACTATCTTAAACCCAAATCACTCTATCTCTGATTGGCCAACAATAGGTCCTAGGCTAAGCCTTCTTAGTTATTGTTTGGGCCCAAACTAGCTCAGAATGAATATAAATAGCAATATATAAATAACCAAGTATACACACAGAAAATAGCAAATAAATAAAAGTTAATTTGAAAGGGGATGGCCTTAGCACCTGGTGATGCTTAATTATTCTTCCTTACCTTAGGCATTCAGGAACATGCAGACTTCCCCAAAAAGTCATATCAGCAAGAAAATAGGCAATATTTCTGAGTATCTGCAGCCTCTGAGGCTGCTTTCCCCTTTGATTTCCTCCCTGCCACCTTCTGGGATATGATCCCCACAGTTCCCTTTCAAAAGGGCAGGGTGTGGTTATTGAATGTATTTCTGTTAGAGTCTTAACAATTTCCTTTGAAAGAGAGTAAAGAAAAAAGAGACAAAACCATTGCTCTTTCCCCTCTGGAAAACAATTGAAAATGGTCCAGGGACTCTATGAACTGCAGGAGTCAAGAATTTCTATTGAGGTGTTAGCACAGATGTACTGCTTCTGCCAGAAGAAGATGCCAGCCTGCAGTGTCTAATTCATCAGATTGACCTGAAAGGATCAGGTATGGATGGACAATAGATGGTGAGTTTAAAGAGATGCAGACTATAGACTCAGGCAGCCCCACAACCTTGCAGAGACCTTGGAAGTTTGGAGTTCTTCAGGAGGAAGCTTATAGCTCATCCTGTCTCCCCAAAGGCTCATTAGATTAGTGGGCCCTGCAACTCTCTACCTCAGATTCCATTGGATTAAATGGTCCAAAAGAGAAAACCTGAGGTTTCCTAAGTTTTAATGTTCCATTTGTATATTGCATAGAGATGCTAAGATGTGGTGGAAATAGCAATGTAGAGTCCTCCCTTCACAACTCCAGCTCAGTAGGATCCTGAATGTGGTATTAGCAATATTTCCTAAGGCCCTGCCAAGTTAACTGGGCTCGTGTTCCTATGACTCTATTCCATGTAGGGTAGCTTATTTGGGGGGAAAAGATACTGAAATTGTCCTTGATACTTACTTGTACCAGTGGGATAACCTTTCTATTTACTGACAAAGTTTTCTGGCAGCCTAAATACAAAAAGCCAGCCTATAAGGAGTCATAACCTCTTCTCACAGACTTCTGATCTGCAGATCAGCATGGCCAACAGAGAAGCAAGGAAGCAGCACTCAAGTGAATCGATATTGCACCTCTTAAATATTCCTTCCCTACAATGAGCAAATAATTCTTCTTTTTTCTTAACTGTTGAATGTTCTATGAGCATTCTATCTAATTCCAGTTCTGAACCTGAAACATTAAATTGGTCTAAGCCTATTTCAACTAGATTCTTTTAGAACATAGCTCAGGTATTACCTCCTACATGATCTTTTATGGTCTCTTTGGGTGTTAGTTTTTTTTTCCTTTTGAAATTACTTTGTGTTTTAAAAAATGAATTATTGTTATTTTTATTACAATTAACAAGAATCCATTTTTTCCTTTGAAAAAGAAAGAAAAACAAAATCATGGCCATAAATATGCATAATTGAGCAGAACAAATTCTTGTACTGGCCATGTTCAAATGTACCCTTAATCTCTCACCTTTCTGTCAGAAGATGAGTAATAAGTTTGACCATGGATCTTCTGCAATTGTGATTGGTCATTGTAGTGATCAGATCTTAAGTCTTTCAAAGTTATTTATCTTTTCAACATTGTTATTATTGTATAAATTGTTCTCCCGTTTCTGCTCATTTTATTTACATATTTATATAGGTCACTTTGCATCAATTCGAAAAAATTTCTCAGGTTTCTCTGAAATTGCTTCTTTCACAATTTATTACAGTACAATAATATTCTATTACATTCATATGCCATAATTTGTTCAGCCCTCTTAAATTGGTCATCCCCTTAGATTCTAGTTCTTTGACACCATGAAAGATCATCTATAAACATTTTTGTACATGTGTCCTTTTTCTTTTCTTTTGATCTTTTTATAATATAGAACTAGTAGTAGTATAATTGGGTCAAAGACTATATACAGTTTAGTAACTTTTTGGGCTATTTTCTAGAATGGCTGGATTACTTTACAGCTTTACTAAGAGTACATTATATATACCTCTTTCTTCATAGCTCCTCCAGTATTTGTCTTTTTCCATTTTATGGTCAACTTTGCCAATCTTATGGTTGTGAGATGAAATATCAAAGGTGCTTTAGTTTTTTTTTTACTTATTAGTGATTTGGTATTTTAAAAAAATGACTATGTATAGTTTGGATTTCTATTGCATTTTTCACATCCTTTGAGCATTTATTATTTAGGAAAATATTTCAAATTCTTATAAATTTCGATTAGTTCCCTAAATATAAAATTACTTTGTATAACTTCATATATATTTTCAATTTACTTATCTGGAGAACATAGTATCTCCTATTAGAGTATAACTCTTGAAGACAGAGAAGGTTTTTTTTTTTTGTCTTCATAGTCTCAGTGTTTTATAGGCAAAAATCACTTAATAAATATTTGTTGAATTAAATCTAATTAAAGAATGAAGGACTTTAAATTAGGAGATACCAGGTTCCATTTGGAGCTCTGTCACTTACTAGAAATATAATCTTGGAAAAGTTACTTAACTTTTCCTTTCCTCAGTCTCTTCATCTGTAAAAAGGGGATAATATAAATAACAATGCCTATCTCTTGAAAGCAAACACTATACATATTTTATTGTTTTGTTCAGTTGTGTCCAAGTCTTCATGACCCCAGTTGTGGCTTTCTTGGCAAAAATACTGGAGTGGTTTGCTATTTTCTTCTCTAATTCATTTTATAGATGAAGAAACCGAGGCAGACAAGGTTAAGAGATTTGTTCAGGATTACATAGGTAGGAAGTGTCTGAGGCTGTATTAAATATGAATCTTCCTGATTCTAAACCTGATGCTCTAGCCACTGTACCATTCAGCTGCCAAACTTTAATGTATAAATAGTCAAGATGCTCAGATAGATTTGTAAGCCTTTTGGAGAGGATAGCAATGGAGCACAGGGGCTTTCCCTTGCTATCTTAGAATGTAAACTCCTTGAGGGCAGGGATTGCTTTGACTCTTACCTGGCATATTTTGATATCTTGTATGTCTGGGTTCTTCTTCACCTCTATTTTTTAAGATACTCAGCTTCATTCACGCTTAGTTCATATTCCATTTCCTTCCAGATTCTTTTCAGATTATTCAAGTTGTTAGTGATTGCTCTCATTCTTCAAATAATCATATATTTGCTTATAAAGTGTATCAGCCTCCTCCTCTGCCACCACCATGGAAGATAAGCTCCTTAAGGGCAGGTACTGATTTTTTTCATTTTGTCTTTGTTTCTTCAGTGTCTCAGAAATTTTTGGAGGGGTCAGAAGCTATGATTTAATTGGCAGTTTGAGATGCCTATGGAATATTATGGGGGGATGCCAAACAAAATGTTAATGATGTTGGATGTGAGCTGAGGAAAGAGAATAGGGATGGATATATAGATCTGGGAGTCATTGGTATAGAGATGATAATTGAACCCAAAAAAGATCATTAAGAAAGAAAGTATACTAAAAAAAGGGGAAGGTATCTGAGAGAGAGTTTCGTATGATAGCCCTGTAAAGATGGATGGGACAGAGGGACAGCAAAGAAGAAAAACTGGAAGAGGAGATTTAGCATAATTTGGTTTTCTAAGGATGAAACATTACTTCAGCTGAGGACTGTAGCCAAAGCCACAAGCTCAAAATAGAGAAAAATTTCATAACATCATGACTAGTCCAGCTATATCAGTGGAGCAGCAAACAGTAAGAGACAGCAGGGGGCAGTGCCCAGCAGAGCTTGCAGACTATGTTCACATGCCAGGTACAGACCAAAGTCCAGCAGCCATTGTCATCCTGGCAGAGACTGCAAACCATATGAGAGCAGCAGGGAACAGGTCCTGTGGGAGCTGTATAATGACACAACCAGAAGTCATAAGGAACCCTGAAATGTTTTGCCCTCTCTCAGGTGTTTTCTGATGTATGTGTATGGGCTGGGATTCATGGGCTGTAGGTGGGTTCATATCCCAATGATATATCTATATATCTATATCTATATTCATGGGCAGTGTGTTCTGAGTTTTTGGGGAAACTGTTTCATTGCTACTTTTCTTACTATGCAATTTCATTGAAAGCCCCGGTTTTTAAACACTACCTTCTACATAAAACCTTTCCTATTGCGCTCTAATGCCCTCCTTACATCACCTTGCATTTTTTCCAATCTACTTGTCTTTATATATGTTCTCTCCCTCAATAGAACACAAGCTCCTTGAAGGCAGAGATTATTTCCTCTTTGTTTTAATATCTTCTACTTTACACAGTACAAAGTAGGCACTTAAATACTTGTTGATTGATTATTTCTTCCAGCTGACTAGAATGATAAATACATTGGTGGAGGCTTATAAATTGTGCTTTTGAGTGAATATGGGCTCTGATGGTACCTTGAACTTGGAATAGTTTTCCCTGGGCAACATTATGTGAATTGGGGCATCTTTGTTTTGTTATACTATTTTGCTATGAATGTAAGATTCCATAAAAATTTAAGGGCAGTGTGTGTACACACACACACACACACACACACACACACACAGAGACTTTTCTTTTTTCTTTTTTGGCAAGGCAATTGGGGTTGAGTTGTCCAGGGTCACACAGCTAGTAAGTATTAAGTATCTGAGGCAGGATTTGAACTCGTTCTCCTGACTTCAAGGCCAATGTTCTATCCACTGTGCCATCTAGCTGTCCCTATATTTTTAATTACTTGTCAACATGCTGAATACACATAATCTCTAAAATAGATGGAATGAAAAGTGCTCGTGCTTTTTCAACCAGACTCTACTATCTTGTATTCATATTGCATATATTTTGTTCATCTATCTATCTATCTATCTAATCTGTTTATCTAGTCATCCAGCCATCTTAACTATATATTTATCTCATCTTATCTTATCTGTCTACCTATTGGCAAATTGTTGGATATAGTGCTGGACCTAGAGTCAGGAAAGCTCATCTTCCTGGGTTCAAATCTGGTCTTAGACACTAACTCTGTGACCCTGGATAAGTCACTTTACCCTGTTTGCCTCACTTTCCTTATTTGTCAAATGAGCTGGAGAAAAAACTGGCAAACTACTCCGGTATATTTACCAAGAAAACCCCAAATGAAGTAAAAAAGAGTTGGACACAACTGAAATGACTAAACAACCAATTCTCATTCTCTCTCTCTGTCTCTCTTTCTCTGCCTCTGTTTCTGTCTCTGTCTCTCTTTTTTCTTTCTCTCCTCTCTGTTCTCTGTCTGTCTTTGTCTCTGTGTCTGTCTCTCTTTATCTCTCTTTCTGTCTGTCTCTCTCTTGCTGTTTTCTCCTAATAATATGTATGTTCCTTGAGGGCAAGGATTGTCTAATTTCAATTTTTGCATCTGTAACACCTTGCACAAGGACCTGTATAGTAGATTCTTAATAAACATTTGTTGAATGATTAATTCTCATAACAATCCTGTGATGTAAATATTCTTATTATCTTTATTTTGTCAATGAGGAAATTAAGGCCCAGATAGATTGGTAAGTTTCCTTCCAGATGTTAAACTGCTCCTCTAATCCTAAGTGATGTGCTCTCATCACACAGATAGTAAGCAAAACAGCTAGGATTTGAATCCAGATCCTCAAGCTCCAATGCTCATGACTCCTTAGGGTTTCTATCCTGCATTGGTTAGGTTATAGGTCTCCTTTGGATACTAGGTGGTTACATGTAAGTTCGAGATTCACTGAGGAAAAACCACAGAGATGGAAAGGCAGCCAGAGACTGGCCCACAGTGCACCTTTTCCATGAAAAATGTCTGTGCTCAGCACCATAAATCCCATGTTTATCCATATTTATATCTGCTATTGCTGAGTGAATACCTGATTAAGGGATGCAGCTGCCGAATGAATACGTTTGTTGCTCATCAAACGGCCCCATAAAAGCCTGTGATCATCAGGCCTATTAAAAGCCTTCATTCACTCAGCGGAGAAATCTCCCACATGTACCAGTCTCTCTCAATATCACATCTAATGAAATGAGTAGCCGATAGACAAAGGAACGTATTCAAGAGTAAATTAACTGTCTCAGGAATATGCATTGGGAAGATTGCAGCCTGCAAGCTATGGAGACAGCACATTTGGCAAATCGGTGTAGCATTTAACTCTTGGTAAGTTGTATGTGCTGATTTGGTTTCCGGGTGAGAGAGGGTAGGAGCCATTTAAGTTGCCACGTATCAGCACAGAGTAGGGTGGCAGATGGACCAAGAGTCCTGCTAGGACTCAGGAGTTCTGGGTTCTAATTCTGATTAACACTGACTTGCTAGTGACCACTGACTGGATAATCTTGGATGAGGTACTTGCCTCCTATGAACTTTGTTTTCTTCATCTGATTAGTGACAAAAATACATACAGACTTACAGTGTGGGAGGAGACCAGAGGGTAGTGACCTGCAAAGAATGAGTCAAAGTCAGGAACTTCTTGAGATCTAATTGTTAAATTTTCAATATGAGAATTTATGCTTTGGAAATTAGCAAACTACAAGTCAGGTCTTGATTTATTGTTTCCTTAATTAAAAAGTGATGGAGAAAACATTAGTAACATAGATGAAATTTAAAGTGTATCCTCTGTGCATCCCTTTCCTCCTGCCTCCCATCCATGGAAAAAAAAGAGGTTGTTAAACATTTACTAGCATGCTGACTATCTAAGTCCATACCTTGCTAGTGCTTTTTCTTTCAGATACTGAGCTTTGCAAAGTTCTTCATGGTGTGGCCAAGAGGTCAGCACTGAAATGCAACAGAAATTAGTTGCCATGTTGGATGTTAGGCATGGGTTTCCTGGGGACTTTCAGCATATCCTGGGTAGGTAGATTTGGTCTCTCATGTAGTGTTAAGTCCTCCCTTGAATCTTCTTGGACATTCAGACCTCTTTTATGGCTGTCTGAAGTTCTTCCATGAGGTAATAGCTCTAGCCTTTAGTCAACCACTTTCATGGCTTTTCCTCTGCTGCTGTTCATTGTTTGACACCCTGTGGATTTTGTAGATACTAATGAGGTGGTGGTAGCTGGACAATCTAAATCAGTCAAGAAGTATATATTAAGCTCCTATTTATATTCCAAGCAATGTACTAGGCCAAGTTTTATGAATACAAAAGTGAGACAGTTCCTGCCTTCCAGGAACTTGTGCTCTACTGTGGGGATACATATGTTCACAGGTATACATTATGTTCACAAAAATGTTCCTCTCCCCCCAAAATTCATAATGATGAGAGGAATACTCCCCGAATGGGGATAAAGAAGGGGAAAATCAGGAAAGGTCTCTTGAAACAGGTAGTGTTTGAGGCTTAGAGCTTTGAAGAGTGTTAGGGGTTCCAAATGGGAAACTAGATAGCACAGTAGATAGAGAAGCAGGGCTAGTGTCATGAAGACTCTTCTTCATGAGTTCAAATCTGGCCTTAGGCACTCACTAGCTATATGATGATGAGCAAGTCACTTAACCCCTATTTGCCTTAATCTACTGGAGAAGAAAATGGCATACTACTCAAATATCTTTGCCAAGAAAACCCCATGAACAACATTGGCTGTTAAAATTGGACACAGTTGAATGATTAATGAATGATAACCCTTCTTACACATGGGGGAAGATTATTGCCGGTACTTAATAGCTACTCATTGCATTAAGTTGAACAGAAAACTTACTTTCTTAAACCTGGACCTTGCTTTCTAATTCCATTCTCAATCTTTTGAATTTCTGTTTTGAACTGGCTCTTGTTTCTATCACTTATCCCTAGATCTTTTTAGCTCACTGACTAGTTGTCTTGATTCTTGATACTATCTCTCTCTCTCTCTCTCTCTCTCTCTCTCTCTCTCTCTCTCTCTCTCTCTCTCTTTCTTTCTCTCTCTCTCTGCTCCCCCTCCCCCCCCCCACTTCTTCATTGGAATTTTTTCCCGTGACATCCCCTAGTTCCAACATCAGCCTAACCAAGCCAGAGTCTTCTCCAGATTCATTAGGTGGAGAGCCTCATGGGATAATATACAAGTACAGAGCTTGGAGTCAGAGCTGGATTCAAATCTTACTATCTGTGAAATCCCAAACAAGTCACTGCACTTCAGTTTCCTAATCAGTAAAATGGAAATAATGATAGTCGCATTATTGACCTCCGGAGATTGTTGTAAGGAAAATAATCCACAACTCCCAATATTACCTACTTTCTAGAAAGGTGCAGTAAAGCTGTCTCTTAGGACCGTTTGTTTCTTAGTTTTTGTTTGTTGCCAGGGAGGAAGGAAAATATTTCAGCTCTGCAGCTTTTGTGGCAAATTTATCCAAGTTGCAAAGCTCCCTGCTGCGTGTGTTTGTATCTGCCAAGCAGGAGAAAAACAACAGCAGTAACCAGAAGAAAACAATTCTGTTTCCCTGAAGCCCTGGGTCCTGCCTGACTCACCATTATGGTGCTTCCAAAGGCTTTCATGATTCATTCTATCCCCATGGTTCTCTTACTAGGTACAGCCAACATGCTCACCAGTAATGCCCACAGAGCAGCACATCACCACCTCACCATTTCAAAAGATGTATATTAACTACTTTCTATTATTTTGGATAGTAAGCCCCCATATTCAGGGTTCCATGATTGACTCTGGAGATTCTTAATACTTGGAAGATTGTTCAACTTTCTATTCAAGAAAGATGAACTATGGGCAACCTGACACAAGCAGAGGGAAATTGTTCTGAGTGCTGCAGGAATATTGCAGGGTGCAGAGGTGATGCCCTGTGAACTTCCCAGAGCAGAACTCTGGGGATGCTGCCATTTGCCCAGTATCTTTTACCCACCAAGTTATCAGCCACAGTAAATATGTGTGTGTTTAATCAGTTCCTAAGTGGTTGAATATGTAAGTTCTCCTTTCCTCCCTTAGTACTCCTTTGTTGTTCAGTGTGGTTTTGCTATGCCTGAGCCCTCATGACCCTATTTGGGTTTTCTTGAGAAAGATGCTGGGATGATTTGCCATTTCCTTCTCCAGCTCATTTTATAGATGAGGCAAATAGAATCAAATGACTTGTCCAGGCTCACACAGCTAATAATTATTTAAGTCCAAATTTGAACTCAGGAAGATGAGTGTTCCTGATTCCACCTCTAGTGCCCTTCAAAAACTTGTCACCTACATCAGGCCTTTCCTGACCCCCAACTTCTGATGTTCTCCCCTCTTGAAATTTGGCTTTGCAATTGTTTTGTATTTGCTTGTGTGCATATTGTTCCTAGCTGTTTCTTAGGGCAGGGACCACTTTATTTTTATCTCTGTTTCCCTAATACCTAGTGCACTGCTGGTTATAGAGGTGGTACTTAATACATACTTCCTGAATTAGAAGTTGCAGCCAATGCTTTCCTTTTCCCGACTTAGTGTGGGATGAGTTTTTATGTCCCATGGTTGGTGGAGGTATAGGGGAGGGGAAGTAGATGGACCCTGCTAGTCTCAACTTCAGTATGAAAAGGAATGAAAGCCTTGTATTTGCTTGAGCTGTAAGTACTCATTGACTTCTGTAATTCAAATCCAGTCTCTGCTGTTTACTTCCTGCATTACTTTGGGGACATCATTGCTATTTTGGGGCCTCATTTTTTCTTATTTTTAAATAGGCCCCTTAAGTTCTTTGAAGGACCCATGATCTCGTAAAAAACAATAGTATTAACGAGAATAATAATCACCTCTCTCCTTACACAGACTATTATAAATTACAAAGCAATTTATGTCCATGATTTTATTCATTCTTCTTAATAGCAGAAATTATTGTTTTCATTTTACAGATGAGAGCTTGAGGACCAGTGAGGAGAAAGCTTCTGGCTTAAAGTCATAGGGCTAGGAAGCAGCAGGAGCAGACTGGCATCGGGTCTCTGACTATCAGGATAGGAACCTTTTTTTTGTTCTAATTCTTCTAATATTTTCATTTTTTAAAGGTCTGTGATTTCATTGGTGAGAGTGCCCTTTCTAGGAATCAATCAATCATTGAATGCTTACTTTATGCTAGGAACCAATACAAATCACATTCTCCTTACATCTTAGCATGGATCGGACCATAGAGAGATGATCTTTTACAGATACCATGACCAAAAAAATTCATCCTCCTTTCATTTGCCCATCAAATATTGGATCTCTTTGAACTTAGATGGTCCAGTTCTCATAGGAGAGCTACCCTGTGTGTCTCTAAGCCACATCGCCTACTTATTGTGCTCCTCTCTTTCCTGATTGATTATTATCAAGCTGTAGTAAGCTTAATATTAAGTTGAGGCATCCAGGAGGTGCAATAGAGCATTAAGCATAAGTCAGGAAGATCTAAATTCAAATCCAACATTACATGCTTACCAGTTGTGTGACTTTGGGCAAGGCACTTAATCTCTGTCTGTCTCAGTTTCCTCATCTGTAAAATGGGGCTAATAACAACACCCACATCTCAGGGTTGTTGTGAGGAGTAAATGAGATAATATTGTTAAAGTGCTTAGCACAGTGCCTGGCACACGGTAGCAATTAACAAATGCTTATCTCCTACCTTTTCCAATAAGAGAAACATAGATTTACAGAGTTTCAGAATTAGAAGTGAATTTAGAGGTAAGACAAATCTTACCTAAATAGGAATCTTTTCTCTAGAATCCCTGAAAATGGTCATTTAACTTCTACTTTAAGACTTCTAAGTATCAGGAACCCTCTCCCTCCACAGATTGTCCATGTTGTTATTGGTTAGGCAGCTTTGATTATAAAGAAATGTTTTTGTTTTTGTTTTTTCTTAGTCCCTGTCATGAACCACACATGGAAAGGCATATTCCTCTGCTAGGTGTGTCTTAGAGCAGTGCAAAAAGCATATGATGAGAAGAGAGAGCTAATTGGCTAAGATAAAGGTAAATGTAGCTGCCCTAGATCTAGGGATGAACTCCATCTATCCTTTCCCACCCTCCACCCACCCTAACAGGGAAAGGACCTTTATTCCCCAATTTGAGAGAGTATCATAACTGCAGACTTCAAATACCTGATGTATAATAAATATGTAAAGATAAACGCATATATTTATATAAAATTATATTTGCATTTTTCCATCAAGATGAATCTTCCTGACTCCAGGCCTGGCATTCTATCTATTATACCACTTAGCTGCTAAATAATATATAAATGCTTGTTCTTGTTCCTTTTCTTATTCTTATTCCATTTTTCTCTTTCTTTCATATCTACCTCCCTGTTATATGTGGACTAGATAGCTCATCTATTACATGTAAAATTATTTAGGTTTCATTATCATTTATATTAGACTGACCTGGTCTAACCATAGGCAATGAAAACCTATCCAAATTTTTGCATGCCTTTATTTCTGTAAAATGTGTTGATTAATTGTATTTATTTAAGTCTTGAGTGTGATTTGTTAGCTTGATTCCCAAATACTTTTTGCATTTTGTTAGTATTTTGTATTATATTATATCTTTTTATTTACAAAACATATGCATGGGTAATTTTTCCAACATTGACCCTTACAAAACCTTCTGTTCCAAATTTTCCCCTCCTTCCCTCCACCTCCTCCCCCAGATGGCAAGCAGTCCAATACATGTTAAATATGTTAAAATATATGTTAAATCCAATATATGTATACATATTTATACAGTTTATCTTGCTGCACAAGAAAAAGGATATCTAGAAAGAAAAAAAAAACTTGAGAAGGAAAACAAAAATACAAGCATACAATAACAGAAAAAGTGAAACTGCTATGTTGTGGTCCATACTCAGTTCTCATAGTCCTCTCTCTGGGTGTAGATGGCTCTCTTCATTACTGGACAATTTGAACTGGTCTGAGTAACCCCATTATTGAAAAGAGCCATGTTCACCATTTTGTTGGTATTTTGAATAAGATTTCTTTTTCTATTGTTTTCTCCTGCTTTTTCCTATGTAGGAAATGTTGACAAATTTTATGGAATTTCATTTTATCCTGTCACATTATTAAAAGTATTAATCTTCTGATTTTTAAAAATTCTCTGATATTTTAAAAATGAAACATCACTTCACAAGAATATTTTTGTCTCTTATTTGACAATAATATTTATATCTTTAATTTTTCTTTTGTCTTAGTTTTATCATCAATAATTTTAGAACTGTGTCAAAATAGCAGGAAGAGGAGGTATCCTTGCTTTACTCCTATATTTATTGAGAAAGATTCTAATATTTTTCTATTGTAAAATACTAGTTTTTGTTTACTTAAATTATTTGAATTTATTGATTATAATTAGAAATGTCATTATATGCCTTTACTTTTTGGTTTTTGGCATAAATAAGTTTCTTTTTATCTAAATAGGCTTCTTCCACTTTGAAGGTGATTTTTTGGGGCACAAATATGGAATCTTACACTTATCTCTCTTGAATTTGTTCTTATTTGATATGGCCTATAATTTCAGATGGTTGAATCTTTTTTTTGATCATGACTTTGTCATTCATGCTTCCTAAGTTTGTATCACCTATCAGTTTTCCATAACATTCCATCTCTGCCTTCATTAAAATAGTTGTTTATAAATGTTAAACTCCATAATACCTAACACAAATTCCTGGACCACCCATTAGAAACTTTATTCTGAGTTAATATTGAACTACTAATGATTTCTCGTAGAATCTGGCTGTTCACCTAGGTTCAGATCCACCTAAATGTATTATTATCTATCCTGTTTCTCTTTTTTCATGATCGGCAAAAATGATTTTTATCAAATGTATTATTAAATATCTAGGGAAACTATATTTATCTCATCTTTCTGATTTACTAGACTAATAATCCTTTCAAAAAAGGATAGGAGATTGATTTGGCCCAATCTGTTCTTGATGAAATCATGCTGACTTTTTATGTCACATTCTTTTCTAGATGCTCAGATTGTTGTTATTTTTCACTTGTGTACAACTCTTTGTGACCCCATTTGAGTTTTTCTTGGCAGAGACACTGGAGTGGTTTACCATTTCCTTCTTCAACCCGTTTTACAAATGAGGAAACTGAGGCAAATAGTTTGCTAAGAGTCACACAGCTAGTAAGTATCGGAGGCCAGATTTGAACTCATGAAATCCCATGCTTTATCCAATGCCCCACCTACCTGCCCAGATCCTCAGTATCTCTGCTTTTAATGATATATTCTGGAATTTTGCTCATATTTGAAGTCAAACTGACTTGCCTATAATTTATCAAATCTCATTACATTTTATAAAACTGGGACATTTGTCATTTTTCAGTTCTGCAATGCCTCTTTCATCCTCCGTAATCTTTCTTTTTTTTTCCCTCCATAATCTTTCAAAGATTTCAAATAGTAGTTTAACAGTAGCATCTAGTTATTCTTTTTAGTATCCTAGCATGTAATTCATCTGTGCCTAGTGTCTTGAGTTCATCAAGGGCAGCTAATTGTTCTTTGATTTCCTTATATATCTAAGGTATAAATTCCCTAATACCCATCCTAGTTCTGTCCTTTGCATGAAAAGATCATTCTTTTTGGTAGAGAGATGGCTGAATTTGCTTTTGCTCCCTTGTCTCATTTTCTTTACTCCAGCAGTGGATACATCCCTTATTGATATTCTTTTCCCTATTATAGATCCCCTCCTCCCAATACTTTTTTTGACCTTGTCTTTTCATGCCAGCCTTAGCTTCCTATTAAGTATTTTACAATTTTAAATTCCTCACTTCCTCAATGCTTTTACTTTTACTCTCTTGAGCAGGAAATACTTCTTTCCCAGATTCATCTGATTGTTTAGGGATACAGATTTTCCAAATGATTGGCAGATGCTACAAATTCTTTGACCAATTATCTTCTTTTTTTAAAAGAAGCCAGATTCACAAGCCACAAAAACCTGGGCTTCCATGGAATGAGAGAATAGATACAACTTTCTGATTTACAAGTTTAACTGTTGGGGCTATTGGTAGTCACTTACCTTTCCTATTTTTTTTTTTTTTTTTTTTTTTAGCAATAAGGATGAGTCCTGAGAAGTCCCATTACCCTGGCCGTACATGCATGTTCTACTAGATAGAAATGCCAAGTAAGTAGTGTTCTCTAATTTTGAAAGGGAGTGTGTGGGTGTTCAAGACCGACTAGCACCTTTGATATGAGAGCTTATCGAGGACTTTTCAGAGTTGCTCATCCACCTTTGGTTTCTTCCTTCCAACTAATTCTTACCTGTGGCTCCAAGAAGCTGTAGCATATGCAACAGCCTGATTAACTATCTCTGCAGACAGGTGAGGGTAAATTACAGGTTTCAAATCTCGCAGGGAGTTAGGGGATATCTATTCCAAGCAAATAAATACTTGGCGGCATGGGTGGACTAGAACAAATTGTTCCAATAGCTATGAAGGCATTGTGGAGCACCTAGTGCTTGGTCAGATATTGAAGACATCAGGGTCATCCACTGCATCCTGGGTCATCTCCTGATTTTTGGCCTGCCAATGAACTTTGATGACTTTGGAAAAGTGAGGCTGAGGATTTGCTATAACTGCTTCTCTTAAATCTAAATCACATACAAATCACGATAATCACCTCACAATGTCAGTGGTCCTCTGAAAATGAAGAACAAACAATTCTTAGTGTTATTGATTTTATCTTCTATTCCTGAGCTCCACTTCTTTTGATGGGGCAGTGCTGGTGGTCATCGAGAGGATTTGTGGATTTACCTCATCACAATGAACTAGGAGCATTGACCGATCAGCTAAACCACACACCTTTCTCAGTTCTGGCACAGTGACTGAACATAGAGGCTGATAACCATTCTTGGAAACCATATGTTGCATTTACGCTTAGCATAGATTTGAAGTAAGTGAACAGTATATAATAACAAAGTATAAACAACAAATTAATTATGTTAATTAATGATACAGTCTAAAAATAATATCTTTAAGAAGTGGCTAGGGGCCCACAATTCTTCTGAATCTCAGTTGTCTGGATATAGGATTGATTTGGATCCAGGAATCTAGATTCAAGTCTGTTTCAGGCTCTAGAGCTGTTCTTCATGTGAGCAGGCAAAGGAGCAGGCAAAGGCGTAACAGTTTCAGCAGAGCTAACCCTCAGATGCCGATGTAGAAACTCTGGAGGGACTCTATACCTAGAACTCAGCACAGGGAATGAATTCGAGAAGATGAAAGCATTTCTCTGTCTTGTTTCATTTTTGATGGGGATTCCCAACCTCTTCTAGCCACATCTAATCCATTCCCAAGTATGGTGAGTGGTCTTGTAGTTGGCCCTGGCAAAGTAGCTGCTACCATTGCTACAATGTAGCAATTTGACCTTCAGTATCATACACTCTCCTTGACGTTACTTTATGTCACTTCATGCAACTGCCTCCTCTCTTATTCTTCAACTCCACATCCCCCACAGCATAGGAAGGAAGGAAGCACTTATTAAGCACCTGCTATGTACCAGGCACTTTGCTAAGTATTTACCATTATTATCTCATCTGATCTTCACAACACCCTTGGGAAGTAGATGCTACTACAACCCTATTTTACAGCTGAGAAAATTGAGGCGGAAAGAGGTTGTTTGCCTTGGATCATATAGCTAGTAAATGTTTGAGGCCAGATTGGAACTCAGGTCCACCTGATACAGTGCTTTACCCATTGTGCTAGCTAGCTGCCCCAACGCAGGTCTTCTTGACTCCAGACCCAATGTGCCCTCTAGCTATAGAGAGAGCTATTGAAATCTTTCCTTCCATTCTTCTCCCATGTTGTTCAGCTGGAACTTTATATTTATCCCTGTTGTTTTTCTTACATTGTCTGGCTTGTGTTTCTAGATGGTTGAGATTTTTTGGATTATGATTTCATTCCACTTAATATGGGTTGAAGTATCTCTTATGTACCATCTCTACACCTCCCCCACCCCCAGCCAGATAATGACTAACAGCTCAATTTCATCAACAAATCTCTCTGGAGCTTGTTTGTATACCTGGTGTTAGAATTCTCTGCTTTATGAGATTACAGCAACTTATCACCAGGATAATACACTATGACCAAGTGGGATTTATACGGTGTGCAGAGCTGGTTTAATATAAGGAAAACTATCAGCATAATTGACCATATCAATATTAAAACTACCAATATAAAAACTAAATAAAAATACCAATATTAAAAAAAATAAATAAATAAAAAAGAATTCTCTGCTTTACATACTGACAACTCTCTGCCATCATCCTTGAGATCTCTTGCTTATCTGGTATTGACTCTGGTTTTACTGGTTTCCCTCCCTTGTTTATCTTTCACTTAATACCTTCAAATATAATAATAATATGATTAATATAATGTGATACCATAGTATTGGTAGTAATAATAGCTCACATTTCTATAGCACTTAAGGATTTCTAGAGTGCCTTATTCATGACCATTCTTATTTGTAATATAATTACTTCATTTTATAGGTGAGGAAACTCAGACCTAAAGAGTTTAAGTGGTTTACTCAAATATGGGCAGCTGATCTGGGATTCTAATCTGCTGTCCTGAAGTTCATTACTCTTTTCCATTCTGGATATTGCCTCTCTAGCATCACCTTTGAAAATGCTCAATCTTTCCTCTCTGATGGCCTATCTCCTGTGTGGGGTCAGATGGAGCAGGACACATAGCCAGTGAGTGTCAGAGTGGGTCCTTTATTGGATTCTTGGCTTCATGACTGATTCTCCTTCCATTATACTGAATCATCTTGTTGAAATGACCTGTTTGATGCTGCAGGGCTCTGAAAATAAAATGTTCTATGCCAGAAGGAGCTGTGGAAAGATCATGAGACATGAAAACCTTGAGGCTGAAGATATTCAGAAATTAATACTACTATTCTTTATTGCCTTTCTTCCTTGGTGAGATAGGTCACCCCTGCCTTCCATCCCACTAAAAGGATTTCTGGAACAGTTATGAGCCTTAGTCAAGTTCAAAGAAGAACAAGAGCATTTTACCTTTACATTTTGAAGCATCAATTGCACTTACTTTGGGGTGAGAAGGATTTGAAGCTGTTACCATTCATAAACTTAAGCTTTTACCTGACCAAAATGTATGGGATCATTAAGTGAACTTTTCCTCCCTCTTTTGAAATTTCTCCAAGGGTTGGAGAGGTCTACCATTTCTCTTGGAAGAGATGCAAAGGAAAGAGTCCAAAAGATAGTATTAGTCATAATTTGATGAAACTGTCCAGTCCAAAGTGAGGAAGCACTGACACCTCTGGGGCCTGGCACACAGCTGGGCAAACAGAAATACAGCATCTGAAAGGTGTTCTTTGGAAGCTACAACCTTCATTTGGCTCTAGTCCTCTGGGCTAATGTAGGTGAATGGAAAATAGAAGACTGTGGTGGAAATAAGAGCTCCATTCTCTATTCAGAAATCTCCAGACAGAATCCAATCATGAGGCTTGACATGGTGACATTAATTTGAGCTGTTGTAGCTGCATTCTTTGGGAACATTTGGTAACAAGAACTAAGGGAAGGAGGCCATTTCTTCTCCTAGAGCCAGTTGCTGAACAATCATAATTGTTCAGATGTTAATAAAGCTGTTCTCCCTGCCTTCCCTCCCCTCAAATATTCAGATATTATGTGACTCTGAGAAAACCCTTGTATATAGGGAAATTTTTGATATCACTGGATTTCTTTCTGTATTATTCTTTTACTCTGGGAATGAGAAAGGGTTATCTCAAAGCATCTTCCCTGATAACAAATAATTTTTTTAAAGAAAAAAAAGAAGAAAAAGAAGAAGATAGGACCCCTCCCTCCCCCACCCTGAAAAGCTATCAATATATTCAATAAAAATCTTCTATGCAATATTCCATCTTTATTCAACTTTTGATAGTTTGGTTCTTAAAACAAAGTGACTTGCTTTTTGACAATATATCTTTCACTTTCAAAGGTTGTAATTGTTTTCCATTGACTGTACTCTTAAAATAATAATACTGCCACTGGGTCCCTCCCTGCCACTAATTGGAAAATGTGGACATTGGAGAGCTCCTCTGGTGCCCAAAGTATCCATCTCATTTCATATCTGGATGGTCTTCTCTGGATTTTCTTATCTCTTTTTCCTCTAGCTGGGAATACTTTTCATCCTGCTAATTTTCAGGTTTTTTAATGTATTATCTTCCCTCATTAGATTGTAAGCTCCTTGAGGGCAGGGATTGATTTTTGCCTTTCTTTGTTCCTCCAGAGCTTTTAGTGGAGAAATTGGGTTTAGATTCTGGTTCTGTTATAAAATACCTGTGTGATCTTGAGTGAGCCAGTTATCCACTATGGCCTTCAGTTTCTTCATCTTTCAATGTGGAGGTTGGATTAGATGATATTCAAGGCATTTTCCCTATAAAATTATATACTCCCATGTGTACTTGAGAGGCAGCAGGGAATATGACTTGGATTCAAGTCCAGACTGATGCTGATTGACTGTGTGACTTTGCCTAGGCAAGTCACTTTAATTTTCAGATCTTTGGGCAACACTTTAAGTTGTCAAATTAAGGGAGATGCTGATTTGCATCAGTGAAGGGGGTTTCCGTACCAGGAATTTTCTTGACAAGTCCTACTAATAAATGCCCATCTATGTCTTGTTCTCTGAAGCCTCCCTTTTCCCCCATCCTATCATATTTCCTGTGCTCTGAATTCCCATAGCACCTCTGTAGATATCCCATGAGTAAAAACTAGCTTATTTGTAGGTAGTACATCTATTCTTCTGTGCTTTAGAGCACCAAAAAAATAGAACAAAGGAGTCCATTTGCTGGCACTTCTGAAACATTCAGGCTTTGAGAGCTTTGCTTTGATAAGTTAGGAAGATAGAGGAAAGCATGCTTGTTCTCACTTAGCCAGGGGTTTGTTTACTCTGCAAATCTGAAGCCAAAAACAATTGTCTTACTGGTTTTTTAATGGTTCTGAATGACTCTAAATGAAAGCAAGGTCTATCACCATTTTGAAGATGAACTCGGCTCTCTGCAAATGCACTGCTTTCCACATTTGGGCAATGTGTCAGCATCACACCATCACACTCTTGGTTGTTGCCCTGGAATCCTTGAGTAGATTTGCAGATGTGAGGTGTGTGTGTGTGTGTGTGTGTGTGTGTGTGTGTGTGTTGTCTTCCTGATCAGATCTGCAAGTCCTCTTGAGAGTGGGGATCATGTCAGCAAATGTGTTGTTATATAGAGTAAGTCCTCAACATATATCAGCTAAATGAATAGATGACATTTTTGTCTCCGTAATTGATTCAAAACAATTTAATTCAACAAACATTTATCAAGTGCCTACTATTGTTAGTGCTTTGTGTTAAGTCCTAGCCTTAAGAATGTGGTAGCTTATGATGAAGGACATGATTTTTACATAAATATACATAATATGGGGTAAACATAAATGAGGCAAAGGAAGGACCCATTCAAAATATTCTGGCAAAACTTGAGGGAGCAGTGACCTTTGGAACTATAGCAATCAATGACAAGGATAGCTAGGAGGCATAATAGATAGAGTGCCTAGGATTGGGAAGATCCATCTTCCTCAGACATTTACTGGCTATATGATTTCACATAAGTCACTTAATTCCCTCAGTTTCTTCATCTGTAAAATGAGCTGAAGAAGGAAATGGCAAAGCACTTCAGTACGTCTACCAAGAAACCCCACATAGGATCATGAAGATTTGGACATGATAGAAAAAATGACAGAGGAAGCAACTACAGATGGTTATAAAAAGACATTCCTTTGAGAATTGTGGCCACATGAAAGATATGACCCTTTATGACAAAGAAAATGGCCAGTTAAGGACCCTCTAAAAGAACCGACTCTTGACGCTCAGCCAAGAGCTACACTTAAGTGGAACTTCAGAAGGAATCTCCAAAAGGAGAAAAGAACTCCATGTGACGGTGTGAGCTGCCTCTTTGCTATATGTATCCTCTACATGTGTACCTGGGGGCTTTCTATTTGAATGTACCCCCAGGGAACTGATGTGTGCAAAGGGGAGAATACATTCACATTAGTGGGACAGGAGTGTAGTGAGGGAGATTATATTTGTACCTTTTTTTTCTTTCTATCCTTCTCAGTACATATCCTTTTCTAAAAACTAAATCAAGCTACTGGTAGATAATTAATGAAAATCACACTGGGGAAGTTTGTGAAGTCCTCAAGGTTATCCCTAGAATTCAGTGATGGAGAAGTAATAAGCCATCCTCTGTTGACCCAGCCTGCCAATTCAAAGTTGGATGATTGAACCCAGAAGAGGGTTTACATGTAGAGCCAACGTTCTGATCTTATCCTGCTTGGCCTTTCCATTCTATGTACCTTTGCTCACACTCTATGTACATATTGTTTCTTGCTAATGGAGTGTATAATCTTGCCACTTTTTTATTTGTGTCTTTGTATTCCCACATACCTAGCAGAATGCTTGGTACATAGTAGGTAGGTGCTTAATAAAGGCTTGTCAAATGCCTCCCTCCTCTCCCATGCCAAGAATAAATTCCTCCCACATCTATATAAAGCATTAAGACCCAAATAAAATTAAAATTTCAATTTAATAAGTGTGTTTGAGTTGCCTTTCATTTAGTAGGTGTTCTGTTGTTGGGGTGGGGAGAGAAGGGAACAAGATTTATTAAGCACCTACTATGTATCTAGTACTATGTTAAGTTTTTTTCAAATACCATTTTATTTAAAAGAGTGACAAATTAGCGTCAGAGGACCTGGATTCAAATTCTACTATGTTACTATGTGACCTTTGTCAGATCCCGTCACTCTCCTAGTTTCAGAAGGGCTTAAGCTAGAATGTAGTTATTAAATGTTCTTTAATGTCCCTTCCATTCTAAATCTATGATCTAATACTATATTTTCTTCTAAATCCTTACCATGATGTAGAAGTGACTCTGGACTCTTGATGTCTAGGCCAGTAGTTTGCAGGTTCAGGTACATCTGAACAGGTTTGAAAGGCTTTGAGAACTGGTCCAGGGATGAATTGCGTCTGACATCTGAAGATCAACCAAACTAAGCTGGAGGGGCTCATTGCTAAGAGGTCAGTTACTTGGTGATAAATTATTTGGCTAAAGGGACTCATGAAAAAAGGTCCCCTAAGGAAAGGACCTATTTATACAAAAATATTTATAGGCCAGTCTTTTTGTGGTGATAAAGAATTGGAATTGAGGAGATGTTCATTCAACTGGGGAATGGCTGAACAAGTTGTGATAGATGATTGTGATAGAGTACTATTGTTCTCTAAGAAATGAGAAGCAGGTTGCTTTCAGAAAAATCTAGAAAAACGCATATGAACTCATGGAAAATGAAATGAGCAGAACCAGAATAACATTGTATACAATAAAAACTAGAGCAAGTAAACGTGATCAATTGTGAAAGACTTATCTACTTTGATCAAGATAATGATCTAAGATAATTCCCAAGGTCCCATGATAAAAAATGCTATCTACCTCCAGAAAGAGAAGTGATAAACTCTGAATATAGATTGAAACACTTTTCCCGCTTTATTTTTTGCAACATAGTTAATAAGGAAATATGTTTTGCATGAATTCACATGTATAATCAATATCATATTGCTTGCCTTTTCAAGGTATGAGGGAAAGGTAAGAGGAAGAGAAAAAATCTGGAACTCAAAATTTTAAAAAGTGAATGTTAATTTTTTTTACATGTAATTGGGAAACATTTAATGAAATAAATTTTAAAAAATTAAAAGAAGGGTTCCCTAAGATGTGGAAAGGTTGAGATATATCTTGAGGAGGGAGCAATTGCATCTTAAGAAATTACAAATCCTTGACATAAAAATGGAGTAAGTATGTATAAGGAGGGCATAGTATTTAGCCCTGTAGATACAAATCTAGTTCATTCTTTGGGTTTACTCTCAACTCCAGTTAACACTGGAAGGTCAGGACCCCAGAAGGTATTTGATTTTTTTCTCTCCTCTCAGGTTTCCAGGGGGTAACCTTGTGAGGATCTAGGGGTAGTTTCTAATAATTATGCTCATAAAGGAAGGAAACAAGCATTTGTTAAGCACCTATCATATAACCAGACTCTGTGCTAAGTCCTTCAACATATCTTCTCATTTGAGTCTCACAATTGCCCTGAAATGTAGGTGTTATTATTATTTTCATTTTAAAATTGAGAGGCAGACAGAAATTATGTGCATTGTCAACTTCGGTCTTCCTGATTCCAGCACTCTATCCACTAGGCTACCAAGCTGCCCCATAAGTTTCCTTCTGGTGTTTTTCACAATATTATTTTTTCGTTAATATTCCCTAATATCAGTCAACCAATTCATATCAATTTGCCTCTGCAAAGGGATATTTTACTAAGAAAGGAAGCTAATTGATGCAGTGGATTGAATTATACTCAAGATTTGAGTTCAAATCTAGCCTCAGACACTTATTAGCTGTGTAACCCTGGACAAGTGACTTAACCCTGTTTGTCTTAGTTTCCTCATCTGTAAATTGGGCTGGAGAAGGAAATGGCAAACTGCTCTTTGCTAAGAAAACTCTAAATGGGGTCACAAAGAGTTGGACCTGATTGGAATGACTGAATAACAACAAAATTATTAGGGATCTTGTTAGTTTAATTTGGGTGGGAATGAATGGTTGGTTCTTTGGGGAAGCATTTGATTGGAATGGGATGGACTCCCCCATCCTCTGCCTACCTTACACAAAGATGGATACTGGAATAGATCCAGAAGGAAGAAAGGAAATAAGCATTTATTGAGTGACCTCCATTTGCTAATAAACACTTTACAAATATCTCATTTGATCCTCACAAGATGGGGAGGAGAAGGGGTAATCATTATCTTTATTTTTAAGTTGAGAAAACTGAGGAAGAGATTAAGGGACTTGCCCAAGGTCACACAGCTAGTATCTGAGACCAAATTTGAATTTGGATCTTTCTGAATCTAGGTGCAGGGCTCTGGCCAGTCTCTGCCTCAGTTGCCACCTGGCTTTTGGGGAGTCAAAACTGCTCTTTTCTGCCTCTGCACCTTTTAGAAGGATGACACCTGCCTGAGATCCTCCTCACCTCATCTTTGAGGAATCTCTAACTCTTTTCAAGGCTTAGTTCAAATACCATTTCTTACTGGAAACCTTTTCTGATTTTCTTCAGTCATTGTCCCTAACTTGCTCCCTTGTGATATATTCTGTATTTGTTTATAAGTGCACATATTGCTTCCTCTTTATATAATTTAAGTTCCTTTTGGGTAGGGGATGTTTGGTTGTTGCCTATATCTCCAGTGCCTACATAGTGCCTGGTGTGTAGGAGGAGTTTAATAAATGCCCATTGAATTTAATTGACTTGTTCCATTTATGCCTTAAATGCTTCACAGATATAAAATAAGTAATTTTCCTATTTATTATTAATACAGAGCTATTGGATCCTGATTTCCTTATATATAATAGAAAGGTTACTGATATGATAAAAACAGTTCTTAATTAGAAGTCTAGAAAGGTGATTTTTAGATTGATTTTACCTATGGGACTCGAGGCATCCCAGGCCCTAATGGGCCTCATCTGAAAAATCGATCTCATGGCCTCAGAGATCCCTTCCAGGACTGAAATTCTGTCTCTTTGATCCCTCTAATATTACAGCTCCTTTCACTATTTACCAGTTGGCTTGCTTGTCACCTACAGAATGTTGTAACAGATATCTCTGTCTCAATGTCCTGGGGACCAGTAGAGGTGTTTCCGGAAGCTGACCCTCCCTTCTCTTAATCAGAGAATAGCTGCCCTTTTCTTGGCTGGAAAATTAAGCCCAGCAGACTGGGAGGTGGTAGGAGAAAAGGAAATAGATACAAAACAGATTGCCAGAGAACCACTTAGAATACACACTGACACCCCAGTGTCTCCAATGATGCCGGCCCCTTAAATAACAGTTTTCTCTTCAGCTATCGTTCTTGACTTGTGCCTGACAGTTTTACTGCATATAAACAGGCACATTATGAAGAGAGAAGTAAATAGGTCTGTGAAATCAGCCCCTTGATTCATTCTTGGGGAAAAGAAGCAAGTCGGGGCTCTCCATGTCTGGAAGGGGGCTGATTTTCTCTCCCACTTTTTGGCCACCCTTTTCCATCCCCCATCCTGAAACAGGCTGGCTTTGTTTGGCTTGTATAATTAGGCATCAGCAGCTGATAGGGCTTGAATCAGCTGCTTTATATCTTCCAGAAGCTGCCTCAATTGATGGACAAGGAGGGTGGGAGATGACAGCCTGTTTATCCATGGGAGCTATAAAATAGTCTGCCTGGGAAAGGCAAAGCAAAAAGTGCATTAGTTGAGGTCTTTTTTTTTTTTAATATATGTAATTCTTTGTGAGTAGATACATGATGAAGGCACTTGTACTCTATTACCATGTCAAGCTTCTGTTATTTTCTCTT
The DNA here is from genome assembly GCF_902635505.1 of Sarcophilus harrisii. Classification (NCBI taxonomy): domain Eukaryota; kingdom Metazoa; phylum Chordata; class Mammalia; order Dasyuromorphia; family Dasyuridae; genus Sarcophilus; species Sarcophilus harrisii. The sequence continues at coordinate 424,172,093 of NC_045427.1, forward strand.
CTCCTTGAGACAAAATGAAAAAGGAATGTCTCATGTGGTCTCTGAAATGTGGGCCTTCCTGGGAAGGAAGCATACCCATTACCCAGAGTGTAGGCAGAGAAGCAGCTCTGGTGTAGTGTGCCTTGGATTTGGAGTCAGAAAGTGAGTTAAAGAAACAGCAACATGCTTTATTGATTTATTCATTAATGGCACCTTCATCAAACAGAACCCTCTCTGATAATAAAGAGATATTTAGGCAAAACAAATAAATCCACTGACTACATCTGGAAATATATGCTTCATTCCACACCCAGAGTCCACCACCTCTCTGATAAGGGCTACCTGATGTTGCAATGCCCCTCTGCCATATTGAACTCTCTTCCATTTGGGGAGTTCCATCTAAGGGTCCTATTTTGGGAATGGGACCAGTCCAGCCAAAGCTTCATTTTACTCTCAGCTTTGTTTCTCTCTTAATGGACTTTGTTTCACAGTATCAGCTGCTCTCTCATCCTTAACCGTCTATCCTGGAACATCCTTCTGCCATACTGACTCCCTTCTCCCATTGGGGAGTAGTTCCTGGAGGGAAGAAGTTTGCATTTGGGGGATGATGGATCATGTTTCACTCTTTTATGGTTGTGTTTCTTAATATATGGACTTTGCTGCCATGACTCTGTGTGAGGATCTCTGCCTTTCATTTCAACTCCTATTTAGTGTCTTCCCCATAGAATTTAAGTCCTTGAGGATAGGGACTTTTTGCTTTCTTTTTGATTATATTTGTATACCAGTGCTTAGCATGGTATCTGGAACATAAAAAAACACAAAAAATGCTTGTTGCCTTCATATGTCACCATCAGTTCTCTGTTTTTAGAATGGTTGGTTGGTTATTACACTGACCAGTTTAAGTTTGTTTTTCTTTTCATTTTTGTGATCAAGATGCAGATTTTCCCCCTGCTTACTTACTTTGGATCAGTTCATACAAATCTTTATTTCTCTGAATTCTTCATATTATTGTACATCTTATGTGCAATAATAAAAAAGCAATTAGCATTTATATAGCACTTTAAGTTTTACGAAGAATTTCACTCACTTCAGTAAACATTTATTGAGAACCTTAGTTGAGGTTTTCTTTTTTTTTTTTTTAATATATGTAATTCTTTGTGAGTAGATACATAATGAAGGCACTTGTAACCTATTATCATATCAAGCTTCTGTTATTTTCTCTTCTTGAGACAAAATGAAAAGCACTAGTGCTACAAGCAAGAAGAATAAAGACAGTTGTTGCTTTCCAGTATCTTACAATTGAATGGGAGTAGATAGCACAAAAAAGGAAACTGGTTACGAATTTTATCTTATTTTATCCCACTAACAATCATGAGAGAGAGGTGCCATTATCATCTCCATTTTACAGGCAGTGAAATTGAGGATCATAGAGCCAATAGGGATCTCAGGCTGGTTTTGAATTCCAGTCATCTAGAGTTCTATCACTCTATTCACCACACCATTCCCCAATTAACTGACACTCAAATTTTGCTGTTAGTTTTTTGCTACCACAAAAAGTGGAAAATTTTGATTTCTTTGGGGTTATAAATGCCTAGCAATGATATTGTTGGGTCAAAGGTTGTATATAGTTAAGTGGATTTTATAGTATCTTTCCAAATAGTTATTCCAGAGTGGTTGGATCTATTGATATAGTGCTGACATGTCCCTTTTTCCATATCCTCTCCATCATTTACCATTTTAATTTTTTGTAATCCATGCCAATCTAATGGGTATGAGGTGAAACCTCAGGGCTGTTTTAATTTGCTTTTTTCTTACTATTAGTGATTTGGAATTTAAAAAATGGTTATTGAATAGTTCATACTTGACATTTCTTGCTCTTCCTGGCAGAGAGACGGGGATTACTAAGGTGGAATGTTGTTTACTTTGTCAAATGTAGTATCTGTATTGGCTATTTTATTTGCTATTTTTCTATGGTTTCCAGAAATGACTATAATATAAAAATCAAAAGTATCAAGAAAACTTATTATTTTTTAAAAATAAGAACCAGAATTTGAGTTTCTTTTCTATTGTATGACCATGGCCAAGTTAATTCCTTTCTTAAAACCTCAAAGTCATAATTAGGGCAGGGCCACTGGAGTTTTGTCCTAGAGCACTTAAATTAAAATGTACTAACAGCACTTTTACCTCTTAAATATGTGAGCTTAAGACTAAGTTAGCAAGAATAATTAGGGAAAGTGCATTCACTTCCTATGGCATGCCTCTCTATCCCACCTCTGTGGGCTTTCCAGCATAAACCTGTTATCTTAAATGTCTTCAATCTTAAATTTTGGTTTCTTCCTATTCCATATTCCAATCAATCTTCCTATTCCAATCATGGAATGACATTTTAGAATTTCCTCCCTTTTAATTCCATACTCAACTAAATTGTCCTGGTTGTCAAAAGTCCTAGTTACAGTTTTGGTCAGCTTATTTATTTGTAAAATAGGGACAAAAATACTTGTACTATATATGGAGCAAAGTGATTTGATCAAATGAAGTAGTGAATGCAAAGTTCTATATAAGTGTGATCCAATGATCTATCAATGAAGGAGAAAATTCTAGGGAGGTAGTCTTGTACATTGGAAATTGAACAGAGCTATGAATCAAGGTTTTGGGTTCTAGTTCTAGCCCCTTTGCTTCTCTTTTATGAGACTTTGATCAAGCCCCTTGACCCCTCTGCCTCTTAGTTTTCTAATCTATAAAATGATAGAATTGAGAATAGATGACCTCCAAGACCTCTTCTAGTTCTGTCATTTTGGGTCAAGCTTGATTATCTCTAGTGTTGGAGAGCTCACTGCCTCACACTGACTGTCCTTCATTTGTATCTACTGCTTTAAAATTTATTTGCTTGCCATATCCATTATCTCATTTGATTCTCACAGCAATGGTTTGTTGAGCCAAAGTGAGGATAATAATTTCTATTTTAAGTATGAGGAAATGGAGTATGTAGGAGGAAGTGGAATGAAGTGATTCTTTTAAGGTTACTGCTAATAGTGGTAGAGTAGAACTCCAACCCCTGGCTTTTGATTCCAACTTCAAGAATGGAAGGAACCGCACTGTTGACCCCAAACTCTATACTATCTTTTCTGCCCAATGTGATCTTGCTATGATAAAGAGTACTTCATGAACCAATCAAAATCTCACAGGTAACTGAAAACTCTCATCTATTTTTGTTGATACCTCCTAGTCTCCCTGAGTCTTTCTCGTGGGCACTAGAACTCTCAGCAGCACAGGCCAGGTGGGAAGGCAGATTTATTTGAGTTGCATAGATGACCATGTTACTCATTAATTGTGTGACTTTGAACAAGACATTTTTCCTTTTTGGGACTCAAGTTTTGTCTCCTTGAAAATGAGGGAATTAGACTGAATGATCTCTAAGTTCCCTCTTAGTTCATTACCATCTCCCCTACCTCTTCTTTCCAATTTTTCTTTTATACATATCATATAGCAATATAATAATCTTTCTTATATATAGACCTGGCCATACCACTTGTTCAATGATCTTTGGTGGCTTCTTATTGCCCATTAAATAAAGTTTGAATGCCTCTGATTGGCATTTAAAGGTGTCCACAGTCTGGCAACATCCAGCCTTCTTGGATTTATTTAATGCTATTCCTTGCCATACACTTTGCATTGTAGCCAAACTGGATTCTGTTCCATGAGCTAAACTGGCCTGTCCCCATGCCTTAGCTCATACTGTTTCTTAGAACACCCTCCTTGCATCTCTTCTTTTGTTTAATACCTACTGTTCATTATATAATTACAGTGGCAGACTTAGAGTCAGGAAGACCTGAGATAAAATTGAGCCTCAGACACTTATTAGCTGGGTGAGATTGAGTAGGGAAGATAGATGGTGTAATGGATGGATTGCCAGCCATGGAATTGGGAAGATCTGAATTAAAGTCTGGCCTCAGATACTTAATAGCTGTGTGACCCTAGATAGTTAATTTAATCTTGCTTGCCTTGATTTCCTCATTGATAAAATAAGTTGGAGAAGAAAATGGCAAACCATTCCAGTATTTCTGCCAAGAAACCCCAAATAAAGTCACAGAGTCAGACATGGCTGAACAACTTAAATTCTGTTTTTTAAAATAGTAGTTTATTTTTCCAATTACACAGAAAAATAGTTTTCAACATTCATTTTTGTAAAATTTTGTGTTCCAAATTTTTCTCCCTCCCTTATTTCTCCCCCATCTGAAGTAAGTTAAATATGTGCAATTCTTTTAAACATATTTCCATATTTGTCATATTATGCAAGAAAAATCAAATCAAAAGACATAGAGGGCTGAAACTCTGAAAAGGAATATTTGAATGAAGGACAGTAGGGTGCTTATAGTTAAGCACTTACTCAGTGTGAGATAATGGTTCTCTAAACATATATTTAATGTGATATGGTGATGTAATGGTTGCACATGCTCAGTTGCTGTAGTGATGTAATTGTACTGAAGTATTTAAGGGTTGGGAGGATTGGGAATGACCTTCTCAGCTACAGACACAGAAGAGTTTCTCAGTCACAGATATAGAAGCATCACAGTCACAGACACAGAGAAGACTCAAAACTCCAGATTCCAGACTCCATACTCCATCTTTGATTATCCATTCGTGTGAGTCTCTCGCCTCCTTCACTCTTCCACTAAGACCAAGGACTCGGGCTGATCCCAAGGTCCTTAAGAGAGCTAGTTTGGACATTACAAAAAGGGAAAAAAACCATGAGGAGGGAAAAAGCAAGTCAAGCAAACAAACAACAACAATAGAAGGTGAAAATATTATGCTTCAATCCACATTCAGTTTCCATAGTTCTCTCTCTGGATTGTAAATGGCACTTTCCATCCCAAGTCTATTGGAACTGCCTTGAATCACCACATTGAACAACCTAAATTTTTTATGTCCCTTTATATAGTTTGACTAACTTCTCCTTTGTGGTCCTTCTTTTTGTTTCTCCCTTGATTGATGACTTTCCTCCTCATATCAAACAAAGTACTTCATACTTTTTTGATGGACTTATTGAATACTGTGAATCAGAGTTACAGGTGCTATGTGTCTCACATCTCACCCTCTGTTAAACTGAGAATTCTTTAGGCAGATGGATTGTATTTTCACTAAATTTTACATCTTGACCTGCATGAGGCCTATGCACATAGCAGGAACTTAGTAAATGATTCTTACACTTCCAAGATTCCTTGATCTCCTTGTTACTATCTCCCAGAAGTATTTATTGGGGAGCATTTTGGGAGAAGGTCCTATGCTGCTCTCCTGGTATACATGGGTAGAAGACCTAGGCCCTGTCCTGAAGGAGTGCAAGGTTTAATTTCCATCTGAATCTCCTAGTTTGATAGGACATTATGCAATCTTTGCTTGAATATCTCCAGTATTGGAGAGTTCACTATCTCAGAAGATGGTCCAATCCATTTTTGGACTGCTCTAATTATTAGCAAATGGTGGCCTGAACCAGAACTTATAGTCTAGTTGGGGAATGAGGTCATGTTCACAAAGATTACAAGTGATGGGTCATTTCAGAGAAAGGCTGCCTCCTGATTCAGCTCTTGTGGGCCCCTTTTCCCCTTAGTAAGTTCTTCCCAAACCTCCATTTTGGGGAAAACCAGCCATCTCTCATTCTCTGTACTTGATCACCATGCTTCCCCTCCCTGGGTACCTCCTTTCCCCTCACTTTTCTTTTTAGCTCCCCATTTATGTATTGACTTCCATCATTAGAAAATAAGTCCCCTCTATGCTCAAAGGTCTACAAAACTGTGCATACCCCTTTACCCGGGTGTAGGGAAAGGACCTATTTCTGCAAACATATTTATACCAGCTCTTTTTGTGGTGGCCAAGAATTGGAAATTGAGGAATTGCCCATCAATTGGGGAATGGCTAAACAAGTTATGGTACATGATTATAATGGAATATTATTGTGCTATAAGAAATAATAAGGAAGATGCTTTTAGGAAAACCTGAAAAGACTTACATGAACTGATGCAGAGTAAGGTGAGCAGAACCAGGAGAACATTATACATAATAACAGCATTGTTGTGCAATGATCAACTATAAATGAGTTGGCTGTTTTCAGCAATCTAATGATCAAGACAATTCCAAAGGACTCATGATGAAAAATTCTATCTACCTTCAAAGACAGAATTGATGGAGAGTGAATGCAGATTGATACATGCTATTTTTCACTTTATGTATTTTCTTTCATGGTTTTTCTTTCCTTTGGGTCTGCATCTTCTTTGATTAATAATAAACTGCTTATTGTCTAAGGAGGGAGGAAGATAATTTGGAACTCTAAATTTTTTAAAAAAAATGAATGTTAAAAATTGCCTTTACATGTGACTAGGAAAAAATAAAGTATTATTAAATATTTAAATAAATAAAACATTAATTTAAATTATTTGAATATTATTTTTAGAAAAAATCTAAGTTCCTTAAGGGCAGGGACTATTTTTTTGCTTGCCTTTTTCTTTTCTTTTTTTTTTTTTTTGGCTGAGGCAATTGGGGTTAAGTGACTTGCCCAGGGTCATACAGCCAGGAAGTGTTAAGTGTCTGAGACCAGATTTGAACTCAGGTCCTCCTAATATCAGGGCTGGTGCTCTATCCATTGCTCCAACTACCTGCCCCTTTTATGCTTGCTTTTGTTTCTCCAGTGTCTACTACACACTTAATAAAAGTTGACTGAGTGAGTGAAAGAGTAGTTGACTAAGAGCCCTGGGCATAGAGTAGCCAAATAGCTAGATGCTCTCAATTTGGAGTCAGAAAGACTTGGGTTCAAATCCTGCCACAGTTGCTATATAGATGTGAGACCCAAAAGAAATCATTTAAGCTTTCTGAGTTTTCTCTCTGTGAAATGGGGAATAATAATAATACTAGTTCCCAGATGTCTTTTGTGCTACTTCTGTGAGGTTCAGGATTCAAAAGTGCAGTACAAGAAAGCACAAAGTCTAGTAGAGAATATGAAAGCAAATCAGCTTTATTAAGGGAAATATTCAAAATATGAAGGGGAAATCAAGGAGGAGGGAACCAGGTCCACTGGAAGTGCTGAGCATCTCTAAAATGGAAGTAATAATAGCATCAGGGGTGTTGTGAGGACATTCAAATGAGATAACATATTTAAAGTACTTTATGAGCCTTAAAATGATTTATAAAAGTGAGTTATTACTTAATATTATCATTAATGAAATGCTGCAGTTCACTAATGTACCTGTAGGTTTTGAGGGTCTCCATAAGATCTGAAACCTCACTTCCTTTTGCCTGAATTATTTAATGAAAATACAAACATTAGCAAAAAGCTGCCATGGTTCACCTAGTTGCCTTACCCCTCCTCATCATTCTGAGTAGTTACAAAAAAAATTTTTTTTCCTATGGTTATGTATGTTGTTTTTGCCCTCAATTTTCTTGGCTATTATCTCCAGCTGTGAGCCTGCAAATGAAATCCTGGTAGCCAGTGAATGCAAACCCCGCTCCCCAAAACTCATTAGTGAAGGTGGTCAATAGTATTGCTCCCAAGAGCAAACTAGCTTGGTAGAGAGGCTCATCATCAACTTGGATTCTGCTCATTTGCATCATGGTGTACCAGGCTGCTCATGTAAGGACCACTTCAGGTCCCCTCCTTCACCGTTTCCACCATGATTTCCATCTGTAAAACAAGCTGTCTTAAATCAGCAATTCCAGTTGCTATCAGCTCTTAGAAAAGTATCTGGAAGAAATCAAATCCACATTAATCAAGATGCTTTTCAGGGACTATCAGAGAGGGATAACTTTGCCTTTGGTTGCTAGCAAGTAGTATATGGGCATGTTAGGATTGAATACCAAGCTCATTGTACAATTAGAGACCTATACTTTAATCTCAGCTATGGCATTGACTGACAAGAATGTTGTTGAACTCTAAGTTCCAGGAATAAAATCCTCAGTTTTAATTCTGAAAAGGATTATGGGTTATCTAGTCAGTCAGCATGGAAATTTGAATGCTGTCTTTGGAGTTAAGAAAGCCTGAGTACAAATTTAGTTTCAGATACTAGCTTTATAATCCTAGGCAAGTCAATTAATTTCTCTCAGTCTTGATTTCCTTATTTGTAAAATGGGGATAATAATTAATATGTACTTCATAGGGTTATTGTGAGGAACAAATAATTTATAGAAGTCTTGCTAATCAGTCACATCTGACTTTGTGGCTCCATTTTTTTTTTTTTTTGGCAAAGATACTGGAGTGGGTTGCCATTTCCTTCTCCAACTCATTTTACAGATGAGGAAACTGAGGGTTAACTGCCTTGTCTAGGGTCACCTAGTAAGCATCTGAAGCTGCATTTGAATTCGGGAAGATGACTTTACCTGACTCCAGGCTTAATACTCTATCTCCTTATTTACAGAGGTGAAGCACTAAGAAAATCTTCAAATGCTATCCAAATGTCTCATCATATTATCAATTATTGTTAATTAGCCTAATTACCCCATTTAAAAAATATTACCCATTCTTTAGATGAGTAAACTGAGCTTTTGGTAGTTAGTGGCAGGGCTGGAATTTGAACTTAGGTCTTCTAACACCAAAACCAGTGTTTTTTCCCCAAGAATTTAAAAATCACAAACCAGACCCTTGTGTTCTACATTGGTACTGATGCAGGCGCAACTGGGTGGGGAAGGGAGAATAGCTAGCATGCCATGGGCATAAAAAGGTGATGTTTTATGTGAGACAAACTATCATTCCCTAGTGCCCTTTACTTCTCCTGCCATCCTGTGTTACTGACCTAGTCTGTGCTGATGTTTTCTGGTCTCATCCAGTTTTTCCATTTTAGAGCCTTTGCTTAATCCTCTGGGCTGATTATTTGCCCCTAATCACTGGTAAGAGTCTGCTCCAACTCCACAGGGGCTGGACACCCACAAGCACTCACTGGCCACAAGGCCAGTCCCAGGGGTTTTTGCAGGAGCAGGTATAGTAATATCCCACTTCTAGTTCTGCTCTGCTCTGCTCTGAAATAATGAGCAGATTATTCTCGTCAATACACAATACTTGATGATTGAGTGCATCTCAATAATGAGTTGCATTAGCGGCTCTTTAAGGATCAGAAGCCTAATGAAACATACACCAGGACTGGGATTTAATCTTTTTCTCATAAAACCTTCACAACAAGGCAATAAACTTCAGACTCCAAATTCATTTTGACAAACTCGTCTGAATGGTATACAGTGAAGAATTCTGCATAATTGCCGGCGGCCAATCACTGGGATGCTAAGAAGATTTGCGGAAAAAACATTCAGCTTTTCATGTGCCATGAGCAATTTTGGTGAGTAGGGCTACAAATGGGCATTAGGAAATGTGGTAAGAGTGTTTGGTCTCTGTGAGGTATCCTCTCACAGGCTTTAGAAATTTACAACTTCTAGCTTCCCTTCTCCCTTGATAGACTTCTGGTTTTCAAACATATTTTTAGAATTTTACAACTGCAAAGGACCATTAGAGGCACCTGTGTCAATCTCCCACTCCATCTAGGATCCTCTCTACAGCATTGATTGCCAGGGGTTCTTCTGATTGAAAACCTCCAATATTCTATAAGGCAGTCCATTTTTATACCATTCTGATTGTTGTGATTAAATAGTAGCAGCAAATAGATACATAGGGTTTTGTAGATTAAAAGTACTTATGTAGTGCTTATATAGTACCAAGATACTAGTTATTAATTGGTTCTAGAAGGCAACTCAAGTGGAGAAAATAATGAGTATCTAATGAATTTTTCCCTTAAGGAGTACATCTCTGGTGCAGCCTAACCATCCCTCCTCACTCAATTCCCCAGAGGAGCAAGTGAGGCTTCCAGTTCCAGAGAAATAAACCAGCCCAGTCCAGGCCAGTGAGACTCCTCCTTCTTGACCCAAATCACTTTCTGAGAGGAACCAAGATCTTTATACTCTTCCCCCACCCTATGCTATCCAAACTTCCTTGGGGTGGGGCCTGGATGTGGGAGCAAAAGCAGAATGGAAAGTATTGCCAGATAGAGGGAAAGGGGATGAGGAAATCCAGAGAAGAGCATCCTGGGGGGAAATGAGATAGCTACCCTGGATACCAGAGGAGCTCTCTAATGTCCACTCTCCATACTCTCCAATTGGTGGGAGGGAGGGACTCAGGGGTAGGGTTACATTACGATATTATTATTGTTATAAGAGTATTACCAATGGAAAACAATAATGACCTTTGAAAGTGAAAGATCTTGTTAGGAAGAAAGTCACTTTGCCCCAAGATCCAAACTGTATCAAAAACTGAATAAAGATAGAATATTTCATAGAAGGTCAGATTTTTATTGAGTGTATTGGCAGCTTTTTCTAAGTTTTTTTCTATATTCTTTCTCTTTTTCTTCTTTTTTTTCTTTAATTCTTTATTATCAAGGAAAGTGCTTTGGGATAGCCCTCTCCCATTCCCAGAGTAGGAGAACAATACAAAAGGAAATCTAGTGATGTAAAAATCAAAGATATCAATAAAAAAATCTATTTTTAAGTGAAAGGGGAGAAGCTTTCTTGTAGCTCCTCTTCATATATCCATGCTTTTTGTATGTTACAGCTCAGCCCCTAAGGCATCTACTGCCTTTAGAAGCATGGCCAGGGCTGGGAATCAGAGCTATTAGGAGTTCTGAGTCCTTCACTCCTGCTGCTGCTGCCGATACCTGGGCTCCCACAACTGTTGTTCACGCCAGCCCCTGCTACTACTTTTGCTCCTGCTGCTTCTCCTCTTGGTGAGCAAGTGGGCTGCTCTGTGCCCCTTCCTGTACTATTATTTTAGGAGCTGGGAGACTATATACTGCAACATAATGTCCCTCAGAAACTGCCCCATGACCTGTCCACTGAGATGCACCTCTGCATTGTGGGCTTCAACCTAATAGATCTGGGCACGACTACCTTTGCTAGGGAGGAGCTGCCAAGGACAGTAGCAGTAACTGCAGGAGTGGGCAGTACACTTGGCCAACTTGACTTCATTACTGCTCACCCGAGACAACCACCAAAGCATCAAGAACTGAAGCATCTTTTTTATCCTCAAAATGCATCAAACACTGAATTTGACAAATTTTGAAGCATACGAATGCTGAGTTACCACTGCATATTCTTTTACATATACTTATATATATTTTACATAATATATTTATTTTATATCTCTTGATATATATTTAATTTGATTCTTATAATTGCTAAGGAGATTAAAAATATAGAGAAAAATAGATAGTAGTTGCTGAGTCATTTCAGTTGTGTCCAACTCTTTAAAACCCCATTTTAGGTTTTCTTGGCAAAGAAACCGAAGTAGCTTACCATTTCCTTCATTATAGACGAAGAAACTGGAGCCAACCCTAATGTCCACTCAACTGGGACAAAGTTAAATTACTTACCCAGGATCACAAAGCTAATAAGTGTTTCAGCTTGGATTTGAAATTGGGTCTTTCTGACACCAGGCCCTGAGCTCTATCCACTGTGCCACCTACATGCCCTAAGATAGATGGCACAGTAAATAGAGTTTTGGATCTGCACTCAAGAAGATCTGAATTCAAATCCTGCTTCAGATGCTTAAAAGATGTAGGATTCTTGTGGAACAGATTAAATACACAAGAAACAATAATCAATAACTATAGTAATCTACTGTTTGATAAACCCAAAGACTTCAGCTTCTGGAATAAGAATTCACTATCTGAGAAAAACTGCTGGGAAAACTAGAAAATAATATGGCAGAAACTAGGCATAGACCAACACCTCACATTATATGCCAAGATAAGGTCAGAATGGGTACATGATTTACACATAAAGGGTGATACCATAAATAATGTAGGAGAGTAAGGAAAAGTTTACTTACCAGATCTGTGGAGAAGGGAAGAATTTATGACCAAAGAGATAGATAATATTATGAAATGAAAAATGGACAATTTTAGTTACAACAAATTAGAAAGTTTTTTGCAAAGCCATTGCAACCAAGATTAGAAGGAAAGCAGAAAGCTGAAAAACAATTTTTATAGCTAGTGTTTCTGATAAAGGTCTTATTTCTAAAATATATAAAGAACAGAGTCAAATTTATAAGAATATGTCATCCCTCAATTGATATTTTTTGATATGAATAGGCAGTTTTCAGCTGAAGAAATTAAAACGATCTGTAGTCATAGGAAAAAATGCTCTAAATCACTACTGATTAGGGAAATGCAAATTAAAACAACTTTGAAGTACCACCCGATATCTATCAGATTAACTAATATCATAGAAAAGGAAAATGATAAATGTTGGAGAAAATATGGAAAAATTGGAACACTAATGCTTTATTGGTAGAGTTGTGAAATAATCCAACCATTCTGGAAATCAATTTGGAACTATATCCAAAGGGCTATAAAACTATGCATTCCCTTTGATCCAGTGATATCACTACTAGGTAAGTATCCAAAAAGAGAAAAAATCAAAAAGAAAAAGGACCTATATGTACGAAAATATTTATAACCGCTATTTTTGTGGTGGCAGAGAATTGGAATTGCGTGGCTGCTCATCAATTGGGGAAGGCTGAACAAGTTGTGATATATGACTGTAATGGAATATTTTGTGCTAAGAGAAATGATGTGGAGGGTGGATTTTGGAAAAACCCTGGAAACATATGAATTGATACTGAATGAAGTGAACAAACTGAGGAGAAAATTGTCCATATTAGCAGCAACACTGTACAGTGATGAACTAGACGAGACTTAACTCTTCATAACAGTACAATGATCTATGACAATTCCAAAAGATTCATGATGGAAAATGCTACCCATATGCAGAGAAAAAATTATGACATCTAAATACAGATCGAAGCAAACTATTTCTACTTTTTTTCTTTCTTGTGGTTTTCCCCTTTTGTTCTGATTCTTTCATAATGTGACTATTAGGAAAACATGTTTAATATGATGATACATGTATAATTTATATCAGATTTCTTGCTGTCTTGGGAAGGATAGAAGGGAGGGAGAGAGAGAGGGAGAAAAAATTGGAACTCAAAATCTTATAAAAGTAAATGCTGAAAATTATTTTTACATATAATTGGAAAAAATACTACTAAATGGGAAGGATGGAAAAAAAAAGATGTTTGATCATGAGCATTGCACTTAAATTCTTTGAGTCTTTGTTTCCTCATCTGTAAAATGGAACTAATATTTGGACTAATCAAGACAATATGTGAAAATACTTTACAAAATTTAAAACACTATATAAATGCTAATTATTATCTCTATTTTTTGGTGATCAAGCATTTGGTAAGCACCTCCTATGTGCCAGGCATGATATTAAGGGATGATGATACAAAGAATGCTAAAAACAATCCTTGTTTTTAAGGGGCTCACAGTCTAATAGGAGAGGCAATGTGCAAACAATTATGTACAAATAAGATTATAATGGATAAATTGGAGTTAATCAGCAGAATGAAGGCATGCGTATTAAAAAGCATTAGTAAAGGCTCTTGTAGAAAGTAGAATTTTAACTGGGACTTAACATAGGGAAGGCAAGAGATTGGTTATGATCTTCTTTACTGTAATATGGAGACAATAAAGACACTACAGAGATAAATGGGTGACACAATGAATAAAATGTTGGATCTATAGTCAGGAAAAGATGAAGTCAAATTCTACCTTAGATACTAGTTATATGACCCTGAACAAAGCACTCAATTTTTATCAGTTTCTTTGTCTATAAAATAGGAGTAATATAATTTATTCCCCAAGGTTGTTATGTGGATAAAATGAGATAGATTATGAAAAAATGCTTTGTAAAACTTATTATTATAAGTAATTTGTACATAAAAAAGCTGATATTCAAAGGAATTAAATGAAATGCTTTAGGTCACAGCTAGTAAGTGGTAGGATCAATACTTACCTAGGAGGTCTTCTATCTCCTAGGTAAGGGATCTTAGTAATCATTAAAAAATCTTCATTTTTGAAAGGAATTTGTCTTTTGCTAACTTTTGTTGTTCAGTTGTTCATTTTTCAGTATGTTCCACTTTTTTTCATTTTGACCTCATTTGGTATTTTCTTGACAAAGGTACCAAAACGATTTGCTATTTTCTTCTCCAATTCATTTAACAGAAGAGGAAGGGCAAACAAAGTTAAATGATTTGTCCAAGGTCACACAACTAGTGTCTGAGGCCAGATTTGAACTCATCAAGAAGATATGCCTTCCTGACTACAGGCCTGAGTCTCTATCCACTGTGCCACCTAGATGTCCCTTTGGTAATTTAGGATGATATAAATTTAGAGCTAGAAGGGATGTTTGAGGTTATAAAGTGCAATCATCTCATTTTACACACATGGAAATTGGGACCTAGAAGAGTTAAAGTGACTTGTCTCAGATCATATGGGTAGTACATAGCAGAAATGGGATTTGAACCAGGATCACCAGATCTTCAACCTAGTGCTCTTTCTTTTGTACCATTTTTTACTTGTGGCTTTTAATCCTTACTTTATAGCTATACAGAATGCCTCCAGGAATTAGGAGGTGAGAATCTTGTTCTTATTAGGCCTCATTTAGAGAATTATGTTCAGTTTGGTATACCAGAATTTGAGAAAAATATTGCAAGTTGGAGAGCATCCAGAGGAGGAAAAACCAAGATAGTATACCTTGAATTCAGCCGTGTAAGGATCAGTGGAAGGAGCTGGGACTGTTAAGCTTGGAGAGACATGATTGCTTGAAACTTGTCCTATGGAAGAGGAATTAAACCTGCTATATTTGTTCCCAGAAGGCAGCACCAGAACGATGAGTGAAAGTTGCAAAACAGTCATTTTTGGATTGATGTTGAGAAAAATTCCTGACAATCAAGACTATCTTGAAGAATGAGGGGCTTGGGAAGTCTGGTGGCTTTACCCTCCTTGGATACCCTTGGAGGTCTTTAAGCACAAGTTGGATGACCACTTATAAATCTGTTGTCTGGGATTCCTTTTGGGCATGGGTTGGTGAATGATGCACACTTAAATCCAACTTTCAAATTCTGAATTTCAAGAATTCAAAATTCTTTCTTCTCCCTCCTCTTCTTCCCCCTTCTCCTCCTCTTCCTTCTCTTCCCTTTTCTTTTTCCCTTCTCCTTGTCCTGCCCATCCTCTTTCTCCTTCTCCTCATCTTCCTCATCTTCTTTCTCCTCCTCCTCCTTCTCTTCCTCCTTCTTCTCCTTCTCCTCCTCCTCTTCCATCTCTTCCTCCTCCTTAATCCTGTTTGTCTCAGTTTTCTCATCTGTAAAATGAACTAGAGAAAAAGGCATTTTTTTGGCCAAGAAAACTCCATATGAGTTGAACATGACTGAATAACAATAATAAAAGACTAGCAACAAATTCCTTCTTCACAGGTCCATAGTATGCCTTTAAACTATTGTCCTTTTTCTATCATTTATATGTTGCCAGATTCCTCAAAAGAGAATCTGTGTTCACTGCTTGCCTTTGTCAGTTCAGTCACACAGTAGGTAAGTAGTAATAAATATGTTATATTTGTAGTTGTATTCATACATATATGAAATATTCATTGCATACCTGCTATGTCCATAGCACCATGAAGCTGACAAATAATAGTCACAGTCCCTCCTTATTGACTTATCTCCTTGACCTTCCCTTTCGCCTAATTTGTTTGTCCACCTTCCCTGTCTGTGTCAATGCTGCCACCATCCTTCCCATCCTTGAGGCTTGAAGTCCTCAGTAAAAAAATTACTCCTCCATAAATGGCCAAAGTAGATCAACCAATCAATAAACCATGTATTAAGTCCCTATTATATGCCAGCCACTGTGATAAGCAAAAGATATGCATAAGCAGTTTTCAAAGGAATTGCTAATCAACAGCTATATGGAAGATTGTTTCAAATTATTAATACCAAGAGAAAAGAGATATTTCACTTCAGGCCCAGCAAAGTAGCAAAGATGGAAAGGTGGGACTAGTCAATGTTGGAAGAGCTGTGGGAAGACAGGCACAATAATATTAGATTGGTGGATCTCTACATTAGTCCCAATATTTCAGAGAGAGATATGAAATTATATCTAAAAATTTACTATGCCTTTTGATTCATTGTTAAGCTGTATATAACCCAAGGAAGTCAAAGACATACAGAAAATTCTACACAAATAGGTACAAAATATTAATCTCATTAATTTTTATGATACCAAAGAATTAGAAACAAAATAGATGCTTATTGATTAAAGAATACATAAATAAATTGCAATACAGGAATGCAATATCATTGAACAAAAAATGATGAATATAAAGAAGTAAGAGAAACATTAGAAAATTTGTATGAACTCATACAGAGTGAGGTAAGCAGCATCAGGAAAACAACATTTGCAGTGGTCAGTATGGCAGCATGATGGAAAAATAAAAATAACAAAATTGAATTCTATGTAATTATGACTAGTCTTGTCTCTGAAGAAGGGGTGCACTAACCTCCCTTCTTTGTGGGGGTGTGTGGATTATAGCTGTGTGTTTGCACATATTGTCAGATTCATGTGTGAGGTGATCTGGCTTCCTTGTAAGGGACAAAGGAGGATTATATTTAGAAATTAATATGATTTAATAACAAAAGATATCAATAATTTTTTAAAAAAAGACTCTCTCCATTCCCTATGATCAATCAGTCACTAAAATCTGTCAATTCTTCCATCAAATGTCTCTTATATCTTCCTCTTCATTCTTACCCTAATAAAGATGACAGGATGTGGCCTCAAGCTCAGTTTGAGTCCCATTTCAATAGTGTCTGATTCTTTGTGATCTCACTTGAGGTTTTTTTGAACAAAGATAATGGAGTGCTTTGCCATTTCCTTCTCCAGTTCATTTTGAGGCTAACAGGGTTAAGTAACTTTTTCAGGGTCATACAGCTAGGAAGTCTCTGAGGTGAAATTTGAATTCATGAAGATGAGTCTTTCTGATTCCAGGACTTGTGCTCTATCCACTGACCCATCTAGCTGCCCCAAGCTCATTATGAGTCAACAGTGATACATGCAACCAAAATTCAACAGATTTAGGAGTGCTGTGCACACGATACATAGCATAACTATGGCCTTTTAGACCTATAGTTGAGACTTAACTTGTGACTTGTGTCCTAGGATTTTACCTAGGATTTTACAAAGGATTCTTTGCTAGATTTCTCTAAGTTTGTACCCACCCTAACACCTATAAGCATTATATGCATGGATAGAGTCAGTGTGGCCCAAGTTTATGGGTAGATGTTTATGCTTTGATTATTTCTGCTTTTGACTTCTTATTCAGTAAATGTTTCATGTTTATGAGATAATCTTATTATCTCATAGTGCTATTTTTTGTGTAAATGGGAAGCACACTGGTGTGCACTTGGGAGCTATAGTTGAGTATATGTAAGTATTTTCCTCTTCATAGTATCATATATCCTTAAGATCTTGAAAGTCAGTTGTAGCTGAATGGCCTTTCATGACTTAGTTTAAAAAAATAAAGAGACAAAACATGGAAGCAAGACCAGGTATCAGAAGGTGAATCTAAGAATGATGCAATTCTCTAAAAATTGAGTGAGGAATTCCAAAATTTAGAATGAACTGAGGCTGGCAAGGGAAATTAAAAACTACAAAGCCTTTTTTTTGGCTTGTTGTCATTTAGCTATAGAGTAAATATTATATAGGGAGAAAAAGGAAGACCAAAGAAAAGACAGGACCTTTTCTTGGAGTGAATAAGATGATGACAAATAACAGAGAAAAGGCAGAGCTGCTTATATTTTATTTTGTTTCTGTTTTTTATGCAAAGGAGACAGAACTTTTTGTTGGAAATGGCAAAACAAAAATGATTAACAAAGGAAGAGAGAGTAGGAGCACATTTAGCTGCCCTTAGTAAATTCAATCCACCTGAACCAGATGTACTACATTCTTTGTCCCTGAAAGAACTGACAGATGTGACTGCTGAACTATTGTTAATGATGTTTGAAAGATCATGGAAGATGGGAGAACTACTACAGACTGGAAAAAAACAAAACATATGTTACGTTGATTTTCAAAAATGGAAAGAGAAACAGTCTCCAGAATATAATCCTTCAATTCCTGGGAAAATTTTAGAATGGATCATATAAAAGGTGATTGACCAACAGTCAGATAGAGAAGTATTGGTTAATGAGACAGCATGGTTTCATCAAGAACAGTTTATCCAAGATGAACATCATTTCCTCTTTGACAGGGTTATTGAGCTAGTAAATATAGGGAATATTATAAATAGAGTTTGCTTAGATTTTGGCAAAGCTTTAGACATCTCATACTATTTCTAGAGAAGATGGGGAGATGAGGATTAACAATACAATTTTATTTAATAATTAATAATACAATTTTTAGATAGATCAGAACTGTTTGGATGACAATTAACATTGAATCATTTAACTTAGAGTCCAATTAATGATTCAATGTTAATTGTTAATGTCATTAATGGTTAATGGTTCAATGTCATTGTGGCAGGAGGTCTCCAGTGGGGTGTCTCAAGGATCTGTACTTGATCCTATGTTATTTAATATTTTTATCAATGATTTTGATAGTTGTTTGCTTGTTTTTCAGATATTAATGTCTAGATATTAATGATTCCATCTGGGGTTTTCCTGGCAAAAGTATTATAATGGATTGCCATTGCCTTCTCCAGCAAAATAGAGGCACATTTTTGGTAAGTGACTTGCTCAGGATCACATAGCTTATAAATGTTTGGGCTCAAATTTGAATCAGGTCTTCCTGACAGTAAAGACAGAGGGATGTTGAGAAGGTGAAGAGTGTTCAGAGGTCATCCAGGATGATGAAAGGCTTTTAATTCCTATCATTTGAGAACCAGTTGAAGGAACTGGAAGTATTTAGTCTAGAAATGGAAGACCCAGAGGGAATGAATATGAGAACTGTATGGTGGAAGTTTAGTGGGAGGCAAGGGTCAGAAAGAAAAGGGAATAGGCATTTATATAGCTCCTTCTATGTGCCAGGCTCTGTGCAAAGTGCTTTACAAAAGTTATTTCATATAATTCTCACAATGATCCCAGGGCATAAATACTATCATTATCTCATTATTATACAAACTGAAGCAAGTAGAGATTAATTGACTTGTACAAGATCACATGGCTTGTTAGTGTCTGAGATTCAGGACTCCCTGACTCCAGGTCAAGTCCTCTCCTAGGTGGAGGAGGTACTTTTTCTGTTTGGTTTCAGAGGGCAGAACCAAGAGCAGGGCGTAGAAGATACAGAAAGGCCAAGTAAGACTCGATGCCAGAAAACCTAATAATTAAAATGTTCATAAGTTGAATGGGCTGTTGAGAGTGGAAATGGGTTTTTCCTTATTGGAGTTTTCAAAACATCAATGGTGATGATAACAGTTAACATTTGCATAGTGCTTACTATGTACTAGCCATAGTATTAAGTGATTTATAGTTATTATTTTATTTGATCTTGAAACAATCTCTGGAGGTAAGTGCCAATATTATGACAAGGCAGTCACTTAAAAACTCTGCCTCAGTTTTCTCATCTGTAAGATGAGATAATATATTTACAGTTATGTTGATGGACAGGATCATGTTGTTTGCCAATCTAACTGCAAATCTTAGTTTGGAACACTAAGTAAACTCTATCCACTTGTTCTTCCTCCCCACCCCTATATGTATACTTCTGCTAAACTCTATTTGAGCGATTGTAGATTTATATTTTTGAGATTGATATAATCATCACACGGCAGCCATAAATGGGAGCATTTAGAGACTTTACCTTTCAAAGGAAATTCATCTTCAATTTGGACTTTGCACCATTTCTTCTATATAATAGCGGCAAAAGCTTTTGCTGAGTGTATATTTCCTTATCTTATCCTTTCTTTAATATTAATGATCTGAGGATTCATAGGCAAGGTTATTGCTATCATTATATTTTTCAAGGAACCTTGTATCATTTGGATATGCATGTGGGAGATGCTTTGTTGAATGCTTTACTTGGCATTTTGTTCTACAGAATCAAAAGTGCTTTTTGCCAGTAGAATTCTATTATATGTGGAACAGACTAATTGGACAGGGTTTAGATAATTCTAATTTTATTGGCAACATCCAAACACCCTGATCCATGGCAAGTCGGAAATGGGTCTTCTCTTCTCTGGAATAGATCAATATAGGGTACTTAGTCATAGTGATATTCTGTTGTAAGGTGACACAATGGATAGAATGCCAGGTCTAGAGTCAGGCCCTGAATTCAAATCTGGTCTCATCACTTATTAGCTGTGTGACCCCAGGCAAGTCAATTAATCCTATTTTTCTCAATTACTCATCTCTAAAATGAGCTAGAGAAGGAAATGGCAATCATGCCAGTATCTTTGCCAAGAAAACTCCTCAAAAGGAGTCACAAAGAGTTTGATAGGATTTAAATGAACTAAACAAAAAACTCTTCAAAACACTTTGTCAAAACACTTGTCACTCTTTAATATTGTCTTCTTGGTCTTCAGGGACTTCAGTTTGACTTTTCTCACAGGGAGAAAAATTTCCTTTTTTAACCTTCATTGCCATTTTAGAAGAAAATCCAAATGCTTAAAAAATTGTCAACCAATAAGCATTGGGATGTTCTATTTTTTACATCTTTATGTCAGTTTTGTGATGGCTAGAGAATTTTACTTACAGAACACTATCAAGGATGCCCTTAATAACTTCTCTGAGGAAAGATACCAGGGTAGCACATGTCAGGCAGGTCAAATGTCCATCACCACTTCCTTTTAGATTCCCATGGCAACAGCCCAGGATCCCAAGTCCAAGAGCCTTAGGAATAGCAACATCCAAAAGACTGTTTGCTCCTGTTTTAAACCTGTCCTTGAAGCCATCATCCAAGGGTGCGAACTTTGTAAAGAAGAGGCCAGCTGTTCCAACCCAAGCATCACCAGCTTGGGTTAGGTGTATCAATACCTGCAGACCACCAGCCCTGCTGTCAGTCTGGCTCCTCCAGCCATCATGGACAGGAGTAATCTTACAAAGATGAAGCTTGAGAGCTGCTTCTGTAGATAATACAACTTCTGCATCCTGAGCATCTACAACTAAGGGGAAAATATGGGAAAACAAAGTCAATGGCATCTACAAATGGTTTAACCTCAGAAACAGATGAGTTAGTAAGAGAAATGTCTTGAAAGAAGATACATTGCTATTATACTCTAAGGACCATTGGGTCTTTCCATCTAACTTATGGCTGAAACTTATATGTGTTGTTCCCCTTATTAGAAGGGAGGTTTCTTGAAAGTAGGAGCTGTCTCTACTTTTCTATTTATATCCCTTGCTGCTTATTATAGTATTTCACATATTGAATTCTTAGTCATTTGTCACAAAACTGATATTGGGAAAGTAAGCAAATGAACTGATAATTACTGATATTCTCTTTGTTACTTTTTTGTTATAATAAAAAGATCTAAAATGTTCCCTATGAGTTTTAACATGATCTTTTCCAGATATTCTGAAAGCTGATTCTACAGTGCCCTAAAAACTATGTTACTTCCAGCACAAGTCTTCCTTGTATCTACTCAGTTTAGGTTAGCTGCTTTTTTCACTTTTGTTTTTATCAGTCACAATATCACTCCTTTTAGAAGTGCATTTGAGATTTTGATATTAGAGAAAGAAGAAGAGAATAAGCATTTATATTGCACTAACAACATTGTGTTAAGCACTTTAACAAGCTATCTCATTTGATCCTGTTACTTTTACCATTTTAAAGTTAAGGAAACTGGGGCAAACAGAGATGTATTACACAGTAGCAATTATCTGGGGTTGGAATTGTATGCAAGTCTTTCTGATTTCAAGTCCAGTACTGCATGTCAAACAAAGTCTCTTAATATGTGTCAGTTGTGTTACTGAATGTGGGGATGCCAAAAAATTTTTCAACAGTGAAATACATCAAATATCTTGCCAGTATTTAATTTTTTTATGTCAAAATAAACAAGCAAATCCATCTCATTAGTATGCAAATTTTCTTTCATTTTTAATAATTGGTAAAATTATATTTTATATTAATAAACAGAATTATTTCAAAATAAATTTCTTTATGATTTACTATTAGTAAATGTTTGATTAGTATACCTGTTTCATGTCCCCATGTACCTGGGGTCACCCAAAAATTTCTTGGGTAAAAAGAGATGAGTGGAAAGTTTAAGAAGCACTGCTCTGTGTCACTCTGGTGCCACCTATCTGCCAAATGTGAAGGTACCACTCTATTGGTGAAAAGAGTTGATAATAAAAATCTCTGCAGATTTTTTCCATCTTTTATCTTTTTATTTTCTTCCTTCCAGATTACTCTGCTTAGATGTCCTTCTTGAATAATATCACCTGCTTGTCACAGGTGAAAAAATTCCTGATTTTATCTCTGCATAGATCTGTTAAATGAATTGGGGATGTTTTTAGATTGGAACATAAAACACTGAAGGGAGACATGTCGTTGTTAAATACCTAAAGGGTAGAATGTAGGCTCTTAGAGGTCAGGATACGTCTCACTCTTTGTTATATTTTTATTTCCAGATACTACACAGTGAATGATTGGCATCTAATAAAATACTTGATTGATTTGGGAAGCAGATAGCTTTGTTCTTCTGGGTGCCAGAGGGGAGAACTAAGATCAAGAGAGGGACGTGACAGAGAAAGATAGGCATCTATTCAATGATTATTCAGTTCAACAAATGCTTATCCAATATTTATTATGTACTAGACCCTGTACTACTGTAGGAATTAGAGAGACAAATAAAAAATGAAGCTGTCCCTCCCTGCCTTAATAAGCTTAAATTCTCTTTGGAAGGATTGAAAATTGATAGAGGAGAAGCAGTAGATAAAGAGTTGACCTCAGAAATTGGAAGATGTGGACATTAAGTATTGACCATATGATCCGAGGAAAGTCAACTAAGTTTGTATTCCTCCACATAATTCTAGTCCCCATCTTCTTAACCTGTGGTTCACAACCCCATATGGGATCTTACAATAATGCAAGGGGCACAAAATCATGATTATCAGTAAATGTTTGATTTGTAAACATATTTTATATACCTGGAATCACAAACATTTTTTGGGTGAAAAGGGGTCACAAGTAGAAAAAATTTAAGAAACCCTGCTCTAGACTAATAAGTTGCAGAGCAGATACTGAGCAATTGGACAAAGGAATTCTCCAAACTTCCTTATAGCAATCAAATCATAGATCTGGTAAATATATATATATATATATATGTGTGTGTGTGTAAAATATATATATATATATATATGTCTATATGTCTATAAAGAGAAATATAATGCTAGGTAAAATGTGATCAGGTGAAGGAGAGCTAAGACAAAGTTTTCCAGGAAAATGTATATGGGGTAGACAGTTTCATCTCGGGGGGATCAGAGAAGGCTTCATAAAGATGAAGTCACCTAAGCTAATGCTTGAAGATTCTGAAGGGCAGAGATAAAGCCAGGGTGCAGTTGCAGGCAGGAGGCTGCGTCTACTCAAATATGCAGATTAAGCATGAGGAACTATTAGAAAAATGATCCCCCTTTGGAGGCATATTGGCATTTCTGCCTAATGCTGGAAGACTATCACATCACAAGGATGCTGTCATCAATCTGGTGCTATCAGGAACTCTACTGTCCCATCACAGACCTCTGGAGGCTGAAGCTGTCTCTGTGAAATCACTTTGTTCCTGAGATCCATCAGCTGGTCTGGCAAGAGAACCCAGGGATCCTGAGTCTGGATCAGAATAAGATGAAAGCTTTTGTGGGTCCCTGGAGTACTTGACTTTCTCTGATGCCTCCCTTATGAAACACTGATTTCCCCAAATGAGATAAGCTAGCTAAAATCAAGTCTTCTCTTTCTAAGACCAGATAGAGGGGCACTTTTTCCCAAGTCCACAGTTAGACTCATATTAGACCAGAGGAATTGAGCCTTCAGCCCCTCCTCCATACAGGTGTAATCCTGAATAGAGGCTTCTGTGAGAAATGCTAAATACAAAATAAATAATCACTTTTTAACTGCCTGCTGTGTGCAGAACTCCATGCTGAGCTCTGGAGTAGGTGCCAGGTGTAGATAAAACACAGTCTCTGTCTTCATGGAACTCAAAGTCCCGTAGGACAATATGACACAAATATGGGTACTTCTCTACAAAAGAGCTGTATTGGTAGTTGTGGAGATTCTTTATTTTGTGCTCTATACCCTAAAGTGGAAAGCAGAAAGAAAGTGCCAGTGATTTATTTCATTTTTATTAATGGACAAAACACCAAACCTTTCTCTAGTAAACTGAGTTTATCAACCTAGGACCTAAGAAAGCTAGAGAGTGCTTCTGTTAGTGGGTCTTCCGGTCCTCTGGAACCAGTGTGGAAAAGCACCGAAAATTGGGGAGATGGAATCATGGGAGACTCCAAGGAAGATGTGGTACCTAATTGACCTGATCAGTTTAATTAAATTCACATTTGTTATGCGTCTTACTGGGTACAGGGTTCTATAATACAGAGATACAAATAAAATAGTCCCCTACTTAGTAGATGTATGCTATTAAATGTTTAACAACTGGACCTTCAAAAATGCATTCAGATTATACTTTTCCCCCCATAATAATAGCTTGTTATTTTCAACATTCACTCTTGTACAATCTTGTGTTCCAAATTTTTCTCCCTCCATTCCCCCACCTCCTCTTCTAGAGAGCAAGCAATTCAATATATATTAAACATGTATAATTCTTCTATACATATTTCCATATTTATCATGCTACACAAGAAAGATCAGATCAAAAAGAAACAAAAATGAGAGGAAAAAAAGCAAACAAAAAACAACAAAAAAGGTGAAAATACTGTGATGTGATCCACATTCAGTACCCACAGTGCCCTTTCTGGATACAGATGTCTCTCTCCATCACAAGACTATTGGAATTGGCCTGAACCATTATTGTTGAAAAGAACCACATCCACCAGAGTTGCTCATCATACAATCTTCTTGTTGCTGTGTACAATGTTCTCTTGGTTCCACTCACTTCACTTAGCATGAGTTCATTTAAGTCTCTTCAGGCCTTTCTGAAATCATTCAGGTTAAGTTTAATTTCCTCCATTACTTGCTTAAGTTTAGATAATCAATGAAACAATCCATCAAATTCTAATTTGTATCATTTGCTGATTTCTAAAATGCTCACATTGAAAATTTAACATTTAGTTCTCAGAGCTGCTTCTAGTTGTCTTCAACACTCCAACTAGAGATGGGGTGGGAGAATGTAGAGGAATACTATGTTCACAGTTAAGTGTAGGAGAACACTGAAAATTGGGAAGAGAAATTATGGAAGACTCCAAGGAAGATGTGATATCTAAGAGGAACTCTGAAGGAAGATAAAGAATCTGAAAGGTGGAGAAGAGGAAGAAGCAAATTTCAGGTGTAGGAGAAGAGGAAGAAGCAAATTTCAGGCGTAAGAGGTGGCTTCCCATAGAATTGGAAAACAGTCTGTTAAATATAGTGAATTAGTAAAATTTGGTATAATTAGATTATAGAGAGAAGGGAAATTGTTCTAAATAATTCAATTGAATAAGTACAATAAGGTTGGAAAGTTGTATTTATGTGGATTTCTTGCTTTTCTGAATTGTTGTCTCCTTTCAATAGAAATCTGATACGATTGGTATCTTCTACTCACTCAAAGGTATCCACCAGTTTCTCTTACAAGTCCTCACCTTCACAAGGCTCAAAACATAGATTTTTTTTAACAAATGAAAGCTTTAATTATAAATGAAGGAAAGCATTGTTTTTACCCCAGAGTGTCTCAGTCATTTTTTAGTACCTGGGCCCCATGATACCTTTCCCCCACTCCAAAGCTCTTTCAGGGTACTTTGGATCTCTTTGGGAGTATTTCTTTCTTGGACAGATTGAACTAGTTTTCATTTTTTACTCCTGACCAGCTTGTGGTGAGTCAGTACCATCTGCCTCCTCTTTCCCCTAGCATAAGAACCATTTGTCTCCCGCATGCCTTAGTACCTCCCACTGGATGTTGGACTTTGGAGGAGTATATCTGCTTTCCTCCTGCTTATCTTTTTTCTTCCCTTTCCTTCAGGGAAACTAAACAAGATAATTCAAATTACTCTGGGTCTATTTTCTAGGGAAAAATATTTCTATAAGGCAGAATCAGCTACTCCCAGTCGAGGCTCATTTGCCTAGGGAGAAGGGTCTGTGGTAGGAAAGAAAGAGATGCTTGATATCCTTGATACAATTAAATTTGAACCAGATAATGGAGGTTTAAAATGCCAGGCAAAGATGTTTGTATTTTATTCTATAAGGAAAATGGATCTGCTGAAGGTTTTTGAGAATAGGAAGACTTGTGTCTTAGGAAGATAATTCAGTAGTTGGGTGGAGGATGGAGTAGAGAAAGCAGGAATCCCAATTATGAGGTTACAATAGTCCAGTTGAGCTGGACTCCAGTGAGTGGAGAAAAGGGGACAGGTGCAAAAGATGTTAAAACAGGATTCAACAGGACTTAGCAAATAATCAGAGGTGGGGATAGGGTACGGGGGAGGAAAAAGGAAAGAATTAATCAGGATGACTGGAAAGATTATGTTGCCCTCATCAGAAAAAGGACCATTGGGAAATGGGACACAGTTAGGGGTGTTGGTCATGAGTTCAATTTTAAAAGTTCTGCTCTTGAGATATTAATGAAACCTTCAGTTGGATTTCAGTTAAGTAGGCCAAATTGGAATTTAGAGAGACTAAGAGATGGATGTTTAGATTTCGGAGTCATCAATGTGTAGATGACAATTGAGACCATGGGAAAAAATAAGATCATCAAGACAAAGTACATAGAGAGAAGGAAGGAAAGACACATTTATTAAGAACCTACTATATATTACACACTCTGTTAAATGTTTTACAAATACCATATCATTTGATCCTCACAACATTATTATTATTATTATTATTATTATTATCATCATCATCATCATTCCCATTTTATAGTTGAGGAAACAGGTAAATAAAAATTAAATAATTTGTCCAGAGTCACACAAGTAATAATTGCCTGAGACTAAATTTGAACTCTAGGCTTACAGCTCTATCCACTGAGTCACTTACCTACCTCTGAAGAGAACAGGGCCCACGATAGAACTTTAGGGGGCCCTCAAGTATTTGGGTCACAGATGATTCAGCAAAGGAAAATAAGGAGCATTGATCAGATAAAGCAGAAGGAGAATCAGGAGAGAGCAGTGTCATGGAAATAAGGAGAGCATTTGGGAGGAAGGAGTAGTCAACACTTCAAAAGGTGCAGAAACTTTGAGGAAGCTGAGTGCTGAGAAAAGACTCCATGAATTAGTGATTCAAAGGTTGTTGATAACTTTTAAGAAGGCAGTTCCAGTAGTATGGATTGGTCAGAATGCAAAGTACTGAGAAGTGAATGGTAGGTGAGGAAATGGAAGCATTGAATGTCAGAACTCTTTTCAGGAGATTGTCCTTAAAGGGAGATGAGAACTATTGTTTGTCCTTCATTCTCGAAGGGGACTATGACATCAGGGAGGTGATGCTATGACATGCAAGTGAGATGAGAATTGGGACAGTAATTAAGGGGATAGCAGAATCAAGTCAAGATTTTTATTTATTTATTTATTTTTTGGGTGCAGAATATGAGTTTTTTTTTAATAGGTAGTAGGGAGTTAATCATACAAACAATTAGCAATCATATATTAAGTATTCTTAATATATTAATATTCTGGGGACACAAATACAAAAATGAGACATCCTTGCCTTCAAATAGCTTACATTATGCAACATGTGCTATATATATATATATATATATATATATATATATAAGACTACAAAATAGAGACTAAGTGATATTTTAGAGGGTAATAATAACTAGGGGAATTAGGAAATGCCTCTTGTAGTAGGAACTTTAAATGGATCTTAAGGGAATTAGGGATTCCAAGAGGAAGAGCATTCAAGGCACTGGGGACAGCTTATATTAAGTCACGAGCCAGGAGAGGGTACATTGTATATAGGGGAGTAGCAAATAGACCAATTGAGGTGCAGTGTAGAGTACACTATTTAAAGGGGAGTAATGTGTAAGTTGGAAAGCTGGAAAAATAGGAGAGCAGGAGTATATCTTTGGTTCAATATTCTTCCTGATATGAATATTCTAGTACAAATTCAGGGGTTACCTCCCTTAAATTGTTTCTGACTTGTACTCTCAATTAGGGAAACCTGAAAAACTTCATCAATCTAGGTAATTTTGCTCTTCTCCAAGCTTATAATCTCCCTTGTAAGTACTAAAGTTTATAAGAAATTGAACATAAAAGTTGTATTTACACAAAAAACTTATATTCAAGCTGGTAGACTATTAATGGGGCAGTTAGGTGGTATAATAAGTTGAGTGCCAGGTATGAAGTCAGGAATACTTGAGTTCAAATTTAGCTTCAGACACTTACTAGTTGTATGATCCTGGGTGAATCATTTAAACTAGTTTTCTCTTCTATAAAATGAACTGGAGAAGGAAATGGCAAGCCACTGCAGTAGCTTTGCCAAGAAAACTTCAAATGAGATCACAAAGTGATGAAATAATTCACAACCAACAAATACAATTAACAAAGAGTTGTACTAAAGTTGACAAGGACAATAGAAAGGACTTGAACACAGACATAGTCAAGAAAACTTTCATTTCAAATAGGGACCAATTCAGTCCTTTAATGTTATGGGACTACATGTTACTACTGAGCTTATATCCCAAAGAGATCTTAAAGGAGGGAAAGGGACCCACATGTGCAAAAATGTTTGTGGCAACCCTCTTTGTGGTGGCAAGAAACTGGGAACTGGATGAATGCCTATCAGTTGGAGAATGGTTAAATAAGTTATGATATATGAATGCTGTGGAATATTATTGTTCTATAAAAAACAAGCAGCAGGATGATTTCAGAGGTCTGGAGAGACCTACATGAACTGATGCTAAGTGAAATGAGCAGAACTGGAGATCATTATACACAGCAACAAAAAGGACTATACAGTGATCAATTCTGACGGACGTGGCTTTCTTCAACAATGAGATGATTCCAACCAGTTCTAATTGTTCAGTAATGAAGAGAGTTATCTACACCCAGAGAGAGAACTGTGGGAAATGAGTGTGGACCACAATATAGCATTTTCACTCTCTCTGTTATTGTTTGCTTGCATTTTTGTTTTCTTTCTCATGTTTTTTTTTCTTTCTAGATCTGCTTTTTCTTGTGCAGCAAGATAACTGTATAAATATGTATACATATATTGGATTTAACATATATATTTTTTAACATATTTAACATGTATTGGACTACCTGCCATCTAGGGGAGGGGGTGGGGGGAAGGAAAGGAAAATTTGGAACAGAAGGTTTTGCAAGGGTCAATGTTGAAAAATGCATATATTTTATAAATAAAAAGATTTATAATAAAAAATAAAAAAGTTGTGGGGCTATTCTGGGTTACTCAGTCAGCATTAGTTCCTCTGGGGACCTTCACAGTCTTTATGACTCACAGTATTAGTGAAGGAAACATCCAGATCTGCTTTTCCATGTTAGGACTCTGAAGATTGTGGTTCATTAGTTTTCATCTTGTCTTCATTCCTTAGATGTGTAGCCCCTAGCAGCTTGTTCTTTCTTTCTCTGCTCTATGGGATGCTCTATTGTTTCATTGCTGGCTCAGTATCCCCATCTGGCATTTGGTGCTTTTCTCTGGGGGACATGTGGATGTAGGAGCCTTTGGCATAGTACTCTTCAGGTTTACATGCAATTTGGCATTTTGGTCTCTTCATACTTGGCCACAACTTCCCAGGTCCATATGATGTCTTATGTGGCCTAAACCTAGAGTTCAAATGTGGCCTCAGACATTTCCTGAGCAGGCCACTTAACCTCTGTCTGCCTCAGTTTCCTCGATTTTAAATGGGGATGTGAATAGCACCTACCTTTTAGTGTTGTTGTGAAGATCAAATGACATAATAATGGTAAAGAAATTAGCAGAGTCTCTACCTTCTGGTAAGTATTCTATAGATATTTATTCCCTTCTTTCCCTCCCCCCTACCCCATTTCTCATTTCCAAAAACACCTCTCATCTGCTGATGCATTCTGTGAATTTTCCCCAGACAGGGAAAGCGCTTACCTGGGCCCTTCTTGAATGCTTGCTAAAGAAAATAAAAATTTTCTGGCCAAAGGACAAAGAAAATAATAAGAGGAGAACTGATGCTCCAAGGTTGGTGTGAAGGAGTCTCTATGATGTGTCTCTCAGAGGAGCTTCCTCTTCTCCCCTAGATTGGAGTGGAGGAAAGGAAGCCCAAGTCTATGGCAGGTGTGTGTGACAAAGGAAGCCTCTACTCCCAGACAACCCATGGCAAGACCTTTCTCCTTCCATTCCAGTGATGATGATTTGGTAAAGGCTGGAAGAAGTGGAGTTTGATCTTGATGCTTCCTCCTTTTGCCTATAACCCTTGATATACACTCCTTACCTCACAGGATTGTTGGGGGAAAATAGTTTATACAGGGCAGTGGCAATGTGAGTTATTTATTTATATGGGGAAATCATTACACAAAACTCTAGGGAAAAGCCACTGTGACTCTGTCATCTACTAATTTATCTACACCTTTCCTGAGACTGTTTATATTGTAAGACTGTAACACCTTTTAGAGTAATGAGTCCCACAAGTCTACTCCCTGCTGTATAATGTAGGACTTCCCTTTATTCTCTTAAAACAATGTCTTTTGAGCCTTAAGAATGAATGGGAGCTTAGTATGCAGGATATGGTGAAGTAGTCTCTTTTCCACATATACCCACTTTATGATTCTGAGGACCTTTGATCATATTTTCTTGCTCAGTCTTTTGGCTTTCCATACTGTTCTACTGTTCTAATCTGTTCTCCTTCAGACAGCAGCTTCCTCACTCACTTGATCATTTGAGCTGTATTTGGGACTATTTCCTGTCCTTGTAAGTTTACAGAGAAGGTAAAATGAAATAAAATATATGAAGGAACTTTGGAAAGGAAAGATCGGTAATCATGTGTAGACTTGCCCACAGAAGGAAGGTCTCTTTCCTTCTCCCAATCTATCTAAGCCACATAAAGGCAGAATATGAAATGCTCTGCTTCATGTGGATGTAGGGATATCTGCTTGTGATAGGTTGGAACTAGAAAAACCCTTAGGGATCACTAAGTTTAACCCTTATTTTATAGATGAGAAAAACTGAGTCTCAGAGAGTTTAACTGACTTGTGCAAGGTTATACTTAAAGTGACAGAACTGAACCCAGGAGTTCTGATTCTAAATGTATCAGCAATTTTTCCCCTATACATGCAGCTTCCTCCACATCAACAAATGTATTTTCTTATGTTCATTATTCCCATATTTTTAATGGAAGAATGCAATGCACATGATTAATGATACCATCAAGAGGGAGGGAGGTGATACACTCACTTTTCACTGCTACGGTCACACTGCAGCTGAAGGATCATGTCTGGTTGTCGATTCATAAGGGGCCAGCGAGACAGACGTCAATACGGCAGTATGTGATCCCAGAGCATCAGTTTTCCCCAAGCAATATCTGACTCTTGCTTTTCTTCAAACATAAATTAAACACCCTCCAACACTTTTCATTTTAATTTCCATTGACAAGTACATGTCTTCAAATATATAAACAAGAACATAAAATAAAAATAAGAAAAATGAGCATTCAATAGGAAAATAACCACAAGAGATTAAAATTGATTGTACATGTGTCTCTAAACTTCTGTTATTTTCCTATAGTTATCACCGGAACAAAAGATGTATTTATTGACTTTACCATAGTAATACCAACATTATCCTTGTTTTTGACCTTCTTTATTTTGTGTATAATAGCATGAATTTGTTGCTGTGATTGTCTCCTACTATGTAGCATAGTCAATGTAGATATTGTTCTTTGGGGTTTGCTTGCTTCACTCTTCATTACCTCATATATTTTCCCATTTTTATTTGAATTTTTCAAATTCATTGTTTCTTATAGTATAATAAAATTCCATTACTTTCATAGACCATAATTTGTTTAGCCATTCCTCAAATCAATGGGCACCTGGTTTAATTCCATTTTTTTTTTCTGTTACAAATAGGGCTGCCAACAATATTCTTTGTACATGTCTTTCACAGTTGTGCTCTGAGGAGCTCGATGAGGAGGTTTTGGGAAACCTCATTTCCATATGATGAGTTTAAGGGGTGTTTATTGGCATCTCATTGAGTGGGTTAAGAATATCAACTTGGATCCGAGGCCTTTAGGGGCCCAAGTTTATTTTATTTTTATGTTTTTATTAATCTTTTGTTTTTGTATCATTTCCTTTCTCAAACCACCCAAAGAGTTATCTCTTGTAGTAACGAATTTATAAAAATAGGGGAAAAAGAAGCTTAGAAAAACTAACCAATATATTAGCTAACTTTGACAGAACATGACAATGCTTCAAACCAATAGTTCCCACTTCTGCAAAGAAGGAAGGAAAGTATATATTTTCTTCTCCTTGAGGCCAAGTGTGGTTATTATAATTATGCAGTATTACCTTGTTATCTTGAATGTTTATTCAGAAAATAGATATTCTTTTACCTACTTCTATAGAGACATGCATGTGGGAAGAGAAAGTTAGGTAGGGGAAATAAACCCAAATAAGAACAAGTGCAATCTTGAAAAGTAACCTTAAGATTAAATTCATTCCATGTAAACCCAGAATTTTGGAATCCTGGATCATTGGTTATATACAGATAACTCTTTCTTACTCTCCTCCCTGTTAAGTTTTTCCTTGAAGGTATAGTTGTACTAATGAGGCCATCAGAACAAAAAGTCTATTCATTTTTGTACTTTTTCTGATATAATTCTATGTTCCTTCCCAGAAGGGTTGGACCAATTCACAACTTCACCAGCAGCAAACACTGATTTTTGCCAACACCTTCTGCTGCAGTAATTTTATTTTTGTTGTATAAACTTATTGATGTGGATGTAAGAATTACTAAAAATGGAAGTGTTGAATTTAGCTTAAATATAGCCAAGCCCTCAATATTAACAGGCTATGTTTCCTTTAATAACCAGAAGACAAAGACCAGGGAATGATGTAATCATAAAAAAAAAAACCCCAACAAAATCTAATACAAATCATTTATATCAGATAAGAAGAAAAAAACACAAGATGAGGGGGGATCATATAACATGCAATCAAAAGCTCATTGCTTGAATGACCCACTAGAACTGACATATCAGAAGAAGTGATGCTGAAGTATTCAAAGCTGCCTCATGGGAGGTTGTACACTCCTTTCAGCAAGAAAGGCTTCACTCAGAATACATTTGTCTCCCCCATTGTCATTACTTACTAGTTTGATAGCTCTGTGAGAAACCATGTCTTATTTAAACTTTGTATGCCTTCCAACAACAATGTAGAGAGTGATTTAAGGTTTGCAAAGCATTTTACAGAAGTATTTATTGTTATTTAATCAAGTACAGAACTCTGATCACAGTAGACACTTAATAAATGCTTATTGAACACTTCAGAGCCAGTTTAGGAATTGTACTCAATTACTTGAATACCTCAGCTCATTTCCCTTTCCCCTTTCCCCTTTTCCAGAGAACATTAATTAACCTAATGGTGTCAAACTTAAATAAAACCACACATTAATGCTATTTATATTTTATTGTTATTTTGTTTATTTTATTAAATATTTTCCAATTACATTTAAATCTGGTGCTGATTATACTTGGATTTTTGTTTGTTTGTTTTTGACACCTCAAACCTGGCATGATACCTTATTTAATTATAAAGCTTCAGACAAGTAGGAATTGCTTTATTGTACTCATATTCTTAGCACCTAGCAAAGTGCCTATTTTATTGTAGACACTTAATAAATGTTTGTTGGTTGGTCAATCACTTATTCACTAGATTTGACTCTTTTCAAAAATCAAATTCACTTCCAAAGCACTTTGAATATTTGCTGTAATTGAGCACAATCTTAGTTAGCTAAGTTCCTTCCCCTCCTATGAACCTCAGTTTTTTCATCTCCTCTGTAAAACAAAGGGGTTGAATTAGTTAATTTCAAAGGCGTCTTCCAGCTTTTGTTGTTGCTGTCTGATTTTTTGTGACCCCCATTTGGAGTTTTCTTGACAAAGATACTGGAATGGTTTGCTATTTCCTTCTCTATTTTCTTCTTGTAGCTTTTAAAATAATTTGTAAAATTACAAAAAATTGTAAATCATTAGAGTAAGCTTCAACTGTGACAGCTTTGAGAAAGGCAGCACTCATTTGCATTAGGACTAGTAAGTCTTTGAAAAAAAATCTACCACATATTTTTATCATATCATTTGAAAGTCTTCCTTCCATACATCTTGTGTGGTGTGTAGTGATCCTAGACTCTCAGTAGCTATGCCGGTGAAATGTAAACTTGGGAGGGTCCTACCAAGCTGTCAAGGCTTCAAGAACAGGTCAGGAAGGGCACTTATATGCGTATGTCCTTTATATTTATGGAGAAGGGACATCAGCAATCCATTATGCTTTGATTTCATTCTGTGCATTGCTAAAATCCAGCTGGTTACATATTCCTCTCAGGGTTATGGGAGTATCCCGACTCATTGAGGTTCTTGTAATACGGTTGGTTCAAGTCCCTATTCCAGTGTATTCCCTCTACTAGTAATTGTAAGGGCCAGTTAATATCTTCCCAGTATCAGAGATATTGGCAATTAATGCCACTTATCAGTTTAATCAGTTAATAATACCTCAGTATTATTGATAATTATTTAATATTGATTAGCTGTTACAAAGGAATATTTATTGAGAAGATACAGCAAGAACAGAGCACATTATCCCAAACTAGGGTACACTTTCCCTTCTAAATCTTGCTCTCTGGGGAAAATAGACTTAAATTTAAGTTGGTTGCTGTGAAGAATTCACCCTAGCAAGTTCACTTCTGAATCAGCTGATGGGAGGCAGCCAGGTGGTTCAGTGGATAGAGCATTAGGATTGGAGTCAGGAAGACCCCCACTAGCTATGTGGCTCTGGACAAGTCACTTAAACTCAGTTTTTTGGAGAAGGAAATGGCAAACCATTCCAGTATCTTTGTCAGGCTGAAGAGTAAGTCATGACAGCAATGAATAAAGTTGTTCCCTCACTTGCAGAAAATGGCATCTCAATGACTAGTTCAATAAATTGCTGGGCTGATCCCTCAGGTTGATCATCAGGGTTCTGCTCCCAACCAGACTTGTCTGAGAAGAAACTGGTACAGGATCTGGCTCTTGAACCTCCTCAGACCTTTGGAAGCTCACAAAAGCATAACTTAGTTATTACATCTCCAGCATATTCATCTAATAACAAGAAAGAATCAAACACAACTAGGAAGAAAATAGATTTGTGAATCTCTATCTGAACGGCAGGCTGTATGTGTGTAAAGAAGTGATTATAGTTCTCTATCTCTGTCTTTTTCTGTCTCTGTATTGCTCTCTTCCTCCTTCTCTCTCAGTCTCTGTTCCTCCCTTCTTATCTCTCTCTCTCCTTCTCTCCCTTCCTTTTCCCTCCCTCCCTCCCTCCCTCCTTCCCTCACTCCCTCTTTCTCTCTCTCCTCTTTGTCTCTTTATATTGCTTCCTTCTCTTTCTGTCCTCTCTTTTTTCCTCTTTTTCTCCTCTTTCCTCTCTCTTTCTCCTCTTCTCTTTCTCTCCTCCTCTCGCTGTCTTTATCTCCCTCTCTCTTCTTTTGAACTCGCTATCTGTCTTTTTCTCTGTGTCTATCTCTACTTGAATGCTTACAGCTTTTCTTGCATTGATCAGATTTCAGTAATGAGAGAATTTGATTTAGTAAGTCAGTGCATTTCATAAATACATTCAGCTCTAGCTCAGCAACCAGTTAAAAGGCTTTTCTTCACCATGAAGTAGGAAATAGGGAAATTGGACAAACCTACTCTTGCTTTGAAGTAGAGAACTAGACCTCCATTCTACATCATCTCTCCCAGAAGTAGGCTCACTGAACTCCATCCAGTGGTTTAATATAGGGTACAGCTTTCTGTTCATGCCCTCAGGACTGGGCCTTTGAAGTCTCATCCCCCTCCCCACCTACACATTCATGTACTTTATGCTCTCAATTAGCCTTGTTCTCCTCTCATCTGCCCAGGTTCTGGATTGGTTGTGTGGATCACAGACTCTCAGATAGGGAAAGGATTTTAGAAGTTGCCCTATCTAAGCCACTCGTTTACAGTTTCCCAGTGGAAAAACTGAGGTCCAGAGTTGGCATAGATAAGTAAAATCACATAGTAAGTCAGGAACTGAAGTGATATTCGAAGTCTCTTTACTAATCAAAGGCTCATTTATTTATTTGTTCACTTATTTATCTATCTATCCATTCATTCATTCATTTGTTTATTTATTTTTACCTATTCCTGCATCATTCTAGAAAGCTGAGAGAGTTAAGGCAGATGTTTCTATAATCTAGACAAAGAATTACCATTTTCTTTTAAAACTTTTTTTTTCAGGGAAAAAAGTGAATGTGTAAGTGAACATACATATTGTATATATGTATTGTATTATATGTTCATATATCTGTATATGAAGGTTGATGTGGAGGGTAAAATAAGAGAGTGGTGGAATCCTTTCTTGAATTATTATGGAATCTTAGAATCAGCCAAAGAATCACAGAACTTAAGCTACTTTAAACAGTAAATGAGCAAGAATCTTTTTTTTCCCAATATCTCTAACAAATGGGCATCCAAAATTCACCTAAAGACTTTCAGTGATGGGAAGTTCACCACCTCTGAAAGAAGCCACTTTTGGACAGTCCTATTTGTTAGGAAATTCTTAGAATGCCTTTTGGCAATTTCTATTCACTGCTCCTACATCATCTCTTTGGAATCAAGTAGTACCAATTTAATCTCTCCTCTATACAATAACTCTTTGAAATGCCAGTAAAAACAGCTGTCCATCTCATCTATCTGGGTGGCTAAAATGACAGAAAAGGAAAAGGACGAATGCTGGAGGGGATGCAGAAAAATAGGTACATTGATGTATTATTGGTGGAGCTGTTAACTGATTCAGACATTGTGGAAAACAATTTGCAATTATGTACAAAGAGCTATAAAATTGTACTCTACCTTTGACTTAGAAATACTGATAATATTCAATTCAAGTAAATAAATCATTATCAGTGCTACTAACACTACTACCACCACACCATCACCACCACCACCACCACCACTACCACCACCATCACCACCACCACCACTACTAAGCTACTGACTCTATATCACAAATAGAGCAAAGAAAAGGGAAAATGACTTATAAATACAAACATATTTGTAACAGTTCTTTTCATGGTATCAAAGAATTAGACACTGAGGAGATCTTAATCAGGATGGGAATGGCTAAATAAGTTGGAGCATATGATTGTAATAGAATATTATTGTGTTGTAAGAAATGACAAAAGGGATGGTTTCAGAATAACCTGAGTAGAAATATGTATTGATGCAAGGTAAAGTGAGCAGAATCAGAACATTGTACATAGGAACAGCAATATTGTAATGATGATTGACTGCAAAAGACTTAACTTCTCTAAATCATGACAAGGATCCAAAACAAATCCAAAGGACCCATGATGAAAAAAATATATCCACCTCCAGAGAGATAACTGATGAACTCTGAATACAGATTGAAGCATTTTTTTTCTCTTTATTTTTCTTGTTTTTTCCAACTTGACTAATATGGAAATATGTTTTGCAGGACTTCATATGCATCATGGATATTGTACTTCTTGCTTTCTCAGTGGGTTGGAGGGGAGGATGGAGGGAAGAGAGAGAATTTGAAACAAAATGAAATGTGAAAAATTCTAAAATTATATAATAGCTCTTTGTAAAGGAAAAAAATCTAGGAGGCTGCCATGCTGTTCTCTCTATATTGTCTTTTTTTTAAAGCAATTACTTTTAGTTGCTACAATTGCTTCTAGCATGACGTTCCAGCTCTTTCATTATCATGGTCATCCTCTTCTGGATGCAGTGCAGCTTGAACCTTTCTGATATATGGTCTCTTGAACTGAACACAGAACTATAGATAGGGTCAAACTAGAGCAGAGTACAGCAAATCTATTCTCTTCCTTGTTTTGGATGCAATGTTTTTCCTAAGTAAGCCTAGTATAGCATTTGGATTCTTTTTTTTTTTCCTGCCTTGTCATAGTTGACTCATTGAGTCTGCAGGCCATTTAAACCTCCAGTTCACAGGAACTGTTGTCTAGCCACACCTCCCCTATTTCTGTACTTGTGAAGCTAACTTTTTAAAATCAAAATTTAGAGCTTTATATTTATCCCTATTGGAACCAATATCACTAGATTTGGCCCATGATACTATCCTGTCAAGATCTTTTGGATCCTGATTCTGTCAGCCAGCCTATGAGCTATCCTTCATAACTTTGTATAAATTGAAATTTGATAGTTATTCCTTCCATGGATCCATCTAAATCAGGGATTTAGAACCATTTTTGTGGGGTGGGCTCTTTGGAAGTCAAGTGAAGTCTATGGATCCCTTCTCAAACTAATGTTTTTAAAGGCATAAACAATACATAAAATTACAAAGGAAATAAATCATATTAAAATATAATTATCAAAATATTGGAAAGAGGAGAAAAAGGAGTACTTACCATGTGACAGACACTGTTCTAAGTTCTAAAGGTACAAAGAAAGACAAAAACCAGTCTCTTCTCTTAAGGGACTCACAATCTAATGGGGAAATTACATGCAAACAACTGTGCACAAACTATATTCAGGTGAAATTTGAGATAGCTTCAGAAGGATGGCACTAAGATTAAGGAGGATTAAGAAAGGCTTCCTGAAGAGATGGGACTTTAACTGAGACTTGAAGGTAATCCAGGAAGCTAGGAAGAGAAGATGAGAAGGGAGAGAAGGCCTGGAACACATCCAGTGAAAAGACCCAGAGTCAGGAGGTGGAGGGCTACCTTGAAGGAATAGCAGGAGGCCAGAGTCACTGGATTGCAAAGGACCTCAAGGTGGGCATAAGATAAAAGAAGACCAGAATGATGGCAAGGGGTCAAACTATGGAGGATTTTAAATGACTCTCCTTCAAATGGAACAAAGACAAAAAGACAAAAGGCAAGTGAGACTTTGGACTTGAGGTCAGGAGAGTGGACTAGTGGATGAAGCAAATGGCCTTATAACCTCTTTTCAAGTCTAAGTCATTTTGGGGAGCGTCTGCTCTCTTACCACCTGAAGTTCTTACTAGGACTTCCTCATCCAATCATTCCAATCATGGAGAAAGGGAGAGAATTCTAAACTGAAAATAAAATGTGAAAAAATTTTAAATTATACAACAGCTTTTTGTAAAAGAAAAAAAGTCCAAAAAGCTGTTGTATCGTTCCCTCTACAGTGTTTTTTTTTAAAGCTAAATGTTTTCATTTCCTATAGTTGATTCTAGCATGGCACTCCAGGTGTTTCATTACCATGGTCATCCTCTTCTGAATGCATTCCAGCTTGAATGTTTCTGAAATATGGTCCCTTGAACTGAACACAGAACTGCAGCTATAGTCAAATTAGAGCAAAGTACAATACATCAGTCCCTTTCATTGTTCTAGACATGATGTTTTTCTTAAACAAGCCTAGGGTAGATCTGGATTTTTTTGTTGTTGCTGTGTTGTCCCATTCTTTATTGTCGCGTAGTTCTGCTGTCTCATCCTCTGTCTCCCAGCCCTCTTCCTGCTGGCTTACAACATAAAGAGCTCTCATAAATCTGAAAAGCCAAGCTATGGTGGCCCATTGTTAGACTTAGAAAGTGGAAGATGTGCCCACAATTACTGGCTCCATCACTGACAAGTTGCATGGCCTTAGACTGATAACATCCCATCTTTGAGCTCAAATCCTCCTCCTTAAATAGGGATAGGAAACTTTGTCCTACCTGTCTATCCCTTAAAGTTGTTGAGAATGCTAAAATAAAATAGTAAGATGTAAGGGGTTTGTACCTGGAAAGGGCTCCATAGAAAGGTGAGAACAATTTATTATTTTTTTGGTCTAGTTTGACAATTTTTTTGGAGGCAATTGGGATTTAAGGGGCTTGCCCAGGTCACATTTGAATTCAGATCCTCCTGACTCCAGGGTCAGTGCTCTGTCCATTGTACTACCTAACTACTCCCTTGCTTGAGATTTTATGGGTGTGAGGAATTCCTTTTATCAGTGGAGATCAGTAACTCTCCAGTAATTTACAGTCTTAGATAGTGGCCTGGGGACACAAAGGCATTAAATAGTGAATTGCTGAGAGTTACACTTACATAGTCATTGTGAGTCAGAGAGAATTTGCACTCAGGTCTAATTGATTCCAAGACTAGTCCTCCATGCACTATATTTTGCTATTGTTATTTTTCTCTGATTATCTTCAGTATTGTTTCAGTGGGCAAATATATTTGCAAGAAACAAAGCACTTGGTCCAGGTTTTTCTCTGGGAGATGGCATCAGACTGCACAGGGTGTGTGTACCACAGCAGATGCCATAAATCCTCAGCTGGAACCTGGTAATTATTTTTGTGCATCTATAGTTGGTTTTTTTTTTAATTTCTGTGGCTTCACAGATTTCAAAGTAAAGCCAGACCCAGTTTCTGACAGCCCCTGTAATTACCTTTCAGTGATTCAAGCTGGGTGTTTGTCTTTTTTTCTGCTTGATGCCGGGGTGCAAGTTGTCACAAACAGGCTTCTGAAGTTAACACCTAATTATGATAAATGGAAACAGGTCAGAGCTAGTCCCGATCCTGGCTCAGTAGGACTCCTGCTTCAATCAGAAGGCAGTGAAGAGGTTTAGAGATGATGTTCCTCTTGTAATCAACAAGACCAATGACTATATTATTGGGAATAAACAAATGAAAGTCTGGGCATCAGTGACCTGTAATTCACCTGAGCAAGCAAAGCTCTCTTTGGTGAGATATTCGCCTGCAAGAGTTTTTGTGCACTGATTTCATTTATCATTGTGTTGGCTTTGCTTAACAAATGACCCTGGCAGGTGTTGTAACTGATTCTGGGCATATAGGCTATATAGAGATGCCCCTGCCCTGTGCTGAACTACTTCCAGTACTAGCTGAATGGTCAAAAGAAATGGCATCGCCCTGAAATAATTTTATGAAGAACATTTCATTCTTGGCTAATTGAGGCAATTTTCCAGAGATTCCATTGCAGGATTTTTGAATCTGGGATATTGTCTGGTTCAACTTCCTGCCCAATGCAAGAAAATTCTTTACAGCATCTCTTTTTACTTCTTACTTGACTCCCTGCTCTCCAGCCATCTTCTTGCCATCTATTTTGCCAGCTGAACCAGAGATGCTTAATCTTGAAGAGATAGTGGAGAATAGAAGGGCTGGTGTGCTGTGGTCCATCCACTTTGGACCTTAAGATAAGTTGGACTGTCTTACTATGTGGAAATGGCATCACCCTGAGATTTATGAAGAACATTTCATTCTTGGCTAATTAAGGCAATTTTAAAAAAGCTTTTTATTTTCAAAACATATGCATGGATAGTTTTTCAACATTGTTACAAAACCTTATGTTCCATATTTTCCCCTTCTCCCCCACCCCTCCCCTAAATGGCAAGTAATCTAATATATATTAAAAATGTTAAAAATATATGTTAAATCCAATATATGTATACATATTTATACAATTCTCTTGCTGCACAAGAAAAATCAGATCAGAAAGGAAAAAATGAGGAAGAAAACAAAAATGTAAGCAAACAATAAAAAGAGTGAAAGTGCTGTGTTGTGATCCACAC
This sequence comes from Sarcophilus harrisii, assembly GCF_902635505.1. Taxonomy (NCBI): domain Eukaryota; kingdom Metazoa; phylum Chordata; class Mammalia; order Dasyuromorphia; family Dasyuridae; genus Sarcophilus; species Sarcophilus harrisii. The sequence goes on from NC_045427.1 coordinate 424,213,748, forward strand.
TCAGTTCCCAAAGTCCTCTCTCTGGGTGTAGATGGCTCTCTTCATCACAAGATCATTGGGACTGGTTGAGGCAATTTTTCATTTGAATCACCAAGCACTGTTGAGCCCGAGACTGTGTTGAACCACAATGTAAGTGTCACTCTCAGCAAGTCACTATTTAATGCCTCAGTGTCCCAGGCCACTATCTAAGACTGTAAATTGCTGGAGAGTTACTGATCTACACTGATAAAAGGAATTCCTCACACCCATAAAATCTCAAGCAAGGGAGTAGTTAGGTAGTACAATGGACAGAGCACTGACCCTGAAGCCAGGAGGATCTGAATTCAAATGTGACTGGGCAAGCCCCTTAAATCCCAATTGCCTCCAAAAAAATTGTTAAGCTAGACCAAAAAAATAATAAATTGTTCTCATCTTTCTATGGAGCCCTTTCCAGGTACAAACTCCTTACATCTTACTATCTCATTTTATCATTCTCAACAACTTTAAGGGATAGACAGGTAGGACAAAGTTTCCTATCCCTATTTAAGGAGGAGGACTTGGGCAGAGATGGGATGTTATCAATGCAAGGTCATGCAACTTGTCAGTGATGGAGCCAGTAATTGTGGGCAAATTTTCCACTTTCTAAGTCTAATACAAACAATATGGAAGATAATCAGAGAAAATCAGAGATCTAAGCCACAGCTTTGATGGAAATAACATACCTTAGAGTTCTGAAGAAGGAAAAGGAAGAGGTTTGCTAAAAGGCACCATAATGTTGCAGTCAGAGATAAGAGTATCATTTAGCCATAGATGGTGGAAGTAGGCTACAGCAACCCTTTGGGGAATAAACCTGAGGAGTCTAATGTGTGAGCCCATCCAGAGGAGATGCTATACCTTAAGAAGAACACAAAGATCTAATCAGACCAGTCTTGCAGCAGGCCAGCAACTGGACGATCTGACTGGCCCACACCACCAGCCAGTCCCACTGAGGAGCCAGCACAGCAGCCCAAAAAGTCATTTGACCTATTCTAGCATAGTACTCATCTAATGGAGATGTCAAACCCTTTGAGAAGCTAGCGCATCTGAATACTAGAATGGATCATCCATCACCTTTTGGCAAATATCATTAAGACCCTCCAGAAAAAGAAAGCATAGCAGATCTCTGCATTTTTGAGTTCTTGGTTGCCTGACTATATATATTTCATTCCTGTGTATCTTCACTTTTCTCCTGATTAAATCTGTGTAAACATTTATGAGAGAATATATTTCTGGTTTTAGAGTATCAGACAATTTTTCTTATTATACCATTTAATTAAATGCCTTTGGCAAAGAACTAATTGAATCCATCGGCTTGTGGTTAAGGAGTTCATGAGTTAGTATTAGGAAGATAGCCACCCAATGGGTTATCTCCAGAATCTGTTAGGGGGACTCAATCTTCCAGCATGATTGTAATTGGGGAAGTAAATCTAGAAGGGTCTGTAACATGTATAGACACATCTGGGATATATTGGAAAAATTCTCCACCTAAGACTCCTTTTTTGGATGTCCTACTTTTGTAGAGCTTTCAGTAGAGAAAATTCATATTTTTATATCTTTTGTTTTAGACTGTAAATGTCCAGTCTATTTTCTGGTGTATTTCCTTTATGAGTCAGACCAGTTCCTTTGAAATAACTTTTATATAGTTGAATGTTTAAGTACTGCAAACTGTGGTATTACCCCATCCATGCATTACATGAAGGCAGATAGGAGCAATGTGTTGATTCATAGAACACTGGTGCCAACATTTCAGCTAAAGCAGAGGTGTCGGAAAAACAGTGCTACCTGTTACATATAACACTCCCTATTGTTACCAAAAACCAGATTAAATTATCGTTGGGCAATATCATATTGTTGTATTAGAACACAGTGTTAATGTGTGATTTTCTAAGTCACTATGTGGACTTCAGAGATCCTTAAGAACAGGTAAGTGGCCTGTAGTATGTAAGTTGGACCTCACAGATCTAAAATAAGGCAAAAAATTCTAAATAAAGGTGTGATAGGATTTAAGAGACTGAGCTATTGAAAGCTTTTTGAGACTTGCTAGTGAAACTTCAGGGAAATGTGAAGTGATCACTAAATGATATAAGGAAGAAGATAAAATGTATTCTGTATGAAGATGTAGACTCTTAGAAAATTCCTGGGAGTCTAGGAGTCTTAGAATGTACTTGGAAGCTGATTACAGGCCTCTCACAGAAGAGAAGATACTACCTTGGGTTGAGACTGTATTAATCAATGAGATTTTATTAGGCCCCTCTCCACCTGCTGACAAAGCCATCTGAAGTACTAGGAAGAGCTGCAAATACAATCCTCTACTCACCTTGATGTCTCAGAGAGTCATTCGTTTCTACTTGTTCGATTCTAATTTTTAAGGAATTATTTTTTTCAGTGAAATTATTTACTTCCTTTTACATTTCACCAGTTCTGTTTTTTTAGGAGTTATTTTCCTCAGTATAATTTTGTGTATCTTTCCCTATACTATTGACCCTTTTTTTATGGTTCACTTACATTACTCTCTTTTCCCAGTTTTTCTTCTTCTCTATTTTGTTTTTTAAAAATTCTTTTAAAGCTCTTATAGGGATTTTTTGGGGGTCTGAGACTAAAATATATTTTTCTTTGAGACTTCCCATGTGGCCATTTTGGTACTACTGCCCTCTAAATCTATGCTTTGAAGAGCTGCAAAAACAGTCCTCTACCATCCACAGTGCTGTGTAGAACCACATTGGAATCCCAATTTGTAGGACTTTTCTCAGACCCCATCCTCTTGGGGAAGAAACATGACATTGCCTTGGTCAGAAACTTGAATATTGCTGAATGGCACCTGAGAGTGAAAAAAGAAGTAGATTACATTTCTGGAAAGATTTAAAGGTCTAATCTTTGTAATTGTATAGTGTTCATTATGAAGTCACATGGGCAAGGATTCTTGAGGAGACTAGTAAAGCAGTATGGTAGTGTTGGAGTAACAGAAACAGGATAAGTGAATCTTAACTCTCACATTTCCAAAGCTCAGATAATGTGGACTTCTTTGTTTGGAATACCATATGGCTTACTTTATTACCCTTTCTGTTCAGAATGATTATTTTTTAATTCATTCAAAATAAAGAAATACGGATCCTATTGGTCCTAATTCAGCTTGCCTTTTCCTGCCTTTCAAAGTGATCAAAGATAAGACTTCAAAGTCTTATTTTTCCAAGTACTTTCTAATGGGCTCCTTGTTCAGCTGTACTGATCAGTTGCTGAAAAAGATCTTGATATTTGCACGATTAATCCCCCCCCCCCCCCGCCTTTTAAAGTGTATTGGCCCGATGCTCTGTGTAAAGTCTCCCTTCACTCAGCTACTCCTCTAGAACGGTCATCTAGGTAAGGAATCCAGAGGGAAGTCGATACTCTTTCTTGGAAGGAGATGATACGACTGAACATGCCCTGGTGGGGAAAGGCTGCACTGCATTGTAGTAAATTAGGGGATATCCATCATCACTTAGTCTCAAGTAGCAGGTAGAGTACTAGGTCAAGAAAACCCAAATGGGGTTATAAAGTTGGATACAACTGAAAACAAGGCTACTGATGACTCAGGTGAGTACACTGGGGAGCAGTTGACAGCAAGTTACATACAGATGTAACCTAGGATAGTATGCCTTGGAAACAGACCTGAAAGGAGATGAAGGTAGATCAGCCCCACTGTAGACTGGGGAACTGATTCCCTGCATCTCAGAAAACCAGTATTTTTACTGTATAAAGTAAGTGTACTTAGGGAAAGAAGATGGGCACTTTTGGGCTACACTTCAGGCTCATTCATCATACCAAATTCCAGAATAAAAGGGTCAGGTCAGTAGCAAATATATTATAGGAAGAATTCAATGTTGAATCTGACATTGGAACCAGGTAAGAGAATCAGGGTATCTGACATAGAATTTCCAGAATGGAGGCTTCAGATAAACTTGAGGATTTGCTATAAAAAGTTTGTTATGATTGTCCCTGTGCCAAGTCCAACCCACCTGAATATGAAAGGTCCTTGTTAGGATGTAAATGTTTTTGTAGGAAGGGAAAATAGTGCCAGAGGATGACTTAGGAAGGTGATAATCCTGCTGGTCTCTGGTCACCCAGCTGGTCAAACAGCTGCTGAATATTTGTGATTAATTCTGGGCATGTTATCTCAAGAGGGTCATTGAAAAACTAAAACATGTCAACCTCAAAGAAGAGGTATGAAAAGTGGGGAGCAAGGATAGAACATTGCTTATAAAGTTTGACTGTTTTGCTGAATATTTTTCTCTTTCTCTCTTTTTTAAATAGATAAGCTGACCTTAAAGCTAAGGAGACCTTAATTTCAGTCTCATTTCTGACATATACTGTGTGATCCTAGGTAAATTACTTAACCTCTCAGCCACTCTTTAAGTCAAAGAGTTTTAGAGAAAATACTGATCTGCATTGATATTTGCTATTGGAACTCATCCTCAAGTTGCTTATTTCCATGAAACCATATGTCCAGACTCTCACTTATTCTTCATTATAAAGAATGGCTTTTTGGGAGTGGAAGAGAATATATTAACAAATAAATATAATAGTAACTCCTACTTCACAGGATTGTTATATTGTAACAAATGATGTAACATCTATAAAACACTTTGCAATCTAAACGTATTAGATATAAATACTAGCTATTATTATTTCCCCCCCCCCAGCATTTTGAATGGACCTCTAATGGCAAACTTATTTTAATGTTTTGATTGATGTCTTTTGTTTTTTATATCATATAATTTTCTCTAGTATCCTTCCCAAAGAGTTGTCCCATATAAGAAATATTATTTTTTAAAGACAAAAACAAGAGGAAAAAATAAGCAAAATAAGACATTGGAAAAAGCTGGAAGCAAATGCAAGGTGCAAAACCTAGGGACCCTCCCCAACTTCTTTGAAGAGGTGAATTGGGAGCATCTTTTCATATATCTTTTTTTAGAGCCATACTTAGTCTTTATAATTCTGCTATATTCACTTTTTATTGTTTGGTGTATAGTTACTCTTTCTATTTGCCTTATATTTACTGTGTATATGCTTTTTTTGGCTCAAATTTCTTCATTCTGCATTGGTTCATGTATATTTTTCCATGCTTTTTCCTATGTTTTTCTGAATTTACCACATTCATCATTTCTTAAAGCACAGTAATATCCCATTATATTAATGTCTCATTATACTAATAATAATCACACAATTTGTTTATCCATTCCCTGATGGATGGATATCTCTTTTGTTCTCCATTCTCTGTTATCACAAAAAGTGCTACTGTAAATTTTTTTGTGCATATGAGGAATTTTTAGTAATGGCCTGTTCAGGGTATATGTTTAGTAACATAGTCTTACAGTCAAAAGGAATGGGCATTTTAGTTTGCATGATTTCAAATTGTCTTTCAAAATGGCTGCACCAACCTACAGCTTCATCAACAATGCACCACTGTGCCTGTGTTCCCATAACAAAATTTATCATTGTCATTTCTCATCATCTTTGTCAATTTGTGGGATATGAAATGAAACATAAGGGTTTTTTGATTTTCATTTCTCTTAATATTAGTGATATGTAACATTTTTTCATGTGTTTGTACATGTGTTTATGTGTTTTTTAACATTAGCAATTCCTCTTTTGAAGCTATCATCATCATCATCTTCATCGTTGTCCTCCTGATTGATATCAACATTGTTGGACTTGGCGGATGGCATTTTGGGTAAGTTTTAGGGAGGGCACATTTCAGTTTAGTATATGAAATCCATAAGAATTAGAAATATAACCTTCCCATGATTGGAGGTATTCAAGAAGAGGCTCAGGGACAGTGAAGAGAATTCCTACTCAGATAAGAGCTGGATGTCTGAGGATCTTTCCAACTTGGGAACTCTTTCCTGACAGTGAAATAAAATCTATGATTACCCTGGAGTTTGTTCTGAAATGAGAATAAATTTCATATGAGCTTTTGGTTATCGTTTTTACATACATGTAGTCAGAGGCAGCTAAGTTGCACAGTGGATAATGCTGGGCCTGGATATATGAACATTCATCTTCTTGAGTTCAAATCTGGCCTCAGATACTAGCCTTGTGATTCTGGACAAGTCACTTCACTTTTTTTTGTCTCAGTTTCTTTATCAGTAAAATAATTTGGAAAAGGAATTGACAAACCACTCCCAGTATCTTTAATAAGAAAACCCAAATGGGTCACAAAAAGCAGACATAACAACAAAAAACTGAACATCTTGAACACGTTATATAGTTAATGGGGAGCTGTAGAGGATCACAGTCAGTGGGGAAACTCTGGGTAAGGTATAAGACCCTTCAGCCCAGAGGGAACCTGCTAACAGTATCTGGTTCAACTTCCCATCACTCCTAAGGGCTCTCGCTTCCCTGAGAAGTCGGGGGCAGTGACAATCTGTGTGGAGATTGGAGCAGAGTGATAACAGGTGGAAGAGTGATACCAGGTGGCAAACTACATACAATAGCTAGTTGTTCATGTGGCCCTACCTGGGCAGTATATACTTAGCACATACGTAGTAGGGTATATAAAGGGGGAAGACCTTGGAATAAATGGATTCCATATTCTCACCATCCTCAGGAGTCCCACCTCATCACTTCTCCACTAAGACAGTATATTTTAATCACCCCAGCATGGGAGCTCTAAAGAGCATGGTATGTTTTGTCACCCCAGCTTGGGGGCTCTAGAAATCAGAACACAACAGGGAGCCATTGAAGTTTTTGGAGTGGTAATAATATTTTAGGAAAATGATTCTGGCAGTCTGTTTAGGAAGGATTGGAAAGGATTAGAAGCAGACACTAGGACATTCAAAATATATGAAGTTTTTATTTTGACACAGATATGGTAACATGAGGACTTGGACTGAGCTCATAACAATAGGAGTGGTGCCCAAGTGTTTCAATTTTTTCAGTAATTTTGATCCAATCTCTTCATCTTTTTATGCCCTAGTTTCTTCTATCAACTAAGGGGGTTGAACTAGATACTTCCTTAGGGTCTTTCTAGCTCTAATGTTCAATGATCTATCAAAGTCAAGGTCATCAAGTAAAATTAGAGTTCCAGATTTGAGTTCAAATTTGGGCAAAAACTCTTTGGATCAAATGAAGGAATTGGTTTAGATGATCTCTTATGAGCTTTTAATTTTTAACTCCAGTGATCCTTTATCCACAAATTTCTCCACTGTCTGATAATATACATTTGCTGGACAATAGAATTGATCATCAATACCAGGTTGCCAAGGACCAAAGTAAGACTAAGGTGAGAGGTTGGATGCTATGACAGTCTGAGTTCTGTGTCAGGAGTCAGGAGACTTGTATTCAAATCCTTGTTCTGCTAGTAATATGCTATAAGATGTTACACATTAAGTTTCTCTAAACCTTGCTTTGCAAATGATAATATTCCATTGCCTGTTCCATCACATAGCATGATGTAAAAATTAATAAGTTGATTATTGGGGAAAGTTCTTTGAAACAAAGTATATTTAACATGTATAACACTCCCTTTCCTATGTGGGATCTCCAATCTAAGCAACTCAGGTTCAAGGTTTTCTGTGTGTCTATATGCCCTCAAAATATTAACTTTCAAGCCTCCATTGATACATTTATTTTTTGTCTAGCCATCCCCAATTAGTTCAAAGCAAAGGTATTTTATGTATAAAAAGCAGATTGCAGTAAAACATATGCAGTAAACACATTCTCATATATATATACATATATATATATATATATACACACACACACACTCATACACACACACACACACACACACACACACACAACAGTGGGCAGAGTGAGCACGAGTGAGGAGTGTGTATGAAGACTAGGGGTTCCATACATCAGGAACATGAAGGACAACTTACATCATCACCACTCTTGGATGATGTTTTTCTGGTAATATTTTCATGTAGCCCTCAGGCTGCCTACTCCTCCATGAGTATGGTATCTTCCCTGGATATGTTGCTCCCCCAGGTCTGTTGTCTACATGCAGTGTCTTTTCTGATGGTGTTATTCCTCCCTGGGCTTTATAGGTCATCACTCTACTAGAGTATGTTGGTCAAAACCTAATAAAGTTAATAAAATCTAATAAGAGCAGGGTGACAAGTCTCTAGTGATAATCACCTTATCCAGCTAACAAGAGCCAGGCAGAGTATCCTTGAGGAAAGCTTAGGTCTATCATTTTTGACTCCTATGTCAGGGAACTGATAGTATGGGAATTTCCTCTATTAGTGAAGATCAGCAAATATATTATTGCATATAATCTTAAAGACTTGCCTAGGAAACTGAAAAGTGAAGTAACTTGCTTAGGGTCACACCATCACTCTGAGTTAAATACTAGACTTGAATTTAGGTCTTTTTAATTCTGGGATTGACTTTCTGTCACTTGGATTTGAATACTCAGGATCTGGGTTGAATATAGCTTCTGCTGCTTACTGCCTATAAGTCATTGGCCAATTCCATTCAATCCAGAAAATATTTATTAAGCACATATTACAAGTGTAAGTGTGGGAGTCAATTGAATAAATCAAGTAATTACTGCATCCTACTTAAAGTACATAACAAGATACTATTTGCTTGAATACCTGTTAGGTGAGAAGCTTCTATTGAATCAATCATTCAAAGACATTAAATTAGAAGCAAATGGTTTTTAGTTTGGAAAGAGTGAATGTTATTGGATGAATACAGAGTCTGAGTACTAGGATCAATTGAAGAGTTTTAGACATGCCCTATAAAGCTTAGACAGAATATCAAGGTTTGTTTTGGGGCTTCTTATAAGATCTTGAAGCTTCCTTTCCTCAGTAAGCATAGTTTATCCTCAGCCCCAGTGCAGTACTTGCTGCCTTCTATTACTTCTCCTCAGGTCTGCTAGGACTTTAATGGAAAGACCCAGATCTTTCTGTCTTTTGAAGTTTACAAAATCATTCTTTGCTCTAGTTGGCAAACTGATATCAACTGATAATGGGAAATCGAACCAGTAGGGGCTCATGAGCAATAGCTGTAGAAAGACATCCCCCACTGCCTCAGGCTATTCCTTTGAAGACATAGAGCAGAAAATTGATCAGGTCTCAAGAACATTTTCTTCCACAAATCTTCCTTGTATCTAGCACTAGTAGAGATCTTGAGTCATCTGAGTTCACATCTCTTTATATTACTTATCCACTAAATACATTTTCATTTGCTTTATGCTTTTCTATGTACACATCCCATGTCTACTCTAGCTGGATGACTTGCAGGGGTCCTCAAACTTTTTAAATAGGGGGCCAGTTCACTGTCCCTCAGACTGTTGGAGGGCTGGACTATAGTAAAAACAAAAACTTTGTTTTGTGGGCCTTTAAATAAAGAAACTTCATAGCTCTGGGTGAGGGGGATAAACGTCCTCATCTGCTGCATCTGGCCCACAGGTTGTAGTTTGAGGACCCCTGACTTAAAGGATAGAGTGTTGACCTCAGACTGAGAAATGTCTGAGTTCAAGTCTTGCCTCTGATACGTACTGATTATGCAGTCCCAGTCACTTAACTTCTCTGTGCTCCAGGAGACTCTCTAAAGTTGTAGGTCTACACTGGGGGAGAGAATCTTTCCCCACTAACTCCCTACCCAGATGAAGTTATAGATCAGGACCAAAAAGAGGACTTGTCTCACCTGCCTTGTCAGCATTTTTAAGTTCAGGACCTGTTCTCTCAGAATCTATCCCAAGGTAAAGCACTTAGTGAATATTAAGTGTTTGTTGAGTAAATGCCTGACTGAATGAACATATCAATGAAAACTGCTCTAGTGCAATATGAGTTTGGTATTGTGGTGAGTGAAAAACCTAAGACAGTTTCTAGGTAATCAACAATTTATTAATTAGGCTAGCTAATAATCAACAAATTGATAGTTCCCTAAGAATAAAAATTCATCTAGATTAGATTCTATTTATATTCTAAATGGAAGTAAGATTGGATGGAGTTCTGCCCAGGATCAAGGAAAATGTTTCTTGGAGTTTAGGACAATCTCTTCTATCAGCCATGTCCTTCAGAAACTGTATGACTGAACTATAGGGGCAAAGCCCTAAATAAGGAAATAAAAGCCTGGATCCTAATAATAATAATTGTTAATATAATAGCAAAAAACATTTTCCCCCTCAGTAAGCCAATCAGAACGTATGCTCCAGTCCTAGATCATCATGTGTTACTAAGTACCTATGATCACATCTGTGGTTTTATTCCCCAAAGCCAGTGAAGAAACTCTTTCTGCTGGTGCAGACTACCACTTTCTTGGCAATTTTTAATTCTGGAGTGTTGTCTGGGGCATTGAGAGGTTAAGTGAGTAGTCTAAGATCATACAATAAGTATATACGAGAGCTGATCTGGTGCTTATCTCCTTTGGACTCTTCCTTAACTTTATCTCAGTGCCACACTGCCTCTTTATGTTATTCTAATTTGCTAGTCAACCTTTCTCAGACATCTCCAATTTGCCCACAAACCTAGCTGTTAATCCATTTAGCTCTATCTTTGCCTCACACCCCTTGAACCTATGAGCATCTATCTGATCTGTGCCTTGATTGACACAAAGTCCCCTTTATATTTATGATGCCACATAAATAACAAGTAGAGGCTGGGTGTTTCCAAAGCCCCGAATAATTCTTGGATGATTCATGTTCTGCTTGCTTTTCTGTCTATTCCACCTGACAGTCTTGGTAGGTCCTTGATAAAAATCCCAGGATGGATTTACATCCATAAGTTTCCAGTAATTGTGTTGATAGCAGTAAGGTAATTGAAGGCTCTTAGACTTTGGGTATCAGAGCCTAGGAATCTATTCACACCAGGAGCATGACTGGATCTTTTCATTGGTGGGGAAGGGTATTCGTGGGATTGCATAATGCAGTCTGGACACAGCATTAGACTGGGAGGCAGAAAAACCTAGTGAGGTTCTGGTCCCAGTCTTGACACTAACTGAATATATAAACTTGAACAAGTCCCTTTCACCATTCTTATCTCAGTTTCTCTTTCTGTAAAATGATAAAATTGGACTAGATGGTCTCTAAGACTCACTCAGCTTTTACATGCTATCGAGTCAATAATGGAATGAATTTCCACTTTGGCTTTGCTCTCATTTTTTGGGGGCAAATCACAACTCTTCTCTGTTTTTGGTGATCTCATTGATGAAATAGGCATTAGCCAGTAATACCAATATCTTATTGGACTGATTGGTTATAAAAGATAACAATGGAGCAGAAATTGAGGTTTATACAGTTGCTTAAACATGAGAGGACGAAGGTGTGAAAGAGGAGAGTGTTACTACTAAGCCAGAGTAGTTTTCTGCACATTTTCAGAGGATGTGAGCACGTGCTCGAGCCTGTGATGTAATAATAAGGTTATAAAAATAACTAGAGAAGCGACACTTCCATTATTCACTGGGTTCAAAGACCATTTCTGTTTCCCCAACATTAAGTTAATGCATTTAAAGTGACAAACCGCAGATAACAGTGATAATTTCTATAAGTTTCACGGAGATCACCTCTTTAATCCTAACAGCTACAATTGTATTTCTCATTATCTTGTCCACTGCTGCTCTATCAAGTGTCAGAGCTTTGGAAAATTGCAAGAAACTGTCATATCTTCCATAAAGAGGCTGAGAAAGGGAAATAAAAAGTGGTTTTCTTTCCCCTTTCTCCTCTGACATGGTTGTTACATGCACTTTTCCAGCTAAAATGCAGTTCATCTTTGGGAGAGAAAGTTTAGCTCATTTGAAAGAGCACTGGAATCCACATTTTAGAATTTAGAGTCTTTAGAGATCTTCTACCCCAACCCCCTCATTTTATAGATGATGTACAGAGGTTCAGAGAAGGGAAGAGACTTGGGCTTGCCTGTGATCACCTAAGTAGTCAAACAGAACAAAGTTATAAATCCAGGTCCAATTTTTTCCCCTTTATACTATGATATCCAAGTTCCAAGTCTGTTATTTACAATTATGTCACCATGTGAAAATAACTTAACCTCTTTGTGTCTCAGTTTTCTCATCAATAATGGAGGTTACCAAGGGATCCTCCCTTCTACTCCTGCCCCCCATCTCCTGGACATGTTCCTTGGAGCTGAGTGTGTACGCTGGTCCTTTCTGGTGGACAGGACTTTTGCAAGAGGATATTTGAATTAGAGGTTTCTGGTCCCTAAATGCTATCTCTTTCCCCCCTGATCCTGGGTAAATAGTTATATAAAGTAGGTATAAAAATCAAACATTTATTGATAATAAATAACAATTTCATTACCCCTACATTCACTTATGTGACCCCTTTATAGGATCATGACACACAGTTGAAGAAGCTTTGATATAAATACTATTTCACATTACTACATCAATTTAAAACATGCTTTCTACACAATACTGCAATAAAGTAGGTAGAACAAGTATTATTTTCCTATCCTATCAAAAAAATGACATGAGGTTAGTCTGGTGTGACTTGTTTTTAATAAAATGAAACTGACTCTTAGTGTCCACTAGTGTTCCCTCTGCTCAAAATGGTCTCAAACTATCCTTGAAATACATTGTTCTTAATTTTACCATGAATCAAAGTTAAATTCACCAGTCCCATTTGTGGACTAAAGGCTCAGGAAAATCAAATAATATGTCCTTTAGGCTTGTAGCATTTCTCACATTCTCCATGGTTTTTCAAGGGACACTGAGAGAAACTCATCAATCATATCCACCAATTCTTTCAGCACCCCAGGATATAGTTTGTACAGGACTGATAAATTGAATTCATTGAGAGCAGTTAGGTGTTCTCTTATCATCTTTTCACTTATCTTGGATTTCAACTAACTTAACTATTTCCATCCTAGGTTTCTCAATCCAAAGGTCATTCTTCTTGATAGAGAAAACAGAAACAAAATGAGAATTCAGGAGCTCTGCCTTTTGACTATTACTCCTTATCTTCATCCCAACCACACTAAGTGGCCATTTTCTCCCTTATTTGATTTTCTTCTTGCCCCTAACAAAGCTTTTTTTTTTTTTTAAATAATAGCTTTTTATTTTTTCAAAATACATATAAAATAGTTTTTAATATTCACCCTTGCAAAATCTTGTGCTCCAAATTTTCTTCCCTTTTTTCTAGACAGTAATTAAATATAGTTTAAACTTGCAATTCTTCTAAACATAATTTCACATTTATCATGCTGCACAAGAAAAATCAGATCAAAAGGGAAAAAATGAGGAAGAAAAAAGCAAACTAACTAACAACAACAAAGGTGATCCATGCTCAGTCTCCATAGTTCTCTCTCTAGATTTAAATGGCTCTTTCCATCATAAATTTATTGGAACTGCCTTGAATCATCGCATTACTGAAAGGAAACTAGTCCATAACAATTGATCATCATATAATCTTCTTGTGGCTTTGTGCAATGTTCTCTCGACTCACTTCACTTAGCATTAGTTCATGTAAGTCTTTCCAGGCTTTTCTGAAACCAGCCTGCTCATCATTTCATATAGATCAATAATATTCCATTCCATTCATATATCATAACTTAGGCAACCTTTCCTCAACTGATAGGTATCCACTCAGTTTCCCACTACAAAAAGGGCTCCTACAAACATTTTTTGCACATGCCCCAACAAAGCTTTAAAAAAAATACCAGCAGGGCAGCTAGGTGGGGCAGTGGATAGAGCACCAGCCGTGAAGTCAAGAGGACCTGAGTTCAAATTTGACCTCAGACACTTAACACTTCCTAGCTGTGTGACCCTGGGCAAGTCACCTAACCCCAATTGACTCAGGGGAAAAAAAATACCAACCACTTAGATCACAATGTCTCTTTGGGTCTTGAGAGAGACAATCCATAATCCTGCATCTAAGAGCCTTGGGACTAGCAATCCTTCCAGCTCAGAGCTCTCAGTCATTCTCTTGAGAATCAAGCCTTGTGGTAAGGCAGCCTGGCAACTATTCCTGCAGGGACTACATCCACAGTGACTGGAGAGCCAAAAGAGAAAGCTCTTATCACTAAAGTCTTTGGTACTGACTAAAGGTTTAAGATCTTAAATTGATATGATTTTTATTATTGGAAATGACATTAAAGGAAGAGAAATTGCCATCTCATTTGCTGCTGCCCCCTATGAACTATGGATCTTTCTCATGGATTTGCAGCTGAAAACTTACATATGTGTTGTCTTCCCCATTAGAATGTGAATGCCTTGAGATGAGGAATTGTCTTTTCTCTTTCTTTTCCCAGTGTTTTGCACATAGTAAGTGCTTAATGAATGCATAAAATTGATCCATCATTCATTCATTCATAAAAAGAGCCATTTTGTGGTCCTCTGTATTTATTGCCAACCTTATCTCATTCTGAGCTTTAGCATTTCTGACACTATTCCTACTTGACTATCTCGCACTTATGCTTTCATCCTCAGTGACCTACCTTTGTTTTTATCTTTTCTGCATATTTTATAAAACTCTAAGTTGGCCAATGAGTTCTTGGTGAATCCATATAGATCCCTTTAGACAACTTTCTCTATTCTTCTTCATTAAACACTTAACTCTTAGTTTACTTAGGATTTAATTCTTAAGATCTTTCTAATCCAGTTTAGTTGACTTTTACATCCCAATATTTTCAGAGAGCAGAACTCCCCAACCCCACCCCTGGACAGAATTAACAGAATCTGCTTCAGTTTTTTTGCTGAATAGTACTTCCTATGCAATAGAAAAAAACCTTCAATCCAGAGTCAAAGGAACTGTGTTCAAATCCCAACTCTTTCATTTACTACTTTGGTCTTATAACCTTGACCAAGACCTTTCCCTTAGATGGGCCTCAGTTTTTATCTCTATGTGATGACCACATATTTTAAAATCAGTCAGAATCAGGAATTCAGGTTAGGGAAAATCTTCAATTTTTATTCTCAGTAGAGATGAAGAAAAATCGGAGGTAGAAGGGAATCTGCAATAGCAATGTATGCAGCTGAGTCAAGAAGCTAACCAGACCAGAAGCCACGAGACCAGCAGCCACCAGAACAGAACCCAGCCAGCCGTCTCTCCCAACCTCTCTTCCTGCCCCTCTGCCTCCACCCACCAATATCGTCATTTCCTATATGACACATCAGGACTTGCACAGAGAATGGGCGGGGGCCATTCTTTCTCCAAGCATATATATTAATAGAGTATAGTCCAATTACTATTTAGCCTCACATGCTTGGGATCTCAGTGCATCAACTCAAGTCTCAGCCCATTACATCTGTACATTGAGAAAATGGGGCTAGGTAATCTCTAAGATCTCACATCAATTGATCCTGATTGAGTGAACTAAAGTCCCTCTTCTTTGTAAGGGATGCCTTCTGTTCCATTAGGGCAGACTGTCTTCCCTGCACCCACTTCCCCTCCCAAGGGAGATTATTCTTTCCCAGCCGTATGTTACTCCTCCCTCTGCAGAAATAACTCTCTAGTTTTTTTTATTTTGGGGGGGTACATATTAGAAAGGATATTTATGAGCTGGAAGAAATCCAGAAAAGGGTGCTGAGAAGCATGGTGAGAGGACTGGGAAGCAAGGCTTATAGGACTCTAGTGAAGGAACTGGGCGTGATTAGTCTGGAGAAAAGATTTAGGAGGATCTAATCTCATCTTTAGATCTCTGAAAGGCTGTCATGGGAAAGAGGCTTTGGATTTGTTTTGCTTGGCTTCACAAGGCAGAACTAGGAACAGTAAGTAGAAGTTATAGAGAGGAAGATTTTAGCTTAAAATAAAGAAAAAACCCAACTTTCCCAATAACTGTTGTTATTTTTCAGTTGCATATAACTTTTCATGAAACCACTGTGTCCAACTCTTCTTGATCTCATTTGGAGTTTTCTTGGCAAAGATACTGGAGTAGTTTGACATTTTCTTTTCAGCTCATTTTACAGATGAGGAAACTGATGCAAAGTGAGTTAAATGATTTGTTCAGGATCGCATTGCTAGAAAGTGTCTGAAGTTGGATTTGAAGTTAGGAAAATGATTTTTTTTTTCTTCAGTGGCACTTTATCCACTGGACATCTAACTACTCCAACAATTAGAATTCTCCAATAGTGGACCAGGAAGCTTTCAAAGATAGCAAGCCCACATCATGAGAGTTTCTCAAGTAAATAGATATTCATTTATCAAAAATGTTATATTGAAAGGAAAGAGAAAAAGAGGCTAGAACTATCAAGAGCTGTTTGCTATATAAAAATTTATTCCATCATTCAATATTTATTTGAGAAATTACTCCTCTATGTAGTCTTGTTAGTATAATGGGTAGAATATTGTACTTTGGGTCAGGAAGACTTAAGTTTAAATTTTTCCTCAGACACTTAATAACTGTGTGATCCTGATTTAATCTGTTAATTAATATCTTAATCTCAAATCACTTAATCTCTGTCTCAGTTTTCTTATCTGTGAAGTGGGGATCACAATAGCCTCTGCCACTCAGAGTTGTGAGGAAAAGGTGAGATAATATTTGTAAAGTGATTTGTAAATTTTAAAGCATTATCTGAATGCTAATGACATTATTTCTAGATAGTGGGTTTTTATAACATATAGTGGCTGTTCTCATACAAGTTTCATGGATGGGGTAGTTTTTGAATTGCTATCCAATACAAATACCACATATGACCAAATGAAAAACTCTGGGCAGTATGTCTTGACCAAGTCTTCATTTTTTTCTTGTTTATCATTTTTTATTGAAGTTTTTTATTTTCAAAACATATGCAAGAATAATTTTTCAACACTGACTCTTACAAAACCTTATGTTCCAATTTTTCTCCCCTTCCCCCCATCCTCTTTCCTTGATGGCATATTAAATATGATAAAATATATGTTAAATCCAATATAGGCATACATATTTATACAATTATCTTGTTGCACAAGAAAAATCAGATCAAAAAGGAAGACCTATTCTTTAATTAAAACAAGTTAAAAATTACAAGAACAAAGGGTAGTCCACCTCTTAGATATGTGGAAAAGGAAGGGATTTGTGAGCAAAGAAAAATTGGAGTACATTATGAAATGCAAAATGGATAATTTTAATTATATTAAGTTTAAATGTTTTCATACAAAGGAAGTCAATGCAGGCATGATTAGAAGGGAAGTAATAAGCTAGAAAAGAGTTTTACATTCAAGGTTTCTGATAAAGATCTAATTTCAAAAATATATAGAGAATTGACTCAAATTTATAAGAATTTAAGCCACTATCCAGGTGATAAATGGGTACGAACATACAATTTTCAGGTGAACAAATTAAAACCATTTTTAGCTATATGAAAAAGTGCTGTAAATCACCATTGATCAGAAATGCAAATTAAGACCACTCTGAGGTACCACTACATACCTCTCAGATTGGCTAAGATGATAGGAAAAGATGATGACAAATGTTGGAAGGAATGTGGGAAAACTGGGACACTGATACATTGTTGGTGGAACTGTGAACGGATTCAGCCATTCAGGAAAGCAATTTGGAACTATGCCTAAAGGGCTATCAAACTATGCATATCCTTTGATCCAGCAATGGCTCTACAGGCCTGTATCCCAAAGAGAGCATAAAAGAGGAAAGGGACCCACATATGCAAAAATGTTTGTGGCAGCTCTTTTTGTAGTGGCAAGAAACTGGAAAGTGAATGGCTGCCCATTGGAGAATTGGCTGAATAAATTATGGTATGAATATTAAGCAATATTATTATTCTATGAGAAGTGATCAGCAGGATGATTTCAGAAAGGCCTGGAGAGACTTACATGAAGTGATGTTAAGTGAATTGAATAGAACCAGAAGATCATTGTACATGGCAACAGCAAGATTATGTGATGATCAATTCTGATGGACATGACTCTTTTTACAACAATGAGATGATTCAGGACAGTTCCAATGGCTCTTGTGATGAAGAGAACCATCTGCACCCAGAGGAAAGACTGTGGGGACTGAGTGTGGATAACAAGATAGTATTTTCACTCTTTTTGTTTGCTTATATGGTGTTTTCTTTGGCATTTTTCCCCTTTTTGATCTGATTTTTCTTGTGCAGCATGATAATTGTGGAAATATGTATAAAGAATTGCATATGTTTAACATATATTGGATTACTTGTCATCTGGAGGAGGAGGGAAAGAGAGAGAAAAATTTGGAACACAAGGTTTTATCACACAAGAAACACAAAGGTGAATCTTGAAAATTATGTATGTATATGTTTTGAAAATAAAAAAGCTTTAAGTTTAATTTAAATTAAAACAAGCTCAGTCCCCAAAGAAAATTGCATGAAAACCATGTTGTTATAAGGGCCCTGAAAAGAAACCCCTGTCTACAGGTATCCAGGGAAAAGGTGCACAGAGAGAATATGACAAACTTGGAATGTCTTTCAGATATGATGTATTGGTTAAATGTTTCTTTGCAGTGCTCTACAAGAAAGGCATCATTAGAATTGTTTTTCTAGCAGAGAAATGGGTTATGCTGAGCCATCCCTGTTCTATCATCCAGTTCTTTTTGTGAATGACCAGTGATCTAGGGGAGTATCTAGGACTTAGAAATAAAGTTAAGCAACTAATTGACTCACCTGGGAAATGAAAGTGGTTTGGTTCAATCAAAAGAGACTGACTCTAGAATCAGAAAATGGCATTCATGTACCATTTTGTGCCATGTACTACTTATGTGATATCATTTCACTTTCTCAATATTCTCATCTGTAAAGTACAGGGTGGACTAGATGGCTTCTGATGTCCCTCTAGCATTAGATCTATGATCCTTTGGACTTGTAGCTTTTTCTTTATTAGAGATCTGGTGTACAAAGAAGAATGTCCAGCTGGGTAACATAATGGATAGAATGTTGAGCCTGGCATGAAGAAGACTCCTCTTTCTGAGTTCAAACTCAACCTCAGACACTAACCATGTGACCCTAAGCAAGGCACTTAACCCTGTCTGTCTATTTTCTCATCTGCCAAATGAGCTGAAGAAGAAAATGGCAAATCACTTCAGTATCTTTGCCAAGAAAACTCCAAATGGAGTCATGAAGAGGCAAATATGACTGAAATGACTAAACACCAAAAGACTGAAGAGTGTTAGGGAATCAGGAAATGCAGGTTTTAGTCCCACTAACTTGCTATGTGTTCTTAGACAAGTTACATCCTCTCTCTGGGTTTCAATTTTCTTATTTGTAAAATGATGGGCTTGGACTAGATGATCTCTAAACTCTTTTCTGCAAATATATTCTATAAACATTTATTAAATGCCTACTTACTACTGAATTGGCGCTGTATGAGATCTGAGATTTAGATGAGCTATGATTCCAGCTCTGAAAGAAGTTCCAGTCTAATAGGGCCATTATATACATACAAGTTATCTAGGTTTAAAAGGTACAAAACAAAAGACCATAGGAAGTCTGAAAGAAAAAAAGATAATTATAGACAAGGAAAATCAAAGAAAGTTTCATTGAATTTGTGTCTAAAGGATAGGTAGCTATTGAATAGAAGAGAGAAAGAGAGGGTATTCAAGGCATAGATTTGGGAGAGTACTTTGTCTTCCCTTATCATAACACACTTATCATGTTAGCTTGAATAGAGAGGAGCCAGGGAGGGAAATTGCATGAAAAAGATTGGGAAAATAGGAGAGACACCAGGTTTTTGAAGGCCTTGAACAGTAGGCAAAAAAGTATGGAATTTTCTCAATATGGAACTACTTAAGATTTTGGGGCAAAGGAATGACACTAACAGTTCTATGTATGAGGCAGCTAAATCTTTAAGTGTGTGAAGGACAGATCAGAGGGGGAAAGCCTTTTTGTAAGCCCAAGGATAAAGTTGAGTATGATCTTTAATCATTACACAGAACTGGCACTGACTATTCATCTGCTTCTGGGCATGAACTAAGATATGACTTCAATGATTTAATATGGCAAAATTCAACATGTACATTTAATGCAGAAGCTTCATTTTAGCCTTCCCATACTCCTGGAAAGAGTATTTTTAAAAAATACGTATTGTTTTCTGGTTATACAGTAATTTTGTATTAACATACATGTAACTTTGTATGTATTAACTTCTTAATAGACATTTCTTTATAAATCATGTTGAGAGGGAAAAATCAGAACAAAAGGGAAAAAACTACAGGAGAGGAAAAAAAACAAGAAAAAAAAGTGAACATAGCATATGTTGATTTACATTCAATCTCCATAGTTCTTTTTCTGGATGCAGAAGGTATTTTCTATCCAAAGTTTATCAGGATTGCCTTCGATAATTGAATTATTGAGAAGAACCAAGTCTTTCATAATTGATCATTGCACAATCTTGCTGTTACTGTATACAATGTATTTCTGGTTCTGCTTGTTTCACTCAGCATCAATTCATGTAAATCTTTCTAGGCCTTTCTAAAATCAGCTTGTTCATCATTTTTTATAAAACAATAATATTTCATTACCTTCATATGCCACATTTTATTCATCCATTCCCCAATTGATGGGCATCTACTCATTTTCCAATTCTTTGCTACCACAAAAATTGCTGCTACAAACATTTTTACATATGTTTCCCCCTCCTTTATGATTTCCTTGTGATACAGACTCCTGGGAAGAGTCTTAATACATTCATCATCATTTACAATCTTATAAGGCCAGCAGAGATGGGGTTATTATTTCTCCTTTATAGGTAAAGGAGGTATTTATCCCTTTGTTATTTGTAATTACTGAGCACCTCCAGAGGAGAAAGCACCTGGGGTTAATCGAGAACTGACCCTTTTATTCTGGCTATGTATAATCCACTTTAACTCACTGTCTCTGTTAACTGCAAGATCTGGGTTTGCTCCTCCACATCATGGCTCCCTTTTGTGCTGTTCCTCAGCTCTGGTCTGCTTACTTTAAGAACTTATCATTATTCTGGAACTTCTCCTCTATGTTCAGGAGAATATACTTGCTCCTGAGATACAATTAACTTGTCCAGAACTACTTTGAAAGGTACACTGTGAAATGGAAAGATCATTTAATGTATAATCAGAAAATTTGGGTCTTGGTCACTTCCTTGAATCTCAGTTTCTTTATCTTTAAGGTGGGAATAATAACACTCCTCATTCCCTACCTTATAGGATTATTGGAAAGATTCAATGAGATAATGGGTATAAATTACTACATAAATACAGACTAATATTATATTTAGGAGAGAAAAATGTTGGTTTATATCTAACTTACAAATATCTACATACTTTGAAATGAGATATTTTTGTTAGTAAATAAAGCACTTATTTAACACTTTCCATTTGCCAGACACTATCCTTAGCACTGGGGATCTAAAAACAAGGAAACAAGAAGTTCCCTATTCTCAATTAGCTTATGTTCCAAAGGGAGGAAAGGCAACATGTGAAAGAGGAGGTAGAAGACTGGGGAAGTGGGGAGAATACAGCATGGATGTATATGTGGGAGAGAGCTTGGTGTTGGAGTGGAAGTGAGCAGTGTGAATGGGATTCTTGTTTTCTGGCAAGGCCTCACAATCAATAGTTGTGAACAATGAACTGGCTTCCCAGTGATGAGATAGTTTTTTTTTGTTGTTTTTTAAAACAATCTTGTGATTGTTTCTCAGCTTTCATCGGAGCTGGCCCTTGCACAATTCTGAGAAATGAGAGGAGCACTAACATGATTGTTGGTGGTAGGAGCTGTTCAAGGTGCTGAATAAGGGAGTATTGACAATAGCGAAACACTTGGGTTGATCTTAATTAACCAGTTGGAATGATAATGGGATTTCAAAGAGACCAGGTATTCCTTCCCTCCAAAGCTCCTTCTTCCCCTCCCAGCAATCAGATATCTTTCTCTCTCAGGAAAATGCCTATTATACTTGGCACAGCTTCCAAGTCCAAGGAGAAATTTTGTTAAGGACATACATGTGAATATTCTGTGGGAGAGGCAGGCATTGAAGAGCTTCTTAGATAATTGTTCTTACTTGTCTTATTGGACAAATGAGGGCATGGATGAGGGCAGGAGGGATTGGTTGTAGTTATTTAAGATACATTTAATTTCAGCCTTTGGCATAGATCTTCTTTCCCTTTGAGAAAGGAATGAGGAAGTTGCTTAGATCTGGTATAGCTTCCAGAGCTTCCAAAGCCAGAGTCACTGCCACAGCTAGATAAAGTCATTAGAGGTGGGATGGTGTGGAAGGTCACAGACAGTGGGGAAACTCTTGGTGAGGTATAAGACCCTTCAGCCCAGAGGGAACCTGCTAACAATATCTGGTTTGGCTCCCCATCTCCCCTAAGGGGTCTCAGCCTTCCTGAGAAGTCAGAGGGCGGCGATAACCTGTGTTGTGATTGAAACAGAGTGATACCAGATGGAAGAGTGATACCAGGTGGCAATCTACATACAATAGTTGTTTACTTGGTCCCATGTGTGCATGCCCAGTGTTGTTTTTGTTATATAAGGGCATGAGGGTATAAAAAGGGGAATAAATGGACTCCATTTTTCCATCATCCTCAGGAGTTCTGCCTCATCACTTCTCCACTAGGACAGTATATTTTAATCACCCCAACTTGGGGGCTCTAGAAAGCAGGATACAACAGGATGGCAGTGAGGTTCAATGCTTCTCAGATCTGTGAGGGTATAATCATAGTAAGAAAAATACTTTTACAGTTGTACAAGTTTCTAAAAGTTCCAAGTTATTTGTATATATGTTCAAAAAAGAGAGTTTTTGAGGCATCTTTTTTAAAAAATGTAAAGAGAATAGAATAAAGTAAAAAAAGAACAGGTCAATAGGACAGCTCTGAAAGCTGGAGAATAAGTTTATTTTATACTTAAAAAGAAAATGGGACATTTAGTTGGTGTAGTGGATAGAATACAAGCCCTGAAGTCAGGTGGACCTGAGTTCAAATCAGTAAAAATATAATGTAACATAAATAATGTTAATTTGTGATTTTTCTAAGTTATATGGAGCCATGGGATCCATTTCTATTTTAGTTAAATACTACTGTTGTATATAATAGATCTATGCTGTGTCATGTACATCTTTTTCTGTATGTGTATATATATATATATGTATATGTACATAGATATGTGATGTGGTGCATGGAGATGCCTGTTTTATGTGCTGTTTGTTGCATTCAGAATAAAATTGTTTTTAAAGAGAAAAGAATGCTGTATTTAAAGGAGAGCCAAATTCTAATTGCAAATCCCACACCTGCAACTTCCTAGTTATGTGACATTGAAAAGTCATCTAACTTTTCTGAGTCTCAGTTTTCTCATCTATAAAATGAGTTAGATAAAATGGCTTCAAGATCCCTTCCAACTCTCACTTCGTTGTCCTGTGTAAGACAATATTTATATCTAAGTCCTCTTCCAGTTTTAAGTCTATTACTTATTTAAGTTACTTCTCCTTTCTGTTTTCAGTTTCCTCATCAAAAAAAAAAATGAGAACAACAATATCTACCTTGTTTTCTTCCCATTGTTACTGTAAAAATCTGATGCCTCAAAAACTCTCTTTTTTTCTCTCCATTTAAAAAAAATTTCATATTCTTTCTACAACCCTATACTGACCCAGGTCAAACTGTGTGGATTCTGTAGATCCCAAACTAGAACCCAGAACTACTGAGTCCTGGTCTAGGCATCCTTGCTCTCTTTGCATAGTCCTAATGCAAGGACTTTGCAAGTCCTAAGTTCAATTCTATTAGCAAGTTTAGAATCTCCAAGGCACAGATTTTTCATGGGAAAATATAGAATTGAAGCCTGAAAAATGAAAGAAGGAAAATTAATACAATTCAATAGCAAATGGGTTTCAGGTCAACTTATACATCAAAGCTTCAGATGAGCCCTTACTCCTCCAAGACAGCTCTCTCATTCTAGAAATAAGCAGATTTAGATACACACACACACACACACACACACACACACACAAACAAATAAGTAGATAGATATATCTAGGAAAAATATATTCAGATTCACAACTACAAACATAAAAATGTACAAAGATAGGCAATCAATCAGTGACTAATTTATTTATTTATTTATTAAATGCCTAATATGGGAATACTATACTAGGCTCTAGAGACAAAGAAAAAACAAAATCAACCTCTGCTCTCAAACATATAAAGACAAATGAGCCGACACATAGAAAGATCCATGTACAAACATCAAAAATCACTCAAACATATATATATATGTGTGTGTGTAAATATATATATGTATATATATATATATATATATATATATATATATATATATATATATATATATATATATATAGATTTAATCACGCCTCTCCTCATCTATATTGTATATCACTCTATATGTACATTTTACTTCCTTGGATAGAACATTAAGTTACTTGAGGGCAGAACCTTTTTTTTTTCCTTTTTATTATCTCTTTTTCTCTTTGTTTTTAATAGTATGCTATTTTCCCAAACACATGTAAAGATAGTTTTCAGGGTTCATTTTTGTAAGATTTGTATTTTGAATGTTTTTACCTTCCTCCCTGGCTTCCTCTCTCCCCAAGACAGCAAGCAATCTCGTATAGATTATACATGTACAGTCTAACGGCAGAGACTTTTATTTTTGTTTCTGTATCCTTGTTACCTAGCACAATTCTGGGCATATAATAAGTACTTAATACATGTTTATTTTTATAAATTTATATTTCTGTAAATATTTATTTAAAATAAGTATTCATTTAGTTTCTGGGACTGTCTGAGTTTTCTACATTTTCTGAGTAGTTACAGAACTAACCTGCTTACCTTTTTTCTGGGTCTGTGCCCACATTTCTTGGAGGATTTGGGGTGGGGAGAAGGCAATGGGGTCTGGGCCCTTGTCTCTTATACCCAGGACAGGCTGCCAGAGGGCAGCATTTCCCCATCACCCAGGGATTCTTTTCCTCTTGCAATGCCAGTGGGCAGATTTATCAAGGCTCCCTGCTCCAAAGGACTTCATAGTCTTTCCATTCTGTATGTTTCAAATGATCCATGCCAGCCAAACTAACAGTCCTGACTTAATTTCTGAGAAAGCTTTGTCAGAACTGCTGAACCAGTTTCACTCTAAAGTACACGTTTCTACCGAGCTGCCAACCTCCTACCAGTGAGGGTGATTACAAATGGGAGGGAGTCCCAGCTTAACCAGGACTGAAATTAGCCTGGAGAGTTAGAAGGTTCAAGAGATTTGGGAGAGGGAGGGGAATGGCAGAGAGTTATCAGCAAGACCTTGCAGAACGACTGGCAGAGGATAAAACACATGAAGATGCTCTCAAGCTAGGGATTAGATGAATGACTGTTGGTTGTTAAAAAGAGATGAAGCAGGGACATATAGGCAACAGTGGGCGTGGCAATGACTTACTGGGAGCTACTAGAAAGTGACAGCTCTTCTACAACATTGGCTGGAGGTAAGATGAGGGAGGACACTTGGTCAGATCATATCTGGAGTACTGTGTTCCTTCCTGCCATCACATGTTAGTATAGATGAACTGGAATATGTCCAAGGAAAGGTGATGGTGGTGATGTTATTAGACTGAGGTGATTCTGAAGGAATTGAGGCTATTCAGCCTGGAGAAGAGAGAGGACAAGGGCTGTGAATGCTCCCTTCAAGTACTTCAGGTACACAGTTGATTAAATTTCTTGTGTTTGGCCCCACATGGTGGTACCAAAAACAGTGCATATTTTAGTAGAGATAGCCTTACATTTTACTGCAAAAAATTCTTCTTAATAACTAAAGCCATCCAAAAGTAGAATGGGATGCTCTGAGAGCGAGTTACCTAACACTGGAGGCCATAAACTCATAAGCTCATTTAATAAAAGGAGAAACTGAGGCCCAGAGAGATGAAGTCACTTTCCCAGGTTCACATAACTGATAATTATTTGAAGCTGGATTTGAACCCAAGGCTTCCTTACTCTAGGTACATGTCCTATTCATCATCGTATCTGCTATACAGAGTCCAAATTGAGGCTGTCCGACTTTAAATATGGGTTGGCATAGTTGATTTTTAGGTTCCTTGCAGCTTTGTAATTCTTTGGTTCTTTGATTTCTGACAATGAATAATGATGTCTGAGGAAAAGCTGTCTCCAGTGCTCACCTCTGACACAAGTCCATTAGAATTAGAATTAAGGTTAAGGGTAGATACAGGTAGATCCTTACAGAGCATTGGCAGGAATCTCTATTTACTTTAAGAATTTCTCATGAGATAAGGTTTACAGGGCTAATGTCTGGAGCAGGAAAATCAGATCCCTCTTCAGCTTACCTCCTGATTCCCTTTGCAGAGGAAAGTTGGAGTCTCATAAAATCTATCTTTCCTGCTTCTCCATCACCTGAGACAGGGTGAAGGACCCAATTTGGGGAACTGGAACAGGCTAGAAACTTCTAGTAGTTATGCCTTCAGGGCCGACATAGCCCAAGGCTTGTTTTGAGGCAATTTTGAGATCAGAATTATAGAATTATATTTCCCATGTTTTGGCTCTCCCTGAAGGAATGTTTGTGAGTACATGTGAGTGTGCAGGGTGATGGTGACAGTGTAGAGTTGGTGTATAGATGGATAGTTCTAAGAGTACAAGAGGAGGATGCAGGTTTTTTGGGGTGGCTATAAAAGTGCACAATGACAGTGTAGTCATCGGTGAGCTGTTCCCATTTAGGGTGAAAATGTTGGTGGTGGTGTGTGCTGGCCAAATGTGAAGGATAGGGGTGACCGTAAGAGAAAGGACTGTGCAGGTGGTTGGGATGGGGTGCAGGATGAGTGCTCAGAATGACTGTGGATATGTAGATTGATTGTACAAGATCTTTAAACCAATGGTAAGCTATTTCAAAGAAAGATAAGCAAAGTGAGTGCATCAGTAGTTATGGATGCAGGCTGCATGTGAGGGGCTTGGTGGTAGTATAGAGTGTATATGTGGTAGCTGGGGAACCTGAGGGTGAGGCTGTGGAGTAATTGTGCAGGGTGAGTCATTGGTGAATGGTTCCCAAACAAGAGAGTTAAGGGTGTGGGTGAATATATTTGGGGTAGGCTCAGGTTATAGGGCATGTGATAGGATTGACATATGCAGAATATCTCTGTACTTTCTCCAAAGTTGCAGTGTTGGCTATGATTAGAGATGACTTGGACACCTTTATTTCAAAGAGCTCTCTCACCTGGGGACCAAGAGATCCAGAGAGCTTCCTCTATAGTGTCTCCTATAGTTCCCTGACATCTTGACTCCTGGGTTTGTGAATAAGATTAATCAGGGGCTTGGAAGGTGGGGGGCTATCCCCCCAAAAGGGGCAGATGTGATAGGCCACCTCTTTAGTCAGAGCTCTTGGTGCCTTGCTCTTTCTGTCAGAGTCTGTCATCTTACAAGTGACATTATGATTTCAAATAATTATTCAGATGAAATAAAAACCATATCTCAAAGCTGGGTACCTGAAAACATCATGAGGAACTGTAAAAGTAAGAATGCAAACATGGTGGAGGTTAGAGTAAAGATAAATACTAATGTTTTACATAATTATAAAGCTTTCAATCCCTTCTCTTTTCCTTTCCCATCTTTTCTTCCATTTGATCTTCACAACAACTCTATGAGGGAAATTGGAAAGGTATTATGATTCCCACTTTACAGATGAGGAAATTGAGGTTCCAGTGAATGACCTGTCCAAAGTCAACTGTCACATGGCTTTGGGATTCCAATAAGGATCTTCTGAACTGTGTATTTGAGTTGGGTCCTGGAGTCTTTCCAGATAGACTGAAATGAAGGGAGAGACTGTTCTGGGCTCTCCATCGGGGTGGCTGGCTGACGCCACCCTGCCTTCCAAGGCTTATGACTTCTCTTCTTTGCTCTCTGCCCTCCAGTCTAACTGGACTACTTGGAGTATGCCATGTTTTTCTACCTCTGTATCTTTGCAGAACTCTATGACTAGAACATCTAAAACAGAACTCATTTTATTTCCCCCAAATCCATCCCTTTCTCCAAATTCCCTATCATTACTGATCACCCCAATCCTCCTAGTCACCTAGATTCACATACTCCTCATCCTTGACTCCTTCTCATCCTTGGCTCCTTACTCTCATCCACTATACATATTGAATCCATTGATCAATTTTGTCTTTTTTATTTCCACAATATCCTTTCCACATATCTCCAGTCACCATACCCCCAAATCATCATTGCAAGAGCTTTATATTTTCTCTCTCTACATCAAAATTCTCCCCCCCCCCACTTCACTCCATGGTCCCATAGATACCAAAATGATTTTCCTAAAATATAAGTCTGATCAGGTTACTCTCCTACTCAATAAACTTCAATAACTCCCTATTACTCTAGGATCAAATATACATTATTCTGTTTGGTGTTTAATACTATTTACAACCTAACTCATTCCTGTCTTTCCAGTCATTTCATTCCTTACTCTGATGCTCTCCATGATCTAGCTATACTGCTGTACTTGATGTTCTGAATATTGAATAATTCTCCATCTCCCAACTCTTGGCCTTTGTACTATTTGCCCTTTGCCCCTGGAATGTGCTCCTTTTCTCTCTGCACCTTTTGGGATTTCTGATTCTCTCGTTAACTCTGTGCAAATTGTGTCACTTCCAATTTGTCCTACTTACTTGTAGATAGTTATCTGCATGTTGTCTTGTCAATAGTCTATCAGCTCCTTGAGAACAGGGACTGTCTTTGCCTTTCCATGCTCCCCACTGCTTAGCATAGAAACTGGCACACAGGTGGTGAATTTGTGTTTATTATCTAACAGACTCAAGTACCACCTTCTACATGAAACCTCTCCTGATTCTCCAGCTGTTAATGTATTCTATGCTACCTAGTATTAATTTTGAATACTCCTAATTCCATGTGTGTGTGTGTGTGTGTGTGTGTGTGTGTGTGTGTGTATACACATGCTATCTCCCCCTAGAATGTAGGCTCCTTGAAGGCAGAAACTATTTCTTTATTTTTGTATCACCAGATTTAATGAATGCTTGTTGATTGATTGATTCCTCTCTGTATTTCTGTCTTTAATGAAAACCACCTTTTAAAGTCTGGCTCAAATCCTATCTCCTCTGGAAAGCTCTCACTGATGCCCTTGTTAGCAATGCCCTTCTCCTAGGACATCACACAATACTCTGTATCTCTTAGATGCATTTATGGGTTAAGATCATCTATTATCTGGATTTGCTTGTTTGCCCCCCTGCTTGACTATAAACACCATGAGGGCAGGGATCATTTTTTTTTTAAACATTACATCTCACATAGTTCAGAACTCTGCTCACAATAGATGCTTAATCAATATGTGTTGAACTCTTGCAGTGAGTGGGCGGTCTTGTTCTGTACAAGGACCTTCTGGCTCCATTTATTAAAATCTCTCTGTTTAATCTTGCTTGTGGTGATGTTGAGACCTTGAAAAGCACAGAAGGACTGAGAACAGTAGCAGGATTTACTAAACATTTATTACCGACACAAACACAAAAAATGATTTGGACTCAGCATAGATCAAGGCAATACAGAGCAATCATTCAGTCTTTTCTGTTACAGTTGAAACCGAGCCCAATTTATAATTCTTTTTTGGAATCATTTGTAGAATGTCCTGATTTGTAGGGCCTCATGGAATAACATACAGAGAATTGGAGAAGGGGTCAGGAGACCTGGATTTAAGTCTCTGTTTTGCCACTAGTGTGTGTAACCTTGAGCAAAGTCATTTCCATTTTTGGGACCTCAGTTTCCTAATCTGTAAAATGAGGCACTTTGACTAGGAGAACATTAGGGCCTCTGAAGTCCTTTCTGGCCCTATGATCCTGCTCAACATCTTGTTTCCCAGGTTTGAACTTTGTCTGCTCAATAAATTCCACAAGGGCAAGAACCTTGTCTTTCCTTTTTCTTCTATCTACCATAATCTGGAATTCAGGGCTGAGTATGCTGTTGAGATCAATAGATTTTTTTTTTATCATGAAAGATCCCCAAAGATTATCTGATCTAACCCTTTGTTTTACAAAAGGAAAAGCTGAGACTCAGAGAGAGACTTGCCCAACTATAAGATATATTATCTATTTTCCCCAGCTTTGTTACAACTACAAATTTGAAAAGCTTCTATATAAGGTACTAATAAAATATTAAATAGCAAGAAGCAGTGTGGTACAGTGGCTAGAAATCTGGCTTTAAAGTCAGGCTAGTCTTGAGTTCAAGTCCTGTCTTATTGACATTAACTATATGGGCTATGTTTCAGTTATATCTAACTCCCTTTATGGTTTTCTTGGCACAGATGCCAGAGAGGGTTGTCATGTCCTCCATGTTCTCCAGCTCATTTTACAGATGAGGAAATTAAGGTAAATAAGGTTAAGTGACTTTTTCAGTAAATGTCTGAAGCTGAATATGAACTCAGATCTTCCTGACTCTTGTCCATTGTGCCACGTAGATGCTTAATCTTGAGCAAGTCACTTAAACTCAGTGTGTTCCCAAAAGCTTTATAATATTGTAAATAGTACAACATGCAGCAATATGCTTTAGTAGAGGAAATCTCTATAATTGGAATTCCCTAATATCAATGAAATCGTAAGTCTAGTCTCCACTA
This sequence comes from Sarcophilus harrisii, assembly GCF_902635505.1. Lineage (NCBI taxonomy): Eukaryota > Metazoa > Chordata > Mammalia > Dasyuromorphia > Dasyuridae > Sarcophilus > Sarcophilus harrisii. The sequence continues at coordinate 424,244,180 of NC_045427.1, forward strand.
TTCTGCAATTATGAACCAGCACATGGTCAGCTAATGACAAATCCCTTATACATTTACCCAAGGCTTCTCTCCAAGTTGTCATCAAGCCAGTAATGGCTAATTTTGGAGTATGATCTTTCAACCAATTCCAAGTTCTTCTTAATGGACTTATCTTACTATCTAGGCCACATTTGCCTATGTTGTTTACAAAGATATTGTGAAAAATAATTTCATTTGTGACTCATTTATGTTAGACTTATGATATAATATTTCCTCACTGAAGATAATTCTGTCTCCAAAACTTACTCATGATGGGACCCTGTGTAAGTCTATTAATTTCTCTGAATCTCAGTTTTCACATCTATAAAATGGGAATAACAGTACCTCTTATACTGAACTCATAGGATTATTGTGAATACCAAATGAGATGATATAGTTGTGGCACAAAGCTTAAAGGGCTTAAAAGCATTATAGTTATCACCATTGCTGTCCTCTTCATCATCATTTTCATTGTCGCTGTTATTTTCCAGATGTTGCCACCATGCTTTCGCTGCCTTCTCACCTTGAAAGTTTGTTTATAGTCTTTATGGTCTTTTTACCTAGGAATATGTCTCTGCTCCCCTTGGTACCTTTCTTCCATTGGTGAGTTCCATTCAGAACATTTGTTTTGAGGAAGGGCCCAGAGCAGCCATTTTTACTCACTGTTCTAACTCTCTAAGTGAGTACCTCTTCCTCCCCATCATGTTGATTTTTTTAGGTCCTTTTTGTATTATTTCTCCCCATTAGAATTTAAGTTCCTTGAGGACAGAGACTGTTTTTCTTTATGTCTATTTGTGTCCTCCATATTAAACCCAGTGCCTGGCACATTGATGAATATTTGTTGACTTGACTGGATCAAAAATAGAATGGGAGGGACTAAGGCTAAGAATGGGACATTTACTGATTGACTAGACCCTGTTATCTCCTGACCCTCAGGTAAGTGTTCTCTACCTGGCAATTAGAGAATCCCTCGGCTCCAACTATCTCACAGGCTATTTAGCCCAACTCTACCTGAATGTGAATCAACTAGTTCATCAACAAACATTTTCCAGGTGCCTACTATGTACCAGGGACTAGTCTGGGGACTACAAAAACAAAAAAGAAAGTCTCAGCCCAGAAAATCTCAGTCTCTGAATTTTGTCCAGAAACATTTTCAACAAGTTCCTTCATTAGAATGTAAGTTCCTTGAGGGCAAGGAACAATGTTTCTGCCTCTCTTTGTATTTCTTGCACTCAGCACAGTGTCTCACACAAAGTAAATGCTTGATAAATTGCCTGACTGATAAACGTTTGAAAGTTTGAAAACTTCTCATGGCAAGGAGATTGCTACACCCCAGGGGCAGCACATTCTAATTATTGACAACCTTATGGTTGGGATGATGTGTATCATATTGAGTCAAAATGTGCTTCTCTGAGATTCCCACCCATTGCTCTTAGAAAAGTATTATCCCTACTTTTTATGAAAGCTTATTTAAAGGAAATTATGTCTTTGCTTTTCCCATTTTTTAAACTTGTCTTTTACAAATGAGGTTTTGGGTTTCTCACTATTCTGCCCACCCCGCTTTGAATCTACTCCAGTTTGACTCCTATTAGGGGACATCCAGTACTCCAGGTAGGGTCTAAGTGTCACAGTTCAAAAAAAGCCCTGCCCTTCTCATTTTGGAGACCTCACCTCTATTCATCTGACAAGATGTCTTTGCCCCAGTCACTCCTTCTCCTCTTGCCTTGTTTTCTGGAATCCCTAACCTTCTCTGTTTGAGAAGGGGCAGGTAGGCAGCACAGTGGATAGAATGTTTGGCTTTGGAGTCAGGAGGACCTGAGGTCAAATTTGGCCCCAGACACTTATTACTTGTGTGACCCTGAGCAAGCTACCTAACCCTATTTGTCTCAGTTTTCTTATTTGTAAAATAAGCTGGGGAAGGAAATGGCAATACACTCCAGTATATTTGGAAAGAAAGCTCCAAATGGGCTCACAAAAAGTTGGACAAGACTGAAAATGAATGAATGATAGCAACAAAATTGATGAGGTTACGGTGATGACATATGAGATCCCTTATAGTTTTAAATTTATGGTCTTATGATCTCCAGTCTACCTGGTTATATATCCCTTCCCTGTTTGGCTTTGGAAATGTCGGACCTAGCCCCACTATTGGGACTGCTCTACATTAGATATGTCATCATTTAGGTGAATGATTCTCTTTTGGTTCTTGCCTTCTCTTCTGTCCTGCCTCAAGTATATCCAGTTAAGCAACAATGGCCTTTCTGTAAATGTATCAGGTAGAAAGTCTTATTATTTTTGGTACCGATTGGTTCATCTGATCCTTCAGTCAATAAATAAACATTTATTTATTAAACACCTTCTATGGTCTAGGTATTCTATTAATTCCAGGGATGTAAAGAGAAATACTAAGCAGTTCCTGCCCTGGGAAGGCTTACTATTTAATTGAATGGCCTCTTTTGAAAAAAAAACCTCATTAAATCTTAGCCACAGGCCTCAATACTAGGTCAGAACCTAATCTTCTTTGTTCTGGTCCTTTGGTTCCTATCTATGGTCCAAGATTCATCCTAATGACTTTCTTGAAAGGCAAATTTAATAGGGAACTTCAATATAGATTTTTCAAACCATCTCCTGAGACACCAGATCCCTCTAATACACGTATGGAAGCTCCATATACTGGGGTCTTATGGGAAAGTGAAATGGACAGTAGTCTTCTCTTACCTGTATTTATTTCTCAAGTGGACAAGAAATGATGATACAATGGAAAGTATAGGATCACTTTCCTCTTAAGTATCATAAGGTAAGTCTCAATCTAGGTCAGAAGCAAAAGGATGTAGGATGATACCCAGCTCTCAACCAGGTGTCTTTTTTTCCTATTAGATCGTAAGAGTGAGGAAGGCAGCATGATGCAAAGGAAAGTGCCACTGGATTTGCAGAGTCCTACCTCTCTCATTTATTACTTGTGTGACTTTGGGGTTTATATACATTTATACATTCTGGGTCTTAGCCTCATAAAATAGTGAGTCTGGACTGGATGGCTTCCTTCCATCTGTGAGTTTCTGATCTCCAAGAAGGTCAGGCCTATGTTAGTTTGACTCAGAATCACCTCCAGTGCCTATCTCATGTAAGTGTTTAATACATTGTCATAACTGTACCAATAGAACTTGAGGAAAATGACCTGGAGACCCACATCCAGGTCCAGGCTCCTCGAGCTTAGCCCTGCTTGGGGAGGATCATCCACCACAACCATCTTTGAATCCTCTGCCTTTTTCAGTTTCTGTCTCAGCCCCTCAGGAACATCTGTTTTGGCCGCCAGAAGGATGTTTCCTCCACCCTGTCAGGCACATATTGTTCTCCACAGTCACTTCTTGAGTTATTTCTGGCTCCCACTGAAAGTGTTGGAGAAACTCTTTCCATTTAAAAACAGCGAGGATAGTGATGAAGATCGTGCATTTCTCTATTCCCCTGGAAATGCTCCATCAGCCTCTGCCCAGGGGAGGAGGCAGCACATCCTATTAACCCTTAGTTCTGTTAACAGGGAAACAAATGAGAATGGAGCCTGCCCCAAGTCACCAGAGAGACTTTTTTTCTCTCTACTCCTCAGGGAAATTCTAAGTTCATGGCAGCTCAGACTTTTCTTGTTAACAATAATTACAACAGTAACAATAATCACTAATAGCAAATACCTATAAAGTAGAGTCAGCCAAGCCACAATGGAAAAAGTTGACCCCAGAGCTGGGAAGACCTGCTCTGACATATACTAGTTGTGAGATCCTGGACAAGTCACTAAATCCCTTAATTCTCAAGCTAACTAAGATCTTGGTTGTAGAGAAAATGCCAACCTGGATTAGTAGAGGAAATTTCATCACCTGAAGCACAAGTTCAGTTGCCATTCTTAACACCCTTATAGAAATTTAAGGTTTGTAAAGTAATTGATGTACACAAACTTTCTTAATCCTCACAAAAATCCTAAGATGATATTTTTAATATTTATTTTAGAGAAGAGGGAACTAAGGCAGAGTAGTTATATAATCCAGTATGTGTTGGAGAGGGGAACTTGAACCCAAGTTTTCCTTACTGTAAGCTCAGTATTCTATCCACTACATCACGTAACTGCATGTTTGTTACCTAGTGCTAGGTGATACCACAGTACATAGAGCACTGGATCTGACATCAGGAAGATGAGTTCAAATCTGTATTCAGACACTTACTAGCTGTGTGATTCTTGGGCAAGTCACTTAAACAGTGAGATATAGAAAGCATAAAGGTGGGTTACATTTTTTCACCCATGTTAGGAGGCAAAGTCCTCTGAGAGGGAGGAGGAAAGGAGTTGTGTAGGAGACTTGAGGAGGGCAGAGCAGGTTTGGAACAGCTGCTGTGGGAAGTGTGATAAACAGCTATAGGATAGATATTGACTCATAAAGCCCTAAGATCATAAGATCTGAGATGAGGGAAACATCTGGGTTTAAACTCCTTTATTTTACAGATAGCTAAATTGAGGCCAGAGATGTTACTTAAGTCACAGATGTGACTTGCCTCAGTTTTCTCATCTATAAAATGGAAATAATGATAATATCTTTATCCCAGAGTTGTAAAGTTCAAATAAGATAATGACTAGTGCAGTTCATGGCATATGGTAAGTGCTACATAAATATTAGCTAATGTTATTAAAGTTTAAGGGGGACAGGACCCATCCCACCTGTCATTCAATAATCCTATGCTGGAATTGAGGGCTATCTTCAAACATATGAATAAAAGTCTATTCTGTGGAAAGAGATAGTAAGTGCATTCTTTATGGCCCCTGGGGGAAAACAAGCAGTATAGATTGATTTATTAAATGCCTGCTACATGTAAGGTACTGTGCCAAGTACTGACAATATGAAGACAAGAACAAAAATAACCTCTGACCTCTAGGAATTTATTTCCTCTTGGAGGTAAGGGCTGTTTAAATATTTTCATGGATATGCATTCATAACATAGTAGGGGGATCAGGAAAGTCTCTTAAAAATAATGCCTGAAATGAGCCTTGACAGAGCTAAGGAATCTTAGAGGTAGAGATGAAGAAGGAGGAGTGCATTCGAGGCAGAAATAACTTGGGAGGAGGTGAAAGATGAAATACTGAATTTGACAAACAGAAGACGGGCAGTTTAGTTGGAAAATAGAGTATGTAAAGAGGAGCAAAGTGAAATCAATCAGGGAAGGTAGACTATATTGTAGACTTGTGGGCTTTATATGTCACAGCGAGGACATGGTAATTGTCTTTTATTTTAGAAACAATATGAAACTCATGAAGATTCTTGAGAGGAGGTATATAATCTTATAATGGCTTAGGAATGCTTTTTTGGCACCTATGTGAAGGAAGGTTTGGAGAGTAGGAAGTCAGAAGTAATGAATACTTGAACTAGGATGATGGAGGCTGTATGAATAAAGAGAGGTAGCAGATGTGAAGGTAGAATTGACAAAGATTGATGACCAATTATATCTTAGGGTTGGGAGAAGAGGAAGAGTGAAAAGTCAAGAATGACTCAGATTGTGGACATATTCCTGAAAGGATGATTATGGCCTTGAGAGAAATAGGAAAAGTTAGAAAAGGAGTTTCAGAAGGATAATTAGGAGCTCCATTTCAGACATACTGGGTTTGGTATGCATACTGGTAATTCAATTGAAGATGTCCAGCAAAGACAGTTGGCAATAGGGAATGAAGGCTAAATATTCATGACTTACCTTCAAATAGATGATACATAAGCTCATAGGAACTGATGTGATCATTGATAGATGAAATAGATATGAGAAGAGGATTCAAGAGAGAATCTTGAGGGACACCCATAGACGGGAAGAGAGATAGATGATGAACCAGCAAAAGAGACTGAGGAGCAGTGAGATAGGTAGAAGGAAAACCAGGAAAGTTTCATAAAAATGAAATGCAATGGTATTTAGGAGGAGGGACTGATCAACAATGTCAAAAGCTGAAGAGATCAAGAAGGATAAGGACTGAAAAAAGACCATTGAATTTAGCACATAAGAAGTCATTGAATAATCTTAGAGAGAACAGTTTTCATTGAGTGGTAAAGTCAGTAGCCTTACTTCAAGGAATTGAGACATATGTGAGAAGTAAGAGTAGTAAGTGAAGTATAAATGACTTTTTCTAAGAGTTTAGTTTTTTAAAACAACAATCATAATAACGGACATTTATATACAGCACTTGAAAATTTGCAAATTACTTTATGTTCATTATTTAATTTTAATTTAATATTAACTTTGTGAGGCAGGTAATACATGTATTATTATTATTCCCCTTTTCAGCTGTGGAAACTGAAGAGAGGCCACTATAGTTACTGAAACACAGAATATGGGATGATTACTTGAAGAGGAAGACCAAGTGATGATTTTTCTTTAATATGAGGAAGACCTGGATATGTTTATAAACCCTAGAGAAGGAAATTGTAGATAGTGATATATTGAATATGATAGAGTGAGGGAGAAAAATAAAAGGAGAACAATAATAAAAACAAGAGACAGAGATAAACAGAAAAAGAGTGCAACTTGCTAGGGAATTTGAGACAGGATTGGGATCAAGGGCACAAATAGAAGAATTGACCTTGACAAAGAGAAAAATCACCTTTTTCTGTCAAAGACTATGGCTAAGAAGAAGAGAATGATGTAAAAAATTTTGAGGTATAGAAAGCATTCAAAAATGGGTTCTATTTTTTCAGTAATGTAGGAGGCAAAATCCTCTTCTGAGAGGGAGGAGGAAGGGAGTTGTGTAGGAGACTTGAGGAGAGCAGAGTAAGTTTGGAACAGCTGCTGTAGGGAGTGTGATGAAGAGTTATAGGAAAGACATTGACTCATAAAGCCCTAAGATCATAAGATCTGAGATGAGGGGAACATCTGTGTTTAAACTCCTTTATTTTACACATAGGTAAATTGAGCCAAGGAGGTTATTTAGGTCACAGATGTGACTTAAGAAGCAGAAAGAGAACTTTAACCAGGGTCTTCTGGCTCCAAATCTGCCACCCTTTTTTTGTAATAACTCTTAATAGTACCTTCTTTTCTCCCTTCCCTACAGTCCCCTTTTATGTATTTTCAACCCACATTAGAAGGTGAGCTTCTTGTGAGCTCTTTCTTTTTGCATGAATTTGTATCAGTTCCTGGCTTATACTAAGCACTTGATAAATGTTTGTTGACTTGACTTGTAGCATCCTACCATCTGTCTCCTTCTGTACAATGACAATATTAAACGCTGTCAACTTCTCGAGGTTGTTGTGAGCTTTCAGTGTAGTAATGTATGTAAACTACTACATAAACATGGGCCATTGTCATCATCATTATTATCATTACTATTGGATAAAGTCCAAAAAGTCTAATCTTTTGATGATTCAGCCTGTTAAAACATCTCCCAGAATCCCAGACTTGGAAGGGATTTCAGAAATCATCTTAAATAACCCCTCCTTCATCAAGAATCTCTTCTACAGCATTCCCAACAGTTGGTCACCTAGTCTCTCTATGAAGGCCTTCAGTAACCGAGAGTACTACTTTTTAAGGTATCCCACTCTGCTTTTAGTCAGCTTTAATTATTAGGAAGTTTCCCCCTAATATAAATTCTAAATCTTCCAGTTCTATCCATAGCTTTTAGTTTTGCCCTCTGGGGCCAAGCAAGACAAGTGTAATCCTTTTCCCATATGACAATCCTCCAAATATTTGAAGATAGATATCATATCCACACCCCCTGTCTTATTTTCTCTAGGCTTAACATTTACTGACCCTTCAAGTTTTGCAACCATTTTTTGGTATAACACTCATTAAAGCCTTTTTTCAGTGTCCAGAAAGATTACAATTTACTATTTCCCTCCTTATCCATAGTCAAACTCCTGTGAAAAAATGAATAAATTAACCAAGCATGATTTCTCCCTTGGAGAAATTATGTTGCCTAGGCACGTCCCCCCTGCCCCGACGTTTCTGTTCCCAGCTAGAATGAAGCAATTAGGATACCATCACCTGGGCTGAATGTCCCTGAGGCAGGAGAGAGTGAGCCACAGGTGCCTTTGCTAGGCAGCCAGAAGCAGGTGAATGTGCGTAGGAGGGCTTTTCAGTGAGCTCTAAGGCTGGTTTCTTGTCTTTGGGAGCTGTCCAGCCAGCAATTGGCTTGGAAATAGGGTTCCTCAGGAATGCATGACAAATGACCAAGAAGCAGAGAATAACAGTCATGGTAACCACAGCACAGAGAGGGAGTAGACAGAAAGCATACAGAAAGAGGAAGGATAGTGGAACTGAAGAACTCAGGGAGCTGTCCAGCAGTCGGGACCCAGAGGGCTGGAAAAGAACCCCCCTTGAATTCTTAAAAACCAGGACTAGGTTATCCCTGTGATAAAGGGCAGAGTAGGCAAGGATGTAGTGATCTATAGAAAAGACCAAAACTGCAGAGAGGGAAAAAGGCAAATTTCTTTAAGTAAGATATGGTGTTAGTAGAAGCTCTGAGTTTTAGGCATTGGCAGAAAAACCCAACTTGGTATTTTTCCCATTGGGCAAAACCATTACTAGGCCAGCTTACTTTTGGCATTATCCCAGGGTGTGAAATTTCAAGGGTGCTGCCAGTAATATCCCAAGATATGCTCTTCTTTCTGCCCAAGTAGTGATTACTTCTTCAGCATCCTAGAAGCCTTTAGTTGTTCCAGGGTGTGCTTTTCCCCCCTTCTGGTGATTATGCCCTAGGTGAGATCTTCCCAACCCCTGAATCCTTGCCTCAGAAACAAAAAAGTCCCAGTTATAGCTTTGTTTCTCAGGCTATCTTCAATCAGAGCTGTTTCTGTTTGAAATCAAGGGCTTTCTCTCCTCCTTCCCATTATTTACCTTAGCTTGTATTTATGGGGGAATTTGCATGTGAATTTATAACCTCAAATCATTTTTGCAGCAACACCTTGTGATGGTCTAAATATAGATGGATGACTTCAGCCTGAAATTGGAGACAAAAAAAGGGGCCCAAATACTATTCTATGAAAGTTCTGCAATGAAGGGACAGCTTGGACCCTGCTCCCAGGGGAAAAAGATTTAACGGATTTGTAGAAGGATAGATGATTCAGCAACCCTATCCCATACAGGTTAAAATGGTAGTTGGTGTCATTTGATCAAATTCCACAGGGGGTCCATATGACACTCTAGTAAGCATTGTAAAGCTAACAGAGCCGAAAGAATAATTCATCCATTCATTCAAGAAATAATTCCTCAGTACTAGCTATCTTCTTTGTGCTGAAGGACAGAATGATGACTGACACACTGTCCTTATTCTCAAGATACTCATGGTGTAGAAGGGGAGGAAAAATATGGACATATATCTTTACAAATATAACATGCCAAAATATAATATATGGCCTTTTCAGATCCATCCTCTTCAATATAGCTTTAAAAACCCTACCAGAATGTTTTGTTGTCTTTAACTTCCCTTGACGGTCTCAACTCATTTTGAGTTTTAGCATGTCTTCCACTGTCCTTATAGAATTGTGGCACACTTTTGTGTTCTAGTAGGTAGGTGATGGAGTGAATAGAGTGCTAGATCTGAATCCAGGAAAACTGGAGATAAAGATGCAGTTTCACTTATTGACTGTGTGATCCTAAGCAAGTCACTTTCACTCTAAGCCTCAATTTCCTCACCTGTGAAATGGGGATAAGAATAGCACTTACCTCCCAGCATTGTTGTGAGGTTCAAATGATATAATGTATATAAGGTGTTTTGCACATCCCAAAATGTTCCATAAATACTATTCTTGTTCTCCCATTCCTTTTCCTTGTTTCTATTTTCTATACACATATTAAATGTGAAATGATTGGTGAATTCTCAGTTAATCAACACTAGTCTTTTTAGACAGCTCCTCTTTTCCTTCCTCATTGAATTTGTTCCTTTTTTCTGTTTTCAGAATTTCATTTTTTGAAAATTTTTCATTCTTCCACAGCTGATTTTGATTACAGAATTTTAGTTCATGGAATCCTACCTATTTTTCTTCTGAACCTTTTGAAATATACTTTTCTAAAATATGCCAATATATGCTTGACTTTTCACTCCTATTACAAAGTATAGAAAAGAGTAGTCATCTTCTTCCTCAAAGTTCATTTCATTTCTAACCCATAAATCAGTTTCTCCCTGTCAGTGAGAATAACATTTAGAATATAATTTCTTTTTACTCATTCCTTCTTTTTTTAATGATAAAATTTTTATTAAAGCAAGTCAGAGAAGTTAGCTCTTTTGTTAACCCTGCAAGCACTATACCATAAAATTCTAGGGATGTGGATAACCTTCCTGTATTCAATTGTCAATGATTAACAAACTCCCTCACTCTTACTTTACCCAACACAGTAATTCTGAAACTCTGGTTGTCATTATTCATATTCCTGTCTCCAAATCCCACTTCTGTCTAATGTCTTATCTACTTCTATCTCCTAGAATTGTTTTGAAGATTAAATAATATGATATTTGTAAAGCACTTTGCAAATCTTAAAGCTTATATGATTGTTGTTGCTGTAATTGTTATTATTATTTTTTGCCTCTTCCTGTCCCAACAAAAGTCTCACTCTAAAGCTACTCACCTCTTCCATTATTTTCTCTAGAATGCTTGCTTCATAAGTTAAAAAAACAAAAACAAAAACTTTCTTTCATCTTAAATGTTTTCCTTTCCTACTCCTTCCTTCTCCTGGTTCTCAGTAAGACTTAGTTTCCTCTTGATGATTAGTCAAGAGTATACCATTCCTTTTGTCTTGCAACCCCAAGCCTGTTTTTCATTGTCACTATGGTCCCCAATTTCTTGACCCCTTAATTCCTTCCCAGAACATTGCCCTTGCCTTAACTATATTCTTGCCATCTTGGTGAACCCAATTCAACAGTGTCCTCATCTCTTGAATTCCTTGTCTCCCTCATCCTACTAACTGATATTTTCCTGCCAAATTTAGTCTTGGATTTCTTTTACCATTCAGGGCCTTCACTTTTATTCATTTGCTGTTTAATGAAGTGGGAGAAAATAATGAAATCACACTACAAATTTATTTTACATAATCTCAACTGGGCCCTCACTATAAAAAGGCTCTTCTTTTATATTTCCCTCATTGACTCACCATTCTATTTACCCTAATGGCTGTTTAAATCTTTTCAATCCTGCTCAAATCTCTCATAGCTCTTCTCCCCCACCCCTATCATCTCAAATGAAAACTTTTCCTTATATCTAACTGAAAAATTAAGGCCATTCACTGAAAGCTCTCTCTTTCCCCTTCCTTCTCATTTCATATCATTCAGATGTCTCCTGCCACTATCTCCTCTGTCACATTTGCTTTATATGAAAAGGCAGATCTTCTCCATGACAAGGGAAATGCATTGACATGCACATGATTCCATTCCATCCTATCTTCTACATCAGATTCCTTCCTCTCTCACTTATTTTTATCTTCCTTTATACTGGCTACTTCTCTATTTCTTAAAAATCTTACACTGTCTCCTCCACCTCCAAAAAAAAACACCCTCATTTAATCCATTCATCCCCATTAGCTACTATCTTTATGGGTGAATTCCTTAAGATGTCTGGCTTATAATCAGTATATCATTTTCTTTATGCTCATTCTCTACTTAACTCTCTACATTCTGGCTTCTTATCTCATCGTTCAATGAAACTGCTTTCTCCAAAGTTATCATCAATCTCTTAATTGTTAAATCTAAGGGCCTTTCTCAATCCTCATCCTTTTTAAACTCTTTGTAGGTTTTGACACCACTGGTTATCCTTTTTTCGTTGATACTCTTTTCTCTAGGTTTTCATGACTGTGTTCTTGTTTGAATCTCCGTCTGTCTTTCTGATCATTTTTTGCTGGTTCTTTATTCAGGTTACTCCTTTAAAATTTTTTGTATTTATTTTTGTTTATAGAATAAATCAAGTGTTTCCATAAGAGTATAATAAAAAGATGATTGCATGTGAAACTGCAGATCTATTATGTACATCTTGTTATTCCTTTTAAAGATATACTAAGTTATTATATGTTTCTTTTTTCTTTTTTTCTTCCTTCCCCCCTCTCTAGAAATAATTACTATTAGACACAAATATATTATATGTATATGTATATATATACATACACATGTATATATATTATACATGTAAAATCATTCTCTATATACTCCTATTTATCAATTCTTTCTCTGGATGCAGATAATATCTTACTTCATATGTCCTTTGTAATTAATTTGACAGTAGGTGTCTCATAAGGTTCTATCCCGGACCTTTTTCCTTCTCTCTCTACTGTTTCACTTGGTGATCTCATCAGCTCCCATGAATTCAATTATCACCTCTTTATAGCTGGTTCTCAATCCTACCCCAGTCTTTCTCCTGACTTCCAATCTTGTATCTCTAGCTGCCTATTATACTTTAAAAGCTGGGTGCTCCTAGATATTTTAAATTCAATATGTCCCAAACTGAATTTATTATTTTTCTCCTCATCTACTTTCAAACTTCTTATTATTACCAAGGACACTACCACCCTCCCAGTTACCCAGGTTTGCAAACTAGGTGCCATCTTTCACTTCTCATTCTCTTCCCAATCCCATATCCAATCTGTTGTTAAGGTCTATTGATTTGGTCATAATATCTCTTGCATACTTCTAATCCCTTTTTTGCTTTTGATATTGCTACTACTCTTGTGGAGTCTCTCAACTGTAATGGTCTGGTGGTTGATTTCCCTGCCAACGTTTTTCTGCCCTCTACATATCAAGCCATACTGCTTCTCTTTCTCTATGATTGTCACCCAAATGCATGCTATCATGCATGTTCACTCTGATTTTTGGATTTTCTCATATGATGGTACTTATTTTCTTAATATAAACTATTTTCCCCTCACTTTTTTACCTACTCTTTTTAATTTGAATACATCATATTAAGAAAAAAATATATCACAGGCAGTGGCCCTCTTCTTACAAATTTTCAGTAATGCCTCTTTACCTTGGAACTTTTGATTCTTCTAGCTGAAGGCTTAAATTATGCATAGATATTTAATGTCATTGGTTTTTCTACTGGATCCTTGGGGAGCTTCTGAGTATGTCAAAAGCAATTCTTCTTATATTGCAGCTTCTCTCTTTGGTAGCAATCTTGATAAATTTCTCTTTCCATGTATCCTTCCCCTATCTTTTGTCTTCTTATCTCTCCCATCTTTTTCATGATGATAACTAGAGAGATCCTTCCTCCATCCTTTTTCTTTTAAAGTAATTTTGATTAGGTTTACAAGACATCAGCCAAATACATTCTTCACATTCTTTGTTAGGTGTGTTTCAGCTCTGGCCAGGATCCTATCATTCCTATGCTTTCAACTGTTCCAGAAATCCAAATACCATTCTCAGACACCATCTTGTTAGTCATCTGTTTGCCTCTAAAATCAGCTTTTCTTTTTTGCTATCCCTTACCTATAATGGGCAATCGCAACAAAAAACACCACCTGTGTCCTATGGGTTTTAGTTTCCTGCCCAGAACTTTTCAATCTTTGGTATACTTTACTGGGTTCTTCCTGGCAGTTGTTTATGCCACATAACTCACCAGAAGTGGGTGATAGAAAGATAGCCATCCATTTAGACACATTTTAGAAGATTCTGTTATGTCTCAGATACATAACCTGAAATGGACCTTTTTATTGTTGTTAGCAGATTGATGAATAGCTATCTCAATGACTCTTCTCTCATTTCTCTAACCCTTAATGGATGATCTACTACCTGAGTGCATGTGTGAATCTCCATTGTCACTTCTCAGACAACAAGCAGCAGAGCTTCTCCCCCAGGGAATTTAGCCTCTCCCTTTCCCCTTCACAAACAGCCTTATATTTCTTTCTTCCTTTTTTTTTTCCTGAGGCAATTAGGGTTAAATGACTTGCCCAGGGTCATACAGTTAGGAAGGGTTAAGTGTCAGAGGCCAAATTTGAACTCAAGTCCTCCTGACTTCAGGGCTGGTATTCTATCCACTGCACCATCCAGCTGCCCCTCATATTTATTTCTTAGTTTGAAATATGTAATGATCCCCCTTACATTCTTTCTCTAGATGATCTGAAGATGCTAAGCTATCCATTGCATCCTGGACCATCATCAGAAGTCTAGACTTTTGTCTTGTCACTGGATTATGATGACTCTATAACAGAGTGAGACTGAACACTTTGTACTATCTTGCCTTATTTAAATTCAATTTATGTACAAGTCAAGATATCATCTGTGATATCACTGGTCTTTTTCAAAAATGAAGGACAAACAGCAACAACAACAATTTTTCCATCCTCCAATTTCCTAACACAGATATGAATTTAATTTTTAGATAATGGTTTTCATATGGAATGCATTCTTTCCATATTTTTAATAGAACACTTCACTGTCCTGAAAAATTGGAGTGTGGAAAAGCATTCCTTGAGTCCCTTTGCCCCCTTTTCTAAAATGGAGACCAGGTGGCACTTTCTGAATAGATAGTAGTTACTTGACTGTAGAACAAATAAAACCATTATTTGCTCATTGCAAGTGCAAATCAAACCCACTGCCACTTAGACTAGAAAGAAGTGGACCCATTTTTGAACCTTTGTAGACACCCACACTTAATAATACAGCGAATGATCATTGAAGGAGATTGAGAAGGAACAATTAGCCAAGAAGGAACAATTAGCCAAGTAGGAGAACCAGAAGAGAAGAGTGTCATGGATACCAAGGATGCTATCCAGGATGAAGAGGTAATTGGTAATATCAAAAATTACAGAAAGAGCAAAGACTGTGAAAGGTCTAATAAAAAGACATTAGATTTAGTAGGTAAGATATCTTTAGTAGCCTTAGAGAGATTGGTTTCAATTTAGTGGCGACTAGTGGAAGAGACTAAAAAGTGAATGTGTGGTAAGATAATAGAGCAACTGAATGATAGACTACTTGTAGAAATTGATAGCATAAAGGGAAAGAAGCTTGTGAAGAAGATTGATAGCTTGTGAGCATAACAGGGTCAAGTGGAAATTTAAAGATGTGAAGATCTGAGCATATTTATAGGCATCAGAATGGGGGAGAGTAAGTGTGGAGAGATTAAGATGAGTAAAAGATTGGGAAGCAAAAAGAGAAGGAGAGGGAATGAGATTGAGGATATATATGAAAGGGGATAGTTTTGACAATGAGAAAGGCCTCTTGATTCTCAGAGTCTATAGTAAAGAAAGCGCATAGGGGAAGATACAGAGAACTTGTGAATAAGGGAAATGAGGGATTTAATGATCGATGGTCTTGATATTTCTCCAGTTATTATCATCAGCTAGGGCAGCGACATGGCATGAAGATGAAGTATTGGTCCTGGAGTCAGGAAGACTCATCTTAAAAAATTCAAATCTGGGCTCTGATACCTCCTAGCTGTGTGACCCTAGTTGTGTGCCTCAGTTACTCATCTGTAAAGTGAGCTAGAGAAGGAAATGGCAAACCATTCTAGTATCTTTGTCAAGAAAATTCCAAATGGAGTCATGAAAAGTTGGACATGATTGAAATGACTCAATACAAAAACATCACCTAAAAAAATGTAGGGGTTGAACTGAAGTTTAAGGAGACAAGGTTTAGAACAGTTGTTGAGGGAAGACTATAAAGCCAATTAAGGGAAGAATAAAATTAATCAACTGTTATTTATTAAGTGCCTATAACACATAATCACAAAGCTATCCTACCAATGCAAATGAAGAATAGATTTAAAGTCAATGTGTAAAAGGGAAATGAAAATATAGAAAATTATGAACAGAGAGAATCTGAGGTTATGGAAGTAGAATAGTTATGGATGATGGTGAGGTCTAAGATATGTGACTGCTTCCTTTACCCAACCCTCACCCTCAATCCCCAAATAACCTAAACCTAAACAATAATCATTTGTTTTCTCTTACGGCCAGAAACTTTGAGGTCTTTTACCTCTCAGATTGATATTTTTGTAATGGTAAATTGGTCTATCTTTCGTCTTAATTCTTACTAAGCCCTTAGTCATTGAATGAACATTGCCTTAGACAAACTGAGACCTGAGAAAGCCCTTAATTTAGAAAGACCAAATCCTGCATCCTGGTCTGTAATATTCTCTCTAAAATGTAATATTCTCTGTTGAGGTTTTCTTGAGGTCTCTGGGAGCAGCCTTAGTTTTAGTTCAGTAATCATCACACGAGTAGCCAGGTGTTAAAGTCCAAATCCTTTATTGTCTCTTTCAAAGTCTTATCTCCTTTACTTGGGCCTCGGCTAGTTTTCTGGAGGCCTTCCAGAGTCTTGGTGTCAGTGGAGAAGCAAAGGAGGAGAGCCTGCCACCAAGGTGGTGTGAGATGGGATGAATCTGTCCGAGACCAAGGGCTTGTGCTCCAGCCTTCAGCCTCCAGCCTTCTGTTCACTTGTCTCTGAATCTCCCTGGCTGAGGCTTCTAGTTTATATGCTCCACACTGAGTACAAACCAATCATTATATCACTAGGAAACCATTATTTGTTGTAGGATTAATTCAATGCTAAACTAGATTTAACCATTGTCTCAATTCCACTCAGTACCTTGTTTCAAGTTCTGGCCCATAACATCTCCTTGTAGGATTAAATCAATCATACTGAACCATACTAAATTAGATAACTCTTGTCTCTATCAATTCCACTGACTTAGTGTAAGTACTGACTTGTAAGAATCCTTTGTTTCAAGTTCAGAGTTCTGGCCCATAACACTGGTCTTTTTCTAAACAAATTGGCTTTTGTCTTGCTGCTGGACTAAATGATTCTGGAAGAAAGAGTGAGGTTGATGACTTTGCACAGCTCTGTCTCATTTAAATCCAAATCATGAGCAAGTTAAGACACTCGCTTGTGATATCATTGGTCCTCTTTGAGAACAAAAGGTTCTCAACAACAGCAACAATAACAACAATCCTCAACTCCTGTGCCTTAGACACATTGGAGATGGAGGTCACAGGAGTTGAGGCAGTTGATGAACACTGAAATCTTCCATGAGAGTGGGAATTGGAGTGAGCTGGACAGAGAACTCCTTGGGAAAGTGAGTAGAATGCCCTAAGGCTGATAGATATTTGGGTAGGTGATACAAGCAGATGGAGTGATACTCAAAGGAGGAAAGGTTGTTGAGGGATGGGGATCTAGCAGAAGTCTAATAGTGACAAGAGGAAGCAAGAAAATATCAATTCCTCTTCCTGACTTGACATGTTTTGAAGACTAGCACCCTCAAATGTAAATGGACTTTCTGTGAGCACCAAAAGATACATAAAAGTGCACAAACAGAAAAGAAATAAGACAAAGTGCAAGAGTTGTGGTTTCAGGAGCTAGAGGAGGATAGGAACTGAGGAACATAGGGTTGAGTAGAATAGGTATGTGGATATAGGGATAGATAGCAGGAAATAGATTTTTTTTTTGTCATAACAGATGGTGACTGTGACTCACAAGGATTAGGAGAGTAGGAAGGGACAGTTTGCTAGGTACAGGGTAGAAGGAGCTTCTCACTTGATTCAGGGCAGTAGGTGGTACAAAAGATAGCATACTGGGCCTGGAGTCAATAAGACACATCTTCTTGAGTTCAAATCTGGCCTGAGACACTTACTAGTGGTGTGACCTTGGGCAACTCACTTAATTCAGCTTGCCTCAGTTTCTTCTTTTGTAAAGTGATCTGGAGAAGGAAATAGAAAGCTACTCCAGTGTCAAGAGTTGGACATGATTGAACAACGACTCAGTTGGCTGGAGCAGAGACTGGAGAGTTAGCACATTTGCTTCATTCTTTTTGTCTCTCTCCATAAACCTTTTAAGGGGCCAAAAGGTTAATATTAGTAGTGGTCAAAGGGTTGTATGGTGAAGGAGGCCTCTAGTGTAGGATCATGGCCATTTCATTCTCCCATCCTTCTTCTGACATTTTCAGTGAAGGATATGGACCATGTATTATAAGGTCATAGTTTGAGAGCTAGAGATCATGTAGTCCAAATGCTTCAATTTACAGGTGAAAAAACTGAGGTCTTTAGAAAGTAAGTGACTTTCCCAAGATCACCCAGGTAAGAAGTGACAGAATTAAGATCTAAACTTCAATGACTTTAGGGAGTTAAGTGGTGCAGTGGGCACAACCAGGCCTGAAGTCAGGAAGATTCTCCAGTTCAAATGTAACTTCAGACCCTTGCTAGCTGTGTGACCTTGGACAAATCACTTCACCTTGTCTGCCTCAGTTCCTCATATATAAAAGGAGCTGGAGAAGGAAATGGGAAACCCCTCCAGTATCTTTATCAGGAAAACTCCAAATGGGGCCATGAAAAGTCAGATATGATTGAACAACTTCCACTGCACTAACTGCTGAAGTTAGGGTTGTGTTGTTGATAGCTAACCAACAAGCATTTTAAAGTTATAGGTCAGGTACTGTGCTAATAATGACTATATGTACAAATAAAAATATAAATATAAACAAAAAAGACAGTCCCTAAACAAAAAAGATAGTCCCTACCCTTAAAAAGGCTTATATTCTGATGAAGGAGGTCATATTCTAATGGATTAGATGGTGAGTGAGAATGAGTGTGAAGTGACTACTTATTTGGAAGAAGCTGATATAATAAAGGACATGGTAAGACACTTACCGTGGAGCAACCAGGACCGGTGTAGGGCTACCCTTAGCAAGGGCATCTGTTGTCTCTTCAGTAGTTCCTCCTCCCTCTTTAGAGTCTGTGGCCCCCTACTTGACTATACTGATTAAAAGTAAAGTAGGTGCCAATTCAGTAGCCAACAGTAAGGAAGAGTACAACCAAATATATTGTACACATAGACCTTAGGATGTCCAGTGGAACAAAGAAGGATTTGGGGATAATAGATCTTGGCAAATTGGGAATCAATATCTATGAGTATAAAAGGAGCCAAGAGATTAGATCAAATGGCTTACTGTGGCATCTGGATCACATGAATGGAGATAGTACTCTGGAGCTGGAATCAGGAAAACCTGCGTCAGATTAGTTATGTGATCCTGAAAAGCCTCAGTTTTCTTATATATAAATTGGGGGTAATAATAGCACCTTACTCCTAGGGTTTGGGGGATAAAATGAGATGATATTTGTAAAGTTTCCTGCCAATCTTTTAAGCGTATTGTTATCATTATTGTCTCACCTTTAGTGACATCTTTTGTGGCAATCATTATGCTGCCCTTATCTGTCTACATCCTTCTTCCTCTCTTATTGAGTATAGGATAACTGTTCATTCAACAAAGACATATCTAGTACTTATTACATAGTAAGGGACTATGCTGGGTCTGGGGGTATGAGCCAAAAATTAAATAGCCCCTGGCTTCAAGGAACTTATATTCTCCAGGATAGGAAAGACATGTACAACAATAATTTCAGTGACATGAGTACTAAGGGGTAACCAGGCAAAAAGCAAAAGGAGATTTTATGTGTGTGTTTTTGTGTGTGTGTGTGTGTGTGTGTGTGTGCATGTGTGAGAGAGACAGAGACAAAAAAAGAGAAACACAGAAAAACAGACACAGAGAAAGCAGGGTAGACTTCATAGATATGGCAGCATCTGATTTAAATCTGGAAGGAAAGAAGGATCCTCAATAGCTGAAGAGGAGAAGGGGAAGAATATGGGTGGTAGCCTAGGCAAAGCATGGAGATGATGAGAACAGGTTGGACAAGAATAGGTGCTGGAGAATCCATCAATCTGGCCAGACAATATAGTATGTCAAGGGAAGTATTATGAACTGAGTTAAAGCAAGTTTGTAGCAAAGAATTGAATGCCTGGAAACATCATTTTGTTGGTAACAGGGAGCCAATGAAGATTTTTGAGTAGAAGAGTTTAATTGAGGATTTTGATCAGAGCAGTGGTTTAGGAAGATTCCTCAGGGAGGGCTGTGAAAGGAAGATTGTAATAAATGAGACTGATGGCAGGAAAATCAATTAGGGGGCATGTACAGTTGCGTTGGCAAGAAAAGACAAGAATTATGTGAAGACATTTTCTATTTGCAGGTCAAACATTTTTATTCTTTTATTTAAATATGGTGAAATAAAACTAACTTAAAAATAAACATAACCATTTAATTTTTTTCTGGAACTTGAGGATTTCAGGGTCTGAGGTATTGATAAACCCAAGATATTGTTCAGGGAGGGATAGGTGTCAATCATAGTCAGCAGGTCAGCACTGAAGAACTGTTAATTGGAGGCATCCACGTGCTTAGTGTTGATCTGAATTCAAAGTACAACTCTGGATCTTATTGGCTGTGTGACCTTGAACAGATTATTTAACCTTATCTGTAAATGAAAGCATTGGTCTAAATCAGTGGCATCATACTTTAAAAAAAGTCCAAAACTTAAAAAACTAAATATTATTATCATCTATATCCTATTGCATTTAAAATTTATTATATGTATCTATATTATATAATATACATATATTATATAAATAATAAAATATATTATACATTTTAATTTAGTTCAGGCCACACTCAGTAGTGTTGGAGGAAGGGGAGGTGAACTCCTCTGGTTCAAATGCTTTCTAAGATAGCCAGGCGGTATAATGCCCAGCTTCTTAAACTGTAGTTTATGACCACATATAGGGTCTTATAACGATGTAGGAGTCAAGAAATTATGATTTATTATCAATAAATGTTTGATTTGTATAGCTATTATATATATTATATATATATACCTTGGGTGACATAAAAATTTCTTAGGCAAAAAAGATTCATGAATGGAAAAAATTTAAAAGGCCCTGATGTAGTGGATAGAAACAGAAAATCTGAGTTCATTTTGCCTCTGATACTTACTAGCTGTGTGACCCTGGTCATTTCACTTCCCTTAGCCCCAATTTCCCCATTTGTAAGTTGGGAATAATTATAACGCCTGCCTCACAGAGTTGCTGTGAGGATCAAATGAGATAACATATGTACAACATTTTGTACACTTTGAAGCCCTTTATAAATGTGAGCCATTATGGTGATCCTAAGTAATGGACTATTTTTCCTAACAATCTGTTTCCTCTAAGACCATCCTGGAGTGGGCGGCCAGGGCTGACAACCAGATGACAGATTGAAGCCAACTAAGTGAGCATCCTCTCATCCAGCTTTCCTAGGGTCACAGAGGGAAAGGGAGATGAACATTTCAAATAACAAGATCAGGAGGAAATTCCAAGAGAGAAGCGAAGAGCTGTAACTTGGGCCCCCGTAGGGAGTGCAGGTGTAATAGGATTGGGCAATTCGAAGTGCCGGAGGAATTGTAGGTCCAGGGCCCCCCTGAGGACCTCCAGGGACCATGTGTTTAGAGAGGCTGAGTGACCCACTCTGCATTAGAGGGGGGGTGTCCTGGCTAGCTCCTGATCACCAGCATTAAGTTTACAGTTTCTGTTCTTTTCTCATTTCTCCCCTTAATGACACTTGTAGCTGGAAATGTTATTTCCAGAGACATTATGGAAAAACACAGCAACCAACAAATATATTTTAGAGCAAAATGTGCCCCTATGAGCATGGGAATCCACAGGCCTTTTCATATAGAGCTGGGCACTGACTCACTGACAAGTGAGCAGAAGTCCATGCAATAGCAATACATCAGCAAAAATGCCTCAGGTTGGCTGGTCTCCCCCTGAGAAGAGGACATTGTCTCTGCAGGCTGTCATGGTGCTTCTTATACATCACATCAAGGGAGACAAAGGGAGAATTGGAAATTCTGGGAAATCACTCAGCCTAGAGAATGGATTTTGAGATAATTGGGAAACTGAAACCTTTTCCTTTTAAGAGACAATCTGGTATAGTGAATGGAAACATGCACTGTGAGTTTAGATGTCTAAGTTCTAGTCCCTTTTCTGCCACTGATTTGCTGGATGATGTTGAACAAATATTGTCTGGGCTTCAGTTGCTCCTTGGTAAAAAATGAGAAGATGCGGTAGTTCGTTTCACAGGATTTAAGATATAAACCTGGAAGAGATCTTAGAGGCAATTAAACCTAAAGCTCTTATTTTGCAGATGAGGAACCTGTGGCACAGAGAGGTTTTGACTTGCCCAGCATATGTGTCTGAAGCAGAGATTGAACCAAGTCTTCCTGACGCCAAGTCCAGCACTCTATCCATTAGACCAAGCTGTCTCTCCACAGTCTCCTGTAACATTTCTGTGTCCGGAATGTTTCTTCTTGCCCAACCATTCTATAGTACTACCATTCATTTGGGTTTTGACAGTGCCAAGAACCACCTCTTCCTTCTGGTTTAGGTGATAGGTTCAAAGTGGGAAGAGAAATGATATTTAGTCCCATCTTCCCAGGGAGAGTCTTGGCACTCACTAAGCGTGGGCATCATTAAACATTTAAAGCTTAGTTTGTCACTACACCTGTTACAGGTGCAATGTAATGATGACAGTTGAATCAGATTCATCATTTGTTCTTTGTAGAGCCAGATAAAATTGCCATCGCTCATCCTTCTGTTGAAAAATAAGTGTGTTTATGAAGGATGTATATATATGTATGTGCATGTATCAACGAGCATGTATTAAGCATCTACTAAATGCGAGACACTGGGATATGTCCTATTCTCAAGGGGCTTCTTTCTATTGCAGAGAAAAGCACATATGACAGAATAAAGGTAAAGAAAATAAAGACAAGGGGGTCTGACACAGAGGATGCTAACAATTGGGACATCTACCTTCATGTAAAAGGTGGTACTTGAGGTTGGTCTGGAATGAAGAAAGGGATTCTGGGAGGCTAGACTGAGGAAGCAGTGCTGTCTAGGCATAGGGAATAATGAATATAAAGGCGTGGAAATGGGAAATGAAGGCATAGAAAACAAAGACAAAATGTTATGTATAAAGAACAAAGAGGATTTTGTTTTGTCTGGACAGAAGAATGTACAAAGGAAATAATGTACTGTTGTGTGTGTGTGTGTGAGAGAGAGAGAGAGAGAGAGGGAGGAAGGGAGGGAGAGACAGGGGGGGATGGGATAGGGAGAGAAGAAGAAGAAGAGGAAAAGGAAGAGGAAGAGGGAGGGAGGGAAGGAGGGAGAGAGAGAGGGAGAAAAAGAAAGGGAAGGCAGAAGAGAGAGAGGGAAGGGAGAGAGGGAGGGGGAAAGAAGGGAGGAAGAGAAGGGAAGAGTAGGAAAGAAGGAAGGAAAGAGGGAGATAACAATATTATGCTGTTCTGAATGAACACCATCAGTCCAGAAAAAAAAATTACATGTTCATAGAAGATGAAAGTTGGAAGGGACCTCAATCCTGTCTAGCCAGACAAGACAATGAAAAGCATCCCCAATTATAACCCGTCCATCCTCTATTCAGGTGATAAAATAAAACAGATCTGCCTGTGCCATCCTCATCCCCCATTCAATAAACTCCAGTGGCTCCCTGTCATTTCCAAGATCAAATAGAAAATCATTTGCTGGCATTTAAAGCCTTCATAACCTTCTTCTTCCCCAACCATTCTAGATTTTTATACCCTACCTCCCACTTCCCCCCAAGAATTCTGTGTTCCTGTGACCCTAGTCTCCTTGCTTCTCCTCAGAGAGGATACCTCCTCTAACACTGCATTTTCACTGGCCATCCCCTATGTCTGGAACTTCACCAGTTCTTTCCAACCATTCTGCTAAATTACCTGAGTCGTAGCTCTGGACACATAACATGTTCTTTTTTTCTTGGATATTAGGATTGTAAACATTGGCAATTATGAATTAAGCAAACGATCCCTTTGTTCCCTTATGCCCATATTCACAGTGCTATGACTCACATATACCAGGTGGGAATGGGAATGTCAGGGAGAGCTATACAAAGGCTATTTGGGGTTCTGAATCACAGAAAAGAAGAAATTTCTCCCACTGCTTTCATAAACAAAAGTTTCTTATTTCCAAGACTGGTTTCTTCCATTTAATCAATTGAGTAGAAGATGACATCCAATCTGGTTATGGCAGGAGTGAAATTCTGCAATTGGATGCAGAGTTGAGCTAGAGTCCATGACCAATGCTGCAAGAGGTGGGAATGTTTTAAAAGAGAGCTGACATTTGTGAATAAATTGGCAGGAACAAGTCATGATATAAGAGCTGGCATTTAATAGTTATGAATCCATTTTAAATCTTCATCTCATCTATATAGTCCAGTGCAACACATCTGTTCAATATAATAATTGTACTGTGCTGGGGACCAGGCAAAATACAAAACTTTGATAAGACATATTTCCTGCTTTATGTAGGCAAGAAATGAGAGAATATTGGACTTAAAGAAAGGAAAACCTGAGTTCATATTTCACTTCAGATAATAGCTTTGCAACTCTGGGCAAATCAATCAAATTCTCTGATCCTCAGTTTCCTTATCTGTAAAATGGGAATAGCCTTTACCTAAGAAGGTTCTAGTGAGGATCCACTGAGATAACATATATACAATGCTTTGGAAACCTCAAAGTGTTTTATGAATGCTAACTATTTAATTATGGTTATTATTGGAAATGATATTATCTTTATCATCTACTTCAACTCCTGAATCAAAAATCTTCTTTCCAACATCCCTGACATGGGTGGTCCAGTTTGTATTTGAAAAGCTTTAGTGCTAGGGAAGTCATTACTTCCAAAGGCTGACCATTTCTGTGACAGAGAGCTTTCTTTGTTAGATGGTTTCTCATTATGTTGAATCCAAATTACTTCTACCTATCAATCACAGTTCTATCTGCCCAATGGAAACACTCAATCAAACAGGCAAGAAAACCTTTATTGAATGTGTACTTGGTGCCAGTCATTGGGGATATAAGTACAAAGAATGTAATAATTCTTCCTTGCAAAGAGTTCATATTCTAATAAGGGAGATAACTATGTATATAAATGTATAAAAATAAATAATTATCAAGAGAATACTAAGCAATTATATACAACATAGCTTGTGAAAGAGTGAAAACCCCCTTGCCTATGAGCATCCTTTGGATATTTAAAGTTAATGATTATCATACTCTCCCAAGTCTCCACATGAATTCTCTAAGATTGCAGACGAGCTCCCCTTGTAGACACAAAGGATTTTAGATTTCAATCCTTTGTTCTGGTCATGTCTAACTCTTTGGGATCACATGTGGGTTTTTTTGGCAAAAATTCTGGCGTGATTTGACTTTTCCTTCTCCAATTCATTTTACAGATAAGAAAACTGAACAACCCTGGTCAAAATGTCTTGTCCAGGGTCTCATAACTGGTTAGATTTGAATTAAGGAAGAGGAGTCTTCCTGATTCCAGGCCTGATGCTCTATCCACTGCATCACCTAGCTACTTAGGTTTTTAGTTTCTTCCCCCTTTTCCTTCTTTATTAGAATTATTCACAATTGTATTTTAAGACACATTTTTGAGGGCTCCCATCAACTTGGAATTAAATTCCTTCCAATCAGAATCTCAGTCATTTGGATCCTACATCTCCTCACACTAATCTTGTGGGGGTAGACACTGTAAGCAGTATTATATCCATTTTGTAGATAGAGAAACTGAGGCTCTAATTAAATGACATAAAAGGTTACACAGCTAGTGAGAGGTAGAGTTGGTATTTGATCTCTGGTTATGTGACCACTACACAACTCATACAATCCTCTTGCCAGGAACAAATTTGTGTTCCACAAAGAGCCTTGCTGGGTTTCTGCCCCCTTTCTCCCCCCCAGCCCCCTTTCTGATGTTCAGTGAAGCTTTGAAGCCAGCAGGGAGTTTTGCTTTGCTTGGAATTTGAGGCATATCAAAATTAGATTGTTTTAAAAGCTTTTTTTTTTTACTTCCAAATCTACCTTATCTTTAAGCTATTTTCATTAAGAATGCTAATTGTTCAGACCTTGACTAATTCAGGCTTATTTTGATCTTACAGGATTATTCTCCTCAGCAACTCTCTATGTCAGACACAGCAAAAATTAACACTGAACTCCTTCCTGCAAACATCTCTGGAAGTCTAATGTCCTCAAGTTCTGTTATAAATAGACATTTATATGGATACATGATGATGAAAAGAGATTTCTCCAAGAATAATCACAATTAGCAACATTTGAATAAGTGGGCAAAAATCTTTCTCAAATATGGACAAGGTGCAGCCAGAATTTGATAGCCTCAGGACAATGGTAATTGGTGTTTACAATTCAGGGAAGGCCCGCAAGATCAGTGCTTTCTTTTTAAATTTAAATTTAAATGTTCTTTTTATTATAAACTTAATAAACATCAATAAACATGAATATTTCAATATGAAAAGAAAAAGAGAATTGTATATAATGGTGGATTGGTACATATTTTAAAGTGTGTATTACATTTAATTTGACAATGACAAAGCTGCTCTGCTTGTCCTTGTCCCCTTCTGAGCTTCCTTCTGTATTGTGGATTTTAAAAATGTTTCCTTCCTTCCTTTTCTTTTTTTCTTCCCCCCTCCCTCCCTTCCTCCCTTCTTTCCTTCTTTCATTTTTTCCTTTTTTCCTTCCATCTTTTCTTCTTTCCTTCCTCCCTCCCTCCCTTCCCCCTCCTTTCCTCCCTTTCTCCCTTCTTCCTTCCCTCTTCTCTTCCTCCCTTCCTCCCTTCCTCCCTTCTTCCTTCCCTCTTCTCTTCCTCCCTTCCTCCCTTCTTCCTTCCCTCTTCTCTTCCTCCCTCCCTCTCTCTCCCTTTCTTTCTCCCTCTCTCCCTCCCTCTCTTTCTCTCTCTCTCTCTCTCTTTCTTTCTCTTTCTTTTCTGCTTCCTCTTTCCTTTCCTCCCTTCTTTTCTTTCTTTCTTCTTTTCATGCCATCTTTTCTTTCCTTCTAGTCTTTCCTTTCTTCCCTCTTTCATTCCTTTCTTCTTTCTCTCTCTTCTTCCCTCTTTTCTTCTTTCTTTTCCTTCCCACAAAAGTGTTCCATTTAACGGAGAAAAATAGCAAAGCCAAACAAATAAAAACACTGGCTATGTTAGAAAAAAAATGTCTCATTCTGCTCCTCTTCTTTGCCAAGAGGTGGAAATCACGCTTCATCATCAGTCATTACATCAAACAAACATAAAAGTCTTTCAAAGTTATTTTATGGTATTGTGGTTATGTGGTCATCATGTAAATTGTTCTGTTTGTTCTGCTCATTTCACTTAGCATCATTTTTGCAAGTTTACCTAGATTTCTTTGAATTTGTCTTAAATGATTGATTAAAAAAACAAAAACAAAAACATTTATTGGGGTAGCTAAATGGAGCAGTGGATATAGAACCAGCCCTGAAGTCAGGAGAACCTGAGTTCAAATACAGCCTCAGACACTTAATACCTACTAACTGTGTGACCCTGGGCAAGTCACCTAACCTGCCAATTGCCTTTCAAAAATATAAAAAAATTAAAAAGTATTTATTTAATTCTTACTATGTGCCAGGTGTTTGATCATCAGGAGTATAAATTCAAAAGAGTGACAGTCTCTGCTCTCAAGATATTATAAATTTCCATTGGAAGAGACAACAGAATAGACTGGTGGCCAGGTAAGGATGTAGTCACAGAGAAACCATAGGGTGGCTTCTCCTTCCACAGGCAATGAATTGATTTGAATGCTGTTGTTTTTTGAATGCAGGAAAGATATATTTTACATTTTTGCAAGAATGGGTGACTAGCTTAGTAGACACTATTGTTTTCAAAAAAGGAAGTGAGAAGAGATGATGATAGAGAAGGTGGAAAGATGGTCTTCACATGGAGCTATGGCAGAAAGTCTTTAAGGGCCTGGTCTGGGGCTGGCTAGATATAGTGAATTCTCACAAAACGCTAGAGCCAAAAGGGCAGGAGCTAAAGGTCCAGATAGGAGGTGAACTTGACAGAAGTTGCAGCTCTGGGCAAAGTAACTGGGACTGGCTAGATATAACCAGTCTCTTTTAGAGACCATTTCATTATTTTAATGTACTGTATTTTTATTTAGATTTTTCCTTATTGACAGGTAACCACTTTGTTCCAGTTGTTTGTTACAACAAAAAAACAGTTTTAATTTGTCTGTATATATGGGCTCTCTTTCTGTTCTAATTACTTTGGAAGGTGTTTCTTTTTAGGTTGGTCTTCAATGAGTCTTTCTCTTTCACCTATCTTCTCTCCCCTCCACTAAGCAGTCTACTTTATGCCTAGAATCCCTTCTTTTTGGCCTTGCAGAAACTTTTTTCTTTCTTCAAAGCTCAACTCCCTTTTTTTCATGAAGCCTTCTTTAATCATCCCTAGTTGCAAGTGAATGTGCAAACATCAAATCTTGGAACAACAGGAAGGAAATTTTAAAATGTTCTTTTCCTCCTCAATTTAGACCAGTGCTCTCGATCTTTGCCCCCATCACATTGGGCCTTGAAATATATTTAGCTGTGTATATTCTGTATCTTCTCTGATAGACCTTAAACTCCCTGAAGGCAGTGCTTATCAAATTTATAGCCCCCAAACTCAGACACAAGGCCTTGTGTAGACTAGATGCTTAATGAATGTTTCATGAATTGGATGAAACTATGTTACTCAAATGTGTTGATGGATAGTGTTGACTTTGGGGGTCAAAATGAATGAATGAAAAACAGTGCTGTGTTCAAAGCACTGTGCTAAGCAAGGGGGATACAAATAGAAAAGTAAATCAATCTCCACTGTAAAGGAGCTTACATTCTATTGCAGTTGAGGGGGACAACATTCAACTACAAGTCAGATGGAAAGGTTCTTAGAATCCAGTGACAAAGGAGATGCTACTGTTTCCTCATTAATATTATTTCCACTGATAAAATCCTATGAATTAATTTCTTTTGTTCACCTAATTGACAGTACCAAAAGTTTTGGTGACAAAACCCCTTTTTCTAGATCTTCAGTAGTTGTGGTTTCTTATATAACCTACAGGAACAGTTGTGAGGTTGCTTTCCGGAATGACTGTGAGGAGTGAGCAGGAAGGCTTTTTCTTCCCAAGTGGGGTTCAGGGTCCTAGACTGACTTCTTTGGGTTTCAGGGGAAATGGTCATGACCTGCTCAGCATATGCTACCTCCTGTTTCTCTCTCAGGGTGCCTTGCTGCCATAGTTTGACTGGCTGGCCAGCCCCATGGGTAGTAATTGTTGAAATCAGCTGGTTTCTTCTCTACAGGAGCTGTTTCCCCAGATTATGGCTATGAAGGCTGGGCTGGAAGTAAGGTCAGTAGTTGGGGAGGGATGGGTACTGCTGCCATTCCCAGAGTGCTTGTTCTCATCTGCCTGTGGTTGGAACTGCTCACCAGTTATTAATAATGAGGAAAATGGGCCCCTTCTTCATAATGATTTCTTTCCTCAGTGATGTCGGGAGGCAGTGGGGCTGCTTTGGAAGCAAGTTTGGCGGTTGGGAGGAGAGGGCTACGGCTAGTTCCAAGACTCTTACATTCAAGGTTTTGTCTCCAGTGAGGTCTGAATAGAATTAGTTTGCAAAGAGGCAATAGTGACTTAACTTGCCTGGTACATACTGTCTCCTTTCTCTCCATCAAGATAGGAAGGTTCTACTCCTCTTTCTGGTACTTCCAGGCTGTGTGACCATGGTTCTCTCAGGTCCTTCAGGCACATCTGTAAGCCTCTATGTGCTAATAAGTTTTACATTTCCATTGGTGGCAGGAGTTTCCTGCCACCACGTCTGGATATAACCACACATCTACTCCTTCAAAAAAATTCCCATTGCAGTCTTAGTGTGACATTGTGCTTTAAATCTTAGAAAATTGGTACTTCATGTATAGTTCTCTCTGTTACCTAATTCACAGAGTTGTTGAGAAAATAGGAGAAAATATGTGTAAAACTTTAAAAACAAATAAGTATCACTTATTAGCAACAATGTTAGAGTAATTAAAACTCATTTCCCATCCCAATTTCATGTGGTAGTCAGCATGACATAAAGGATGGACACTGAATTTGAACTCAGGAAGACCTGGATTCAAATTCTACCTTAATACTTAATGATTGTGTGGTCCTATATGAATTGCTTAGTTTTTTCATCTTCAAAAGGAGGAGGTTAGACTTGATGATCCTTTAAAGTTTTTTTTAGTTCTAAATCTATGATTCTATGATCCTGTGGTTATCATAGAAAAGAAGTTATCTAAAATAAATATAAAACACAATATGCATCCCATAATATAATCATAACATAACACAATGCTATATAACACATGTATACATACATGTCTCTTTTTAGGTTGGTCCTCAATGAGTCTTTCTTTTTTACCTATCTTCTCTCCCCTCCACTAAGCAATCTATTTTGAATTCTACTCTGAGAGAAGATAGGTGAAAGAGAAAGACATTTCTACTTTGAAAAGGGTGAAGAGTGTATCTTCAAGAACAGGGACTTTTCTAAAGGTTGCTTTGCTTCTCAACCACCAGGATTCATCCCTTGATTGACTCCAAAATTGTCCAGCTGGTTTCTTGATATTGTCCCAGGACTTAGACATCTGAGCTAATCACTAGACTGCCTATGTGCTACTAGTTCTCTTCATTTAGTGTACAAATCCTCTCAAGTTGGTGAAACAATTCTTCATGTCGTTTCACATGCCTTCACACTGACCAATTAAAATTGGGCATGCTCTGTACAATTTTTAATTGGTCACTGAGAGTATGGGCCACTCAAGATGTTATGTCCTTTATAACCTATGAATGGTCAAGCCAAATTTTGCACCTTTTAAAATCAATGACTGGGCTGTTCAGAATAGTTAATTAAAATCTGAAAAGTGGAAAATGTAAAATAAGCTTTGCCTCACACCCATATAGACATGTAAGTGTATATGTAAATCTATATACATATAGTTTACATTATTGCATCTTACATGTACCTGCAATATTATTCAGTGTTAGGTAAAGTTAGTAGTTAGTAAAGTAAAGTTAAATTAGTTAGTAAAGTGCTAGTTATACAGTCAGTAAGCTACAATGAATGTAGCTTTGCATTTAGGGACAGAGCACCTGAATTTAAATCCTACCATCACATGGAGGCAGCTAGGTGGCTCACTGGATAGTGTGACCTTAAGGCAAGTCACTCAATTCTGTTTGCCTCAGTTTCCTCTTCTGTAAAATGAGCTAGAGAAGGAAATGGCAAACTACTCTAGTATCTCTGTCAAGAAAATACCAAATTGAGGTTATGGAGAATTGGACACAAATGAAACGATGGAACAACAACAAAAACCACCACTTGATGTTCTAAAAAATAATCACAATTTTCAAAATTCAATTTTCTTATCTAATAAAAAGGGTAAACTGATTAGTCTTAAATGCAGCTTTTTAAGCTACAAACCTCTATTGGTGCAGGGAGTTTCCACTTGAGAAGTTTTCTTATACTGATAGAATCAAAGTTATGAATTTAAAAAAAGGGAAAATGATAATTTCATTCCCTACTCCCCAGGGCTATTGTCAGCATCAACTTATAATCAGCCACTATAAGGCTGGCCTTATAAAGGCAAATCTTGAAGTGATTGCCAACATCACCAAGAGAAGTATTTAAATTTAATCCACTTCCATGAAGAGATTAATTAAGAAAGATATAGTGCATACCCTACAGTCCCTGCTGCTGGGGATGATGAGGTTTGGTGGATCACTTGAACTCAGGAATTCTGAACTGCAGTAGAGAGGGTGTGCAAGTGAGAGAATAATCATTTATATAACATCTACTATGTGCCAAGAACTTAAACAAAAGAAGTATTATTTCATTTGTACCTTACAATAACCACAAAAGGCAGATGCTGTTATTATAGTTGAGGAAACGAGGGAAACAGAAATTGTGTCTTGTTAAATGTTACACATTTAATGTGTATTTATACTAATACTGGCATGTAATAATGGCATGTAAATGGCTAGTAAATAGTGTCTGAAGTCACGTTTGAACTCAGGATTTCCTGACTCAAGCCCAACTCTATCCACTGTACCATCAAATATCTCTATGTCTGTAGGGCTAAAGGAAATTAGGAAGCCGCACTAATACTAGTGTAGCAATAGCGTAATCCTCTGGGAAAGAAGGCAGGTCTAGGTCAGGTTGGAGCAGATCAAAGCCTTTGTGCTAATTAGCAGTAGGATCACTTTCTTGTGGCCACTGTGATTCCACCTTGGGTGATACAAGGAGAATCAATCTTTAAAAAATTACTTGAGGGCATCTAGGGCAAGAGAATTTGTTCATTAGTTGGTCAACTTGTAACTTAAATTTATGCCCCCAATTCATCTCCATTACCTTGGGATCTATGAGGCAAATCCTTACTAGACAGAATTATTCATTGTATTTCTGAAAAACATGTAACATTTCACTAGCTAGCAGTTTTGTTGAATATTAACTTTAGATATGACCCAAAATGTCACCTAGTTTTTTATGTTTCCCCCCAAAATGAGTATCTTCCCAAATATTTCCAATATATGCCATTATTCATCCTCTGTTTAAATGTTGGACAATTTGCTGGAGAGAAACGCTAAAACATTGGACTCTGGGACAAAAAAACCTGAATTTGAATCCCAGTTTGGATCTTTTCTAGTTATGTGACTGTGGGCAAGTCCCTTAACTTCTTCAATGTCCTTATCTGTAAAATAGGGATAATAATTTCTGCTTTAAGTACATCAGAGTTGCTGTGAAGAAAATTTCTTGCAAACCCAAAAGTCTATAACTGTGTGGGCTGTCACCTGTAGCTAGGGGCAGCTAGATGGCAAAGTGGATACAGTGCCTGGTCTGGGGTCAGGAAAACACCCTCCTGAGTTCAAATTTAGCATCAGACACTACCTATGTGACTCTGGGCAAGTCACTCAGCCTTGATTGCTTCAAGTAAAGTTCCCTATCTTTCATGGCAGACTATTTCATGGTTGGACAGTCTTAATAGTTAAGAAGTTCTTTCTTATGTTGAGCAGCAATCTGCTGTTTTATAACTTCCAGTTACTGGATTTTGATCTCCCCTTTACTCTTTTGTTCCTTATATATTGAATCATTCATCTTAGTTGATGATTAAATTCAAAATAGAAAAGAAAAATTTTAAAATACTCGAGTAGAGCACTTTAAAACACTATTGAAATGTCAGCTATGCATGTCTATTTTTACTAAGCTCCCTTGTTAAAATGTGGTGTCCGGAACTGAATATGATACTCCAGATGGGGTCTGGGCAGGGCAGGGGACAGTGGGACTATCACCTTTCTCATTTTGCATCTTGGGCTTCTGTTAAAAATGGGCTTGTGACATTCTGTGGGGTTTTAAATGATTTATTTAACTCAACTTCTATGCTGTTCTTCTCAGCAAGTCACATTATCTTAAAGAGCCAAATGCAGTTAGTCATAAATACGTCAGAGATCATTTCTAAGCAATGTTGCTCGTTAGTGGGGGACCCTTGCTCTTTCAGACATCCCAGTACTTCACAGTCCCCTCCCTGGTAGAACTCATAGTCCTAAAAGAGTGAGCACTTTCATTGCTAGTGAAGGAGTTGAGTTGGGATGGGGGTGGAAGAGTGTGAGAGAACAGTTAGATCTCAAAGCTGCCTTGAACGTGTTTATTTCTAGTTCTTTGGAACAATTGTTTTGGGCTCTTTGATGATAAATTTCTGTTTCAATGTCACTGCTAGACAATGAATTGACATCATAGTTACTTTGTCAATTATTGCTAAAACCAAATCTGCTTAGCTAATCCTTAAAAAAAATCTTCCCTTGCCTCTGCTAGCTCCTCAAGCTATTATTCTATCACTTTCCTCCTTTTTTACTGCCAGGTCCTCTTGAAAGAGGCATCTCCTCTCTGCTCCTATTGCCTTACCATTCACTTACTCTGTCACTTCTCTCTATCGCAATAACTAGGGGCAGCTAGATGGCACGGTGGGTAGAGTACCAGGTCTGGAGTCAGGAAAACACCCTCCTGAGTTCAAATTCAGCATCAGACATTTACTACCTATGTGACTCTGGGCAAGTCACTCAACCCTGATTGCTTCAAAACCAAACAAAAATATTTATATGCTACTCCAAGTTCCTCTATTGGAACTATTTTCTCAAGGTAATAAAGAACCTCTTAATCATTCCATATAAAGACAGCTTAAAGATTTCCTCCTCTTCTTTTCTGCATCAATTGACTTTGTTGGGACCCTGTTCATCTGGATACTCTCCTTTTTGATTTTTGAGTAACTGCTGTAATCTTGGCTCTCTTCCTACCTCTCTGACCACTCTTCTTGGTTTTCACTAGTTCATCATCTTTCTCTTACCTTATAAATGTAGCTGTCCTCCAAGGCTGTGTGCTGGTTCCTCTTCTTTCTTTATATTCTCAGCAAATCCTAGAGGTTCAATGAATCACTTCTACAACTCTCAGTACTACAGAGCCCTAAATTTCCCCCCAGAATTCCAATATCCCCATCTCCAACTGCCTATCATCAATACATGAATGTTTAAACTCAACAGCTCCAAAACTGAGCTTACGCTTTTCTCTCCAAACTGACAACTATTTCCATCTGAATCCAATATTTATGAAAATGAGATCATTATTCTTCTTATTCTCCCAGATGTAAACCTCAGTTTGAAGATCGTTTTTATTTTTCTCCTTTATTGTCCACATCCAAAAAGTTCCAATCTTATTAATATTACCTCAATGTCTCTTTCATCTCTCCTCTTCTCTCCATTCAGACTTACATCAATCAAGAGCTGTTCTATTGTTGTTCATCCTTCATTCTGGAAGAGATAAATGATGTCAGAAAAGTGATGTCTAGAATTGCAAGTGAATGGATTTAAATGAGGCAGAACTGGGCAAAGTCATCAGCTTCATTCTCTCCTCCAGTAGAGTCCAGTAGTGGACTATTGGAATAGCCTCCTAATTTGCCTTCCACCCTTGAATCGCTATTCTTTTATACATCCTTCATATAGCAACCCCTCCTCTCTAACCCCTCCTCCCTGGGATAAAGCCATGGTTACCCTGCCCTAGTTATGGTTCTACCAGAACTGAACAATGTTTTAACTATTGTTTGATCACTGTAGAGGATAGTGAGGTGCTTACTTTCTGTGATCAAAACGCTATATTTCCATTAAAAATGCCTTAGATTGTAGTGTTAGTTTTTTTTCCTTAGCTAGATCAATGTTGCCCTATATTGAACCTTTTTGATCCTTTAAAACTCCAAGGCATTTTTCATAGGAGCTGCTGACAAATCAGGTCTTTTCCATTCTGTCCCTGAATAGGTGATTTTTTTTTGAACTTGAGTCCAGGACTTTATATTTGTCCCCATTAAATCTTGTCTTGTTAGTTTAAGTCCATATTTCGGTCTGCTGAGATCATTTTGGATGCTGATTCAAATGACCTATTACAGAACTTGTTCTGAGACCTTTCAATCTCCTGGCTGGGTTAGCAGTATTCCAACTGTGCCATACTTCCCAGGTGCTGAACATGCAGATGCATTTGGAGAAATGTCTCTACTTTGCTTGAAATAATACAGAAAAGCACAAGCTGAGATTTTAAGCCTGAAATGCAGCCTTATGCCAACAATGCCCACAATACCCACAGCCAGCTCTTCCGAGCTCATTCAGCCACTTTCAAACACGAACATATTATGTCCCAAGGTTCCTTTCAAATAATCCTATTTTGAAACATTTATATACACACTAGGGAGAGAATGGGGATATTTTGCATGTAATGGGAAAGGCACATGAATAAAACCATGGTGATTTATCTTCCATTCCCAAAGTTCTTTTGGGGGTCGATGGGGCTCGGTTTGGGCCCAGCTCAGAATGAGTTGCAGGGTTTTGCCAGGGTTTTGTTAGGGTCTGTCAATCATGCTTGTCAGTAAAAGGAGGCTGCACTGTATTGAATACCTTGATACTGCTGAGGTAAATGATGTTCTCTCCTGAGCTCTGAGTATTTTCTAGGCTGGGGCTCTGAAGTCTGCTGGGGTAGTAAATAAAAGAGCCACTTCAGAGAAATTCTTTTCTTTTCTTTTCTTTTTTTTTTGGGGGGGGGAGTAATGAAAGTTTTTTTTAGTGCTTTATCCAGAATCATCTCTAATAACTGCACACAATGTAGACAACAACTGTATGCTGTAAGCCATCTGAGGCATGTGCTTAGTTTTAATGCCCAGGTGTTTTGTCCATCACCCAGCAAGCGTGGATCACCTCTTCCTCTCCCATCTTCCAGAGGGATATACTTGGGGATGTGACATCAGCTGTTGGAGCAAAAGCCACAGATAAACATAATGCTCAAAGACATTAATGACATGGCATTATCTAAAGTTTGGGTTCAGACTGGTGGATTTGGCATCAGAAGACCCATGTTTGAGTCCTTTTTCTAGTGCTGGCTGGCTTTGTGAACTTATGCAAGTCCTGTGACCAAGCTGTAATAGAAAAGTTCCTGGTTTTAGAGGGAAAGAACTCTGGTGCTCCCATCTCAGTTCTGTTCATTCTTATCTTTGTGATCTTATTCAAGTCATTTCTCTGCTTTAAATCTCAGTTCTGAAGGATCATAAGATCATAGATTTAAAGCTTCGAGGGACTTTTGAGTTATGTAATCTCACTGGCTTCATTTAACAGAGATGAAGTAATGTGTTAGCTTAAGATCAGTGACATAAGCAGTAAGTAGCAGAAGTGGGCTTCTAATTCTGTTTTCTGACTTCAAATCCAGATCTTTCTTCACTATACTATCTTGATGATTTCTAAGAGCTTCTCCAGCTCTACATTCTAGGGTGTCTATAATACTTTCAAAGTTTTCATATCATTCCCCTTACAACCACCCTATGAGATCTATAGTGCAGGGATTATTATCCCCCTCTCCTCTCTTTTATGATAAGGAAAATCAGGCTTAGAATGAAAACTTGAATTTAAACCTGAGTTCTGCTACTCCTATGTGACTTTGGGAAAAATGATTCAACCTCTTTGGGTTTCAGTTTCCACACCTGTAAATTGAAGCCATTCAATCAGCTGAGCTCTAACACCCCTTCTGCTTCTAAAGCTATGATGTTATGAGTGTCCCCTGGTCTTGGAATTCCTCCCCACTTGCTAATACTAATCTTTGGGTCTCCTAACAACATGCAGCATTCCAACACTCATCCATCAAGACGGGCTATTAACCCTTGATTTTACAGGAGAGGCAAGCATCACTAGGTACCTCTGCGAAGACTAGGAGGTCTTGGGTAACTGTTAGGCCTTAAAAGATAGTTATTCTGAGAAAAAACTTCTTTATGGCACTAGTCAAAAGGGAAGCTTTCCTCAGCTTGAAGTGGCTCTTATGCTCCTTCAACAGAGGTGAAATGTTCCCAGGTGGGAAATCCCTGCTCATACTTTGTAAATGGCTCATTCTCTCACCCTGCTCATTTTCCTACTGTCGAAACAAGAAGTTTATTTTTGGCTTCAACCAAAGCATGCCTGCAGGTTCAAAAATATTCCATGTGGAATGTGTGGGGTGGTTGGCAGGTTTGAATATTCTGGGACTGATACACAAGGATCTTGGGTGGGGTGGTGGGAAGAAATAAGAGAGCTGTTCCCTCAGACATGGGATGGAGTGCTATTGCCTTAGGAACAATCTATATAGCTTCTCAAGAAGCTCTGAAGGAGGGCTAATCTGAGAGAGAGACAGACAGAAAAAGAGGAGGGAAGAGGAGGGAGAAAGAAGAATAGAGAGGGAGGGAGGAGAGAGAGGGGGAGAGAAAGGGAAAGAAAAGGGGAGAGAAGGAGAGGGAGAGGAAGAGGAAGAAAGAGGGAGTGGGAGAGGAAAAAGACAGACAAGAAGAGAGAAAAGAAAGGAAGAAAGAGGGAAGAGAGAAAAGGAGAGAAAGGGAGAGGGAAAGTGGGAGAGAGGAAGAAAGAGTGAGAAGAGAAGAGTGAGAAAGGAGAGAAGGAGAGGAAGAGTCAGTCAGAAACACACACACACACACACACACATAAACACACACCTATATGCAGAGATAGAGACAGAGATACATAGAGAGACAGAAACTGAAAGAGCATAGCAGACCATAGCTGAAAGGGACCTTAGAGATGAATTAGTGATGTTGGACCAGTCACAGAATTACAGAGCCTGACAGAAGGAGTCTCATAAACCATATAATCCTTTTACCCTAGAAACAATTTATACAACTTCTCAAGAAGCCCTAAAGGAGGTCTAATCTGCACGAGGCAGCTCTCTTTGGCACCCCTTATCTCAATGGCACCCCTGGCAAATGGTCATCTTGCTGAAATGTTTACATTACCTCTCAAAGGATCCTAATCCACTTCTGGAAAGAAATTTTTATTTACATTCAACTGAAGTCTGTCCCTTTGAAAAGCATAGGTGTTGTCTCTTTATTAGGAAGCAACGTGGTTAGGAAGTTTTTCTTTACATCTAACTTAATGTTTGTTTCTTTGAAAGGTACAGACATTAGTTGCTTAGCCCTGGCAGAAATACAAACCTTTTCTATTCAATGCAATTCACCACTGAAATCTTGCTGTTCTCTCCATTTTCTTTCTCCAGAAACAACAAATGAATAAATAATTCCTAACGTCCATTCTGGCACTACTGTCTTTTATTTTCATGTTTCCAATCCTACTCTCTCATTTCACAGAACCCAGGTCTTCTCTACATCCTAGTGATCTTTTTACTTCTTGTGTTTATAAACGTTTTCACTACTAGAAACTGGAGAACAGGGAAGAGAAAAAATTGGGGTATAAGGGGCAAGGTATGAAGTTATAAGAAGTCTTAGAAAACCTTTTTGTGTCAACCCAAGTCTTCCTTGAAATGCACATGGATATAGGCCAGATTTTTCTTAGTTCTTCTCTGTCCACTCAGCAATCAGTTTTTATTTTGGGGAATCAGACCTGCCCTCAACCTCATCTCCTTTTTATTATCTGGGTTTGTGTTCTAAGATTTCTTCGTTTCATAAGGAAGACAAATAAAGTCCTATTCTTAGACCCACTCCCATTTTCCAACTCCCTGAAACCATTTTATTTTAATACAGAACTCTGTTACTTTTGGAAAGAAAAGAACTCATTTTGAAGGACTAAATATTCTCAAAGTAGTACTTAAAAAGAAAAAATTAGATTTTATTGCAAAATAGCCAGGTTTTTCTTGCCACAAGAATACCTTCCTACTAACATAGATGATGATCTTTCCATGCCTTCATAAACCATACTTTTTTTTTTTAAATAAAAAAGATTATTTTTACATGTCTTTATTTTCAAATGTATCCCTTTCCCCCTTCCTCATACAGTGAACCACTTTGTTATACAAAGAATTAAAAAGAGATAAAAAGGAGTTTAGCAAAATTAGGTAATACATCAACCCACTGACACTGTATGCAAGATTCCACAGCCATAGTTCCCTACCACTGCAAAGAAGGGAAGTACATTTTCTCACTTTTTCTCCAGGGATAAGGCTGGTCATTGATATCAGTGCAATTTTGTATTTTTTAAAATTACATTTTCATAAATTGCTTTCCTGATTCTGCTTCCTTCACTTTGCTTCAGTTCATATGCTTTCCTATTCTTCTCTGCATTCTCTCTATTCATTGTTTCTTATGATATGGTGATATTCAAGTACTTCAATGTTTTTAGCCATTCTCCAATTCTTTGCTTTCAGAAAGCAGTTTCATGAATAGCTGTGGCTGAAATTTTCTTCCACCAATGACAAGTGATATGGTGATGAGATCTTCTGAAATTAGTCTAGTCATTGGTGAACAGATACATACACACACATATACATACACACAAACTCAATCCCTTTTCGACTGGATAAAAGGCTCCACCAGACTTTGTTCCTTCATGCTGCCATAAAGCATTTGGGAAGGATCTTAGGGAAGAATTTGTAAGCACACACACTATATATGTTCATATCTGTTCACATATAGTAGTATACACACATATGTTCAGATATATAAGTATATACATGCATGTATATTTGTATGTATAATCAGGGTTAGAAAGGCTCCACAAGACATTAAGTCCAACCCAATATAAAGTCTCATAACATCCTTCAGTAGTGGTATTTAATCTTTTACACAAAATATCTTCAATAAGGAAAACCATCACATCACTTCCAAAGGTAGCCACTGCACTTCTAGATTTTTCTAATTGTTAGGAAGATTTTTCTTCCCAGGAAACCTAAATCTGCCTCTTTATAATGTCCACAAA
Organism: Sarcophilus harrisii; assembly: GCF_902635505.1. Classification (NCBI taxonomy): domain Eukaryota; kingdom Metazoa; phylum Chordata; class Mammalia; order Dasyuromorphia; family Dasyuridae; genus Sarcophilus; species Sarcophilus harrisii. Next base: position 424,284,097 of record NC_045427.1, read on the forward strand.
CCACTCCTAGTTTTGCCCTTTGGACTCAAACAGAACATGGCTTCTTCTTCTTCCATGTGAAATTCTTTCAAATACTTGAAGATAACTGTCACATATCTACTGAATCTTCTCTTCTCAAGGCTATAAATAGTCCTTTAACTACCGGCACAATCTCAAGGCCCCTCACCATCCCACTCTTGCTTATCTTTTTCTGGACACTTTCCAGTTTGTCTATTTCATTCTTGAAAAGTGGCACTAAACTGAACAAAATACTCCACGAGTGAAGTGACTGAGGAGGTGCATTCATTAGTTTCAGTTGTGTGTGACTCTTTATGATCCCCTTTGGGATTTTCTTGGCAAGGACCCTGCAGTAGTTTGCCATTTCCTTCTCTTTATTTATATAAGTTATTTAACAGATAAGGAAACTGAGGCAAAAAGGTTTAAGTGATTTGCTTAAGTTCACACAGCTAAGACACTTTTGAGGCTGGATTTGAATTGAGGTCTTGCTGATTCCAGGAGCAGCACTCTATTTATTGCATCATCTAGCAGCCTCTGTGGAGGAATACAACAGAACTATTTTCTTACTTAATAGAAGGCTCAACCACACCTTGTGCTTTTCTGTGATATAACATCAGGATGGATGTTAGTGGAGAATTGTTCTAGACATGATGCCTTTTTTAGTGGAGCACATATATTTTGGGTTTCCAAGCCACACTGTTGACTTCTATGAAAATTACAGTGCACCAACATTCCCAGATATTTTTAAAGTCTTTGCTTTTTAGCCACCTCTCTCTGATCTTGTATTTGAGAAGCTTTTTTTTTTATCCTAAGTACAGGACTTTACATTTATTCCCATTAAAATTTATTTTACTAGTTGGTCCAAACTTTTAATCTATTAAGCTCTTGGTTAGCTGCCACTCCTAGCTTTGTGTTGTTTAAAAATTAAATAAATATGCTATCTCTGCCTAGGAGACTTTAGACCAACTTCATCTGCCTTAGTTTTTATATTTTTATTATTTTACATTATGTATAATATTTGTTATTTTATATATTTATTATTTTAATTAACACATACAAGATAACAGAAGACAGTGTGATGGTAGCGGGTAGTAAGCTGATCTCAGAGTCAAGACAACCTGAGCTCGGTTCTGCCTCTAGCACATATGGGCTGTGTGACTCTGGGATGGCTCTTGATGCTCCACCCAACTTCTGAAGGCTCAAAGTTACAGAAAAGGTGCTAATATGTACCTGTAGTGGAATTTCCTCCTCAAGGAGTTTCCTGTATCAGGGAAAAATACAGGTCTAAATCTCTTGCTTTATCTATACAAAATAATGACAGTAACAGCAATAATAATGACTAGCATTTATATGCCACTTTAAAGCAAAAATGCTATACAAATGTTATCTCATGTGATAATTCTGAAGTAGGTACCATCATTATTTCTACTTTGCAAATGAGGAAATTCAAGTTGAGAGGTTAAGTAATATGCCAGGGGGCAGGTAGTTGTGCCTACTACAGTGCACAGAATGCTGGGCCTAGAGCAGGAAGGCCTGGATTTAAAACTGCCCTCAGATACGTACTAATTGTACGATCCCAGGAAAGTCACTTAACTCTGCCTCAGTTTCCTCATGTGTAAAATGAGCCTGGAAAAGGAAATGACCAACCATTCCAGTATCTTTGCCAAGAAAACCCTAAATGGGATTACAAAGAATCAGACAGAGCTAACTGATTAAAAATAACAAGTGAATAATTTACACTTTTAGTGAACTTTTGAAATCTCCACTAGATAATCAGAGTTGATGACCAGGCTCTGGAATTCATAGTTAAGTTAGTTTTGCAAAGTTACACAGGCTTTCTGCCAGGGAAATCAGGAAGGAGAAGTAGGAAAACCTTTAGGACTGATGGCTAGAAGATCTGAGTTCCAGTTCAATCTCTATTATTAACTTCTTTTGGTAACTTTAATCAAGGTTCTTTCTGTACCCAATTGGGTTTCATTCTTTTTCTCTATTAAGTGAGGGGATTAGATTAGCTGACCTTTATGCTCTCTTCCAGTACTGACATATTAAGATTTGAGGCTGCTATGTCATAGTACCAGGATTGTTTATCAACTCTCCTTTGTTGAGAGTTTTCAGTTGATAGGTAAAGATTCCCTCCTATGCCAGACTCTGCTGTGGCCTTGTAGAGAATTGTTGTTGATAGATATATTTTTTAGCTTCATGAAGCAAGAAAACGATTTTGATAGGATGCCAACTGGCATATACGGAGCAGAACATGGTTAGAGACAATAAAACCGAAATTGTTTTTGGATTGATGTGTGTTTTAATTTTAATGAGGCTGATCTTCCTTTCCCCTCCTGCCCCAACCCTCTGTCCAGAGGGGGAGAGAAGTCATACCCCTAAAGGATGATGAAGGGATGCAGTTTCTTGACAATTCTAGGCTAGAGAAAAGACAATGAAAATTGTAAGAACTATAGAACCAAGATTGGGCAATGATGACTTCTCCTTGGTGGGAGTCTGCTGGTCCACTAACAGAGTAGATGGTAAAGGTAGGCAGTGCAATAAAATAGTACCAAACCTGGATCCAAAGAATCAGCCTTGATTCTTGTCTCTGGTATTTACTAGCACCCTTCCCTTGTGATCTTTATGCTTTATGCCCTTTTCCTTTCATGGTAATGGCTTACCTCAAATAAATTTTAGCCATTTTTAGTGAGGACAAACCAGTTTCTTTGAATCAAAGTCACTGAATCTTTATTTTAAATTTTTTAATATTTTATTTTCCCCCAATCACATGTTAAAACAATAAAGAAATTTTTTTTTAAAGTTTTGAGTTCCAAATTCTGTCTTGCTTTCTCCCTTTCTGAGATGATAAACAATACAATATAGATGATACATGTGCAATCATGTAAAACATTTCCAGATTAGTCATTTTGTATAAGATTAGGAGAAAGAAAATAGGAAAGAAAGTGTAAAATAGCAGGCTTCAGTGTCTACTAAGACAGTGTCAGTTCTTTCTCTGGAGGCAGTTAGCATGCTTCATCTTGAGTCCTTTGGGATTATCTTGGATCATTTTATTGGTGAGAATTGCTAAGTCATTCACAGTTCTTCACTGTACAATATTGCTATTACTATGTACAACATTCTCCTGGTTCTGCTCATTTCACTTTGTATTAGTTCATGAAAATCTTTTTGCGGTTTTCTGAAAACACTCTGCATATCATTTCTTGAAGCACAATAACATCACAATCATACAATAGAATTTGTTCAGCTATTCCCTAGCTACTCAATTTCCGATCATTTATCACCACAAAAAGAACTGCTATAAATATTTTTGTACAAATAGGTCCTTCCCTCTTTTTGAAATCCATTTGGGCCATATCCAGATCACTCAATCTGCAGAACAGGAAGGTCCCACAGAGAACAACCAGTCCAACCTTCTCATTTGGCAGAAGAGGAAACTGAGGCCCAGAAATGTGCAATGATCAGCATGCATGCTTAATGTCATTCAAGTAGTAAGTAGTAAAATCCCAAGATTCAAGTTCAGATCCTTTGACTCCAAGGATAGTGTCCTTTTCTCTGACTATTCTGACTCCTTTTTATTTGGCAAATCACTTCATATTTCAGTTTTGTCTTCTGTGCAATTGACTAGGTTGGGTGGGTGAGGAAGTAAGCATTATAGGAGGCTGAACTACATAATCTCTAAGACTCCTAATACTTTGTGATGTATCACATTATAGGAAGGGGCATGGATGGCTCTGGTATGAAGAATTCAAGGGGTACTATCTCTCTATCTATTTATCTCTATATTTCTATCTCTCTATCTATCCATCTTTCCTTTTTTCCTTTCTCCCTCCCTCTCTCCCTTTCTTCCTTCCTTCCTTCCTTCCTTCCTTCCTTCCTTCCTTCCTTCCTTCCTTCCTTCCTTCCTTCCTTCCTTCCTTTTTATCTATCTATCTATCTATCTATCTGTATCAGGGAATGGAAACCCATCTTCATATCCATAAAGAAATGAGCCAGAGGATCAGAGAAGTCAATGGCCTAGTTAGGAGGATATAGTAAAGAGTGCTGGACCAAGAATCAGGAGCTTTAGCTTCAAGTTCCAATGCCATTGACTGATAGAGCAATTCTAGCCAAGTGCCTTCCCCTTTCTAGGATTCCATTTTCTTCCTTGTAAAATGAGGGCATGGAAGGCTAGGGATAGATCTGTACTCTCTGGGTGAGGACAAGTCCTAGAGAGGATCACAAGGGGAAGGTGTTTAGCATATAATGTGATAGACTCTCAGACAGAGAGCAGTCCTTAGTCTGTAGAGTCACTAGGACTTTGAGGAACTGAGAACTTGGAGACACTGATGGACAATGACCCTTTCCCACATAGGTAGCTAGAGCATGATGGTTTCATAGTTCCATGCACAGTGGAAGGCTTACCCTGGTTCTTGGCATCCTTGTGACTCTGTACAAAGCCTCCATGGAGGCAACTTTCTATCTTCTCAGACCTGGAAGATTTTCTACTTAGTGTTGATAGCAGCTATCACCCCCAAGTGTCCTCTCTAAGGAGAAAGAGAGAGAAAAAGTAGGTTATTGGTGCTATAAGGTCTAGCTGTAACTAGACCTATCAACTCTGTATTTGATGTAAATACTCTTACAAGCTAAGTAAATCTATTTTTATAGTCCCCCCTGCCTTTTATCTGTATTAGCTAGGGAAGCTAGGTGATGATGCAGTGAATAAAGTGCTGAGCTTGGAGTTCAAATCCAGCCTCAAATGCTTACTAGTAGTGTAACCCCTAGGAGAGAGCCACTTAACTCTTTTTACCTGAGTTTTCTCATCTGTAAAATGAGTTGGAGAAGGAAATAACAGACATCTTTAACATCTGCCCAAGAAAACACCAAAAGGGGTTACAAAAAGTTGGATATGACTGAAATGACTGAACAGCCACAAAATTACTTGTGTTGAGTCAGTCATTTACACCATTCTAATAACTGAGGTTAAAAAAAAAGGCTGCCAGAAGTCTGGCTCCTGATTGAACTAGATGCTCCCTAAAATCACTTTCAGTTGACAGTTTATGGTCCAACCCTCTTTGTCTCATGAAGGCCAGTGTAGGCAAGTGTAATCCATGAGTCAAAGTTAGTATCAGCTAGAGTTTTTCATTAAATTCTTATTGTCCTAGTTCCACAAGGACTAAGCTTTCTCACATAAAGGGCACATAAGAGCCTTTTGCTTAGCTAGGAAGGAAGATCTAAGTTTGATTCTCAATTTTTTTACTAATTCCTTTTGTAACTTCAGTCAAGTCACTTCCTATCTCTGACTGAGTCTCAACTTATTTATCTATAGATTGGGAAGATTGGATTTACTGGCCTTTAAGATCCATTTCAGCCCTGACCCAAGAGAAGGGATGTTCCCTCTGAAGCCAGATTATGCAGTGATGTTTTAAAATTTTAAATAACTTTATAATAATACATTTTTATTTTTCAAAATACATACAAAGATAGTTTTCAGCATTTACCTTTGCAAAATCTGTATTTCATATTTGTCTCCCTTCCTCCCTAACTCTTCTCTTCCTTAGACAGCCAATAATCCAATATAGGTTAAATATGTGCACTTCTAAACATATTTTCACATTTATCATGCTTATGCAGTGATTTAGTAGAAAATGGTTTAAACACCCCAAGACCCTGTGGTTTTACTTAAGAGAAAACAAGGAAGGCCCAGAGTATGCTACAGGTCAAAGACTTTGAAGTCTGTTCTCCCTAGATCCTATGATACAATCTCCTTACTTTCCCAATAGACAAACTAACCCAAACTGATCTTAACTATTGGAAGATGGAGGAATTTTCATAGCACAGAAAAAGAATCACTGAATTTGTAGAATAGGACTCTTAGAGATTACCTAGTCCAACCCTCTTCCTTTATAAAAGAAATAACTGAGCCTCAGAGAGAAATTTTTTTATTTTTTCTCATTTTTTCTTTTTTGATTTGATTTTTCTTATGCAGCAAAATAATTCTACAAGTATGTATGCATTTATTGGATTTAACATATATATGTATATATATATATATATATATTTTTTTTTTTTTTTTTTTACCATGTTTAACATATATTGGATTACTTGCCATCTAGGAAATGTGGTGATGGGGAGGGGAGAAAATTGGAACACAAGGTTTTGCAAGAGTTAATGTTGAAAAATTATCCTTGCATATGTTTTAAAAATAAAAACTTTAATAAAAGATAAAAAAATAAGGATGTCTCATGTAGAAAGGATTCCTAAAAGCACAGAAGATTAGAATAAGAAAGAACTTTAAACATCTTTTAATCCAATGTCTCCATTTTACAGGTCAGAAAACTACGGTTCAGGAAAAGGAGAGACTTGTCAACAAACTCCTTAATAGTAAGTCTAGGACAAGTACCCCCTTCTTCTATTGTACCTCCCTGACTGATATTTTAGTTGTTTCTCATACTTCCTTACCAGAGCTATTTGACTGAGCCACATACAGTGCTCAGTATACCTATTATGACCCAAACATTTGAAATTTCAAAGACCTTCCTGCATGTGACATTTTCTGTCCTATTTCTGTCTTCTGGTTGATCCTGAAACACTTCTGACAAGTTCTATCAGGGGTAAGTAGAAACCAAGCTGGATATTTTTAATTCCTCCAAGTTATGAATAAAAATGGCAAACCTTGCTAGAGGAAAAATACATTTATATTTTGAAAACATCTCTCTTTGGGCCAGCATTGGCAACTCATCTCATCTCTAATCTGATCTTCAGTTTCTCAAATTCTCATTTTCTCTATCTCCAATTGCAAGTGAAAAGATTACCCCAAAAAGGAACTAATAGCAAAGTAAATCTAATATTAAACTTCCAAAAATTTTCCTTACTCACATTTTAGAATGATTTCCTTCCATGTTAGTTCAAGTTCTTAAAAAAAAACTCATTTTTAAAAAAGAAATATATTTTCCATTTGTAAGCATACAATGAATCATAGAGACAGTTAGCTGAAAAAGCCTCTGTCTCGTGTGTAACTCTACGAAATATGAGATGTTAAAAGACTTAGACTTCACCCATTATACTGAGATCACTCATATGGACAAGAAACAAAATGGAAAAATCTAAATGATATAGTTTAAAAGAAAAGAGTGGGTGGCTGATGATCAGGGAGGTAAGTAAGTTTTTGCCTTGATTTTGAGCTATTTGGTGGAGATGCTTGGATCAGAAAAGAACTCAGAAATGTCAAGTAGTTGACTGGGTTAAAACATATGGTTGGGATGATGGTCACGGGAAAGATGCAGTACAATGGAATCCATTTGGAGATGTCAGCAGTGCTGTTGGTCACTCAGAACTATTCGTCTCCATTTTTTGCTACAACAAGCTCATTGACAAGAGCTGTCACTGAGGCTTCTCTATCATCCATGGAACTCACAGGAAACTAGTGAAAGGGCAGATTTTGAGTGTACCCTCTATAAATTGAGGTTTGCAATCCTGACCTGTAAGATCAATTCCCTGTCACAAAGAGGCTGCTGACAGAATGGTGCTTGGCAACTATGGCACTGAAAATCACATCTAATGCCTGTATGTACCAGAGTATTTGTCTGGACTAGGTGGGGATTGTCTAGAAAGAAGAAGCCCAGAAAATAGATATTCATCATGATGATGACGGATTATATTTACATATCTCTTTAAGCTTCATGAAAGCACTTTATATTTTAAAAACATAGATCAAGGAGACCCAGTAGACACAGTTCACCTAGATTTTATTTGGCATGTCTCCAAAGATCAGATGAGACTAAAATGAAGAGATATGGACTAGATAATTGTATAGTTAGGATTTAGGATTAGTTGAATGACTAGACCCCAAGAAAGTCATTCTTTTTGGCTACATATCAACTGTAAGAGATTTTTCTAATGCAGTGCCCCAGATATTTGTCTAAGTTCTTTTTATGGGGATAAAAATAAGCAATTATGTAGTATCTACTTTGTGCAAGGTATTTTGCTAAGCAGTTTTTACAAATATTATCTCATTTGATCCTCACAAAATCCTGGGAGAAGGATGGAGTAAAAATGGGAAAAATTTTTAATAAACCACGAAAAAATGGAATGAAAAAATTTCCAGTTCAGGACAACTTGGAAAGTCATTGGAAAAGGTATGCTGCACTGGGGTGAGAGTGGAGCTCAGTCTGATACAGGCTGCACCAGCACAGCCCTAACCCCAGCAAACTAGGAACAGGCCTTGGGATAACTGAATAAGTGGCAGCAATGTTGATTTCCAGATCTTTCAGCTCATAGCTACCAAAGAAGAATGTCAGCAGGAAATATCTGTTGCACTAGGGTGAGAATGAAGCACTGAGCCACTGAGTCATCATTATCGTCGTCATCATCATCATCATCATCAACAGCAGCAGCAGCAGTTGTTTTTGGAGTTCTTAGCTCACAGATGGGGATAATAATCTGTCATACGGAGATTACAGGAGTTTTTCTCCTAACAATGAGGCAGGACTCTATTACTTTGCCCAAACATCTAGATCTCAATCTTTGTGACAGTCCCAGGGCAAGGAGGATTTACAGAGTTACAGTGTAGCTGGGACATTTCTCACAGTTCCAGAACAGAAAAGAGTGCTTGTGGTTACTCACTGACCAGACATAGGCCAGGAGAAGAATAAACACATCTGTTCTTGGGTCATAACACCTTGGAGGAACTGAAAACTTACGTCCTTAGAAATATCTTTGAAAACAGCTGCACGAAACTCCTGAATCTTGGGACAATGCATCCTCCACTCTGGAAACAAGCCTACTTTAACAGAGTTAAAAGTCAAGTAAATAGCAGGGAAATGAGCAAATAACACAAAAAGATTCTTTTCATAGAAAATTATTATGGTAACAAGGTAAACTCAGATGATAACAAAGTCAAAACTTCCATATACAAAGCCTTGAATTAAAGTATGAATTGATCTCAGGCAATGGAAGAGGTCAGAAAGGATTAAGAGAGGTAGAAGAAAAGAGAAATGAGAGTGATGTAATTAAATAATGAAAAACAGTTTAACAGCTTGGTAAAGGAGACACCAAAAAATACTGAAAAATGGAATCCACAGATCTCCTCCTGAAACCAATCCCAAAATGAAAACTTCCAGTAATAGTATAGCCAAATTCTAGAATTAAGGATAAGGACAAAATATTGTAAGCAGCCAGAAAGAAACAATTCAAGTATCTTGGAATCAAAGTTAGGATAACACAAGATTTAGCAGTTTCTATATGAAAGAATTAGAGGATTTAAATATGATATTCCAGAGGGCAAAGGAACTAGGATTACAACCAAGTAGCACCTACCCAGCAAAACTGAGTATACTCCTTCAGGAGAAAAATTGGATATTCAATGAAATAAAAGATTTTCAAACATTTTTGATGAAAATACCAGAGCTAAACAGAAAATCTGATTTTTAAATACAAGGCTTAAGAAAAGCATGAAAAAGTAAACAGGAAAGGGAAATCACGAGGAACATAATGAGTCTGGATTGTTTGTATTCTTACATGGGAAGATGAAATATGTAACTCATAAGAATTTTGTCATTATAAGGGCTGTTATAATGAAGGCATATATATGGACAAAGGATATAAGAGTTAGTTGAATATGAAAGGATGATATTTAAAAATAATAAAAATAAGGGGTGAGAAAGGAATAAAAGGTAAATAAAAGAAATGGGAGAAAGGGAAAGGGAGAGGTAAAATGGGGTAAATTATCACACAAAAGAGGCAAGAAAAAGCTTTTACAGTGGAGGGAAAGTGAGAGAGCTAAAGAAGAGTGAATGAACCTTCATTCATTCAATTCAGATACTCTCAACTGAATTGGTTCAAAGAGGGAATAACATATGTATTTAATTGCATATAGAAATCTATTTTAATCTATAGGATAATAGGAAGGGAAGGAGATAAGAGGGGCAAAGGATGATAGAAGAGAGGACAGATTGGGGAAGGGTGTAGTCTAAAGCAAAACACTTTAAGGAGGAACAGGGAAAGAAGAAAGAGAACAGAATAAAAGGGGAGGAAATGTAGTTAGCAAGAGTAATTGTGAAAAAATTGAAGTTTTTCTAATAAAGGTCTAATTTCTCAAATATATAGAAAACTGAATCAAATTTATAAAAAATAAGAGCCATTCAACAATTTATAAATGACCAAAAAATAAGAATAGTTTTTGGATGAAAATAACTATCTATAGCTATATTAAAAAATGCTCTTGGAGAAATGCAAAATAAAACAACTAACTCTAAAGTACTACTATATATCTATTAGATTGGCTAATAGGACAGAAAAGGAAAATGACAAATGAGGGAGGGGCTGTGGGAAAAATGAAGCATTAATGCACTATTGGTGGAGTTGTGAACTGATTCAACCATTCTGTAGAACAATTTGGAACTATATCCAAGTTGTTATAAAATCATGAGTACACTTTGACCTAGCAAGACCACTAATAGATCTATATTTGCAAGGACATAAAAAAGAGAAAAGGACCTATGTGTATTTATAGCAGCTCTTTTCTAGGGGCAAATAATTCAAAATTGGGAGATGTCCATTATTTGGGGAATGGCTGAATAAATTGTGGTATGTAATTGTAATGGAATACTATTATGCTATAAGAAATGATGACCAGGATGCTCTCAAAAAAACCTGGAAGGATGTCTATGAGCTAATGCAAAGTGAAATGTGCTATGCACAAAGTAATAGCAATATTGTAATATAATCAGTTGTGAATTACATAACAATTCTCAGCAATTTAATGATCCAAAACAACTCTGAAGGACTTATGAGAAAAAAGGCTACCCATACCCAGAGAAAGAATTGATGACATCTGAATGCAAATTGAAGCTTTAAAAAAAACAAAACTTTATTTTTCTTTAGTTTTTTTTTGATCTATGTATTCTTTCACAACATAACTACATATGTATAACTTATATTGAATTACTTGAATTCTCAATAGGGTAGGGGTTGGGGAAGAAGGAAGGGAAAGAATCTGGAAATCAAAGTTTTAAAAATGAATGTTATTGAATTACTTGAATTCTCAATAGGGTAGGGGTTGGGGAAGAAGGAAGGGAAAGAATCTGGAAATCAAAGTTTTAAAAATGAATGTTAAAAACTTTTCATGTAATTGGGGAAAATAAAATATTAAATTAATCTTTTTTAAAAATCCTGGGAGATAGACATCATTATTATCACAATTTTTTGTTGTTTAGTTGTTTTGGTCATGTCTGGGTCTTTGTTATCCCATTTGGGGTTTTCTTGGAAGAGATACTGGAGAAGATTGTCATTTCCTTTTCCAGCTCATTTTACAAATGAGAAAACTGAGGCAAACAGGGTTAAATGACTTGCCCAGGGCCACACAGCAAGTAAGTATCTGAGGTTAGATTTAAATTCAGAAATATGAGTCTCCCTAACTCCAAATCAGGCAGTCTATCCAACTATTTTACACTTGAGGAAACTGAAGGTGGAAGAGGTTAAGAACCTTACAACAACAACATAATAATAACATTTATATAGGGCCTACCATTTGCCAGGCACTATTCTAAATGATTTAGAAATATCTCATTTTTATTCTCACAAGAACCCTGGAAGGTAGATACTCTTATCATTGCATTTTACAGATGAGAAACTGAAGTAAACAGGGTTAAATGACTTGTCTAGCTTCCCACAGCTAGTAAGTATGAGGTCAGATTTGAACTCAGGAATGTGTCTTCCTAACTGCAGGTTCAGTGCACTATCCACTAAGCCACCTGGTTATCCAGCCATACCTCTACCTATACTTATGTAAGTATGCTCATATCTGTACCTGTCCTTATACCTACATCCATACCTCTGCTTATACTTTTATATTTACTTGTTCGCCCTTACTTGTTCACACATATAAGAATACACATATCTTATACTTACTTTTATATTCCTCATAGTTGTTTTTAATAGTTTTGTAGAACACCATAACACTGATTAATCTAGCCATTTATCCTGTATATAATTTATTTGTACATAGTTATTTCCATGTTACCTTCCCCATTAGATTTTGAACTCCTTGAGGACATGGGCTGGCTTTTTGACATTCTTTATATCTGAAGCACTTAATATATCTGAGGCACATAATAGGTACTTAATAAATGCTTATTGACTGATTATTTGGCTGTTGAACACAAGGGCTATGTTTGGGGCCAAATGACTACTCCAATGAGTTGATGATAATGATGATATGAATGGCATGCAGTATTTCATACATCCAGGATTTTAGAAGAAAAAATTTGAAAAGGTTTGGACAAAGGCTAAGTGGACTCCAATGGCCTAGTGCTTTGAAAGGGAAGATCACCCAGGAAGAATGTGAAATGCTCAAGAAGGGTCAGCTGCTGAAAGAGAATGAGGGAAGTGCCAGGGAACTCATTGACAAACTCAGATTCTAGAAAGATGTACAGAAAGTGGGAGCAAGGACAAGTAATTGAGCTTGAAGAAAAAAATGGTGGTGGAGGAAGTAAAGGGAAAGGAGACGATCAATGTTCAATGTGGATAGGATGATGATGATAGCAGACAATTGTGAGAAGACTAAAATATCCTTATTTTGCTTCTGTTTTTTGTTTCAAGGGATCTTGTGGTACATTACAAAGAGCACTGGCTTTGGAGTCAGAACACCTGGGACTCAAATCCATGAGTAAGTCACTTGATCTATCCCCATTCCTACCTCAGTTTCCTCAATTATAAATAAGAAAGGATAAACAAGATGACTTTTGAAGGTTCCTTTTAGATCTGTGATCTTATGAATTTTTTTGACTTGCGTAGAAGAAATGGTAGTAAGTAATGGAAACCTAAAATAAGTAAAGATACAATTAGGAAATATATCTGCCCTTTATAAGTCAGTAGGCTTGGACAAACTATATCCTAGGTAGTGAAACAACTAGCAGCTAGGATTCATGACTACTTTTGTTGGTCTTTGGAAGATCTTGGGAAAAAGGAAACATAACTTATTTGTACAAAATTTACAGCAGCTCTTTTTGTGGAGGCAAAGAACTGAAAACTAAAGAAATGCCCATCAATTGGGAACTGCTAAACAAATTGTGGTATATGATTGTGATGGAATATGATTGTCCTATAAAAAATGACAATCGGGTTGATTTCAGAAAAATTTGGAAAGACATAAATTGATACAAAGTGAGCAGAATCTGAAGTAAGTTGTACATAGTAATAGCAATATTATATGAAGCTCAACTGTGAATAAAAAACTCATGATGAAAATACTATCCATCTTCAGAGAAAGAAGTGATGGAATCTGAATGAAGATCAAAGCATGCCATTTTCCACTTTTTTGTTTTTTTCTTTTGGTTTGTGTCTTCTTTCACAACATAACATGGAATATGTTTTGCATGGTTACATATGCATTACCTTTATCAAATTGCCTGTAATATCAGGGAGGGGGAAGATGAGAAGGAGGGAGAAAATTTGAAATTTAAAAATTTTTAAATGAATATTAAAATTGTCTTTACATGTAACCAGAAAAAATAAAATATTATTTATTTTTTATTTTTTTTTTAATTTTTTTAAATTATTTTTTAATCTTGGAAAATGGGAGATGTGGCAAAACATCAAAAATGGACAAATGTTTTCCCAATTCTAAAAAAAGGAAATGGTAAATTCTGCTATTTATAGAGCAGTGAATATGAAGAGAATCCAGGTAAAATTCTAGGAAATATTATTCAGGACATAGTTTAAAAATGTTAAGAAAGGGAGTAGAGAATGTTAAAATCCAGCATGACTTTATCAGGAACAGGTCATGGCAGAGTAATCTCACTTAATTTTTTGACAGGATAATTAAAGTGGTAGATGAAGGAATGCTATAGACAACATCTGAATCTCAAGAAAGTTTGACAAAGTCTTTTATGCTATGCTTGTGGATAAAATGGAGAGATATAAACTAGATGATAGCATAAGTAGGTGGATTTAGAACTGGCTGAATGACTATAACCATTTTTTCCCTTTTATTCTCAGAACCTGGCATTCAGCATGGCACTTGATAAATTAACTTGGATTTAGAGACAGTTTTCCTAATGGATAGAATGCTGGACTTGGAATGAGAAAGACCTGGGTGGGAATCCTGCTTCTGGTATTAATTAGTTTTATAACCATGTGACCCAGCACTTAAACTTTTTGAACTTAAATTTCATCTGTTAAATACAAATATTTATATAATCTTCCTCATATAGTTTTAATGAGGCTTAAATGAGATAATGTATATAATTTTAAATTTTAAAATGTTGCTGAAATAATTGAATGACAGCTAGTATTATTTGTTAAATTCCACATAAATATGGCTAGGTGGTACAGTGAATAGAGAGGTCTGAAGTAGGAAGATTATTTTCCCGAGATCATATCTGGCTGTGAACATTCACTAGCTGCATGGTCCCAGGCAAGTCCTAATCCTGTTGCCTCAGTTTCCTCATCTATAAAATGAAGTAAAGATGAAAATGGCAAGCCATTCCAGTAGTTTTGTTAAGAAAACTTAAATGGGATTATGAAGAGTTGGACATGACTGAAAAATGACTAAACAACAATAACAAAATGTAAACAATAAGGTTCCAATGTTAGGATTCTTACAAGGTTCTAAGTCACTGAAATTGATAGAGACAATAATTATCTAATTTAGCATGGTTCAGTATGATTGATCTGATCCTACAAGGAGATGTTATGGGCCAGAACTTGAAACAAGGTACTAAGTGGAATTGAGGAGACAATGGCTAAATCTAATTTAGCATTTATTTAATTCTATAACAAATAATGGTTTCCTAGTGATATAATGATTGATGTATACTCAGTATGAGATATATAAAGAAGAGGTCTCAGGGCCAGGAAGGACAAACCCACTAAAGGCCAAGCCCACTAGAGGCCAAGCCCACTAGAAGCTTTTGGAGCCTCAGCCAAGATTCAGTCCAGGAGATTCACAAGCTAGAGAAGGCAGCTTAAGTTCTCAGAACCAAGATTACAGAAGGCCCCCAGAAAACTAGCCGAGCCCCAAGTGAAGGAGACAAGACTTTAAAGGAGGCAATAAAGGATTTGGACTTTAATACCTGGCTACATTTAGGGTGATTACTCAGAACTGAAACAAAGGCTGCTTCCAGAAGCACCCCAAGAAACCTGCTCCCAGAGATTACATTTTTAGAGAACATTACATAACAAGTCAGATTAGCTATCAGGGATAAAGGATAGAGTCATTGGACTGGAATTGCACTAAGTCAAGTTGAGTGTGCATGACTGATACTGTGAGGGAAGGAAAGACTGTCCCAGGGTCAAATTAAATCATCCAATTCTGCTCCCAGAGCTAGGAAGTTATGGATTTTACAACCTGAGGTGAATAAAATTCCCTTTGTAAAGCATTCCCTGCTCTTCCTTGTTCCTCTGCTCCCAACAAGTGAAAATGGTCTATTTCTTTTAGATCTCTTCTTTGTTCTTACTTTGTATTATATTTTGTATAATATTGTATCATAATTATTTGTGCATAATGAAATTGTTTCATGAGAGACAGACAGAACTTTTTTAGCTAGCCAGGTAGTTAGAGTGCTAGACTTGGAGTCAGGAAGACTTGAGTTCAAATATGGCTTCAGGTATTTACTAAATGCTTATCCTGGGCAAATTACTTAATCTTTATTTGCCTTAGTTTTCCCATCTGAAAAATGGGAGTAAGAATAGCATCATTTCTCCAGCATTGTTGTGAGAATCAAATGAGATATTTTCTTTTTTATTTTTAAATTAAAACTTTTAATTTTTCAAAACAGTGGACAATACTTCAACATTAGCCCTTGCAAAACTCTGTGTTCCAATTTCCTCTCTTCCCCCATGCCCTCCCTAGATGGCAAGTAGTCCAATATATGTTAAATATAGTGGAAATATATGTTAAAGCCAATATATGTATACATATTCATACAATTATCATGCCATACAAGAAAAAAAATAAGCAAAGTAAAATACAAGCAAACAACAAAAAAAAGCAAAATAAAATACAAGCAAACAAAAACAACTCAGGGAGTTAAAAGAGTGAAAATGCTATGTTGTGATCTACACTCAATTCCCACAGTCCTCTCTCTGGGTATAGATGGCTCTCTTCATCACTAAACAATTGGAACTGATTTGAATCATCTCATTGTTGAAGAGAGCCACGTCCATCAGAAATGATCATCATATAATCTTGTTGTTGCCGTGTATAATGATGAGATAATATTTTCAAAGTACTTTGAAAACAATAAAGTGCTCTATAAATGCTAGCTATGTATATCTTCCAAAGCCCATTCCCAAGCCCATATCTTGTTCACAGTTGATGCTTAACAAATATTTGTTAAATAAATGTCACTTTATAAAAATAACAATTAATGCTTGTGTAGGGCTTTCTAATTACTTTGCTCACAACCACCTTGGAAGGTAGGAAGTGAAAGTGTTATCACCATTTTATTGATGAGCAAATGGAAAAAGGTAAAGACCATTTCTTTCTTCTTCACTGTATTATATCCTTTATTCATTTCTTGGTTTCTTTTTATTTGTTCTTTATTCTTGGAGTGATGTCCTGACTTGTGTGTGATTTCATTCCAGAGTAATTGAAGTCCATTGGCAGGACAAGAATTAAGATGACTGGTGATGGCCCAGAATGCAATGCATGACTGCATCAGTATCTCAAAACTTTTTTGATGTCTGACTAAGATCTAAACATTCCATAGCACCTACTAAAGCAACTAAAGTTGCCTTCATAGCTGTTGGAACAAAGTATTTTCATCTGCCAATTCCACCAGGTGAAGCCTTCATTTCTTCCCCCTAATTCACCAACAGCCTCTCCATTACTCTCAATCTGGTTTAGTCCATATGCCAAAAGTGTTTTACTAGTATGTGGCTATTGTGCTTACTACAACTTCTTAGAGCCATAAGTGAAAGTTGGGTGGCAGATGGACACAAAAGGTAGATGAGTGGCCCTGAAAAGGACTTTGTGACCTTCAAACCAGTCCTCCCTGAACACTCCCATACTCTCTTTTTGGATTTCTACAAAACACGTGGAGGAGTTAGGGTTTATATCAGCACTTGAGATACAAGAATGTAGCTTAGTAGAAACCTTTTCTTAATATCTACTTTACTATAAAACTAAAACTATATATTACTAAACTTTAATAGTTTAGCAGTATAATAATTTGACATATCATGTTACATATATTAATATATATGCATATCTATCTATCTATCTATCTATATAGTATTTTGTAGTAACAGTTTTGTTGTTGTGGTACAGTCATTTCGGCCTGTTTGATGTTTTGTGACCCCCTCAGCAAAAATACCAGAGTGGTTTGCCATTTTCTTCTCTAGCTCATTTTACAGATGAGGAAACCAAGACAAACAGTAAAGTGACTTGCACAGGGTCACACAGCTAGGAAGTATCTGAAGTTAAATCTTCCTGATTCTAGGATTGGCACTCTATTCATTGAGCCACTTAGTTGCCCATTTACAGTTGAAAATTTAGTCAACTACTAAAAAGTTTATTAAAACTATTCACAAGTGGCAACACAGATATAGAGTTGGAAGGAATCTTAGAGCCCACCTAGTCCAACAATCTTATTTTACAGTTGAGGAAATGAAGGCAGAGAAATTGAGGGACTTGCCCCAGATCACACAGGTAGCAAGCAAGTAATGGGATGGGTCATGATTCAAACTAAGGTCGTTTGACTTCAAAAGTGACATTCTTTCCATCACACACCATTTTCTTTTAGCAAGGAATGGAAGAGAATGTGATTCCCTTTACAGAGATTTGTTTATAACGGGCTCCTGGATTTCAGTGTCATTATTTTTCTTTCCATAAAACAAGGGGCAATTGAATTCAGATTGAGGTTGTGTAAGTGGTCTAGCAAAAAGCAAGGTACAAGCGACAATTTAAGGCAAATCACATATCCTGGCAACATAAATTGATGCTCCCATCAGAAGTTTTACTGTATAAAGGCACAACTCTATGCAAATAAGCTGGAAATACCCCCAGTTCCTGTGATTCAAGTCAAAATCCTGCTGCTAATTATACAGGCATTTTGCTAAAGGTAGTAAATAGGAATCATTCATGTGTCCTCAGAGGCTGTTGAATCATTCAGTATTCATGGCAAATATATCACTGAGCTTCATAAGAGAATCATTTTAAAACAAAACCTGGTCAGCTGTTTAATAATTTACTGATACTGACAGCGGGGAGAATATCTAATAACCAAAGAGATTGGCTTTCAGATGGAAAATAAATTCATGTAAGAGGAATAAAGAGGGAGGGGGAGGAGAAGGAAAAACTATTACTATTATTATTGGTAAAGAAATATTTAGTTACTTTGTCAGTTTCAGATTGCTTTATGAGTCCCACAAAAACTGAAGGAAATTGGTTATTAAGAGGTTGCCAAGTCCCAGCATTAAGTTCACTTATATTCCATAATATTGATAAAACACCAGCATCTCTTTAAGTTCAATTCAGCCAATGGTTATTGAGTGTGTGCTGTGGTCTATGGTTAGCTCTTATGGCAGTGGAGAATCCAAACCTGAGTAACTCTCTCTATTGTAGGACTGGTGATTTAGGAAGGAGACTAAAATGTACAGATACGCTAAGTCTATGAGAAAGCTGCAAAGTGAATATTCTATTAGTGTTCACAGAAAGGAAAAGAATCATTTTTGGCTGAGTTTGGGATGAGGGAAGACTTCATGAAAAAGGTAATATTAGAATTTGATTTGAAGAATGAGTAAAGTGTCAACAGTTAAGAAATGAGAGTGGAATGGGGAAAGAAGACAAAGAGGACATTTCAGGATAGGGATGAGAATGAGCACAGGGGCGGAAAAGAGTGAGATGTGCTTGAGGAATGGCAAATGGGCTGATTTGATTGGAGTGCCAGGTACTTGAAGGACAGTGATATGAGATAAGATCAATAAAGTAGATTGGAACTAGATTAATAGTAAGCTAAGGTATTTGAATTTTTATTTGATGGGCATTGAGGACAAATTGAAGGATTTTCTTTTGGGGGAAGAAGTATGTTTAACTGATATTTTTTGTTTTTTTACATTGTCTACATTTTCCAGTGCTTTCCTCCAATCTTTCAGAGAGCTCTTCATCATAACAAAGAATTTAAAAAATGAAGGAAAAGTGTTCTATTAGATCCCACCTTCTTAAACTGTGGTTCACAACTATCAGCAAATGTTTGATTTGTATACCTATTTTATATACCTCTATATCTGGGGTCACATAAAAATTTCTCATCTGGAAAATTTTCTTGTCTTGAAAATTTCTATTCAATAGAAAAAGTTTAAGGAGCCCTATGCTAGAGCAACTAAAACATGAGAAAGTTTCATATTTTTTACAGCATACATATAATCCCCTATTGTTACAAAGAAGGGATTAAGGTACCTTCTCAGATATCTTCTTTGGAGAGATGTTTGATCATAATAAATTTTACTTTATAATTATAATTTTTTTTTGTAAGGCAATGTGGGTTAAGTGACTTGCCCAGGATTACACAGTTAATAAGTGTGAGACGTCTGAGCCTACATTTGAAGTCAGATTCTCCTGACTCCAGAACTGATATTTTTTCTTTTGCACCACCTATCTGCTCCTGATCATTATAATGTTATAGTATTTGGTTTCAATTGTCTTGTTTTATTATTGGAAGTATATTCAGGAGGTGGGAGAATCACTGGATTTTGCATTAGAGAAGACTAAAATCCAGGCCCCAATTTGTAGGATGAATTAGAGGAAGGAATGAAAGACTGTATAAACAAGATTTACAGTTGAAAGCTCAACCCTCTTCATTTTATAGAAAGGGAACCTGATGCCCAAGAGAAGTGAGATTACTAGACCAAGGTCACAAAGTGTTAATGTTTTTGATCCAGATCCTCTGATTCCAAATCTATCATATTTTGTTGACCTCATAATCTCTCTGCTATAAGTGGAGAGACTGTTGTAACAATCTGAATGGGGTACCAAAAAAAATGGTAGCCATGGGAACATAAGGGAGAGAATAGATGTTAGGAATATTGAACACAGATTTATTATCAGTAGGGCTTGGTGATTGCTTGGCTAGGAGGAGTGTGGATGGCAAGGGAGAGATAGGAATTAAAATGTGAATGAGGTTTCAAGCTTGGATGACTGGGACAATATACAAAAATAAGTATTAGGAGGAGAAAATTTGATGATAAAGATGAGTTTAACTTAGACTTGCTATTTTCTAGATATTCATAGGAAAAAGAAGTAAAGAAGTTTACCATAAAATCTGAGATCAGATATGAATGTAAAGGGAATCATCCTCATGGGGATACTTTTTTCTGTATTAAAAACAAATCTATGAATAAATTGTTTTTGTTTTTGTTTAAATTAAAAAAAAAACTTCTTTTCAGTGACTTTTTCTTATAATGATTTCTCTACTGATGATTATGGGTGAGAGATAATGTGGTATGGGGAGAGGCCAATGTGGCCTGGTCAAAATAGACTTTGGTCCTTGTCTCACTTTTTGGTCTTTTATTTTTGTATTTAGGTGAAAGGGATTAATCTGGAAGCTCTAACCGTGTAGATTTTGAAAGGTTATAAGATCCTGGCTCTAGGATTGTGGGAGCCTGGTCAATTGTAATGCTGGAATTTTCAGTTTGAATCCATACTACATTTTGCAGTGGATTCAGTACTTTTTGGAGGTCAGATTCACAGTAGTTGAGTCAAAAACAAGTCTTGCATTCAGACACGAACTTGATTGGATTAATACCAATTATTTGTTATTATTGTTGTTTTATTCAGTTGTTAAGTCACAAACGATCCTTTGTGTTCCCATTTGAAATCTTCTTGGTAAAAATACTGGAATGGTTTGCCATTTCCTTCTCCAATTCATTTTACAGATGAGGAAACTGAGGCATCCAGGGTTAAGTGACTTGCTCAGGTTGTATAAATGGCCTGGCAAAAAGAAAGGTATAAGAAACAATTTAAGGATCACGTAACTAGTAAGTGTGAGATGTCAAATATGAACTCGTGTTTTTGTGACTTCAGGCCCAGCCTTCTATCTGTCCACTGTGCCACCTTACTATGAAAAAGCTGAGCTTAATTTGAATCCATACTCTCCGGAGACTGAGGTGGAAGAACAGTGTTCCCACATATGAAGAATTTTTACTTTTGTTGTTGTTATATCTTTTAAAAAACTATTTCTAAAAATTGAAAGAAAAAAAAGAAAACCTGAATTTAAATACAGATCAGAGATATCATCATGTCTTATTAGTTCAAGAGTTTGTGATTTGGCTGGTAGGGGTACTTCTCTTAAGTGATTCAGATGGTAACACGAGGACAGCCCCTATGGGTTATGGTGGTCAAATAATCAATTACCTTTTGGCAACAATCCCCTCTGAACCTAGGATAATCCTTAAATGACAGATACAACATGGTAGAATTTGTCCAAGTTTTCACGCAGCTGGCATAATCTTAGAAAGCCCTAAGAAGCTGTGCTGCCATGGTAAGACATTGAAATAAGCTTATATATATATATATATATATATGTATATATATATATATATATATGCATATTTTTTTTGGGGGGGGAGAGGCAATTGGGCTTAAATGACTTGCCCAGGGTCACATAACTGGGAAGCGTTAAGTGTCTGAGTCCCTCTGACTCCAAGGCTAGTGCTCTATGCACTGGGCCATCTAGCTGCTCCTAGGCTTCCATAATATTATAGATAACAATAGCTCACACTTATGTGGCATTCCAATGTTTTATAAAGCACTTTCCTCAGAACAAAACTTGTGAGATGGGAAGTGCCAATATGATTGCCATGGAGAAACTGAGCCTCAGAGAGGGAAAATGGAGTGTATATACAACTATTAAGCATTAGATCTGGAATGTATTATTTATTTTGAAAGTAAAAACATTCTTACTGATAGCTTTTCCTTTTACATCATCTTTGCTTCTTAATATGGGACTTCCATTTCCCTCCTAAGTCACTCCTTGTAACATGAAAAAAATGAAAAGTAGTTCAATAAAGCTAGATGCCACCAGAATCCTTGACCCTGTCAGATGGTTCAATACCAGAAACAGATTACATTTTTATTAGTGAAAATTACTTTAAGGATGCATTGCCATCTGTTTTGCCACTGTACCCTAAGAACCTTGGGACCTTTTTTGTCTGATTTGCATGTGAAAGTTCCTATATGTGTTGTTTCCTACATTAGAATTTGAGCTCCTTGAGACCAAGGACTCTGCTTTTCTGTTTGTATTCCCAGAACTTGACTATTGTTTTGTTTGTAGAAAAAGCTTAATAAATGCATTTTTAAAAAAAACTAATTTGCTCATTCATCTGAGTCTGACATCATATGTCAGATTTCACACATACAGCTGTTACCCATAATTGGGGTTTAAATCCAAAATCTTCCTTTTCCAAAGTTCAGCTCTCTTTTCAGTATATTGTTTCTATCTCTCTAAAAACGTGATGAGTTCTATTTTGTACATGGTAGGTTCAAGGTACCAATGGGACACTAAAGTCAAGGTGTTCTGCATGTCATTTTGAGCTTAGGAAAGGTCAGGAGTGAAGATTAGATGTTCAGAGAGGCTCATTACTAGGCTGATTTTTTAGATTCCACAATTCACACACATCAAAAAAAAATAGTGGAAAAGGATTCTTGTATTTCTTATGGCATCTCTGCTCTTCCTTGCAGAAAAAGTTCACAAGGTCCACAAGCCTGGAACATGTGGCTCAGCACTCTCCCATTTGGCAGGAGTCTGTATTATAGGTAGCAGAATGCCACTGAAGTTTGATTTTGTCTTAGAGAAAGGCTTCTATGAGATCCCAGAATGAAAGATTTGGGCCAAATGATCTCTAGGCTGTCTTCTAGTTCTAATATTCTATGTTCTATGGTTTTTCTTTAGGGGACATTCTAATATTAGCAAAGAAGAGATTTTTAAAAGGCCTAAAAGAATTTTCAAGGCAAACTTAAAAAAATGAAGGGTTCTACTTTGAAGTGCCATGACAAGGGCACCAAAATAACATTCTGGAAGTTATGATTATATTATTATAGGTCTGACAGTATTACTCGCAGGCTCCACAAATTTCAGTGCTTCCCTATGGCCTTCAGGATAAGAGATATTCCTCTGTTTGGAATTTAAAACTCTTTGATGGCGCTAGATTGTCTTGCCAGACTGATGTGAACTTATTTTTCACATGCTCTACAGTCTAGCCAAACTGTACTGTACGCTGCTTTCCAACTGTGACATCCCATTGCAAATTTGGAATGTTTTCCTCATGTGTGCCCTGTCCCTTCAAGGTCCTACTTCAAGGGCTATCTCCTACACAAGATCTTTCTTGATTCCCCCCACTTCTTAAAGTTCCCTCCCAAAGAACTACATTTATTTTGTGTATATGTGTTATTTTCCCCTAGTAAAAAAGTTCTTGACAGCAGCAATGTCCTTCCTTTCAAACTATCTTCCTTCCTTTTTTTCCTCTCTTCCTTCCCTTCCCTTTCTTTCCTTTGTCTTCCCTCCCCTTCCCTCTCCCCCTTCCCATCCTCCCTTCCTTCCTTCCTTTTTCTTTCAAAATTTTTCCCCTGTACCTAATACATAGTAGTCATTTAATAAATCCTTGTCAAATTAAATTGAACTCTTAATTTTTAGACTTTAGATGATTGGGACCATAGTCCCACAGTTTCTTAGGCCTCAAAATACACTATCACAATTCTGTATGCATGTTTACTCTCCATCAAAACACTGCCCTCCAACTCCCCTCCTCTCAATACACTCAACCATGCTAGAAAAAGCCTTCCTAATAAGATGGATCATTGGTTTGCTCCCAGACAGCAATTTCTGTATTCTAGCATTCTGAGATTGTACCCTCACACTCATTTCTAGAAACTCGTCCACATTCTATGGTTTTGTTATTAACTTTTTTTTAGCTTGTAGAAATAATGATTTATCAACATTTTTTATTTGACATGCGGGTGGTTTAGATAGAAATGAACAGGCTGGACTGTCATGCTAATGAACTATTTAGAGCAATAGTTTAGGGCAGAGAAAAGCTGAAATCTTTGGTCTAAATGTGCTCTGAGTAATCCATTGTAGCTCCCGCTGAGTGCAATGGGAGACATGAATGAAGTGCTGAGGACTAAAGCCAGTCTTGATCATTTTGGGTTAAATATCTTCTTTTAAGATAGTAGTGAAATATTTCCTGAACAGATGCCGTTTTCTGTAATTTAAAGAACTAGTTTTTATTCTGTTGACTTCGCTGCAGGGTTGCTCAATGACACAAACACACATCTGTGAAATCCTGCCATGGATGTAAGTGAATGAAGTGTTTGGTAAAAGAAGAGAAATGGTGGGGTATAGAAATGTAAAGGAGTGGAGTTTTAGGAAAGGCTCCAGCATCCCCTCCCACACCCTCCTCTTCCCAAGGTGCATGTAAAACTTTCTTGGTTACAGGCTTTTGTTAGTTAGTTAGAAATCACTGCATACTTTGGGATGTATAACTCTGATTGACAAGGTTATATGTAGACAATATTGATTTAAAAATCTGAATTCAGGACTTTGCATTTGCTATTATGAAAACTCTGAGGAATCCTTGAGGGACAGTGCCCCTCACAGATTGAATGCATAACATAGGCTACTTACCAGAACCTGAAATTTGCATCATGTAACATTTAGTACCTGGACCAAAGAAGAGTGGGACAGAGTCATTTCTCTGGCAAAAGAATACTCCCTATTAATCAGTATCCCAGACTGGTATGCAGACATCCCATTAGGGACAGATGGGAGATAGATGTTCAGGTAGGGGCAATAAAGCAAGACAGGCCAGCACAAGGAGACTTTTCTTGACTCCTGGTACTTTGTACATTCTAAAACAACATCTCTCGGCTTCTGTTTGGACCAAACATTTTCCAAGAGTTGACCAGCATAAAAGGTTAGGATATTTTGTACCTACTTAATATCTATGGTTTGTGGGTTTCTTCAAGCTACAATGTATCTTTGTCTTTATATTCCCAGCATTGAGCACTAGTGCCTGGCACACATTAGGCATTTAATAAATGTTTGTTGAAGACCTTTGATCCTATCTTCTTTTTTGATGTTAGTCTAATCTCTACTATATAACCTGAACTGGACAACTTCTACTTTTTCTGACTAAGTGAAGTCACAGAGAGCAAAGGGCTTCTGAAAGGTTGAACTTGTACTCTTCTTTTTCATCCATGGATTACTTTTGTACATCTACAGTGAACCTTCTTTTGTGCCAGACCCTGAGTGACACTCTCTGCCTTCATTCTCCCTTGTATCATGGGTATTTGGTATATTTGGCTTCTCCCTTCACTAATCTGTAAGACCTTTGAGATCAGGATCTGTGGAGGTTGTCTTTGAAATCCTCAGGGCTGGAAACAGGATCTTGAATGTTAGGTACTTAATAAATGTGTGCTGAACTACATAGTTTTGAGTCCCTAATCCCACTAGGGAAAAGAGATATAAAATAACATAAGCCAAGATGTAGTAAAGGCCACACTATGTGGTAATAATATGTAAGTACTATAAAAGGTCAAAAAAGGGAGATCATGGAGAACTAATAGAGGAAAGAGTTAAAGGAGGTATTATGGAGGAAGGGGGGCCCATGAGAAAAGCCTGGAAGATTTAGGTAGAATCTGGGTAGGCAGGCAGGAGGGGAGAGAACACTGTAGAATAAGGATTCTGAATCTGGCATTTATAAGCCATGGACAGATTTCAGGGGTTTATAAACTGAGGGAAAAAAACAAAAAACAAAACAAATAAGCCATATTTGTTTCAATATGATTAATTTCCTTTAAGAACATGGGTCTGTAGTTGTGTGATACTGAACAAATTATTTAACTCTGATTGCCTTAAAGAAAAAAGAACATGATTATAATAAGGGATTCAGACATTTCACCAGATTATCAAAGGGGACCATGACAAGAAAGGTTAAGAACTGTGATATAGGAGAGGCAGCTTTTTTATATGTATATGTGTATACACATCTATATATTTATATGTTATATAAAACTTGCATATAGTATATAGACATTATATACATTTCATAGCTATATAAGTATATTCTATATATAATACATGCAAAAATATTTAGTGTATCATATTTATGTAATATATAAATAAATTTATACATTGTGTATATATATATATATAATATAGTATGTATATATATATGTAAGTATATGTATTTATTGTTTCTTTTTCCTCTTCATCATAGTGATCAAACCTGTTCTTTCTAGTGTCTTGGTTTCCTATCCTCTTCTTTAACAGCAAATATGCTTATTTTTTTACCAAAAGGTGAAAATGTAAGTGGTTTCTGGAGCTTAGAAAGTTATGAAGATCTGCTCTGGGTGACATTTTCAGAGTCACAGATTACCTTTTGCTATTGACAGTCTCCTTTATGAGAAACGGAATATCATTGTTTAGCATCAAAACTGTGGTTTCAGTGATTTTTGTGTGTACTAAATGCGAGAGAGAGAAAACAATATGCTAGAGCCCAGCTCAAGCCTTTGACTTTAATTTTCAGTGTGAACATTTACATCTCAGAAATGGATAATTGCTACAAGTATCAGATCTTGACTTATTCATTTTTTTATTGTCTAGACTTAAGAAAGTGATGGAGAAATATTAATAATGCAGTTTAAACCTAAAAGTGCTGAATCTATATTTTTTGATTAGAGATTCAGTTGTTAATCATTTATATCACTGGGGATAGATGACTCATTCCATAGGGTCTAATTGTGATTAATTTACACAACACAGTATAAAAAAGATTTGGAGGTTTAAGTAGTTGTAAGTTCAATGAATCAATGGTGAGAACAGTGATCCAAAAAGCTAAGCTTCATTTAAAAGAAGAGTTGAATGAGGGAACTAATAGTCCCACTGTATCCTACCCTCAACACAGTTGGAGTCATGTGTTCAATCCTGATCCTGAATTTTGTCATGGCAGTGACAAGCTGGAAAACATTCAGAAGAAGGCATGGAAGATATTGTGAGAGAATACTGCAGAATATACCATAGGAGGATTAAGACTGGAGATGGTCTACCTGTAGAAAATAAGATTTAGTGGAAGAAAGGATAGTGAAGTCTTTGAGCTTCTGTCAAACTTGTTCCTTTTGGTTCCAGGAGGCAGAACTATTAAAAATGGGTTAAAGTTCAAGAAAAATAGTTATGTATGATTTTTCTCTCTCTCCCTCCCCTCTGTCTCTCTCTGTCTCTGTCTCTCTCTCCATTAGTACAATTGGAGTTGTCTAAAAATAGACAACAAGTGTCAGGTTCAAAAGTTCAAGCAAAGGCTGGATACCTCCTTGTCCTATATACTATAAATGAGATAACATAACAATAATTACTATCTACATAGCACTTTATGGTTTGCAAAATCTTTTCCATATGTTCTCATTTGATCTTCATAATAACCCAACAGAATAGGGCTGTTATTATCCCTATTTTGCAGACAAACAAACTGAAACTGAGAGAAGTGATATGGCTTGCTCAGGGAAATATCTGAAGCTGTAATCAAATTAATTTTCTGATTCCCAGTATAATCCTTAGGATTCCTTCCAACTTTGAAATTCTGTGATTCTGTGAAAGAAATTGGTCTTATTTCTTTAGCCTTATCCTTAACATTGTTTCACTGTTACAGATGTGGTGATATTACAACTTGAACATATCTTAATTGATTTAGGGTATGATTATTTGTATCATAGAAAAAAAGTTTTAGGACAATTACAATGCACACTTTGAGCTTCTTTGACAAAAAGATTACAATGGCTTACTAGATTGTGAGATACTTGAAGGAAGGGGTCATTTTGTATTTCTCTATCCATATCAGCCAATATATGCCCTTATACATAATGTCTTCATACTGTCTGCTGAATGATTGAATAAGTCAATATATTTCATGGAATTTTTCTTTTTTGCTTAAGTATTTACAGGATGTGAGTAGGATGGAAACTAACAGAAAACATGAGAAGTATATAGAAGAGAGGCAGGAACCTTTGGTGTAATGGTAAGAATTCAGGGCAAAGCTAGATTCCATTCCTGCCTCTCCTCATTCAGTGTTACTAAGTGCCTCTTCAAGGCAATTTACAAGACATAAGGATTAGCTGTGAGGGGCAGGATAGGAGTTGAAAAAATGTACTTATTCTAGCCAAATTAGGAATGAGGGATGCTTCTGTCACATACTGATTATTTGACCTTGGGTATGTCACTTAACCACCTGAAAGTCTCAGTTTCCTTCTCTTTAAAGTAGGAGATTGAGTTTAATGGTTTATTTCTAGCTCTAAATCAATGATTTTATGACTAGGTGAATTTTTATTTTGGGGGAATGTGGGATGAGGACATGAGTCAAAGAAGGGAAAAAGTCAAAATTTTGCTACCCATCAAGAAAAAAAGAAAAAACTGTTGCTCCCTTGCATATCCCAAGACTTCCTAACAAAAGAACCGAAAATGTGCTCATTAAGTGATACGATGCTGACTTTGCTTAGTCTCCCTGATGGAGGCTTCATCAGTGGGTAACAGCTCCAGAAGAAGGCAGTAGTAGTCCATTGGTAGAGTGGTCAGTGGTAGCTCTGGAGGCAGAGTAACAGCTTCAGGTGGAGATTTCTGAAGAGTCAGAGGGAAGCACCAGAGGTATACTAACAGAGAAAAGAGCATGGGAGGCTGTCCAACTTTGATACAACCAACTTAGAGCTTGAATTATTCAAAGGAATGTTTCTCTTGCTCACAGAGATGAGAGTGTGTGAGACATTTTATCCCTTCATAGATGATGCTGGTGGTAGAAGATAGAGATTTTCTTTGTTATTTACTTACTGCACAATAACATCCTGTCCTAATGAAATGCTTCACTACTTTTGTTATGGTTTTTAGTCTATTGATGAACTAAATGGGAACCCATGTGATATTCTTGTTATTGTTCCATCATTTCAGTCCTATCTGACCCTTCACAATCCCTTTTATGGGATTTTCTTAGCAAAGATACCAGAGCAGTTTGCCATTTCCTTCACCAGTTCATTTTACAAATGAGGAAACTGGGGCATCTATTTGCCACAGTTGATAGAGTACCAGCCCTGAAGTCAGGAGACCTGAGTTCAAATATAGTTTTAGACACATAATACTTCCTAACTGTGTGACCCTGGGCAAATCACTTAACCCCAACCTCCTCATCAAAAACAGAAATAAAAAGCAAAAAAAACCCAAAAAAAAAAAACAAATGAGGAAACTGAGGTAAAAAGAGTTAAATGACTTGCTTTATGTCACACATCTAGTAAATGTCTGAGGTCAGATCTGAATTCAGGGAGAGGAGTCTTTTTGTCTCTATATACTTTGCCACTTAGCTTAGGCAAGTTCAAATCTGGCCTCAGACACTTAATAGCTATGTTACTGTAGGCAAATCACTTAACATCTGTCAGTCTCACTAACTTACTTCTCAGGATTGTTGTGAGGATAAAATAAAATAATATTTGTAATGCACTTAGCATAGTATCAAGTATATAGTAATTGCTTAATAAATTCTTGTTCCCTTCCCCTTCTTCCCATGTCTATTCTAGTACTGTGCTTTGCACATAGTGAG
Source organism: Sarcophilus harrisii (assembly GCF_902635505.1). NCBI lineage: Eukaryota > Metazoa > Chordata > Mammalia > Dasyuromorphia > Dasyuridae > Sarcophilus > Sarcophilus harrisii. The sequence goes on from NC_045427.1 coordinate 424,313,644, forward strand.
CACTTAATAAATGCTTCATTCATTCATTTGCTAGAAATACCAAATGTAATTTCTCCCTATTATTTAAGTCTGGAACTCCAACTAGGATTTATCCCAGTCTTTATTTTCTGTTTAGGAGCTGAATTCATCTATTATTCTGGTTTTGTAACAAGGATTAATGTCCAGCGAACACTCAGGAGGATCATCACGTTTTCACTTATGACATAATCAAGGTCTGGATTTTGTTAATTAACTCTAGGAGTAAATAAATAATTCATTAACACATCATGGAATTTCATCCCTATCATAAGCAAACATTTACTGAGTACTTACTGGCTGGCAAGTTAGCTTGGGTTTTCTAGAATGAGGAAAAACTTAAACATAAAAAAATCCAAACACCAACAACAAACATTACACATATATGTATACCTCTGTTACAGATTTTTATATACACCTGAAATAAACACACCTAGATGATGCACAAAGAGGATGTAATGGAAAGAACATTAGATATGGAGTCAGAAGACAGATTTAAATTCTAGATCTGACCCTTACCCAGCTGTGTTATCTCAAAGAAGCTGTTTCTTCTCGAACTTCAGCTTTTCTCTCTGCTGTCTCCCTTCAGATTCTCATGGTGTGAAATTCTTTTGGTGATACAGTTTCCCAAAACTCTTAGAGCATTTCTAAACTACTTCAGTTTAGAAATGCACTAAGAGTTTTGGGACACACTGTATTTGTATCATCTTCACGTTTCAGGGATTAATTCACATGTTCTCATGATACAGTAGGTTAGCTCATCACATTTTTAGTGCCTGAGGATCTACAATAATTAGAAATGCCCAGAAGGTACCCCTCATTCTGTTTTGAAATAACAACAAAACAAGTATCTTTTGTAGGACAAACGTCTCTAGTTTCTTCAGCTAAGCATTGTATGACCTTATATCCACTTTCTTCATCACCCTCGTCTCCTTTTAAGTACACTCCAGCTGACCATATCCTTCCTAAAATGTAGTTTGTCAAACTGGACATAATCTGCTCCAAGGAATCTGATAAGAGCAAACAGAACAAGATACTGTGAGGGAGATTTTTAGTCATTTTTTCCATTTTGTCTGATTCTTTGTGACCCCATTTGAGATTTCTTTGTTATTTTCTTCTTTAGCTCATTTTACAGGTGTCCAAACTGAGGCAAACAGGCTTACGTGACTCACTCAAGGATCACTATTTACTAAGTATCTGAATTCAGGTCTTCTTGCCTCTAGACTCAGCATGCTATCTATTGACTGCACCACCTAGATGTCCTATTTTCAGGGACTGTCCAACAGTTTATAATCAAGCCTCTATGAGGTAAAACAAACAAAGAAACAAAACACCCAAATCCAAAAAGCACAAAACCAAAGCAAACATTTCCTATTCAATGATGGAGCAAGAACTACTGGGTTTTTCAGAATCACAGAGCATTAGAATCAGAAGGGACTTTGAGGAAAATTTCATCCATTCTCATCACTGTACAGAGGGAACAACTGAGGTTCGGAGAGAAGAAATGTTCATGGTCAGATTAGCTGTATGTATAGCAGAACAGGGACTAGAACCTGAACCTCCCTGGGTTATAGCACTAACTTTAGGGAATCTGAAGTATTGTGTCTTATTTGATAAACTCTTGGGCACAAGGCTGGCACTTTTCAACCATCATCTATGCCTCAGGAAGAGTCCTCTGCTCCAGAGTTTTGGAAGGTGAAATGCCTTGCTTTACTAGTGAATTTCAAGGAGTTTAAACAAATCCTTTTTTGACTAAGGCTACATTGGTCAGAGTTTTTCTACCATAAAATTTGAGAGTACGATCAGATTCAGAACCTAGTCCCTATTCTGTTAGTATCTTTTTCTAGACAATTTCAGTGACTTCCCTCCTTCTCTCCTTGACCCATTCTTCCCTTCCTGCCACACAGTCTTTGTTCCAAGTCTCTGTGAGATGCTGAATTTTTTCATCTGCTTCTGCTATAGGATGATGATGCTACAAAAAGAATTCTGCTACAGCATGATGAAGTCTTAGCAGGGCCAGTGTCTCTGATTAGGTCCATCTCAATTTGGCTCTCCTTTATAAGGCCAGAGCCTCCTTTTGAAAGTCCTGGTTTTGGAGAACGATAGATCATTGGGTAATGTAATTTTTCCTCTATAAAAATAGACTTGGATCAAGAGGTTAAGTTTGAGAAATACTTACAGTGCGCTCTTATGCATTTCTATTTGTCTGACCTGATAGACAGCACTAATACATATTAATATTCCTGCCATAAAACATTGCTCAAGCCAGAGTGACTGACTCCAGAATATTCAGCTCCACATAAAGAGTCACTCTGCTAATATAAAGGTTAACTTGTATTTCTGAATTATTGATGGTTGCTTGTTACTAATTTTTTCTCAGAAAGAAGGAAATTATTAATGAAGATGATACATAAGAGATCGCTGCCAATGTGTCTGACATCTATTAATGATTTCATCTTGCAACCAGATTAAAAGAGACAGCTGGTATATGTATTTATGCACATAGCTTGCTCCAAATGTGCTGACAACATTGTGGGAGTGGGAAGCAGACAAGGAGTGACTGGGAGATATTGGGTGCAGGCAGCTGGTCAGGGGTCCCCTCCCTGTTGATGTGCCCTGTATTGGCTTATTGTCAAATATTTAGCATTTCAGATGCCAACTGGCTTTGAGTTATTTTCCCCTATTGTGTGACGTACAGTAGACATCTGATATTAACATTTTTATGACATCTCTCCAAATCCTTTATACACATATAAAGATACAAGGCAGGTCTACTAGTACCCTCCCTGCCCTAGACATTCTCCAGTTCTTCTCAGAGACAGACACCTACAGTAGACAAATGTACACTCCTGGCTCAGGGGTGATTGGATATCACTACACAGAGGAGATCTGCTTGTTAGAAGGCAAAATTCCCAATCTAATAAGTCTGACTCATAGTTTTGTTTCACAGAGTAAGTAGCCAAAAAATTATAGAACATTAGAGCAGGGTGGGATGGTAGAAACGGCCTGAGATTTGGAGTCAGCAAGATCCTAGTTTAGTTCCTGACTCTATCACTGCTAATTGTAATAACTCTCAGAAAAGTTGAACCTCTCCGAGCCTCAGTTTTATAACCTATAAAATGGGTGTAATAACAATCACTAGAATTTCTACAGCATTTTAATGCTTGCAAATTGTTTTATATGTATCTTTATTTGACACAACAAATCACTGAAGTTGATACTCCAGGTATTATTGTCATTTTACAGATGAAGGAAGAAAAGCTCACAAAAGTCACCCATGGCCACCCACCTAATGCCAGAAGTGCGGTGTGACTCTAAGTCAAACACACTATCCGTGAATGTAACCTAAATGAGGTTATTCTAAGGAGAAAATGAGATAATGTATGTAAAATGTTTTGCTACCATAAAATTTAAACATAAGCAATTGTCATAATTAGAGGTAATCCAGTAGAATCTGTTCATTTGATATTTAATCCTGAAGGTAACAAGGAGACACTGGGGTTAAGATGATGGAGAAACTGAAGCCTAGAGAGGTTTGCAGAAAGTTTCCAAGGCTAGTAGTCAGACGTAAATTGAGGACCAGAACCTCCATTTTCTGAACCCAGAAGCACTGTGAAAACTCACCCTTTGAAAAATTGAATAACAAATTAGTATCAGTGCTATGATTAAACCCAAACACTGAATGATTAACATTTATTTTTTTTAAAAATGCACTTGTTTCTGATCCAATCTGAGGAAGCATAAATACCTTAATGTTGGCTGATAAAATTAGTTTCCAGGAAAGGATTGGTGGTTGGGAAGGGGCCTTATCTTCCTCCTCTTTGCATTCCAGCTCATATTTTCCTTTCCTATGGCATTGAAATGGATATTACACTTGGTTTCAGCTCCAGTTCAGTCCCTTCACTGAATATGTAGCCCCCTTTGCTGAATGTGACTGGAGCTAACACTCAGCAATATATTATAGAATCCGCTTGAGCTCCACACACCAGCAGCAACACAAATTCTTAAAAGTCTCTGGGGTATGTGTCCATGTACACAAATAATCAGTTTTGAGAAATATCTGAGAGATGGAAGTGCCAATGTAAGAACTTCCTTTTTTCTCTTTTCCAGAAAAAAGGGGATAGTTCCATTAAGTGGAATGAGATCAAGGAACTGGAAATGTTACAGGTGTGACTTAGAAACCTCCTTTCTTTATTTCTCCCTCCAGGCCCACAAGGATAGCACTTGGAAGACTTTATTCCATTGAAGTAGAGATCCTGTGGTAGAATGGGAAGGTGGAAGAAGACACCTGAGTTCTAATCCTGCTTTCACCACTAATATGCTATGTGAACTTCATCACTCCAGGCCTAGGTTTCCTCTGAAATGAGGGAATGGGACAAGTTGCTTTCTAGGGTCTCTTTCAATTCTATTCAATTACCTTCAGAAAGGAAGTTGTACTATGTGCTAAGTATTAGGGATGTACATACCCACATACATGTATATATGTATAGACATACACATATATACAGTAGATGCCCATATACATACACATATATGGCTATAACATAATATATGTGTGTTTATATATGGAGATGAGAGATACAGAAAAACAAAGAAAAGAGATAGAGAGAAACACAAAGAAAAAGGCAGAGATTCAGAGGGAAGAAAAGAGATAAAGAGACAGAGAAAAAGAGACTGGGAAAGGGAGAGGAAGGGAGGGAGAAAGAGAGAGACAGAGAGAGGAAAGAAGAGAAAGTGAAGATAGAAAAAGAAGAAAGAGAAGATACACACACAGAAAGAGAGAGAGAGAGAGAGAGAGAGAGAGAGAGAAAGAAAGTCTGTGATGTATCCCAGGCAAAAACAAATGCAAAGTAGAAGGAAAGAGTGTCAATAACTGGTGAAAGGGGGGAGGGAGACTAGGGAAAGCTTTCTGGAGGAGGTGCCATCAGAGCAGTATTTTGAAGGGAGGCAGATTCTATTAAGTACTGGATAGGAGGGATCCCTTTCCAGACATGGGGGATCCCTTATGCAAAGATATGAAACTCAAACGTTTTCAGTCTGGACCCAGGATTTCATCTAACATTTCTCTAAATTCTTGAACCACCACTAATTCTTTCTCTCTATGAGCTCATTAGCATTTGTTTTCATTTTTAATAAGTGGTAAAATTATGTGTACATCAAAGAATTATTTAAAAATAAATTTCTTTATGATTTGTTATCAGTAAATGTTTGATCTGTATACCTATTTCATATACCTATATGTCTGGGGTCACATAAAAGTTTCTTGGGCAAAGATTCCTCTATAATTGAAATTCTTTGGCCTGACCTGGGCAAGGAAGATTCTTTCATTAGGATAAAAGAAGTATGGCTCTATGAAACCAGCATGGTCTCTAGAGTCAGTGGACCTGGGTTTGAATTTCATCTCTTGATCACTTGGTTGACTTTGACTACTCCACCTCTTACTATGTGATCTTGGGGAAGTCATTTAATCAACCTAGGTCTCAGTTTCATCATTAAAAAATGAAGAAGTTGGACTTCCTCTTAATATCTTCTAGTTCTAGATGAATTATCCTTCGATTTGGGGTCTGTGTTGTGATATTTGGGAGAAAGATGCCCCATATTTTATCTTGGGGGTGCTAGAGAACAAAAGTGTGTGGAAATAAATGTCTCCTATTCTATAGTTGATGAGTCTTTCTCATCAGCAAATCCCCATGTTTGCCAAGAAAGAAAAAATGAAATGCTTTATAGAAATGAAGTCTTTGGTATAAACTCACATTTCCTTTGGCTTTAAAGTTTAAACAAAATAAGCTTGTATATAAGTATTAATCCCATTTAGCAGATGAGAAACTGAGGCCAACAATAAGTGGATTGCCCTGGGTCACAATACCAGTAAAATATTGGAGCCAATGTTAGAACCTCAATTTTCTGACATTACACCATATAGAAAAATGAGATCCATGGCTAGGGTTAAATATGTGGGTGAGGGTGGAATAGGAACAAGAACTGGGTTGAAGATTGAAGAGCTATTAAGAATAAAGATATAACATGAAAAAGCAAAGACAGGGGCATAGAGGCAAGAGAGATGACAGTTAGGAAAGTGATCTTTAAAAGATTCTGAAAACATATGAGAGATTTTCAAGAGACCAGCTTACTCACACTGAAATTTCCTCAAAATTGAGCTCCCCACAAGCCCAATAACCCCATCATCGGAATGTGAAACAGGTCTTCCCCACCAACCTCCTGGACTCCTGGATTTGGTTTCTCTGCCCCTAAATCGATGCCAATATGGCTCATTGGTTAGATGGGTGGAGAAATAAAACACACACACACACACACACACACACACACACACACACAAACAAAACCAGAAAACAATACAATACTCTCCTTCCCTAGGAGGGAGAAATAGCAAAAGGAAGGGCAGGAGAGGGAGCTATTTGCAAAGCTTGCTTGCAGGCTGCTAGTGCCTGCAGGGGCCCAGGGAAAGGTTTGTGTGTGTGTGTGTGTGTGTGTGTGTGTGTGTGTGTGTGGAATCTATCTGTGAATGTTGAGGGATGAGAGATCTCTATCTTCTGGGAAGGTGGAAGGGAGAAAGATATGGGAGTATTCTGGGGGGAGGGAGGTGCAAGGAAGAGATATAATTGTATAGAAGAGAGAGAGGTGTGAGAAGTGGGGGATGGAGAGGATATCTCTTCTCAATAGAGAGGAGATGGGACAGGGGATAGATGGAGGTGAGTGTCTGTGTGGGGGTAAGGAAAGAGGTGTGTCTGTGTGGGTAGAGGGGAGGAAGGAGGTGTGTCTGTGTGTGTGCAGGGGAGGAGGGAGGTGTAGCTGTGTATGTAGGGGGAGGAAGGGAGGTGTGTCTGTGTGTGAAGGAGGAGGAGGGAGGTGTATCTGAGGAGGAGGGATGTGTGAGGAGGTAGAGGGAGGGAGGATGTGTGTATGTGTGTGTGTGTGTGTGTATATACGATGAATCTGTGTCGGGGAGGAAGTCGATGAGTAGGGGGACAGAAGGAGGCACATTATGGGGGACTAAGAGAGGTATGATGGGGAGGGTAGTATGTAGTGGGGGTGAAGGAAGGTGCCTGTGGAATGGGGAAATGTGAGAAAGAAGGTGTGTTTGTATCTGTAGGGGTGTGCTGAGAAACGTGTGGGTGCGTATGGATGTCTGGGAGGTGGTGAAGAGGTATGGGGAGGTGCCTAAAGCAGATGTGTGTGTGTGTGTGTGTGTAGGTTTGTGGACGCTGAGCTAACAGAGTTAAGTAAATTAAGAAAAAAAAAACCATTTTAGCCCCAGATTCCCAGGGTCAGCCCAAGCTTGTCCTTACTAAAGATCTCCCCTTTTCCGAATCCCACCAGGAGAGCCAGCTGGACTAAGGGCATGTTTGTGTCTGTGTAGGGGTACTGCTCTACCCTGAGCAACAGCCCCGACAGGCGCCCCATTCACCTCCAAGTCCCCCTTTCCCACGTGCCCCACTAACCTCTCGCCCCTCTCTCCCCCCCCCCACGTGCCCTGGCAGCTTCCCCACCCCACGCCCCTTCCACACGTGTCTGACCCCCCGAATCCCGGGCCCCGCCCGGTACCTGCACAGCCGCCTGGGCCGTGTCCTAAGCCACCTGCCAAGCGGGCTTCACTGGCAGAGTGACGGCTACGGTCGGGCCAGAAGGGAGCCTTCGGTTCAGGCTCTCCGGGATAAGCCTCCTAGGTAGTTCGGGGAGGACTGGCGAGTCGAGCCTCCTCCTAAGCTCGGAGTCCTTTTCCTGGGGTCTGCGCTTAGCCGGCTCGGCTGTGGCGTGGTGGCTCAGCTGGCTCCAGCCGGGAAGGAACGAGAGCGCGCCGGGGTGTGCGGGAGCCGAAGCAAGGAAAAGGCGGGCGTTAGGACTCGGGGGAAATCTCCTTTCCCACCCCCTCTTTCTCGCATTTGTTACCCCCCCTCTCCCCCGGCTCGGTGCCCCTCCCCCTTGTCCCTCCCCCCTTCCCTCCTTCCCTCAGTTGGTGCTACTCCTCAGAGCCGAAGAGCAGCCGCCAGCGCGCGGAGCCCAAGCCAGGAGCGCGGAGCCGCGGCGCTCAGTCTCCACTGAGGACACCGCCGCCTCCGGGGCTGTTCGCCAGCCTGTCGCCCCCAGCCCCAGTCCCTGCTTGGCCGCCGCGGGAAGGGGATGCGCCCGCCAGTAAAGCATGACCAGGACCGCCACGTTTGTCTTCCTTCTGCAGCTGTTGCACCCAGCAGAGGGACAGGGCTTTGCAGGTGAGTGGGGCCGGGAAGCTCCGCCAAGTTGAGGCGGGGGCTGGGAGTTGGTCGTAGGTTTCATTTGGGGACTAGATGCCTCGCCCACTGCCCAGCCTAGGGTCCCGGGACTCGTCTCCCTCCCCAGATCCTTTCAGGTGCTTGGCCAGGGCTGCAAGTCCGTGTTCCCTTAGAGAGGAGCAGCGGGCTCAGTGTCTCCGTCACGGCCGTCGGGGAAACGTTGCTGGCTGGTCAATTCCCGGCCATCCCGGCTCGATCTCCTGCTGGCTCCTAGTGCCCACTGTCCCAAGCGCTCCCGAAGCCACCTCGGAGCCCACTTTTCCCTAAGGTCCCACTGAGAACCTCGTTTCTCAGTCTCAGGGACGGAGGGTTGGCCCGAATCCTACACCTATGTAGGGGCTCGGGCTGAGAATCAGCTTCGAGAGGTTTGCGCGAGCCCTGAGTCTCCTTTCCTTTTGGAGGCTTTTCCGGAGCCCCAGAGACAAAGTTACATATAGTCTCTGCTCCAGGGATGGCATTCTCCAGGCTTCTTGCCTAGCTTGCTAGCAGCTGTTCGAAATCAGAAGAGGCAGAGGCCGGCCAGCGGTAGCAGGCAATGCTAACTGCGACCTATCTTCTCCCACCTCCATTCTGTACTTTTAAATCAAAAGTTGGTCAGCTTTTTAAAAAGTAGAGTAGTTACTTTCCACTGAGGGCCCTGGGATTGTATAACTTCCTCAGATACTGAGAATATTTGGACTGTCTATTTCACACTTGTCAGAGTCTGTCAGCCTAATATTTGAGGTTGTTAGATTTGGGGCATCTGTCCCTTGCAACAAGTCTGTTTTCCCTCCCTCCTACGGTTCCTTTAGACTTAGCTAGAATTACTTAAAGACGACAGGTGCCTATTCAGGCAAGTGGTTGTCTTCCCGTCCCTGGATTGAAATGCTTCTTTCCCTCAGAATGTTATATCCATCTTTCTCTGTTGATTAATTTTCTCTCCCCCCCCCTATAAACTTCCCCAAGATGAACTTGGGTGGTGGTCTTTGGATAGAACTAGGAGTTAAAATGGCACAAATTCCAAAAATTTCTCATTCTTCTGTTGTTAAAATAAAGCGGTAGCAACCAAACCTCAATCTTATTCTCCGAGGAAAAGCAGGCAACCTTACTTACTACGTTTTGTGTTCTGTGGTGGGTAATGAAGACTGTCATGCTCATTTGTCAGGACCCTTTGCAGTCAAATGACTTTGTCTTTGATGTTGGATTTTGGAAAAGTTTGAAAGATGGTAATGTGGTTGCAATAATAAAATTGGATGAATGGTAGCAGAAAAACTGAATTGGTGAAGATAGTATTGATGTGCCGCTAGTAGAATACGGCTCTTTGTGTACTTGATCTCTGGGTTCCGTATAGATATAGCGATCATTTCACTGCTACACAAACAATTTGACAGTAATAGTGCCATGGTCCCCAGAGTAAGACACTGGTGAAGGAATAGTGGAGCTTTTTCAGTTTCAAATAGTGCCGAAGTTTCTTTCCATTGCATTGATAGATGGGAAATGTGCTTGACTATGTTGAATTTTAACTGCTCAGTTCCAGAAAGGAGAGGTTGAGATAAACCAAATGGTACTTAATAAGAAATGGCTGGATTTAGATTGCTAAGCAACAGCTGTGCACATACATTACTAAGGCTTAAAAAAAACCCCAAACCTTTGGGAAATGTAGTCTTATAAAACAAACTGCCTCTGAGGTAGACCAAGAAACAATTGGAATGACTGTTACAATAGATGTAAGTTAGGCTTGAACTGGCATAATGTTTAAAAAAAAATGAGGATGACATCAAAGCTTTTTACCATCAGGAACTGTCTTTCTGTTGCTTGGAAAGATTCTTGGAGGTGTTTGATTTTCCGAGGGAGAGAAAAGGTTAGTAAACAAGAGTAGAGAATCTGTATTGAAGGGTAGCAAATCTACAGGATGTGTTTCCCCACTAAGGATTTTGCATGAGAAGAGTGAAAGAAATAATAGTACATTAAAATCATGTTTTGGAATGTGAGAATGGTTTTTCCACAGGAGAATCTTAGTCATGGGACACTGTGAGAGATATGTGTTTTAGATTTCACCTGACCTTCTAGGTTTTCATATTACCCAAATCACTTACAGCATGCACACCCGGGTAAAGGAACAGATACGAAGATCTGCCAGATTTTTCACTCCATTTTCCCTTGAGTTTCTGCTGGAACCGGGAAGTTCCTTAAGAAAGCTGTCCAGTGCTGAATGCTCTGCAGTTTGGGTGTTTTCCATTGGGTGGTGCTCTTTCCCTAACTATTAAAATGCAAATCTCTCCGTGATGGAACTTTTCCCTCCCCCTGAGTAATGTATTTATTCAGCAGCCTTTTGTTAAAACATTTAGAAAAGTGTGAGTGCAGTCGGCACCTTTTCTTTGTTTGCTAGTTCATAACACACAGGAAAGGCAAAGTAGGCTTGGCATCTAGTTTAGGGGGAAAAACATGACTTGTGTTTCAGTACTATATGTCCCTGTTAGTTCTACCTGTGATATTTCATATTTCAAATGCTGCCGAACTATTGAGGGGCTGCATTTGTTAAGGATTGTCTACCTGATAAAATGAAATTGTGTTAGAAACTCCGACCTTCTAAAGAACCATTAATTTGTAGAAATTGTGTTCTGTTTGAGCACTGTTTCCTTTCTAATGCCATGCTAACTAGCCCATTTAATTATTAGACTATTTCTTCCAGTCTTTTCACCCTCATTCAACAAACGTCTACATTCGTTGATGGAGATAAATGGTGAACATTGAACAAATCTATTGGCGTGACACTAGTAACATAATTGCACAGTGTTGTCAAGTTAATGGGAATTTGTGGGAACAAAAATCTAAAGCCAATATAACCACAGGTTGATATTATTTAGGAATCCTAGCTAAAACTTAGAAAGTTTTAATTAAATTAAAAAACCACTACCAATGATTTTCTCTTTGCTCTTTCAGTTATTTTGTTTTCAATGGGAAATACGGATTCTAAAAGTTACCTAGATTTTAAGAATTATATTTAATTTCAAATTGAAACTGTGACCTGTTCAAGCACCTGTTGACCAAGAAATTCACACTGAGCAGATGAATCAATGTTGTCTAATTGTGCTATTTAACAGACTCGTTCTTACTCCAACTTAAAAAAAAAAAACACTATCCAATATATGAAGTGGATTTTTTCAGGTTGGAAAAATAATTAAATAATCAATCTTTTAATAACAACTTGGGGTCCTGATGGAAGAGAAGGGATCTGAAAAGAAGGTTGAAGGGAGATAATTATTTCATTTCCCAGCAAATCTTAGCACCAGGAATTTGATAATCTGAACAGATCTTATGGAAGGAACGGCTCTACGTTGCAGTTGTTACCAATGTAGTCATTTAACTCAATAATCACTTCTACCTTCCTCTGGGGAGCTGTTAGCCATACAGTGCAACTTTATTTTCTGTCCTTGCTTGCTTGATTTGTTTTCTAATAAAAGAACTATTAATGGCCAGTGATGGTCTGAAATTCTGTTTTTGTAACAATTGTGACACACATGCTTCTGTGTTAAGAGCAGACTCAATCTGGGTGCGTTCTGGTATACACACACACACACACACACACACACACAAGTGTAAGGACTCTTTCCACATACTAAATTTGTTTTCTTTTTTGGTTTGGTGAAAATACTGTCGAATTCAACGGTAGCATCCATTCTAGTAGACTTAATGTCACCTTTATAAACTATGATCACAGAAGACGATAGCATTTCCCCTTTAAATAAGGGATGACGTGTTGCTGTGGAAACAGTAGCAGTGCCAAATACATGGTGGATACTCAATAAATATTTATTGATGATGATGATGTTAAAATTTCATAGCAGAGAGAGGGAAGATAGTTGTTTCTGACCACTACCAATGATTGTAAACATAGAAAAAGAAAGTGAATTTTCCAAGCCTATCAGTTTGAGAGGAAGGTTTTGACTTTTTTCCTTTGTGAGGATTAGTATAGACAAGGGAGCTTTGTGAGCTTAATACTCAGTTGGTGATACTGCTTTTAAAAATAGTTTCCAAATTAAATTTTCTTCTACAGGTGACAGTAATGCATTTGGACATCCTAGTAATGTGTAGGAAATGTTCTGTTGTAAGCACACTTAACCTCCTGAATTGGCACCTATAAAAAATAAACTGTTGCCAGATATAACTGGAAAACACGTGGCTTCTTTGAAAAGTGTGGACACTGTGGTCCTTGAAAGAGATAACAAGACAGACAAAGTTACCTGCCTTTGTGGGGAAAAAGACTAGATTTTTATGTGTGAACGCAGTATAAGTTACATGAATCAAATTAGCAGCCAAAAAAAAAGTAAAGGAAAAATCAAATGCTTAGAGGCATGGAATTCAGAAGGTGGAACAGGATAGTGATATTGTTATTTGACCCACAGTCCTGGAGGCTATATTTCAGGTTCTAGGCTCAAATGAGATAATATATGTAGTTATAGAAAGAAAGGTTTCAGTTCAGTTTAAGGAAGAAATTATTAGCAAATGGAACCATTCACAAACGAGTTGGATTAATAAGCATTTGCATAATACTTTGAAATCTGCAAACATTCCTTACATATGTTATCTTATTTGAGCCTTTCAACAATCTATTGACATCAATACTACAGATCATATTTATCCTGAAGTAGGTAAGAAAATCAGGTTCTAGGATGTTGAATGACCTGCCCATGGTCACATATTATATGGAATTTGAATTCAGGACTTTGAATTTCCTCACACTGTATCCCCCATGATTTGTTGTTATATTCCACAGGGATAATTGAGGAGGTAGTAAATTTCTTGTATTAGTAGATATTCAGATAGAATAAATAGATTGATTAAAGGGAGGCATCATAGTATGGAAGAAAGAATATTTGAGATTGGAGTAGAAGAATTTTGTTTGAATCTTGCTATTGTACTTATTGACTTTGTGACATTTAGCAAGTTACTCTTTCTCTCTAAGTCTCAGTTTTCCCATTGGCAAAATGATATTTTGTAGAAAGGGTTTATTGTTTCAGGTGATGGCTGAATTAGATGATTTCCAGGATCCTTTTAAACTTTGGCAACCACTTGCTCTCATGTCCCATCCTGGTATGGAAGTGACCCTGGATTTATGTCAGCCCAGGCAGGTTCCAGGGCTGGATTGTACTTTGAGGATTAGAATAGCTAAATGTGAGGAATCTTATTACCAGAAACTTCTCTACCATGTTGTATTTTTCTTCATGTGTGTGTATAGATATGGCCAACATCACGAAGAATATTTACTAAGGCTTGGGGGAGTTGCTTCTTGTACAAATAGAGAAATCATAGATTTAAGAAGTACTTTTAAGCAAGGATGGGGATTAAATGGACAAAAAGGAATTAACAAGATATATGATTTATGACACAAAATGTTGGAGAAATGTAAATAAACAAAAATTATATTGAAGATCCTTATGGGGAAGGTATTTTTTTATTTTAAATATATGCATTTAAGGAATGAGAGGACATATTTAAGCATTTAGAAGAGCGTTGACTTCTCAGCACTAAAAGGAAAAGCAAGTTCCTTTGGGATTATTGAAAACAAAGCATGTCAGATAAGCTTAACAGTCTTTTCAAGCACATTAAAACTATTAGGTCTTGAAGAGAGCACCTTGGGTAGATATTAGAGAGTGGTTAGAATGTCTCATGAAATCTTACTCACAAAATTGATTCAGATTGATTTGTAGAAGAAAAAAGGCACATGGATTTCATGGATTAATTACAATCAGAAAGAAATAATATGATAAATATCATTGTACAGAGAAGGGTTAGTTTATCATGCCATAGAAATCAGCATTCACTCTAGTCTCCTTGGGCAGCTTCATTTTGGGCCTGGAAGAAGTATAAAATAATTTATTAATGAAATTTCTTATAATAAAATCTCAAGATTGAAAACAACCTCACAAAATATCTAATCTAACCTACTACTAAAAATTCATTTTATAACATAGCATCTAGAGGCAGAAGGAACTTTAGGAACCATCTAGTCCAACATAATCATTTTATATTTGAGGAAACTGAGGCCAGACAGGTTAAATGGTTTAACCAAGGTCATGCCAGTAGTAAGTAACAGAGCTGGGATTTGAACCTAGCTTTTCTAAACTGCTTTTTTCTATTTTATTATGCTGCCTCTGATATATAATAAGTCACCATCCATTCCCTAAACTCCTCTGATGACTGAATATCAGCTGAATTGTTATCGTCTTTTGAAGCATCCTATTTTATTTTTGGATAGGTGATTTTTAATTTTAATTTTTAGTGATTTATTTTAAACTTTTTCTTGACAATTTGAGTTGCAAATTCTCTTCCTCCCTCAAGTTCTATTCCCCTTTGAGAAGGCAAGCAATGTTATCAATTATCCTTGTGAAATCATGCAAAACATATTGTAAAATGTTGCAAAATAAAGAAAATTAAAAGTATGCTTTATTTTGCATTTTTCATCATTTATGTCTGGATGTGGATAGCATTTTTCATCATGAGCCTTTTGGAATTGTTTAGGATCATTGTGTTGACTAGAATAGCTAAATCTTTCATAGTTGACCGTCATTATGATGTTGCTCTTACTGTGTACAATATTCTTCTGGTTCCACTTCACTTTGCATAAATTCATAAAAGTTTTCTCAGGTTTTCTGAAACAATTTTGCTTAAAGCATTCAATCATGATGGTATTCTATCACAATCATATAGCATAACCTGTTCAGCTATTTATTCTCCAGTTGATGGGCATCTCTTCAATTTTCAGTTCTTTACTACCATAAAAAGAGCTGCTAGAAATTTTTGTGCATATAGGTATTTTTCTTTTTCTTTAATCTCTTTGGGATACAGATGTAGTAGTATTGTTGGATCAAAGAGATCATAGTTTTATAGCTTTTTGGACTATGTCCAAAACTATTCTGAAGAATAGTTGACTCAGTTTATGGATCTACCAGCTGTGCATCAGTATCTCTGTTTTTCCACACCCCCTCCAGCATTTGTTCTTGTTCTTTTTTATATTTAGTGGACAGGTGTTTGTTAGAAGCTTATCTCTTATATTATGCCCAGATTTTGTTTTCCTTATAGCTCTCATGCATTGGCCATACTTTTACCCTTTGAATGAAACAGAAAAAAGTTGAATTCTGCTTCTACATCATAGACAAACCTATAAATACCTGAAGATAGTGACATTTTCCTTCTTCTTATTTGTAAAAAGTGCTTAGCATAATTTCTGGAACATAGTAGGCACCATATAATTGCTTATTTCTTCTCCTTGTCTCCTTGATCCTTGTCACCATATCTGTTTTTCAGGCTAAGCGTCTTTTAAACAATTTTTTAATATGACATGGGTTTTATGTATTGGGTTTCCTCTAGTCTGGTCATGTCCCAGCTTGGTAATGCCCTTTGAATTTAGGAGGACCATCACAGTTCTCATCCTACACATTCTACTCCCATTAATATAATCTGAAACGATAGGAAAAAAAAGCTATGTTATGTCATACTGGTAACTCTCATTGAGCTTGCTAAATCCTCCAGACCTTATTTACATGATTTTACTATCTAACCAGGTTTCCCTTATCTGGCATTTTTGCAGTTGATTTTTAAGAATCTTAGTGAAGAATTCTACATTTATCTCTATTAAATATAATCTTATTTTATCTCACTATCTCATAGTAGTGGTAATATAATGTAATGGAAAAAGCCCTAGGTTTAGGTCTTGGCTTTGACAGTTATAGACTGTATCACTAAGGACAAATTGCTTAACTTCTGAGATTCAGTTTTTTCATCTTAAAAAAGAAGGGTAAATATGAGGAAAGCACTTCATAAACCTTAAAGCATTATAGAAGCATTAACTGCTGTTGTTATGCTGGTAGGCATGAAAGTCCTGATATTTTTTGCCTTTTTACTGAGGTTGAATGATGTGATTGTTAAGTTTTCTTCCAGATGTACACCTATGGTTTTATGACTTTTCCATCTTCTTACAAACCGGCACAGGTGTCTTCAGTCCTTTAAGAAAAACAGCCTTCTATTGAACCTTCTGTTTAGTTGGTCAAACTGAAGAAAAAGTGATCTGTATTCTTTCCTATTTCCTTACCACAGTTAAACCTCCAGAAATAATAGTCTATTCTTATTCTCTCTGTGTGTCTGTCTTTCTTTGTCTCTCTTTCTGTGTGTCTCTGACTGTCTGTCCTTCTCTCATATTTTCATACCATTTTTCCTTACACTCTTTCTCACTACTTCTAGTCTGGCTTCCATCCCGCAACTCTACAGAAGATTATTTCAGAGTCATCAGACTAATTGTCTAATTGATTTTCCTGTTCCCTCTTTTTCGCTTCCATTCTTCTTGACTGTGTAGCATTTGACACTAGGCATGCTTCCCTGACTTTTTCTTTTTGGTGGATAACAGATTTTTCAGATCTAATTTCCCAAGATTTTTATAGGTTGGCCTTCTTTTCTTTTGTTACTTTCTTTGAATTGAAAATTCTGTGGGTTCACCTATCATCTCTGTGCAGATATCTTCCCAATCTTCATCTGCAGTTCTGATCTCCATACTGACTCCTAAAACTGTATTTTCAGTGAGCTAGAGGATATTATCCAATGGACTGGTTCTGTAGTCACCTCTAAAATCAGATAATCTCTCTCTTCCCTTCTAACCTGTTATTACTTCTGAGTTTCATCTTTCTATCAATGGTACCATTTTTCTAAATGCTTGAAACTTTGGGGTTATCTTTGATTCTTGCTTTTCTCTCAATACCAACATCTGATAATTTGCCAACTTTTTCTTGCTGTTTCCTACTAGGACTACCTAATTACACACTTATTTCCGTCATATTCATTATAGTCACAAGGAAGATAATACACAAAAAAGGAGCCGAAAAGCTGGGTTAGAGGAAGGAGTAGGATTAAAGAATGGCAGCCAAGCCAGGAGGTACTCAATGGAGAGCATGGTGTTCTGTAGAGTGAGCTCTCTATGTAAAGGAGGGATTTAGAAAGAGTTTAATGATCCTTCAATCAGAAGAAAAAGGCAATGGAGGATGAGTTGAGAAGGTGTTGAGTATCAAAACCTGAGGCAATCTGCATGGTGATGAGTTTCAGATGATCAGCTCATCCTGGAGCAAGCTATGGTGTTCCTAGGAGTCCACAGAGCTGCAGATGGAAAGTTGTAGTCATGTAGGAGACAATCTTATCTAAACTCTTTATCTTCTTTTGTACTGAGTAAAGTGGTCTACAGAGCAGGCACTTAAATGTTTGTTGAGACTTTATTAAATAATGCCTTTGCAGTCTCTCATTACCATCTTTCAGGATCATTATAACCATCTCCTACCAGGTCTTTCTGATTCTATTTTTTCTCTCTTTCCAATTTACTCTTCACATTATTGCCATGTTAATCTTTATGTATGGATTTGTTGTCATTTTCCTGATCAAAAACTTTAAATTACTTTCTGTTGCCTCCTGAATAAAATCCAGATTCTTTAATCTTACATTCAAAGCCCATCATGGGTCTTTTGGTTTGCTGCCCTTTTGGCCTTATCTTTTACTCCTATTGAATAATACATTCACAGAACGTTAGATATAAAAAGGACATTTAGAGATTATCTAGTTCACCAAATCACTTTTACAGCTGGTACAACTGAGACCCAGGAACGGGAAATGACTTTTCCTCATGATCATGCAATCACTTAATATCACCTTTCCTGAGATTAAAACTGAAACCTCTATACTCTTGACTTCCTCAGGGATATCTTGAAACCCTGTTAATCTTGAAAATGCATATCTATCTATCCATCTACCCACATAAATATATACATATGTTTCTCTCTGTGTATATCTATACATATAAACACACATGTATAGAATGATGGTACTCATGTCACAGACCTTATGACAAGGTCTATAATTTAATTGGTATAGGGAATTTTTTTTGCAACTTATAGTCTTGGAATTATCTGGTATCACTGACAGAATAAATAATTTACTCAGAGTCACTCAGCCTGTATTTATCAAGTTGGGTCTTCTGTCTCTGAGATCAATTTTTTATTTACTATGTTATGCTTTCACTCACATAGACAGACATACTCAACAACTAGGCATAGATTGTATTAAAAGTTTGAAAGAAACATGGGTTTTCTAGTTCAAAATCCTTATTTTACAAATGGGTAAACTGAGGTCTCAAAAAGGGGAAAAGCTTAGTGAAGAGTACTTGGTTAGTTGTAGAATTGGAATTAGAATCCAAGTCTCGTGAGTCCCATTCTAGGAGTCATTTAATACTATCATGTTACTTTTCTCCAGGATCTGTGAAGGTTTACTAACTATGAAATACCCCCTTGCAGGACCTAGCCAATTTGTCTGTAATTGGTGAGCTTTTGACCATTCCCTTAGGGAGCAATCCTATGATCCAGTCATTTCTGTGGCTGCCAGGAATTTCTCCCTAATGTTCATTGTGCATTTCTTTTCTTTTACTTGTTCCCTTGACTCCTTGTTATATTCCTTTGTACGATGCAAAAGTGTTCATTTCTGTCTGTGGTGTTTATACCTTTAGAATTTGGTATCCTGTTATTATGCCCCAGTTAGTCATCATTTTCACCAAATTATATTCTTTAATCCCTTTGCATTTTCTTCCTGACTCAGTCTTTTCATCTCCCCAACCAATTTGCTGCCTTTCTCTAAAGTCCCTTGATTTATTTAGAGCTCTTTATCCTGGGGAAGCTCAAATTCCAAATGCTTCTGCTTGGTCACTACTTAACTAAAGCTTTAGAAGGGATCCTTACCCCATCCTCTATGAGGGAATAGATGTGCCTTTGCTCATTCAATGAGCCCTATCTGTAATATTGGAGCAGGTATGGTAGAGCAGAAAGAATACTTAGACTCAGAGTCAGGAATTCTAAGCCTGGTTCTTGATACTTAATATTTATGAGTCATGGGAAACTCTGAGCCTCAGTTTCTCCACCCAAAATGGGAGTGTTGATAAGAGCATTATTCACTTTACAGAGTGTTTGTGCAGAAAGTACTTGACAAACATCAAGTTTTACCTAGCATTATGAGTTGGTGTTAATTGTGTAGTCATGTCAAATGTAAAATCATGCATGGAGCACCCTTAGTGAATCTGGTCCCTGTGACCTCTCCCACCTCCATCTATAATTCTCATTATTCCCTATTCTCCCTCTGTAGGGACATTCAGATTTTCTGTTCCATTAATTACCTAGGTAACACTGATCACAATTCTTTCTAAACCTTCCCTCACTATATTGATTATGGCTTTTCTAAAGTAGAATATGAACTAAATGACCACCAAGGTCCTGTCTAGTTGTTAACGTTCTGTTAGTAGCCATGCTTCTTACAGTTTGTTTCTTTATTATCCCTGTTGTATAACTATAAATCTCATGATGTCCTCATACACTGTTCGTTATTTATAGGTTAATGAAGTCTAGGGTTGTAAGGAATCTTGGTCATCTGGTCCAGCCAATCTTCTCATTTCACATGAGGAAGTCAAAACATAGATGGAGGAAATGACTTATTTATAAATCTCACAGAAGCAGAATGGGAGCCTATGCTGTCTGACTACAAATTCAATATTCACCCACAAATTCTGTTGATATGAATATGATTTAAAAAAGGAAGATATAGATGATCTGATTATCAAATTTTTAGAGAGGAATAACTAATAAATTGGATGATAGAATTGCAACCTAAAAGAATCTTGAGAGGCTGAAGTGATGGACTGAATCTAATAAGATGAAATGCTGAGCAATCAGGATAGATATATAAAAGTCCATGTATTTTTTGGTGCAAGTAAATATTTAAAACCCCCATTTGGAACCTATTATTTTGTATTTATCATAGTTATAACAAACTTGCTTATTGGATTCCCAAGATCATAGTTTATAAAAAAGTGAGAAAAGGGAAAAAATTCCTGTCTGATGAGGAGAAGACAGAAAACTATAGAGAGCAGACATAAGCAGTTAACTTGCCTAGAAATCTGAGGCCAATTCAGAATAGGGATAATAACCTTCCCACACCCCTGTAATCACTCAGAATATCATTGCTTCACAGCCCATTTATGATGATTTTGAATTATTCAGAAAAGTTAACTATCTGGTATCCTTACACTCAGTTTAAGAAGGCAAAGAAGTGTATAATAATAGCAATTATAAAGTGTTTTTAAGGTTTATAAATTATTTTGTATGTGCTAATTAACATCATCCTTACAATCCTGTAAGGTGGATGCTATTCTTATCCCCCCAAAGGAATATTATTATTAACAATTTCTTATTTCCATATAGGTAGGGAAACTAAGGCTGAAGTTATTTGTTGACTTAAATATATTATCTGCTTCAGAAAAGTTTTCTCTTCTGAATGATTAAAGAAAAAAGGTTTTGTGCTTAGATTGGAAAATCCTTGGCTGAATGGAAAACTCTGCTTTCCCAATACCTCATTCCCTGAGGGATTTGTAGGACTGAGATTTCAAAGAATTGGTCTTAAAAGTAATAGTTAAAATTTTGGAGGTGGGAAGGTATGTGCTGAACTTTGGGAAGTTAAAAAGGGGAAATAAGTAAGGATAAACATAAAAGAAAGACTGAATAGGCCATCTCAGGATATACCATATTTAGGCAACTTTTTATTAAGTATCAAACCATTTAATCCCATGCTCTGATTCTGAGATAATTTTCTTGGGCTAAATTGAAAACTCATATTAAAAAATGGAGCTTGTGTCTTTTCTAGACTATTTTGCTACTGATAAGGCAGGCATTCGGGGGTAAAAAATACACAGCTTGAGTCTTTGGGTCCCCAGGGTTTTTGTTTTGATATACAGATGTGAAGGACAAATTACATGGGGGAGAGGTTGATTCCATAATGGTAGTATATGTTGTAGATTAAAGCTGTCCTTTGAGGGAAGGTCCATGTTTCTCTTTCCCTTTCTCTCTCTCTTGCTCACTTAATAGGATCTTTAAAGATCTTCCCATTCATCCTCATCATTTTACAGAGAAAGCTGAGATTGAAGATTTAACGCACTTTGCCTGAGGTTGCCCAAAAAAGTCAGTATTCATACTCATGTCTAATTACTCCAAACCTAATGCTTTTTCCAGACTGCCTCCCTTCTTTGTTTTTCATGGCTATTGAGAAACTGCTATAGGCAGACTTGGACTTTTATATATCTATCTTGATTTAAATACTTGCCCTCTGACTTTATATTTAATATTTCTGCTATATCACAAGTTAAGACTTACTGGAGAAGGCAACACTTGAGCTGGACCTTGAATGATCGTGAAATTCCACACCATCATTTTACACATACAGGCCAGATTGTGTACTGTCATTTTTCTTCCTTCTTGAGCAGTAGACAGTTGTGATAGTCTTTGATTTTCTTCTTTTTGTTATTTGAATGAAAGAAAAAGATTTGGCAAATGATGCTTTTTTGTTGAAGGGAAGGAATCAAGATTGGTTTAATGTGACGGTTCTTTGGAGGAAATCAATTCCTAATCTGTTTCTTTAGATTTGTATATTGACTAGAGTAATGCATTTACAGGTGGGTTGAAAGCGCAGCAGCTAACATCTAGGTAATTTCACTGTCTGGATTTACGTTATGGGAAATACAGAGGACTGGAAGTTCTGTCCAATGCTCATAAATGCCTCCTCACTTTACCCTTGAGACTAATGGGACAGATTCTGAAGTTAGTCTAGCACGCTCCATGAGGAGATTCTGGCATCCAGAGTAGATTTGAATGCTTTCTTTTGGCCAATTCAGCCTCCTAATTTTCCTGTTATAATACTATTATATAAATGATGGTAGCAAGATGTGGTCAAAAAGATGGAGGACTTGGCTTTGAGTCCTAGCTCCAACATTTCCATATCTTTGTTACTATGGTCACCTCTTTTAATCTTTAAAAGCCTTAGCATTTTTCATTATTGTTGTTGTTGTTGTTACCTTTAACTCAGCCAATCAAAATACCTTCACAGAGTTTTTATGAGGTGCTTTGTAAATCTTAAAGGACAATAGAGTAGGGGCAGCTAGATGGGGAGGCAGCTAGGTGGTGCAGTGGATAGAGCATCAGCCCTGAAGTCAGGAGGACCTGAGTTCAAATCTGGCCTCAGACACTTAATCCATCCTAGCTGTGAATTCCAATTCTGTTATTGATTTACCTGTAGCATCTTGGGCAGTTGGTGGTGCAGGGAATGGAGCACTGGCCCTGGAATCAAAAGGTCCTGAGTTCAAAGCCAGCTTCAGACTGTCTTCAGACCCTATCTGTGTGACCTTGATCAAGTCACATAATCCTGTTTGCCTCAGTTTCCTCATCTGTTAATTGAGTGGAGAGGGGAAATGGCAAACCACTCCAATATCTTTGCCAAGAAAACCCTAAATACGGTTATGAAGAACTGATTAAAATGAATCATAAACAATAAGTTATTGGCCATGGGAAGTTGTGCAAAACTGAAATAGAGTCCAGTCTTGGGTAGATAATCTTACTTTTCTGAGCCTTGATTTTCTTTTCAAAACATATGTATAGTTTTCAACATTCACCCTTGTGTTCCAAAATTTTTCTTCCTTCCCCTTACTATATTCACAAGTAATCCAATATAGGTTAAACATGTGCAATTTTTCTATACATATCTCCAAAATTATCATGCTGCACAATCAGATCAAAAAGGAAAAAAATGAGAAAGAAAACAAAATGCAAGCAAACAGCAACAATAAAAAAGTGAAAATTCTATGTTGTGATCTACACTCAGTTCCTACAGTTTCTCTCTGGGTACAGATGGCTCTCTCCATCACAAGATCATTGGAACTGGCCTGAATCACCTTGCAGTTGAAAAGAGCCATGCCCAGCAGAATAGATCATCATATAATCTTACTGTTGCTATGTACAATGTTCTCACTTCACTTTGCATCAGTTCATGTAAGCCTCTCCAAGCCTTTCTGAAATCATACTGCTGATTGTTTTTCATAGAACAATAACATTCCATAACATTCATATCTCATAACTTATTCAGCCATTCTCCACCTGATGGAGCCTTGATTTTCTTTACTATGCAATGCAGGGTTTTGACTAGGTGATCTTGTGTTTAAGTTTGTCTGAATGTATTTCAGGATCAAAATACCAGCGTGCCAATAATAATATGGTGGCTCAGTGGATAAAGCGTGGGGCTTGAAGTCAGAAGGACCTGAGTTCAAATTTGGTCTCAGATCCTGGGCAAGGAACTTATTTTCTATCTGTCTTATTTTCCTCCACTGTAAAGTAGAGCCTATAATATTGCAGCAGCTGATGAATGGTAAATTGAGTGCTGAACTTGGAATCAAGAAGGCTTAACTTCAAATTTGTCCTCAGGCATTTCTTAGCTTTATGACGCTGGACCTTAATTTTCTCATCTGTAAAATGGGAATAATAATAGCACCCAACTCCCAGGCTCATTGTATCGGATGAGATAATATTTGTAAAGCACTATACAAATGTTAACTGTTATTATAGTGATTTAAAGTTTACAAAGCACTTCCTTCAGTCTCCTGAGGTAGGTGATATTAATGTTATTTATCTCATCCTACACATGAGCAAGCCCAGGCTCATGAGGACAAAGTAACCAGGTCAAGGTCACACAGCAAGTATCTGACCAGGAGATCAAACCCAAGTCTTCCCATCCCAAGTACTCCACCATTTTGTCTCCTAAGGCTAAGTGGATAGATCAGTCAGGTTTACCAGCCAGAGATCTGGATTTAAGATAAGTATCATGAGGAGGTTAGACTAGCATTGTAAAGAACAATGAATCTGGTGTCAGAAAGTCTGGCTTTGCCTCCAGACTCTGTGACTCGGTACTTGGATAACCTTGGCAAATATTATTGTCTCTGGACCTCACTTTCTATTTCTGTAAAGTGAGGGACTGGGATGACATTGTCCCTTTAGTTTGAAATCTATAAAATGGGCACTAGTTACTTATGCTATATGTGACTTTTCTGGATGGGAGAAGAGTCCACTGAAAGCACTGTTGAACACATAAATGATAGCAATGTCACCTTTAGTGTGTCTATATGGAATCTTACATATCTGTTGTTCCAGTCATCTCTTATTCATCATGATTCCATTTGGGGCAAAAATGCTGAAGTGATTTTCCATTTTCTTCTCCTCCAACTCAGTTTACATATGAAGGAACTCTAAGTCAGGATGGTTAAGTGACTTGTCCAGGGTCATAAACTAGTAATTATTTTAGGCTTGACTTGAAGTTAAGTCTTTCTATGATAGGTCTTCACACTCTATGTACTGGCCCACTTAGCTAATAAATGTTAGTTAAATTAAATTGATTTGGTTTGATTTTCCTCTCCTGGTCACTGCTTTTTACCAGCATTGTGCCTTTGCATAACTAGAATTCATTTCTTTCTTTCTTCCGTTTCATAAAAGCCATATTGACATTCAAGGTTTGTCTCTTGTGATATCTTCCACAAGAAGCCTTTTGTGATTTCTCCAGCTGTCAATCTCTATCCCCATCCCCATCCACATAAATGTAGCTTTTCTGCATCTATTTTTAATATGCTTATTTGTATCTATATTGTTTCCATCCCAAAGAGGTAAGCCCTTTGAGGGTAGGTAATGAGATATGTTGAATATATTTTATTGTCTTGTGTTCCCATTGCCTAGCCTATAGCCAGGCACGAAATAGATACTTTAACGAATGCTTGTAGAATTCAGTTGAACATTCTTCTAACAGACAGGCTTGTGACCTGCAATGAATGAGCCATAATCCCTGTTTTTATGTCACTCTCAGAACTGAGGGTAAAATGTTCTAATGCTCTGAAGTTTGCCTTTGAGGAATTCTATATTTTTTAATGGGGAAACTTTAATATCACCAGAATAACAAAATGCTAGTTAGCTCTTTATATTTTTATTAATGTACCTTATGTATAGACAGTGGAAGTGTTTCAGTGCCTCTGTCCTGGTTTAACACCATCTCCAAACCAATAAATATTTATTAAGTGCCTGTAATGTGCCAGGTATTGTGCTAAGCAATGGAAATATAGTTAATAAAAGGATAATCTCTGACTGCAATGAGTTTACAATCTAAAGGGGGAGATAACTAAGGAAAACAGGAGAGCAGGCATGGGTGTGTGTGTGTGTGTGTGTGAGAGGGGGGAGGGAAGGAAGAAAGGAGGGAGGGAGGGAAAGAGAGAGAAAAAGAGGGAGGAAGGGAGAGAAGGAGAGAAGGAAGAAAAGAGAGGAGGGAAGGAAAAGGGGGAAGGGAGGGAAGAAAGGAAAGAAGGAAGGAGGGAGGAAGGAAGGAAGGAAGGGAAGGAGAGAGAGAGAGCTAGGGAAGGAGGGAGAGAATATAGAACACCAGGGGTTACCTTGTTCTGTAAAGTTGAAACCAGGTAGGGTAACAGATACAAAGTGGAGGGATCTAAGAGTCTGATTTCAGCACTTTGTAAAGGAAAGTATTGGGAGGAATTTAGTTGCTCTCCTCCAAACAGAAGGAAGAGGAAAAGGAGAAGCGGTAAGTGTATTAAGTCCTAAGTTAGGAGGATGGAAGTGAGTTAAGAAATGATGAACTTATCCAAGAAGGTGTATCTTATTCCATGGAGTGGCAACCAAGCAGGATAGCAGAGACAAAATGCTGATCTGGAGGGCTATCTTGTCCCGGGCACAATATTTAGCAAGTACATGATCAGGCTAAAGGAATTTCCTCCAAATGGTAAGAGGCCTAGAGTACCAAACATAGTGGGATGGGTTGAAGTTTTTGGAGAGATTTAGTTGTGAAAAGAGAAGATTTGGACTGGTTTGGGGAAGAGGGCGTCCATGGAAGCTGTCTTCAAGTATTTGAAGCTGTCTCGTATGGAGAAAGGGTTCATCATCTTGTTTCTATCTGGCTTCATAGGGTGGAAGTTCCAGGGAAACTTTTCTGCTTCCTTAAGAAAGGACTTCATGATGATTAGAGCCCTCTAGCAATAGAATTAGTTGACCTGTGCCGGCTCCATCCCTGGAGGTGTGCAAGCTATATTTATGGGCATAATACTTGTCAATAGTCTTTATAGTCTACTAGGAAACTGCTGTTATCTATGCAGAGAACAATAGCTGCCTGGCTTTATATGAAAAGTTATATCATCTCGTTGTAAATTCAGAATATGGGATAGAATCAGGCACAAAGATATCAATTACAAAAAGAAGTTTTTTTTTTTTTTTTTTGGTTTTGTTTCGCAGCTCTTGTTTAATTACATCACTATGTCTCTGGCCTTGCCGTTTAGAATTCAGGAATAGCCGTATTAGCATGCTAATGTACCAATAATAATCAGCAGTGTCTATGTAAATAAGGAACATCTGTGCAATATTTATGACCCATAAAACACAGTGATATTCTGTAATGCTCTTCTAATCCCAAGTAGGTCATTGCAGTAGCATTACAATCTGAGAACTTTCCCTGAGTCCTTCTGCTCTATTCTCTGAGGTCTGTGCCAAACAGTCCAGATGTGAATGGACAACACCACATGGCAGCCAAATCAAATTAGACTCCAGAAGGCTCTTTAGCCATTAGAGCAAAAAATCAGTTGTCCTTTGCTTCCTCCACGCCCTCCTCCTTCCCCCAAGACAGGGAAAAAAGCACTTTGTCAAACAGTCTCACTCTCGATTTTGTGTCTGAGTATTGTCCACTTTGTGTATTATGCAAACCACATTCTAAATCCCAAACTAATTTTCCTCAGACATTCACTGAGAGTGTTCCAGGGCTAAATTCCCCTACCAGTAGCTAGTATGTGTTTAAGAAATGCACACTAATGTTCCTATTAGCCAAAGAAAATGGAAGTGGGAAGCAAAATTAGATAAAATAAAAAGCTAGACACAGTAGGATATCCTTTAAAGACTTTTGGATTATCCATGCCAGTGATTCCCTCTTCTATGCCTGTGATTTCTTTTTTGGTTTAGCCCAAGTAACTTAGAATTAACTCTTTTTTTCTTTTCCAGGGCTGCTAAGTGAGAATTTATCAATTGCTTCTATCTTTTAGAGTCTGGATTCCTGGAACTAGTGTTTAATAACCTGGTGATCATGGGCATGGTACTTAGGTCTCCAGTCTCTGCTTCCTTTATATGTGAAATAGGAATAGTCTTACTTCTCTCAATTTTTCAGTTTTGGTGGAAAGGCAACATTTTGTAGACTTTTAGAGTGCCACAGCTATGTGAATTTGTTATTATTTCGTACTAGACAGCCAACAGTTTGGGTTTCCAGCTCTGTTCAATGTCAAGCTGGATATGCTTCTTTCAGAGTGAATGGAATGGTCTGATGTCCCCCTGAGTCTGCTGCCTGACTTAGGTTTTGCCAGAACTGCAGACAAATGGTTGTTATAGGAGTTTTCTGGCACAGAAATCACTGAGGCTGTTTTGTATTCTTCTTTTCATTTGCACATGAACACTGGGCTCCCTCACTCAGAGATTCCTGCCAGTGTCCTGGGCCTATTTTATAAAGCAGGTTTTCTTTATGCAACGTTTTTTTATGACTGTATTTTTTCAATCTTCATTTAAAAATTTGTTTTAGGTGTTTGTGGGGCACTATCTATTAGTAGCCAGGTCTCCTAAGGTGTGAGTGTTCTAGGAATCATAGGGCCATAGATTTGGAACTGGAATGGATGTGATAGATCATCTAGTCCAACTTTTTAATTTTTCACATGAGGAATTGAGACCAAAAGAGGTTAAATTGACTTAACTATTGATCATACAGCCTCTAAGTAAATGAAATGGGATTTGAACTCAGAGCTGTTTCCTTTCAAGTCCCACACTTTATGTGTTAGATCAGAGCATCCATTCATCTTTGTTTCCTTCTTTCCCAGTGAGCTATTCCTTCTAACAGAAACAAAAGCAGTTTAGTAAAATAAACCATCACATTAAGCTTTATGGCATTTAAAACCATTCATAATGATTGTTATGTAAGCTTAGTTTTTTCTTTCTATTTTATATTGATGTAATTTTGTTTTCTACTCATTCTATATATTGTTCCCCAAGTTCTGCTCATCTTACTCTCTATCAGTTCATGTAAGTCTTCTTATGATTTTTTTTGAACTCTTCACATTTATTTCTTATGGCACAGTAATATTCCATTCCATTCACAGGCTACAATTCTATCATTTCTCAATCGATAGGTACCTACTTTATTTTCTATTTTCTATTATTTGCTAAAGTGAAAAGCACTGTTAAGAATATTTTGGTGCATGGGTGATCTTTCTTTATGTCTTTGACTTTCTTACCATATGTGCCTAGTAATTGGATCTCCGAGTCCAAGGATATAGGCAACTTCTGTCACTTAAAACAATAATTCCAATTGCTTTCTAAAACAGTTAGGCCTGCTCATAGTTCCACCAGCACAGGAATGGTTTTCCATAACAAAGACTGTCACTTCAAGGAACTCAGTTTAGGATGTGATTTTTTAGTTGAACTTGAAAATTTTTAAGGTAGTTGCTCAACATACCTAAAAGTATAAATTTCCTGCCTCCTTTTGGAAAGAACTCTTCTACTTCTCTCTCTTCTTAAAAACGTAGGGGATCATTTGAAATGCTGGAGAATTATAATTACCTCAAGGATGAAAGTATAAAAACTTTATCCTTTAAAACTTATCCTTTTTAAAAAAAGGCAACTTATCCTTTAAACTTAAAAAAGGCAACTTCTTTTTGGACAACTCCTTTATAAAGTTTATGAACTTATTTTTTCTGTTGAGCTAAAATCTACCCCCTTATATCCTCCCTGCTTTGGCCTTAATTCTCTCTAAAGAGGCAAAATAAAGGTAGTCTAATCTTATTTCCATTTGACATTCTTTTAGTTATTTGATGTCAGTTTTCAGGTCTCCTATCTGGAGTAAGGGTCCCCTAATTTCTTTAGGCAACTCCTAATATGACTTGGTTTTGAGTCTCCTATCCCTCTTGGTCACTCTCTTCTGAATAATGTTTCTTAATGTGTCTGCTTAACTATGGTCCCTAGAACTAGATCCAGTATTCCAGATGAAGTCTCACTAGGGCAGAAAATATCCTCCCTCACTGTACTTCTTTAACACTCCAATGAATCTTATTTACGCTGGCATTCCTTATAGTGGTGAAGGCTGCAATCCAGTCTTTGCCTACCCACACTGTGTAGAAGTCCATGCCTTTCCATAAGTTCCCCACAGTTGTCCACTCAAAGTGCGGGGGGCTTTCTTTGCAGTCTTTGATATTTGTGTGAAACACAAAGGGGCATGTGGGAAGTCCATAGGTTATCTCTTGCTAAATGACTGCTGAGCTTTTTCTCCAGTCAAATATTTCTTTGATAAAACAAAGCTAAATCACTGTTTCTATGAAAGGAGATGGCTAAAAGCTTTACATAGAGGAAAGCTTTTTATGCCAAGGGCATTTTTTTATTCAAAAGATTTATACTTGTTGTCCAAACAAAATATATAAATTTATGTAGCAAAAAGTTAACTTGAGGGAAAAACATAGTTATTAGTGTGTTTATCACCTTAAGTGTTACTGAAGAAGCTACAGAATGTCCTTTACTAGAAAGCAAGTAAAGATCAGTAGAAAGGTGACAATACCAGGAGGTAGGAAACCTGGCTCCTAATCTGGTCTATTCTGAATGAGTTGCTACTATGGGCCTCAGTTTCTTTATTGGTAAAAACGAGGGTTTTGGATTGGTCTTGAAGTAATTTGTAAGATTCTCTCTCTCTCTCTCTCTCTCTCTCTCTCTCTCTCTCTCTCTCTCTCTCTCTCTCTCTCTCATTTTACTAATCCTTGTATCCATTCAGCATGTTGCACTTTTTCAGGGGAACTATATGTAATTTTTTGGTATATGGAATCCCCAATAAAGAAACTCCTTTTATTAATACAGACTAGGAAATGCTCTGAAATTCATTCTTGTAGAGTTGCCTGAGGGGCACTGAGAGATTTATTGACTTGCTCTAATCACAAAGGCTATAATGGTCAGAGGTAGGATTTGAATCTAGTTCTTCTAGCTTTCACTCAACTTTGCCATGCTGCCTAATAGTTGCTCTCCATCTAGCAGGTATTTAACTAATATCTAGATATTTATGTAAATTTCCTTAGAGTTTTGAAATTCTAGAATTCTGATGTTTTAAGGCACGTTAAGGCATATAACAAATGTCAGCTGCATACTTAGGAGGATTTTATTGAATTTCTGTTTATGATTAGAGGGATAGAATCTTGAGAAGTTTCCACGAAGATTCTTTGATTTTGTAAGGATGGTTCTGATCCTAGAACAGCAGGAAAAATTGATGAAGGTGGAATCACAAGATCTGAATCTGTATCCTGCTCTTCCCCTGGCTACCAGTGTGACCTCATCTATAAACTGAGGAAGTTAGACTGGATAACCTTTGATGTTACTTCTATCTTTTTGATCTATGACTTTCCTAGACTGGTTGTAGTTCGGTCTTCTCCATCACTTCTTTATAAAATTATTTCTGTAGCAGTCTTACAGACTCAAAATTAAATTCACTCAGGAGCTTCTCAGTTCCCATTAAGCATACACAAAAAATAGCACAGTGGAGCATATAGCAAGATCAAGACACAAGTGGCCTATGTCTTTAGAACACTGACAGTTTTGTCTAACACCCTTTTTTTTTTTTTTGCCAGGTTTGGATGGAAATGGAGAATTGTTTAAGTGATCAAGTGTGCACCCTATGGGATGGGCAAGTGGGTTTCTCAGAAAATGCTTTAGCAATTGAATAGATTCTCCCACTTGAATGTAAGCTCTTTAAGGATAGAAAATGCCATTTTTTTAATGCTTCAAGCCAAAAGCTCATTCCTTCTAACCTGCTAAGTTCTTAATAAATATTGATTGAATACTTGGTTGTTTTCAGTCTGGGCATTCCCTCAATTGGTGTACATCACATTTATGCTTTCTTATCATCTTACTCTGGATAAAATGTCTGCTTTACTGTTTCTCCCTAAGGACAATGGGGCCTTTTCATCTGACTTTCATTTGAAATCTTCCATCTGTGCTGTCTCCCCTATTAGGATGTGAGCACCTTGAGATAAGGGACTGCCTTCTGTTTCTATTTGTATCCCCATCATTTACCAGAGTGCTTGGGGCACATAGCAAGTACTTAATAAATACCTCATTCATTTGGGAAATGTATCCCAGGAAATGAAGATGATCTGTGTGAATTCTTGGCTTTAGAATCTATCATATCAAGTTCAGGGATCAGATAATACTTAAAATTCTTTTGTGGGTATTGATGTAACAGGTGGCAGCTCCCTGTTCAACCTAATATTATGTGACTGATCTAATATCTTTTTCCTATTAATACATGACCCTGATAATATATTTTATATCACTTTGTATAAGTCATCCCTGGAAGTGTCACAGCCTTCTTGTATCCACCATGGATCTTTCTCTGTCCTCTGTGTTATCTTCCATTGTAATTGTTTTAATATAGTGGTGTTTTCATGATTCAGAAGCAGGACACATCAAAATTGCTTCCCCCTCCACTCCCTTTCTGGAAACACTAATCTATGTTTCAGTTTCTTTATATTCTCTCTTAATAAGGAATCCATTGTAATTGTTTTGGGGCAAGAATAGCTTACATCGAGGTAGCTTGATGGCACACTTGCCCTGAAGTCAGGAAGACCTGAGTTCAAATTTACCTTCAGACACTTAGAACTTCCTAGCTGTGTGACTCTGGACAAGTCACTTAACTCTATTTGCCTAAGGAAAAAAAGAATCGCTTACATTTCTGTGGCTCTTTATAGTTCAGAAAATGCTGTCAGATATGTTAACTTATTTGGATCCTGTCATTGACCCATGAGGCTAGGGAAGTAGAGATCATTATGCTAACCTCAGTTACAGAGGAAGAGGCGTGTAGGGGTTAAGTGACTTGCTCAAGTTCACATAGTACTAAGTGGTCATGCTGATATTCACACCCAAGTCCCCTGACTCAAGTGTTTTTGATGTTACATAATATTTTTTCTTTTTGTTTCTTCTCTTGTGTTCGTTTTGTAATGATGGACTGCTACTGAGACCATTTAAAAATGAGGTATGAGGCATAAATATTACTTTTTTGGGTATCTCTCTGTGTGTATACTCTTGTGAACTGCACTTAATAAATATGTAAACCTCCCCAAGTCCTCGAGCAATAAAGGTGTCCAGATTTATAGAAGTACTCCCTTAAATCCTCTTAGTGACTACATAAGCCAAGAGAAAAAACTGGAAGAGAGATGAAGCTGAGGCAAAGAGTAAAAGGGGGAAAAAAGAAAACCTCCAAAGAAGGGTGTAAGCCATTGCAGGTTTCAGAACTGAATGCCAAGTACAGAATGTTAAATGGGACATTTTCAGAGCCCAGGAGAAGTTTGATATATGGTATGTAATTAAGAGGCTGAGAGGAGAGCCATTTTTTATATCTCCAACTTGTCAGTTCTGCAGATTTGATTTCAAATATGATTTTTGAGGTTACAAGGGTAATTAATTGCCTGGTCTCTTCCAGGAAACTAGAAGATGTCAAAATTTTTACCTGGGTAGCATCATTTGCATTGACAGACTCAGACCTGGAGTTGTAGTGAGGGGAGGAATTAGAAGGCAAGGTGAGGTGACACTCAGGCTTATCCAAGAATCAGAGAGCCGGATCAGAGAAATATTTTCTAGGCTAACTCCTTGCCTGCCCTCAGACAGATAGATGAAACTGGAAAACATAGAAAACTCAAGGTTTTGACTTGCTTTGATCATCACCAGGAAGGGAGATGAGTCATTTTTAAGACCACCATGTTGAAAATCTTTGCCTTTGTGCAACTTCCTTTTTACCCTTACCTTCATTCCACTCTCTGGAACTGCACAGAACAATCTGTTGCCTCTCACATTGCAAGGCATTTGTGGTATAGCAGAAAAAGTCCAGAATGTGAAATTAAAGGATTTAGCTTCAAATTCTGGTACCAGAATTGTCACTGTGTGATCTTGGGCAATTCCAGTTATTTTCCTTTTTTTCCCCATCTTTAAAATGAGGGGGTTGGAGTGGTTCACCTCAGAGACTCCTTTGAATTCTGATTCCTCTAATTCAGATGTTTGGCCACAGTGATAGCCAATGATGGAACTGGGCTTTCTCATTTAGTGAGCTCTGTGTCACAGGAAGTGATAAAATTATGCCTTTTTATTCTACAAACATTATTAAGAAACAATTCTGTCTACAATTCTTCACTATGTAATAGGTGGAGGATGGTGTTGGGTACAAAAATGAATTATACCTGATTTCTCAAATCATTACAGACCAATAAGGGAAATAATAATAATCAGAGTAATAATAGTTACACACACAATTTAAGTTTAAAACTCAATCTGAATATGTATGTGTGTATATACATACATACCCAGACAGTATACAGGTATATTAAATATTCTATATTGTATGAATATAATGAGATAATAAATATAAAGTTCATTCCAAACCTTAAGACACAATATAAATATTAGTTGATGGTATAAGAGGTCTGACTGGGTGATCTCTTAGTCCTCTTAAGATTCTGCAGTTCTATGACATGTGGTTTCTATACCTTGGTTTAAGCTATTGATCTTATATAATTTGTGCAATCTTTCTAGACCCAGTTGTCTCATGTCTAGAATAAACACATTGAATAGATGATTTCTAAAGTTCTTCAGCTCCAACACGCTCAGGCATTGTCTTATTTTATCTTCACAGCATCCACATGGTGATGTAGGTAGGACAATTTAAAAATACTTCTCACTTTAAGACTGAGGAAATTGAGGTTCAGAGAAGTAGAATAACTTGCTCCAAAGTTGCATAGCTAGTAAGTGTCCGAGCTACAGCTTACAATATGTTTTCTGATTTCTACATATGACACATTTTTCATTAAACCAAGCTGCCTATGCATTGATATTGTATCTACCTGGATTGCAATCTTGTTGAGAACAGAGACTGTTTCTATAGCTAAATAATATTTATTCTAAAAGTTGTATTGTATCTTTTGTTTTTATATCACTATTATTACTAGATATATCCCAAAAAAGTTAAGCACAACTGACTGAGGCATAGAGCAAGTCTGAGTGTATTTAACATTTACAACTCTATTTTTCCAATTTCCCATTGAAAGGAGGGAGGTACATTTCCTCATTTCTTCTCTGAAGATAACTGGTATTTATACATTTTTCAGTTTGCTTTTACTGTTCTTTTTATTTACAATATCGTAGCCATTGTTTTCCTAGTATTTCTGAATTCACTTTTTTTGTTCAGGTGAACAAGCCCCCAAATCTGAAATAGTTTTAGAGAGAAATTAATACTTTGCATCAATTCCCACAGGCCTTCATATATTTCTCTGCAATCTTCATGTTTGCTATTGATGGGAATTACTCCAGGACTTGAGATAAGGTTGAAGCCAGGTTTAGAAATGCATAAAGAAGCTGGCACAGCCTCTATAAATGTTAATTTTTGTGATAGCCAAGTTTATCCCCCTTCAGTAAAAAGAAACAACAAATATTTACTGATTTTCATTTTATTAAAATATAATACACAAACAACAGTGTGCCTTGGAAATGATAAATCATTTCTTTTTAAAGGGGTCCCAGGAAGAAGCTAGTTGTTGCTCAAGACTTTAAAATTACATACCATAAGTACAATTGCACAAATCAAACACAAGCATTATTTGTAATTACATCTCTAATAGATGTAATTACATGAGAAAAACAATTAAAGAGCAATGCATTCCAAGAGGAACATGAATCAGGAGATTTTTCTCCCCCTTCTTTTCCCCAGCTACATTTCAGTATTAATTAGTCTTGGAGGAGTTAAGAATATTACACCAGCATGCTTTTCAACATCCTTCATTTACCTGGGAGACTTTAAAGATTCCTTCAGCTCAGGGTGTATTTGTGGTTTGCAATCTCAAAGGTGAAAATGAAACTAGGCTGATTTTCTCATTTTTGCTGACTTGTTTTTCTTGCTTAGGAGAAAGCAACTGACATGGTTGAATTCTGCAGTGTGCTAACAGTACAGGATCATAGTATTGAGCCTTTAGAGTTATTCTGCATTAGACATTTTCCTTCTAAGAAAAACAAAATTGGCCCCTGAATTCCATAATCTGGCCTCAGAAAATAGCCAGGCTCAGTTTGGAAATTATACACAGGCAACAATTACACATTCAGCCAATACCATATTTTCTTTCTTTTTATTTTTTTTAATTAGAGCTTTTTTAAAATTTTTTACAAAACATATGCATGGGTAATTTTTTCAACATTGCCTCTTGCAAAACCTTTTGTTCCAAATTTTCCCCTTCTTCCCTCCACTCCCTCCCCTAGCTGGCAGGTAGTCTAATATGTGTTAAATATGTTAAAGTACATGTTAAATCCAATATATATATGTATATATATACATATTTTTATTATTATTATAGCTTTTTATTTACAAGATATATGCATAGGTAATTTTTCAGCATTGACAATTGCAAATCCTTTTGTTCCAACTTTTCCCCTCCTTCCCCCCCAACCCTTTCCCCAGATGGCAGGTTGATCAATACATATTAAATATGTTAAAGTATAAGTTAAATAAAAAATATATATACATGTCCTAACAGTTATTTTACTGTATAAAAAGAGTCGGACTTTGAAATAGTGTACAATTAGCTTGTGAAGGAAATAAAAAATGCAGACGGACAAAAATAGAGGGATTGGGAATTCTATGTAGTGGTTCATAGTCATCTCCCAGAGTTCTTTCCCTGAGTGTAGCTGGTTCAGTTCATTATTGCTCTATTGGAACTGATTTGGTTCATCTCATTGTTGAAGAGGGCCACGTCCATCAGAACGGATCATCATATAGTATTGTTGTTGAGGTATATAATGATCTCCTGGTCCTGCTCATTTTACTCAGCATCAGTTCATGTAAGTCTCTCCAGGCCTTTCTGAAATCATCCTGCTGGTCATTTCTTACTAAACAATAATATTCCATAATATTTATATACCACAATTTATTCACCCATTGTTCAATTGATGGGCATCCACTCAGTTTTCAGTTACTGGCCACTACAAAGAGGGCTGCACAAACATTCTTGCACTATATATACATATTTATACAGTTATCTTGCTACACAAGAAAAATCAGATCAAGAAGAAAAAAAAAAGAAAAACTGAGTAAGAAAACAAAATGGCAGCAAATAACAACAGGGAGAGTGAGAATGCAATGTTGTGATCCACATTGTGTTTCCATGGTTCTCTCTCTGGGTGTAGGTGGCTCTCTTTATTACTGAACAAGTGTACCTGGTTTGAGACATCTCATTGATGAGGAAAGCCACATCCATCAGAATTGATCGTTGTATAGTCTTCTTGTTGCCATGTATAATGATCTCCTGGTTCTGCTCATTTCACTTAGCATCAGTTCATGTAGGTCCTCCAGGCCTCTCTGAAATCATTCTGCTGGTTGTTTCCTACAGAACAATAATATTCCATAACATTCATATACATAATTTATTCAGCCAGTTTTCAATTGATGGGCATCATCAGTTTCCAGTTTCTTACCACTTTCTTACCACTCAAAGAGGGCTGCCACAAATATTTTTGCACATGTGGGTCCCTTTTCCTCCTTTGAGATTTCTTTGGGATATAAGCCCGGCACCATACTTTCTTTAAAGGAATGTTGAATTTACATGAAATACAATTTTATAGAATCCTAGGACATTAGGGCTGGAAGATACCTTATAGGTCATTTGGCTCAAACCTCTTATTTTACAGATAGAGAAATTTAGGGCCACAAAGGCAAAATAATTCATTTCAAATTGTTGTTTTTCATAAATAGAGAAACTTAATAAAAATTTGTACCCTTTTTAGGGGAGGAACTGCAAATTTCTGATTTCATTGTCATAGAGCAGTGTTTCTTAAATTGTGCTTCAAGTAATCATAAAACACCTTGTTTGTTCTTGAGCATTTAGCATTGTGCCTGGCTCCTGGTAGGTGATTAATAAATACTTATTGTCTAACATAAATGAAGCTTATAATTTTTAAAGAAGATGCTATAAGGGTTCTGTCAAAGTTTTATTTAAACAGAAGATTTTTGCCACTAAGGAAAATTTAGAGAATCAGCAACATAAAGAACTCCTAGTGAGGAATCTCCCTCTATCAATGCAAATCATCACTGGCTCTGCATTTACAATCTTAGAGAGTTGCTGAGGTTTTGAAAAATTAAGTGACTTGAACTGAGGTAACTTTCTGACTTTGAGGTCAACATTCTCTCTATGATGCTGTGTTGTCTTTCTCATGATTTGCTTTAAAATTCAGAAACTACTAATTTAAAGGAATATCTTTGATCATCTCCTACAGGGAGCAGATAATGCTTTTATGAGGGAAATCATTGAAGTTCTTTCTCACTGATTAGTGAAGCCTCCACTCACAGATTCTCACTTTCCTAGAAAGATATAGATAAAATATGTTTTAGTGGATCAATCATGTTAGGGATATATCCTATGGGAAGCAGACCAGTTCCTAGAAAAAGTAAAAAAGGGGTAGGATCTTAAAGCCCTGAAAGTAAAATATTTTCTGGTTAACTTAGTTTTGTTTCTTTCATACCTATAAAACAGCATATTGCTATTACAAGAACTGATGTGTTTTTTTAAACAGTTGAATGGATTTATATCACCATTATCAGGATATCACTTAAACTGGCTCCTGTTGGTCAAGCTATCTTTACCAGTGATACATCAACTAATAAGAAATTTTAGCTTAGAGGCTGTTCTATCTTATGCTTGATGTGTTCTAAATCTCTTCTTGTTTTCTAGCCAACTGCTGATCATATTTACATGGTCTTTGGTCACTGAGTGTAGAGTTTCCTCTTAGATGATGGTGCCTTTTGGATTTAGAAGGTGAGCAGAGGTATTTGCAAATCAAAATAAAAGAATTTCTGAGGCAAAATGGGAGGCAGGATGGTTTGGAGGAAGGAAACACCAAAGGCAGGGAGAAGACCACTTAAGTTATCACCTTAGTTTAATTTCTGAGTGATAAACTCCTGTACTTGGGTGAAAGAAATGAAAATAGAGTCAAAAATGTACCTCAGAGAAATTGTGGAGGTAATGAATCAGTAAACATTTATTAATCATCTTAATTTTATGTAATATATATATATGTATATATATATATATATATATATATATATATATATATATATATATATATATATATATATGGGCTTCTTAAACTTTTTCCACTTGCAAACTTCTTTTAGTCTTAGAAATTTTTATGTAGCCCTGGGTTTATACATACATACATACATATAATAGGTATACAATTCAAACATTTACTGATGATAAATCATAATTTCATGACCCCCACATTTAGTTATATGACACCATGTGGGGTTATGACCCAGAGTTTAGAAAGCTTTAATAAAGAATATATAATTAATATACATATTAATAAATATATACCTGGCACTGTGCTAAGCACTAGGATACCAAGAAAATTTTTAAAAAAGTTCTTTTTCTGACAAAGATCACAGTCTAATAGGAGAGACAACATACAAATAATTATATTATTTGTATATACAATATACAAATTGTATACAGGATAAATCAGAAATAATAAACATAGGAAAGGCAAAATGATTAAGGAGTATTGCAAAAGCTCCTGTAGTCCCAACTGGTCTTAGCAACTGAGTACCTGTGGAATGTCAGTCTACAAACATTTGTTTAGCACCTACTATGTTCCAAACACTATGCATTAGCATCCATTATTAATTAATTAATCATGCATTGCCATTAGTGGGGATACAAAGTCAAAAAATAACACCTGTTCTCAGGAAGCTCACAATCTAATGGATGTGAAGGAAAAAGAAAAGCCAAATATGTCCTCGAGACTTGAAGCCTTGGTAATTGGCAGACTGGTGGTGATGGTAACAGAAATAGGGAAATTGTAAGAACAAGATTGGGAGAATGATGAGTTTAGTTTTAAACACAGTAGGATTTATGGTGGTATAGGATATCCTTTCAGAGGCTGTTAGTATATCCTACAGCATCATAAATCCTAATGTGTTTAAAATAAAACTCATCATTCCCTGTAACATAGACCTGTAACTCAAGAGAGTTTGGGGCTGGGGCTATTAACAGTGGAATGGGATGCCTTGGGAACTAGATTTTCCCTATTTAGAGATCTCTGAAAAGAGACTGGAATGTGTTACTGTGAGGATTCTTTTTGTGAATAGGGCTAGATGATGGCTGAGTTCTCTTTTAAGACTCAAATTCTGTCATTTTGGGTAGATTTGGAAGTGATATAGAGAGGCCAAAGTTCAAAACCGAGAGTGGATGAGTTCTCAAAGGAGTGAATATTGAGAGTAAAGTGGAAATTCATCCAAGGACATAGAATTAGTAGGAAAATAAGAACCATAAATAAGAACCAGATGAGTGTCAGAGAGATAGAAGAATCAAAATAATGTAGTATAATGGAAGTAAAGGGAGAAGAGTATTACAAAAATAGAACTGGTCAAAAGTGTTAGCTCCTAAAGAAATGTCGGGGAAGATTAAGGGACATTGGGCATGTCAGTTTGGAAGTCATTGGATACCTTCAGGAAAGCAATTTTAGTAGAATGGCAGGAATGGTAGATAGATCAAAATAAGAGTGAATGGATTAGAAGAAAGATACAGGGACAGTAAATTCAAGTGACTCTTTTTGACAGTTTGTTAGAAAGGTTATATAGAACATTGTAAGGTCACAGACATTTTTTTTCTTTTAAAAGATCAAAGAGATGAGGATATTTGTAGGAAAAGGAGAAGAAACTAATGGAGAGGGAAAATGCAAGAGAGGAAGGTTATATGATAGTAGATATAATCAGGTCTTAGATGATGAGAGGAGATATGATTAAGTATAAGCTAGAGGGTTTAGCTTTGGGAAAGAAGAGCCCCTTTCTCTGAAACAAGAGGAGTGAAAGAGAGAATGGGTAAAGAGAGAGAGGTTTGTGGAGGGTAGAAGAGAGGAGGCAAGGGAGCTAATGATTGGGCTCAAATGTCCGAGTAAAGGGGTTATCTGCTGAGAGTAAGGAGGGGGTGGGAAGAAAAGTGAAAACTTTGAGAGAGATATTATTGGTGGGTGTGATAATGAATCATTATAAGGTAAATGGCAAAGATCCTGAGCAGCACTGAGGGACCAACTAAGGTTAGAGGGCAAAGAGTTGTAATGAAGCCAAATGGCCCCATTTCAGTACTTTCTTTAGCCATGCTCAGCAGACTGAGCATGGGAGCCAGATGGTGGGGGTTACTTAGGGCTGGGGATTGTTTTTGAATCAGTCATGAAGCAAGCCACTCTTTTTCATTTGCAACCAATTTTCTCAATCCCAAGAGGGAGAAAAATGGCCCATGTGTTTTTAAATCCAACATTGTGGGGGGTAAGGCTTTATTTTATTTTATTTTTTGGTGATATGAACAGAAGCCTGCATTCTTAACCTCTCACTTAGTTGTTCCAGGGTATTTCTTATTGAGCAAGCTTGGTTCCTTTTGATTTTGGACTTATCTCCCCTTCCCTTCCCCTTAACATGACAAGTGCTGACTTCTTACATATTGTTCCTTTTACACTCAGGATGGTTGTTATTCAGGGCACTAATTCCCAGACTGTCCCTGACTTGCTAAATTTCAGTTTGTGTGTCTTTCGTCAAATATTTGGCTTTGCTGAGTTACTTGGCATATCATGTTAACTCAAACTGATTTATTGTCTCAGCGTCAGCCACTCAGTGCAGAGAAGTAATATTTAGTATGTCAGTGGGGATTATGTTGTAATCTCAAGAAAAATATAGGAAGTTTTGTGAAAAAAGAAGCACAACATAGAGGGGAAACAGGTGGTTTATTCAAAAATGGACTTTTCTGGTGTATGTATGTTTAAGAGCTGAAGCTCCAACTCCAGTTCTCAGAAAGACACCTACAGTCAAGTTACAATTCACCTAGTCTTTATCAAGTGGTGATTTTGTGTAGAATCTCATGCTAGGTATTGGCTATGCAAAAATAAATGAGACACTTCTCTTACCCTCGGGGAGCTTACCCCTTAGTTGGGCATAGAGGAAAAGCTTGTAGATACACTAACACTCTTGGGAATCCATCAAGTTGGGGAATTCCTTATGTGAAAATTCTAATCCATCTGATAATAATATTAAGTGGCATTAATAATGATACCTGTTTTGTGCCAGATACTCTGCTAAGAGCTTTACAGCTATTATCTCATTTGATTTTTATAACAACCCTAAAAGGTAGGTGCTGTTATCCCCATTTAACAATTGAGGAAATTGCAGCAAATGAAGTTTAAGTGACTCCCCGAAGGTCATACATCTAATAAATATCTGAGGCTAAATTTGAATTCAGGTCTTCCTGATTTCAGGTCTAGCCTTCTATCCACTGTGCCAACTAGCTGTCTCATTATATGACAACATATAAATTTTAGGGAATTATCTGAGATATTTAGTTGAGTGACTTTCTTGGGGCACAGAGCTAGTAAGTGCCACACATCGGTCAATAAGCATTTATTAAGCACCCTCTATGTGCCATACTGTGCTAAATGCTGGGATACAAAGAAAAGCAAAAGACAATGTGCCTCCAATAGTCAATGACTATAGTAATCTAATGTGTGACAAACCCAAAGATCCCAGCTTTTTGGACAAAAAAATTTTGACAAAAACTTCTGGGAAAATTGCAAATTGGTATGGCAGAAATTAGGGCATTGACCCATATCTAACACTTTATACTAAGATAAGGTCAAAATTAGTTCTTCATGATCTATTTATGAAGAGAGATATTATAACCAAATTAGAAGAACAAAGAATAGTTTACCTCTCAGACCTGTGGAAAGGAAGGAATTTGTGACCAAAGAAGAACTGGAGTACATTAT
The DNA here is from genome assembly GCF_902635505.1 of Sarcophilus harrisii. Classification (NCBI taxonomy): domain Eukaryota; kingdom Metazoa; phylum Chordata; class Mammalia; order Dasyuromorphia; family Dasyuridae; genus Sarcophilus; species Sarcophilus harrisii. The sequence continues at coordinate 424,355,708 of NC_045427.1, forward strand.
TGAATACAAAATGGATAATTTTGATTATATCAAGTTAAAAAGTTTTGCACAAACAAAACCAATGTAGACAAGATTAGAAGGGAATCAATAAGAAAGGTTTTACATTCAAGGATTCTGATAAAGGCCTCATTTCTAAAATATAGAGAGAATTGACTCAAATTTATAAGAATTCAAGCCATTCTCCTATTGAAAAATGATCAAAGGATATGAACAATATTCAGATGAAGAAATTGAAACCATTTCTAGCAATATAGAAAGTTGCTCTAAATCACTATTGATCAGAGAAATGCAAATTAAGACAACTCTCATGTACTACTGCATGCTTCTCAGATTGGCTTAAATGATAGGAAAAGATGTTGGAGGGGATGTGGGAAAACTGGAACACTAATACATTGTTGGTGGAGTTGTGAACTGATTCAATCATTCAGAGCGACCTGGAAAGACATACACGTATTGATGCTAAGTAAAATAAGCAGAACCAGGAGATCATTGTACACAGCAACAGCAGAATTATGCAATGATCAATTCTGAGGGATGTGACTCTTTTCAAAAATGAGATGATTAGACTAGTTTCAATGGTCTTGTGATTAAGAGAACCTTCTGCACCCAGAGAGGACTGTGGGAACTGAGTATAGATTCACAATATAGTATTTTCACTCTTTTTGTTGGTATTTACTTGCATTTTGTTTTCTTTCTCATTTTTCCTTTTTGATATGATTTTTCTTGTACAGCATGATATTTGTAGAAATATGTATAGAAGAATTTCATATGTTCAACATAGATTGGACTACTTGCCATCTAGGGCAAGGGTTGGGAGAAGGGAGGGAAAAATTTGGAACACAGGTTTTGCAAGGGTGAATGTTGAAAATCATCTATGCATATGTTTTGAAAATAAAAAGCTTTAATTAAAAAAAAGACTGTGCTTCAAAGAGCTCACAATCTAATGAAGGCTATAACAGGCAAATGAATATGTACCACAAAGCTGTATCTAGGATAAATAAGAAATAATTAAAAGAGAGAAAGTCCTAGAGTTAAGAGAGAATGAGAAAGGCTTTCTGTAGAAGATAGGATTTTAGTTGAAATTTAAAGGAGGCTGGGAAAATCAATATGCAGAGATGAAGGAGAGTGTCCATGAAAGATACCCAGAGAAAATTCCTGGATCTGAAAGATGGCGTATCTTGTTCATAGAACATATTGCAGACTGTAAGCCTATGTGTCAAGGAGTAAGAAAGGAAGAAGACTGAAAACTAAGACAAAACCAAACAAGACTTTATATTTGATCCTGAAGGCAAAAGGACCTACTGAAATTTATTAATTTATTGAGTGGGTGTGCATGAAGATGCAACATTGTCAGACCTGCACTTTAAGAAAATCAATTGGGGGGAAGACGGATCGAAGTGGAGAGAGACTTTCTAGAGGCAGGCAAACTTATCAGTGGAATATTGCAAAAGTCCAAGCATCAGGTGAAGCCTGCATGATGGCTGTGTTAGAGAAGAGATGTTGCAAAGGTGAAATCAACAGGATCTTGACAATAGATTGGATATTGGGGGTGAGAGATAGTGAGGAATAGAGGATGACATCTAGGATAAAAACCTGACAGAGCCTTGTGTTGCTTTTGACAATAACATGGAAGTTATTGATAATAGAAGGGGGAGATAGGGTTTAGGAGGAAAAATATTGAGCTTATTATGAACCAAGATTTTTCTTGATTCTGATCTCAGTATGTTAATATCTATGTCCCAGTCTCTCAACAAAGAATTGTAATAACTAACTAAATAAGAGTAGCTAAAAACAAAATGCTATGTGAGATCCATGACTTCTTCTTGGAGATGAGTTGGGAAAATCAGGAAGACTTCATGGGAGAAGTGGTATGGGAATTGGGCCTTGAAGGATCTGTAAGATCTAAATACAATTTACAGTTTTAAAAGTCTCATTCCCAGTAACTATTGGGGGAATTTTAAAATGAGACCCCAATAATGGATTTTAAAATAGAAGCTTGACAAATGATTTTTAATCAACAGTCTCTGTTACTTTATGCAATGCAAGTCACTGAACAATGACAGGGGTTTTAAGTCATTGACAAGGGGCTATTTGTTATAAGAATTTCTACAGAACAGCAAAAGTAATTGACAACTACAATTAGGCACAATGTGAAATGAAGAATCATAGGGAGAGTTATTCTTGTTTCATGTTGGAATTCTGATTATACCACCTTGTAGAGACTCGCTATGTATTTCTGTCCATCTTATTAGTCCATTCTTATCTATTTAGCCTCTTTAATCTCTGTTCCTATTTCTTTCTTCTGGTAGCTTTTTTTGGTCTTTGAAGTTTAATTCTCTATGATTTTTTTTGTTGCCTGAGTTGTAAGAATTTCAGAGGTCATTTAAGTCCAATCTTTTTGCAAAACATACTTCCTTGGCACATGAAGACTACTTTTAAAGGAGTACACAGTAAGGGCCTAATAAATGCTTTTTAATGTCAGATTGAACATAATATTCCTCAAAAGTGTTTATCTGATTTTCACTTGAACTCTTTTAGTGCTGAAGGACTCACTACTTTCTGAGATTACGCTTCAATATTTAGACAGTCCAAATAGTTAGGAATTCCAGTTAGGATGAAGGTAATTAGGAAACCAGAGTTCAAAGTCTAGCTATGTTACTTATTAGCTAGCTGGGAGATCATTGCAAAATCATTTATTCTCTCTGGGTTTTGATTTCTTCATCTTTAAACCAGAGAGGTTGGATAGATAGTCTCTAAATTTCTTTCCCAATTTGAACAATCTATTTATGATGCTACTTTTTGGACTGTTTTGATAATCAAATGAGACAATGTGTATATGATACTCTAACTTTAAGGCACTGCAGAAGCATAAGAGATTATTATCTTGGGATAGGCATTAGGTCTAATGGCAGAAATTTATTTGTGTGCAAGGACACAAAATCAGAAAGAGGATTATGGGTTGAATGGAAATTTACACATGATTTCATTTTTTTCCCCAGAATATAGATTTTTTGTTACTCCATATGCCTTGGATATGGTTCCCATGTTATTTGGGAATTAACTCTCTACCAGCCTAGTATGCATGTAGATATTGGTATTTTCCCTCTTTTTCTGAAGGTTCATGCAAAATCTGTGATCATCTTCTCAAAACATCATTAAATGATTGGGTTCTGCAAGCAAATCCATATGTTTTATTATTTTTATTTTGGCTAATATCCTTAAGACTTTAATCTAGGATTGAGCTAGCAACTTTTCTGGTCCTTCAAATGATACTAAGAGCAAAAAGTGGAAGATCAGTTGACTTTACACTAGATAAATGTAATGCATTGAAGATTCTATGAAAAGATAAAAGGAGGGAAATAATAGGAAAGATGAGAATTGAACCGACTTATCTTAGAGACAGCTAGGAAGAAGGAAGGGAAATTATTGGGGGGAATAGGTCAGGGGCAAAGAGACTAGAATGGATGTCACTACTGTAATATCCTTCCAGTTGTTTAATTAAGTGCCCCTCATTCCTGAGCAGCACAAGAGAATTTGGTCAGACACTGAAGTATAAATGTGAGTTGAGACTAAAAGGCTTATTTTTATTTAATACATCTATGCTGTTTGGTATTATTCAATTAGATAAAGACTGGTGTTTATTAGATAGTTCTTCAGTCTTGAAAAGGCAATCCTTGACTTGGATTTGGGAAAACCAGAGTTAAAATCCCAAATATTGCTTAATAGCTGGATGATCTAGGGCATATCACTTAATTTTCCTAAGTCTTGGTTTCCTCATCCCTTCCCTGACTATCTCATAAGGTATTTGTCAGGTTCAACAATTTATAACTGAAGGAGCTCCCCATCCTTCAGAACTTTTTTGTACCCATTGTACCTCAGTGTCATGGCTTTTTTTTAATCTCTTCTATTTCCTCTGAATGTGAATTTGACTTTGAGAAATGACTAACAGATGTTCAAAATAAAGTCTTAACAGGGTGGGTGATCACACTGGGAAGTGAAACTCTTGGTAAAGAATGAGGTATGACTTTACAGCAACAAGACTGATTTTCTCCTGGCACTAGCTATCTGATTCTAAAGGCAATTTCCACAAGGAGTTTTCTAGATTTTCTCATCATTGTCAGCATCAAAACCAGGTGCATTGCATCCTAACGTGACTGCTTTTGAAGGGCAATACTTATTTGGAGAGAGAAGTTCAGTATATTTAAAATTCTTGTGATTTTCTGGTGATATCTTTTATGTGAAGTAAGGTAATATGTGAAAGTTCTGAAAAGTATGAAACCTTATGCAAAAGTAAAACACACACTCTATCCTTTCTCTTTTATCTCTCCCCTTCTTTCTTCTCTCTTCTCCCCCTCTCCTCGCTCTTCCCTTTCTCTTTTTTCTCCTTCACTTCATTCTCTCTATGCATATATGTATATATTTCATATATACTTATAATACTGACTGAAATCTCAAAGCAAAGTTAAATATAGGTAAATTTTTGTTCTTTTGCTTCTGTCATGGTATACTGGGAAGCTCTTTTACTTTATTCTCCTTCCACTTGGAAAGATATGGTATATTTGAAATAATACAAGATTTTTGAGACAGAGGACCCAGACTTACACCCTAGCTCTACTATTAATTGTGCAAACATAGACAAGTTACTTTACCTTTCCAGGCCTTGGTTTTCTTCTCTGTTAAATAAGATATATAGATTACCTAACTTATATGGTCACTTTGGACTCCAATTTCCTCATCTGTTACCCGAGAGAGTTGAAAGAATATACATGTCAGTTTTATGACTATCTGTACTGTTGTGATTACTCAACAAAATTCCTTTGTCCATTTAAGGCATAAAGAACAAACAATTCTGACTTTTAAAACTTAAAATTATGGCGAATATACATACCCATCCTGGCTTTTATGCCGTGAGGCCATTCTTTATTTCTTCTGTATTCTTCAGGTATCAGTGCAGCATCTGGCCTGCTTCTTGCTTTTGTGATCAGGTCACTTCTATAATCTTTCCTGCACTTTCTTGCTGATATCTTTTATATCACTGCTTGTATGTTGTCATCTTCAATAGGGGGTGGGGTAGGGAGAGATGGGCAAGGGGGGAAAGGCGCCAGTGGGGGGATAGCCTTTGCTTTTCCCCTTTATGTGCTCCCTTAATTCTTTGGCCATTCATATACCATCCTGGAAAGAAGAAACTTGGTTGATTACACTGATTCCAGTAAGATGGAGGACCTCAGTTCCTACTATTTGCCCTGCCTCTATCTGGATATCTTCTTGGTGTTATCGTGTCATCTGATTTTATGACTTCCAGACCTTCTGGCATTGTCATTTGATCTGGTGAGACACCATTTTAAGTACCTTTGGTTCTTTCAGGATCCAGTCTGCTGCTATCCTTTTAGGACTTCAGGATATTCTATCTGAAGAGATTTTAGAGGCAGTCTAATCCAGTTATATATTTTACAGGTGAGAAACTTGAAGATGAGAGAAATAAAAGGATTATCTCAGGATTGTAATGTTCTTCTTTTCTAAAATATGATCGTTCTCTGGGAGCAGATTTCGTGGGGAGCTTCTAGAGGCAGCCTTAGTTTCAGTTCAGAGTAATAATCACTTAAAAATAGCCCAGTTAGCTTTCCTTGGTTCCAAGAGCTCTTGTTGCTAGTCCTTTGCCTCTGCCAGCTTCAGCCTCCAGCTCTCTCTGAATCCTGGCTCTGAATCTCCCCAACTGAATTCTGGCTCTCTCAGTCTCTTACACTGATCCCTCACTGAGGTTCCAAGAGCTTCTTATATATGATCTCTTAAAGGTGTGAACTCAAAGGTTGATTCCTCCTTTGAGAGTGAGATTGTGGGAGCTGCGACTTGTGAATCTTCTCCACTGAACTTGTGAATCTCATACTGAATCCTGACTTGTGAATCTCGAACGCTAATGTGTGAACTAATGTGTGAACTCTTAAAGGTGTGAAAGGTGTGAACTCTGAACTAGAGAACTGCTAAGCATGATGTAAAATTAGACAACTGACTTATCACTTTGTAAGAATCCTAACACAGGATCCTAGGAGCAATAACAAATTTAGGTCTTTTGACTCCAAATCTGGTGATCTTTCCATGGTGCTTCACTTAGTATCAAGGTATTTTAGTCTTAGCTTGATGATTCTAGACTTCATCCCTGTGGCATTATGTGAATTATCAAGCTAATTGTATTCTCTAGGTCTAATGGAGGGTTTTCCATTGTTTTAACCTGAATGGAAATTTTAAAAATTATTAAAACTTAATGAAAAAATCTTTTTCTTAAGGACAGTTTTAATGGTGGAAAATGAGAAAGGTTAGATATTCTTCAGCTAATCAATGTATTTGCTAACTGTGGCAACTAGCTTTTTTACTTCTTCAGATTCTGTCACATCTGCTAGAAATAAGCTTCTGATATTTCCATGTTAATCTTTTTACTCATGCCCATCATATGTACTTCAAAGCAAAAGAATCACTATTCCAAGGAATGAAGTTTTTGGTTGGGTGCACAGTGGAGTTCTCTCTTTTATATTCCCTTTTGAGGAGAACCCCAAATAATGAGATGGCCCTTTGTTTATTTCCAACATTCTTGTCTTCTATTTTCATTTCATTTCATTCAAAGGAGCCAGTATTTATCTAGTTTAGTTATTACATTTATCTAACAAGGCAATGAAAAAGGTCTCATTTAGATTGCCCATAATTAAACTAATGTTTATAGATGGTTCAAAAGCTTGTGCTTCTTAGAATCCTCTGCTCCATTTTATTGCTGATATCAATTTGGAAACGACACATAAACTTGCTATTTTATATTTTTCTTTGTTTTGTGATTATGGCCAAAAATTCATCATCTAGTGTAATGGGCTGAGGTTTGAGTTGATGCACTGAGGTCCCAAGTACGTGAGGCTAAATAGTAATTGGGCTATACTCTTGGATTGGATATACATGATTGGATAAAGAATGGTCCCTGCCCACTCTCTGTGCAAGTCCTGATGTGTTGTATAGGAAATGACGATTTTGGTGGGTGGAGGCAGAGAGAGACAGGAAGAGAAGCTGGGAGAAATTGGGCCTGGGTTCGAGACTCCTAGATGCTGGTCGTGTGGCTGCTGGTCTAGCTAGCTTCTTGACTCAGCTGCACACATTGCTATCGATTCTCTTCCACCTGCGATCCTTCTTCACTGAGAATAAAGACTGACGATTTTCCCCTAACCTGAATTCCTGACTCCTGCTGATTTAAAAATACGCGAACTTCACAATCTAGAGCCAACCTGCTTTTGAGGAGCAATTTCTTTGGATTTGTCTAGAATGTTAGTCAAAGAGAAATTTTTTTAAAAGAGAAGGACCATCTTAAATCCTTTCCTGAACATCAGAGCCTATCCAAGAGCTTGCTATCCACTGGCATAGGCCATGAGATCCTAGACTCATCTCCATACCATAGTGAAAGGATTGGAATAGGGCTTTTGTCATTATCCCTGCTACAATAAGGTACTCTAACCTTGCATTCCAAATGTCTGACCAGAGCAGAAGATAGTATAAATATTACATCTATAGTTTGGACACTAGGCTTGCAACCCTCAACTCTAGTGTCGCATGGACACATATTTTTGGCAGCCAGGTAAAACACTTACTGTTACTCATATCAAATTTGGAGTCATCTGAAATGCAGAGGTCTTTTTCTAGCCACACCTCCCCTATTCTTGTACTCGTATGATTGATTTTTTCTGATTCAAAATGCAGGGTTAGTCATTCTTACTAAATTTCTTCTTGTTAGATTTAACCTATTTTAACAGTGTGTCCTGTGACCACATGCACATCCAAATATGCAGCTTCAACAGGTACCCTAGGACAAGCAGAGCTAAGACTTTATGATCCAAGAAGTAAGAAATTTAGCCAGAAAAATGGTACCAAACATATTGCTGGCTGTTGGAAGTAATTGACTGATAACTCTAAACTGCTCGAATTCAGCATTGTAAAAGATAATTTCACAGACTGTGCCTCTGTAAGGGAATTAAGCTTCAAAAAAGTAAACTGGATTAAGAAAGCCTAGTGAATATGGAACACTGAATAGAAGTATTAATAACCCAACGTGTGGACAAAGGCAAGAGTATAAGAAACAACTGAATCAAAGCCTAACAGATTAAGTGGAATGAGTTGAGGATTCCCATTTAGCGCTAACATTGTACAAGCAGAAAACCTCATCCCATTTTCTTAAAAAGGAAAAATCAATAATTTCACATACACACACACACACACACACACACTTTAGCATGCAAAAATAAAGAAAATTGCCTATAATTGCATATTTTTCATCATGCTTCTGCTTGAGCCATAATTTCCTGGATAAGAAGCATAAGTATTTTCCTTATTTGTTCTATAAGGTCCCTTGTGATGACACTGGATCTTGTGGGTGCTTTGGAGGTGCTAACTTAATTGCAAAGCTGTGGACTAGGAAGAAAACAAAGAGAGGGTTGTATGTAGCTAATGGCCTGATTTGGATTGTGGAAATGAAAGAAACAAAGCAGGGTTGTGTAAAGTTAAATTTTCCAGGGGAATTATGGAGTAGCTGGAAAATTCTAATGATTTCATACTAGCAAAAGCAATTAGAGAAAATAAGGATTTTTAAAAAAATAATCATTTGGAAAGGGTGATGCTAGACCAAATAATAAGAGATAGATAATACATAATAGATATAGAGGGATCTGATATTACTGTTGAATTCAGAATGGCTGATTATTTGACTATTTTGTCTATAGGACACATGTATCTACTTGACAGCACTGTTCTGACAAGACACATTTGGGTAAAAATGATGGCCAATAATAACTAACATTTATGTAATTATTCAGACTTTAAATGTCTGTCTCATTTAACTTTCACAATTCTTCAAGGTGGGTGCTATTATTATCCCTATTTTAGAGAAGAGAAAACTGAGGCTTAAGTTAAATGATTTTACCAGAGTCATGTAAGTTAGTGAGTATTTGAGGTTGACTCCAAGGCCAGTAGCGCTCTATCCACTACTCCACCTAATTGACCCCAATACTAGTTCACTTTTAAAAGGTTAAAAAATTCCTTTCCTGCCTCCTATCTAGTTACATTTTACTTTGTATAAAATTCAACAAAATCCATTTACTCAACATAATGTTGAGGGAGATATAAAGTGTAGGTGATGCCATCCTTGTTTTCATGGAGGCTTCATGGACTTTACCATCTAGGGCACAGATAAGACACATAGATAAATAACTCCATTATATGAGAGCTTTGCTTTAAATCTTTCTTTATTTGCTTCTTCATTCTGTGGACATGGCCCTGGGTTCTTGAAGACTAAGACAGTGGATCCCAAACTTTGTCAGTACCTGCACATTGAGAATGTTTTATATAGGATTTATAGGACCAGTCTTACCTTTTTCAGAGGGGTTTTTCACCAGAATGTGATGAAATAGAGGGCATAGGTGGATAGGGCACAGAAACTCACAAAATCTGTATGCTGAGGCATATAAGATATTGCTTAAAATAAGACAAGCATTGTAGCTTTGAAAGGGACCTTGTGGATTATGTAGAACACCCCATAACTGAAAAGGAATTCCTATAATTGTATATTGTGATCCCCACTAAATGTAAGATGAAATCTTAGAGAGTGGGCTTTAGAAATGGTAATGCCCATTGATAGGAAGTTATGAATACTGAGGGAGAAGCACGAGCTACTGAAATCCTTAGAGCTGGTGATCTAGAAGGAGAAAAGGAAATCTTCCTAGAGCCATCAGAAGTCCAAAAAGGCAGAAATTTAGAAGACACAATAAATAAATTGTGTTGCAGGGATGTGGAGAACATCCATAAGAAATCACTAGAAGGCAGAGAAGGGGAGTCAAAAGTCAAGAGAGTTGAGGGGAGATTTGGGGTGTGAACTCAAGAAATAGAGGTCCATTCATAGAATAGATCTTGTCTAGAAGAAGAAATGTCAATTATTTTGATAGAAAAATGGTGATTGGATTAAAATGAATGAAATGGTAGTTTTGATTTGATTGTTAGTCTTAGAGTTAAAATTGGAAAGAGTGAGTGATCAAGTATAAGAATAACAGTTTGAACAGTTTTCATAAATATATCATAGCATATATTAAGATATCACTAGTTGAGAATAGTGAAGAAGAAAGGCTGTGATGGCGCCATTTTATCTCTTGTTACAGAAGCCCTTTCTCCCACTTAGGGCTTTTTTCCTGTTTCATAATTACTTTGGGTTTTTTCCATATATTTATTTTATATTTGCTCATGGTGTTTTTCCCACATAGAGTACAAATAACTTGAAGAGAGGGATTTTTTTTTTTATCTCTAGCATCTAGCCCTTAGTAGACACTCAATATAGAGGCTTATACATACTCATTGTGAGCACTTAACACATAGTAGGCATTTAATAAATGCTTGTTGAAGTGAACTGAATTTAAAGATGGGATCCTTCAAAATCCTGGAGGCTGCTGATTTCCAGTCCAGTATTCTATCCACTGTGCCACCTAGCTGCTTTTTGATTAATGTATATCTTGGGTCCATTTCATCAGATCCAGGGACAGAAGGAAAGGATATAAAAGTCCCAGAAAGAAACATAGCCTATGGAAGTTAAGTGGGAGAACACATTTCTGTAGCATTATGCAATAGAAAGAACAATGGAAATATTCAGAAGACTAGAATTTGAATCCTGCATCTTATTTGACTTTGAATAAGTCATTTTCCCTAATCTTAGCCTTACTTGTTGATAAAATGAAAAAATCATGTTAGATTTTTCTGTCAAATCCTTTCCAGCTCCAAATTCTTTGAACACACTTATTTGCAGTGCATAGTTTTGGTTTAACACTTTGTTCAAATCTGTTCCTAACAAGATACAGTGAGAAAAGAAATGTGATTAATTAGAGGCTGTTGAAAAACTTTTGCACCAAAAAATAAGGATGGGAGCATGCTTTAGAAATTACAAACAATTTCTAAGCTGGTATGCTATAATTTTAAGCAACATTAATATATTAATTAATAATTGAACTAATGTTCAATTATTGAAAAAGATGATTTCAAAAAGGGCAAGAAGCTGGAGTACAGTGATGTCATGACTGGTACAGGTAGCACACAGTGAATATCAGTTCCATAAAGTCTGTTCTATTCAGAGTTTTATTATTGATTCTATTCTAGGAGATGTAGTTTAGTGACTGTCCCATCTATTTTGTTCTCTAAAACAGAATCTCCCTGACTTCTGGCCAGAGAAAGTCTGTTGGGAAACCCCAACATTTCTTGGATAGTAATGACAATTGTAGGTTTATTTATATCCTATCTTCATGCTTAGGTCAGCAGATAAATAGATAAAAGGTTGTTTTAAACATAACAGTACTTTACATATAACAAGTGTTTATTAAAAAGTAATTGTTGAAATTGAATTAAAATTATAAAAGATATTAGGTGGTAGTCTTTTTTAGATTTATCCATGATCTTAGCCAATGGGCATTTACCATGCCATTCTTGCCTATGTCCTTAATGTTCTGTATTCTATATGCTAGGGGCCTTCCTCTGGACTTTTGTAACAGAAGGGAGCTTAGAATAGTTGGAGGAAAAAAGCAACTAGGAAGACATCAGTGTGTGTGTGGCATATGTTCTGATTTGTAAAGTGGATGTTGGATTAGATGGTTTCTGGAGTCCTTTTCAGTGTTAATATTTTATGTTTTGTGGCTCATGCTAGCACTGACATCTTATGAGTCATTTTTCTTTGCTGGTCCTCAGTTTCATAGTCATAGGATTTTATTCTGGAAGACATTATTGATCATTAGCTCTCTATGAGTTCAAATCACCAGGTTTGAACTACAACCTAAAAAATTAATAAGTGGGACGACTTAGCCATTGCATGCAATCTTTGAAAAGTCATAGAGAGCAGGGAGGGTGCTATATGACTGGGTGAGGGCATACATGTTTTCAGTTTTTTAAAAAAGAGAAGAAATTTTTAAGTGGAGAATTAGATAATGTAGAGGAGTTAGATCTATGTTCTCAAGTAGTGATTGGACTTAGATAATTTTTGAAGCTCCTTAAAGCTCTTACAATTAGTGGGCACAGTGAATTGTACAAATCCTGAAAAAATTACCTTGGTAAGAAGGAAGAGTAAAGAAACAAAGTGAATCAGGGGAGATATAGAGACTAAATGGATAGGAGTGGCTACTGGGATGAATATGAGACCTTGAATCTGATACGGGAGACTGTAATAAAATTTTAAAATAGTATGTGCTCTTCAAAGAAAAGTAGTTCTTCTCGAATGGGAATTTATATGACAGTTCAAAGGAATGAGGCGATATTGAAAAGTAACAGTGGTTGTATGGATCAAGGCAAAAAAGTTAAGACTAGAGTATATTTTTACTATGATTTACATACCAACAGAACTATTTGTGTGCCTTATATGGAGATATTGAGGCTTTACAATAAGTTATCCACATGAATCTACATACTTGAGACCTTTGGGATCATCATAACTACTGCTTTAAACTCTGGCATGTAACAAAAGGGCAGGGCCAAATGAGAGGGTTCCAGGTATATTGTATCTGGAGTGAGAAGAATTAAAAAACACATCTAAAATAGGCAACACATTGAAATCTGAGTTAAATTCTTACTGAGTTCTTCCATCTTATCGCTTATAATTTGTCCTTTCCAGGATAATGGAATAAGCATATATAGGTAGCTTCTGTTTGTTTATAACTTGAATGTAGTATGTATCCTGGAGACCCTCCTCAGAGAATTCAAGTATCATACAAGGTATGACCATGGAATTAATGAATAGGTGTTAAACACCTACTCTGTTACAGGCATAGTGATTTTTAACTTGAATGCCCTTAGACCACCTGGAATTTTCTATGTGTCTTCCAGCTAACCTTTCTTTTATGTATATTCTCTCTCAATTAGAGAGTGAGTTTCTTGAAAGAAAAGGTTGTCTTGTTTTTGGATTTGTATCCTTAGTGTAAATGTATCCTTATAAAATCAGAATTGCAAAAATCAGTCTTTTGCACATTATAAGCACTTAAATTCTTTCTTATTTGTTCTTTAATTCAGTACACTGAATACACCTTTCTAGGTGAGTGTCATCCTTCATAGCAATCTCCTTGGGGCCAATGAATTATTTCCATGTTGGACAACTGGGGAATTCTTCCTTGTCAGTTGTTTTCAGAGGTAGGGGTAAGCCCTCAGGAGAAAATCATTCTCACTGTTTTGGAGCTATACCTTATTTCTGGTCAAAAACGGTATTTACTTGAATTACTTTTTTCCCTACTAGACTTAGATTGCCTTTTTGGTCCATTTATTAAAATCAAATATACCTTCTGAGTTTCAAGATTTGTCACCACTGAGGAGGGACAAAAATGAGGTAGTATGAAAAGTGAATCTCCAGAAGACTTTGTCACAGTCCCTCTACTTACTAGTTGTTGATGTCAAAATAAATCTATAAGGTGGTCTAGAGAGATGCGATGAAACTAAGGTTGAGAGATTGTCGACTTTCTCAAGTTCATTTAGATACAATACTAAATTAGAGTTAGGATTCAAATCCAGGTTTTCTGAGTACACCTCTAAGGTACTAAGAGGATTTGATATTGCCTTTCCAGGACAGCAGAGTTACTGTGTAAAAAAAGCTATAGGCTTTGATTAACTGTGAATTTTTAAAAATCTTGACATGTGGAATCATCAGGGCAAAGATCTCTTAGTGAGACATTGCCTCCATTGCTGCAGTTAGCCCCTTAGCTACAGTTTATAGTAGTAGAAAATAGCAATAGAGTAAGGAGAAGTTAAGTGAGTACTCAGGATCTCACAGCTAATATATGCTAGAAGTAGGTTTTGAACTCTGGTCTTAATTCCCATTGCTAAAATATTTTTAATTGTCTGTAACAAATCCCATCAGAAATAATAGGTTCCCTGCTACTAGATGGCTCTCAGGAAACATTGTCCTGGACGACATCCCATTTAGATACAGTTTGGGCTAGATGATTTGAAGATCCCTTATAACTCTGAGAACATGTGATTCTGTGATCACTCCCTTCTCCTCTTCCTTTAAAGGAGCAAGGCAATACTTTAGATCTAGTAGTAAGCTTTTCACTTCAGTGTGTCTTGGAAGAAAGTTGCCTGCATAACAGCAGTGTAAGAGAACCAGGTAGATTGTTGAGAGTGAGGAAACATGCTTGCTCAGAAGTAGATATAGTATTAAGGAATCATTTGTCTTTGAGGGTTCCTGAAAGTGAAGCCATTCACTTCTGAGGATATTTTTTGATCTTATTTCCCTAAGTACCATGGAGAGTTCTCTGTAGGGGAAGCTTTACCTGAAGATCATAGGGTTCTCTAATAAAAAGCTGAAAGAGACCTTAGAGGCCAGTTATTCCCTTTCATAAAAATTCCAAATTCTATTCCATAATCAGCCCTATTAACTTTGAAGATCAGGAAGCTGATGTGACAAGGTCAGGAGGTGACATAGTCAAGCAGGTAGTAGGCAGGATCTGGATTCAAACCTTAGGTATTCTAATTGTTCTTATTGCATTTACACCATGTTGCAATTCAACTTATGTTTATTTGAAGTGCCTCCTTGTTGCTAAGCATTGGGTTTAAGACTGGTGAAGATAGAGAGGATAGTTGATACATAACAGCTGTCCTCATGGAATTTATATTCTAATAAGCATCTTAGTGAAGGGCAGTAAGAGCAGTTGTAGATGTGGTAAACACAAACTGTTCACCTCTTTCATGAATTTTCTGAGTACTGACCCTATTTAGGAAGTTTGATATCAATACTTAGGCAAAATAATAGGATGGATTTAGTGGAAAGCATCTGGGTACTGTAGCCTAATCAGCATAAGCGGCAAGGGTGGGTGGGAGGTTATACAATAGGGAAATCTTTTCCAATAGACTTGATGATGTTTGTGGGCAGAAAAAAAATAGGCAACCAAAAGAAATTCAGTGGAGGCTGCAGATTTAGTCATTAGATACAGCAGCTCATGAATTTTAACACTGGAATTTAATTAATTAGTTTTATTAAGAGCACAATGAAGTACAGTGGTTAGTGGTAGAGAGACAGAGTCAGTGGGGGCTGCATTACATCCCTAGGCGGGAGGTGTCTGATGACACCATGGAGGCATTGGGGTGAGATCTGGTATTATTAACATCTTCATTAACCAAGTGGAAGAGGGAGCAAACAGCACTGTTAATGAAATCTGTGGATGATAATAAATTAGGAGGTTTGGCAAACATTGCTGAGGACACAGAAATAATAGAATTGGCCCTGGGGAAGTTGGAAATAAAGGCAGCAAAGAGCAAAATGAGCTTTGTCTTGAGGGGAGAAATTATTTTACAGAGGACAAAGGGAGGAGTCATCAAATTTAGGGGACTAAAAAACTTCCACTTGAAGGAGAAATTCTAACTTGAAGAACTGGAGTTCACTCAACTAATTGTGCCAGTGGGAGGGAGCAATCTCAACAGTAAATGTTCATGACTTATTGATACTGGGCTTTAGCTGGAAAAAAGGTCCCAATTAAACCTTCTTTGAGCTGATGTTAAAATTAGTTTGCTATATTTGGTCACATACCAACTGGCAGTACTTATAGTTTATATTTACTATAGGAATAGAGATTGGACTCTTAACTCCTGGGTAAGAAAACTCCCTTCACCAATGGATATTGGCACTTTTTCTATAAATTATAAATTTAGAGAACTTCTGGGGTAGATTATATGACTTGTCCAAGTTCACACAGCCAGTATGAGTCAGTGTGGGACTTAAACCCAGGTCTTGCTGCTTTTTAAGATCAGTTCTATATTTATTTTTATATACTTTATATAGCATAGCATTTCATAGCATTTCATTGCAGGAAGGGAATTCGGAAGCTATCTAATCTAATCCATTTTGATCAAGAATCTTTCCTAAGACATTTTGACAAGGGTTCATGTAGTTAAAGAGCTAAGGGGGAAATACACTCTTTCTGGAGGGTAAAGCATTCTAATTTTGAGTAGCTCTTATTGTTAGGAAGGTTTCTCAATGTATCTCTTTTTCATTGTGACTCATTACTCCAGAATTTTGCTCTTTGGATTAAGGAACATGTTGAAACCACATTCTATGTCATAGCTCTCTGAATAAGTAACAATGATAATAATAATAACTAATATTTATATGTTTCCAAAATATTTTTATACATTTTATGTGTTTATTTTATTTATTGAACCTCACAGTGATTTGTAAAGTAGTTTCTCTTATTATTCCCATATTGCAGATGAGAATAGATTAAAGGGATTCTGTTTACCCTTAGCTCTGAAAGGCATAACCAGGAGCAGTGGGTAAAAGTTGACAAGAAATAGATTTAACCTTGACATAAGGAAAAACTTCCTTACAATTTGAGCTATTGAAAAATGGATTGGGTTTTTGGAGGAATGGTGGATTTCTCCTCCTAGCTCTTTAGGCAGAGGTTAGACAACCTCTTGTCGAGTATGTTATAGGGGGATTCCTTTTTGTGTATGAGTTGGACTAAATGGCTGCTTTCAGTTCTCAAATTCTTTGAAATTGAATCTCAGAGAGACCAAATAAGTTTTCTAGGGTCACACAGTTAGCAAGTACCTGACATGGAATTTGAGCATTGGTCTCTAAGTCTAGCTTTCTGTTTTCTATATATGCTGCCTACTAATAGACATCTGTGATATTCTCTTCCCTACCCTTTCCCTCCCTTGCATTCCTCATTTAGTCTTCTTCAGACTAAGTATGCTCATTTCTTTCAATTGAGCCTCAATGCCACCTTGAAGCCATTAACCTTTCTTTTGCTCTTACCTGGCATCTCTCCCTCTTATTATTTCCTTTGCTACCACATTCTCCCAACAGCTGAGAAAATGGAAGTTTTAGGAGGTTGTAATATGCTTAATACAACAGTGGGTAGAGTCAGAATTCAGTCCTGGATTGTCTAACTTCAAAGCCCAGTGCACTCCTGTGCTCTATTGATAGACAGTGGTGGTGGTGGTAGTATGAGTAGGTGGGGTGGATATTTTTTTTTTTCTGGAGTGGAATAGGAGTGGAATTTTTGAACATCTATTCTTGTTCTTTAGATGCCCCATAAAAATGAAAGTATAGAGTCATTAAGTTAGGAGAGACGAGAGGGAAAAAACCTTGATATTAAATTGGTGGTACCTCTTGGAAGAGTAATTCCATGTTAGACAAGAGTTACAAAACTCTTCATACCTTTTTACCAAGTAATTACTCTTTTATTATAAAGAAGGAAAAGGGACCTGTATGTGCACGAATGTTTGTGGCAGCCCTTTTTGTAGTGACTAGAAACTGGAAACTGAATGGATGCCCATCAGTTGGAGAATGGCTGAATAAATTGTGGTATATGAAAATTATGGAATATTACTGTTCTGTAAGAAATGACCAACAGGATGATTTCAGAAAGGCCTGGAGAGACTTACACGAACTGATGCCTGAGTGAAATGAGCAGGACCAGGAGATCATTATATACTTCAACAACAATACTATATGATGACCAGTTCTGATGGACCAGGCCATCCTCAGCAACGAGATCAACCAAATCATTTCTAATGGAGCAGTAATGAACTGAACTAGCTATGCCCAGAAAAAGAACTCTGGGAGATGACTAAAAACCATTACATTGAATTCCCAATCCCTATATTTATGCCCACCTGCATTTTTGATTTCCTTCACAAGCTAATTGTACAATATTTCAAAGTCTGATTCTTTTTGTACAGCAAAATAACGTTTTGGTCATGTATACTTATTATGTATCTAATTTATATTTTAATGTATTTAACATCTACTGGTCATCCTGCCATCTAGGGGAGGGGGTGGGGGGGTAAGAGGTGAAAAATTGGAACAAGAGGTTTGGCAATTGTTAATGCTGTAAAGTTACCCATGCATATAACCTGTAAATAAAAGGCTATTAAATAAAAAACAAAACAAAACAAAACAAAAAAAAAGTAATTACTCTCTGACTTACTACTAGGACTATAATAGATTTGTATAAAAGACCCTATTCATAGGGACTTTTTTGTAAATAATTAGAAATTGTAAATAATCTTTCATGGAGAGCATTTTTGTTCAATGATTTGGGAATGTCTGAATACATTGAGGTCTGCCTGTTATAATTTTTTATTTTAAAAATTTTTTATTGATCCATTTATCTCTAGATTTTTCAGTCTATGTCCTTAAGAATTTTGGGATAAGAATTTTAATTGAGGTGGCCTATGTGTATTGTTTTCTAAAAGATATGATGATAAATATATATGCATATATATTAATATACATACTTATGTATACACTGATAGTTAACACAAGTTATAGATATATAATCTATAACAGGCTAAAAAAAATTTAAGTCACAGACATAAATAATTTTTGGAGTTTATTATTTAATTTTCTGTTTCTTTTCTAATTTTCTTTCTTTTTTTGCATGTATTTGTTGAGACTGTAATAAGACATTATTTAAGAAAAAGACAAATGTAACCAGTTTATCTCAATTGAATACAATAATAATAGTTAACACTTATGTAGTGCTTTGAGGTTTCATCAAGTACTTTATACTTATTATTTCATTTGGTCCTCATAAAACCCCTGTAAGGTAGATTTTGTTAATATCCCATTGTACAATGAGGAAATAGGATGAGAGAGGCTGTGGCTTGCTTAGAATCACATTGTTCATAAATGTCTTAGGCTGAATTTGAACTCACCTCTTTCTAGCTCCAAATCTAATGCTACGTTCTGTGTGTCTAGCCAAATTGTCACACAAATAATTACAGTTATTATTGTTATTAATAATTTTGTTTAACAATGTGTAAATTTCATTGTATCCATTATTTTGACTCTTCAAATTAACCTGCCCAATGGCCACCATACCATTTTTGCTATGGGTACTATCTTCCATGTTTGGCAGATGAAGAAGCTAAGTCTGTGCCTTGACTAAGGCAAGGGAGATGGTGTATTGACATTACTTTCATAGAAATCTGTGCATTTCCTGGATATGGTTGATATAGGCAGCCTTAGTAATAAGAATACACACAGCCTTCCATAAGAGAAAATATTCCAATCTTTTGTTACTTTTCCATCTGTGAACGTTTGAGGACTTTGTTGATGATATGATGGAGTAGAAACCCTCACTCAACAAAAGACAACCCATACCTATCCTCTTAGGAGTTTTATTCATCTGTGACATACTTATATCCTAATATTTTTCTCCTGTCTTGGGGAAGGGGGATTGAACACATATACTTCTTTTTTATTATAGCTTTTTATTGACAGAACATATATATGGATAATTTTTCAACATTGTCCCTTGCACTCACTTCTGTTCCAACTTTTCCCTTCCCTCCCTCTACACTCCCTCCCCTAGATGGCAGGCAGTCTCATACATGTTAAACATAGTAAAGTATATCTTAAATACAGCAGAACACATATACTTCTTGCACTAAAAACCTTCTTATTCCTCAGCCAGAAGTGTTATCTCCCTTCTCTGAATCCAGTGTCTTGGTTTATCTTCTCTTTTTGCTCTTGTCCCATTTTGTATGACACTTGTTTGTGTATCTTTCTATCTCTTTTTGAGGGTAGGGGCTATGACTTAAGCTTTACATTTCTCCTGGGCATAGCACAGGACCTTTTATGTGATACATACTTCATTTCTGTTTTGGGTGAATGAATTAGCCAAGATTGTGTTGGGAGTGATTGGATAGGAAAGGGTAGTCCAGGGGAGAAGGGAGTGATAATGGTGAAGACATGAGTGATGAAGTGGTGTTTCCATCAAAAGCTTGTCTTCCTGATTCATCCTGATGCTTCTCTTTCCCATCTATCCTATTCCAAAGCTTTAATTGTGAATAAAGTAATAGCAGATTCTGGGTAACTCAGATGCCCTTCCTCCATAGCTGCAGGATAGTAATTCTTGTTAACAAGTTCCCCCTGCATTGGTTATCGACTTTCTAGCTCAGCAAACAAGACTGAGATGAAAAGGAATGCCCTGTGGCTGGATGGGATGCTAGTGCTATTCTCTCCCCCACGCCTAAACCTGGAACTAACCTGAGCAAGAGTTTCATTTTCATTTCAATATGATAAATATTAACACTGTTTTTGAAATTCTGTAATTGTTGTACATTTTAACCCATTCTTTGTCATTTTAGTTTTTTACCAAATATAATTACACAAAAAAGTTTTTTCTTTTTTTAAAGTCTTCTTTCTATTAACATTACCTGTTATGAAAAAGGATTTTGGAGCCCTTGGGAAGACCTTTGTCATGAACTTTTAATTGATTAAAGAGCTAGTAAGTG
Source organism: Sarcophilus harrisii (assembly GCF_902635505.1). Taxonomy (NCBI): domain Eukaryota; kingdom Metazoa; phylum Chordata; class Mammalia; order Dasyuromorphia; family Dasyuridae; genus Sarcophilus; species Sarcophilus harrisii. The sequence continues at coordinate 424,375,982 of NC_045427.1, forward strand.
AGTTCAGTGATTGCATTTTGAATTCCTTTATATTAATTATTAAAGGTAAATTATGTTGTTGAAAAGGAAAGCTGTAGAAAGATTGTAATTTAATGAAATAGGCCAGAGAGTCATTCTGGGCAAGGTAATTGATTTAAAAAGTCAAAGGCATTTGGGAGAAGGTTTGTTGAAGGCAGATTAATGAGACTGAAAACATTGTTTTGTGTGGCTTGAAAATTAAAAGTAACTGAAGGGGGTGTTTGGCAGAGTTTTGAGGCCAATTCTGAAGGAAAGGATGGGCTATCTTTGTTCAGAGAGGCATAAAAAGGACTTGGCTACCCCTGCAGTCATGCCTGATTAAAGATCTCCTACATTACTGTCTTTGTGTAGTTCTGCCTTACATTTGTATAGCAGGGAGGTTTTTCACACTGCTTTCACATATATTATCTTGGTTTATCCTACCAATAGCCTTGGGAGGGAGGGGGCAGTGTGGGGATTATCATTTGCAGTTTGATGGAAGAAGAGATTGCCAATAAATAGAGCTGGGACAGGAACCCAGCAGCCTACAGCTTTCTACTATCCCCTATGGTCTCTTGTAATTTCAAGAGCTCACATTTGAAGGGGAAAAAATCAGTTGAGTCTTTGGATCTTAGATCTCTCCATTTCATGAAAGGAAGTATGAAGCTGGAATCTGGAAGGGACTTTAGAGTTTATCTAGTTCAGCACACTTATTTTATAGATATAAGAACTGGGGCGAAATGACTTGTCAAAGGATCTTGCAGGTAGTTAACTTTCTGAGCATAGGATTTGAACTTATAACTCTATTTCTAGTGTTTTTGGCACTGTTTTAGCTTCTGTCTACCCAGGCCAGGCTGCCTCTCTGAGTGACCACATGTTAGAGATAGGATGAGGGGTTTCTTGGTTCAGATAAGGGCTGAGTTTGATCTCCTGTTTTTCCTGCAATCTTTGATTCTATGAACATCATTTTCTTAGTGATTTGGGGTGTAAATGTAAAATTAATAGCACATTTCAAATGGATGTTTTCCTTAAGCTTTGGTGGAACTTTACAATTCTAGATATAGAGAGCCATTACTTTGGAAGGAGATTTTTAGTTTGAATTCTGGCCTAAGGAAGGCTTTGAATTTTTTTTAGCGCTTCTCACAAACTTTTATAGGCAGGTCTGCTTATGAAAAGAAGTCATTTTCCTTAGGGCCGCAGTGAAACTACAGAAATCTATCTGGAGGATGTGGGTAAATGGGGCGTAATCCAGTATTCCATGCTAATTACCCAGAAAATTAATTTTGTGTATCATTCATTTAGTCTGTGTCATGTTCTTCATTAGTAGTAGTCCCATTCCAGTCAAATTTCTCACACAGATTTTAGAGACTAAAATGTCCTCTCCAGTGGGTTACTCAAGCTGGGTCACCTGCCCTTTCTTGTTATGTAGGTATATAATCCTTACTTTGAAAGAAGAAATTCTGATGTCTTTTGTTTTCATATCATCTTCATTTCCAAACATGTCTCTCCTGCTTTCCTTTCCAGAGGAACATCTCATAACAATGAATAAAAACAGAAAAGAAAAGAAATTTAGCAATCCATTAACCAAACCTGAAAGTGTATGCAAAGTTCCACACCTATAGTTTACCACTGTTGCAAAGAAGTGCTTTCTGAGTCAAAGTATTTTAAAAGTATCTGTTTGTTTATTTAATACTAGGCATTTCCTAGTGCCAGAAACATAAAATGTATAGATAGAATCAGGGGCAGCAAGATGGTGGATAGAGCACTGGTCCTGGAGTTAGGAGGACCTGAGTTCAAATACAGCCTCAGACACTTAATACTTAATAGCTATGTGACTCTGGACAAGTCACTTAACTCCAATTTCTTGCAAAAAGACAAAAAAGCAAAAATAGAATCTCTTGTTTTATAGAGGAGGAAACAGAGAGAGGGCTAAAAGCTAATAACTCACAAATCTAGATAATAATAATAATATTTATATAGTGCTTTTAAATACTTTATCTTCACAAACTTCCTGTGATGTAGATCTATTATTATCCTTATTTTATAGATGAGGAAATTGAGGCAGACAGAATTAGCCTATAGTCACACAACTAATAAATGTCAGTGTTTGGATCTGAATTCAGGTCTTCCAGACTATAGGCCCAGTAGCTCTGTCCACGGCATCACCTAGTTAAAAGGAGGGAAGGAAGAAGAAACGGAAGAAGGAAAAAATAACACCACACATCTACTAAGCTTCTACTGCCAATCATTGTGCTAAGGGTGGGACATAACAAGTAAAAAGAAATATAATCTCTGTCATCAAAGAAGGAGATGGAGGTACAGAGAATGAAGGGACCTGATATAAGAGCATGATTCTAAAGTCCTGAGAAAGAGAGGAACAGCAGTGGAAGGTAATGGAAACAGGCTAGCCTGGCCCTTTTATAAGATAGAGGTTCAGGAAGAACTCACTAATGGGAGAAGGGGGCAGGTCTTGCAAAAGGATATAGCATGGCAAATTGACCACTGGAGTGGCCAGTGGCTTCTGATAGATCCTGCCCTAATCTTTTCTTGAGCTTCATTCTCTGATCAGTAACTTCCTGCTGGACATCCCCATGTGGTTATCCATAGGCAACTCAAATGTTTAATGTTTGAGATGTCCAAAACATGAACTCAGTTATATTTACCCTCTTGACTTTCCTATTTCTATTGTTCCCTCCACCCCAAACTTTTCTGTATTTAACAGTGTGTGTGTATATATACATGTATGTATATACATATATATGTACATATACATATATTCATATGTACATATCCCCACATAGATATGTTTATAATCATTCACTGTTTTTTTATAATGCTTTTTGTGAGAAGAGATTATCTCATTGCCTGTACAGTGTCTGGTGCCTAATAAATGCTCAATGAATACTTACTTGATTAATGAATTGATTGAGGGTACTTTCATCATATCATATATCCCAGTTCCAAATATTGAAACCATCTGGAACATTCCTTTTCATCCCTATCCATTTCAATATCCAATCCATTTCCAAAGCTTATCAATTTTATTTCATCAGTGTCTCATCTCAGACCCTTTAATTTTTGCTCATAGGACTACCTCCCTAGTAAAGGTCATTACCTCTCACCTGGGCTATTGCAGCAGTTTCTTAATTCCCTACTTCCAATCATTTCCTCCTTTAATCCACTATCCACACTTCTGTCAAATTGAATGTTCTAAAGTGCAAGTCAAATCACATTACTCATATGTCTAGGAAACATCAATAGCTCCCTATGTAAAAATACATGTATGTTTCTCAATGTGTTTTTTTAAAGTCCTTTGCAGAATGGTAAAGGTTGATTTCCCCTGACTTTTCCCTTATTTCTTTCTTTCAGGTACTCTGTGTTCTAGTTAAATGGCTAACTTACTTTTCCTTAAACTTGGTATTCCATTTCCACCTTCATTATCCCACATTCTTTGAAGGTCCTTCCTCCTTACCTTCCCCTCTTACAATCTTTAGCTTCCTTCAAGGCACAATATCAGTTTTAAGACAGAAAGTGTTTTTTAGTTCTCTTTGCTTCAAATTATCTTAGTTACTATTTTTTAAACACTGAATCTCTAGGTAGAATGTAAATTTCTTGAAAGCCAAGATTATTCCTAAATATTTTTTTTAAATCCCCATTGCCTTGCCAGTAGTTGGAAATGCTTGTTAAATGGAACTGAAATTAACATGCAAAAAGTCATAGCAAAAGTTAGTGGTAAAATCAGAACTAGAACCCAACTATACTAGGTGGTGTGATGGATAAAGTGCCAGTCAAATCCAACCTCAGATACTTACTACCTGTGTGAACCTGAGTAGTTAAACCCATTTACCTCAGTTTCTTCATCTGCAAAATGAGCTGGAAAAGGAAATGACAAATATTCCAGTATCTTTGCCAAGAAAATCTCAAATGGGGTCATGAAGAGTCAGACTGAATGAAAAATGACAACATGCTAATTCCAAGCCTAATGTTCTGTCACTTATGGAAGACTTGAAAAAGAGAGAAATTCTGAGCAAATACATTTAAATTTAAACTTTGAGTGTTTCTCCCTTGACAGTATAGAGATAGCCCAAGAGTATCCCAAAGCCAACAGTTGTAATTTGTCTAAAATAGGCAAAAGTTGAGTGTTTTCCCTGAACAAAAGAGGCAAATATTAGTTTTTTTGTGTGTGTATGAGTGTCAGAATATGTCCTGAGTACCTATTATTTACAAGATGAAGAAGAAGGAGAAGATTGAGATATGGTCTTCTTCAGGCGATTTGCTTTGGATGATTTTAAAAATCCTTCATACTGTTTTATAAACTGGACCACAATGTAGATTCAGACTCCAAAAATACTTTACTTTAAAAGCAATATGCGTGTGGCAGTTATTTTTAACTTCTGTGACTAGTTTATAGAAGAGACATGATAATCTTCTGCATAGTAGAAAGAGAGTAGGGTAAGAAGTCCTTGGTACTAGGCCCAGTTCTGCTTTTAACTTATTATTTGACCTACTCAATGACAACTTGGTGCTATAATGAGTAGAGCTCTGAACTTGAAGAACGGAATTCAAGATGAGTTCAAATTAGCCCACTAAGACTTATTAGCTGTGTGACTCTGGCCAAGTCACGCCACTACTTTCTGCTTCAATTTCCTCACCTACTAAATGGGATTGATAATGGTACCTATTTCCTGGAGTTTGTGAGGCTCAAATGAGATAATATTTGTTAATCTTTCAGGATAGTATATAGTACGGAGTAGGTGCTTAGTAAATATTTGTTAAAAAAAAAAACAAGAGAAAGAAAAAACAAATCAGTGAATTTTTCTAGGCCTTTTTCTCATCTCTTTAGCAGAAGGTTGAAGAGATAAGTGATCAAAGGATATAAAGAAAGTTCTTTTTTTTTTTTTTTTGCTGAGGCAATTGGTGTTAAGTGACTTGCCCAGGATTACAAGAAAGTTCTTAAAAAAGAAATTTAAATGATAAATAATAATGTGAAAAAATAGTTCTAAATCATTAATAGAAGAAACAAGTTAAAATCAGTTATGGGTACATTGGCTTATTCATTACAGTGAAAAGAACATTGGTTCCAGAGTCACTTGGCTTTGGGTTCAAATTTTGTCCCTGATATTTATGGCTGATATGTTTCCTTAATTAGAATATATTAATTAATTGATTAATTAAATGTTTTTTGAGATTTCTATTTGCACTAGACATTTTGATCTTAAGGTTTTCATAGCCATAAAATTGACCATGATGATAAAAGACAGAAACAATCAACTTTGGATGAAGACCTTTCATACAATGCAGAGTTAGTAGAAATATGAGTTGCCCAAATGTTCTAGGGGAAAAAATGGAACTAGTTGAGAAAAATCCCTTCTATGTTTATTCCCTTTGACCTAGAGGTTCTGTTCATAGTCATGTACCCTAAGAAGGTCAGTGACAGAGATAAAGATCCTGTAAATAATAATATAGATATAGCAGCATTTCTTATAGTGGCAATAACCTAAAAGTAAAGTGGGTTCCCTTTATTTGGAGGACATATTGTTATATACTAATGAAATGAAATATTTTCAAGCAGAAAGAAACAATGAATATGAAAAAGAAAGACAAATTTGGGGAGATTTGTATGAATGGACAGAATAAAAAACAACAGAAGGAAGAGAACCACAAGTAATAAATATAACAATGTAAATCAAATCCCTCTTGGTCCCAGAGAATAGAGAGATTAGGGACTATGGATGCAAAATGTGACATATGTTGTCAGACTTGTTTGCTTTGTCGATTATTTATACTTAATTGTTACAAGTTAGAATTCACTGAGGTAGAGAGGGCATAGTGGGAAATAATAGCTAGCATTATGAATTTTAACATTTGAAAAGCACTTTACATATACTATCTCATATGATCCTCACAATAGCCTATGAAATAAATGCTATATTGTCCTCATTTTATAGATGATAAAACTAAAGCAGAGAAACTTTGGTCAAGATGATTCAACTAATAAGTGTTTGAGGCAGCACTTGAGCTAAAGTCCTCCTGACTCCAGGTCCAATGCTGGTGACTATGGTGGGGAGGTTACATAGAAAGGTTCAATTGAAACTATAGAAAGAAAAAGGTAGAAAAGCTTTTTTTGAAAAAAGGAACAGCTTGGGCTAAATGCTCTCTAATTTTCCTTTATGTTTGAGGTGTTTAATTAAATCCATATATCTGTTATCTCCATGTATTCTTAAAGCCTCCTTGTAAGATAAATATTTTGAGTATTACCTTCATCTTAGAAGTGTCTGGAACAAGGTCAAATGACTAGTTAAGTGGGAAAGCTTGGACTTGAGCCTTAGCCTATTGTTTCCAGACCAAAAGCTCTGAGCTTTAGTTGTGTAACTGGTAAAATTACAGGAGGTATGGAATAATACTTATAGTACTCTGCTATCTAGCCATGTTTTGAGTTTGGAATGTTTTGAAAACTTTGAAAAACTATATTAATGTGAATAATTCTTAGGCTATGTTGTTAACCATTCTAGTAAGGAGAGATGTAAAAATAGTAGATAATAGAAAACAATGTTTAATACCACATCATTGATATTTACCTTCAGATTGAGCTATGATTTTTTTCCTCCTCAAGAGATTATTTTCCTAATTACATTTAGAAGAAGCTAATATTAAAACTAGCTGATGTTCTCTTAGTGCAGATCAACTGATTTGGAAGGAGAGAAAGCCAACAGAAGGATATATAAAAGGTTGTTAGTAATGCAGGCTGATATTAGTCTTAGCTGTAGAAGAGATTTCATACACACACACTTGTGTACATACAGGTTTTATTAATTAATTAGCTAAATATTATTATAAAGGCAGTGTAAGATAGAGAATATAAATTTAGATTTTGGTGACTTAGATTTGAATTTTGTCTCTGATACTAACAATATTGCTGTAAGTAAATTGCTTTATGTTAATTTTTAGTTGTTTTTATAATCTGTAAAATGGGATAATAATACTTATACATCAAACACAGTTGTTCTTGGGAAAGTGCCTAATGATTTTACAAAGTAACATAGAAAGGTGACATGAATATGCACATCAGTATTTATGTTTATGCATATTGTATAAACCTATGTATGTGTACCTACATATCTTCAAGTCCATTCATCAAACATTTGTTAAGCATTTACTATGTTCAAGATACTATTTTTGGTACTAAATGCATAAAACCAGGAATGAAGCAATCTCTACCCTCAAGCATCTTACATTCTCCTACTACACCTATACTACATGTACACAGATAATTTGAAGTAGAAGAAAACTCTAACAATTGGAAATATCAGCGAAGCCTTCATGTAAAGATGATACCTGAACTGAGTTTTTAAAGAAGATAAGGCTTCTTAAAAGTAGAAAAGAGAAAAAGAATATCTTATAGGAATTGAGAACTCAATCCATAAGCATTTATTAGGCACCAAAATAGATGGTTAATGGGATAACATGTACATCATTTTTCAAACTCCAAAATAGTACATAAATATTTTTTATTATTATCATTATTAGCCAGGTACTAGTGATACAATGCTAAATTTGGAATTGTCCCTGCTCTCAAAGAACTTAAATTCTATTTTGAGGGTTGAGGGTAGGGTGACAGTAATATAAAAATGGATAAATAAAACTAAACACAAGCTAATTGGTGGATAGAGGTTAAGAAAGACCTATAGGATGTGACATTTGAATTGAACTTTTAAGATATCTGTGTGTGTGTTCACACAAGCATATTGTAGGCATACAGATAGTATTCTTTTGGATACTGAGAGCTTAAGTAAATTTTTAGGGTCACATGTCTATGTCAGAAATAGGATTTGAATTCACCTGGATTTAAAGCCAGCCACTACTACTCCAAGCTGCTTCTCTGAGCTAATTTTAGAAGGAATACTAGGGGTCTGATGAGGAGAGACTGCCTTCTAGACACAGAGGACAGTCCTAGAGATAGGAGATAATGTTATGTATGAGCAGTGTTGAACCCAGTTTGGCTGCATTGAAAATTGCATGAAGGGGAGGAATATGTAATAAATTAGACTGGCATGAGGTTGTGAAAGGTACCAGAGAGAGAATTTTATAATTGAACTTAGAGGTGATGGGAAATCACTGTAGTTTATTGGGCAGGTAGATGGTCTTGTGCTTTAAGTGTTTCACAGAGAGCTGTATGAAGGATAGTTTAGAGAGGGCAGAGATTGGGTGCAGGGATACCAATTAGGAGGTTGTTTTCATAGTTATAAGAAAGGGATTGGGAGATTCTAATCTAGGGTGGCTGTATTATGAATGAAAAGAAGAGGAAAGTTATTGGAGATGTAAAATAGACTTGACAGGACATATGTACCTGTTTGGATATAAAGAGATATAGTGAGGGACAACTCTGACTTTGTGGATATAGGTTCACAGAAGCAGGACAGAAACAGGAAGCTTAGCAAGATAGGTGAGTTTGAGGGAAAGATAATGAGTTCAATTTTTGGACATGTTGATTTTGAGATATCTATGGAACCCTGGATTGGAAATGCGTAGTGGGCAGCTGAGGGCGTGGAACTGGAGCTCAGGAGAATGACAAAGGTTACATATGTAGCTCTGGTGATTATTGGTGATGGTGTTTGTCTTTTATTATCACAGAGCACCAATGACATTAGGAGGCTCATGTTTTAACTTGAAAGTGAATTGGATTTAAGTGAGGCAGGGCTGGGCAACATCATCTCTTTCAGATTGCAGGCCAGGGGATGACAGGAATTGACGCTGATGCAGCGAAAGTCCTTTACTTTTTAAAGCTCTCGTCTTTCCCAGGTTTCAATTTGTTGGAGGCCACACTCATTCAGTGATTTCAGACTAGGAAAGAAAGATACCCAAGGTGTTCTAGTTGGACTGCTTAAAAAAAATCAGACCCTCAGGATTTTTGGCCAGAACAGAAAGAATTGCTCTTTACCCTCGCTCTGAGCCATGACCTAAACCATGAGCAAGTGAGGCTTGGGCTGGGACATATTATTGGTCAGCAATGAGAGCTAGAGTGATTTGGGTTTAAGGCCTGGTCTAGGAGCTCCATTTGAATACCCATGGACTTTATCAAAATTTATTTTTATACAGTTTTGTTTCAAGAAATCATATAAGAAAGACAAAAGAATTAATTGTCCCAGTGTTTTTTTAAATAATGGAATAAATAAATAGGGAAGAGAAAAAAATGTAACTCCCAACCAAAAATATCTTGCAAGGTTCTAGTGACCAACATATGTTCCTTTGGGCAGAGCACCCGCATACTAAGGTAGGATTCCCCTTATGGACAGAGGAAGGAAGGGAGGGAGCATTGCCCAATTAGAATTAGCCATTTGGGCCCCAGTGGGGAAGCTATTATTATTCACAGATTATTGTTTGTACTTTGTTCTCTTAGAGGACCAGTGACATCAGGAGGGTGATGTCTTAATTGCAAGTGATTTGGAATTAAGTAAGGCAGATCTATGCAAAGTCATCATCCTCAGTCTCTCCTCTAGAGTCATCTGAGTCCAGTGGTAAGACTTCTGAATAGATATACTAAAAGGACAGTTTTATCATTAAGAAGGGAACAGGTAAGGCTTCTTATAGACAGTAGCAATTCCATTGGGATTGAAAAGGAGTCAAGGAAGCCAGGAGGTGAAGTGAGAATATATAGAAGAAGGTGATCAACAATGCACAGTGCTATAGAAAGGTTACGAAAAATAAAAAAAAAATTAAAGGAGACCATCGATTTAGTAATTAAGAGATCCCTGCTAATTTTAGAGTACTTTCAATTGAGTGAAGTCAGAAGTTAAATTGTAGGGGCCTAAAAAAGAGTGAGGAGGTAGGGACAATAAATTCAGAAGGCTTTTAAAAAAGAGATTAACAGAGAAAAGGAAGAAGGTTATAGGATGAGATCTTGAGGGATTGGTTGATCAAGTTAGAGGATTTTTTTTTCAGGATGGACAAGACCCAGAAATATTAATAGGGGACAAAGAAGGTAATAGTAAGTGGGGAGTGGTTTGAAGATTAGAGGAAGAGTTGATTGTGGGGGCAATCTGCTAGAGAAAAGGGGAGGGAAGGAAAAGGAACACCTATTTCTGTATTGCCTGTTATGTGCCAGTTACTATGCTAAGATCTTTTTATAAACGTTGTCTCATTTGATGTTTATAACGATCCTGTGAGGTTTGTGTTATTATTATGCCCATTTTATGGTTGAGGAAATTGATTTTGACTTACTCATGGTTACAGAGCTAGTAAGTGTCTGAGGCTGAGTTTAAATTCTATTTTCCTGATTCAGTCCCAGTGTTACATCCACATTGTTATCAACAGCCCACAAAGAAGGAAAAATGTGTGAATTATTGGCAAAGAGAACTGAGTTCTTACTCCAGTGGCTGAGATCTTTGGGTTTATAAACTCTAGGCTTCTAGTATACTTACTTCTATATATTATAAACCTAATTTGTTCTACTGATTAATCACTCTTTCCTTCTCCCTCTTCTTCCTCCTTCCTTTGCACCTCTCTTCCCCTTCCATTTTCTCTTTACTTTGTGCTCCCATTTGGGGTTTTCTTGACAAAGATACTAAAAAGATTTGCTATTTCCTTTTCCAGCACATTTTACAGATAAGGAAATTGAGGCAAACAGGGTTAAGGAAAGCTTATACAACTAGGAAATTTTTGAGATCAGATTTGAACTCAGGAAAATGAGTCTTCCTGACTTCAGACATGGTGTTCTAAGTAAGAACTATACCACTTAGCTACCTCATTAAAATTTTTAAATTTATGCCTAATCATTTTGATAGTTACTGTTTTGTAGCATAGTTTGAGCTCTGGTATTCTTAAAGTCCCTTCCTTCCCACTTTTTTCATTATTTCTTTTGTGATTCTTTAAAAAAGGTTTTATTAATGTGTTTTATTTTACATTATCAACATTTTCAGATTACTTTCACTATGTAGAATCTTTCTTGTAACAAATTAAAACAATTAAGCAGAAATAAAAATACAGTGACCTCATCTGATAGTGAATGCAACATTCCACACCTGCAGTCTCTTTCCTAACCTCTCTATATTTGTTGTTTTATTTTTTAATGAACAAAAATTCATTTGCTCTCCTTTCCACCCTGTTCTCCTTCCCCATTCCAATGACAAAAAGAGAAAAAAAATTCTTTGTAACTAATATGTGTTGCTTATACAAAACAAATCCCCTCATGAGTTGTATGTAAAAAATCTTATTATACACACTAAATCCCACCTTCTTTCAGGAGGTGCATAGCATGCTTCCTTATGTATTGCCATTGAATAAATGTTTTTTTTTTCCTGTTTTCAAAATTGTTTCTCTTTATTATATTGTCATTGTATAAAGTATTCTCCAGGTTCTTTTTACTTTATTCCTAACAGTTTATGTAAGCCTTGCTTTGTATCTTTGAAATCAATAATTTCTTCATTTACAGCACAGAGGTATTTATATGTCATAATTTGTTGAATCATTTTTCAATTGATGGATATCCCCTTAATTTTTAGTTTTGTGCCTCCACAAAAAGCTGCTATATTTTACTACTGTAGGGCCTTTTCCTCTTTGATCTCTTTTGGTTAACAACTTAGCCAGCAATGGTATAGCTTGGTTATTGTTTAGCAACTTCATGTCTAATTCCAAATTGCTTTCCAGAATGGTCATACTTATTCATGGATCTGTTGGTAGTGTATTTATGTATTTGTTTTCTCATAGTCCCTCTGATATTTGTCATTTTACTTCTTTTGGTCATTTCTGAAAATTTGATAGATATGAGATATTTAGATTTGTTTTAATTTGCATTGATCTTAATTATTTATGATTTTGAACATTTTTTCATGTAGCTATAGAAAATTTCTTTTCTTGAAAACTGCCTATTCCTTTCCTTAGACTTTTTATCTATTGGAGAATACCTGTTATCTTTATAAATTTGAATCAATTCTTTATATGTATTGGAAATGTGACCTTTGTCAGACAAACTTGATGTCAAGATTTTTTTCCAGCTAATTATTTCCCTTTTAATTTTAACTGGATTTGCTTTGTAAAACTTTAAAATTTATATAATAAAAATGCCCTATTTTCTCTTCTGCAATGTTTACTATCTCATGTTTGGTCATGGAATTTTCTTCTATCCATATATCTGATAGGTAATGTTTTCCATGTTTCTTTAATTTGTTTATGAAGTGGTTTTTCAACATTTAGGTCACATATTCATTCTGAGTTTATCTTGGTATTAGGTGTGATTTGGTCTAAATATAATCTCTTTTTTACTGCTGTCCAGTTTTCCAAATAGTTTTTTTAAAAATAAAATAAGTCTTTATCACTGTTGCTGAGGTCTCTGTGTTTGTCAAATAAGAGGTTACCACCATAGATTCATGTATGCTTTGTATACTGTGTACTTAATTCCCCACTGTCCCCAATCAATCTCTCTATTTTTTAAACAATCCCTTTTGGTTTTATAGATATGAAAAGAATTTATGACCAAATAAGGGATAGAGAGGATCACAGAAAAGAAAAATATAACAAAACAATTTTAATTATACAAAATTAAAGTTTTTGTACAAGCAAAACTAATATGGATAATTTTAGAATTGAAACAGACAACTTGGAAAAAAATCTTTGTGAAAAAGATCTCATTTTCTAGTTGTATAAAGAACTGATGTAAATTTGTAAGAATAAGAGCCATTATTCAATTGTCAGTTAGTCAACAAACATTTATTATGTGTATACTATGCACTAGACACAGTGATAAAGAGTCAATTAAAAATGACCAAAATGTCTTTGTTTTCAAGGAGTTCACAGTCTAATAGAGGAGACAACATGCAAACTATTATGTGCAAACAAGATATATAAAATATAATTAGGAGATAATCAGCAAAGGGAAGACACTGACATTAAGGTGAAATCAGAAAAAATTCTTGTAGAAAGTGAACTTTTAGTTGGAATTATTTAAAAGCCAAGAGATGAGGAGATGAAGAGAGATAGTACTACAGCCAGGGGAACAGCCAGTGAAAGTACCCAGAGTAGGAGTCAGAAAATGCAGTGTCATATATTGAAGGAATAGTAAGAAAACTGGTGTCATTAGATCACAGAATACATGGAGAGGAAGAAGGCGTAAGAAGATATGAAAGGTAGCAAGGGAATAAGTTCTGAAGAATTTTAATAGCCAAATGGAGGAATTTGTATTTGATCCTGGAGGTAATAGGAAGCCACTAGAGTTTATTGAATAGGGATATGTGGGACATGATTAGATTTGGGCTTTAAGAATATCAGTGTGATCTGAATAAGAAAATTTCAAGAGAAGAAATCCAAGTTATCAATAGCCATATGAAAAATATATTCTAAATCACTAATTATTAAAGAAATGGCAATTAAGGCAACTTTGGGATCTACCTTATGCCATTAGATTAGCAAAATTGACAAATGTTGAAGGAGTTATGAGAAAGTAGATACAATAATGCACTTTTGTTATGTCCGCAAATTGTGAATGGCTATACATTCTGAAAAGCATTTTGGAACTATGCCTCCAAAGTTACTTATTTGTGCATATCTTTTGATCCATTCACACCATTACTAAGCCTGTACCCCAAAGAGATCAAAAACTAGGAAAAGAACACATGTGATTGGGATGGAGAGGCAATAAATGCTTGTTCATTGAAAAAAGAAATTTAATTCAACAACAACAACAAAGTTCTGGGCAGGGTAAGGAAGCATTATCTTCTTATCAGAGACTGGTGTGGAGAAAAGAATGAGGGATGATGTCATAGAATTTTGGACATAGAGTAGGGAATAATGGTCCAGTTTTTGAGAGGAAATGCTAGCTAGTAATTATGAATAATCTTAAAACTCTCTCTATTTATGCACACACACACATCATAGTCTTTCATCATATTTTGAAGATATACGTCAAGACAGTGCAATGGCTGAATTCCAAAGTAAATGTTTTTAAAGAACAAAATAAAACCTCTTTCTGAAAATGTAAAACTCAAAATAACAACCACAATTAAGAGCTGAGTCTGTTCTAGCTCATTTCTGAATTATTAGGCAACAACAACAGTAAAAATTCACTCACAAGAAACTGGCCCAGAAACGTTGGAAGCTGCTATAAATTAGAAACATTTTGCACAAAATTGTTTGTAAAATATCTCCCAATAGTGTAAAATGGGAGAATAGTTGGAGAATTGAGAGAAAAGGTGTACTTTACTCACCTGGACTTATACAAAAGCATGCAGTGAGTATTGATCATCTCCCCTAAGAATCCCAAGTGATTATGGAACATGGGTTATTTTAATACTTTTGGAACACAAGTAGCTCTAATTGCAACCTTGCTGCGACTAATACATAGGAAATAGGTTTTGCGATTTGGTCTAGACATGTTGATTTTGCAGAAAGCTTTTTGAGCTTTTAGGACAGGCTGTATTGAGGATAGTGGGTTATATGGTAATACACAAAAATATTCATTTATTTGTTATTTTAGATAAAGATAAATCAATTCCCATTTCTCTAGCCAGTGTGCTTTCTCCCTCAACAGTTCTTTGAATTAGGTAGGGAAAGGATCATTATTGTTGTTTTATAGGGGAGAAAACAGACTTAAAGATGTTGATTGATCTGATTTTTTTTTTTTACTACACCTGCAAATACCAAAGCCACAAACTTCAAAAGCAGTTTTCTATTCTAATATTCTTTTACACTTATAAAGTGTGTCATTCATTCTTCCTTGCCCCTTTCCAGTTGTATATAGGGAACAGGCAACTCTATCTTACTAGAGCAAATAAAAAAGTCCATGCACTCAAGGGAATATTTGGAAGAGATAGATGAAGAAGGGAAAAGAAAGGAAAATGAGAGACTGGGGTTTTATATTGTGTGTGTAGGGATGAATATAACAGTAAACATAACCTGCTATTATTTTTAAATATTAAAATTTGATTTTAAAGGCAGATTAGTTTTGAGAGTCTGGAGGTTCTCTAGTTGATAACCTGGATTTGAGAAGTTTACTTTGAACCCTTAACAGTACTGGTCAGATGCATATTAACTTTTCAGCTAGAAAATTTCTGTGACATTAAAAAAAACTGCCAATTTTGTATTTGAGAGATCATGTTTCCTCTTTCAATCATGCCTGAAGGTTACACTGGAAAATATATGTTTGAGTTTCTCCTTTGGTGTCTCTTTCCCTATACTCCATTTAAGGGGGGAAAAGACCACCATCATTTTTGGATAGTCTAGTTTGGTCCTTGTAGAGATGAAAACCAACTAAAAGTAGTTGAATGGAAAAGAATCAGGGAAGTCATAGGATTTTGAAGTAAAAGGAAACCTTAAAGATGAGATTAGTAAATAGATTTCTCCATTTCTCCATTCTGTAGAAAATTTCTTGCTGCATAAGAATTTTAGTTTAATTAGAATGTATGTGCATATGGATCATAAGCCACATACATATACTAAATATTTTATCTAGTCCTGAAGTTTGTTCTATTTTAGGTACCTTTGGAATTGAGGAAATGCCTTACCTCATAAATCAGCTTATTTCATTTCTGTATGACCCTCATTATCAACAAATTCTTACATATACTCAACAAAAAAATATTTATATTGAATGGAAATTAGCCTCTTGATAACATCTGCTCATTGATTCAAATTCAGTTCAATAAGAATTTGAGTGTCAGGTTATATCTCAGATGCTTATCTGCTGAGAAAAAAAAAATGGACTAGGAAACAGCTTTTGACCTCAAGAAGATTCCATTCTGATGTAATTGGGTTGTGGCAAGAGCAGAAGCAAGTATTCAGAGAATTAAAAACAAAGGAAATACAAAGTCATTCCAGGGAATGGGAAGAGGTTCTGCCATAGGAGAGAACTTGGGTGGAGCGATCCTTGATCCATATTCCAAAGACATCCCAAAAAAGGGAAAGGGAAATGGACTATTTGTACAAAAATATTTATAGCACCTCTTTCTGTGGTGGCTAAGAACTGGAAGTCAAAGAGATGCCCATCAATGGGGGAATGGCCAAACAAACTGTAGTATATAATTGTAATGGAATATTATTATTTTAAAAAATGACAAGCAGGATGACTTCAGAAAAACTTGGAAAGACTAACTGATGCATAGTTAAGTGAACAGAACCAGGAGAATATAGTACATAATAACAGCAATATTGTTCAATGAAAAATTTTGAATAACTTAGTTCTTCAGTAATATAATGATCTAAAACAATCCCAAAGAGCTAATGATATAAATTACTATCTGCCACCAGAGAAAGAAGTGATATTGCTTGAATACACCCTAGAGCATGCTATTTTTCACTCTTTTTTTGGTTTTATTTGAGTTTTCTTCTACAAAATAACTAATATGGAAACGTTTCACATAATTGCACATGAATAACATCTGATTGCTTACTGTCTCAGGGACAGGGAAGGGAAAGATAGAATATAGAACTTAAAACTTTGAAGAAAAATATTTTTAAAAAACTTTTAAAAATTTAAAAATTGAGGCCTCAAAAAGTCATAAAAAAGTTGTACATGACTAGGGCTTTTCTCTAGATGAAAATAAGGAGAGAGCCTTAAGAGTGTGTCATGCCCTCTGGGGCATAGCAGAACAAATCTAATCTCTCTTTTGCATGACAGGATATTTAAATAGTCCTGTACCATTTTAATTCTTGTTTTCTAGAGATTAAATATTCTTACTTCTTTCAATGGATCCTTATGTTGCAAATTCCTCAGGCTTATTGGCATCCTGGTTCTAGATCTAAGTTTGGAAGGGACTGCCTTGTTCTACCATCTCATTTTACAGTTGAAAAATCTGAAATACAAGGAGAATCAGTGGTTTCCTCAGGAACCCACAGATAGTAATCATCAGAGGTGGAATTTGAACCCAGTCCCTTGGACTCCATAGCCCTTGCCCTCTTTTAGACATGTGTACCTTTGTTGGATCTTTCCTAATATGACCAACTGTGAAAGTAACAAAATGCTTTAGATTTTAATCCATCTGACCAAGGCAGAGGACAATGAGGTTGTCACTTGTCTCCTTTTGGATACTGAATTTCTATTAATGCAGTCTATAATTGCATGAGCTTTTTTAGGCAGCCAATTGACTACTGAGAAATACCACTAAGTGACTGTAGAGAGGAATAATTTGAAAATTCTCTTGTTGCTTTAAGAAACCACTTTTTACCCTTCTAGTTTGCTCAGAAGGAAGTAACTCTTCCTGAAAGATATCATGGGAAAACAGTCCTAGACCCTTAGTGCCATCATGATGTCTCCTTAATGCCCTGCTGATGTTGAAATCTTTACTCATGATTACACAGAGTACTAACATGACAGCTGTCAAGCTTTGTTTGTTTTGTCAGCTGAAGGACTTTATTCAGTCAAGGAGTTGTCTTTTGAAAGCGTGTTGTTTTCTTGATCAGTTAAGTCTGTGGTGATAATGGCGGCAAAGTTGGACATTCAATCTCACACATGAATTTATTAATTTCACTGTTTGGAATTTGCTTCCACAAGACTTAATATTTTTTAGTCAGTTCTAAAGGGAATGGGGAGTAGAAACTAAAGGCATAAATGGAGATCACAAAGGTTGGTCCGATTCTTCTTGCCTGGAACCAGGCTTCACATCACTCTCAAGCCTTTTCTAAACCATATTGCAATTCTATTTTCTACCACTCTTTTTAGCTCCTATATATTGTGTTCCCTGTTTAGAAATTAAGCTCTGAGAACAGGGACTGTCTAGTTTCCATTTGTAATGAAATTTGCCTGCTACATAATAAGTGCTTTGTAAATGTTTTTATACTCATTTCCATATCAAAGATCCATTATTGATTATCAAGGAATATTTCAGAGGTAATAATACAGTAATAATGAGTTGGCTTGTAATTTATATTTTATAGTGTTTTTAGAGTTTTCAAGGCATTTCCCTAACAACAGTCTTGTGAAATAGATTCTCTAAGTATTTTGTCTCCATATTGCAGATGAAGAAATTGAGACTTAGGCTGTGACTTCGCTCAAGGCCACACAGATAGAGTGAACAATTAAGCCAGTATTAAAATCCAGCTCGTCTGACTCCCAAGTCCAGAGAGCTTTCCAGTAAACTCGGTTATTTTTGATATTTGAAAATATATTCCTAGTTTTTGAGGGCGTCATTCTAGGAGCACAACTACTTCATTCCATGATTTGTTTTTGTTGCCTTTATGAGGGACTGAATGAATCACAGTTCTGACCTAGTGTGACAGTTGTTATTTTAAAAATAAGATTCTTCTAAATATTCTCATGCACAGATTGATAAAAAGTGAGTTTAATAAAAATGTTATTGAATTAAAAGCCAAGCAGGATCTGATGTGTGCTATTCTATAAATAACTTATGAAAAGTGAAAAGATGTTTCTGTTAGCAAATTTAAAATAATCATTAGAATCCTTCAACAGATTGCTGCTAATTGGATTGAAAATTAAACAGCTTTGTATGAGTGCAAAGTTAATTAATAGCCCATTACTTTTTTAATAAGCCAAATTCATTTGGAAATAGAAGAGATGCAGCAGAGTTTATCATGGATGAGATGCTAGATTGGGAATATTATTCATTCCCTTCATGGGAGAAACTGTTTAATTAAAGCCTGACTACATGTCTGCATCCTAGAAGAGCCATGTCTCTATCCCTAGTGTCCAGTGTTTTTTTTTTTTTTATTTTGTGTGTGTGTGTGTGTGTGTGTGTGTGTGTGTGTGTGTGTGTTGACGGTGGGGGAATGTGAGTGATGTGTTTGGAGTTCTATTTATTTCTTATTCTCTTCTATAGTGAAGTTCAGTAGCAAACAAAAGAAAGTTTTATGATTTCCATATGACTCTCCCCATTCAATCTGATCCTTTTGGCTTATAGGAAAAAATGGTCTTTCTTCTGATGTAAAGATTTATCCAAAAGTTTTGGGTCTTCTTTTCTTCCTATTAAAGTTATTTTTCTTTTTAAAATATATTTTTATTAATAACTTTGTCTTTATGTCATAACATTTTCTCCCAGTATCCTTTTCCTTTCCTCTTCCAGAAAGTCATTTCATATGACAAAACAAATATAAGTTTTAAAGAAAGAGAAAAGGGAGAGGAAAAACTAAATTAGTATATTGAACAAGTATGAAAATGTATGCACTATTCCACAGCTGTGGGGTTATCTTAACAAAGAACTGGCATGGGACCCATGATGCCTTTTTCTATCTCTCTTTGGGATCCTGTTTGTTCTTTGTGATTTTACAACATTCTCTTTTAGTTGTGTTATAATCTTTTCCATTTCCATTATTGTAGTCATTGTGTACATTGTTTTCTTTGTTCTGTTTCATTCTGCATCATTTCTTGTGAGTTTTCCATGCTTCTCTAGAGTCATAATATTAGTCACTTACAGCACAGTAATATTCTACTATATGCATATTCCATAATCTGGTTAGTCATTCCCTCACCAGTGGACATTTACTTTGTTTCCTACAACAAAAAAGTATTGCTAAAATATTTTGCTGTATGTAGAGACTTTTTAAAATCAGTGACTTTCTTGGAATTTGAACTCATTTTCAATAACAACTCACTAAGATATATCAGAACCAAGTATCCATTTCCCCAATTTCATGTTTCTTCCTTTCTTCTACCTCTTCAACCTAATTTTTACTGCTTATTCCTTTCTTCTCTGTCCAACTGCAAATCTTATGATGTTTAGATCCCTATTCTTTGACTTAACATGCCCTTTATATTAAAGGGAGATGGAATAGAGTGAAATAATACCCTTCCAATTTTGAAGTTGGGTACATTTTCAGTGGCTCATATTGAAATTTTTGTTTCCAACTTTTATGGAACCTTATATCTATACAGCTGTCCCTTGCTTCCATCCCAGGATTTGCTTATTATAGCTTGAATGGTGCATTTTTAAGGTGGAAAATGTGTAATCTTTTAAATATGTATGTATGATATGTACCTACATCTATAATGTAAATATTCTATAGTCAGAATATTCCTGTACTTCAAAAAATGCAATTTCATTTGTGTAGCTGCCCTGTCCACCCACATAGCTCACAACCCCTCTGTGCTTTGTAAATGATTTTGAGTTGTGGCCAAACAAATTCATTTTGTCTTACAGTGACTAGCTTTACTCTGTGCAGCTAGATTGGTTCTTGGAATACAAATATACACATACATACAAACATCTATATGTTTTGAATTTTGGTACAAAATTATGATTTACACAGTAGTGGGATCTCTCTGGTGAGACAATACCCTCTATTAATCATGAAGTCATTAAATATTTATTAGATATCTATTTTGTTCCAGCTACTGGGGATTAAAAAATAAAACTTTTCTTAAAGAGGGTCATATTCTAGTGGGGGATTCAACATGTACATGTATGCAGAATAAGCACACAAATTAAGTATTAGGTAGCTGACTAATCAGAAAGGGACTAATATTGGCTTCCTGTAGAAGGTGATACTTAATTTAATTCTTGAGGGAAACAAAGGATTCTATGAGGTGGGAATAGGAGAAGGAATGCCACATGGGAAAATAGGCAAAAAGTCCAGTTTGGCTGAAACACAGAGTGCAGAAAGGGTGGTTATGTAGAGTGAAGTTGGAAAGATAGGGGGTAGTGGGACCCAATTGGATATGTGAGGTGAGGGAGAATGAAAAGTCAAGGAAGACTCTGAGATTGTGAATCTAGGTCAACTGAAAGGATGGCAGTGGAGCCCTTGACATAAATTGAATACTGAGTGCTTAGTTTCAATATGGGAATTTTTAGCCAAAGGTCTATAAACTTAAATACACACAAAATATATTTATATATGTGTTTAAGCATGTATTTATTTAACATATTACTTTGTATATTTATTTATATTTAACATATTATTTAAATATAAATATTTACACATACATATAAAACACTACTATTTCAATGTAATTAGTTTCCCTTTTAATCTGATATGTTTTATTTTGTGGGTTTAAAAACATTCTGAGGAATTCATGAGGAGCAGGAGGGGAGAGAAAAGGAAGAAACATGTTTTAACACTTGCTATGTACCGCACAATCTGCTTAGAACTTTACAAATACCATCTTATTGGATCCTCATAACAACTCTGCAAAGTAGATGCTATGATTATCCCCATTTTACAGTTGAGGGAACTGAGCCAGATAGAAATTAAATGACTTTTCCAGGGTCAAATATCTAGTAAGTGTCTGCAGCTAGATTTGAACTAAGATCTTGATCCTATACCCAGCCCTCATTCCATTAGACTTCCTAGTTGCCTCCTGTCCATGTATTTCACTGGATTGCCAAGGGGTCCATGAAACAAACAAAATGAGAGGCCCTGATATATACTCATAATTGAAAGGTGTCAAATGTAAGAGATAATTAGGCTTTTTCTGCTTGACCCAAGAGAACCAAACAAGGAGCCACAGGCAGAAGTTATTGGGAGGCATATTTCAGTGCAATATAAGGGAAAAATATAGTGGAATGAGCTTCCTTCTGAAGTAGAGATTTCTTAATCTCTTGAGATCTTCAACCAGGGGTCAGATAACCCCTTGTTGGGTGATGTTATGGAGAAGATCAATACCTCTGGAAGGAGATTGGAGTAGGTGACCTCTAACAGCCTTTTCCTGTACTGAGAGGTTATAATTCTCTGAATTTTTTTTATGAAATAACCACAAAATAAACCTCAGAGCTCAGGTGTCTCAGCCTTCATGCCAGATATAAGGGTACCAGTGAGTTCAAAGGTTCTTAGGAAGAAAAACATACAGATCTCTCAAGTTAGCTTCAGCATAGATTTATTGCAATGAAAAATAGTTCAGATACTCAGCATCTTCCTTGGCAATTGATTGAAGAAACTCTGGTCAGCATCTCTTGTATAATTACCACCAGTACCCACTTTCTGGTCTTGGGGAATTCTGGGCCCCAGGATGGCTTAGTGAAGTGGAAATAACTAGTAGGAATTGGCTCTCTTATTGTAAGTTATCCACCTTTCGTTGGTATGGACTGGCTTTATTCTTAAGATTTGACCAAGTAAAGGGTGGAGCAAAATCTATTATGTCTGAACTGAAGTAAAAAAAAGAAGGGGTAGCAGTCATATTTCAGACAAAGCAGAAACAAAAGCAGATCTAATTTAAAAAGATAAAGAAGAAAACTGGATCTTGCTGATAGATACCATAAACAATGAAGTTATATCAGTATTAAATATTATAAAAGCATGAAATGATATAACACCTAAATTTTTAAAGAAGTTAAATGAGTTACAGGAGGAAATGGATAATAAAGCTATACTAGTGGGAGACCTCAACTCTTCCCTGTTAGAACTAGAGAAATCTAACCAAAAAATAAATAAGAAAGCAGTTAAGGAGGTGAATACAATTTTAGAAAAGTTAATTATGATAAATCTCTAGAGAAACACAAACAGGAATGGAAAGGAATATATCTTTTCCTCAGCTGTAACACCTACACAAAAACTGATCATATATTAAGACATAAAAATCTCACAACCAAAACAGAAAAACAGAAATAATAAATGCATCCTATTCAGATCATAATGAAATAAAATTACATTCCATAATGGCCAGGAAAAGAGAGATTAAAATTAATTGAAAATTAAATAAGCTTTTCCTACAAAACAAAAGAACAAATCATAGAGAGAATCAATAACTTCATTAAAGAAAATGACAACAATGAGACAACATACTAAAATGTATGGAAGGCAGCCAAAATGGTACTTATGGGAAATTTTATATCGCTAATTGCTTGCATCAGTAAAATAGAGGAAAAGTAGAACAATGAATTGGACATGCAACTAAAAAAAATAAAAGAATAACAAATTAAAAATACCTAATTAAATACCAAATTGAAAATCCTATAAATTTAAAGGTGAGATTAATAAAATTGCAGCTAGTTTTATGGAAAAATTCAATACAATAGATAAACAATAATGAAACTAACCAATATTATTATTTCTTTTTTTTAGTAAATTTATTAATTTTTGATACATATTGCTTTAGGAATCATGTTGGAAGAGAAAAATCAGAGCAAAAGGGAAAAACCACGGTAGAGAGGAAAAAAAAACAGAAAAAAGAAGTGAACATAGCATATATTGATTTACATTCAGTCTCCTTAGTTCCCCCCCTCTTCGCCTCCCCCCCCCACCCCGGATGCAGATGGCATTTTCTGTACAAAGTCTACTGGGATTGCTTTGGATCACTGAATCACTGAGAAGAACCAAATCTTTCATAATTAATCATCACACATTCTGAGGCAATTGGGTTATGTGACTTGCCCAGAGTCACACAGCTAGGAAGTGTTAAGTGTCTGAGGTCAAATTTGAACTCAGGTCCTCCTGACTTCAGGGCTGGTGCTCTATCTACTGCACCAATCATCATGCATTCTTGTTGTTATTGTGTACAAAGTATTCCTGGTTCTGCTTGTTTTGCTCAGCATCAGTTTGTGTAAATCTTTCCAGGACTTTCTAAAATTAGTTTGTTCATCAATTTTATAGAACAATAATATTCCATTATCTTCATATATTACAACTTGTTCAGCCATTCCCCAGTTCATGGGCATCTACTCATTTTCCAGTTTTTTGCTACCACAAAAAAGGCTGCTACAAACATTTTTGCACATATAGTTCCTTTTCCCTCCTTTATGATTTACTTGGGTTATAGACCAAGTTATGACCCTGCAGGGTCAAAGGGTATGCTCAGTTTTATAGTCCTTTGGGTATAGTTCTAGATTGCTTTCCAGAATGATTGGATCATTCCAGAACTCCACCAACAATGCATTAGTGTCCCAGTTTTCCAACATTCCCTCTTTTCCTGTCATCTTAGCCAATCTGAGAGTTGTGAGGTGGTAGAGTTGCTTTAATTTGCATTTCTCTAATCAATAGTGATTTAGAGTAATTTTTTCATCTATAGTTATATTTTTAAAATGTTCTAAATCACTATTGATTAGAAAAATGAAAATTATATGATTATTTCAATAGATGCTGAAAAAGTTTTTTTGACAAAATCCAGCATCCTTTCCTATTAAAAGCACTAGATAATATAGAAAATGAGTAAAGGGAGTGGTCCTTAAAATAATAAGTATTTTCTATCTAAAACCATCAACAAACATTATCTGAAATGAGGATAAGCCAGAAGCCTTCCCAATACAATCAGGAGTGAAGCAACCATTATTACCTCAATTATTTAATATTGTAATAGAAATTTAATTGTAACAATAAGAGAAGAAAAAATTAAAGGAATTGGAATAGGTAATGAAGAAACAAAAGTATTACTCTTTGCAGATGACATGATGTTATACTTAGAAAATCCTAGATAATCAACAAAAAATTACCTGAAATTATTAACAGCCTTTGCAGAGTTGCAGGACACAAAATAAACCTAAATAAATCATCAGCATTTCTACATATTGCCACTAAAATACAACAGTAAGAGATAGAAAAATTCCATTTGAAATTACTTTAGACAATATAAAATATTTGCAAGTCTACCTGCCCACATAAACCCAGGAATTATATGAATACAACTCTAAAACACTTTTCACACAAATAACTCAGATCTGAACAATTGGTTAAATATTAATTGATCATAGATAGGCTAAGCCAATATAATAAAAATGTCAAGTCTACCCAAATTTATTTATTTAGTGCCATACCAATCAAAATATCAACAAATTATTTTAGACAGCTAAAAAAAATTATAGCAAAATTCATCTGGAAGAATAAAAGCTCAAAGATATCACAGGAATCAATGAAAAAAATGATCTAGCCATTTATATCACTATATAAGGCGATCTAGCCATACCAGATCTCAAACTATATTATTAAGTGCTAATGATCAAAACAATTTGGTACCATATAAGAAATAAAGTGGTGGATTAATGGAATATATTACATTATAGTAAATTACTTTAGTAATCTAGGATAGGATAAGCCCAAAGATCCAAGCTTTTGGAGCAACAACTCATTATTTGACAAAAATATTGGAAAAAGTGGAAAAGAATGTGGCCATAATTAGGTGCAGATTAACATCTCACACTATATGCCAAGATAAAGTGAAAATGCATGCATGATTTACAAATAAGAGATTATACCATAAGCAAATTAAGAGAGCATGAAATAGTTTAT
Organism: Sarcophilus harrisii; assembly: GCF_902635505.1. Taxonomy (NCBI): domain Eukaryota; kingdom Metazoa; phylum Chordata; class Mammalia; order Dasyuromorphia; family Dasyuridae; genus Sarcophilus; species Sarcophilus harrisii. The sequence continues at coordinate 424,401,068 of NC_045427.1, forward strand.
CTGTCAAATTTCTAGACAAAAAGAATTTAGGACAGAGCATTGCAAAATGTAAAATAGATGATTTTGATCACATGAAATTCAAAAGTTTTTACACAAACAAAACCAGTGCAAACAAAATTATAAAGAAAACAGAAAACTGGGGGGAAATTTTGCAACAAGTTTCTCTGATAAAGTCCTTATTTCTCAAATATATAGAGAGAACTGGATCAAATTTATAAGATTACAAGTCATTTTCCAATTGATAAGTGGTCAAAGGATGTCAACAGGAAGTTTTCAAACAAAGAAATCAAAGCTATCTATAGTTATATTTTAAAAATGCTCTAAATCACTGTTGATTAGAGGAATGCAAATTAAAACAATTCTGAGGTACTACTTCATACCTACCAGATTGTCTAATGTGATAAAAATGGAAAATATTGGATGTCGGAAGAGATGTGGGGAAACTGGGAAACTAATGTACCGTTGGTGGAATTGTGAACTGATTCCACCATTGGAAATGCAATTTGGATTTATGTCCAAAAGACTATAAAATTGTGTATATCCTTTTATCAAGCAATATTATTGCTAGGTATATACCCAAAAGACATCCCAAAACAGGGAAATGATCTATTTGTATGAAAATATTTTTTTGTGGTGTCTAAGGATTGGAAATCAAAGTCCATCAATTGGGGAATGACTAAACTTAATATGGAATGTAATTGTAATGGGATATTATTTTACTACAAGGGACAAACAGGATGATTTTGGAAAAACCTGAAAAGACTTACAACTTACTAATGCATGATCAAATTAACAGAACAAAGAATGTTGTCCACAGTAATTGCAATATTGTTTGATGAAGAAATTTGAATAATTTAGGTCTTCTAAGCAATACTATGATCACAATACCTGATAGGAATATTATTGTTTAAGGATTGCAAAATATTATATACACTTTGTATCTTTTACTTCACATAATAAGACTTTAAGGTGGCTAGCTCTACTGCAGCTATTATTACTTTCATTTTCTAGAAGGGATTCAGAGGGTTTATCTGATATGTCCAGGTTCACACAGAGAGTGTCTGAGACAGAATTGGGACTTCCTAACTCTAAGTCAAATTGTCCAGCTATCTACCGATGTTGTAACATTGTCCCTTACTTCCTGATGACAAAATAAATCTTGGGCATTCATTGATTCCACACTGGGCCCAAATTTTGACTTCTATTACATGGGTAATATTCCATTTTGTCAAAGAAATGATCTGGGGTTGGGAGGATCAAGAGAAGTCAAACTGAGATCAGAGAAAGGTGATGCGAGAAAAAAGTTGGCTTCCACATTTAGAAGATAAAAGTTGAATAGTTTATTGTCATTTCCTTTTGCTGGACTTGCAGTTGGGATGTAGGAGAAAATTATGGTTCAAATTTCAATAGAATTTAAAGAATTACAAAACATTTTCTTTAAAATAACTCTTCTTTGGTAGTTATTGAATACTTATCTTTGTTTTTACAAATGAGAAACACTGAGTTTGAGAGATTAAATGATTTAGAATAGATTATATAGAAAGTGATACAGCTAAGGTTTTAAGACCAGATCCCTTTATAGTACACCACCCTTGCCCCGTGTCTCTCTCATGATCTTGGTTAGCTCTATATCTCTCTGACAAAATTTAAAACAAAATTCCTTTTTGAAGATCCCAAAAGAAATGGACATTTAAATGCCTGTGATGATTCCAAATTATATTATATTTATCTGTGCAATATGCATCTTATTCTTTCCCCTGCTTATCCTGCACTGTCTTATTTAATTTGATATTAGTGTATGCAGTAGATGCTTACTCAGATCAGTGGTCTCATTGAGGAGCACATTCTCTCCACGATAGAGCTCTCAATCCACCCATGCCTTCACTTTGTGTGACTCTCATCTATAATCTTCCATAATTTAGCCACAGGGTTTCATCTAGCATACTAGGATTGTTTCTTGCTTCCTTGATATTGCAAGGATACCAGTAGTTGTCACCCCTTTTCTGTCAAATGTGACTAGTTTTTTTTTTCCCATAGATTTCTATGATGACATTTTCTTCTGGTCCTTTTTCCTTCTTTTCTGTGTTGCATTTTGAACATACTTGCTATGAACCTCTCCCTTATATCCCAAATCAGAATTCTGACTTAGGACTTATTGTATACTTTGTTCAATGTTATAGATAATTTGGCTGGATATGATATTTTTTGGCTGCAAGCCTACTTCTTTGATTCTATCTATCAGTAGATATGATTCCAGGACCTGTGGTCTATTATTATGGTGCTGATAAATCCTGTACAATTCTAATTGTAGCTCCAGCATATTTGAGTCGTTTTTTTTCCTTGTTTCTTGCACAATGTTCTCTTTGATCTGGGGATTTCAAAATTTGGCAATAATGTTCCTATATGTTTTCCACAAAGGATCTCATTGAGATAGTGATAGGTAGATTTTCTTTATTCATATTTCCTCTCATGTTTTATCACTTTTTAAAAAGTTTTCCCTCAATGGCTCTCATTTGATTTTTAAATTCTTTTTGAGTTCTTCTATAAACTTTCTCTGGGAAGGGAGCCATTTCACATTACTCTTTGGGCTAGAAGTTTTATTTTTTTTTAATTTTAGTATTTTCTGAAGATGAAAGTCAGTTTCCATTGTTTGTTTCCATTGTATGTTTCTATGGTGGGACTCTTTCTTCTTTGCCAGTTCAGTTTTTCTTTTTTTAAAATAAGAGGTATTAGTGTAAGCATCTCTAATCCTGGGATGAGGGATTGGTGTCTCTGGCTTCACTTCAGTTTTCTCCCTGACCAGGAATCCCAAATTGAGAGTTCCATCCTTCAGTAAGTGACCACAACCCATAGCACTCTGCCCCACTGTCTCTGCAATCACAGGTGTGCTGGTTTCTTCTTACCCAAAACCAAGTCCCACAGCACAGCTGGGCCTGACATTCCTAATCTGCCCATGTTCCCTCTGTCTTCCCAGACTCAGACTGGAATTCCACAAGCAGTTGGGGAGGTGAAAGTTTCTGTGGTTCCTGCTGGGGCTCTAGCCACACCCATCTTGCCTGAGGAGTCCCTACTTGGTGTTTGTGGAGTTAACCTGGAGGTGTTTGCACGTCACATGGCTTAATTACAGACGCAAGTCTTTCTTCAGATCTTCTTAGGTTGTAGCTGGAGGAACCCCTATTTTACCCCAAGTCTTTTTGATTTTTGTTGAGTTAATGTTTGCCCAGAGGTACAAATTTGTATTCGTGGGGAAAAATCAGAAGAGTTCTAAATTTGCCAACTTACTCCACCATCTTCCCAGAATCCTCCTGGGACCTGATATTTGACTTTTTGATTTTGGTTGTGGATATTTTTGACATAGATATAGATGAATGACCTTGTTCTGGTTTGGTAAAGAAATGGGGTAGAGTTGAAAGACAAAATGAAGTCAAGTTGGGATTGATAAAATTTGACATTAGAAAAGAGAGTAGCTTTTAAAATAAAATAGAAACTCTTGTTTTTGTTTTTTTTTTAATTCTTCAGAGATCATGGTATCCCTTGCTTCTTAGTCATATAACCATGTCTGTATGGGTAAAAAAGATGGGCCTTTGTTTCTGGAGGAAATTTGACTTCATTAATAGAATTTTGCAATTTCCTGAAAGCAAAGTAGCCTGTTTTCTTCCTTTATTCTAGACTTGATTTGTATCTTTGCCAGAAAAAAAATAACATTTACTGAAGGATGAACTTTACAGGTTATCTGCCTAATTGCATAATAAAAACAATAATACCTCAAATTTATGCATCACTTTTAAGGCTCACAAAGTTTTTTTCGTAAATTATTTTATTTGATTGTCAAAACAACACTGTGGTAGGTATACTGATAATTCCCATTTTGCAGATGAGGAAACTGAGCCTGGAAAGGATCAATCAAGTTGCTCAGGGTTATAATGGCCTGAGGCAGGAATTGAACTAGTATCTTCCTTATCCCACTCCAGCACTTCACCTGCTATGCAATCCTTCATTATTTTGGCAATTTATATCCACTCATTTATTTTTTTTTTTTTTTTTTTTTTTTTTTTTTTTTTTTTGCTACTTGGTCTTTTAGTTTTAGATCTTGTCCAGAAGTTGCTATCTACTTTCAAAGGTTGCTACAACCAATATGATGTAATTTGCAAAGTGGAGCATCTGAAGTACCTCAGTCACAGGGGATTCTTCTTCTGTTGTTACTATCTTATTTCACTTCCTTAACTATGGTGAGCATCTTTGGTACGGGGTGCTAGGTGGCTCACTAGAGAGTGTGCTGGGCCTGGAGTCAGGATGACTCATCTTCCTGAGATCAAATCTGGCCTCAGACCCTTGCTAGCTGTGTGATCCTGGACAAGTCACTTAACCTTGTTTGCCTCAGTTTCCGAATTTGTAAAATGAGCTGGAGAAGGAAATAGCAAACCATTCACTCTCTCTGCCAAGAAAAAACCCCAAATGGGGTCACCAAGAGTAGGATACAACTGAAACAAATGAACAACCATCTTCTCCTTTTTTTTAGGTTTGATCTGATGCGATGAGATAGATTTCAGAGTTTACTTATGTTTTGCAACCAAACAGCAAGTATTTATGAAAATCCTACTATGGGCCAGGCACTATACCAGTTGCAAGGGCAAATATTAAGAATGAAATAATCTTTACTTACAAAAGTTTGTCATGTAATTGAGGAATTAATATGCAAATAAATGCATAGGAACCTTTTTTTTTCATTTTAGTTATCAAAGTTTAAACCTGCACTAAGATATTTGGGACACCCTCTCTAAAGGAAATAAAAGAAGAAATGATCAGATAAAATACTTTGAGGGAGACTACCTTGTCCTTAGGCAAGGCACTTAAAGGCAACTTGGCAACAAACAGTAAAGACTTAAATGTTTGTCCCATCCTGCCTAAATAAATTGAGGTTTTCTAGACAAAGAATTGTGACAAGCTAGAGCTATCCTCCAGTCTGGTTACAGTTTTTTGTTGGAATAATCTCTGGAAGAAGAAATCATTCTTTGCAGTGTAGAAATCCTGCTCTTTGGATCTTGTTACTAAAAAATATACCTAACTACCTGCTAGAACTATCTACAAATGTTCTTTTGACAAAATGACAAAAGCCATTTCTGAATCATGGATTTCATTGTGCTTTTGTCCAGGAGTCAGTGTTAAATTTTAATCCTTTGATTGCTGCTGATAGATTTGCTGTGTGATCTTAGATAAATCATTTTTCTTTTTTGGACCTATGTTTTGTCCCCTGCAAAAATGGGTTTGTTAAGAATGAATTTGGCTATTATTGACTGAATATGCATTCTCTTACCTAAGGTTAAGTACATGCACACATCTATTAGAGCTAGATTTTTTCTTTTTATACTAATACTTTACTGCTTCAAAAGCTCTTGGATTTCTTTAATGTGGGCACTTCATCTGCTTACACAAGTCACAGCCCCTCTGCATGAGTGGTTATTCACTGTTCTGTGACCTCAGAATTATTAGAGAAATGTTTGGAAAAGCTCACAATCAGAGAACAAATGTTCAATACTGCAAGGCCAGGAGACTGGGTGTTCCCACCCAGTTGTTGAGTGCTTTGGGAACATGTGTATTGTTGTGTGATTCTGGGGCATTGTGTAGAAATAATACCTGGCCTCTACTTTCCAATGGCTTGTCAACTTAAGGAGGACATTACTCAACAGAGTTCCCATTAAGAAAATAAAAAATGGATAGATGCAGAATTCTAATACTTTGATAACTGGCTTTTTCAGGTATAAGGTAAAGTAGACCATCTTTACTAATATGGTAAAGTGTCTGGGTTTGGCAAAGTCTGTGCCCCAAAGCATTTTGTGGTAGAAAAATCTCCACTTGGATTGTTGATTGATGGTCATTGATAACAATTCAGCCTTGATTATTTCTAGCTGAGGCTATAATTTTTCATTAACATTCAGCCATGATGGCCAAACTGTTTTGACTTTCTCTCCTTTTCCCTTCTATCACACCCCACATAGATACTGTTCTGCATTGGTTGGAAGGAATTTTCCTCATTGACAGTTCCCCATATCAATGAAATTGCTGGTTCAGCCCAAGGGAATTAAGAGCTATATAAATATAACAGTATAGAAGATTTCATACATGACCACTCAAGCTTTAGAATTTATTCAACTATGGAAGCAAGACTGCTATATTGACTTATTTCTCCTGAAAATACCCAGTCACAACATTTTTCATTTGCTTCTGGATGTGCTTTTTTCTCCTTTTATTAGCTGAACATTAAAATGTTTTTGGAAAAAACAATTGATGTGGTTTCACCCAGGAGCTCATATTTTGCTTTTCTAAGAAGTCTTTTGGACAATAGTAGAGAAAGCTGCCTACACTCATTGCCTCCTCATTCTCTCCTTTCACTTCTAAACCCCTTTTAATCTAGTTTCTAATCTTTTACTCATCTGAAACCACTCTTTCCAAAATTACCCATAATGTCTTAATCGCCAAATCTGATGGGCTTTTCTCAATCCTCATCTTTCTTGGTCTCTCTGCAGTATCAAACCTTATTGAGTGCCATTTTATTGATGCTTTTCCTTCTCCCCTTTCCTCCACCCTTTTCTCTTTTTCTCTTTCTCCTTTACTTTCTTCTCTTGAGAAAAAGAGAGAAAGAAAGACAGACAGACACACACATACACAGACTTTAGGAAACTCAGTTTCATAGTGGAGATAAGAGACTTGAAGTCAGAAAACCAACCAGCAGCCTAACACATTAAGTGGCTTTTATATCTCTTATTTATACTCTCTCATTTGGTGGCCTCTTTATTTTCCATGGATTCAATTATCATCTCCACATTACCATCTCTCTTGAGCTCTAGTCTTATGTCTCTAGCTTCTTTTTTGATATTTTGAACTGTATATTTCAGAGGGATCTTATATCAGCAAATCTAAAATAGAATTCTTTCTCTTCAAATCCACCCCATTTCCATTTCCATTTCCATCCTATTCCATAAACATTTCCATGTTTACGATTTTTATTATCACTCAGGTTCATAACTTCAAAGACAGTCTTGACTTCTCATTGTCTGCCATCCCACCAGCCAATCATTTGCTGAATGTTGTGATTTCAGTATCTCCTTTTCCCTCCTTTTTTCCTACTCAAATGATCCCCACCCTAGTTCAGTCTTTCTTCCCAGAGCCTTGATTTAGCATTTTTAAAATTGATCTCTCTTTCTGAAGCCTCTCGAGACCCTCTCCAATCTGTCCTCCACATAGCTGCCAAAATATTTTTCCTGAAATGCAGAACTGACTCATTGCTTTAGTTAATAAACTCTAGTGACTCCCTATTACCTCTAGTTCAGATATAAAATCTGTTATTTTAAAGCTTTTTAAAACCCTTTATAACCTCATCTCAATTTTATTACCTATTCCTCCCTTTCCCATATTCTTCCATCTAAATCAGTCTTCTTATTCTTCCTTCCTCCAGATTCCCAGGTAGTTAGTTGGTGCAGTGATTAGGGTATTGTACTTGGGTGTCAGGAAAATCTATTCAAATCCACCTTCAGACATCTACTAGTTGTGTGACCCTGTCATTTAATCTCTCTCAGCCTCAGTTTTGTTATCTTTAAAATGGGAACTAACCTCTCAGAGTTGTAGTGGTGAGGGTTAAATGAGACAAGAATAAATTTCCAAATGTTAAGTGCTCTTAAAATCTTTTAAAGACACATAAATGCTAGCTATTATTATTTTCATCTTCATAGTGGCTATCTGCCATTTTTGGAATGCCCTTCCATCTTTAATTCATCTTTTAGAATCTTTTGTTTCAAATTCAGAATTAAAATTTCTTTTTTAAACAAATGCATGTCAAAAAATAAATAATAAATTCTTCATAAAAAAGAATCCTTTGTTTCCTTCAAAACTCTGATCATTTCCTTTTCTACATGAAAACTTTTCTGATCCTCCCAGCTGCCTACTACTTTCCTCCCCCAAAGTCCTTTGTATTTATTTTGTGGATTCTCGCTTGTGTGTGTGTGTGTGTGTGTGTGTGTGTGTGTGTGTGTGTGTGTTTTTTCCTGCCCATGGAATGTAAAGTCTTGGAATACACAAGAGCAGGCATAAATTCACTTTGGTCTTTGTATCTCCATGTTTAGCTTTTGGATCTGTGGAACATAGTAGGTCCTTAAAAATGCTTTTTAGTTGATTGGTTGATTACTTGCCCTTTTCCAATTGAGGGAACTCTCATTTCTTCAAGGTTGTGAAACGGGAGGTTGGCACAACTTTCTTAGAATCAGGGGCTTTAGAGTTAGAAGCATCCAGAGAGATGATTTATTCCAACCAAGGCCCTGAGAAGAGAAGTCTCATAAATAATAATTAGCAGAGCAGGTATCTGAACCCTAGGTTCCTACTTCAGGAGCTTCCCTGTTGGGTTAAACTCAGTGGGCAATTCTCTGCAAACTTCCTATTCTACTTCATGTTGCTTTGTGGACCCTTTTCTTATTTTTATCACCCATCTTCCTAAGAAATGCTTCATCTTAGATTCTGAGAACATCAGCCTGCTAGCTGTAATTGCCATGTTGGTAAGGAAAACAGAGTAGATAAAGAGAAATAGTAGACAATGTTGTAATTCACAGATCTCAGACAACACCTTTAGGTATGACCATTCAATTAGAGTGGTGCGGTGGAAATTGGAGACTGTTTCTTGGAATTTAAGCAACTTTATCCTTGATTAGGGCTGGAGGCAGTGCATTTGGCTAATGTATTTCTTATTACTTTTAAAACTGGAACTTGGAGGAGAAGGGTTATTTGCATTTTTTTTTTGATTTAGGATTTTAAAACACCTGTTTCCTTTGTCCCATGGCAAGAAACAGTGTTGGGTTTTTTTAGCATTTCAAAATGCTACATCTGGCTTGATATTTATTTCTTATCTCCCATCACTGGATAAAAGTATCTATTAACCCTTGTTTTTCTCTCTGGTGATGAAGGAAGGGTTTGTTCTCAGAGAGAGTTCAAAAATATGATCTCTAACAGGTAGTCTTATTAAGAAGCATTCAAAGGAGGAAGTATAATAGAGAGGAAAGATAAGTGACTTCCTTAGGAGTCATGGTTTGTCCTACCTTAGTTTAGTTGCCTGATCTTAGGCAGATTACTTCCCTCTGCTTGGCTCTAAAATGAGGATCAGGAAGCAGAGGATATCTAATTTTTCTTTCACTTCTAACATTCTATAAATCTAAGTTTTTGAAGGTATAGCTTTCTTCCTTTTACCTCTTTTCTTTTATTCTCATTTAGCTAGGATTCCTTAATTGAGTTTCTCTTCTATCTAGATATTCTAAAGAGCAATGAATTACTGAGATGATTCCTGATCTGTGAAATTTTCCCATGATAGTTGTCTTTTTTTCTAATGTATTTAACTATTGCATGTATATATGTAGATTGATTCATACATAAAAGAGCATAAAATTGGGGGATGGTAATAAACAGCTTACATTATGGTAATATTTTAAATATATTATTTCCTGAAGCTGGTCATAAAAGGAGTATTTACACCAGCATCAGAAATGGGAAAACTAAGGCCCATAGCAAGGAGAGTTATTAGGGTCACAGAATTTTATAGCTGGAAGGGACACAAGATCTTAATTTGTTCAGAACTTTTCCTTTACAAATGAGGAAATTAGTTCAGAAAAGTCATATTGAAAATAAGTGACTGAGTACAATTTGAACCCTTCTCTTCTGATCCTAAATCTAGTGTTTTCTTCCAAAGACTTGTAGTCATTTTATACTTTTTTGGCTTCTCCCACTCCCAGTTTTCCCAAGGTCACATGGCTAAAGATTTATAATAAAGGTCCTTTTTTTCTTCAGATCCAGTAGTCTCCACTTTGAATCACTGTTTGAAGTATTTTCCTTGCAGTCTCTCTTCTCCCCTCCCCCCTCTTATTTACTTGTTTTTTTAAAAGGATGTTAAATTACAAACCCTTAAAATAATTCCCATCACACTTATTTTTATGTGAAAGGAAGGTCTAATGTGTAACTACTTTAAATTACTAGAGCTTTCTGAAATCAAAGTGTTGATTCATTAATTTGAAAGTCACATGTTTGCTAACATGGAAAAAGCCACAGATTTAACCAGAAAGCCTAAGTGTGGGTGTTACGAGGATGTGGCATTTCATAAAATCATAGAATAATTGAATGAGAGCTAGAAGTAGACTTGTAAGTCATGCAATATAATCCCCTTGTTTACAGATGAGAAAAATGGTTACCCAAAGAAAGAAAGAAATTTGACCAGAATAGCACAAACTTTAAGTGGCAAAAGGAGGATTCAAAATCAGAAACTATGACTCAAAATGCAGTATTTTTTCTGCTGTATCATACTGCCTTTTATATGATAGAATATGAGTATGTTTAATGTAGAGAATGAATTTGTAGGCAAAACACCTCTTTTGAAGTCAAAATAAGTAGCAGAGCCAGGAAGGCCTTCTAATTCTGTGCATAAAGGCCAAGAACTAAGCCACTGAAGGATATCTAACTGGATCAGAAGTATTTTCATTATAAATTTATTCTAATTTTATATTTTTAAAATAAATTTTATTGGTACCTTTTGTTTTTTTTAATCACCTATATTCTCACTACATCACTCTCCAACTCCCTTGCCAATTAGCAAAGCCAATTAGATAGTCAAAAAATTCCCCAACATTGTATGTAGTCTTTAATACCTTTATCCCAGAATCTGCAAAAGAAGGGGAATAAGGGTCTTCTCATATCTTTTCTTTATATCCAAACTTATTTTTCATAAATTTGCAGTGCTGAATACAATTTACTGTTCTTTCTGTTTGCATTGTTGTAGTCATTGTACATGTTATTTTCCTATATCTTTCCTATATAAATATAGGATATTTATCTTATATATATGTATATGTGTGTACATATATATATATACATGAACTTTTCATCAGCTCATATGTCTTTCTACTCTTCTTTAGTTCTGTCATGTTCATTTTTTTCTTAAAACATAGTAATATTTCACTATGTTTTGACACATGTCAAAATTTGTTTAGCCAATGGTTATCAGCTTGGTTTCCAATTCTTTTCCTACCACACATAGTACTGCTATGAATATTTTGATGTGATCTCCTAGTGGTAAACACTTAAAGGGAAGTCTCAGGGCCAAAAACATGGACAATTTAGTTGCTTTATTTGCATAATTCAAAATTGTTTTCCAGAGTGGTACCAATTTACAGTTCTTGCAGATAAAAACTAGTATGCTTGCCTTTCCACATCTCCTTCAGCTTTAATTATTCCATCTTTTCTTACCTTTGTCAATTTCCCAGGTGGGATAGAACTTAGGGTTGTTTTGATTTGCTTTTTTCTCAGTTTTTTCATATGGTTGTTATAAATTTGTAATTCTTTTGAGACCATATAGTCATATCCTTTGATTACTTTGTTAGATTATTTTAGTAATAATACTACATTTCTAAAACTCATTTCTTGAGAAAGGAAATGGAAGTCTGGAAAAGGGGAAATGATTTTGCTGTCACATAGTAATTCAAAAATAAGTTTAAGCCTGGAATCATAATATCATGGATTATAGAACTAGGACTGAACCATCTAGTCCAACACTCTCATTTTACAGATGAGTAACCCTATCTAGAGTTATTTATTAGTAAGTATTGGAGATATGATTTAAACCCATGTCCTTTAGGTCTCGAGCAAGTGCTCTTTCCATAGTCTACCACACCAATGTTTTCTGCTTCCATTTCCAGTATTCACTTTCCTATACTCTCAGCTGCCTCAGATTACATTCCTCTAATGGAGATATGTGTGTCTCATTCATTTGTTGCTGTAGTTTCCTAGAATTCTCAAAATACTGTAGTGAGTTTTCAGAGGAAATTAGTCAAGTGAATTGGTAAATATATGTTTTTCTTCTTTCCTTTTCTGTTTTTTTTCTTTTAGCAAACTTTTCTAAAAGTGATGAATAACTAGAAAAATGAAATTTGCACCCTCTGCAGACTAGCTGCCTCCCACACACCTCTAGCTGCATATAAATCTAAGGCCATTTTCTCCTCCACTGTTGCTTGAAGGCTGTTTGATCTTTTATCTGGCATCTTCATTACATTTTAGAAATCTCTAAAAGCAATCTCAGCCCTCCCCCTCCAATCCTCCAGCCAATCCCTTAAAAAAAATCAAAGCTGGGGGAAATCAGGATGAAGGAAAGTTTGTCCTTTTCTTACTTTGCTCTAATGAAGTTTTTGCTGAGGATTTAGGTCTTTTGACTCCTCTGTGGCTAGATTTTCTTAAAGACCTATCTATGGGATAATAGGGAAAGAGACAGGAACTAGATCTGTGGTTTCATTGGTATAGGAATACACAAGTATAGAAATTCCCTCTGTTGATGCAGACTGGCTCCTTCTCTGCAAGTCAGAATCTCAGAAATATTCCTGGAGAACTGAAAAGTTAAATGATATGTCTAGGGTCACTAGCTAATATATGCAGAGGTGGGACTTAATTAGATCTTCCTGGTTTTGAGATTAACATTCTAACTACTCTTCTACCTGGCTTCTCCAATGGAATAAAAAAAATATTATCTATATAGCACACACTCGGGATCTTGTAATCTCTCTCTCTCTCTCTCCCCCCTACCTTTTTTCCCTCTCTGTCCCTCTCTTTTCTTCTCTCTTCCTTTCTCTCCCACTCTCTTCTTGTCTCCCTCCTTCCCTCTCTGAATCTTCCTCCTTTTTCTCTCCCTCCTTCCCTCTCTTCTGCCCTCTCTTTCTCTCTGTCCCTCCTCCCTCCTTTTCTTTCTCCTCACCTCCTCTTCCTTCTCCTCCCCTTTCTTTCCCTCCTTCTTCCCTTCCTCCTCCATCCCTTCTTCTTTCCCTCTCTTTCCTTCCCCCTTTCTCCTCTCCTCTTTGTCTCTTTCTCTTTCCATGTGTCTCTCTGCTTGTCTCTCTGTCTCTGTCCCTGTCTTTGTCTGTCTATCTGTATCTTTCCTCTGTCTCTCAGTCTCTGTCTCTCTCTCCTTGTAAAAGAGTACTGTTATAACTTCAGAACTAAGGAAACTGAGACTTAAATAAGTTAAATGACTTGCTTAAATCACAAGGCTAGTTCGTGGCAAAACCTTGTTTCAGCCAAGTATTCTCGTTCCCTTGCTCAGTATTCTTTCTGCTCTACCTTGCTTTAGATTGACCTAGTTTATATTATTTTATTTGAACCTGACAGTGACCCAGTGAAAAAAGCTGTCCAAGTATTATTATCCCAATAAATGTAGGTCTCCCCCACCCTCCCAGCTGCTCCATCTCCTCCTTTGGATCCCTCAGTTGAGGAGAGAGTGAAGCTGACTACTTTGCACTGCTCTGCCTCACTTAAACCTAATTCATGGGCAGTTAAAACATTACCCTCATGACTTCATTGGTCCTATTAGAAAATGAAGAATGAATAACAACATTTATTGGAGATATTCTATTGTGTGATACAAAGAGCACTGGGATTGGAGTCAGGAAGATTTGAGTTGAAATCCTCTTTCAGATGCTTGATTGCTGTTATAGTAGGGGAGTGACTTGGCTTTGAATTTCAGTTTTTCCCAACCTGGAGCATTCTCACTGGCCTCTTCCTCATCTCTATCTTCCTTCAAGGCTCAGCTAAAGTTCCATCTTATGCAGGACGCCTTTCCCAGTCTCCTTTAATGCTGGAGCTATTCCTGTATTGCTCTTACCTTGAACATATCTTGTTTGCATGTTGTCTCCCCTACTAGACAAGGCAGGTTTTGTCTTTTGCCTTTCTTTGTAATCTTAACACATACTGCTGTGCCTGGAACATAGTAGGTATTCCAGAGCTAGTTCAGCCTTCTTCATTTGTAAAATGGGAAAAGGGAAGGTCCAGAGCAAGAACCCTAGGAAAAATTTGAGGAGAGAACGAAAACTTTTGGTTGGAAAAACCAGGGAAGATTTAATGGAGAAGTTGAGCTAAGCCTAGAAGGAAGAGAAAGCCTTTGAAATATAGGGATGGAATGGGATATATTCCAGACATGAGGGATGGCTTATGAGAATGAATACAGGGTGAAAGAATAATTCACTGTTAGTTCAGGGAAGAACTGATATTCTACTTTGGCTGGAACAAGGGTACACGAAGGAGATTGATTAAAATAAAGTTGAAAAGATAAGTTGGAACCAGGTTTTTAAGGGCTTGAAATGCCAAGCTGAGGAGTTTGTATTTTATCTTATGAGCCAGCCATTGTCACAGGATCATAGATTTTTAGAGCTGGAAGGGACCTTAAAGGTCATATAGACCAGTCCCCTTATTTTACAAATGAGGAGTCTCAGGCTTAAAGTCAAATGACTTTACTATTACAACTATTACAACAGTCCAAGCAAGACATAATGAACTCCTTAGCCAAGGTTAATAGCAATTTGAGTGGAAGAAATGGGATAGGGACCAAAAATATCCTGAATGTCTACAGGAAGAGGTAGGAAAAAAAGAGGGAGGCAGTAAGGGAGAAAAGAAAGTTAAGACAATTCTCAGAGTTTGAACCTGAGTCACTAGAACATGGAGAACGGAAATAAGTAAGTTAAGAACTGTAGGTTCAGAGGAAATATAGGATGGGTACCTCAAACCTGTTTGAATTGTTGAGTAGTGCTGTACTATAGACTATGGGAGATGGAAAGATTGGAATTCAGAAGAGAGATTAAAATGTGATATCCTCTAGGTGAAATATAATTCAAAATGTAACTGCCCTTTGAGGGCAGGGAAGTAACGTTTTCACTTTTCTTTGTATTCCCAACACTTGTGAGAGAGCCTGGCTTATTTTGAATATTTGATAAATGCTTTTGGATTGCTTTAAAGCTGGGTATATAGATTTGAGATTCAACTTTCTAAAGGTCATAATTGAGTTCAGATGATAAATGAAATCAACTAGGAGAGAGTGTAAGAAGACAACCTAAAACCAAACCTTGGGGTGGGATAGATGAAGATACAAAAATAATACTTAGAGCACAGGAAGAGAATGAGCTAGAGGGAACAAGAAAAAAAATAAAGAGAACTAGGAGAAAGCAAGCATCAGGTAAATTTCAGAGTAGAAAGATTAGGGAGGATGAGAATTAAGAAAAGACTAATGGATTTAGCAAATAGAAGAACATTGGTGAACTTTGAAAAAGGGTTTACTAGAATTGTGGGATTATAAATTAGATTGGAAGAAGTTGAAGTAGTCGGTAGAGGGAAGGTAGAAGAAGAAGGAGGGAGGAAACAGAGTTATAACTTGAGGGAAGGGCAGGGTTAAGGGAAGTCTTTTAAATATCAAGAAAAGGAGTGGCTGAATAAGTTATGGTATATGAAAATAATGGAATATTATTGTTCTATAAAAATGGTGAACAAGCTGATTTTTAAAAAGCTTTATACAAACACTTTACACAAACTGATGCTGAGTGAAACAATCAGAACCAGGAAAACATTGTACTCAGCAATAACAAGAGTATGTGATGATAAACTATGAAAGACTAGGTTCTTCTCAGTGGTTCCATCATTAAAGATCATGAACCCCTATGAACTTTGTATGGAAAATGCTATCTGCATCTAGAGAGAACAACAGACAACTGAATATAAATAAACCCATGCTATATTCACTTTCTCCCCTTTTCTCTTTTTCCCCCTCTTGTGGTTTTCCTCCTTTGTTCTGATTTTTTTCTCTCCAAACATGATTCATAAAGAAATACGTTTAAAAAATGAAAAACATGGGGCAACTAGATGGTGCAGTGGATAGAACACCAGTCCTGAAGTCAGGAGGACCTGAATTCAAATTTGGCCTCAGACACTTAGCACTTCCTAGTTATGTGACCCTAGGCAAGTCACTTAATCCCTCTTGTCTCAGCAAAAAAGAAAAGAAAAAACATGTGTAACAGACAAAAACAAAACTACAACATTTATTTGGGGGAAAAAGATCAAGAATACCTGCTTAAGTTTATAGGCAATGAATGAGGAGCAGGAGAGAAAAGCTAACTTTTCAGATCATGGTGAAGGTGGGGGGGGAATTATTGATTGCCTTTGGTAAAAAGAATGACCATATGAGAATGAAGTAAAGGTGAGGAAAAATGGTGATGCTATAGAGAGAGGATTTGAAGTGCAGAAATTAGGGAGAGAAGAAATTTATGACATAACGATTTGTCAGGAAAGGGAAAGAAAAGGTTTTTTGGTTAGAAGGATAGAGGAACTGTGGGAAAAGTTAAGTAAGGGTTGTGTTTTCATATTCACAATTATCCAAAATTGTAAGCTCCTTGAGAACAGGATCAGTATGACATCTTTGTATTCACAGTGCCCAGAGCTATGCTGAGAGGGCTCCCCTGGAAAAGGAAATTGTAGAAGCCCTTTCACTTTAAGACTTTCTCAACTGTCTCTACCACCAGCATTATTGCAATTATCTGAGGTTACTTCACCTGGGAAGCCGCAACTGAAGGTTTGGGAAAAGAATTATTATTGTTTGTCTTCATTCTCAAAGAGGACCATGACATCAGGAAGGTGATGCCATAACATACGAGTGAATTTTACATAAGGGAGGGAGGGTTGTGCAGATTCAGCAGCCTCACTTTCTTTTCCAGAGCCATGTGGGTCCAGTGGCCAGATATAGATCAGGATGACTGGAGATGGCCTTTTGGGGAAGGAGTAGAGTGTTTTGGAACACCTCTGGGGGTCATGGTAAAGAACCAATTAGAAATACATAAAAGGGTTGCTTTTGAGCAAACAACAACAACAACAACAACAACAAAACACCCTAGTTGAGATAATATAACATGAATTTGTCCCGAACTTAGTAGTAATTATGGTTGGGATGTGAGAAGAGTCATAGAAACTAGTGAAAATCAGCTTTCTGTGAATGCCAGATGATAGATGGTAGAAGGGAATATGATCCCCTTTTGAGAGGCAGCTTGTCATAATGGACCAGAGCCAAGGATTTCGAGTGAGGAAAACATAGGTTTGAACTTCTGTCAAGCACTGGATGAATGACTCTGGGCAAGTCACTTAACACTTCTGAGCCTTGGTTTCCTCATTTATGAAATGGGGATAACAATAACCTCTATCTCATAAGCGTTTTGTGAGGTTCAAATGAGATAATATGTATAAAGTGCTTAGCAAATCTTAAAACGCTATTTAAATATTAGTTATATCAAGAGACTATCATATTTTGTGAAAATGAGAAGATGGATATTGTTCTGGAATAGAACTATAATAATCCTAGAAGAAAAGTCTATTAATCATAGAGAAGGATTCCAGAGGCCACGGCATAAGGAGCCACAAAAACTTGGAACACCTCATTTAGAGTCGTTAAAGAATATTTGAAAACGTACAAATTTTGTTTTCTTTATTCAGAAATTGTCATCACTAATGAGTTAACTGTTCTCTTTGGCCAAATGTCTGACCAAGCTTTGAGGAAATAGGTTGAGATTGTGAAGACAGGATTTTTATCTTGGTGCATTGCAGATCAGAATCACAGGGATTGGGGGAGTCATGAAGTACGGAAAGTATCAAAGATGAAAGAGTTTAGAGATTCCTTGATTCTAAGGTTCGGATTAGAACGGTGTTATGCAAGAGCCTCAGGGAAGGTAGATGGCTGCAGTGAATAGAGTGCTGTCCCTGGAGTCAGGAGGACTTGAGTTCAAATGTGGTCTCAGATACCAACTACTTGTATCTCTCCCTAGAAAACCTTAAATTGGGTCTTAAGGAGTCATACACAAGTAATTGACCCCCCACCCCCAAAGTGAAGGAGCCTCCAGGTGGGATTTCCCAGGTGAAGTAACCTTAGGTAACTGCAATAATACTGATGGTAGTGACTGCTGAGAAAGTCTACAATTTCCTTTTCCAGTGGAGCTCTCTCAGCATTGCCCTGGGCACTGGGAATACAAGGATGTGATACTTCCCCGTTCTCAAGGAGTTTACAAATTTGGATAATTGTGAACATGTGGACATAACCCCTACTTAACTTTACATAATTCAATTAATTTTAAAATCTTGGTTTCCAAATATTTTAATAAAGATAATTTTGGTACTTTTAATAAGGCTGTTCTAGGTATTAATCACATGAATATTCAAAGAAATTTGGAATTTAGATATGATTTAACCTAGATTATCGTTGGGGATATATGGGATGAAGTCTTATTCTGACTTTGCTAAGGGTTAGAAGAACTCACAAGCATTATGTAGGAAGGTAAAAAAATGCTAAGCCTGTTGGAGGAGGAACCTTTCTGTGGCTCTGATATAAATAATGAATATCATAAAGTCTAAAGAAATCCAAACTAAGAATATCACAGGGTTGAATATTTTAACGGATGGTGT
This sequence comes from Sarcophilus harrisii, assembly GCF_902635505.1. NCBI lineage: Eukaryota > Metazoa > Chordata > Mammalia > Dasyuromorphia > Dasyuridae > Sarcophilus > Sarcophilus harrisii. The sequence continues at coordinate 424,419,341 of NC_045427.1, forward strand.
TAGAAATGTTTGTCATACATAATGTAGCCAATTCACATCATACAAAGGCCATGGGTGAAAAAATACCACAATTTGAAAACACTTAAAACAGTTGGCATGTGGAGAATTTGACATAAAATTACTGAGTGTGGGCCATACCCTCTAAGTGAAGTGTAACTGAGGCTCAGAGAGACTCAGTGACTCCTGGGAACTTAGTCTTTTTAGAAGACCCAGTGTTTAGCATTTATCCTGGAAGTGGTTTTTTTTAAACATATAATTTGGTTCCTTTCAAAGTATAGGGTCAAATTCTAGCAAAATTTGTTCAACCCTTTATCCTTTTAAGGACAGATTTCACATGGTTTATTACAAGTGCTGGTTTTAAAATAAGATTTTAAGCTCTCACTTTGTGAAGGTAATGAAGACCTTCAGGAAATCCAGGGCAATTTTTTTTAAAGGCAGTTTAATAAATTGGACAAAGTTTCTATTACCTTATGGTAGTTTTGCCAAAGTTTTTTTTTTTTAATAGATTGTTAGAATGCTTAATCTGGAAGGGACCTTAGAAACTACTTAGAGCCTTTTCTTATACTTGGGAAACTGAGGTGCAGAATTGAGAAGTGAGCTACTTGAGCTCTTAAAGACACTGCTCACATTTCTCTGCTGATTCCAATCATTAAAAAAAAAAGAAAACTATGGCCAAATCTCTTTCCCACCAAATCTGTCAAAGGGGTCAGTATTATCTACCAGAGGTTCCTTTCATCAATAAATAATAGGATGCTGGGGAAGCTGAGTCTAACTAAAGAAATGAACATTTTCACTCAAAACAAAGACCAACATGAGATTTTGGGAGAAATATACAATATATAAGTTTTCAAAATGACTTTTATGGATTGAGAATGTGGACTTTGTCAGTAAACCTGAAGGTATAAGGTGTACGAACATTCCCAGAGAGAGGATGAGACAGATTTCTACTTGTCTTAGATCCAGTAGGAGTTCTCATAAAGTCAACAAAGAAGAGCTGATAAATCTGTTGATATCTATTACTCTTCATACAACTATTTTTACAAACAGATCTGTTTCTTCTATTCAATGTTAGATTATCAAAGTCTGTTTTTCTTTCTGCTAAAGTGCTTGGTTGTTGTGAATCCTTCTCACAACCTTACTTTTCTGTGGCTCTAGGGTGCCAAGGGGAATACCTTCACTCTTTTTTCAGTTGTCACAATTACCTGTGCTTTCCCTGGGAAGCTTTGTGGGCTTATTCAAACTATAAGGGACTGTTCCCTGAAAAATCTAGAGATGCAGAGACATGTGCTGCTCCTGAGTGAAGGAGATAGGATTAGGGACTTGTGATTTTAATGGTATAAGGAAATCCCTCATGAGGAAAATTCTTCCACTAATATTATTGGGCCTCTTGATAGTCTTGGAGATTTTCCTAGAATACCCAGATTAAACTATTTTCCCCAGAGACAAAATATTGGTGTCCTAGGTGGGGCTTAAACTCATATCCTCCTGATTCCAGGGTTAGCTCTCTATCTCTAATCCCATGATGTGAGTATAGGTTATAAGGCAAATGGACTGGAGGAGAAAAAATGGAAAAGAGAAGTAAGGTTAGGAAAATATAATTAACAGGAACTGATAGCTTGTTGGATTTGAGTGGTGAGTGAAAGGAAAGAGATTTGAGTGATATTGAGAAGAGAGTGGTGTCAACAGAAAAGATAGGGAAAGTAGCAGTAATGTTTTGAGGAATAGATGATTTTTTTCCCTTATAAAACCAATAACCTTCAAACTCCTCATTTTACCACTTTGCAGATATGAAGTACATGAAGTGTTATCCCTGGGGATATCAGCCTAGGGCTGGGGAAGGTCTGGACCTCTTGTAGCCTTATTAGGATTCCCACAGATGTATCCAGCAGTGGTTTTTCAGATAATTTTACCAATAAATTGACAATAAGCTTTCTTTTTTCAATTCCCCTCAGTATAGAAAGGAACCACCTTGCCCAGAAATTTGATGGAATGAAATTGATATTTGGAGTAATATCAAGAGGACATTGTTACAGAAAACAAATATTCTAATAAATGCTGGGATGGGATCCCACAAAGCCCTTATGAGCACTCTCTCAGGGGTTTCAATGGGAAGTATATCAAAAACAATAGAGAAGCAGCATGTGCTAATTGGCTTAAAACTGAATGTTTGCCCATACACAGGATTTCTTATTATTCATTTCATTTATTCTAAAAACCTTCATATATGAAATTTAAAAGGGACCTTAGAGATCATTAGCTCAATCCCTTCCTTTCACAGGCTTGATTCTGAATTGTTTCTCTGCAGACTATTATTGATGAAAGTCAATTAACCTCCTTGAACCCCACATTCCTCACTGGCAAAATACAGTAGGAATAATAGGAATTGTAAGACATTAGTAGTATTGCTGAGGTCTGAATGAGACTTTGTAAAGTAGTTTGTATGCAAAGGATTTTGCAAACCTTCAAGCATATACAAATGTCAGCTGTTATAGATGAGCGCATAGTAGGCACTGAATTCATACTTATTGGTTGATTGAGAATCGATGATTTGTCCAAGACTTTGCCACAACCTATCTTTCCAGCCTTGTCATCATTTTACATTTTTTATATTCCAGGCAAACTGATTGCTTAATGTACCCTGAATTCGTCCAACTTTTTTGTTTTCTCCACACCAGTTATTAGGTATAGACATTACCTATTGAAATCCTTCATGTATTTAAATCCCAACTCAGGTGCCATTTCTTCTGTGAAGTGTTTTTTGATCCCCCCCACCAAGAGATGTCTCCTTCTGATATTACTTTGAACCTCTCCTATACATTTCCTCCTCTCCAGTTCTGAAAATTGTAGGTCCTTAATAAATATTTGTTGCAGCTATTGTGCTTCTTGGCATGATGTGCTAGGGGTGGCTATGATTTATTAGAAAGATCTATGGCTCTGGAGTCCAGACCTGAATTTAAATCCCACCTTTGCCACCTATTCCCTCTATGACCTCGGACAAGGCAATTTTCTCTTCCTGTAAAAAACTGGTGTTGTATTGGATCAGGGTTTGCTTTTTTTTCCACTTTGGGATCCATAAATGTGATTTTAAAAAAATACTATCTTGATAACTGGATTTTGATGTAGGAACTTAATTCTGTGTATGTGATGCAATATGTCTTTAGAGAATTAAAGAAGGGAGAGAATAGTAGGACTTGATGTAGTTGATTTCCTTTGTAATGTTATGTGTTTTATTTTATGAATTTAAAAACTTTATTCTGACAAGGATCCGGAGGTTCTTCAGAGTTCCAAAATAGCTTGTGACAAAAACTTCTAAGAATTATCTTTCTAGATGTTCTGGAAGGTCCCTTTTAGGTCTGAATCTACAATCCTATGTGCATAATGATGATCAATAATCATTAATAGATAATAACCATTTGGAATGATATTATGAAAAAATAACATTTTAACTCCCTAAATAGTCCATCATTTCTTTTCCTGCATAAATCATATAGTCTTCCTGACTCCTTAAAAAAAAGTCATCAGGGGCCCAGATCTGACTGGAGCACATTTGGCTAAATCACAACCTCTTTAGAATTATAGGGTGTTAGAGCTAGATGATACCTGAGAGATCCTCTTGTCCAGTTCTTACACTTCAACTTCAGAAAGGTTAATGGAAGCCTAAAATGGGGGCACAGCTTGGTCAAGATCATAAGTTTAATAAATGGCAGAGCCTTAGTTTTTTCAGTCACTTTTTTTTTCAGTTTTTAAGGCTCAATTTGGGATTTTCTTGGCAGAGATGCTGGAGTGTTTTCTTGGAGTTGTTTTCTTCTCTATCTCATTTTACAGATGAAGAAACTGAGGCACACAGGATCAAGTGACTTGCTCAGGGTCCCACAGCTAGTCTGTCCATGACTTGAAGGAACTTAATTCTATGTATGTGATGCAATATGTCCTTAGAGAATTAAACACAAGGTAATTTAAGAAAGGAGAGAAGAGTAGGATTTGAAGATGGGAGTGAGATAAGATTTGGATAAATGCATAGATGCAGGAGAAGCTGAATTTGGGGAAGAGCTATTAGCCAGTTTGGCTGAAATCCGGTTGTGAAGAGGAATCATGTGCGAGAAGATGAGAGAGATCTTGAAGAACACCGGGCTTGGCAGTTGTTATTTTACCCCAGCAGTAATGGGAAGTCACTGAAGACTTTTGAGCAGGAGAATGAAATGGTCAGGTTTTTGCCTGAGGAAGAATGTTTTGATAGCTGTGTTGGAAGCGACTGGAGAGGGGATAGACTGGAGCCAGGGACACCAAGTAAGAGGCAGTTGTGGTTGTCCAGGGTGATGAAGGACTGGAATGGGAATTTTGCAAACCAACAGAAGACAACAGCGGTGAGAAATGTTATTGATGTGGAAATGTCAGAACTTAACTGTCGGAGTTTTGGGTCATGTGGAAAGGATGGTTCTGACGTTACATCCCTGGGCAACTGGTGATGCTCTTGCCTGAGACTGGGAGGCTTGATCCCCCCTTCCGGTTTTCCTGATTCCCAATCTACAGGACCTTGTATGACTTCACAGTGACAAAAAGGGAAAGGCAAGGTAGTGCTCCTGCTGTGACATTCATGATGCCAGTGGGAACACATGTTGCTTTAAACAAAGTGCTTTAAAAACATTTTCCAACCAAATCAAACTTTCGGTTGCACTCTTGTGCTTCTACCTCTGTAGTCACTTGAGGATGTTTGGATGTTCAAAGCTGAGAACAAAACCGATGCTGATTTATCCCATCTGGAAGGAGAACTAATAGCATTCCTCCCCCTCCCCCTCCCAGTGCTGTCAGGCTCCCCATAGCCGGCCCTGCTTGAGTAAGCATGAGCATTTATTCCTTGTTAATGGCACTGACAAGATGGCTAACCTGCACTTGATGGATCGTCAGCAAGTCTCCCACCCCTTGACTGGCTTCCAATCCGCGCTCTAACATTGGCACCTCGCATGATTTAGGGAATTGTCTGTCCTTGTCTTTGCATCTGGAATAGCTCCATTGGCATTCAGAGCAGGCGCTGCTCAGGCTGCCTGCATTTATTCATACGGAGCCATGGAGCTTAGTGGTACAGCTCGGGCTGTGGATGGAGGGCAGGGAAGGAAGGCGGCTGGCTCATTTTCATGGCCCCTATATAGGGAAGCAGCCTTCTTTGTGCACAGAATGTCCACAGGCACATTATTGCTGGAGATGCTTTTCTTGATCAGCTGCCTTGCCACAGCTGGGCGAGGGCTATTCTCATGAGCCATTTTCTAATGAGGTTTCTTTAGTTATCTTCTGCAAAATCCAGGCTGTTGCTCCTGGGATTATTAGACTTTTTACAGATGTCATTCAGGAGTCAAAATCTCCCGAGGAAAGCGTTGACAAACTCCTCTGTTCTGAAAGGGACACAAAGGAAAGGAAAGAAAGGTGATGACAATAAGCCTGTATTAGGGGGCTAGCTCAGGTATTTTGCAGTTGCAGTTCCCTTTCTTCAGATGAGGATCTGGGGTTAAATGACTTACCCAGAAACATAGAACTAGCACATGGCAGTCGGGGCTCAAGCACTTGCGCCAAGCCCCATAGCTTCTCATTATGTCCTCTCCAGCCTAGGTTCTAGAGAATGAAATTTGCAAGGAAATGTATGTATTTTCTGATTATTGTGTGATTGTCCCTAAATATCATAGGATCTGGAAGGAACTACAGAGATCATCTAATCCAAACTCTTTACTTTACAGATGAGAACGCAAGGACCATAGGGAGGGAAATGACTTTTTCAAGGCAACACAGGTAGTAAATAGTAAAACTCCTCCAGTCCCTGGGCTCCCAGTAAAAGTTTTGCTTCATGCTGTCCAGGCTTTGCCTTCTCATTTTCCACATATGTTGAAAAACAAGAGGGTCTAGTGCCTAAATTTTAAATCACAAATGTTGAGTTTCAATCCCTGCTTGTTCCTGATTTCTGACAAGTCATTTAGCCTCAGTGTTCTTAGGTTTTCAGCCGTAAAACAGAAAACAAAAGCAGGGTTTTAACTTTCTGCACTAGTGGGAGAAATTACTAATAGAAGGTGACAAAGTAAAAGTACAAGGTATGATTGCACCTAAAACCATGGTGTAATTGCACAGGCATCCTGCCAACTGGGAATTCCAAGTAAGTGACTGGTTCCATTTATTTAGTTTCTTATCCAAGTAGGGTTCCCCCATACCTTTAAAAATGAAGATGTTTGGGGCAGCTGGGTGGCCCAGTGTATAGAGAACCAGCCCTGAAATCAGGAGGACCTGGGTTCAAATCTAGCCTCAGACACTTAACACTTCCTGCTGTGTGACCCTGGGCAAGTCACTTAACCCCAATTGCCTCAGAAAAAAAAAAAAAAAAAAAAAGATGATGGCATTACTTTGTCTCCCAGGGGCTGCAGGGTAGGAGCTGAATTTCATAGTCAAGGTTCTGTGAGGTGAGATTCTTGTTCAGATTCATGAAATATCTCAGTTGGAAGGGAATCCTTAAGTATTATCTAGTGAGACATCCTCATGCTACAAAGGAGGAAACTGATGCCCCTGGCAAACCAATTCTGGAGCTTTCAGTTATTAGCTGATAAAGTCTTTGTCTCCTTTAACAAGAGTTGAAAATGGATATGTTCTGAAAGAGGGATATACTTTAAGAGTCCTTTGGCTAAGAGGTAATAGTTTATTAGTGAAAGTGAGGCTGCAGAGCAGAGAGGGAAGGAACAGTAGGTTTGGGGTCAGAAAACCTGAGTTCAAATCATTCCAGTCACTTGTCACTCTTGTGAGCTTTGGCGAGTCAGATTCCCTAGTTTGTGGTCCCCAATTTTTTTGATTCTTCATGAGATTCTAAGGTCCTTTCATAGGAATAAACCTACATTATTATCTCTGTTGGAGGAATGAAAAACATGATTTTTGCACAAAGGTGCAAAGGTGAGTAAAGTGAGGATGAAGATTAGCATTTAGAAGGGGCCTTAGAAGAGCATGGAATCCAGACAGCAAGAGTTCAGAGGAATACTGGGGAAATCATTTAGACCAACCAAGGTGAGGAAACTTAGTCTTATAGACCAGAGGGAAAATTACTTGGTTGAGGATATAAGCAGTTTTTGAGCCAGGTCCTGAATCTAGATCCCCTGATTAATCTGGAATATTTTGCTTTACTGCAAATATATTCAAAGTTCTCTCTATTCTGTCAGCGTAGAGAAGAAAATTGTCTCTCCTCCCCTGCCCTCCCCTTCTTTTTTCCCCTCTCCTTTTCTCTCCTCCTTTTCCCTCCCCTCCTCTCCCTGCCCGTTCTCTCTCCTCTTTTCCCCTCCCCTTCCATTACAAAATAGTTACGATGGAGCTCTTAACAGTTGGCTGGTTCAAGAGAGCTTGAAAGAAGGGAAGAATTCTAAAAAAGGGGAAGATGAGGAGGGAGTGCATTCTAGGTATGGGGGTGGTTAATGTAAGGCACTGAGATCAGAATTGGAATGTTATATTTTAAGAGCCAAAAGAAGGCCTCTTTGACTAAGAAAGGGAAATAATGTCAAATAGGACTTAAAAGATAGGTCAGGGCTTTGAAAGCTAAACTGAGAAAATTATATTTTATCCTGGGGCGATAGAAAGCCACTAAAGTTGATTGAGTTAGGGAATATAAACATCACATATAATTATCACCAATATGGCAATGGTTACTTTTTATCCACAGAATCTTAGCACAAGGCCTTGCATGAATAAGCACTTAATAAATACACTCTGATTGATTAGTTGTGGGTTAGAGAGGAGTAGTCAGGCAAGGATTTTTTGTCTCCAGAGCAAGGACACTCTTTAGGATATTGTGTAAACGAATTAAAGCTGCATGTTGTGTCTTGGTGCATTTTTCTGAGTTGTTAAAATTATTGGGCCTTGATGGCTAAATATTCCTCCTAATATCCCTTTCTCCCTCCCCTTCCTCCTTCCCTCTCTTCCTTCTTCCCTTCCTTCCCTCCCTCATTTTTTCCCTTTCTCTCTCCCTCCCTTCTTCCCTTCTTTTCTTACTTCCTTCTTTCCTTCCTTCCATCCATCCTTTAAAGGATAGAAAATTTTCAAAGAGTTTTCCTTTTTTTCTTTTTCTTTCAAATTTTTTCCAGAGATCATTCAGTCTAACTCCCTATTTCTACAAATGAAGAAGCTGAAGCCCAGAATGGTCGAGTGGTATCTATGTCTGTAGTAGTAAATGGCAGGTCTGCAATCCAGGATTGGGGTTGCAGTCCCAGAGGGCCAGTGTTTTTGAGAGGTTTGGAGGGGAGGCTTGCAGATGACTTCAGCCACACAATGAGGGTTGCAAGCACTGGATTTGGACTCTGAATTCTTAGGTTTACATCCTGGCTCTTCTGCTTCTTCTGAATTGTGTGTCTATAAGAAAGTCACTTCACCTCTTTGAAAGATAAGAGGATTGGACCAGTTCATCTCTGAGATCTCCTCCAGCTCTAAGTCCTGGGTCCTCTGAGTGAATTTCTTCCCTGTCTTGGCCTGTTGAAATCCTTTTCTTCCTTCAAAGCTCAGTCCAGGTGGTACCTACTCCCTGATTGCTTGTGATGGCCCCAGCTGACATTTGACCTCTCCCTTGTGAAATTTTCCGAGGTACTTTTCTTGAATCTTTTTCACTTTCCCAGTCTACCTTCTATCATACATGTTTGTGTACGTGTCCAGTCTCCCACCCTTTATCTCCATTGGAGTGAAGGACCCTTGAGCATAAAAACTATACTTTTTTCTCCTTTGAACCCCAGACACCTCACTAGGACAGGAGATATAAAGCTCTGCAAATAGAAGGTGCTTATCAAATGTTTGTAGAACACAGCATGACTCAAGTCCATCCAGGTACAAAATCCATTGGAAAGAAATGCCTTGTAAACATATAGTGTGTTTTCTTAGAAGAGTTTATGAGCCATGACCCTAGAGGAACATGTTAGGACAGAATAGTTCTGTATGTTTAGGTGACTTGATTTAAAGTATTTTTTTAAATCCTTTCCCATAATTTAATGTAAATTTAATTTACCAGATTACCAATTTACTAGTAACTAGTAACACATTACTAATTTAATACCAGAACCTGTATAAATATATAAAGTATAGATATTATTTTCATTTCCCTTTTTCAAATGAGGAAACAGAGGTTCAAAGGGGACAGAGCCTTAGCTAACAAGTGATGAAGATAGGACTAGAATCCAGATTTCTTAGCAAGACGAGGACTGTCTCAGCTATAATTTTGCTCTGTAAAACTTGTAGTGGTGCATAGAGAGAGTGGAGGTTAGATGGAGTAATTAAGTCAGGAGTGCTGAAATACTGGCCTTGTCACTTGTGTGTGTGTGTGTGCTCTGTTTCATGTTGTTAGTTTACAGCAAGCAGAGTTTTATTTCATCCTTCCTGTTCACTTTCGGAGAAATAAACCAAAATGAAGTATAATTTAATGTTGCTTGCATGCTTGTCTGCCTGTCTTATACTCTCTGAGCAGGGGAGATTCACAGTGCTTGTTGACTGTCAGTTTTAAAACATCAGTAACATTTCATTTGGCAGGAGAAACCTTGGTAGGTTTTACTGAGAGTGTAGAAAAGTGCATCTGTTTCACATCTTGGAACAGGTGATTTTTCTGTGTATGTGTATGTCTTTGTACATCCATGTTTGTGATTCCCTGAAGTTTTGGGATAATAGTGGTCAGATTTTAGAAGTGTATATTTGTTAAAAGTGAAGGCAGTTTAAAAGAGCATTTATGATGAAGAAATCCAGTGAGACCCAGCCAACTCATGCTAGTGAGCAAGGGCCCAACAGATCACTAACAGGATATTTTATGCTCTAGAGGAGCCATATAGAAAGCATTCCTCTCCTATCCCCCATCTCTTAGACAATGAAGTTTAGCATCCATTTTCAAGGAGCATTGACTTGATGTCATCTTATTCAGCAAAACTTTCTGCTAACTTTGTTCTTCTTACCATAAGATCTTTGTAAGATCTTTGATCCTCCACTTTTGATTTACACAACTTAGATTGTGTTATAAAGAGTGGCACATACCCAACCAATTGATCAGAGATTTAGAATCCTGCTTAGCACTTGCTCTGTGTCTACATTTCCATGTGAGTTTTATAAATATATCATGAGAAACACATTATTAAAGATGACTATCAATCACCCAATTCATCAACATTCAGTCAACATACATTTATTAAATGCCTATTATGCATAAAGTTCTTTGTTAGGCACTGGGGTTACAAATGATATAGTCCCTGCCTTGAAGGAGGTGATCTAACAAGGGAAATGCGACACATACAGAAATAAATGATAGCAAGCAGAATGTGACAGATGTAAAGTAGATATGGGAACAAAATGGCATAAGGAAATTTGGGGTAGACTAAGTTCCAGAGCAATATTGGGGAATATCAGGTATTCTAATTTGTAAAATGTGTGAGCATGAACAACTTGAGATGAAGATGGGTCTAGATTGTGGAGGATTTTGAAAGCTAGACTAAAGACTGCCACTGAAGAGTCCTGGATTTGGAGTCAGGAATCCTAGGTTTGAATTCCAGTTTTTCCTTGGGCTCTGTGTAAAGCGATCAGCAAGTCACTTTACCTCTACTAATATGGACTTCCTCATCTGTAAAATGAACATGATCTTTAAAGTTCCTTTCCACTGTAAGACCCAGAGCAGCTAGATGGCACAATGGATAGAGTTCCAGCCCTGAATTTGGGAGGACTTAAGTGCAAATGTAGCCTGAGACACACACTAGCTAGGTGGCCCTGGACAAGTCACTTCACCATGTTTGCCTCAGTTTTCTCATTTGTAAAATGAGCTGGAGAAAGAAATGGCAAGCCAGTTCAATATTTCTGCCAAGAAAACTTCAAATGGGGCCATGTAAAATTGCACACGAATGAAATGACTAAATAGCACCTTACTGTGATATAATCTACCTGTATGATCATGGTTCTATGGATCTCAGTTACTTCCTCTGTAAAATAAACTATATGGTGTTTGAGTATCCTTCTAGTTCAAGATCAATGATGTTATGATTCAGTGGGAGATTTGATACATTCTAGTCTTTATAAATTGCCAGAAAGTCAAAATGTGGTTCCTATCCCAAATGAAAGCTCTAGTGTAGATCCTATCACAATCAAATTTGATTCAATAGTAAAGACATCCTTCCCTTTTCTAACAGATGTGACTTAGGATTTTTTTAGTCACTGTTGTCACTGACACTTCCCATTCATACAGCTTCTTCTCATCTTTAAATTTTTGAGTGTGGTTGTATCTGTTGGCTCATTCTACTCCCTTCCTTTTTTTTTATGCAGTTACTATATGTGTACCTTGAGTGCACTTCCAATCTCCCATCTCCTGTGTACTTCCTGGGACATTTGATATTATGGTGGTGAACGAGCCTCCTGCCTCTCTCTGAGAGGGGGAACTACAGATTTGGAATGAGGTGTATATGTTCGGACATGGCTAGTATATTGATTTGTTTTGCTTTACTGCATTTCTACAGATGGTGATGAGTCATTGGAAAAAGACAGTAATTTAAAAAAAAGAATTTCAGTAAAACATTTGAAAAGAGAATTGGCATCTTTAGTATATGCCCCTTGTAATAATTGCCAAAAAAGCAAGCTCACATAGAAGTGAAATTAGAATCACATTCTTTCCCTCATCTCATTTCATATAGATACCATCAATAATTGAAGGTGGAACCATAGGAACTCTCTTGGACCTCTAATTTGGGTGTTCTTTCAGAAATCTCTTAATTTAACTCAGGAAAAACTATAGAAATTCCTTGTTTTATTCTTTGCTTGTTTTTGTTTTGTTCCGGACTAGTGATTTCATCAGTGTGAAAAACTCCAAAGTGGCAACTGCCTCAGCCAATGCAAACTGGCAACTGGTCTGTATGTTATAGTCATAGAAAATTATCTGAGGGCACTGAGAGATTAAGTGAGTTCTTTTTGCCACACACCTAATATATCTCAGATGCAAAATTTAAAGTCTGGTATTTGTGATTCCAAGCCTGTCCACTATCTTGTGCTGCTCTTGCTTTGTTGTTCATAGGATTTAGAACTTCAAGCAATTGAAATGATAATCTAGCCCAGGTGTTCTTTACCAAGTTCAATGAAACTTTTTTTCCACATATTTTGACACTAATATAATTCGTTTTCTTTGTAATTTGATGCATTGTATTTTACTGCTTGTGGACAGCTAGATAGCACAGTGGATAGAATGTTAGGTTTGGAATCAGGAAGACTCATCATTCTGGTTTCAAATCTGACCTCACACACTTAACAGCTTTGTGACTTTGGGCAAATCACTTAACCCTGCTTGCCTCAATTTCCTCATCTGTAAAATGAACTAGAGAAGGAAATGGCAAACCACAGCAGTTTCTGGGCCAAGAAAATCCCAGACACATGAAGATTCAGGAACAATTGAAATGGCTAAAAAACATTTTATTTCTATAAAGTCATTATTCAGAGTAGGGGTTTTCATAGACTATGTCAAACTGCCAAAGGAGCTCTAACACAAAAAAAAATTTGAAACCCTTGATATTGTCCAACTTTTTCATTTTCCAGAAGAGTTTGAAATTGAGGTTGCAAGAGGAGGAATGATATATCTGAAGTAGACCAGGTAGCAAGTAGAGCTGAAACTGGCTTTCAAACTAGGTGCTCAGATTACAATCTAGGATTCTTTCTACCCCGAAACCCTGTCATTTGCTGTAATTAGACAATTTTTACTACATTCCAGCTAGAAGGGAACCTTAGAATCATTTAATCCAACACCTTCATATTTCAGATTTAAAACAGATTTGAATAATTATTTGCTAAGCAGCTGCATGTATTGGGAGAATCCCAATAATTGATACAATATAGACTCCGTCCTTCAGCATAATATGAGTGAATCAGCAAGCATTTATTAAATGCCTTTTATTTACCAGGCACTTTGCTGGTGCTGTGGATTCAAATGCAGAAGTGGGATAGTCCCTCCCCTAAAGTAGCCTATATTTTATAGGGAGAACTAGCTGTATTTATAGGTAAGTAAATATAAGATCCATAGAAAACAAATGCACAGTGATAGGAAGGGAACTAAAAATTGATAGAATGGGTAAGGCTTCTTGAAAGAAGGTAGTATTTAACTTAGGCCTTCAAAGGAGATATGAATTCTAAGAGGTGGATGTCAAAGGAAGAATGTTCTAGTTTAATTTAATTTAAACATAAGAATATTCTATTTAAACATAAGAATATTCTATTATACTAATTTAATTTAAGTCTAGAATATTCTATTATGCTAAACTCTGTAGGAGTTAGGCAACTCTCTTGGTGAAAGGATTGCAAATGCAGCCCCAAGATCATAGAACTGAAGACTACTGCTCTGACACCTTAACTGGACACAATTTTACAAATATGCAAATGCTCTCTTATTCCTAGGCATGCCTAAGGCCTCCATCAGATAATTAATGATGTCCGGGGGTCCTTGAACTCAGAAAGCCCAATCAGTATACTCCATATGGTAACATTTTTATTTCATATGAAGAAATGGATGAGGCAGTGTGGTATGGTAGAAAACACATTAAAAAAGGCAGTCATGGCATAGGATACAACATGTACAAAGAAAGGGAGGTTGAGGATCGAGGGTGATATATGGAGGAATGGAAAATAAACTTTGTTTTTTGTTTTTTTTTGTATTTCCAAGCCTTATTTATTTATTTTCTTTATATTTTATTTGAAGATACACAATAAGAGAAAATAAAAACAGAAAAACAATACAAAATAAAATGAAACAAAACAAAATATTTTTTTGCCAGTCTATGTTTGCCCTGAGGAGCAAATTTGTTCTATTTGTGGGGAAAATCAGGAGAGCTTGAAATTTACTAACCTACTCTGCCATCTTCCCAAACCCTCCCCTGAAATAAACTTTTTTTTTTTTGGCTGAAGCACACAGTGTGTGAAGGAGAATAATATCTAAACATCATGGATAGTCTGGAACCAGATTATGAAGGGCTTTAAATTCCCCAAAGAAAAAAATGATATATCCTAAAAACAATGTGATAACATTGCATTTTAGGAGTCTTAATTTAGTCAGTCAGGTGGAGAATGAAATAGAATTGCTTGGACTAGAGGCTGGGAGAACAATTAGGAAGCTCTGGTATAGAATAGGAGAAAGGGGTTGAGGGCCTGGATTATGTTCATTTTATTGTAAATAAAAGATACAGACTGTTGTTGTTTGTCCTTTGTTCTTGAAGATGACCATGACATCAGAGAAGTGATGCTATAACATGCAAGTAAATGAGGAAGGGCTACAGGTGACTTAGACACAGGGGAAGTGAAAGCAAACAAAAACTGAGCAGTTGATGGGATAAAGTAAAGTGAAAAGTTGATAACAAAGTTTAGATTGTGATGTTTGGTAACTAAAAGAATGGTGATACCTTCAACATAAATAGGGATTGTAGGAGGGGTTTAGGTCTAAGGAGAAAGACAAGAAGTTATGTTTTGGGCAAATTAAGTTAGAAATACTTATGAAACATCTAAGTTGAGATGTCCAGCAGACAGAAATGTAGGAGTAAAGAGACATATATACACTAATTATTAATATAAGGGAGATTGAGTATATTTTGTTATCATTTATTATTAATAATCATTTATTATATTATATATTAAATATATTTGTGTATATACTAAATTATATATCATTAGGTAATGTGTAATACATTAATAATAATAACAATAATTAATACTAATCCTTTATTATTAAAGGATTAATATTAATATAAGGGATAGATATAGGAAAAGTTCGTTGAGAAATTTAATAAAGAAATCAAGGCCCAGAAAGTGGAAGTCATCTGCCGAATGTCACATATTTAGTAAGTGTCAGAATTCAATCCAAGTCTTTTAATTCTTTACTTTTTTTTTTCTGTCATACCACTGCCTCATTCATTTCTTTGTATAAAATGAAAATGTTCCCATATGGAAGATTTTGATTACATGTTAGAAGGTTTAGGCAACTGTTAGGTTGTGGGTTCAAGGACCCTAAATATCATTAATTATTGGGCAGAAGCCTTAGACATGCCTAGGAATAAGAGAGCATTTGCATATTTGTAGTATTGTGTCCAGTTAAGATGTCAGAATAGTAGTCAGTGGTCCCATTTGTAATTATTTTCACCAAAAGAATTTCATGACTTTAGAATTTAGTGTAGCAGAATATCCTTATATTTAAACATCTAGAGGAGACAAAGGAGTCAAACAAAAGGTCTAGTTATACCCTGTGAACCATGGTTTGAGTACAATATTGCTCTGTTAGCGCTAAACTAATGGTGGAATAATGGTGGTGACTTGACATTTATAGATCTGTATGTCACACTTGGCATTAGGAAGGACTCCAGAAGTTCTTTTAAACTCCTTTTGTGTGAAATGCAGCACTTGCTGCATCCCCAGCAATTATTCTGTATGGTAGACTGAGAGAAATGGGGGAAGAGGACTAGATTTGATCGAAGCTATTTGGAGAATGTTAGTTCAGCAAAATATAACTGTCCAGATGAGAAAACACCTGGAGTCTTTTCCCCACTTTAAGTGCGAAAAGATGCATTAGGGATTGTCTGCTCATCATAGTTCATGCAACATTGGACGTGTATATTGGGAACCAAGCTGGAAAATAGCACAATAGGTCAGTTTGCAGAAGCAGGAGGTGGAGAAGATACAAAAACATATTGGACAGGAATGACGTCAAACAGCTGATGAAATAGTTAAGATCAGACCAGCCACTGGAAGGGGAAACTGCCTGGTATCAGAGGTAGATGAAGTCAGGAGGTTGAAGTTCCAGGGAGACTGAGAAGATATTCAGACATAAATGGGAACCCTGGGACCAGTGGGTCAGAGATGATATTGTGCAGAGGCTGCTGGTACTTTGGAGGAAGCTGGCAGAGGAACTGGTCTCATAGGCTCTAAAGACTTACCAAACCTTGTTTCTCATAGTATCATTAAATTTAGAGCTGGAAAAATCTTTAGAGAATATCTAGTCCAGTTCCGATTTTAAAGATCAGGAAAAGCATAAATCCTCGATGAATGATTGTATAGCCTTAATTTATTGTTTTTATTTTAGAACTATTTTATTTTTTTCCTAATCGCATGTAAAATTTAAAAATATATATCTTGAGTTCTCAATTTTCTCCCTTCTTCCCTTTCTTTCCTTCCATTTTCCTTTCCCCTCATTAAGAAGGTGAACAATTTGATATAGGTTATAAATATGCAGTCACACAAAATACATTTTCATATTAGTCATGTTATGAAATAAGATATAAAACAAAAAAATTAAAATTAAAAATTATGCTTTGATCTGTATTCAGACTTTGTCAGTTCTTTCTCTGGATGTACATAACATTTTTTCATCATGAATCCTTTGGAATTGCCTTAGATCATTTTTTTGCTGAGAATAGCTAAGTCATTCCCAGTTAATCATTGTACAATGTTGATGTTACTCTGTGTAATGTTCTGATTCTGCTCCCTTCACTTTGTATCAGTTCATATAATTCTTATCATGTTTTTCTGAAAGCCTCCTGCTTGTCATTTCTTACAGCACAATAATATTCCCTCTCATTATATATACAACTTGTTCAGTTATTCCTTTATTGATGAACATCACTTCAATTTCCTACTTCCTAAGATAGCAGCCATTATAATTGTGGAGAGTCTTTGTAGTTTTCTTTCCTTGAACTGATATATGCCCCTTTGAAATGTTCTTCCATTGATCTATTGAATCCCTCTTTCATGTGACAAATATAGTATAATTGCAGGTAGCTGTCCAATATCTTTAAGTCTTTTCTCTTACAGACTAAATACCTTTAGTTCCTTGAGTCATTTCTTATATGACACACATGATCTCCAATCCTCACACCTTCCTGCTCAGTCTTTCTTGATGCTTTTCAGGTTGTCAACATCTCTTTACAATATAGTGTAGTGTCACTCATTCACTATATACGAATTAATTTGGAGAAAACTGATAGCATCTTTTTTAAAAATTAAATTTATTTTGTATTTTATTTTTCCCCAGTTACATGTAAAACTATTTTAAACGTGTTTTTAAAACTTTGAGTTCCAAATTCTTTCTCCCTTCTTCCCATTCTCCCTCCCTTCTCCCATTGAGAAGGCAAGCAATTATATAAGGTTATACATATATATCATGCAAAACATTTCCATAATAATGTTGTGAAAGAAGACATAATTCAAGAAAAAACTCTTCAGAAAAATAAAGTAAGTTTAAAAAGCATGCTTCAATCTATATTCAGACACTGCCAGTTCTTTGTCTGGAGATGGATAGCATTTTTTCAATATAAGTCCTTCAGTGTTGTCTTGGATCATTGTATTGCTGAGTCATTTAATTACAACTTATCATCTTACAATATTGCTGTTATTTTGTAAACAGTACATTTCACTTTGTGTTGATTCATGTAAATTCTTCCAGGTTTCTCTGAAAACATCCTGCTCATCATTTCTTTTTTATTTATTTATTTTTTAAATAATAGCTTTTTATTTTTCCAAATACATGTAAAGATAGTTTTCAGCATTCATCTTACAAAACTGGTGTTCCATATTTTTCTCCTTCCCTTCCCATCTACTCCATTTCTCTAGACAGCAAGTAATCCAATATAGGTTAAACATGTGCAGTTCTTCTATACATATTTCCATGTTTATCATGCTGCACAAGAAAAACCAGATCAAAAAGGGTAAAAAAAAAAACCCATAAAAGGTTGTGATCCACATTCAGTCTCCATAGTCCTCTCTCTCTGGATGCAAATGGCTCTCTTCATCACAATTCTCTTGAAATTGCCCTGAATCACTTCACTGTTGAAAAGAGCCAAGTCCATCACAAGATCATCACATAATTTTGTTGTTGCTGTGTAGAGTGTTCTCTTGGTTCTGCTGACTTCTCTTAGCATCAATTTATATCAGTCTCTCCAGGCCTCTCTGAAATCATCCTGCTGATCGTTTCTTATAGAAAAATAATATTTCATTACATTCATATACCATAACTTATTCAGCCACTCCCCAGCTGATAGGCATCCACTCAGTTTCTAGTTTCTTGCCACTACAAAAAGGGTGGATACAAACATTTTTGTACATGTGTGACCTTTTCCCTTTTTTATGATCTCTTTGGGATATAGATTTAGTAGAAACACTGTTGGATCAAAGGCTATGCACAGTTAGATAGTTTTTTTGGATAATTGTTCCAAATTGTTCTTCAGAATTGTGGGATCAGTTCACAACTTCAATAATATATCAGTGTCCCAGTTTTTTCACATCCCCTTTAGCAGTTATCATTATCTTTTCCTGTTGTCTTAACCAGTCTGGGAGGTGTGAAGTGGTAACTCAGAGTTGTCTTTTTTCATATATATATATATATATATATATATATATATATATATATTTTAAAATTTTAATAGCTTTTTATTTATAAGTTATATGCATAGGTAATTTTACAGTATTGACAATTGCCAAATCTTTTGTTCCAATTTTTCCCCTCCTTCCCCCCACCCCCTCCCTTAGATGGCAGGATGACCAATACATGTTAAATATATTAAAGTATAAATTAAATACAAAATAAGTATACATGTCCAAACTGTTATTTTGCTGTACAAAAAGAATCAGACTCTGAAATATTGTACAGTTAGCCTGTGAAGGAAATCAAAAATGCAGGCGGGCAAAAATATAGGGATTGGGAATTCAATGTAGTGGTTCTTAGTCATCTCCCAGAGTTCTTTCGCTGGGTGTAGCTGGTTCAGTTCATTACTGCTCCATTGGTACTGATTTGGTTCATCTCATTGCTGAGGATGGCCAGATCCATCAGAATTGATCATCATATAGTATTGTTGTTGAATTATATAATAATCTCCCGATTCGGCTCATTTCACTCAGCATCAGTTCCTGTAATTCTCTCCAGGCCTTTCTGAAATCATCCTGTTGGTCATTTCTTGCAGAACAATAATATTCCATAACATTCATATACCACAATTTATTCAGCCATTCTCCAATTGATGGGCATCCACTCAGTTTCCAGTTTCTGGCCACTACAAAGAGACCTGCCACAAACATTGTTGCACATACAGGTCCCTTTCCCTTCTTTAGTATTTCTTTGGGGTATAAGCCCAGTAGAAACACTGCTGGGTCAAAGGGTATGCACAGTTTGATAACTTATTGAGCACAGTTCCAAATTGCTCTCCAGAATGGCTGGATGCATTCACAATTCCACCAATAATGCATCAATGTCCCTGTTTTCCCACATCCCCTCCAACATTCTGCATTATCTTTCCCTGTCATTCTAGCCAGTCTGACAAGTGTATAGTGGTATCTCAGAGTTGTCTTAATTTGCATTTCTCAGAGTTGTCTTAATTCTACTCATCATTTCTTATGGCACAATAATATTCCATCCTATTCACACACCACATTTTTGTTCACCCATTCCTCAATTGATGAGCATCCCCTCAGTTTCTAGTTCCCTATCTTAGGATCTGTTAGAAATATATATTTTTTAATATAGATCCATTTTCTTTTTGCTTATTTCCTTTGGGATATAGATCTAGTAGTGGTAGTGCTAGCTCAAAGGTTATGTACATGGTTTGAGCATAGTTTCCAATTGCTCTACAGAATACTTGAATTAGTTCACAACTTTATTAACAATGCATTAATGTCTCATCCCCTCCACCATTTGTCATATTCCTTTTCTGTACTATTAGCCAATCTAATAGGTATGAGGTAATATATCACAATTGCTTTAATTTGCATTTCTTCAAGCAATAGTGAATCAGAGCATTTTTTTTTCATATGGCTATAGCCACATTTGATTGCTTTATCTGAAAACTTTATATCTTTTGATCATTTATTAATTGGAGAATGGTTTTTATTTTTATAAATTTGATTCAGTTCTCTGTATGTTTAAGATGATGATAGCATTTTTGAGGCAAATTAATTTAATGGATTGAAGTATGGTATAATGGAAAGAACATTTGTTCAGAATCATGAGATCAGGTTTTTAATCCTGGTCCTATTTTCCTATATAGTTGTGAGGGAGTCACAGACTCTCTGAACCTCAGTTTTCTTAGTTGCACAATGGGATAATAACCCTTGCACTAATGATCTCACAGAGATTTTTGTCAGAAAAGCCCTCTGGAAACATGTTGTTCTTATTCCTTGAACTGAATTCCCAGTCATGATGATGAATTGTATAGGGAACTAGTAGGGAGGATAAGCATGGGCTCCTTATAGAACTACTAGTTCCACCAGGATGGAGAGAAAATATGTATTTAATATGTCTTTTCTGTTACCAGCATGATGATGGGTAAAACAGACATTGGAAAGGAAAACATTCTACTGATCGTTTGGAAACACAATTCACATTGTTGGCTTGATTTGTTTTCTTTTTCATCTCTGCCATTCAAAGTTTATAGAGAATTGGATCCCCTTGATAGAAGAACATGATTAAAACTATGACCAGTTATTGGCTTAACATCAAATTGATCTTTATATTTTAAAGGGGCAGTTTTTTATAGTACATTTCTCCACACATCATTATGTTTACAACCTTAAGCTTGAAAATGGGGTTGGTTTTTAAGTTGGAATTTTATTTATCTATTTTTTTTTTGCCCAGGAAATATGTCAATCTTTCATTCAATTTAGCAATCATTTACAAAGCACTAACTGTATGCCAGACAATAGGGAGACTAGAGACTAAAACAAAATCTGTTACCCTCAAAGAGCTTGCATCCTATTGGACATTTGGCTTGAGTCTGTCATCAGATTAGAACTAGAAACCATAACATCAGTTCTCCTTTTTTTTTTTTTTGGCTGGAGTAACAGGGACATTTATGAGTGTATAAACCTGTGTTTCCTGATGGTTATCTTGTTATAAAATATAAAGTAATGAATAGTAGATCACACATAAACATCAATAAATAATTAACAATTATCTTTCTGGCTCTGTGTCTGAGGGTAGCACAAAAGGGTAACTAGTTATTTTTAATTGGGACAGTTGAATCTTCCTTTGATGATTGAGGTTCTTACAGTGAGTGCCTTGGGGTGTCATCATTTGGCAGCATGAATTCTTATTGTATCATAATTATCTTATTTATCCTGTGTGTGTGTGTGTGTGTGTGTGTGTGTGTGTGTATGTATGTGTGTGTGTAAGAACCTTACTTATACAAATCATTAAAAAAAAAACCTGATGCAATGAAAGCATTTTCTGAGAATGATATTGGTGTTGTTGGAGGGGATGGTAGAATTTGCTTAGTTTACATGAGTAGTCTGAAACTTAATTATGCTTAGAAGTTGTACTAGCTGACTTTGATAGGTCCTATAAAGAAATCTAAGTCACTTTAATCCATCTTCCAAACAGCTAAAAGTTAGATTTTCCTAAAATACAGATCTGACCATGTTCTTCCTCTGCTAAAAAAAACTTTAGCAATCCTTCTTATTTCTAATGTCACTTTTTCTGTTTGGACTTTAAAGACTTTTGAAACATGGCTTTAACCTATATTTTTACCATCCCTATAATATATTACTCCCAATAATATATATGTATATATAAAATCTTAGTAATATAATTCTGTGATTTATCTAAACTGTGACTACCTTACTGCTTTTCCCTTTCCATATTCCATCTTTTTTCTCCATGCTTTGGCATAGCCTGTCCCTCATTCTTGGAATTTATTTCCTCTTGACTGCTGCCCTCAAGAGTGCTTTGCTTCCTTCAAAGTTCAGTTAAGTGCTATTTAGTACATGAAATCTTTCCTGGTCCTTCTAAAAATTGCTTTATGTTTACATTATAAACGTATGTAAGCTCCTTGAAGGCAAGTACTTTCATTGCTTTGGTTATATCCCTAGCATCTGTCAAATATTAAGTGTTTAAATGCTTTGCTTTTGATTTATTTGGTTCTCATATCACTTTTCTTTATGCTACTAGAAAAGGACCTGTAGATAATCATCAGCGAGCCACATAGAAATAAGAGGCAACCTAACTTGGCTTAGAAGAGTGAGACTTCATATTTGAAGTAAAACTGGAAATCATTTAGTCCAACCTTTAGATTAGAAGACTGAGACCTAAGAGAGGAAAATGAAAATGTTCTAGATAGTTTAGCTAATTAACAGCAGAGCTAGGAATATAGTCCATCAGATATCCTTAATTTTTATTCTGTGTTCTTTCTTATGGTTCATAACAAGAGGATTATAGTCATCTTGAGAGAAATACTGTGGTTTGGTAGAAAGAACATTTGTTTGGGAATCCAGAAAGTTGGGTACCAGGCTCAGCCACAACCCTTACTAGGACACTATGTGTCCCGAGTGCTAGTCGGTATCCCTCTTTGAGTCTTAGTTTTTTTGTCTATAAAATACTTGTTCTCACAGTTCTTATCACAGAGTGATTTATAACCCTTACAGTATTTTAGAAATGTGAGTTGCTATTATTATTTTTAATCAGACTAATGGCCTTGTTTTCCTGGCTAAAGGCAGAGCATGAAGACATTTTAAATTTCTTCCACTTTTACTTTTAAATCGACAAATCCAGCTTAAATGCTAATGATTTCCAGTGGTGTAGCATATCTTACTCAGGAGGATCCTGAGGCACATACAAGCAGAAATTCCTTCGCCACCCTCAAAAGTCAATGACCTGTGAGATGAAACACAATAAAGGGTTATTAGAGCAGAGAGCAGTGCTGCCTAATGAAGTACGATGGAAATTTCATTGTGTTGAGCATCTTTTCCATATACTGTATCCCTAAAGACATTTTGGCAGTGGAACAATACAGAGAAGCTTCTCTCTCCTTTTACTCTTTGTAAGTGGGAATGTGGAAAAAAGTCACTGGAACATTATTCTTCACTTCCCCTGCTCTTCTGGAGAGTGTTCAGATGCAAAAGTAACTCTGTATGACTTGCTCATGCCAGCTACCAACCACCAGCAGAGATCCCATCCCTGGCACTCATTCCTCTTCCCATTCCATTCACCTCAAGGAACCAGAAGATGACTGAAGAGGATCAGATGTTTTCTCTCCCAGGAAATCTCAATGGAAGCTAATTAAATGTTTGCTGAAGGAGTTTTCTATGGGAAAAAAATAGACCTTGTCATTCCTAATCAGTACAGATCTATTAATTGCTTCCTGTGTCTAAGACATGAGAGGCAATATGGCAGAATGGATACAGAGCTGAGTTTGTCATATAGGACTTCCTGAATTCAAGTCCTTCTGTACATGTGGACTGTGTGACCCTAAGAAAATCAGCTGGTCTCTCAAGGGCTAACTCTTTGAGACTATTTCAGAGATAATATTGATCTGAATTGGTAGCGGGAACTCTTCACTGAGAGCACCTTATCCTGACAAAGGTTGTGTTACACATTTAAAAAAATTAACTGGGGATACAAAATCAAATGAGTACAGTACTTGTATCTTGAGACCAGCACAACATATCTACCAAGAACATCTTAAAAACTGGTCAGTGGGAATGTGTCTTATCCCAACACCCCTTTGGCTCATTTCTATTTAAGGATTGTCAGAAAACAGTGCAGGACTTGTTGGGGCTTGATTGTTCATTGATCCATATGAGTAGTCTCCTGGGTCTTAGTGATGGCTTAAAGAAAGCACTCTCCTCATCTCTGTTCCGGTATTTCACTGATGGATCGTGTCCTGGGATCAGACAGTAAATGAATTAATTACTCTTTGTTGTATTTTTTTTGAAAACCATGCTTTTAGTAGCCCTTCAGTAGATTCTAGAGCTTAGATTAAAAAATCTAATTCTCTGCCCCTTCTTCCTACCTCAACTTCCAACTGTCAGATTCTGGTCAGAAGGCAGTGTATGGAAGTAGACTTGGTGTGTGTGTGTGTGTGTGTGTGTGTGTGTGTGTTTGTAGGGTGATCAGGAAAGATCCCATCTAAGAGATGGCATTTGGTCTACACATCAGTAGAAGCTGGGGACTCTATGGGTTGGTGAGGTGATCTCCAAGGACCCCTCTATCTTTGACATTCTATGGTGCTTTAGTTTTGATATCTCATTCTTATTCCAAACACAATATGGAGCTGCATATGACAATATTTAAAGATATATGAGCTAGGTGAGGGAATGAAAGAAAATACCAGGTCAAGTTAAAAGGTACATGATTATGCTGTGATTTCTAAAATAGGAATTTTAATACTGCACAGGGATCAATACTTTGGTGAAAAATTGCAAGAAGTCTGCTTTGCCTTGAAACTTTCTTTTAACCAGAGAGCAATCTTAAGATGTTGATTCATTGTCTGCATTCAGCTGTCCATAGAGCAGGACACTAGCCCAGAAGAAAGCAAAAGAATGTTCATTAATGCCTGAACCTTTATCCACTCAGAACCTTCCCCAGAGGCTTTGACTTGTGAACAAATAGGAATACAACAGCAGAATCGTGTATTTTTTTAATAGTTCCAATAAAGGTTTTTTGTGGGACAGAATGCATCTCCCAGAGCCACAGAGGTAAGAAAACATTTCTTTGGGAAAATGGGGGATGATGCAGATAGAATTCTTTTCACCTGCCCCATAGGTAGACCAATGAAAAGCTTCCTATCATGAAGATTATGCCAGCCTATCTACCTTCTTACTCCGATGGATAAGAGAATCAGACTGATGATATCATGGAAACATAGAGTTAGAAAGCAACTCAATTCTTACTCAATAGCTCCAAAGTATTATGATTCTGGGACTCCTGGGACTTGGTGATAACATGTTTCTAAAGCTGAGTTCCACTAAATGATTACACAATTTTATTTAAAAGATTTGAATTTGTACAGTCAATATTTGTACTATGGGGGGGAGTGGAACATGTGAGTCTAGTATAGATTAGATAACCAGACACATGGAATATTATGTGAACCATTCAACAAAGAGTGTAAAAGTCTGTAAATGGACTCATTATGAAAATAGAATCCATTATGATAATTCTAGAAGTATAAGACACATAAGATGAAGAATATTACCTTTCTTAAGCACAGTTGGGAATACATAAAGCTGAGGCCATGCAGATTTCTTAACTCTTTGGGGATAGGGAGGTTAAGGAGAGAAAAGAGAGAGGACAAGAAAAAGAAGGAAAGCATTAAAGACAGGGAAGACAGGCAGAGGAGAAAGAGTCTGAAGAACATAGGAAAAGACGGACCAAGCCTTTGATTCTTTTCTCATACCAGGGGAAGGAAGATGAGAACAGGGCCAAGTTTCTATTCCTTTGTGAAAAGGGAAAAGAAAAAACAGGTAGAAGTACTTGGAGGCATCTTTATTATGTCACTAGCTGAAAGAGAGAGCAAGAACCAAACTTCAGAAGCCCTACTTGCTGACATGCTTTCCAGTCAGATCTTTTTTCAAGAACCCAAAGCTGTATCCCTGAGCTTGACAAAATTAAGTGTTGTAAACTTTGCTATGAGTCATGTATAAGATAAAGATGTCATACAGAGCCACCTCTTTGCTTTGATCGAGATGATTCATTGGGCATCATCTCTCTACCAGGGGTCCTCAAACTTTTTAAATAGGGGGCCAGTTCACTGTTCCTCAGACTGTTGGAGGGCCAGACTATAGTAAAAACAAAACTTTGTTTTGTGGGCCTTTAAATAAATGAACTTCATAGTCCTAGGTGAGGGAGATAATCGTCCTCAGCTGATGCATCTGGCTCAGCTGTAGTTTGAGGACCCCTCTGGTCTAGACAAAGGAAGTCCTGCTCTGTATTCATGTTAGGAAGCACCTCCTCCATTTTGTGATTCTTTTTTAATTTTGTAGATTATATATGTCATTCATTTTTTTTACATTATTTCCATATGTGTTACTTTGGGAGAGAAAAATCAGAACAAAAGGAGAAAATCAACAAGAAAGAAAAAAGAAAACCAGAAAAAAGATGAAAATAATATGCTTCAAACTGTATTAAGTCTCCATAGTTCTCTTTCTGGATATGGATGGTATTTTCCACCCAAAGTTTATTTGAATTGCTTTGACTTAGTGGATTTCTGAGAAGAGCCAAGTCTATCATAGTTGATCATCATATAATCCTGCCATTACTGTTTACAATGTTTTCCTGGTTCTGCTCACTTCATTCAGCAGCAGTTCATATGTCTTTCCAGGCTTTTCAGAAATCAGCTTGTTCATCATTTAAAAAAAATAACATAAATATTCCATTATTTTCATATACCATAACGTATTTATCTGTTCCTTAATTGATGAGCATCCATTCATTTTCTAATTCTTTGCTACCACAAAAAAGCTGCTACAAACATTTTTGCACATGTAGATCCTTTCTTCTTTTTTATGATCTTTTTGGGATACAAACCAATGCAATAGTTTTGTTTGTGCAAAAACTTTTTAAGTTAATGTAATCAAAATTATCCATTTTGCATTTCACAATGTTCTTAAATTCCTCCCTTCTCCAAAGATCTTGACAAATAAATTATCCCTTACTCTCCTAATTTGCTTATAATATCACCCTTTATGTCTAAATCATGTATACAATTTGACCTTATCTTGCTTGGTATTGGGTGTGAGATGTTGGTCTATGCCCAATTTCTGCCATATTATTTTCCAGTGTTCACAGAAAATTTTGTAAATTAGAGAGTTCTTTTTCAGAAGCTGAAGTCTTTGGGTTTATCAAATACTAGATTACTATAGTCATTGATTATTATGTCTTGTGGACCTAACCTATTATTTCATGATTTTTTGAAGGAATATTCCTATGATAATGAGTTAAGTTGGGGAAAGACAAGTTCTTATAATGCCCCATCACATTCGAACAACTAGAAAATATAAGGTGTTAACTATGACATGCCTTTAAATAAGATAATTTATGTTAAATAATATATATATATATATATATATATATATATATATATGTCAAGTGTAATGATGACATTGCAAGGGATTCTGAGTTGGGAACCATGCTGCAAGGCATTAGTTACTAACTGTGACATTGCCAAGGAAAGCAGAAGGCTAAGAATGCCTAGTTAATATTAGAGATCATCTAAACTAGTCTCATTATTTTAGCTATTTTTAAATATAATTTTTATTGTAGATTTAACAAATATAAATATTTCAATATGAAAAGAAATGGCGGTAATATATAAAACCAAACTTTTACTATAAAATTTATTTTTAAAAATGTATATTAAATTGTACATAATTGTAGCAAAACTCTTATCTCTGTCTTCTACAAACTATTCTGTTCATTGAATTTTTAAAAAAAATTTCATTGATATTTACTTTTCTTCACTTTTGACCTTACTATCACTATCCACCAACCATCTCTATCCCTTATCCCCAGAAGTCCTCCTTTGTAAGAAATAAATATACTCAAGTAAAACAAATCCACATATTGACTGTGTCTGAAAATCTCTATCATATTTGGTACTTCTAGTCCCATCATCTCTTTGGCAAGAGGTGGGAAGCATGTTTAATTATTAATATTTTGAAGTCACTTTTGTTCATTGCATTGATTAGAATTCTGAAGTCTTTTACCATTGTTTTCCATTATTATTGTGGTCATTGTATATATTGTTCTCCTCGTTCTTGCTCATTTAATTCTGTATCAGTTTATACAAGCCTTCCCAGGTTTCTCTGAATCTATCATGTGTCATTTGTTATGACAGTAAAATTCCTTACAGTTATCTTGCTGCACAAGAAAGATCGGATTTAGAAAGAAGGTAAAAATAACCTGGGAAGAAAAAAACAAAATTGCAAGCAAACAATAACAGAAAGAGTGTAAATGCTATGTTGTGGTCCACACTCATTTCCCAGTGTTCTTTTGCTGGGTGTAGATGGTTCTGTTCATTACTGATCAATTGGAATTGATTTGGATTCTCTCATTGTTGAAGATAGACACTTCCATCAGAATTGATCCTCATATAGTATTGTTGTTGAAGTGTATAATGATCTCCTGGTTCTGCTCATTTCACTTAGCATCAGTTCATATAAGTCTCTCCAAGCCTCTCTGTATTCATTTTGCTTTTTGATGGCAGCTAGGTGGTTCAGTAGATAAGAGCACTGAATCTAGAGTCAGGAATGTAATTTCAAATCCAGCATCAGATACTTAACTAGCTATTGTGTCCTTGGGCAAATCAATTAAAAAATTGAAAAAAATCTCTGCTTCAGTTTCCTCAAATGTAAAATGGGAACTATCTCTGAAGGTTGTTGTGAGACAACAATTGTGAGAACTTAATGAAGTATTAATTGTAAAAAGCTTAGCACAGTGTCCAGTGCATCAAAGCAATAATTACTATTTTTATTATTTTGAATAAACAGTTTCTAATTACTTTTTTAAATAGCTCTATCAACAATACATTAGTGTTCCTGTCTTTCTGGAACCCCCCTCCAACAGTTGCTATTTTAAGTTTTTCTCATCTTGTCAATCTGATTGGTGTATAGTAGAACCTAATGTTTTTTTCATTTGAATTTTTATTATTAGTGATTTTTTATATGGCTATTGATAGTTTGCTTTACTTTGTAATTTGTCTATTCACATCATTTGATCATATCTTTGCAGGAATGGTTCACGTTCTTATATATTTGTACCAATTCTCTATATATCTTCAATACCAGAACTTTATGAAAGAAATTTGCTGTCATTTTTTAACCAACTAATGCCTTTCCCTTAATTCTAACTGCATTCACTTTGCTTGTGCAAAAGTTTTTCAATTTTATGTGATAAAATTGTTCATTATATCATCTCTATCCTCTTTTGAATTAATTTTCTGTCTTTCCTCTTACAATTTATTTGTGATGACCAAAAGTCATGTATCCATTTGGATCTTCTTGGGGTAAAAGATATGAGATAGTGCTCTAAATCTAATTTCAATTAGATTGCTTTCCAATTTTCCAAACACATTTATTGAATAGGTGAATGCTTCCCCCATTATTAGTGTTTTCTGCTTTTTAGAACTATGTTACTAAATTCTTTTGCTTCTATTACATTGATCAGTTTTTCTAACTTTTCTAATTTTCAACCAAGATCAGAGAATGTTCATAATTACTGCTTCTTCATTTTACAGGTGAGTAACCTAAGACTCACTGAAGGGAAATGACTTCTTTAATATCATGGAGCTTGTTAGTGGCAGAAGTTGGACCAGAAGTCAGCCTTTCTGACTTGGAGGCCAGTGTGCTTTCCAGCATTTAGTGGCTTACCTGAAGTGAATATTCAAAGTAGAAAGTAAATGACAGGAGATCAGTAAGTCAGGCTCATTTGTAGCAGTAATAGACTAATTTCATTTGTCTTCTACTTTCAGCTCCCCAAATCCCTGCATAACTAAGAATATTGAAGTTCCAGAGTTGAAGGACTTTTTAAAAAATGTAGAAAGCTCATACTCATTAGCAAAAAATAATGTTATATTAATGTACTTTTCATTTTCTCCTTTAGTTTGCTTTAAAAGTCAAAAAGAAATAGCTAAGAAATGACTTGGTAATTGATCATTAGAAATTCCCATGATTTTCTTTTGTACTTGTACATAGGCCTTGGAAACAGAAACTTTGAGTTTTGATCTTAGCTCTGCATTGACTGATTGCCACTTACATGAACATGGAAAGTCATAGGCTTTTTTGAACTTCAGTATTTTCACCTGTAAAATGGGAATAAAAGAATCTTTATTAAGTACTTCATGTTGTGAGGAAATTTTTTTTCTACAAATTGTAAAATTTATATAAATGTGAATTGTGATGATGTTGAAGAGGTACTTAGCTGCATCTGGAAACTCATCCGTATGTATTGTGGAGGGCAGATTATAACCCAAATTTTATCCTTCTAGTGATATTCTTATCTAATATTACCATGATCTTCTACATGGTAGTCATCTAACATGTTAAAGCCTTTTCTTTTTTTCTTTGACTTTCCCAAAGGCTTCAGTGTATCATTTAGGCTAGCCTTCGGTTATCTTTCATTTTCAATACATAATCAGTTCACCTCCTTTTCCTACTTACAGATGTCTTTAATGCTATATTTTTTCCATTTACATATGTTTATTCAGATTTGCTAGTGTACTACAACTTGTTTCTTCTTGGATTAATTACAATTTTAATTCCTTTGTAAGGAATCTCATGGTTTCATGATCATAACTACATGGTACCACTGGATTGTTAAATATCATTACTATCATTATTGCTTTTATTATTAGCTGTTACATATTTTTGCACAATGTTCTGGAAGGGGTTTAGATTTGGGAAGTTGGCAGAAAAAGCAGATCATGAGCCAAGCTTTCTTTATATAAATAGACTTGATTTTATTGGATTCTGCGAGCCTAAGGTTCGCCAGTTATTTGATCCCTGGGATGTGAGGCTGCACCTGGTCCATTTTTGAGTGTGGTAGAACCTACAAGGAAGTGGGCTTGAGAAGATACACACACTGGAATTAACTCCTAATTATGTTCTTGGACACAAATCACTTCACCAACTCCACTTAGAGGATTTGTTTAATTGACTGAGGAAATAGTCTGAAGTACAAGAACATTTCTTTTCATTAGTGTTCAAATGAAGTGCAAATTAGAGAACTTTGAGACCTCCATATTTCCTAAAGATAGAAGCTTTGAAGAAGAGAAGAAAAATTAGGAATGAAAGTTGGGATGAAACTAGAAATGAATGTGCTTTAGGCAGAAGTCTGGATAATTTTCTACTTGAACAATTTGGGAAGTAACCAGAAAGGGGTTGTTGGGGAAATGGATTTGTTTTCAGAGCTTGAGTTTTCCACATGACTCTAACTTTTCATTTATTGCTCATTGTGCTTTAAAAAAATCTCTCTGGGCTAAGGAGACATGTGAGCGATGGAAGGAATGTAAGCCCACATGGAGGAATTAAGTGAATAAAGATAGCACCTGCAATTACACTGCCTGGGATACAATTATAAGGGTTATTAATCTACCAGCTTCAGGGTCTAGGATGACTATCAGGTGGAGTTGGGAACCAATTTCTCCTGAATATTTTATTATTGCACAATTATAGCTAATGCATAATTGGGCTATCTGTGAAGTAGCCACATTAATTCTCTACAAGGATTCCTTGGGCTTCTAATTGCCCTGTTTTCATTTGAGACTCAGAAATCTTGGTCAGTATTAGAGAAAAATATTCTAAATTCTTTCATTGTGAGCCATAAAGAACTGACACACCTTGGATATGTGATATTATTTTGAGAAATGTCAAGTCCTTGGATCCATTTTGTACATACTAGCTCTCCTCCTCCTCCTCCCCTCCTCTTCCCTCCCCTTCCCTCCCATCCCCTCTTCTCTGTCTTTCTATCTGTCTTCTTATTTGTTTATTTTATTTATTACCATTTCTTATTATCTAAGTCTTTTTTGAACAGAGGAGATTTAGTATTTATTGAACCTTTCCTTGTAATAAAGGAAAAAAGTCCAGAACATTGGATACAATGATTGTTTGACAATGTTTTCAATATTCTGTGTCAGTGGTTTCCATCCTCTTAATAAGAGGAAAAAGGCATATTTTGTAAAAATAGCTCAGGAACCTGAATAAAAGAGCCTTGGGAATAAGCAGTTCCTTCAGTCCACTATACCTGCTTCCAACCTATCTTCTGTTGCTGCTATTGAGGAGAGAAACCATTGGACCACTTTTTTCCATTACTACCTGCAACAATTTCTGGCTACTAACTGACATTAACACGTAGATAAATATACTGAGATACTTCCTTCCCCCAGATCACCAGTCTTCTTTTAGCTCAGCCATCATATGAGGAGGCAACTTCTGTGGATAAGGGGCCAGTTATCTCCATCAGTGACTAATGAACTAACATTCACAGGGTGAGATGGCTAACTGAAACAGAAGAGTATTGAGGGAGAGACGAGAAGCAACATGTGTCAGGAAAATTGAACTACCACCACCTTGACGTTAACCTCTTTCCTCAGACACTGATGGAAACAGCCAAGTTCTCAGGATCCAAGAATCTTAGGAATACCAATGTTTAAAGTACAGTGTCAGATAGTTCAACATAAGAAATTGATGATTTTTGTTACTGGAAATGATATTAAAGAAGAGGCATTATCTTTTGCTTTGCTCAAATACCCTAAGAACCATAGGACTTTTCCATCAGATTTGCATCTAAAATTTTCCACGTGTAATCTCCCTATCAGAATGGGAACTTACTGAGTGCTGGGACTTTCTTATTTATAAGCACAGTGTATAAATGAAACACAAAGTAAGCACTTAATAAATGTATCATTCATTCACTTATTCACAATTTGTTTTCCTAAACCAATTTCATTTTCTTCCTTTAATTTTTATTTAAAAAATCAATTAGAAGTATGAGTTTGGGAAAACTCAATGCCTTAATCAAAAATCTTAAGTATCTCCTAACTAGAGAAAATCTGAATTCCTTAGACTTGCTTTCAAAACTCTACAATCAAAGCCCTAGACTACTTTTTGGTCTTATCTCTGCTTAGATTTGCAGATGGCAGAAAGCTAGGAGGGGTAGAATCTGACCAAGTTAGAATCTGGGCTAAATTTTTTCATTAATGAGTAGATTCACTAAGGTTGCATTTTGAACTTTATTACTCTTCAGAACACATTTTACTCCTTCTTGCCATTGCTGGTGAGTGCAGAATGGTCTTGTACTATTCAAATTTCCTTTTTTGCATATATGAGAACCTTTCTTTCTCCTGGTCACTTGAAGATTTTTTTTTATCACTGAAATAGTTTGATTTAGCTACTACATACCTATATCTGGATCCATCCATCTATTAATTTCTCTCTCTCTCTCTCTCTCTCTCTCTCTCTCTCTCTCTCTCTCTCTCTTCTCTCTCTCTTTTCTCCTCTCCCTCTTCCTCTCCCTCTCTCTTTCCCTCCTTCCTTCCTTCCCTTCCCACTTACCTCCCTATCTATCTGAGTTTGCAGCTTAGAGTTTACCCCTCCCCCAATGAAATCTGGATTTGACACTTAGTTTTCTTTGTGCAAAGTTCTGGGTCTTTTCTTATATATATTTTTTATATTATGGTGTTGAGGTGTGTTTTTTTTTTTTTTTAACTTGCCATCTTATTGTGGGAGATATAGCTATGATCCTTAAATTGTCTCCAAGATCAGTATGTTTTTCTGGTTTGGAGATTGTTGTTGCCTTAATTTTCTCTTTGCTTCCCTTCTTCCACTTTTGTATTTATAAAGTTACATTCCCAATCAGTTCTTTTTTATTTCTTTGGTGAAATTTGCATTGTAAATTCAAGTTTTTAAAAATATTCTGTCTATAATTATTATTTTACAATAATTTCATAATTCTTATTTATCTTTAAACTATTCAGGAACTTGGTGGTGTAGCTCCATGTTTTTTTGGGAAATCTACAGGCAGGTTCCTCTGTTTCATCAGGTGTTGATTTTTTTTTGCTGTGGTAATACTTATTCAGAAATGTTTTGACTGTTTAGATGATCTGGAGGAACTATTATAGTCTGTTATTAATATCTCCTCTAAATGTTTATTTGCTTGTGTTCAAGACTTTTAACTGACTTTTTCTTTCTTATGAGACCTTTGGTAATTACTAGGTTTTTCCTTATATGTTCCTATAGCTAATTTTCAAATTTTCAAAGTGAAAATTAGCTGTCTTGAGGACTGGAACTCAGAGCTGTCTTAACATTCATTCATGCTAGAAAATTTACATTTCATCATCCTAGGTGTCCATCCCCAGTGAATTCTAGTGGGACAGATCTAGCCCCAGCTACATGCCAATCACCTTTTTCTAAGGCTCACAGGAACACCAAACACACTGCTCCAGTTCCATTTGCTCCTCAATTATCTAAGTACTGTTCCAGCAGATTATTGTTGTTGTGCAGGTTTATCCAGAACAGACTTCTTTCTGCTTTTGGTTTTCCTTATCAGGGTAAGCAAGAGTTGTGGTTACCCAGAGAGAGTCGAGTTCTATTGTAATGTTATGGGTAAACTTGTATGACCCTACCAGAATAGAATGTGATGATTGATAAGGGGAGGATTGCTAAGTGAGCACATTAGTTGTTAGTAATTAGCTTTCTTTGTTATTAGTACATATTTTGTTTTGTTTTTAATCTTGTTAGAGTTTTTCAAGTCTTAGATTACAGAGATAGCTAAAATTGTTTTGTTTTTAAATCTTGTTTGAATGATTCTTATTTTGTAGATTACTGAAAGGTTGTGAGGACTGAAGAATACCTGCCTCTCTGTCAATAGAATGAATTTGGGTTAAATCTAAAAAAATCAAATTTAATAGGAATTAATGTTCATGTTCACGAAAAACTCCAAAGATACCAGATTGGTGATGTATCATTCTTCCTCAAAAAGATTCAGTAAAAGGTGCTGACCAAATAAAAACCATTATTCACAGCTTGAGGCTTTAAGTAGAAGAAAAATTTCAGGCAAATTGTCTCAATCCAGCCACCCATAAGAATTAGCCCAGAATTTTGGCTGGGAAGGGTGTGTTGAAAACTGGGCTAGAGGCCCTTTTGTGTGGAGGCAAGAAGATGCATTTAATTGCCCAGAAGAATGTTATTCTTGTTATTTCATTTGAATTACAAATATTTGTTAAGCCATTAATAAGCACTGAGCTAGGCTTTGAAAATGTAAAGAAAAAATAAAATTCTTTTTGCTCTTAAGGAGAGTTGGTTTTTAATCTGAAAAATCATTTACAGATATAAGTAGATTCTTTATATATATATATATATATATATATATATATATATATATATTATCATTTTAAGGGATAGAGGAACTAGTAGCTGGAAAGGAGGTGGGACAAGGAATGGTCAGAAAAAGCTTCATGTAGGAAGTAGCTCTGAGACTAAACTTTGATGGACCATTAGGATTCTAAGAGGTTGGAAGTGACAAGGGAGTGCCTAGCAGGCAAGGTAGACAGCTTATGTAAAGGTATGGCCTTGTAGGTGGATTATTTCCTGTTTGAGGAAACCCAAGAAGTCTCCTTTGGCCAGAGCACAAGAGTGTATGAGTCATTAATAAGTATGAAAAGGAAGACTAGAGTTACCCTCTCAAGGGCTAAAAATGTCAAAATGAAAGAGGAATTTGTATTTCATTCTATAGAGTTAATATAGGGAAGCACCGGAGTTTATTGATCAAGGGAATGCCATGGTTAAAGTTTTAGGAAATACCATTTGGGCAGCTGTGTAGAGGAGAAATGATAGAAGAGAGAAAGGAGAAACTTGGGGAAGAGAGACAAGTTAGAAGGCTTTTACAATAGTTCAAAAGGTCCAGTAGGATGGATATGGTGACTGAAGAGAAGGTTATTTATGTGAAAGTGTTATGGAGATGGAGTTACCAAGACTTAGCACTAATGGGATATAGTGTGTGTGTGTGTGTGTGTGTGTGTGTGTGTGTGTGTGTTTATGAAGGTGAGTGAGGAGTTAAGGATGACTCTGAAGTTTTGAATTTATCTTCAAAAAATTAGGGAAATTAGAATGAAGGTGGATTGGGGCGATACTGAGCTCTGTTTTGAATTTGAGAAAGCTATGGGATGTCTTGTTATATTTGTTTGAAGAAGAAACAGTGCAAAGCAGATGAGTGAATGGCAGCTGCTGAGCAGTGTATGGAAGCAAAAAGGGAGTAAGTCAGAACAATTGCAAAGAGAGAATGGCAGCAACCACAAAGTGAGAGAACTTGGAAGGGAGTCTGAAGCCAGTGGGACCCAAGGAGACAATGCTAGGTGCCTGTAGTCAATGACTGTGGATAGAATCCTTGAATTAGGGAAGGGACGAAACAAAAAACATAGACCAGGGAAACATGGAGTGAAAGTGTTCCAGAACAGAAATGATCCCTACTTTCAAGGAGCCTATATACACACCAAAGCAGGAATAATTAACTTGGAGTCCATGATTTTTAAAAATTTGATAGTTGCATTTCAATATGATTGATTTCCTTTGTAGTACTATCATTAATTGGAAAAAAAAAACCATCATTCTGAGAAGAGGTCATTAGACTAGATTGCCTAGAATGTTCATGACATACAAAAAAATTAAGAACCCTTGCAGTAAAGCTATCCAAAATGCTCACAGGAATACCTGACAATAACTGAATATTTAGAGAGCACTTTAACAACTGAGGGGATTAGGGAAGACCCTATGGAGAAGGCAGCCTCTTAATTGAGCCTTGAAGCAAGGTAAGGACTTTAAAATTCAGAAATAAAGAAGGAAGTACATTTCCCCCATCCTTAACTGGGAATGGATTGTACAATTGCATCTAGATTTGAGTGACTGAATAGTTAGTGACTTTGGGGAAGAATTGATGGTCTAGGTTGGTTGGAATATTGGTGTACATGAAAGCTGTGGTGGAAAACCTAGGGTGGAACCTCTGTTTGAAGACCTTAAAAAAGGACATTAAATTCCAGATTGAAGAATTTGTATTTTATCCTAGAGGCTGTGGGGAGTCACTGAAGATGACATAAATAATTCTTTCTCCATTCTGGCATTTTTATCTTTTAGTTACTCACATAAAGAATAGCCCAAGGATGACTACAAATATGATTATGTTATGTATTGCATTTTGAATCTGCAGATATGGTAATTAAATCTACTTCTGAGGAATCAATTTGCTATTGTATTTGAAATGCCATCATTTTAAAGGCACTGTGATATTGAAAGAGAATTTGGTGTACAAATAGAAATGATTATAGGAGCAACCAAGTCAGTCAAGTCAATGGTGGAGCCAAAATGGTCTGAGTCCTAAGAAAATGGGCAATAGATTTGCAAAGAAAAAGACCTTTTAAGAATCCCTCTTTTCCTTCAAGGCTCAACTATAAAACCATCTACTTGTATACATATTTTGTATATATTTATAAATTATCTTAACAAGCATTTATTAGATGTTTACTGGGCGTCAAAAATCATGGATACAAAAAATGGGCAAAATAATGTCCTTGCCACAAAAGAACTAATATTCTATTGGAGAACTACCTGCAAACAACTACGTATGTAAATGACATGATGCTGTACACATACATTTTGAATGAGAGGCAATTCCAAAGGGAAAGGAATAGGGGGAAACTAGAGGACCAAGAAGGGATTCAGTATTCAGAGATTCTGAATACTTGTTGTCTCCTCCTGATGCAAGCTCCTTGTCTTTTTGGTTTTGGCATCTACATCAGTGCTTGACACAATGATACTTATTCATATATGTTTGGTAATAGATAATTTTAATCTTGAAATATCTTATTAAAATCCTGGATACAATTCTATAGCCTCTTTCAACCTCAATTACCTTATAAAACAAATACAATACTTTTATTTGATCCTGCTCTGAGGGCTGGATTACACTATTATCATAAAATAGCACATAAACACAAATTATTAATAAACATAGCCAAATTCACATTCTCTTCTATTCCCCTTACCTGCCGTTATGGCTTTTTGAGTGAATGAGGATGGTGATGATAGTAGTGCTGATGGTCAGGACTTGTGACTTCTCTGGTAATTATTATTATCATCTTTCTTTTCAACTTTTTGATGGTGTTCGTATAGAAATGGTCCTAGTACAACTCACTCTCATGCTATTATTCCATTATCGCTAATGTTTGATGGTCTATTGCATAGATAGGTGACTATACCTAGAATACAAATACAAAAGTGAAAATGGGGAAAACCCTCAACATGGCTTATATCCTAATGGAGGAAATAACATGAACATTTTGGAATTTGAATCTTACCTCCTGATTCCCAGACCAGTGTTCTTTCCACTATTTCATACTACTTTCCAGAGTTCCTTCAATGATGTCAAAGACCACATACAATTTTCTCTAATTTCTGTGTTACCTTTTTTGGTTAATAGCTATTTGATTGTAGTTTTGAGTGTCTTCTCCTCATCCCTTAGGCATGAAAGTAGAGGATAACTCTGAATTTCTCTGATTTATGGGATGAATTATGTAAGTGAGTCTTTTTCTGGTTCTTCTAGAAAATTATTTTACCTTTTATTGTGGAGCTAAATTGTATGGATTCCAATGATGATTTTTCGTCTCTCTGTGAGAATGAAATTCCCTGTTTCCTGGTTGTGTTTGGAAAAAATATGTGTAGGAAAAAATGCTTCCCTACTGACTTTTTCTTTTCCTTTTCACTGGAGATGAGTTGTACTAAACATACATCATAAAGGGAATTAGCTGTAAACTGACCACAGCTGTGCTTCTGCCCCAGCAAGCTTGCCTTGATCTCACCCAAGCAGCTCATCTGCCCCTCTTGAGGGCTATGGGACGCAGGTGTGTGATGAGTGGTCTCTGAGCTGGCACTGGACTGCTCCCCACAAACTTGGCCTTTCTCCAGCACACATGTGAAGTTTTCCTTAGGGATTTGGCTCCATCTGCAGCAGTGAGAAAGTTGCATAGGACCATGCCAATTCCTGTAATAACTCTGGCAGGAGATCAGGGTGGTATCTCCGCCAGGAATGTCCTCTGGACTAACTCTGCACCTCATGAATGTCTTTGGTTGTGTCCAGTCTGCTATTAATAGTATTAATAATAATGATGATGATGACTAGCATTTATGTGGCACTTTAAGACTTGCAGAACACTTTGCAAATATTATATTGTTTTATCTTCACAACAAAACAAGAAATGAAATGCTATTATTATATCCTTGTTTTACAGATGAGACAACTGAGGCAGATAGCAGTTAAATGATATGCCAAGGCTTACACAGATAGAATCATTGACTAGATTTGAATTTTAGTATAACACTTTTATCTACTGCCATAAAATTAAATTAGAGCTTATTTTATTTAAAAACATCACTATAAAATATCATTATTTTCTTATGATTGACACATTTAATTTTTAGTGAAGTTTTCTTTATCCACAGGGGATTTATTAAGTATCTAGCATGTGCTAAGTATTGTTTTAGGTATTAGGGCTACAGGTACAAAGGATAAAACAATCCCTTCTATTGAAGTGCTTTCTGTAGAAGCTGTTACCAGTGGGGAGTATTCACTTTCCCCTTTGCATGGACTGTTCATTCAAAATGGACCAGGATTTCTCCCCAGTTTGTAATGAAACAAATTCTAATGAACAAACTTTAATTTAACTCATATTTTGTCTAAAGCACTGTATATGGTGGTACAAAAATGAAGAAAGGGTACAGAGTTGCTATCCTCAAATAGTTTAGGTTTTATGAGGGCTGGTAGCATTTGTCATTGATAAGCTGGTAAAGCTGATAGCTTTTTCTCAGTCCTAATTTTTCTTGATTTCTTCACAGCCTGTGGCACTGTAGCACCCAACCTTTCCTATTTTGACATTTGTGAAATTGCTCTGTCTTTGTTCTTTGAGTTGTCTGGCCATCTGGGGTCAGTCTCCTTTACAGGATCATCACTCATTTACTGCTTCCTAACTTTGGGTTTCTCCCATATCCTTAGGATCCTGCCTCTCTTCTTGTTTCATATTTTTTCTTGGTGATGTTATCATTGATTAAATAGAATGGATTGAGTAACCCACTGACTGAATTGTCTCTACTGAGGATTTGCAGATTTGTGTAACCAAACTTAATAATTTGGTCCTGCATTGTCAACTATCTATGAATTTCACTTGGCTATTCTCTTGGCATTTTCAATTCAAAATACCCTACATAGGGGTTCATTATATAAATGAAAGCATTTTTCCCCATAAACTCATCACTTTTTGTAATTTCCATATTTCTGTGGAAGTCACCATTTTCTTTCAAGTTGCTTGAGTTCAGAAATTGAGAATTATCCTTGACTTTTTTCTCTCCATTATTTGTGTCTCCATTCCTGCATTTCCAACAGTTGCCCAATCTTGTTTATTCTTTCTGTAACATGTCTCACATCTGTACCTTTCTTTACACTTTCATGCCCATCAGTCTGGTTTAGGCCTCCATCTTTTTTTGGCTTGACTATTGCGGCAATTCACTCAGAGATGTTGCCGTTTCCAGTGTCTGTCTTCTCCAATTCTTTGATTAAATATCTACCAATTAAAATTCCTAAGTACACAGGCCTGGACGTGTCACTCAACTTGTCTCAAATTTCAATGCCTCTCTCTTTCCTCAAGGATAAAAAACTTCACCTTGGCATTTAAGACTTTTCTTCTTCTGCTTCCCCCCTACATTTCGACATTTACTTGATAAGACTCTTCTCTTTATGTTCCAGCCAGACTGATGTATTTGACATCTGTCTTTCACCTTTGTGCCTTTGTATAGGCTGTCCTCCAGCCCTAGAATATTTTCTCTCCTTTCCTTTTTTTCTTAGGATCCTTCTCTTCCTTCAAATGCTTCAGCCTAGATGCTTCCTCCTATAAGAAGCCTTTCATGACTGCCTTTTCTGAGTGTTTTGTCTCTCCTCAAATTATCTTGCATTTATTTATGCACCTATCATATGGGCCAGGTAGAATATAAGCTTTTTATGACTTTGACTTTTGGATTTTACATAGTTATATTAGCTAAGAGTGGGGGGAGCTTCATCCTTGACTTGTTCTGGTTTCCTACATACCCCCCAAGTCCAGTGTTTCTGGAAAGTATGGAAACTCAAGATGCCTGGTTAAGTTAGTTTCAGAGCAAATAGTCCCTTTTATATAGCAGATTTGATTTCACTGGGTATGTATGATATAAGTGGAATGTGAGAAGGCACAGGAAAAAACCCAGAAAAATTATTAAGAGAAAAGATGAAGAGAAAGAGAGTACCTGATTT
Source organism: Sarcophilus harrisii (assembly GCF_902635505.1). Taxonomy (NCBI): domain Eukaryota; kingdom Metazoa; phylum Chordata; class Mammalia; order Dasyuromorphia; family Dasyuridae; genus Sarcophilus; species Sarcophilus harrisii. Next base: position 424,459,899 of record NC_045427.1, read on the forward strand.
AAACCTTGAAGGAAGAGATGAGAAAAGAATGTTTTCCAAGTGGCCCACAGCAGTGCTTTTGGGAATACCTCAGAACCAATAGGGGAAAATCACATATACAAGAGTAAGGACCACTATAGTAATATACTCACTGGGTCATGTAAGCTCTATTTAGGGGATCAGGCTTAGACAGCACCAGCTGTGCCTAATAGTCTGGTCATGTAATATGAGACACAAGCATCTGTTCTGATATTTTCAATTCCTTTTTAAAAGTAGCACACTGAAGTATCAGTCAATTATGTTAAGAATGGCTTCACTTGATGGTATGGGTGGCCCCCTTTTACTATAAGAGAAATGACATAGTTAAGAGGTAACTTTCAAGTTCTTGAAGAGTGTTGACATTTCACTCTAAAGGGGCTCTTTAGTGAGGAACTTTCCTTGTATGAGCAGATTGTCATACTGAGTATTTTCTTCGAGAGAGAGTCATTTAGTGCCTCATGTCTGGACCTTCATTCATTCTGTCAAACTGTGTCCTTTCTTTAGAGCTTTTAAGGTGCACTCCAGTCTAAATGTACTCAGTAGTGTGAGTACAGGAGAGTTGTATTGTGCATTGTGTGATGGTTGTGAATCATAGAATCCTAAAGGGGAAAGGATCATAGATGTATCTAGTTCAATCTGCTGCTCACTGTGTGAACCTTCTCTTCTTCTTGGTCATGTATTCATTAATGTATTAGTCATTTTGTCTGTGTGTGTGTAATATGATTTTTCTTTACCTGATTGTGGCCCTTACATATTCTTCTCTTACATGTGCTTATGTCATTCTTTATCTATTAACCCAAAGCTTCCTGAGTTTCTATTTTTTATTATTTTTTTTTTGGGGGGGGGAGAGGTGAGGCAATTGAGGTTAAGTGACTTGTCCCAGTCACACAGCTAGTAAGTATTAAATATCTGAGGTCAGATTTGAACTCAAATCCTCCCGACTTGAAGACCTGTGCTCTAATCCACTGAACCATCTTTCTGTGACATTGTTCTGTTCTATTTTGTAATGTGACTCCTAGAGTTAGATATACTGCAGATAAGTTGTGCATTCCTGGTAGAAGGCTTATCTACCTTCCTTTGGTACTAGACTTCTGATTGTGGCAAACAAAATCTGTTAAAAAAAATCATGTTAAAAAGCTAAAAATAACTTTTAAACATGACACTTCATTTCTTTCTTTCCTTCTTGGAATACTCTTCTTCACTTCCACTGCTTAGCAGTCCTGGCTTTTTCTTCAACCCAGATCAAATCCCATAAATTCTGCTGGAGGCATTTTCCAGTTCTCCTGGCAACTATGCCTTCCCCTCTCTGATTCTCCTCCATTACTCTCTATTTATTTTGTGTATCTCTAGCTATTTATGTGTTCTCTCCCTTATTAGAACGTGAACTCCTTCAGGGCAGAAACTATTTTCAATTTTCATTGTTTCCCTAGTGCTTAGCACAGCGTCTGTCATACGATCAGTGCTTGTTGACTGACTTTCTTGTTTCCTTTTGTTTCCTACCCCAGTATAGGGTCTGGAATTTAATAAATAAATTCTTGCTTTTTTTTGTTTGCTTGATAGTTTATTTTCCATCTTCTCTACCTTTCAAATCAAATTAATTTTGATTATTCTCTTTTCTTCTCCTTTTTGTTTAACCTATCCTCTCTATTCTCTATGCCTGAGCTGGAAGGGACTCCGATACTCTTATCTCCATACACTGAAATATTTTCCTTCATTCAACAGCTAACATAAACCTCGCTTCTACTATAGAGCCTTTGATCACCATCTCTCACTTCAATATGTTATCTCTTCTCCATCCTATTTCTCAGGGATCTTGGACCTGAATTCTTCTTTGCACTCTTCTCTGTATTGTAGTTATTTTTTTTATAATTTTCTTGAGAATAGGATCTTTATATGCCTAAAGCCCAGGGCAGGGTCCTGAACATATTAGGCATTTAATAAATGTATATCAAATTGAATTTAATTATATAAGTGTTTCCTGAGCAACACTGGCTGTCATATTACATTGTTGTTGACTTAGATTGAATTTCTAATCCATTATGAATCATACCTAGTCCTATATTCTCTATCTTGTTATTGTGCAATTGGTTTTCTTGACCTAAATTTAAAATTTTTCATTTATCACAAATACTATTTTCAGTTAGATGGGGTTACTGTGTTGCACAAAATTTATGCTTTGCTTTTGTAAATTTTTCTCTCATGGGCTTAGTACCACCTTCTTCCTTTTTTTGTGTGTGAGTTAACTGGGATTAAGTGACTTATCTGGGGTCACACAGCTAGTAAGTGTTAAGTGTCTGAGATAGGAATGGAATCAGATCCTCCTGACTTCAAGACCAGTGCTCAATCCACTGTGCCATCTAGCTGCCCCACTAATGTATTAAGACTCATTTAAACAACTCACTGTTTTTACTCCACCTTCAAGTTTCAGAGGAAGAACTAATACTTTTGCATCATATTGAGGTTGTAATTTAGAATTTTTTAAGGGTAGAAATCATGTCTTATTTATCTCTTTATATCCCATTGTACTGAGCATGTGTTAATGCTACAAACACTAAATTTTAAAAATGGAATAAATGAATAAACAAATTGTTTCTCATTAATTTTTCTTCCAAGAAATTTTTCTAAAACCAGCCATATTTTGTTTATTTTCTTCCCTGGGGTTAATGTCTGGAGGAATGTTGCCTTCCTTTTCTGTGAGACCATAAGCCTTGCTTTTGTGGCTTGGTTTGACAGTGAAGAGAAGGGTCTCTCAAAATAGAAGAGAATTCTTGGGATGTGATGAGAAATTTTGAAAGGATTCTAACCACAGGGCTCGTTATGGCAAATTTATTAATAGTTAGCATTTATATGGTACTTCAATGTTTGTAAAACCCTTTACAAATATTATTATATTTGATTCCCACAGTGACCTGGCAAGGTAGCTGCTATTATCATTCTTATTTTATAGAGCAGACTAAGAAATGACTTGCCTGGAGCCTTACTGTCAGCACATGTCTGAGGCAGGATTTGAACCTTATTCCAAGTTGAGTGCTTTATCTTTTAACAAGACAGAAGTAAAAATTAAGCAAACAATAAAAACCTAAAATATTTTTGTTTTGTGTTCCCTTTCAGGCTTATCTCAAAATCTACAGGCTTTGATCTTACTCAAATAAAGTGTGTGCCTTTATGTGTAGGCATAGATATACACATATATATGTGAATGATGAATAACTACATTTCTATGGAACTACATAAATTAATTAATCTGATATTTGATGATGATGCAACTGACATTAAATCGTGCTTTATGATTATTACTAGATCATTGATCGAGAGCTGGAAGGAATCTCAGAAGCTGTGCATCCTCTTTTTAGAGAAAGGGAGAGAGGGAAAATGAATCTCAAGAAGTAAAGTATCTTGCTCCAAGTCATGTAAGCAGTTATCTTCAGAAGGAGAATTTGAACCCAAGTCCTTTGATTTAAGAGCTCTTTCCATTCTACTGATTTTATTATAAAATACTGCCACATAAATGATCTCATTTTCCTCCTCATTAAAGCCTTCACATTATCTTTGACTTTACCTTCTTCCTTACCTTCCAGAGCTGATCAGTAACCAAGTTCCTGGAATCCAGACCTCTGATTCTAAATATGCATAATAACTAGATATACATAAGACAATAGGATCAGAAATTTAGAGCTGGGAGTCAATCAAAGGAATTTGCATTCTAATGGAGGAGATAAATGCCAATAACTGAGCATATGCTTTTAGAGGGAGGGCACTAACTGAGAGAATGGGGAGGAGAGACTAAAAAAGTTCTGTAGAAGATGATATATAAACTGAGCCTTGAAGGAAGTCAGGAGAGGCAGGTAAGGAGGAAAGAATTTCAGGAGGTGGAGAAAGTTGGTGAAAAGGAATGAAGTTGAGAGTTGGATTATCAGCTTAAGCAATAACATGAAGGCCAGTGTTGCTGAATTGTAGAGTGCATGGAGGGAAACAGAAATATAAGAAGATTGGAAAGGTAACCAGATTGTAAAGGGCTTTAAATGTTAGAGTATTTTATATTTGATCCTGGAGATACTGGGGAACCAATGGAGTTTATTGAATAGGGAGCTAACATGAATAGAGCTGTAATTTAGGAAAATCACTTTGGCAATTGAATGGAGGATGGATTGGAATGGGAGGAGAAACTTGAGGCAGGGAGGCCAATTAGAAGATTATTGCAGCATAAAGTACAAGGCATGAAATGATAAAGGCTTGTACCAGGATGTGGCTTTGTAAGTGTAGAGGAGTGGTATACAAATGTTATTTCAAAGATGGAAACAAGACTTGGCAATATTTTATTATGTAAAGGTAATATGAGAGAAGAATTGAGGATGACACCAAAGGTTTTGAGCGTAAATGACTGAGAAGATGATAATAATCATCCATAGTAAGAGGGAAATTTAGAAAACGGAAGGGTTTAGGGTGAAAAATGGTGGTCTGTTTTTGACATGCGTTTGTGGTGTATGTGGGATTTCAAATTCATTATGTCCAAAAGGCAGCTGGTGATGCAAGAGTGAAGCCGAGAGGGAGAAGTTAGGACTTCAAATATAGATCTGGGAATCATTTGCATAGAGATAATAATTAGTCTATGGCAGGATATAAGGTTATCAAGTGAGTTAATTTATAGAGAGAAAAGAAATAAAACTTTGGAGGAATTTCCTGGATGAAAATCCAGCAAAGGAGACTGAGGAAGTGCTATCAGGAAGAAGAACTCAGGAAAGTATCATGAAAATCTAGAGAAAAAATATATTTTTCAGAAGTGGATGATCAATAACATTAAAGGCTATACAGAGGATAGGAAAGGTAAAACCATTAAAATTAGATTTGACAATTAAGAGATCATTGGTTGCTTAGAAGATGAAATCAGCAGCCATATTACAGAAATTTTAGAATTGAGAGAGAAAAGAGATACTGATTGTTACTGGATTTCTCAAGAGGTTTAGTCAAGAAAAGTAGGGTGATAGGATTAAGTAGGTTTGGTTTTTGTCTTTTTGGATGAAAAAGGTGTAGGTATATTTGTAGGCTGCAATGAAGGAACTAGAAAACAGGAAGAAACTGAAGATCATAGACTGAGGATGATAGAGGAGCAAGGGTTCATATAGAGAGGGTTGCCTTAGCAAGGAGCATTGATCTTCATGTAACATTCATTGGTGAAGGAGGAAATGTGAGACTTGTCCAAATGGTGTGAGATGAGGAAGTGGCAGACTTGAGGAGGCATGAAAAAGGTTTTGGAATGGCTGTGGAGGTCAGTGAGATAATAAATCTGTTAGGGAAGTACAAAAGGAATACATTATTATATTGAGGGCTCAGATGAAAATATGCAAGATAAATTTGCATTTGATTAGTCAGCACAATATCCTGATTTTTCTTGAACCTCCATTTAGTAGTAGATGAATAGGAAGAAAAGCTAGTAGATGGTTGTAATAATACAAGGTTGAGGTTAGCAGTGTTGTTCAGTGTTGAAACTAAGAGGGCTGAGCAAGGGATTTGAATAGAGAGAACTGGGTAGAGTGAATTGATTTACCAAGGAAATGGGGAAGAATGTGCATAAGATAGGAGAGATGGCCTAGGAAAGGAAGGAAGGGTGGAAAGATTGGAAGTCATGGTGAAGATGAAGAATAGGGATAGTATGGTAAGTCCGAGGAAGAGATGAGATTATAAAAGGTTGTGATAAGTTAAAAGAATTTAAGAATTTCTCCTCCCCCTCCCACTTAATAGTATATATTTTTCTAATTACTTGTAAAGATAGTTTTCATTAGCCATTTTTGTAAAATTTTGAGTTCAGGTTTTTCTTCCTTCTTCCCTTCCTTTTCCCCTCCTCAAGAGAGCAAGCAATCTAGTATTGGCCATATATGTATAATTTCATTAAACATATTTTCATATTCATGTTGTGAAAGAAGAATCAGAACAAAGGAAAAATGACAAGAAAGAAAAAACAAAAAAGACAAACAAAAAAAGAAAATAGTATGCTTTTATCTACATTCAGACTTCATAATTCTTTCTCTGGATGTGCATGGCATTTTATATCACAAGTTCTTTTGAACTGTCTTCGATTACTGTGTTGCTGAGAAAATCTCTTTCATAGATGATCATCACATAGGGCTGCTGTTATTGTGTACAATTTTTCCCTTGGCTCTGGTCACTTCAATCAGCCTCAGTTTAAGTCTTTCTAATTTTTTCCCCTGAAATCAGCCTGCTTGTCATTGCTTATAGCATAATAGTATTCCATCATATTCATATATCATAACCCATTTAGCTATTCCTCAATTGATGGACATTTACTCATTTTCCAATTCTTTGACATAAACATTTTTGTACACATATGTCCTTATCCTTCTTTTATCATGTCTTTGTGATATAGCCCCAGTAATGGTATTGCCCTATCAAAGGGTATGCACAGTTTGATGATCCTTTGGGAATGGTTTCAAATCACTTTCCAGAATAGATGGATCAGAGAACTCACACAGGGTAAGTCGTTATATAGTGGTCAGGAAAAGTGATACAAGGATATTCTCAAGATCTATCTTAAGAACTTTAAAATTGATTGTATGACATTGGAGACACTGGTACAGGATGGCTCATGCCCTCATTAAGGGTGTAGAATTGAGAGAGATGGTAATGAGAGTATTATTAATTGGGAATGGAGATTTTACTTTATCTGCTGATGGTGCTGAGTTATTGAGATGAGAAGAGCGTGATAGGGTAACCTATTGAGTAATAAGTGTAGGCAGAAGATTGGTGGTTATTGGTAGAGGGAAGAGACTTTAGAAGTCATCTGATTCAACCCACTCATTTCATAGGAGAGGAACTGAGGTATAGAGAAGAGAGTGAGTTGCTCAGGGTCACAAGAATATGAACAGGATCAAGATTCTCTGACTCCAAATCAAACACTTTTGATGCATGGAAATGAAACACCAAATTTTTAAATTTTCCTTTTCTTACTTTGTTAGTCTCAGTATTTATTATCAGTGACAACATCAGTTTTTCTTGCTACCATGTATTGTTTAACCATGTTATCAATAGCATCAAAATAAATATTTTCTCTAAAGCACTTCCTTACATACAACATATTTATATGTATATATATATATATATATATATATATATATATATATATATATATATATGAAAGATTCCTGTAACTTTCTTTTTGATTGTTTTCATTTGCTTTTTTTTAATTTCTTCTTTTTCATTTTCTTTTCCTTCACTCCTTCTTGCTTCTAACCTAGGGCTAAACTTCTCTCTACCCGTATCAAATCAATGGTTTGAATCACTTCATTGTTGAAAAGAGCTAAGTCTGTTACTGTTGGCTATCACATAACCTTGTTGCTGTGTACAATGTTCTCTTGGTTCTACTCACTTCATTTAGCATCACTGATATTTTCTTCCTCCATTTCTACCTCTTTAAACCAGAAATTGTCTTTGAACTTTCAGCTCTTAAATTGGTCCCTGGTGCTGAAGAACTTGAATGTTGAATAACTGGTCATTAAGCTATGGATCATCTATTGGAGGTGGAAGTAGAAACTGTAGTCACTATCTCCTTTAACTTAGTTTTTTTCTCTAGCCATTGTTCCCTAAACATCTCTATTCTGACAAGTGGAGAGTCTTCACTCTCCCTCTGTCTGTAGATATTTCAGAGTTTAATAATACTTTATCCATTTTTTTTTCTTTCTAGTGAGTGGCAATGTGTTTTTAGTGGAAAGTACATGAAGCTTAGAGTTAACTTTTATATTTGAATCTCACCTTAGATACTTATTCTCTATGTGATCATGTCAAGTTATTCTTTTTAACTTCAGTGTTCTCATGTACAAAATGAAGACAATATTAAGTTGTTATTATTTCATTCTTTTATTGGTGAAATAAATCCATTTTCCTGTGTTGTCTGATTCTGGGCAGAACCTTAGTAGAAAGATAAGAAGGGAGAAAGGAAATGGAGATAGAATAGATTTAGAGAATCATAGAATTTGAAATTTGAAGTGACAGTAGTCTAATCTATTCATTTCATGGTGGAAGACATTGAAGCCCTGAGACAGGAGAAGAGATTGGCTTAAGGTCATTTATATAATAAATGGCAGTAAGAATTCAAATCTAGGGCTTTCAAGTTCAAATCAAGTTCCATTATACTTACTATCCTTTATGAACTAGTCCATAAAAGCTAAGACCCAAACCACTGAACAGTCCTAAGATACAACAAAATCTAGTAGCAAATTACTCTAGACTTGGAGGTCTACCTTATGTTTTTGAAGCACAGGCATAAAACATTTTGCTCTAATAGGCAGCTATATTCTTAGCCTGTAGTCACTATCTCCTCTAATTTAGTTTTCTTCTCTAGACACTTGTTCCCTAAACATTTCTATGCTAACAAGTGGAAAATCTTCACCCTTCCTCCATCTATGGATATTTTTCAGGGTTTAATAAAATAATACTCTTCCATGGGGTCAGAGTTTCTCAACCACACTGGTGGACAAATAGAAGTTCTATTCCAAAGTATCTCATATTCTTCATGGCCTGTTATGCAAACTTTGACATTAAATGTACTACAGGAACAACATCCTTTAGCAGTTGGGAAGGGAGATCATCAAGACTGTGGACAGGTTTGCTTAGAATCTTAAAGTGTTTGATCTGGAAGGGCATTTAGAGATTATATGGTATACTCTTATCAATATAGGTAGATAATGGCCCCAAGTTCTCTGGTTAGCAAATATATGGAGAGGACAAAGACTGCTATTTTTTGTCTTTATGTCCTCAGTGCTTATCATGGTACCTACAAGCACTTGTTAAAATTTTGTTGATTGATTAGATGAACAGAGCTGACATTAGAGCCTGGATTGTCCAATTTTCAGTACAATGCTTTGTGCCATATTGCTTTCTTTGCTTTAGAGAAGAGAAGGGTGGGATAACACATCAGGTTTAGAGACAGATATTGAGGTGACTTGAGGCTAAATACAGGGGCTTTGTGCTCACTAGTCCTCAGTAATAGCATTGTCCTGCTTTAACCTTGTGCATTGTCTCAACCTAGCTCTGAGATTTCTCAGCTTCCTGGGCCCTGGTTCTTAACATTAGCTATTTCTTCAAAAGACAGTGGAAAATACTGAGCCACAAAGAGCCTGACAGACAGGTGGTGGGTAATTGAAGCATTAAGGCAGCGAAGGCCACAGACATGTGAACCTGCTGTCTGGCATAGACAGGTGGCCCTGCATGGAATAAAAGCAGCTGACAATATACAGTCTCTAACATGGTGTCATTCACTTTAAGAAAACTCTCTTTTACCCCTTTTTGTAGGATTTAAGAAATTACTAGTAGAAAGCTTATGTGAGAGTTAAGAGGGAGAGGAGTAGGAAAGACACTTCTCTGTTGACGATAGTTGCTTTGGGGCTGAATCTTAATGGTACATTACGAATAAAGATTTTCCCTGCTTAAATTTGAAGTTAACATTTTATAATACACCCCCCCTTCCACACTACCATCCCCCTTTCTCATTACTATTCTGATTCACAGCAGGATGGGTAAGTTGTCTAGAAGATCTTTTCTTTTTCTCTTCCTTCTCTTTTTTACTCCCTCTCTCTCTCCTCTCTCCCTCCATCTCTCCCCCGCTTTCCTCCTTCTTCCCCCTCCACTCTTCCTTCTTTCCTTGCTTCCCTAAATTTTTTTAGAAATCATTTTAGTTTTGGAGAAGTTACTGTTTAAGAATGTAGAAAATGGAGGCTAAACCTTCAGATTAAACAACAGGAACAACTTAGTGTTTTTAAAGCTGGTTGTAACAAAGCATGAATGGCCCGATAAGCTGAAAATTCTTTTATTTTTAGAGATTCTGATTTATTAAGGTCCTGATTTGAAGTCTGATAGTCTTTTTTATTCCTCCCTTCTCCAACCAGTGCAGCATTATTTTCCCACTACTTTCCTACCTCACAAGCAATGGTAGTGTGTTAAGATTCTTATAAGGTACTAAGACAGTGGAATTGATAGAGACAATAATTATCTAATTTAGCATGGTTCAGTATGATTGATCTGATCCTACAAGGAGATGTTATGGGCCAGAACTTGAAACAAGATAATAAGTGGAATTGAGGAGACAATGTTTAAATCTAGCTTAGCATTGATTTAATCCTACAACAAATAATGGTTTCCCAGTGACATAATGATTGCATATAAGCAAGAAGCTCTCAGGGCCAGACACACAAGCCCACTCTCAGAGGCAGAGACAGATTCATTCCATTTTCTACCTTTGTGCTGTCAGGAGGTTGAAGCTGGCAGAGGCAAAAGACTAGCTGCAAGAGCTCTATGAACCAAGGAGAGAGATAGGCCTCTAAGAAAACTAACCAGACTCAAGGAAGGAGACAATACTTGAAAGAGAAAATAAAGGATTTGGACTTTAACTCCTGGCTGCATTTGAGGTGATTATTGCTGAACTGAAACTAAGGCTGCCTCCAGAAGCCTCCCAAGAAACCTGCTCCCAGAGAACATTATAATTTAGAGAAGAATATTACAGTAGTGGAATAGATTTTTTTCTTTCCACTTTCTCTCAAGATCTGATAGAAGGAATAAGCTTAGATTTTCTGGTGTTTAGGGGCTGGAAGCTGTCTTGATATAATTTAAGATATTCAGAATTCTTTGTGTTGAAGAAGTATTTGGAACTTTAATTGAACCCTTTTGAAAACTGATAGTTCTGTCAATATTCCCAATTAAAAATACTTGAGTTATGAATATTTAGAAGAACTTTAATCAAATTTTAACTCTCCAGTTTCCATTCTCTACCATTTTAGTAGAATTGTAGAATCATAGAATTTCAAAGCCAGAAAGGATTAGATAGATCATCTAGTTAAACTCTATAATTTTACAGAAGAGGAAACAAAGGCTAGTCAATGGCAGAGATGAGGTTGAAATGCAGGTCCCCCCAATTTAGGACAATGTTCTTTCAGTGAAACCTGTGTTTCACTGGCTTCCTTGAGTGCCATTGCTGTTACTCAGCATACAAGATTTGGCTATTTAGTCTTGGTCAAGTTTTAAAATTGAGGCTTTTTTCTCTGTAGGTTTTTGGTCTTTGACCAGATGTCTGGTCTCATCTGACCCTATTCACTGCCTATATGATCATGGCAAATCACTTCAGCTCTTTAAGACATGAATTGTGCCTGGTAAGACTTGCTTGAAGTAGACAGTATTAAGTGCCAGAATAACTCAATAACAATAACAACACTCTAAAGATAACTTTGAAAGACTGAATAACACTGACTGAAACAATGACCAACCATAATACCAAAGAACAAATGATTAAGAAAGCAACTCACTTCTTGAGAAGAGGTGATGGTCTCAGGTTGAAGAATGAGGCACCAATTTTTATACAGGCCCAATGTGGGAATTTTTGTTTATTTTGTTAAAAGTTTTCTGATGTTGTTGTTGTTGTCCTTTTTAATGGGAGGGGAAAGTGGGAGAGAAAGAAAGTAGCTGTTAGGCAGCTGGAAAAATTGAGTTGTGAGCCTCAACTGAGGAAATACATGTAAACTAGTTTTGTAGTCATAACACACTATAGAATTATGAGTTATCACTTTATTTTACACGCATGCATGTACACAATGTTATTGATATTGCTAAGTTTTTTTTTTTTTTGTTTTCTGGTCAAGTAGATAGGTTTAGAGGACATATTGTCTCATGTAGAAATTACCCAGAAATGTGATGACCGCGTATTTTAAAATCAGCCAGAGTCAGGAATTCAGGTTAGGGGAAAATCGTCAATCTTTATTCTCAGTGAAGAAAGATCGGGGGTGGAAGAGAATGGGCAATAGCAATGTGTGCAGCTGAGTCAAGAAGCTAGCTAGACCAGAAGCCACACAACCAGCAGCTACTAGCATGGAACCCAGGCCCAATCTCTCCCAGCCTCTCTTCCTGTCTCTCTGCCTTCACCCACCAAAATCGTCATTTCCTATACAACACATCAGGATTTGCACAGAGAGTGGGCGGGGGCCATTCTTTATCCAAGCGTGTATATTAATATAGTCCAATTACTATTTAGCCTCACGGGCTTGGGACCTCAGTGCATCAACTCAAGCCTCAGCCCATTCCACAGAAGTATGATTTTTCCTTTCTTCAGTTTTGTGGTAATTAATTTCAAAGCCAGATGCTATTAAACATTTTCCCCTCAAAAACAGTTCTTAATATATGTAGGAAAGAAAATGTAGGAAGTAAACTTGCTCAATTTTTGCTGAAATTCAACTAGCTCAGATTGCAAATACATAGGAAAAGCATCATTCTGAGTCATAATTCATGCCTGGTATAAGACATCATTTTTGAAGAAAATAAAAGAATTAACAGCTAATATTAGCTTTATTTTTTTCTAACTCCCCTTATTCGATAAATGACACCCCAGGTAACCACAGACTATACCACTTTCTATTGAGTTGAGTAACCTGAAAGTCTGATTTTTTGAAAAGAGAAAGTTATTAATGCTGAAATTTAAATTAATATTAAGAACCAGCTCTATAGCGTATATTCATATTTAAACATTAATTCCTCCATCCACTTGCATGTTATTTGTCTTGATTGTTTCTTCCAGAATAATATTAAGATGATTGCAAGTCTCCAATGTGTAATTTCCAGTTGAAATTTCCCTTTGTTAGCATTTAGACCAGATCTATAATAGCAAAAAAAAAAAAGTCAAAAAAGTGATGTTTCTATCAAGATTATCCTGGCATCATGCAATCACAAAGGAGTAAGAAGGCTAACCTATCTACATGAATCATCATGCACAGCCAACTCAAAAATTAGTCATTCAACCTCTTTTTGAATAGCCCATGAAGCAGAGTTCACAACCACTAAAGCAGTCCATCCTACCCCTGGATAGCTCAGATTGTTAGTTCTCTCTCATTCTGAACTGCAGTCTGCTTTTTTATCCACAAACTTTGATGTAGAAGGGACTGTGGCCTCCAATCCTGCCTTAACAAATAAATCACCTATGCTCCATTGCAGTTTCTCTCTAGATAAGGCTCCTACTGAGACATTCCATTTTGAGATAGGTCTTATTATTAGTAAAGAGAAGAATACGCTTCCCCTATTCATGCCATTTTTGAAAGGGAGCTCAATTATCTGTCTATTGCATTAAAAATGTTTTGAGTTTAGATTAACTGTTGACTTGACCTGATTCTCTGCTTCAGATTTGTAAGTACATTGGTTGATAGATCAAAACTTTCACCAGATGGGGACAATACTTGCCCAGAGTGTATGCATCATGGTTCAGTGAGAAAAGCATTGGATTGAAAGTCAGGGAACCTGGCCATAATTCCCACCTGTGTCACTTACTATTTGTATGATCTCAGGCAAATCACAGCCTCTCTCTGAACTGAGTGCTCTCATCCATAAAACCAGGGGATGGTAAAGATGGCATTTCAGATCCCTTTCAACTCGATATTTATGTTATTTTGTGATCTTTGTCAATTAGATGATATTTTGGATATGTGTGTAAGCCAGGGAAGTAATGGGTTTGAGTGAGAAAATTGTAAATTAGAAATTATAAGACCTGCATTTTAATTCTGGTTTTGCTAATAACGTGATGTGTGACATTCAGCTGATCACTTTTCCCCTCTAAGCTCTAGTTAAATCTATAAAATCTTGACAGTTCCTTCCAGTTACTTTTTTTAAAAAGTAAATTTATATTGATACGTTTTGTCTTTACATTGCTTAAGTTCTCCCTTTATCCTTCTCTTTTCTTCTCTCAGAGGACTATTTCCTATAACAAGAAAACTTTTTGGAAGAAAAAAGAAAGAAAAAGAAGAAGAGAAAATCAGCAAAGTTGATCAATATATTGGAAAATAAACCCTGAAAACATGAAATGTGCCATATCTTTGAATTTCTTACCTCTGTAAAAGAATAGGGAAAGAGGAAAACTGTATTTTCATGTCTCTTTTTGGGAGGCCATGGTTTTTCACTAGATGGTTTTTTGTTTATTTTTGGAATTTTGTACTATTAATTTTTTATTGTTTTGTTGTTGCCATTTTTTCAAATTAAATTGCCATTGTCATTGTGTTTCTTGTTTTTTTGTCTCTGCTTAGTCTTTCTAAGCTTCCCTGTATTTGTCATCTTCATCATTTTTTCCAGAAGAATATTATCCCATTACATTTTTATATCAGTGTGTTTATTCATTTCCTTGTTGATAAGTCTCTATGTTGTGTCCAGTTCTTTGTTACTATAAAAAAGTTGCTATAAATATTTTGGAGTGAAAGGAAGCTTTCTTTTTCTTAAGGACCTTTTCCAGGTACTTGCCCAATAGTGGAATTTTTGGCTCAAAGGAGTCCAAGTTTTAATCGCTTTATTTGTATGTTTCCAAAGTTGTGCCCAAAATGGTTATATTTTAGGGTGAAAACGTTTGTATCCTTTAAAATTAAGCATTTGGGGAGCTCAGTTTTGTTGTTATTTTCCCATCCCCAACCCAAGTGAAAGCCCTTGGCCATTTAAAACAGGAAGTGGGCACGACCATTGGTTACTATCCTGTCACCTTACCTGTCCTTCTGCATGATTTTAAAGCTTTCAAAAAACAAAGTAATATTCCATTTTCTGTTTCCTTGTTTTTTTGTAAAGATTTCTTTCTTGGTATAATTATGTGTATGTGTCATCCAGAATATTTGATTTTGTGTGTGAGAGTAAAGGGTTGGGAGTATTTTCCAGCTATATACAAAGTATTTGAGAGATTTCATATTCCTTAGAGTCTTATGTGGAATTGTTTACATTTTGTATGTTATCTGCAAAACCACAGCAGCATTTATGTGTTTGTGGATTCAGTGTGTACCTTTCTACTTTTTAATAAAAACATTGCTCACAGTTTGTAATATAGTATTTTAAACTATGGGGCATACTTACCCTGAAATTATTCCTTATTTACACCTAATTGGTGACCATTAAATTACCCGATAAATGGTAGGCTGGACATTCACATTGTCATTATGATATTAGGCAAAATTAATAAGTAACACTTTTTAGTTGGAGGCTGGTTACAGGATGGCTGATTTTTAATCATAGAACAGAATAATTTTAAAGCTTAAAATGGTTTTGCTCCTCAATTTAATGTCAGTCCATGAGTTTATTATTAATGTTCTCAGTTTGTTTTTTTTTCTAGAAGATAAAAATCTGTCATAAAATAATGTGGCTGAAGCAGTATAATAAAGTACAAAGACCCAGGTTCTAGAGTTTTACTGAGCTCTGAGTTTTACTAGCTCAGTGACCTTAAGGAAATCACCTGACAACGCTTATTTTTTTTTAAATAGCCTTTTATTTACAGGTTATATGCATGGGTAACTTTACAGCATTAACAATTGCCAAACCTCTTGTTCCAATTTTTCACCTCTTACCCTCCACCCCCTCCCCCAGATGGCAGGATGACCAGTAGATGTTAAATATATTAAAATATAAATTAGATACACAATAAGTATACATGACCAAACTTATTTTACTGTACAAAAAGAATCAGACTCTGAAATATTGTACAATTAGCTTGTGAAGGAAATCAAAAATGCAGGTGGGCATAAATATAGGGATTGCGAATTCAATGTAATGGTTTTTAGTCATTACCTAGAGTTCTTTCTCTGGGCGTAGCTGGTTCAGTTCATTACTGCTCCATTGGAAATGATTTGGTTGATCTCGTTGCTGAGGATGGTCAGGTCCATCAGAACTGGTCATCATATAGTATTGTTGTTGAAGTATATAATGATCTCCTGGTCCTGCTCATTTCACTCAGCATCAGTTCGTGTAAGTCTCTCCAGGCCTTTCTGAAATCATCCTGTTGGTCATTTCTTACAGAACAATAATATTCCATAATATTCATATGCCACAATTTATTCAGCCATTCTCCAACTGATGGGCATCCACTCAGTTTCCAGTTTCTAGCCACTACAAAAAGGGCTGCCACAAACATTCGTAACGCTTATTTTTTAGAAAATAGGGAACGGGATCCCTGAGGAATTAGTAAGAGGATCCAGCCAGTTCGTGGGATGGCTGTGAACTCAACCCCACATTCATCATTGTCCAATTATCTTTTACCCCCAAACAAACAGAAAAACAAGAAATCCAAAGAGCAGCCACTTCCAACTGTCATTGGGAAGGCTGTTTTTTTTTTTTTTTTTGACAGTTTAGTCAGGAAAGCAATAAATTCACATCCCAATAAATAATTTACTTTGTGGACTAGGATGCTGTCCTTGCTTCTTCAGTAGCACTTGCTGCCTGTATAATGTATAAAATTCTGCTCATGTCAGAGGAGGAAGAATTGAATTCCCCTTTTCTCCCTTCCCTGCCTCCATGCCTTTCTCTTCTTCCTGTACCTCCACTAACCTTCTCTGAATGCTGTCAGTCATCCAGTTTTCCTAACGTCAGCGCACTAGCCTGACATCTTTCTGTCAGCTTGGTGGTCACTCTACATCTTTGTCTGTCCAAGTGACAAACAGGAGTCACTTAGTATGAATCACTTACTGACTGTTATTGTGTTTATGCTAAGGATGGTGAGGATTTTTAGAGTGGGTGTTATGGGGTAAGGGAAAAAAAGGAAACCCAAATCACCTATCTCTTTATCAGTTCATATTTCTTCTCCCTGTTGTCTCAGTCAACAAGATCTGAAGAAATCTTGGCCAAGCCTGCGTATTCCTCATGTTAGTCTCATTTGGCTCTTTCGTATTTAATCCCTTTCATGCTTCTTTGTTGCCCTCTCTCCTGACTCAAGAACAGAGCTGCTGGGAACAAATTTTGTTCTTTGTTGTCAGGGTTTGCAAGGGTCTGTGAAACTTTGATGCCAGTGATGGTATTAATTAAATCATTAAGATAGTATAGCCTCATCATTTTTAATTGTGGGCCTAAGGTAATATTTAATGAGGCCAAAAAGTATATTAATAAAATTACTTGTAATTAGGAAGAAATGATAATGGGAGGTTGATGGGAAGGCTTTGGGAATAAGTTACAACTCATCATGCACGTTGCAAATTTTAAATATCAGTTTTTTTTCTTCCATGGACTTACTTTAGCTTACCTAAGGTGATTTTTTTTTTATCAAATGCTTACATTTAGAACTCCTCAGAGGTCATCCACTTTAACTTTACAAACAAGGAAACAAGTTAAGGACAGTGACTTGTTCGATGTACACAGTGAGTATCAGAAATACAGTCTGAATTACAGAGGACCTGGCTTCTTTGCTAAGAGTTAGTATTCTATACATGATCAGTATAAATGATGCTATGGGACCATCTGTACAGTTGCAAGCTCTGGAAGAGAACCTGGGAAGAGCACAAGAAAGGGGCTTGGGCCCAAGATTAAACTTGCTATTCTATAAGTCGAAAGGAAATTCAGAGAAGAGAGAACGAAAAAGAGACTTGGTATTAGGATCAGGGAGAACTTCTTACAGGCATCTGGTTTAGATAGATATAGGAGGCTGCAGCAATAGGATGGTACATTGCCAAAAAAGTCCTTGATTTGGAGTCAGTGCACCTGGGTGTTAAAATCTCAACCGAGGTGTTTTTTTTTTAAACTATCCTTATGATCTTGGGCAAGTCCCTTCCTTGTTTTGATCCTCTTTTCTACTCCATGAAAGGAAAAATTTGGATCAGATGATCACGTAAGGTCTCTTTCATATCTAAATCCTTATAAATAAGAACCTCTCCTTGATTTTAACCATGTAACATGAAACAAGGTAATATATGTATATGCATACATTTATTATATACACAGACTATTATTATACACATAACAGAACACTTTTGTATATTATCTTCTTTAATACATATGACATTCTAGAAAGGTAAGCAATAAATGGAAAATTTATCCTAATATTAAACACAGAACTAAAACTACCTTACAGAGGCAGTATGATGTAATGGAGAGAGTGATGGATATGGACATTGGAGATTTGGATTTAAATCTTGGTTCAAAGATATGCTAGATGTGTGAATATAGAAATTCATTCTCTGAGCCTCAGTTTCCCATATGTAAGATGGAAAAATACATGTACTGTTTACCTTCACAAGTTTGTTGTAAAGAGTGTTCAGCAAATATTAACACTGACTAGAAATGGGGAGCTATTGTAATTATTATTTGTTTGGACTTGTGATTTCATTGATGTAGGGAATAATGATGATGAGAAAACTGTCTCTATTAATGAAGATCAATATCTTTTCTATAACTTACAGTCTTAGAGAATTATTTGGGGCACTTGAAAGGCAAGTCAACAATCAACAAACATTTATTAAGAATTTACTATGTGTCAGACCTTGTAGTAATTGCTGGGGATACAAAAAAGGCAAAAAGCAGTAGTAATTTGCTTATATTCATATAGCCACATGATCTTCTTGACCCTGAGGCCTTTCCTCCATCAGTTATACCAAACTGCTTCTCATTATTGTTGTTTATATTTTTTAATGTGCCTTTGTTTAAAGATCTACTCAGCTGCAAACTGGGTCTTGAACTCCATTCATCTGATTCCAATCTTTCCACTTCACCTTGCTGTTTTAAAACCAAACTAAATAAACCCCCCCAACTTCACAATATTTATGCAAAAAAAAACCAGATCAACAAACATACTACTAATAGCAGGTCACAGCAAAAGCTTTTCACCCAGAGCTCCCTTTGTGCTACTAATGACCTGTTATATCCTTGTTCCCCAGAAATCTCTAAGGTTTGGCTTGCTGATTCTCCTCTCTTTTCCTACTCTCTTTATTGATTTTTTATGGTGTGGTCACTTATTTCCCCAGTCTCCGTCCTCACCACTCAGCTTCATGCAACCCAGGTGTCCATTTCCCTCTTATCGTGTTCTCTGAAATCATCACATACCCCTTTTAATTAAAGTAGATTTTTTTTCCTGCTAATCACACACCAGGAAAATACACTAGAGTTTTAAAAATGATAAAATAAGAATTTACAGAATTATAGTATCTCATAAGTTTTTAAGAATTAACCCTGACCTTCTATTCTATTATAAAAGAATAAATGACTTTCTAAGTTAGATGTACATGATAGAGAAAATATTTAGGAATACCATATACAGATCACATACCATTTTTTGGATAAGAGGAAAGAAACTGTTCTACAGATTCCATATTTGTGGGAAGTTCTTCCCTCTACCAATGCAAGTATGCATTTGTTTTGTAGCTTCTCATAACTACCTGACATACCGACTATGACTTGCTCAGATTTCAATAGCCAGTATGTGGGACTTTGACCCATGTCTTCCTATTTGGAGGTAGATACTTTATCCATTCTTCCAGTATTCCTTTGCACATAGTTTTTTATAATATACAATTCTCCCATTGGTATAAAGGCTGAGTCATGGTGCCACTTTTGATATATAAGGATATATGTTTGTCATATTTAACTGAATAAACATCCAATATACACTCCCTGATGACAGGATTTGCAGAATATTCAGATTTCCTTGACTGTGTAAATGTCAGCAAATGCTTTTTCCTACTAATTAATTTACTCCAATATTTTGCATTATTACTCCTTCTGTGTTTTATCTCTCTTCTTCAGCTCAAACTTATCTTCCCTAAAAGCCAATAGATCCTATAAAAAACTATGAAACAGAATCAGAACAAAAAGGGGTATTGCATGAGTGTGTGTGTACTTTTCTTGCTAATGTATTAAAGAGATCTTTGTGGGAGCTAAAGGACTAAGATGCGTGTGTTCCAGTTCGTTAATCTGCTCTTTTTTTCTTATTTGCTATTTTTGCAACATAAGTCTATAAATTATTTTATATGTTTATTTTTGAGTAATATTACTTTAAGCACAAAAAGCTATTTCCTTTCAAGTACTTGATTTTTCAGGGATTCTTACATTTTAAGTATAATTTTTATAATCTTGCACAAATAGATTTTTTGAGAGTGACTCACCTCAAATTGCTAGAATATTAGGATGGTCAGATCAATGATTTTCATTTGGAAAGACATCATGAAGAAGTAGCATTTGGGAGGTGAAGAGATACATATTTTAGTAAAATGATCTGTATGATCTCAGCATTTGCAATTCAATAATTGAGTTGAGGACAGCTAAAAATTTACTATGGCTAATTAAGGTCCATATAAATATTTTTCTTTACTTGCTTGTAAGTGATGCAGTGGATGGAGTTTTGCGCTGCAGTCAGGAAGACTTGGTCTTTCTTCCTCTCTACTTTTCCCCCTTTCTTTTTCTTCATTTTTCCTTGTATTTGCCTGCCCCAAATAGAGCCAATTCCAGCTAATGATTCCTGACTTTTCACATGCTTTCCTAGTCTCCAAGGCATCCAAGGAGATGCTCCAAGACATCTCCATTGGAAATGAGCTCTTACTCTTCTGTAGTGAATTGCAGAGGTCTGTCAGAGGTCAAAGAATGGAAAAAGGGAAGAATAGTGGTACTGAGAGTCAGGAGACACAGGTTACAATGTTTGTTGAGTTAAACGTGCCCAAGATAAAAATGTGTCATGTCAAGTCAGTTTGCAGAGTTGGGACTAGCACCTGGATCTGGTGACTTATCAGTTCTTTCCACTGTATCATTTAACAAGTTGGGAATGTGAGTTAGCAGGCTCACTTCTGCAACAGAATATCTGAATCTGACAGCAGGCAGGTATTTTCTTTTGGTAAATGAGAGAGAGAAAGAGAGAAAGAGAGGGGGGGGAGAGAGAAAAAGAGGGAGGGGTCTCTCGTTCTAGGTCACACATTTAAGCAATGACAGACGTGAGATTTGGATTTGAGACCTTTGACTCAAAATCAAGTGCTTTTTTCCTTTCCTTCCCCAAAACTTTAAAATTCTATTCAAAAGTCACTGATTATTCTTATAGGAATCCCCTCAGGTGCAGCATTCTACTTTAAAATTGTGGGTCTCTCATCAATGGTATAATCGAGGGTTTAAAAGTCAGAGCCAGCTTTCCATTGTCTCTCTGACTGTAGTCCTATCAGTCACATAGCACTTGCAGTTATACATAAGGGAACAATTGTGTTTATAGCTCTGGGTTTACCTGCACTTGTGAAGTGCTTTGAGGTATTTCGATGAAAGATGATAACCAGGCTCCATACTTTGTGCCTGTTTATTAACACCTCATAGCCCTCTTGGGAAATGCAGTAAAGAGAAGTTTTTTTTAGTGGGTGAGTAAGAGAGATTACCGTTTGAGCTTGGGGATATCTTTTCATCTTTTTCTCCAGTTCTGTTTTCTGTGGATTTGGGGTGAGGGAGTATTATAGATAAGGTCTATGAGTCCTCTTCTTTTTCTGGAGAGTATTTAGAGAGAGATCCAGAAGTCTGCTACATTGAGAGAATTTAGACAAGAAACATGGTAGCTGCTGTGGATGTATTGGGTTAAGGACTCTGTCCAAGCAGGTGAATGAACTTCTTAGGCTTAATTGAATGGAAAATAAGGAGAAAGGAGGATAGAAGAGGGCAAATAGGAGTGGTCACCTCAAAGCAAAACCTATTTGTTGAATATTCAGATATTGTAAATCTTGTTTCAGGTGTCTTGGTTAGGTATCATTTATTGATGCTTATGGAATAATCTGATATTCACATCATTGCTTCAAATCAGACAGAGGACATTTGAAAGGAAAGACAGGGAGAAAAGATGCCTCCCATATAACAGAAGTGAAGGCTCAAGGGCAAAAGATGACACATCAACTAAGGGGGAGGTCCCCTTGCTGAAAGGATGCTGTCCATCTGAATGAACATCTAGTCCCTTGAAATGGGAATTGTTGATAAACAGGAGAAATCTGTGTGTCCCATTGCTGGTCAAGCTATGTATATGTATTAGCCATTCAGTTATCATCAGATTTTTAAAAAGACTTTCTAAAATTTTCTTAAAGATTTTTAAATTTTTAAAAGATTTTTAAAAATGTATTTAAAATACATTACTGGCACTTATGAATTTCAAATAAAAACAGAAATTAGCTAAGCTGGATTGGAAGAAGGAGTACTACTTGAAGCCCTTTCCATAAACTCAACCTAAATTTTAATGGGAATTAATTAAATGAATGATTAATATTTCCTTTCATTTTTATCTCTCTGTGCTTTGATAGTACTAGGAAAGCTTTTAAAATTCTATACCTTTAATTTAGGGAGTATAATAGTACTATACTACCTGTGTGGCAAATCACCTAACATTTCTGGCCCTATTGTCCTCATGTGTAAAATGAGGGACAGATTATAATTTATGTCCTGTTCTGTATTTGTAAGTACTCTATAGGGATTTATTCTAGTTTCTTTTTTATTTTTACTTTCAGAGCATTATACATCTTAATTTCTGGCTCTTAAATGGGGCTATACTCCTTTCTTTTTAAACTGGGCCTATGATTCATTAGCATAGAAAATGACCAGTGCATCTGCATTTTGATTTGCATTTAGATATTCTGCAATTGATCTAAAAGAGAAAGATTCTTGGGATACTGTCAGGTCTAAGTATAGAAGCTCACTCAACGAATATGTCTTGGAGGTGAGATTTGAAACCTGGCATTCTGGACTCTGAGCAACTCTATTTGTTATGGGAAGCTATCTCTCATTGTAAAATGGGCATCAATGTAAAATTTATGAAGAATTTTTTTTAAAAAAAAGAAAGATGTTTTAAGAAGAAGAGAATTTCTAAATTGATCTTTCTTTTCTTACTTTCCTGACCTGATTTGTCTGGACCTCTCAATGATTGCTTTGGTGTGGGGGAACTCCTGGTGAGGAAACTCCCTCTACCAATGTAGGTCAGCAGCTGTTTAACAACTTAGTCTCGGAGAATTGCCCGGAGGCACTGAGTTTCAGAATTAATTTTTTAAGAGAACTTGTGTCCTTAATCAATTTAAAACAGGAATTTAAATGGAAAACTAAGCAAGGTTCAAGAGAACTTAAACCTGTACTTTCATGATACAGAGAATCCCCAAGGTGCAGGATGAATACTGCCTCTGGCTTCATTGTATTTAGCTGAAATTCTTTAATCAAAGCTTAACAACTGCACACATGAAGGTGAAAGGACTAAAATATAGATACTATAGAAATTTATTAATAAAAGTTGCATTTTTAATTGTCCTTGGAAGCAAATTTGTGGATAAGGGCAGATTCTCAAAGGCAGACCTCTGCCTTTAAACAAACAACAACCTCTTAAATCACTTTTAATTTTTTAAATTTGTGGTATTAGAAGAAAGAGCCTTGGACATGGAGTCAAGACCTAGGTTTGAATTCCTGCTCCACTATTTATTATCCATTTGACTATGGGCAAATTAGTTAACCTCCAGTTTCCATGTCTATAAAATGGATAATAATTCTTGGACTTCTACTCTCAAGGGTTGCTGTGACCAAAGCACTTTGTAACCTTAAAGCTCTAAAGAGCTTGTTATTTGCTGAGATTATTTTCCAAAAACCTTTCACATTTATCAATCTTATTAAATATTCATAACAACCATAAGTGGGACAGGACTTATCTCAGTTATATAAATGAGGAAGCTGAGGCTGAGAGAATTTAAATGACTTGATCAAAGTCACACAGCTAATTCATGATGGAATGATCTCCTGATACTTGTCCCAGGTTTTTTTAAAATTATATTTTATTTATAATAATAATAATATTTATTATAATATATAATTCATTATTTTTATATTTAGATAAATATAATTATTTATTATAATAATATATAATTATATATCATATACATAATATATGATATATAATTATAATAAATATTTTATTATATTTCTAATATATTTATTTTTTACTATATGTTCTGGCTGTACTACTGTATTCTTTGGATAAAGACAGAAAACATTCCATTATCAAGCTCATGTTCACATCCTATGGCAAAGTTCTATTATCAGGCCTTGTTAAATATTAATTTTTCCAATTTAAATATTAATGTTTCCAAGTAATTTTTGAATGTACCCAGAGCTGTTCACTCTTATTCCTTTTCTGGCATCCACCACTGGTTGAGTTGATTACTACTCCTACATTTCTTAGATACAACAGAAACCATTGATGTGCCACAAAAGAGAATTCTCTGATCCTTATCATCTTGAAGATGTTTTACCTACGGATACAGATCACAAGTCATCCATATTTCGGGGCAATCTTTGAGATTTGCTGTGGCCAAACAATTTTTTACTCTGTGGTCAACTAATACATTTTTCCCAATGCAGATTTTAAGATAGCAGAAATGCTTTTATAAGCCTGAGAAAAGCAAGGCTCAGAAGGCCTTTTCTAAGGTTTGTAAGCACTGGGGCCAAGGACCAAACCCAGGTCTCTTATGAATTCCCTGTTTGAGCCAGATTGGCCTACTTGCCTTTTTCTGAACTTGGCATTCAGTCTGCACCTTTGTGTATTTCCTCCCCTTCTTTCTCCACACCCACCATTCTTTGAGTTTAATTCCTTTTCACTTTTGGAAAGTTCTTAGCTCCCCTCTATGATCAGCTTAGTTTTCATCTCCTAAAAGAAGCTTCTCCACTTTCCAATTCCCCTTGTTATTAGTGCTTTTTCTGTTTCAAATTATCTTTTATGTTCTTGTGTATTTACGGTTGTACCTCCCCCTGTATAACATGAGCTCTTTGATATTTGTTTTCTTTATCTTTTCATCCCTAATACCTTATATATAGTAAGTAATTAAGAAATTTTTATTGTAATTTTTTATGGAAACAAGGTGTACATAAATCCACCAATATGGGAGGCACTATACATAGTTACATAAGCACATAGCAATATAACACAGGCTAGTAGTAATGTAACAAACAACATGAATTAACATGAGAATTTACACATTTACACATTGTCCATTAGTTCATGTGCCAGGAATCCAATGATTCCTGTAAACTTTGAGGTAAACAATTTTTCATAACATGAATCAACATACAACATTATACATCTCCATAAGTCATAAAAATAGTCCAAAGGAATCCATTGATTCTTGATGGTTTTTCAACAACTTGAAATAGTCTCATCTTGTGTTAGAAATCCAGTGGTTTGAGTCCTGAGTCAAAATCAAATGTTTTTTCCCCTTTTATGTCATGCTTCATGCCAATGGTACTCTCTTGGTTCTTCCTTTGATATGTGATACAAAGAAGTTTTGCATATATTATTTTATTTTTACCTCTTTTCACTCCCATGACATTGATACCACAGGTATCTCCAGTTTACAGCTGAGGAAACTACAGTGCTCAGAAAGTTTATGTGACTTGTCTAGAGTCACACAGTTAATAAGTCATTAAGACAGGTTTTAAAACCAAGTCTTCCTAATCCTATGCTGAACACTCTACACTTTACTATCACACTTTTTTACTTGCATTCTAAGAGTGATCACCTTTCCCGTGAATGTCAAAATGAATCTTTGAGTGGTGATATTGCCAATGATGATGACTACGGTAAAGTACTGGTACAGAACAGATGAGTTTTTTTGCCTTTCCTCCTATTTAGTACTGAACTGGGATAAGACAAGAGTCTGTTATTCTAATCCTATATTATCTGAAATGCCATATTATGGGTTAGATTGCTATGTGAATATATAAAAGGGAACATTTGATATGGGTAAATCACTAACCTATTTTCTTCTGCTCTTTTGAGCTGTTGTAAATTCATTTGCTTTCTAACTTTTGGCTTCATAATCTGTGTTTGAGTTCATGGACAGTATCTTTTAGCTTTGGCTCAAACAACATCAAAATTACCAATTAATTTACATTCTTAGATTTAGGGAACAATGTTAAGTTATTCGCCTTTGAATACATGGATCATTTCTACTTCTACAGAGGAAAGGCTGAGTCAGTCGCTTAGGTTGACAGTTGAGAAGTTATATTCAGTAACAGCCAAGATGTCACTTCTTAGTTTTATTTAATTAAACTTTATAGAAGAAAGCTTGCCTCTGGTAAGCATTGATTGGTAAGGGAAAAAAATATCTCCTTGAATCAGGTCTTTTTACTACACAATCCTGCCAGACTTAACATTCCGATTAATTTTCTGTACTAGCTGCCGGCTTAGGTTCCAGATGAAGCCAAGTGTGACAGCTGGTAAGGGCTGGATTGAAGTGCACTGGCAATCATGAGCTGAAGCTGAACCTCCTGGTTTCTTCTGTCCACTGGGGCTCCTTTTCATAACTATGAAGTGCGAAGTGGGAGGGCTTTCCTGAACTTCTGCAAGCAACTAGGAACTGTCTTTGGTCCTGAATCAAGAGCACAGGGTCTGGGAATTCCTGTTGCCAGAAAATTTTTCTATACTTTGTAAGTGAGATTGATTCATAGATAATAGATTTAGAGCTGGAAAAAATTCTAAAGGTCATCTAGTTCATTCCTTATTTTTTGCAGAAGAGGAAACTGAGGTTCAGAGAGGCAATGTCACAGAATTATAGATTTTGAGAGTTGGAAGGGACCTCAATTGCTACCTAATCAAATCCAGGCATGAAAGAAATTCCAGTGCACAAGTGGTTGTTTAGCTTTTGATTGGAGGTTTCCAAGGAAGGAGGGTCCATCTCATCTCAAGGTAGACAATTTCAGTTTTTATAACTTAAATTCTTAGATTTCTTTACTTGCTTCATAATACTTAGCTCAAACATTACCTGTTAGAGGTGTTTCCCAGTCTTCTCACTTCTCCCCAACTTTTTGAGCTTTCTCACTTTTCAGTTACTTTGTGTGTATATTTATGTAAAACCTCTTTCCCCATCAAAATACAGAGTTCTTGAAGACAAGGCTGTTTTTGTTTTTTCTTTGTATCCTTAGTACTTAGCATGGTAAAAACTAGCACATCCCCTGCCATATAGTAAGAATTTAATAAATGATTTTTAATCAATCAACAATTCTTGGGGAAATTTTTTCTGACATCTAGCCTAAAATGTTTTCTTTGGAACTTCCATTGTTCCTGGTTTTGCTCTCTGAGGCCATCAGAATAAACATGCTTCTTTCTCCATGTGATAGCTCTTCAAATACCTGAAGATTATTATTATTATGATGATCCCATTTCCCCAAATTTTCTCTTTTCTAGGCTAAACAAACCTACCTCCTTCCTTGATCATCATATGATATGAATTTGAAGTCTTTCTGCATCTTTATTGTCCTTCTTTGAACATTACTTAGTTTATGGATATCATTAAATCCTTGTGTCTCCGACTGAACATAGTATTCCAGATGAAATTTTCTCTGAGTCACAAAACTAATAATTAGGAAGGGCAGGATTCGAACCTAGGTTCTTTGACCTCCAGATTAAATTCTCATTCCATTTCGTTGACTGAACCACACTTAATAAGGAGCTCCTTTCAGTAAAATGATAGGAGCTCACCTTTACACTGATGCTTCTGCTGCTGCTGCTGCTGAGCTTTACACTGAAAGCTCATATTAATTATTTTTTTCATAATTTATCTACTTCCTCTCAGTAAGTCGTGTGTGTGTGTGTGTGTGTGTATGTGTGTGTGTGTGTGTAGACAAAAAGACAGACATGCAGACACAGGCACATAAGAAGGGACCAGATTAACAAAGAGACTGGTGAAGATTTAAAGAAAGATTGGCTCACTAGCAATTCATTTACACAGTCCACATGTGCACACATGTATATGCACTGCTAGAAGAACAGGCTTCCCCTATAGCAATCACTTTATCTATTTTTGACATAAAGTGATTAAATAACTGAAATAGCATGGGGGTGATTGAGCCGTTGTCCTCAGTGCTGATGTCTAGGTCAGAAACATTCTTTTTTATGAGGGAGAACAGGCTTCGAGTCTATTACCCTGCAAAATGCTGGTCATCTTTTGGCTCATTCACTTACTTGCATACCTTTTGTTGCAGAGTACTGTGGCTATTTTATGTAAATCCCTAGTCCTACCTGCTTCAAGCATTTATAGAATGCTATACTATAGCTATAGCTATAGTGCAAGGACTGAGCTATGCTCTTTACAGATAGTATTTCATTTGGTTCTCACAGCAACTTTTTGGGGCAGATTCTACTTTTGCCTTCATTTACAGATGAGAACATTGGGGTAAATGGGTTAAATGATACACAGCTAGTCACACAACTATTAAGTGTCTAAGGTTGGATTTGAACCCATATCTTGCTGAATCTAGTCCCAGTGTTCTTTTACTCTGCCACCTAGCTTAAAGGTAAGTGTGGACTACTATTATGAATTCTGGATGTCTTGCCCCCCCCTTTTTTTTTACATACACTCCACAGTTATTTTTTTAAAAGGAAAGCCAGAGTTTAGCCTTCTTTCTTTACTTGGTTTCCAAAAGCTGTGGTAAGATCATGGTCCTTAAGTTCAGCAAGAACCAACTTTCCTCTCAAATTAACCATCATTACAAATGAATTTCAAATATAGCTTTTGGGGGCACCTTTTAACCAGTTCTTTTTTTCAGTTCCACACAACACAGTTTTTACTTGTCTTTGTACCACCAAAAGCATCCCATTATTTGGCTTTTAATAGGGAGGTTGAGCTGCCTTATATATGGAGGATTCATAAGACCTAAAGAAAATTAAAAGTTACTTTTCTTTCCTGTCCCTTTAAACCAGGGGAAGAATTTATACAAGACTTACTTTCTAATATTAACATGTTTCGGTGTCTTCCCCTTCCATACACTTCATATGGTGAATGACTCCTAGGTCTGTTAGTAAAATTTAACACAAATTACCTTATTCATCTTCCTTTTGTAAATACCACTATGAAAGAAGTACATCTTACATTCACACATCTTCTCATTATTATGATAATGACTTTCAATTTATAACTAATTAATGCTGCTCTGTACCTAACCCACATCTCATGAACAGAAACCAAGATAGATTTATGGAGTGAAGGAAAGGCTGCTCTTGACTTGGAATACAGGTTCAGAGATAAGGTATTAGGTGCTGCTTCTAAAAGCAGCTTGTTGAAAAACTAATGATAGTAGCAGCAAGGTACAGTGGAGAGAACAATGGAATAAGAATCAACCTGAGTTTGAAGCTCTCTTGCTTATTTACTATAGTTTTAGGCAGCTCATCTCTTCTCTTTGGGTCTCAGTTTCCTCTAGGTGATATTTAATGTGCCTTGGAGCACTAACTAAATCCTATAATATTTGTTTGTGACTTGCCGTTGCCCCACCATGGATATTAAACAGCATTTCTCTGTGATTGAAAAAGAATGGGAGATTAAGAATTGTTTATGGAAGCCTTAGGTCTGGCAGTTAGCTTAATATAGGCCAGTTTCCTGAAATGAGATAAATGAGGAGGAGGAGGAGTGAGGGAGAGAAGGAAGGAGGAGGAAAAAAATATGATAATGATATGCACAGATGCTCTTTGATCTTGGGTATAATTCAAAGCAGTCAAGTCCCCCCCCTCTGCAGGTGGCATTAGATAAGAGCTTCAAATTCCCTCTGTGAACTTTACTGGCACTACAAAGTAATTAGCTTTTGCCTGTTTATAAAGTGAGCATAAACAGGTACAAAAACTGGTTTCCCATTTCCCTTCTGGATTAATTACAGATTTTTCTCCCTCTTGGGTTAATTAGACTTGTCTGCCACTGTTTTTCATGAAGATATTTGGGTGAATGGATAAATTGAAAGAAGAATAATTTAGACCAGAAAAGCTATCTATGAGGAGGGTCATAGCTAGTCAAACCTTTTGGGTTTACAAAGACACATTTCCAGAGAGGGAAGAGTTTTTTTGCCCCTGGGTCATATAAGTAATCCTTGGCAGGACCAGAGAAAAAACAGATTGTTGTGAGTTCCTTAAACCTTAACGCTTTCATTCTAGTGAGGTCATCACAACCATCTGTTATTGTGTGTTGTGTTGTATAGTGTAGGCTGGTCTAGATCCTTCTATGGTTACAGATTCTCTCTATTTAAGAGGTGGAATTATATCTATCTATCTATCTGGAAATGATGAAACTTCATACTTCCAAACTCCTATTGCAAGAGATGGAAAAGCTTACTCATTCTAATATCTCTGCCAAGAAAACCCAAAATGGAGTTACAAAGTATTGAACATGACTGAAAACTGTTGAACAATGACAAAACCAACTGTTCTTAAAATACTGTTTGAAGAGTCCTCTTAAGACTCTTAGGGTTCCAGTAGAGCTGCATGGAAAAGGTGATATACATGTACATATAAAACATTACATATATTACATGGAGTATATATTGCATTATATATTATGTTGTACATAATATATTACCTATTATTTTACACACAATATGCTATGTATACACATGTATGCATCCATAAATAATGTATCATTCTTCAGGGTATAGAAGTGACGTTTAATTGGAGGCATTTAAGGAAAAGGAAAGACAGTGACTATAACTGGTTCATATTATACTGGATAGGGCTCTATTGCTTTTTGAGAGCATTAATTTTAGCAGAAAAAAAATTTAATCCAAGAAAACATTCAGTATGTGGAAACACATGGCTGCAGTTGCATGGAGATCCTGGAAGTACCCCCTTAAGTGGATATTTCCATGTGTTCCACTGATGTATTGACTCATGATAAAGGAATTATAGGAATGTGGAAAGGGCAAGTTGTACTCTGGTAAAGTCAATGTATTTCTTTGAATAATTAGTATTTTTAAATAATTGAAAGAAATGCTGAATTTCATTTAAAAGTTATTATAAAAAAGATGCATTTCTCCCTCATCTAAGTTAACAAACATTCTGAAGTCCATTTGTGGCCTCTTAGGGGAGTCCATGGATGTTAGGCTAATAAGCTCTAGCTTAGATTCTCTTCTAAAATCTCTAAAGTTCATTTTAGTTTAGCTTAATCCTACAGTTCATTCAAATCAGCTGCCTTCAGGACTGGAATGTTGTATATCCAAAAGAATGTATAGTAGAAGTTACTATATCAATGAGCCGCAAGTCATTGTAGGTTTTCTAATCACTCCAAAATGTTCTATATTCAAAGATGTAGCTGCATACTGCACTGAAGTATTACATGGAAAACTTGAGAAGAATATAGCCACATCGAAAGACAGATTTGTAATATTTCACTTGGAAAGGAAAATAGCATTTGGAAAGAGAAGAGAAAACCCAGAAAAAACAAGAACTAGAAATGATCTTTTTTTTTTTTTAATACCCTTTTATTTACAGGATATATGCATGGGTAACTTTACAGCATTAACAATTGCCAAACCTCTTGTTCCAATTTTTCATCTCTTACTCCCCACGCCCTCCCCTAGATGGCAAGATGACCAGTAGATGTTAAATACATTAAAATATAAATTAGATACACAATAAGTATACATGACCAAAACGTTATTTTGCTGTACAAAAAGAATCAGACTCTGAAATATTGTACAATTAACTTGTGAAGGAAATCAAAAATGCAGGTGTGCATAAATATAGGGATTGGGAATTCAATGTAATGGTTTTTAGTCTTCTCCCAGAGTTCTTTTTCTGGGCATAGATGGTTCAGTTCATTACTGCTCCATTGGAAATGATTTGGTTGATCTCGTTGCTGAGGATGGCCTGGTCCATCAGAACTGGTCATCATATAGTATTGTTGTTGAAGTATATAATGATCTCCTGGTCCTGCTCATTTCACTCAGCATCAGTTCGTGTAAGTCTCTCCAGGCCTTTCTGAAATCATCCTGTTGGTCATTTCTTACAGAACAGTAATATTCCATAATATTCATATACCACAATTTATTCAACCATTCTCCAACTGATGGACATCCATTCAGTTTCCAGTTTTAGCCACTACAAAAAGGGCTGCCACAAACATTCGTGCACATACAGGTCCCTTTCCCTTCTTTATAATCTCTTTGGGATATAATCCCAGTAGTAACACTGCTGGATCAAAGGGTATACACAGTTTGATAACTTTTTGAGCATAGTTCCAAACTACTCTCCAAAATGGTTGGATTCGTTCACAACTCCACCAACAATGCATCAATGTCCCAGTTTTCCCGCATCCCCTCCAACAATCATCATTATTTTTTCCTGTCATCTTAGCCAATCTGACAGGTGTGTAGTGGTATCTTAGAGTTGTCTTAATTTGCATTTCTCTGATTAATAATAACTTGGAGCATCTTTTCATATGACTAGAAATAGTTTCAATTTCTTCCTCTGAGAATTGTCTGTTCATATCCTTTGACCATTTTTCAATTGGAGAAAGGCTTGATTTTTTATAAATTAGAGTTAATTCTCTATATATTTTGGAAATGAGGCCTTTATCAGAACCTTTGACTGTAAAAATGTTTTCCCAGTTTATTGCTTCCCTTCTAATCTTGTCTGCATTAGTTTTGTTTGTACAAAAACTTTTCAGTTTGGTATAATCGAAATTTTCTATTTTGTGATCAGTAATGATCTCTAGTTCTTCTTTGGTCATAAAGACCTTCCCCTTCCACAGGTCTGAGAGGTAAACTATCCTGTGTTCCTCTAATTTATTAATAATTTCATTCTTTATGCCTAGGTCATGAACCCATTTTGACCTTATCTTGGTGTACGGTGTTAAGTATGGATCAATGCCTAGTTTCTGCCATATTAGTTTCCAATTTTCCCAGCAATTTTTATCAAACAGTAAGTTCTTATCCCAAAAGCTGGGATCTTTGGGTTTGTCAAAGACTAGGTTGCTATATTTGTCAACTGTTTTATCCCTTGAACCTAATCTATTCCACTGATCAACTAATCTATTCCTTAGCCAATACCAAATAGTTTTGGTAACTGTTGCTCTATAATATAATTTTAGGTCTGGTACAGCTAAGCCACCTTCATTTGATTTTTTTTTCATTAATTCCCTTGAAATTCTTGACCTTTTGTTTTTCCATATGAACTTTGTTGTTATTTTTTCTAGGTCATTAAAATAGTTTTTTGGGACTCTGATTGGTATAGCGCTAAATAAATAGATTAGTTTAGGTAATATTGTCATCTTTATTATATTTGCTCGCCCTATCCAAGAGCATTTAATATTTTTCCAATTGGTTAGATCAGACTTAATTTGTGTGAAAAGTGGTCTGTAATTTTGCTCATAAAGTTTCTGATTTTCCCTTGGCAGATAGATTCCTAAATATTTTATATTATCAGTAGTTACTTTAAATGGAATTTCTCTTTGTAACTCTGACTGTTGGATTTTGTTAGTGATGTATAAGAATGCTGATGACTTATGTGGATTTATTTTATAACCAGCAACTTTGCTAAAGTTGTGGATTATTTCTAATAACTTTTTAGTAGAATCTCTGGGGTTCTCTAAGTATACCATCATGTCATCGGCAAAGAGTGATAATTTGGTTTCCTCATTGCCTATTCTTATTCCTTTAATCTCTTTCTCAGCTCTTATTGCTAAAGCTAGCGTTTCTAATACAATATTAAATAGTAACGGTGATAGTGGCCAACCTTGTTTCACTCCAGATCTTATTGGGAATGGTTGCAGTTTGTCTCCATTACATATGATGCTTACTGATGGTTTTAAATAGATGCTGCTGATTATTTTAAGGAAAAGTCCATTTATTCCTATACTCTCAAGTGTTTTTAATAGGAATGGATGTTGGCTTTTATCAAATGCTTTTTCTGCATCTATTGAGATGATCATATGGTTTTTGTTAATGTGGTTTTTAACATGGCCAATTATATTGATAGTTTTCCTAATATTGAACCAGCCCTGCATTCCTGGTATAAATCCTACTTGATCATAGTGTATTATCTTGGAGATGATTTTCTGTAGTCTTTTTGCTAATATCTTATTTAAGATTTTAGCATCAATATTAATTAGGGAGATTGGTCTATAATAGAAATGATCTTTTAAATACCTTAGTACACAGAGGCAGCTAGGTGGTGTAGTGGATAGAGCACCAGCCCTGAAGTCAGGAGAACCTGAGTTCAAATGTGGCCTCAAACATTTAACACTTTTTAGCTGTGTGACCCTGGACAAGTCACTTATCAATTGCCTTAGCACACATATACATACATAACACACTGGCAGCATATTATAGATGAAAGAACTGAAGTCCATAGAGGTTCAATGAATTGCCTAGAATCACACAGATACTAATGGAATTGAGATTTGAATATCTGCTGGGAATTTGATATATACTGTTCTTCAGAACTGAAAGGGACTTTAGTGATCATTTTATTATCTCTACTTATTTTACAGAATGAAGTAATGGATATGCCTTGATCAAAAATACATGAGAGTATAGAACAGAGAAAGCACAAACTCATTGTTTTATATATCTATATCTATCTATCTATATATTTCTCTCTCTCTCTCTCTCTCTCTATATATATATATATATATATATATATATATATATATATAGATCTCCTCATATAAACTCTTCAAAATATGTAAAACAAATAACATTATCTTCTCTTTGACAGATGAGGAAACTGAGGTCCATATAATATAAACAACTTCAATTAGTTAACTTGCATTTATTAAGTGCCTCCTGTGTATTAGCACTGTGCTGAGCTATGGGGATAGAAAGAAAAGCAAAAAACAAAATAAAATAAAACAAAAACAAAATAACTACAGTCCAATTTCTCAAGGAGCTTAGATTCTAATAGAAAAGATAACATGAGCAAAAAGCCAAACCTATGTACAAACATGCTATATACAGAATAAGTTGAGGATATTCTCAGAGGAAAATACTAAGATTCAGAGGATTTAGAAAGACTCCTTGCAGATGGACCTTTAACAAAGACTTGAAGGAAGCAAGGAGCTGATAAAGAGAGCATTCCATTCATGGGACAGTTAGTGAAAATGCTCAGAGTTGGGAGAGGATTCTGTGAGGAGCAGCAACGCCAGTGTCACTAAGGTGCACAGTACATAGTGGTGTGGGGAGAGATATAAGGCATAAGACTAGAGAGGTAGGAGGGACTAAGTTATTTAAGGCTTTGAGGGACAGAGATTTTTCTGTTTGATCTTGGAGATGATAGGAAGTCAGTCACTGGAGTTTATTGAAACGGTTTATGTTTGCATTGAAATCATGGTACAGTGGATAAAGTCAGGAAGACTCCTCTTACTGAGTTCAAATATGGTCTCAGTCACTAGCTATGTGACCCTGGGCAAGTCACTTAACCCCATTTATTTTTAGTTTGTTCATCTGTAAAATGAGCTGGAGAAGGACATGGCAGATCCTTCCAGTACCTCTGCCAAGAAAACCCCAAATAGGGTCATGAAGAGTAAGACATAGATGAAGATTGAACAACATAATCTTTTTCTTAGGATGTGACTTTGAATAAGTTGTGTCCCTTATATAGCCTCAGTTTCTGAATGGTAGAGTGGAAAGAAGATGGATTTGAACTCAGAGAATATTTGTTTCAATCCTGCTTCTGCTAGTACTTGTGTGACTTAGGGTTAGTCCCTCTCACTTTTAGCTCCATAATCCTAGGGTTGACCACTTTTCTGACTGACCTTTTCTCTCTCTAGTTGCTAATGTCCTTCTTCTACTCAGAAAATATCTTGTGTGTGTCTTAGTTATGAATTTTTTTGTCTTCCTCATTAGCATACCCTCTTTGAGGGCAGGTCCTCTCTTTGCATCTGCAGTTCTTATCACAGTTCTGGCACATTCCAAGTGCTTCCTAAATGTATATTGATTGATTAAATTTGCTCTGGGATCTAAAGCCTGTGAACCTGGTGGAATACTACCATGCTGTGAGAAATATGAGAAGGTTGCTTTTTAGGAAAACTTGAAAGATTTTCATGAAATAATGAATAGTGAAATGAACAGAAGCAAAAGAACATTATGTATAACAGCAATATTGTTCAAAGAGTAAATGTAAATGACTAAGTTTTTTTGAATTATATGAAGATTCAAATCAATAACAAAGGATTTATGAAGGAAGATATTTTCTACTTCCAGAAAAAAACTGATATATTAAACTAGGTATTGTATAATTTCACATATTTATCTGTGTCAAATGTTGGTCTTTTCCAGTGTAGGGTTGGGAGAGAAAAAGAGGGAAGGAAACAGCTTGGAAGTTAAATATCCCCCCAAAAAATTTTGAAGAGCTATTGAAAAAAAATAAACTCTATGAAACTGGCACCTCATCCAGTGTCCTCCAAAGTAATACTCTACTGGCACTTATGTAACACTGAGGACCACTTTTAGATGACCTCTCATTGGAGTACATAGAAATGGTAAATAGAGAGAGTTAAGTGCCATACTGATGCAGTCAAGTCCCTTTCTGAAGAACGTGGTTCTTGCTATGTTATTTCAAAGCCTGTGCTGCAGGTGTAAGTAATAATACCATACATTGCTTCTGGATTGTAATAACAGGGTAGTGGCTATTAAGCCACTCAGTGGACTGCATGCAGAGCTTAGTAATCATTCACTCGGAGCTGGAATGCCATGGAGAGGTGTGATGGATAGCTGCTTAGTGTAATTTCTGGGCATGTCACTTGTTTTGTGCCTCTGGGACTAGACAGCGTGACTGTTGGATGAGGCTTTGAAAAATGCCCTTTTGGAGACTGGTTCCGACTAGCTGGAATAAAATGTAAGTGGAGCAACTCTAAAGATTGATCTCATCTCTTGAAAAAGAATTTTTTCTGGCATTTATTCGATTAATGTACATTTATTAAGAGCCTACTATGTGCCAGGACAATGGGGATGCAAATCTAAAAGTAGAGCAAACTTGATCTTGAGCTGATGAAATTCTAGGGATGGGAATAAAACTCCTCACCTTGGGTTGGGAGTTGGGAGAGAAATTTATATCTGAGTCAGCTAATGATTTTTATACCTTTATCCCTTTACAAGGCCATAGAATGTCAGAGATGGAAGAGGACTTGGAAATTATCTAGTCTAACCTTTTCATTTTCTTAAGAAGTAAACTGAGTGCCAGAGAGGCTGTGATTCATACTAAGTCGCACAGGTAGTAAATGGTGGAGCTGGGACCCAGATCTTTTGATTTTATTGAGTTATTTTTCCATTATGTTCTCTCATTTCAAATACAGTTGCTTGAATTTAAATAGTCTTCCATTTTCTTTTGGACGTAATTACTTTGTATGTTGTTATTAATGAACATAGTGCAATGGAGAGTATGCTGAATCAGGAGTCAGGAAACCTGTGTTGAGTTCAATTCAACAAACATTTGTTAGACTCCTAGTAATAACAATATCTGATATTTATATTGCATTTTAAATTTTGGAAAGCACTTTAACTCATTTGATTCTCCCTACAAGTCTGTGAAGTAGGTGGCTATTTAATATTTAACAGATGAATAAACTGAGCCTTATAGAGGTCAAACAATTGCTCATAGACACACAACAAGTAAGTCTCAAAGGTAGAATTCATTTACAGATCTGTCTGATTCAAATAAAGTTAAGTTTTATTAATTGATGTGCTATCTGCATTGTGCTAGGCCCTGGGCATACAAAGATGGATATGGCTATGACCCAGGTCTTTCTCTCAAAGAACCCATAGTTTAATGGAAGGGAAGATTTATATACAAATAACTATTTTACAAGGTAGAGTGATATAAAGACAAAGGAGACATCCAGACATAGGGCTCAGAGAAACCTTAGGAAACAACATTATCTTCTCCTTGTTATCAGGGGAGATTTTATGGAAGGGGAAGTTTCTCTTGTCTCAGAGTGAGTTTCACCTGTACCTCCTGTTCCTTCCACACTGCTGGCCACTCTAAGAGCTTTCTCTCTAATCTCCCAGGCTCGGTGTCACTTTGAGATCTCCAAAGTTGGAACTTGGAAACAAAAGAAACTTCTAATATATAATTTACTATTCACCTTTCCCCAGTGACTTGTGCTTTAGGAAGCTTGTTTAGGCAGCTGTGTGGAGGATTGGAAAGTATAGTGATATAGAAGCCAGAATTCCAATTAGAAGGCTCTTGAAGTAGTTCAAGAGAGAGGTGAATGATGAAGACCTGATCTAAAGTATGCAGGTAGTATGAGTGTAAAGAAGGGTACAAGGTGAGGTAAATGTTAGGGAGGTGGGATCAAGAAGACTTGGCAAATAATTGGGTATAGATAGAGGATAATTGAGAATTACATCAAAGTTACTAACTTTGTATGACCTTAGTGTCTAATTATTTCAGTTTTCCTAGCTTTTAAATGAGGTGGTTAGATTTTAATTCTAACCCAAATTCCTATTCTCAAAGTTACTTAGTACATTTGAGTTTCCTAATTGTGTTTTTCAAACAAGTATTAACATAGTAGAGAGATGCTTGAAAGTCACTCACTATGATAGAATGGCAAAGGCTATGGGTGCTTTCACTATTCAGAGGAATAAATACTGATAGGTAGTACTTTATAGTTAGAAAGCTTTTTTGCACGGTTTTCCTGATATACTTTCCATAGCTGCCTTTTGAAATAAATAGGCCAAATACTACTTTCCTCCATTTTATGGATGAGGAAACTGAGACTCAAAAGTATTAAAATAAAAAACGATCCTAGGGTCATAAGTTCATGAATTTAGAATTGGAAGAATCTTAGAATCCAGAGTCCATTCCTTTAATTTTATAGATGAATAAAGAAAATGAAACTCAGGGAAAGTAAACAACTTGTTCACAGTTACTCATCCAGTAAAGGTCTGAAGCAGAATTCAACTTCAGAATTTTCTGATTCCAAGTCCAGTGAGCATAATTGTTAATTTACTTTTGTATTCCAGACTAACTTTCTAAGATTTTTTAGATGAATTACAATTTAGTGAAAGAGAGTTTTTTATGGTAAAAATTTCTCTCACTAAAGATGTCACAACTAATGAACAGATTAAGTTGTTTGATCTGTAGTTTTCCTTGACCCATGAATGCTGTGGGATATATTTCTATTGGTAAAGACTTGAGTTAGGAAGTACATCATTAACTGCCTTTCATTATCTATTCATTACACCACCTCCTTGAAGCGACTTACCCAATCAGTCAATGAGAGAATCATAGGTCTTTTCCCACAAGATTATAATCTCCTTGAAGGAAGGAACTATTCTGTTTTTGTGTTTATGTCCAGGTATTACCACAGAGTAGATGCTTATTAAATACTTGTTGAATTACATTGAATTCTGATACCAAGTTGGATTTTTCCTCACAATATTTTCTTGCTAATTGATAGGAAGGCAGATAACATAAATAATTAGAATACCAGATGCTTACTTGGGACTGTGTCAACCAGAAGGAATTGAACTTTGTGACCATTTGTTCTAAGATGTTTCCACTGTGTTGCAGAACTGTGGATAGCCCGTGTCTTGGAAAGCCCCAGGTAAATTGGTTTAGCACTGAGCCGTATATTAATACAAGGGTCTTATCGGCCTGCTGCTGATTATGTTTCTCCATCTGAAACATAACAGTTGATATCACTTGGGAAACTTATTCAGGCCATTAATTACTGTTTCAAAGTCATAATATAAAATAGGCCACAGCTATTCAAGTAACAGAAACTGTGAAATAAACTACATTTTTTTATCTGGTTCACTTCAATGGCGTGGTCTATTAATTTCCAATTCATCTGAGATATAACTTGAAGCTTTCACCATCAACTTCAGCATTCTATCAGATAGTGACCTTCAGAATCACACCTGATTTGAAGGGAAAGGGAAGGCAATAAACATAGCTATAACACTTACAATGTGTCTGTACTGTACAGAATACTTTACAAATATTTCATTTTTTCCTCTTAATAACTCTGAGAGGTGGGTGCTATTATTATTCTCATTTTATATTTGAGAAAAGTAAGGCAAACAGAAGTTTAAATTACTTACCCAGAATCATATAGCTAGTAAGTGTTTGAGATCATATTTAATCTTGAGTCTTCCTTATAGAAGCAGAGCTCTATCCAACAGGCCATCTACTGCCCACTTTAAAAAGGGTAACCTTCTCCAACTTGCCCACTGAAGAGATGGATCCTTCTATATCCCATTCTCTGTTTCCTAGCCACTATTGCAGTCAGCTCTGAACCCACCTTATATTGGTGTGGGTGAGCTGAGAGAAGGAAGTTGGTGATGATTGGGATTCCTGAAATCTTTCACTCTATTTATACCCAATATTAAAATTATATTCAACAAAGAGAGATTGGCTGTGAAGTCCTCATATTGATCCTTCAGGATCTTTCCCACTTGTCCCCATGAATTTGCTCAATAGCATCACCAACAAAGAAACAGGACTAAAAGGTAGCATGAATAAAGGGAGTGGTTCATTGTCTCACAGTCTGGATGACTCTCCCTTGGCCTTCAATCTTTAGAAGTATTGCCTTAATTTTTTATTTATATCATTAGCACTTAACACAGTGTCTGGGATAGTGCTAAATAAGTGCCTTTTCATCCATCTCTTCAACTGATAATTTGTTCATTCATCAAAGTTCATATCCTGCCTCTGAAACAAACCAGTTTTGTGACCATAGTTGTTAATTTATTTTAGTATTCTGAGCAACTTTCTGTGATGGTTTTTTAGATGAATTGCCATTTAGTGAAAGGGAGTTTATATGCTAAAAGTTTCTCTCACTAACGAAGTCACAGATCTAAAACTAATGAATGGGAAAAGATGTTTGGTCTGTACTTTTTCTTGTCCCATGATTGCCTAGAAAATACTATTAATAAAGACTCAAGTCAGGAGTTACATCATTCACTAACTTCATTGTTTCTAAACACATCAAGTATATTTCTATCTTAAACTCCTTGGAATGGCTTTGAATGTCCTCCACAACCCAATTCAGACTAACTTTTTGGATTTCTTATTTTGCTTGTTTTTTACATTTTACTGTAGCCACACTGGACTGTTGCTGATCTCTTTTTTTGTATATGCCATCTCCTACTGCCTGGAATGCTAAGCTTTCTCCTTTCTCCTTATCTTTTTTTCCCTGTAGAAATCATTAACTATTTTTTAAGACTTGGCTCAAATTTCAATTTCTTTGTGAAGTCTTCCCTGATCCCTTCAACCAACTCTAAGCTTCTCTTCCTCTTCTGGAGATAGCCCTTTATTCAAGCCCTTTGTTTGGATTCTCGTATTATCCTGTCTTATATTAAAGTTATTTGTCTGTCTGTTGTAAGTTTCCATGCTGTCAGACCACAGGATTTCATAGTCCCAAATTGAAGGGTCTTTTACAGTATTGACCCAATGATGAATTATGTACTTGCTACTTTAGGACTTGCCTAGGGAATTGAGGAGAGTCAGCAGAATGTTGGCTCTAAAGTGATTATTTTTTCCCTTTACAATAATTCAAGAAGACTGTCTACAAAGACCTGATATGATTGTCATTTGTGTTGGAAGTGGGTCCTACAGCAAAGAAATAATAGATCCTTGAAGGGCTGGATTTAAAGTTGTATATGTGTTTTACATTGCCTTTCATTTCCTTGAGACTGCCAAGTGACATAATGGATAAAACACAGTTTTGGAATTAGGAAGATCTGGCTTTGAATCTTGCTTCAGAAGCTTAATGTTGTTTACAAGGCATCACTTAATTTCTCAGCTTCAGTTTCGGTATTTGTGAGATGTTAATAATAATAGCACCTATATTGCAGGATTATTGGGTATCAACTGAAATAACATATGCAAGCCACTTTACAAGCCTTAAAGAGTTATGTAAAGTGCTGTTCTCTTCTTATTTTTCTGTCCCCATTTCTCTACAGACCAAGTGGAAGACTACATATATATATATATTTGGTGCTATGAGGTATTTGATGAAAAAACATGCGTAACTTCTCTTTAATGTATTTATCATATGATTATTATCTTTTGTAGTTTTCAATGTATCATCACCCTAATTGACTGAGTTTCATGAGAACAACATCTGTGTCTTATCTCCCAGTGTCTACACACTGCTTTGTACATTATAGGCACTTAAGAAATGAGTGTCAAACAGTATAGTATAGGGGAATACATCAGTACTGTTATTAGATTCCATGAGCTTTCTTTTCATTCACATTTATTTAATTTTTTAATTTAAAATTTTATTTCCCCTCCCCAGTAACATGTAAAGCAATTTTTAAACATTTGTTTTTAAAACTGAGTTTTAGAGTGTCTCCCTTTCTACTGCCACACAGCGCCCGCCCCCCCAAGTTGAGAAGGCACATGTGAAGGTTTGTAAAACATTTCCATAAAAGTCATGTTGTGAAAGAAAAAAGATTTCCCCCCAAAAAAACACACGCTCAAAAATATAGTTTAAAAAATGTGTTTCAATCTGTATTCAGACACAATCAGTTCTTTTTCTAGGTATGGATGAGTTTTTCATAAGTTCTTCAGAGTAGTTATTGGATTGCTGAGAATAGCCAAGTCATTCACAGCTGATCATCTCACAATATTACTGTTACTTTGTACATAGTACCTTTCACTTTTCATGAGCTCATGGAAGAATTTACAGGGTTTTTTTTTTTTTTTTGAGAATTTCCAGCTCATCATTTCTTAGAGAACAAAAGTATTATGCCATAATCACATACCACAAACTGTTTAGGCATTTGCCAATCGATGGACATCCCCTCAATTTCCAATTCTTTGTCCTGAGAAAAGAGCTGCTATAAATATTTTTGTACATATAAATTATTTTTCTTTTTAAAAAATCTTTTTTGGAATACATGCCTAGTAATGGTATTATTAGGTCAAAGGGTATACATGAATGCATAATCTTTTGGGCATAGTTCCAAATAGCTCTACAGAATGATTGAATCAGTTCATAATTCCACCAATAATGCATTGAAGTCTTATTTTTTTCCACAGGCCCTGCAAGAGTTGTCATTTCTCTTTTCTGGTCCATTAGCTAATCTAATAGGTATGAGGTAGTATCTCAGAATTGTTTTAATCTGCATTTCTCCAATCAATAGTGAGTTAGAGTATTTTTCATATGGCTATAAATAACTTGATTACTTCATCTGAAAACTGTTCATATCTTCTGATCATTTATCACTTGGGTAATGGCTCTTATTTTTTCATAAATTTGACTCGGTTCCCTCGACATTTGAGAAATGAGGCCTTTATCAGAGTAACTTGCTTCAAAATTCTTTTCACAATTACTGTTGCTAAATGTATTCCCCCCAATTTATTTTATTCTTTCTCTCCTTTCACCCTGTCCTCAAAAACTTTTGGTTCTAAACACCCCCTCCCCCAATATGCCCTCCTTTCTATTACTCTCCCCACTTCTCATATCCTCTTCCCATTCTACTTTCTTGCAGGGTAAGATAGATTTCTATACTCATTTACATGTGTATGTTATTTCCTCTTTGAGTCAATTCCGATGAAAGTAAGATTCCTTCACCACTCTTCCCCTTACCCTCCCCTCCTGCTTTTCTCCTTTATTGTAAACATTTTTTCCTCGCCTCTTGTATGGTAGATAATTTATGCCATTCCACATATCTCTTTCTTTGTCTTCCAGCCCATTCCTATATCATTCCTTAATTTTATTTTTTTTAACATCACCTCTTCGTATTCAACTCATACCTATAACCTCTGTTTATATGTCTTTCTTCTAACTGTCCTAATAATGAGAAGATTTTTATAAGTTAGAAGTATCATCTTTCCATGTATGAATGGAAACAGATTCACCTTATTAGGTCTTTTATGCTTTCCTTTTCCCAATTATCCCTTTATCTTTCTCCCAAGTCCTGTATTTGAAAACCATATTTTCTATTCAGCTCTGGCCTTTTCTTCACACATTCCTGAAAATCCTCTATTTCACCGAATGTCTACCTTTTCTCCTGAAGGATTATACTCAGTTTTGCTGGATAGGTGATTTTTGGTTGTAATCTTAGTTCCTTTGCTCTTCAGGATGTGTTCCAAATCTCCCATTCCTTTAATTTAGAAGTTGTTAAATCTTATCTTATTCTGACTCTGACTTTACCATTCTTGCCTTCTTGTTTCTTTCTGGCCACTTGCAATATTTTCTCCTTGACCTGGGAGCTCTGGAATTTGGCTACAATGTTCCTGGGAGTTTTCATTTGGGGATATCTTTCAAGAGGTGATTGGTAGATTCTTTCGATTTCTATTTTACCTTCTAGTGCTAAAATATCAGGACACTTTTCCTTGATAATTTCTTGAAAAATGATGTCCAGATTTTTTTTTAAAATACATTTTCTCTTCTGCTTCTGCTGCTGCTGCCACCACTATTAATTCAATGGCTCCCAAGGCTCACTCTTGATTTTCTGGGATAACCCTCTCACTGTGGTGTGACAAACCTTTCTTGCTGACCTTCCAAGTTGTCTCTGATGTCTGTGGGCTGAGAAGTCTGGAACCACCATTGCTGCCACTGATTCAGAGGCCCCAAGATCTGCTCCTGATTTGTTTGGGTTGCGGTTCTGTTAGAATGGCCTGTGCCAGGCAGCACTGCACTTCCATTTAACTGATACAAGTTTGTCCTGACTAGTTCTTTTTAGGAGAGGACATTGTCCCAACCAAACTGTCCAATTTGATACTCACTGACTTTGACATTCCATTTCCTGCCTCTGCCTTTCCCTCCGACTTTCCAGTATGGCACAGCCATTTATTTCCTCCCATAGGAGAAGTGCTTAAAAAACTAAAGACTTACAAGGATGGATTGACAAATACATAAACATGATACAGTAACTTATAAATAAATATTATGTTCTCCCAGGTGGTTGATACTTAAACTATTAGGACATAAAGAAATTTGTTGGATTGTTGAAGAGCCATCTTACCTTTTCAGTGGGCTGCACTATTTCCCTTTAGGTCCATGCCTTTTGATAAGCCAGACAAGGAGGGCTGAATTTTTTCCTCTTGTCATTGCTCATCTCTGCCAAGAAGTGTTGTAGACATAGCTATTATGTCTTTGCACAGCCTTTCTATACTATGGCAGGATACTCTCTGCACGTTTGAATTTTGGCATCCTTAATTCATTTCAAGATAGATTTAAAAGGCTGCCTCCTACAAAAAGTCTTTCTTATTTCCCCCAGTTGTTAGCAATTCCCTCAATACTACTTTGTATTTATTTTGTATATTTGCTCATGTATATCTATGT
Organism: Sarcophilus harrisii; assembly: GCF_902635505.1. Taxonomy (NCBI): domain Eukaryota; kingdom Metazoa; phylum Chordata; class Mammalia; order Dasyuromorphia; family Dasyuridae; genus Sarcophilus; species Sarcophilus harrisii. The sequence goes on from NC_045427.1 coordinate 424,504,661, forward strand.
ATATATAACATGTTATGTATTGTAATAATATAATAGTAATGTATAACACAACATTTCTTCCAGTAGAATGTAAGCTTCTGTAAAGCAAAGACTCTTTTATTTTTGTCTGTACCTCTGGGCTGACATAGAGTAAGAACTTAATAAATATTTGTGGAATATCAATTATTATAGTGTTGAAGTGAAAAAAGGGGGCTGGTTGAGGATTCAAAGGACTCTTACTATCTGACCTTGATATGTCCACCTCAGATTCTTCATCTGTAAAATGAGTGATTTAGTCTAGTTCTGTTCCAATACTAAATCTATGTTCTTATGAAATATATTAGAGGTGTCTAGGAATCCCTTTGTAGTTAAGTTTCTTGCTCCCTCCACAGGGGTCCACTTGCTTTCAAGTTAGGATTTACATTGAGTTTTCTGAAACAAAGAAGTTCTGAACTACTACAGGACCAACATGGACCCTTTTTATTTAATGGAATCTTTCTTTAATTCCTGCTTCCTTTTGGAAGCAGAAGTAGAAAGCACATCTGTGTTGCCTAAACCCTGGGGAATGCTGCCATTTAGCCTTCTTCTTGGGCCCTTGGCATGAATCCAGGAATTAGTCTAACAAATGGATTTTTTCTCAGCAGCTTTGCCATTTACCTGCATATCCTGGGACTGAGCACATCTTTCCCTTAATGGACATTTGGGTTGCCTCTGGGAACCAAGGCTTTTAGGAATGTGATGAATGAAATGAAAACTTTGGCCAGCACTGTTCGTTTGGGAAAGCCTGGGAAATGGTCAGAGCTGTCCCCTGCCAGGTGAAAATGGACCTAGCCTCCTTCTCCACTCTTGGCATTTGCTGTCAACATGTCAAGATTGTGGCACCAGGTGCAGAGTCAGTGAGTGATACAGAGGTAAGGGCATGTGTTCTCCAAAGAGTTAAATAGCAGAGTAAAGAACAGTCAAGCATGGCAATGTCGCCTTTTCCCTCTGGCTAAGAGCTGTGTGTGGCTTTCAGAAAAAAAATAATGCGGTCGAGGGACTCCAAGGTTGGCTTTGTGTGCAATGCTGTGGAGGCTCCTAAGGGGATCTAGGGCTTGGAACTTGGGCATTTGGGATCTGGCCTTTAAAATGAACTATCAGCTCAACTGTGCATCCTGTCAGGTGGTGACTCCTTCTCTAGGACTCAAGAGATAGTCAAGATTGTCCTTTCTGGCTTTAAACCATGTATTCTTTATGTGGGAAGAGATACTTTTTCCCGCTAGCACATCCTTTCCCATTTCTCCTGCTAAGATTTTTAAAGCTTGCAAAATCTGCTGTCCACACGGCCCAAGTGACTGGCCCATGGCTCCTTTCTTTGTTCCTTATCACTACTTCCTCCTCTCTGGAGTCCCCATGCATGACAAGTCAATGAAGTGTTTCTCTTTCGGGAGCCACAAACTGAATAACATAGACCACAGCTGTTTGTGATCCTGTAATCAGAACAAAGGAGGACGAATTGTGATTTGAGAATATTGAGGCAGTTAGTAGGGTGGCAGGGATAGATAAGAAATATAGGAGGGAATAGAGAGATGTCAAGTTCACAGAAACAAACCAGTTGGATTTTTTTCCCCTTTCAGGTGGAAATTCATAAGAGGTTTCTCTATCAGCAATTATTCATATTTCTATGGTACCTTCAGGTTCACAGAATGCTTTCCTTATTATAATCATGTGATGAAAATAGTATAAGGATTAAAACCCATATTTTATAGTTGAGGAAACTGAGATTCAGAGAAGGTCATGTAGATTGTAAAAAGTCAAAGCTGGGACTCTTAAAATCATAGATAAAGTTGGAAGGGACCCCAGAAGCTATTTAGGTACATATTACTTCATTTTAGAGAAAAGCAAATTTGATGTTTGTAATGGGCAAATGATTTGCTCAAATTCACACAGATATCAAACAATAGAGGCAGGATTTGAATCCAGGTTCTCTCACATGTGAATTCCTACTATTTCCACCATACTAAACTACCTTTGATTCCAATTACAGCTTTCTTTAAAAATTTTTATTGGAATCTTTTGTCTTTACATTGGTAATAATTTCCAAGTATTTTTATCCCTCTCCCAATTCCTTACTCAGAAATTGTCTCTTATAGTAAAGAATTTAAAAAAGGGGGGGAAACAGTTAAACAAACCTAACCAGCATTTCAATCAAGCCTAATATTGTATCTAGTGTTTCAAACCCAGAGATACCCTGATCCTCCAAAAAAAGAGAGGAAAGTATGCATTCTAATTTTTTGGTCATTATAATTATATATGTAATATATATGATTTCTAAATTAATGTGTTGTTCAATAAACATTTATATTTGCTCCCTTTTTACTTCTTTTCCTCTTTTCCCCAGTGAGAAAGAAAAACCTAAATTTTAAAAAAAATTTAAAAAATTTTTAAAACCTAAATGTTACCAAACATGTAACAAGTCAAACAAAATAAATTTTCTTTTTGGCCTTATCCAAAAATTTTATTTGTCTCAATCTATACTCAAAGTTCCATTCTGCTCTGTCAGGAGGAGCATAGCATGATACATTATGAATTCTCTGGAATCAGGATTGGTCATTACATTGATTGTTATAATTGCATAGCATCCAGTTTTAATTATGTTGTTCTTTCCTTTGCATTTTTAATAATTACGTATGTGTTTTCTCTTTCTGCTTAATTAATTTCATGTTAGTTCAGAGAAGTCTTCTTATGATTTTCTTTGTTATCAAATTATTTCTCAGAGCACAGCCATGTGCCAAATCAACCTTTCCAGTTGATGGACATCTACTTTGTTTCCAGATTTTTCCTGTTTCAAAAAACATTGTTATAAATGTTTTGCTTCATATAGTTCCATTCGTTTTATGATTAGCCTCGTAAAGGGATATACCTAGAAGTAGGAACTCTGGATCAAAAGACACAGACATATTAATTGCCTATTTAGCATAATTCTAAATTGTCTTCTAGACTGGTTAGGTCAGTTCACAGCTCCACCAACAGTGAATTAGAATGTCTGCCTTTTTACAGCCCTTTTGATGTTAATTATTCTTATATTTTGTCATCTTTGCCAATTTGCTGGTTGTGAGGTGAAACCTCCAGTTGCTTTAATTTGCATTTCTCTTATTTAGCGATTTAGAATATTTATGTGGCACTAATAGCTTGTAATTCTTTTGAAAACTCCCTTTCATATCCTTTGATCACTTATCTCTTGAGGAATGGCTTTTGGTCTTATATGTTTATTTATATCTTGCCTATTATTCACATACCTGATATTTTGTCTGAAGTTTTCTCCTTCCCAATTTTCTTCTTATTATACTATATTGCCTCTCTCAGAAATGAGTAATGTGTTTCACCAATCAACAAGTCTTTATTAATCATCTACTATTTTTGAACCACTATATTATACTCTGGGAATATAAAGAATGAAATTACCTCCACGTGCTAAGGAGCTTACTTCTGGTGAGGCAGACAAGTACATATATAAGTATATACAGCATTAACATGAAGTGAATAAATACAAATATATACAAAATAGTTACATACAAAGTATTGTGAGAGAGTGTACATTAGCAGTTAGAAAGAACAGGAAAAAATTCATTGAGAAAATAGGGTTTAATTTGTATCTTAAAAAGAAAGAGAGGTTTTCAGTGAGCAGAGGTGAGGAGATGCAGACTAGGTATTAAGGATGGCCAGTGCAAAGCTAAAGGCAAAAAAAGGAGGATGGAATGTTATGTCATACCATGTGTGAGAAATAGAGAAAGCCAGTTTAACTGGATGGCAGAGCATGTCAGGAAGAGCAATATTCAGTAATTTGAGGCCAGGTAATGTAGGGATTTAAAATCTTAAATTACAATAGGAATTGATTAGATATGGGGGAAGGACTGAACATTTATATAATGCCTACTAAATGTTGGACACTCTACTAATTGCTTTACAAATATCTCATTTGATTCTTACAACCACTCTTTGAGGTAGATGCTATTATTATGCTCATTTCACAGCTGAGGAGACTGAGGCAAACAGAGATTAAGGGACTTGTCCAGTAAGAGTCCGAGGTCAGATTTGAACTCAGCTTTTACTAGAGCTTTATCCCCAATTATCACCTACATGTTTAGGATAGGGGAGTCATGCCATGGATCTTCACCTAGGAAAAACTACTTTGTAATGGAAAGAATGAACCAGAGTTGGAACCAGAGTCCTAAAGTAGGGAATTGAATTAGGAATTTGGTGTAAAGACCTAGGTCAGAGATAATGAGATCCTGAACTAAGGTAGTAGCTATTTGAATGGAGAAAAGGGTTTTACATATGACAGGTGTGAAGATTAGAAGCATTTATTGAACATCTCTTTCTATGTACAGAGTCCTGGGAGATTCATATATGTATAAGACGCAACATTGACCCTTGAGCAGCTTATTGTCTTGGAGGAAAGGTGGGCACACAGTATTAATTTAATATAACACCCATTCCTATTTGTACCACGTGAATTGTATAAAATATTAGAGGAGTCCAGTGAAGGGAAGGCTCACTCTTGGATAGGTGATTAAGGAAGGTTTCATAGTAAAGGTGAAATTTGAAATGTTTCTTGGATGACAGGGATGGTTTCTATAGGCACAGCAGGACAATTTGGACATGTCTAGAAAATTGGGGGTGGCTCAGCTTGAGGAAATACATAGTAAAATACATATAATGAGGGCTTAGAAGAGAAAATAAAATGTCAAATACACTGGACCTACTGGGCAGAGGGGGATGGGTTTGAATTTTGGATTTACTTCTTATGATGTGTATGTTCTTCTCCTGGTAGGGCTTCCCTTTCCTCAGCTATAAAAAAATGAGAGAATTGGGCCAGTTGATGTTTAGATTTCTTCTTAGCTAGTGTCCTAATATTTATTTGTCCAGTACAATTGAACTGAATGGAATAGCAGTCTCTTATACCTGGTTGTTTCTGAGTCCTGAGAGGAGAGTCTTGACATCGGCAAAAAAAAGAGTATAGAGAATAGAACCAGGAGCATAAACCAGAAAGACGTTTCTATTATACCTACTTCCTCATTTGGTTTTCTCCCCATCACTCATCTTTCTTTGCTTGGAGTGGTCAGTTGATGACACAGATAAAAATTTGGTTGCCTCTAGGTGCAAGAAAACTATTTGCATTAGGATAGGAAGGCATGGAGGTTGTATCTCTTATTCTGACAGACTAATTGTAGTAGTAATAAATTCTCCTTGCCCAGAATTTAAAATCGATTCCAAGTGCTTTAATTCACAGATTAGATGATCCCAACTATTTTATTCTAGTATGAGAAAATGTTTTCATATGTCAGCGTGGTTTGCTTGAATAGAATGTGTTTTAAATGGATATATTTTAGTGGGAATGGGCAGCCTACCTCTTTGTCTCTGTTTATGTCAACAAAAGAGGAATCTCTATGGGTATCTAATGTTAAATGAAAAGCTAATTTAGCAGAAAGGTGCTCCAGAGTTGGGAACAGTTCTTGGAATCTTCAGAAATAGTCAGCAAATAATGGTTCCCCATTATTTAATTGACATTCCAGTTATTGAGTTTAGCATTCAAGGTCCTTACAACTTCACTCCAACCTGTTTTCCCAGCCTTACTTCATACTACCCTGTTTTATATCTTCTGTGCTTTGGAAAACTGGCTTATCCATCACTTCCCAAACTCATTCTTCCATTTCTTGTCTCCGTGATTAGAACATACTCTTTTTTCTGATTCACTGTGTCTGCCTGTTGAGATGCTCTCTATCCCCCAAGGTCCAGCTTGTGTGCCATTTCCCCAAAGAACTCTGTTCAGATTCTCTATTTAGTCAATTCCTCTAGCCAGCAATGTTATCTGAGATCATAAATCACATTCTCCTTGTGAAGTATATTTCTGGGTAGCTATCTTGTCATGTTAACCAAAACTATAAGCACTTCTTTAGAAGGTAGAGACTGTTTTATTCTTCTTTGTAGCCTACATAGTACCTTGCATAGTAGATCATACATGGTAGGCTTGTACAGACTGCTTATTGAATTGAATGGTCAAAATAATCTTTCTATAATGTTGACTCTGGTCCCTGAAGGTGACTGTTCAGTTATTAGAATGCTTTGAAAGGATGTTATTTTTGTCATTTTCTTAACTAAACATTTGGTTATATATGTTGCAAGATGGAATTACCTTACTGCAAATTCCAAACTGTGTTCTCAGAAAGATTTGGGTATAATTTTGGCAAAGGGAAAAGTAACAATTTTATTTAAATGGATCCATGAAAGGGATCAACATACATCATTTATTTGGCTAAGTCTCTTCCCCTGAGAATGATGGGAGATTGGAAGGGATGAGCTCTATGTGGCCCTTTCAACTGTGAACCAGAATTTTTCACCTCATTGAGTGAAGTCAGTTGACTAATGATATATAGTTCCCTAAAAGTCTTAGACATTGAACAGAACTTCATCTTTGAATTCTAAAGGATGTTGTGCTCCATAACTTTTATTGAAACTCTCCAAGCTAATTTATGTGTTCCTCTTTCCAAAATAGTCTTCATCCCCTATATTATTTGACATGCAAAGAGTATCCTGTTTTAAAACAAATTAGTTTGAAATGAGCCTTCTTTTACCCTTTTTGTTTCTAAAGCCTAGATTTAGAATTTAGGTTCATTAATATGCACAAGCATTCCTCTCTTAAGCCTGCTTTAATATCTCTGTGTGCTTTGTAAACAGGGATTACAAAGATGTTTGAGTATGCATGCCAGAATTTGGAGTATTGTATACATTTGGACTATTACCCATGATAAATAACTAACCTCCTAAAGCTAAAGGTTTGGGTATCTGTGGAATGGTTGAGTTTGGACTCTTACCCTCCCATGGCCTGTGAAGACTGTGAAGACTTAGGCACTGTGGGTCTGCATGTTTCTGGAAATGTAATCGTTTCAGTCTTTCAGTGCCCACTTGGCAGCCACGTTCTACTGAGAAGATGGAGGAAGAAAACTTCAGTTTGGAATATGAAGCTGGACTTGGACAAAAACCATGTTTGCTCAATCTTTCACTAAACTGTGACAATTGTAAGGCAAGAGTTACCAGTAGTTTTCTTTGCCAAGCGAGCTGGAAAGTGGACTCTTATCTAATTATATATGGGTAATAGTGGTATATTTATAGTAATACATCTGCAGTCATAGCCAACAGCAAAATGTAATACCAGGTAAGCTTTCCAGGGAGATTGTGTCTTCAGGGAAGACTGTGTTTACAATTTTAAGTAAGAAGATGGGCAATAGTTTCCTCATGATGTTTTATAGCAGTGGGATTCAATCATCATCTTCATACAAAGCAGTGCTGTATTTCAGCAGATTTCCTACCCTTTTCTTTTTAGTATAAGGTATGTATTTCATTGTGCTGTGATTTATAGAGATACCATCTGTAAGACCAAGGTAAGCAGATTGATCTAGGAATTTTAACCCAATTTAATTACGGTGCAATGGTTCTGGTCCTTAACAGTAATACAAATTAGAATTTGATAAGGCACAAAGTGCTGTAAGGTTAGATTTATAGACTTATAGGATTTAGAGCTAGAGATTGGCTAATTCAAGTTTCTTATTTATGGTTAAGGAAACTAAGGCTCAGCAGTTAAGTCCAATCAGTTCCCAAGTATCATATATTTCCTTTTCACAGTATCTTTTGCATAAATATCTTCTCTAAATTCACCTGGCCAAATCCTACCCCCACCTTCAGTTGCAATACTTCTGGACTATTACAATACCTTCTTAAAGGTTTCCTTCATTCAGCTTTTCCCTTCTATTAATGTATCTTTTCCACAGCTGCTAAATTGATATTCCTACAGCATTGTTCTTCTCAGGTCACTCTACTGCTCAAGAAAATTTAGTGTCTCCCTGTGGCCTCTTAGATAAAATACAGACTTCTCCATTTGGAATTTAAAATCTTTTATAATTCCAGGTCCAAGTTACTCTCTAGATTGCTCTCCCTTACATTCTATACTGACCAGCTTGTCTGATTACTGTTCACCATATACAATATATAAGATCTCCTGAAACAATGCTATGGCATAGGCTGCTGGTCTCCCGTATTTGGAATGCTCTCCCTTTTCACCTCTGCCTTTTGGATACTCTAGTTCAGTGGTTCTCAAAATATGGTCTAGAGAATCCTGGGGATCTCTGAAACCCTTTTAGAGGGTCTACAAATTAAAAAATGGTTTTTATTTCCAATATGGTAAATGTCTATAAATATAACCCAGGTAAACAAAAACTTTTTGGAGAGATCCTCAATAATTTTTAATAGGATAAAGATACTGAAAACAAAAGTTTGAGAACCACTGCTCTAGTTCCTTTCTGAACTTAGGTTATGATTTGTCTTGATTTCCCCAGTGTCCCCATTCCAATAACTTAGTAATATGTTTTATTCATGTATCAGCCTTCATGTTGTTTCTTTCTAGTAAAATGTACCTTTCCCAAGGTGAGGAATTGTTTGTGTTTTTGTTTGATTGTTTGTTTTTGTCTTTGCCCAGTGTTTGAAACATTTCAGCATACTATGGGCACTTAATTGTTTAGTTTATGCCACCTGTTTAAAATCACATACATAACAAACAGAAGAGCTAAAATTCCAGCCCAAATTGTCTGATTCCTGCTTTTCTCATACAAGCCCTAGATTTTGTGTTTCTCTCTGTATGTATATTTAGAAAAGGATGCATAGAGGAGTAAGCATTTTATGCAGGCCTGGAAAGATAAGTAGAACTTTAATACAAGTCAGACTGTGTCATGAGAGCAAGTGTTTGTCAGTGTTTGGAAAGAGGATGATTTGACTTCTGTGTATGGATGTGATCAGCATGCTGATGGAATAGAGGTGGATAGATATATGGAGTCTAGGCTTGTGAATTAAAGCAGAAAAGATATAAATGTTCCTCTTCTTTCTCTTCAAATGCCCCTAAGTGAGAATTTCCAATATTGCCATAGACATTACAGAAAGGAAAATCCTTTCTTATAGGGCTTTAACTTGCCTAAGCCTTTCTAATTTTATATTTTCTCTGCACATTTTTGTGGTTTGTCCATTAAGAATAAAATTCAGCAATGACAAAGAAATGCATTTAGGAGCACTTTCTTTTGTAATGGGTGCAAATTATTTATCCCATGTATCATCTAGATTCCATCCAGATTGATTATAAATTAATAGCTTTAAAGTCACATAATCTAGACCCCCATATTCTCCCAACTCTGATTCTAACTCATATGTGTTGACACTTAGGGAACACAGATAGGAAAATGGACCTCAAAAATCAAGATCAACATTCTTATTTAAGTTATTATTGTGCTTGTCTTATAATGAGTACCCATTGTTATGGGCCATCATGAGTTTAGCAAATCGGTCAGAAATATTCTTGTCAATGGACAGGAATTATTCTCCTTTTTATTTTTTTAGGTTAGTGTTGTATTCATTTACACTTCACTGAAATTGTTTCTATAAATTCTGTTTGACTTTTACTCCCTTTATGTCTTCATTTAATGAATTACTATGGAAAAAAAACAAAATGTTTATCTGAGGAACCCACCTGTTTGGACAGAAATAAAGGTTCTAGTTATTTTTAGCTGGAAGGACCATTTTGAAAATCTATATTTTGAATTCCCACAAAACAAAGATTAATTTAGGTAGTGTTAAAATAAATTATCTGTAAATCTCATTTATTTTAAAGTGAAACAGTGAAGCTTTTAGCTTAATGGGAATAATGTGAATCCCACGGAGCATTCATTTTCAGATTTAATAATAATAATTTAACTACATATTTTGTGTGTAGTTATGTTTTTCTGTTGTGGAATAATTTAAAAAAAAAGGAATAATGCTGTACATTTTTGTCAATCAGTATTTGAGCATCTTATTTTTATGCTCACAAAAGGCAAATTTGGTATAGGGGAAAGAGGACTTCACTTGGGAGTCAGAATACCTGGTGTCAAAATTGAGCCATGATTGAGCCAAGATGAGCCTTAGTTTCTGCATATATCCAGTAGAATAAGGATAATTATATTTATGCTAATTAATTTGCAGCACTATTATAACAATGAAATACCATTATATGTATATATAATGTAATGTATATAATATTATATATATTATATACTTATAAACTTAAAGTACCATGTAAATAGTAAAAATGATTATTATTCTTATTGTTATGCCTATTTGAATTCCTTCTATTTTTAGACAGAGATAGGGCCTCAGAATTACACTTTAAAATATGAGTCTCTCTAGATAACTTTTAGCAGTAGCCATCTCCCCTTGGATCCACCTATTTCTCTAGTCTCACACAGATATGTGAGTGGTCTCACACAAGGGATTTCTAATTCTGTTCTCCTTGGAACACAAATGATGAACCACATCTCCTGTGGCCTAGTGCTGTAATAAACTATGCATACTCAGAACACTGGGAAATTGGAAAAGGTGGGGGGGGGGAGGGAGGGACATAGGAAAGAAGGGAGGGATAGAGGGAGAGAGAAATGTAGGGGAAAAAGGAGGTAGGAAGGGAGGGAGAGGGAGAGAGAGAGAGAGAGGAGGGAGGGAGGGAAAGTGAGAGAGAGAGGGAGACATGGAGACAGAGAGAGATGGAGAGAAAAATAAAGAAAGATGGAAAGAAACAGAGAAAGACAGAGAAAGATAGAAAGAAATAGACAGAGAGGAGGAGTAACTGAGAGAGACAGAGATAAAGATGGAGACAGACAAAGAGGAGGTTATAAGGCTAGATTCCTTCACTAGATCACATATAGAATGAGCTCCCTATGAATCATCTCCCTCAAGTAAAAGGATATGCATATACACTTCCTCCAGCTGATCTAAAAGTGATTAGGTTTCATAAACAGCAGAAAAAAATTCCTGTATTGGGTTTTATAACTTCTTTCTGGATGGGTGGGGTAGCTCCCTTGTAACATAATAGAAAGCATAGGTAATTTCATACATTCTGTCATTGTTGTCCTGAAGTGTGAGTTCCTCCTGTGGCTGTAAGGCAACTGGAAGTAGAAGTGACAGCTCTGAATACATTGCTTTCAAAAAGGGATATTGTGAAGCTGAACAAAGTTAAGTTATTTTGGTTCTTTCAAATATCAAGAAGAAAAAAATTTTAAAAATTAAAAAGAAAAAAAAGAAGAAAAAATTATACTATAACAATATTGCTATAACAATGTGCTATCTTTTATATATTCTCAAGACAGACCAGGATAATCAAGGATGTGCCCTGGAAACACTACTCAGTAGGACAGGAATAAACAGCATTAAACTACTCTTTTTCCAAATGATGAGCTACTTCCCAATCATTTTTACTTTCTTTTCCTGTCATTTCCCTGAAATATGTCTTCATATGAATTTGCTGTTATTTTATATAGCTTTATATGCTTTCTCTTTGGTAGTTTGATTGGTATAGGAAATATCTATAAATTAATATATCTAGTATTTTGATTTTCATTGTATTGACATGACCTAGCCATGAACACTGAGTATGCTTCCAAATCTTTTATTTATTTGAAGTGTTTTATAATTTTAACTATACAAGTCTTCATGTAGTTATTTTTAATGCAACTTTCCATTGTCATGTCCTTACAAATGGCTAGTTAGGGGACTGGTTTACTAATTTGGTAGGTAAACCTCGAGATTAATATTGGGAAGATCAAGCTAAGGGCACTATGATAACATTTCAGGGTCCCAAGGTAGATTCAGGGAGAAAAGGGTTGGATATAAAACCATTAACTTATATTTATTATGTTATTTGCTTTTTTAAAAGAAATGCAAATTAAGTTTAATAAGGTAGTAGTACCAGTATTGGTAAGCATCTTTCTGTTATAAAATGAATGAATGAAATTAATAAAAAAAAATATTGAATGCTTATTATATGCAAGTAATTCTGTTAAGTGCTAGAGCTACAAATAGAAAAAAAGCAAGATAATTTCTGTTTTCAAGGAGCTTGCATACTAATCGAGGAGAGAATAATCTAAGAAGCTACAATGTTAGGGCTCAGGGAAAGGCTCAGTGGTCCTTAAGATACACTGAATGTAGTTAGTAATATGCCTTCTTTAAAGATCACTTAAATAATTAAAATAGAGATGTTTCCTTTTAATTGAATACTATGATTTGTACTGAATCTCATTATATGGTGGGGTGATCAAACTGACTTTTACCCTGACAAAAATGTTAGTGTCCATAAACATTGCCTTGCCTTCGTAGGGAATAGAGGTTGAGCTGAGGTACAGTATGTGGTCTGATTAGACCAGAAGGGGTAGATGTGGCTTTGGATGAATCTTATGGAATATTTCTTCTCTGCCTTCTCCTCCTATGACTGACCACAAGAGAGAAGTCTTTTCTCTGTTCTCACTTTTCCTATTCTCCTAGGTTGAGCAAAAGAAGTTTCTTATGGTTTTTCACTTTCTCCTCTCCTTTTCTAGGCTTGAGTAGAGGATGCAGAAAGAGAGAAGTCTTTTCTCTGTTCTCACTTTTCCTATTCTCCTAGGTTGAGCAAAAAAAGTTTCTTATGGTTTTTCACTTTCTCCTCTCCTTTTCTAGGCTTGAGTAGAGGATGCAGAAACTTGCTCCTTTTCCCATATTTTTCCCTTTCCCCTCTTTGAAAGGAATTGGGAAGTACACATGGCTTCACTTTTACTCAGGGTTCATTGGGCATAGCAAAGGTTCAAATAACTGTTCTTTGTACTTTTAAAAATTATATTTTCATTTTTGATAGATTTATGAGTTCCTTGTTGAATGAATAGTTCACCTTGTTGTTGTTGTTGTTTTTTGCTGAGGCAATTGGGGTTAAGTGACTTGCCCAGGGTCCCACAGCCAGAAGTATTAAATGTCTGAGGTCAGATTTGAACCCAGGTCCTCCTGACTTCAGGGCTGGTGCTCTATCCACTATACCAAGTAGCTGCCCGTTACATTGTTTTTAAACTAGTTGTTGAGAAAAAACATTGTTTACTTAAATTTAGCAAAGTTTTTATAAAGTATCTTAAATATTTTGTATGGAAAATATAGAGAGATATATATTAGACTAGAATAAAATAAGATATATTTGGTATTAATTGGATGCATCAGATTCAGAGTAGTTGTTCAATGATATTATGGCAAGTCTTAAATGGAATACTTTAAGGATCTGTTTTTGGTCCTGAGCTCTTTTCCATTTATATAAATGATTTGGATAAAGGTATAGATGGTATCTTCATACCATTCTGGGAGGAATAGCCCTCCACTGGATAACAAAGTCAAGATCCAAAAGGCGAAAGGACAGGGTAAAGCATTGGGCTGAATTAATAAGATGAAGTTCAGTAGGGGTCAGTGTAATATCTTAAACTTGGATTTAAAAAAATCAACTTCACAACTATATGATGGAGAGGGAATGGTTAGAAAGCATTTGTTCAGAAAAAGAACTGAGAATTTTCATAGATTGTAAGGTCACTGTGAGTGAGCACTTTCAATAGCTATGGGAAGATGGGGATGGTAGAAGCAAATGGAATGACTGAAATTGAAAGGAAGAAAGGAGGAAGTTTTGATTTAGTGGTGTCTGTGTGTTTGTGGAGTCTGATTGAAAAGCACTTCCATGGAGGGGAGGAGACATACTCTGTAAAGAAATATGGGGATTATCTACAAATGGCAAAACCCACAGAGGGTGCTTAGAGATACTACACTCCCTCTGAGAAAGTATTGCATTTTCCATGAACAAAGTATGGTGTCTTCCTTTCTCCTGTTCCAAGAGGAGAATTACAATTCTTGGGGAATTGATGGATTGAAAGATGGAAAGGCTAGAGAGATTATTAGGAGGTTAGGGGATTAAAATGTACTGTATGGATACAGGAACATTTTGCTATAGGGCAATACTTCTGTCCACTCTATCTTCTGCAGAAATTGCTACTTGTAAGAATAAGGCATGACAGAAAAGAGGGCAGAAGGGGAAAGATGTATTAAACAATAACCTAGACTTGTTTTGAAGAGTCAGTGCTGTGATGGAGCAACTAAAAAGCTCATACTGTCTTGGGCTACATTTTTCCTAACATAGATTTTAGGAGTAGAGAAGTGATCATTGTATTTTCCTTTGGGACTATACCTGAAGATGATTACACCTCATCTGTAATATTGTTTTTGCTTCTAGGTAGCAACTTTTCAAAAAGATATTTATAAGCTGCAGAATGTCTAGAGCAGAGGTGGGGAACATCCAACCTGTGAGCCATATAAGGCCCATGAAATCATTTGCTAAGGCAATTGCAGGTGATGATGAGCTGAAAGTTCAGTACAACACTGGAATCTATAAGTTGATAATTTTGTATAGCTCATTAATGATGCTATAAATATCAAATAGCCCTTGGCAGAAAAAAGGTGTCTTACCTTTTACTTAGAACAAGACAACCAAGAGAGTGAGGTTGCTTGAATTCATATTATATGAGGAACAAATAAAGGAACTGGAGGTACTTAGCCTGAGGAACGAAAGAATTAGTGAAGACATAACTGGCTTCAAGTCTTTGAAGGTCTGTCACATGGAGAAGAAATTAAACATGTTTCATGTGGCCCTGCATGATGGAATCAGGGGGAATGTTTTGAAGTTGCAAAGAGATCAATTGAGGCTTAACATTTAGAGCCCTCCCAAAGTGGAATGGGCTGCCTCTGGGGCTGGCAGGTTTCCCCGTCTTTGGAGATCCTGAAACAGAGGCTAGATGACTACTTGTCCAACTTGTTATAGTGAAGAATCCTTTCTTGAATAATTTGGACGAGATGGCTGCTAAAATTCCTTCATTCTCTCACATTCTGTGATTCTGATTTCATTTGCTCAGCGGCCCAGTTTATATTAGATTTGTATGTTTGTTTATGTTTGTTATTTTAACATTGTGGTATTGTAGAAAAAGCACTAGCTTTGCAGTCAGAGGACCTGGGTTTATATTACCACTTCTGATGATTTTACCATCTTTGTGACCATGAACAAGCTGTCCCATCTGTAGAATATTGGGCCCTCTGTGCCTCAGTTTCATTGTCTGTAAAATGAGCTGGAGAAAGAAATGGCAAGCCATTTGCTGAGAAAACCCCAGTGACATCATGGAGAGTCAATCATGACTGAAAAAAGTGACTAAAGTATAGGAAGAAACCTTTAATTAACAAGTCCATATTACTGGGATACTGAATATTGGATTAAACCTGCATTAGGTAGTCACTAAGGTCCCTTCTAGATTTAGATCTATGAACCTATGTCTTCATATTTTTATGCCTCACAGTACCCATTGAATATTGATCTCTTCCTTTATGAAAGATGATTCTGTGGTGTTTTGCTTTGTATAAGGCCTAAAATATCCTAGTAAATAGATGTAGTATCCAGATTATTTCAGATGTAAACAGACTCAATGAGAGCTAGTTAATAAAACCCTTCTTCTCTTAGTCTTGTTAACAGAAGCTTCAACAGTATAGAGAGACAGACAGAGACAGAGATAGAAACAGAAACAGAGACCCACACAATAGAGATAGTGTCTCTTGATCTATCATGGAACTTATGTTCTCCCCTATCCTATCCCTGTCCATTGTAAATAAGAGGTTCACTGTTCCCTAAGACTGAAGGAAGAAGTATCACCATTCCAGGATGATAAGAAATGTCTCTCTTCATGAATTATCTTCTTGGTTCCAGGGGAAAACAATTCAAAGAGATTTTTTTAAAAGCAGTGGAGTGGGGGTTAGAGATGGGGTGTGCACAAGACTAAATATATAGAAATTGAGCATGGAGAGTTAAGGAGGTCTGCTCTAGGTTAATAAAGGAATTAGATTTCAAACTTAAGTCTTCTGACTCCAAATTCCCTGAAGTCAAAGTCTATGGCTTTTTTGTTTTTTGTTTTTGTTTTTGTTTTTTGGCGAAGATACTGGAGTGATTTATCATTTCCTTCTTCACTGTGTCTCCATTTTGCAGATGAGCAATTGAAGAAAATAGGTGACTTGTCCAAGATCAAACAGATAGTTAAGTGTTTGAGACCAAATTTGAACTAATAGCCCACTAGCTCCAAGTTTGGTGCTCTAGCCATTGCACTGCTCTCTATATTATTTAGCCTTCTCTTAAATTTTTTTTTAATTTGTTATTAAATTTTTTGAGAATAAAAGATGAAAATCTATGATGGGGTCCAGAGAGACCTGGCTATTTTCCCCTTCCTGCCCTCAGTATCCACAAGCCTATCACAGGCCATTTCCCATTATTGCCTTTCATCAGTTTCTCACCAAAGATTCAGAATTATGGAGCTGATAATGAGCTGCTACTGAGCTGAGGTCCCCTGGGAATTGAGAAGTGCCAAAATGTCTCCAAACAGAAGTCTTGATTTGTGACATGGCACCGAGGTGCCCCCAAACTGTCTGCTGAGATGTGTTTGAAAACCCTCAGAGGCCAAGCGCACCTGACTCTGCTCAGTGGGAGTTGGTACCTCAGTAGGGAGAAGGCAGCAGGTCATTTTGTGGATGACCTTGAAACTTCCATTTAAATTAAGCCCTCGTGGCAGACTCTCCTGCCCTAATGAAAGGGGACATAATCTTCAGGGCACTTTAAGCCTGGTTCAGCTATTCTCTCAACCGGTGACATTTAAAAAGTGGAGATTTTTTTTTTAATGATGACTAAGCTATCATTGAAACACATTGAGAGAGTGTGACATAACACTTCCGAAATTGGCAAGAAAATGCAGCTTATTGCATTTTATAGACTTTAACAATGTTTCTGAAATGGAAGGAAAATGAGGAGGCAACAGGAAGTTTAAGAAATATTCCTGGTAAAAGAGATTGAGATGGCCAGGTTTGGGCTGAAAATGTTGTTTACTGTAGCAGTCTGAAAAAGTGATAGAAGCAGAAAAAAAGTCTTTCCTTAGGTCCTCAGACATTAGTTCCAGGAAGTCTGTGATTGCAGTGCACCTGACAATGAATGCATCTTTCTTGTGAGTGGCTGCCTGGTGAAACTCAATCAATTAAGCATTCATTAAGCACTCTCTTCCACCCACAGTGCCAGATTCTGGGTCCCATCCCTCTTAGCATCATTGCTTCCATGACTGTCATTTCATAGGCTAATAGATCAAGAACTAGGAGACTTTAAAGTTCATCCAATTTAACCTTATTTTAGAGACAGAGAAACCAAGACAGAGAAGGGAAAAGTGATTTGCTTAAGAGACTGGGAAAGTTGGGGGTTCTAAATCAAGTTTTCTGATCCCAAATCCAATCCTCTTTCCAATATTTTTCACCATACTGCTTGTACTTCTCTTCCCCTGCTATATTTCCACCTTTGTCAATACTTTCAAAGATTGTGATTGCCCTGATGATCCTGATCATTGACTTAAACTAGTGCACAATAAATTCTCTAGAATGGAAAATGGTTTACTAATTATCAGAAGAGAGAAAAAAATTATGAGCTACTTTGCATCTTTTCATGGAGTTTATAGTTTTATAGGGTTATATAGAATAAAGAAACTTCTGTAGTACAAAATAATATGATTAATGAATTAGAGAAGTCATAGTATTATCTCATTTGTCAACAGGTACAGCACCTTGGAAGGTGATAATTAATCATTTCTCAGTGGAGTAAGGGTCAGCTCTCTATCTGGCATGTAAAGATAGAATCTGATCATGCCTAAACTAATCTATTTATTTAGCGCTATACCAATCAGACTCCCAAAAAACTATTTTAATGACCTAGAAAAAATAACAACAAAGTTCATATGGAAAAACAAAAGGTCAAGAATTTCAAGGGAATTAATGAAAAAAAAATCAAATGATGGTGGCTTAGCTGTACCAGATCTAAAATTATATTATAGAGCAGCAGTTACCAAAACTATTTGGTATTGGCTAAGGAATAGATTAGTTGATCAGTGGAATAGATTAGGTTCAAGGGATAAAACAGTCAACAAATATAGCAACCTAGTCTTTGACAAACCCAAAGATCCCAGCTTTTGGGATAAGAACTTACTGTTTGATAAAAATTGCTGGGAAAATTGGAAACTTTATGGGCAGAAACTAGGCATTGATCCATACTTAACGCCGTACACCAAGATAAGGTCAAAATGGGTTCATGACCTAGGCATAAAGAATGAAATTATTAATAAATTAGAGGAACATAGGATAGTTTACATCTCAGACCTGTGGAAGGGAAGGTCTTTATGACCAAAGCAGAACTAGAGATCATTACTGATCACAAAATAGAAAATTTTGATTATACCAAACTGAAAAGTTTTTGTACAAACAAAACTAATGCAGACAAGATTGAGAAGGAAGCAATAAACTGGGAAAATATTTTACAGTCAAAGGTTCTGATAAAGGCCTCATTTCCAAAATATATAGAGAATTAACTCTAATCTATAAAAAATCAAGCCATTCTCCAATTGAAAGTGGTCAAAGGATATGAACAGACAATTCTCAGATGAAGAAATTGAAACTATTTCTAGTCATATGAAAAGATGCTCCAAGTCATTATTAATCAGAGAAATGCAAATTAAGACAACTCTAAGATATACCACTACACACCTGTCAGATTGAGCTAAGATGACAGGAAAAATAATGATGATTGTTGGAGGGGATGTGGGAAAACTGGGACATTGATTCATTGTTGGTGGAGTTGTGAACGAATCCAACCATTTTGGAGAGTAGTTTGGAACTATGCTCAAAAAGTTATCAAACTGTGCATACCCTTTGATCCAGCAGTGTTACTACTGGGTTATATCCCAAAGAGATTATAAAGAAGGGAAAGGGACCTGTATGTGCACGAATGTTTGTGGCAGCCCTTTTGTAGTGGCTAGAAACTGGAAACTGAATGGATGTCCATCAGTTGGAGAATGGCTGAATAAATTGTGGTATATGAAAATTATGGAATATTACTGTTCTGTAAGAAATGACCAACAGGATGATTTCAGAAAGGCCTGGAGAGACTTACACGAACTGATGCTGAGTGAAATGAGCAGGACCAGGAGATCATTATATACTTCAACAACAATACTAGATGATGACCAGTTCTGATGGATCAGGCCATCCTCAGCAACAAGATCAACCAAATCATTTCTAATGGAGCAGTAATGAACTGAACTAGCTATACCCAGAAAAAGAACTCTGGGAGATGACTAAAACCATTACATTGAATTCCCAATCCCTATATTTATGCACACCTGCATTTTTTATTTCCTTCACAAGCTAATTGTACAATAATTCAGAGTCTGATTCTTTTTGTACAGCAAAATAATGTTTTGGTCATGTATACTTATTATGTATCTAAGTTATATTTTAATATATTTAACATCTACTGGTCATCCTGCCATTTAGGGAGGGTGGGGGGAAGAGGTGAAAAATTGGAACAAGAGGTTTGGCAATTGTTAATGCTGTAAAGTTACCCATGTATATATCCTGTAAATAAAAGGCTATTAAATTAAAAAAAAAAAAAGGAAAAAAAAAAAAGAATCTGATCATGTACAATCTTGGATAGGAAACATTCTTCCTTTCTACTTACTAGAGTTGGAGTCCTGAATTTGAATCCTTTCTTAGACATTTTCTTAGTCACTTAGTGGGTAACCCTAGGCATGTCACTTAATCACTTAGTGTCAATTTTCTAACCTATAAATGGGAATAATAGCATCTACATCATAAGGTTTCTCAGAGGAAAAAATGAAATAATATATGCAATATACTTTAGAAACCTTAAAGCTGTACATAAATGCTGGTTTTATTCCTAGTAACCTTCAGTAGTAACAATTATTTAGTTGTTGTGGGGAGACAAGGAAGGGCATTTTCCCACTAACCTATATATATTTTTTCTTTTAAAAAAAGTGAGTTCCAAGTTCTCTCCCTCCCATCTTTCCCCGATCCATTGTGAAGGCAAGAAATGCAATGTCAATTATATGTGTGAAATGAAGTAAAACATACTTCCATATTAGCCATGTTGCAAAAAAAAAATCAAGGAAAATGTTTCAATCCTCACTTAGACTCCATTCGATCTTTCTGCATAAGATTTTTCAGTATAAGTCCTTCAGATTGTCTTGGATCATTGTATTGCTCAGAATAGCTAAGCCATTCATAGTTGATCATTCTTTAAATGTTTCTGTAGCTATGTAAGTGTTCTCCTGGTTCAGTTCATTTCATTTTGCATCAAGTTATTGGTCTTTCTGAAACCATCTTGCTCATAATTTCTTATTGCACAATAGTATTTCATCAAAACCAGATACTGAAACTTGTTCAACCATTCCTCAATTATGGACACCCCCTCCCAATTTCTTTGCCACCACACAAAAGTTGTTATGAATATATATATATATATATATATATATATATATATATATATATATATATACATCTTTTTCTCCTTTTAATTTGATCTCTTTGGGAGGCAGAACTAGTAGCAGCATTGAACAGTTTGAAAGGCCTTTGAACATAGTTTCAAACTGTTGTCCACAATGGTTGCAATAGTTCACAACTCAACCAAACAGTACATTAGTGTCCTTATTTTTCTACATCCCCTCTAATATTTAATGTTTTCCTTTTCTTTCTTAGCTAATATGATAAAGGTGAAGTGATATCTTAGAGTAGTTTTTTTAATAGCCTTTTATTTACAGGTTATATATATGGGTAACTTTACAGCATTGACAATTGCCAAACCTTAGAGTAGTTTTAATTTGTATTTCTCTAATCAGTATTGTTAGAAAATTTTTTTCATATGACTCTAGATAGCTTTGATTTCTTCTTCTGAAGTTTATCTCTTTATAAATAGTCAAATGACATGATCTGGGAATAACTCATATTCATGTAAATTAGACTCAGGTCTCTATATAATTCAGAAGTGAGGCCTTTCTCAGAGAAATTTATTGTAAAAATTCCGCCCCCCCCCCAAAAAAAAAAAAACTTTCACCAGTTTTCTGCTAGAATTAACACTGCAATGTTTTGGCTTCTCATCCTATGCTCTTTATTCCTGCAATCCAAGAAAACTCAGATACTTTTCTAATCCTCCGGGATCTTCAGGAGTTCCATTATAGCTGTCATAGATAATATTAGGGCTAGGTCAAGGAAAATCATTGCTTTCAAAGTCTAGGATCCAGAGTCAAAATTATGAGTTGTGGTTGGAAATTTCAGAGAGACAAATACATTTGAGATAAAAATGTTTTTAATTGTTAGAGCTATCTTTATTTTTTTTTTTTGTTACAGCTATCTTTGAAGTTGGATATCATAGAAAGTCATAATTATAATAATTTACATAAAGGACATTTGCAAAGCCCTTTGCATATTTTCTCTGATTTTCTCTCATATCATTTGAGATTTTTTGTCTGAGTCTTAATGACCACTTGTTGGGTATATTATAGAAGAAATTTCTAGTCAGGTATAACTTGAACTGCAGTATTACTGAGGCCTTTCCAATTCAGAGATTCTATGAACTATGAGCTAAGATAGTGGTTTTCTGGGTTTAAGTCCTGGTTTTGTTGTACGACCTTGAACATGTCATTTTATCTCTTTAAGTCCCAGTTTTTCCATCTGTAAAAAATGGAGAATCATACTTCTGCCCCTTACCTCATGGGGTTGTAAAGAGGTAAGTTTCTCATGGTTTTATAAAGTGCTAAGGTAGGGTGATCATATTCCTTATATAACATAACTATATATATAACTAACTGGTTTTTAACAGAATATAACTAACTGGCTCTGTAAGTATAACTACCTCATTTCAGCTGTATTATTATTGATAAACAAATAGATTCTTATGGACTGTATCCAGTTCAATAACTGAGCCCTTTCATATTTATGTCTATGTCTTTATTAAAGTCTATCACATACCTGGCCCAGTGATTTCTATTTAAATATCAGAGTTATTGGAAGTGAAATACAAAAGCCAAAGGAAAAGAAAAAAAAAAGAAAATCACTACACATGAAAGGGAAAAAAAAGTATCAGGACGCTAAAACTCTTTTGTGCTCTTATTGAAACATAGACGAAAATACCTTATCTCTGAGAATTATTCAAATTACATTTCTGTTTTGTTTCTATACGAGAAAACATAGAGCTAAAACATGGTTTTCTTTGGGGAGTCTGATATTCACATTGAGCCCTTTAAATGTAAACAAAAAACTTAGAACTGCTTAGTTATCACAATGCTTTCCATCTTGTTCCCACAATGGTTGTTTTTATTTTTTCAGTTAAGTGAAATTTTGTTTTTTTCTTTACATTATCTTAAATTTCTTGGGATCTTCTATCTATCATCTTTTCTTTTTAACTTTATTCTCAGTAAGGTTTTTTAAGAAGCCATTCTTTGTTATCTACTGGATGTCTTTATATTCTGGTCAAGATTTCGTAGAATTGTCACAGCACTGACTATTCAAGGCCATTTTGTGGACTTTAAGATTCTTTCAGGGTCAGTTATGCTGATGGATGAGAGTTTACCCCTCTAATTGGGCTCTTATACCCTTCCTGTGACCTCCTTGGAGGTTTACAATTTTTGCAGTTTGGAGATTTCTCTGTCAATTCTAAAGTGGTAACTGTGTCTGAAATGGCAATTTGTTTTTAATAAGACATTATCAATCAATGTACCTGCTAACCTGAGGAAACAGAAGTGGATTGTTCTTTGATGGAAGAGTCCCATTTTTCCATGTGCTTCTCCCAAAGAGATAGTTGAATTTGTTTTTGTTCTAGCAAAGAACACTGACCTATGGGAGGAAAATCAATTGAGTTTTGTACAGAAGTAAGATACGTACTTTAGTTAAATTTTATTTGTGAAGAGAAATAGAACATATGATTTATCTGACATGATTTTTAAATAGTAGCAAAGTGTTCAATAAAATAACTAATTATATATGTGTGTATATACACATACATACATATACATTTTAAAGTTCTCTATTATGACTAGTTAAGGACAGTTAGTGATACATTGGATAGAATGTTGAGCTTGGGGTCAGGAAGACTCATCTTCCTGAATTCAAATTCGGCCTCAGACATTTAACTATATGACCCTGTTTGCTTTAGTTTCTCTATTTGTAAAATGAGCTGGAGAAGGAAATAGCAAATCACATCAATATCTTTGCCAGGAAAATCCCAAATGGGATTAGACACTACTGAAAAACAACTGAACAACAGCAACGATAATAATTTCTACTTACGGGAAAAAAAAGGTAAATTAGAGTGGTTGCAGAAAAAATGAGAAAGAAGAGGGAATGAGAAATTAATCAATACCTGCCATCTGGGAAGGGAGGGGGGAAAAGAGAAAATAATTTGGAAGAGAAGGCTTTGCAAGGGTCAATGTTGAAAAATTACCCATGCATATGTGTTGTAAATAAAAAAGCTTTAATTTAAAAAAAGAGAGAAATAAATCAAGAAGTATATATTAAACACAATAAACTGAACTGTGCTGTGTTGGCAACAAATTTTGAAACAGTCATTGTCCTCAAGAAACTTACAGTCTAACAGGAAAGAAAATATATAAATACATATTACAAAATTAATCCATGCAATTTGGGGAGAAAGTGCCACTAGCACCTGGGGAATTATGAATATATGGAAAGTAGCTCTTGAGCTAATTAATGTTCAAGAAATTGAGGTTTCCAGGAAGTAGAAGTGACAAAGTTTGCTTCCCAAGCATGGAGAATAGCTAAATGCAAAGGAAGAGTAAATAGGAGATGGAATAATATGGGTATAAGGCTGCAAGCAGACCAGTATGGCTGGATCTCAGTATGTAGAGAAGGGAGTAAAGTATAAAAAGACACAAAAAATAGGATGGGACTAAGTTGTGGAGAGATTTAAGTGCCAAACAGACCAATTTGTCTTTGGTCCTAGAGGTAATAAGAAGCAATTGGAGTTTATTAAATTGAGAAGTAGGTGACAGGATCAGACCTCCACTTTTAGAAAATCACTTTGGTGACAGATGGAAGATAGATTGGAGGGGAGAAACTTTTGACAAGGAGACCAATTAGGAGGTTGTTGCAAGAGTCCAAGTGAGAGGTCATGATGGCCTCAACTAGAATGGTAGCTGTGTTAGGGGTGGAGAGAGAATGTGTGAAAAAGATGGGGAGAAAGAAACAAGATTTGGCAATGATCAGATATGATGGGTGAATGAGAGTGAGAAATTTAGGATAATACTGAGATCGCTCTTGACATTAATAAGATGCTGTTAAGGAGGTACATTGGGAAGATAATTTGAACACATTGAGTTTCAGATGCCTAAGGGATCTAGATAGGAAAATCTGATATCCAATATATGACATGGGACTGGAGCTCAGGAGACTAGGGGTGGATATATATAGAGAGAGGAATTGGTGGCCTAGAAGTAGTCACTGAACTCATGAAACTGATGAGAACAAGAAGGGAGAGAAGAGGAGAAAAGAGAATAGGATTCAGGACAGATTCTCAAGGAACACCCACAGTGCCAGTATGGATCTGTATGTCAAGGAAATCATAAGGAAGGAAAAAGACCCATATGTGCAAAATTGTTTGTAGCAGCTCTTTTTGTGGAAAAGAATTGGAAAATGAGTGGATCTCCCTCAGTTGGGGAATGGTTGAATAAGTTATAGTATATGAAAGTAATGGAATATTACTGTTCTATTAAAAATGATAGACAAGCTGATTATAGAAAGGCTTGGAAAGATTTACATGAACTGATGTGGAGCAAAACAAGCAGAACCAGGAATACATTGTATACAATAACAGAAAGAATGTGCAATGATCAACCATGAAAAACGTGGCTCTTCTCAGTGGTTTAGTGATCTAAGAAAATTCCAATAAACTTTGAATGGAAAATGCCATCTGCATCCAGAGAGAGAACTATGGACACTGAATATAAATCAATACATGCTATGTTCACTTTTTTTCTTTTGTTTTTTTTTTCTCTTGAGATTTTCCCCTTTTGTTCTGATTTTTTTCTTTCCCAACATGATTCGTAAGGAAATACATCAAAAAATGAAAGTATATGTATAATCAGAAAAAATTTAATTACCTTCAATTTACTATGTCTGAAATTGTTGGGCATATTTGTCATTGATTTTCTTAAAGAAAATTTATCATTTGTTCCCAGGGCTAGAAGGATCATCTAGTCCACAATGATAGATATTCTTAACTTTTTTTAAGTCCTGGACTACTTTAGAAGTATAAAGAAGCTTATGGATTCCTTCCAGATATTTTTAAAAGTATATAATAAAATACAAAAGAAACCAATTAGGTTAAAATAATTATACACACATATTATTATGCATATTTCCATTGAGCTGCCAAAATTATTTTCCTAAAACAAATTTAATCATATTACTACCCTACCCAATAAACTCCATTGGCTCCCTAGGATCTGCAAGATCAAATACAAAATCATTTGATATTCAGAGCCCTTTCTAACCTAGCTCCTTTAGAGGCTTCTTCTACCTTACTCACTGTCACATAATCTTCAATCCACTGACACTGACTTTCTTTCTTTTCTTCAAACAAGACACTCCATCTCTTAGCTCCAGACATTTTCTCTGGCTGTCCCCATTCCTGAAATGCTCCTTCCATCTCTACCTTCTGGCTTTCCTGGCTTCCTTCAAGTCTCAACTAAAACCCCATCTTCTACAAGAAGTTTTTCCCAACCCTTCTTAATTCTCGTTTCTTTCCTATTCCTATTCATTCTTTATATAGCTTTTTTTGTACAGGTTTGTTAGCTTGTCGTTTCCCCCCATTAAGCTGTGAGCATGGACTGTTTCCTTTTTGTATTCCTGGGCTTAGTATAGTACCTAGCACATAGAAAGCACTTAATAAATATTTGTTAACTGACTGACTGAAACCTGGAGTGGGAAAATGATCTGACATGCCTGAGGTCATACAAATACAAAAAGTATGATTTAACTCAGGCTCATTACTCTGGGTAGCAAGGTGGCACAATGGATAGAGTTCTGGACCTGGAGTCTGGAAGATCTGAGTTCAAATCCAGCCCCAGACATTTACTAGCTGTGTGATTCTGGGTAAGTCACTTAACCCTGTTTGCTTCAGTTTTCTCATCTGTAAAATGAGCTGGTGAAGGAAATGGCCAACCACTGGAATATCTCTGCCAAAACCAAAACAAAACATAGGAATCACAAGGAGAAAATCCATTCCGTTCCAACAAACTCTATTGTTGGATGTTTTCCTTAAATTGATTCAAGTTTCCAGTCCTTATTTCTAGTTCAGCCCAGGGTCAATCCACAGAAATCTGTTTCCTACATATTCATCTTGAAATATTTTGTGTTTCCCCTAAGTCTTTATTTCTCCATGATAGACACCTTCAGTTCCTTTGTCTGCTTTTCATATTGTGTGGATTATGCCGTGCTGGTTATTTTCCTTTGAACCCATTCCAGAATATCAGCTCTGTCAGAAAGTTAAATTGTGATTGAGAGTTATTTGGGTCTGAATGAGGCTAGTAACAGGGTGGGTACTGAGGTGAGAGGCAGAGAAATAGTTTGGGAAAACCCTCAGTAAATAAACCCTTTAGAAAAAAAATGGGTTTAATTTCATTTGAGCTCAAGATTCTTTTCCCTGGAGAGTTTTATGTGCACATACATATTCTTAGCTTTGCGAGGACCCAATTCCAGTAGATTAAAAAAAGAATTAAATGTTCACATCCTTAATGCCTGATAGGATGTTTCTCATGCTTGAATCACCCCTGGGCTATTTGACTGTTCCTGTGCAGAAATGTATCTCAGGTTACAGTTATTTCAAGGGCAGAAAGGACACTGGTCTTCTGGGTCTATACCCAGAGTTTTATATTTATTCTGTAGTATGACAGCATCATATGACAACAGAAAAATAAATTCAACATTACTTTGGATGGTTTTTACAATGCTTATTTTAGTTATTTACAATTATGAATGAATAATATCCTGGACTGATAATTGAGGTAAATTGAGCCTTTTTAAATTTAATCTTCTTTTGGATTAAAAAGGATTTATTTATTCCACAAACATTTACTTAGTGCCTATCTTTGGGCAATATACTCACCTATGTGTTGGGGAGACATACACAAAGAAATAAGAGAGTCTTCTTCTGCCTGCCTCTTTACATTAAATGGAGCAAGTAGGACATGAAAATTGATTACTTTAGTAATTAGTAATTACTATGTAATCACTACATAATTATTATATTCACTACAATCTAGCACTTTGCACAGTACCTGGAACATGGTAGGAACTAATAGTGCCTGGAACATTTATGTTGCTAACATTTTTTATACTTGAAAGAAATAAGCAGTATTTTAGGAAAGTCTTCTTAATGTAGGATTCATTAATTAATTATTTAAAAAAGATATTTTGATTATTGTATTTCTATATAATTGGTTTGTTTTGTAATTCTGTGTATTTTATTTCCTGCATTTAAAATACTATTCTGATTATGGAATATTACTGTTCTGTAAGAAATGACCAACAGGATGATTTCAGAAAGGCCTGGAGAGACTTACACAAACTGATGCTGAGTGAAATGAGCAGGACCAGGAGATCATTATATACTTCAACAACAATACTATATGATGACCAGTTCTGATGGACCTGGCCATCCTCAGCAACGAGATCAACCAAATCATTTCCAATGGAGCAGTAATGAACTGAACCAGCTATGCCCAGAGAAAGAACTCTAGGTAATGACTAAAAACCATTACATTGAATTCGCAATACCTATATTTATGCCCACCTGCATTTTTGATTTCCTTCACAAGCTAATTGTACAATATTTCAGAGTCTGATTCTTTTTGTACAGCAAAATAATGTTTTGGTCATGTATACTTATTGTGTATCTAATTTATATTTTAATGTACTTAACATCTACTGGTCATCCTGCCATCTGGGGGAGGGGGTGGAGGGTAAGAGGTGAAAAATTGGAACAAGAGGTTTGGCAATTGTTAATGCTGTAAAGTTACCCATGCATATAACCTGTAAATAAAAGGCTATTAAATAAAAAAAATACTATTCTGAGATATATCTATAAGTTTTTATCAGACTTCCAAAGGGGACCATGACATTAAAAAAAGGTTAAGAGATTCTGCTTTAGATAGAAAAAAAGAGAATAAAGACCACTAAAATATTTTTGTAAAAGACAGTTTTTAATCTAAATTTTGAAATCTCTTTATTTTATTTAGCACATTATAAATATACTTTGAGTATTGATTTTCATCCCAGAATATTCAAAAATAAACAAAATTATTATGTATCTTAATTTTATTTTTTCAGAACACCATTTTAGAGGATATTAAAAATCTTTACTTTTATGGATTGCCTTTATTTTCTAGGTTTTTTGAAGAAATACTCTCATTTTGCAGTGAAAGAAATCTACTTTAACTGAATAACATCTCCATCTTTTGTCTTTGTAGGATACTGTTTCTATAAAAAATGCTAGAGAAATTTTTTTTGACTATTATTGGAAAAAATGCAATTATTTCCCTTCAGTACTTGTTTCAATAGGACAGAGATTCCATAGCCCCAACCAATACAGTCGATTGATTACACCTGAGGTTAATATCTTTTCAAGAAGTAATCAAAAGCAGCCTGTTGCATTATAGTTGAATAATCCAACTGAATTTTATTAGGATCAAAGTAACTTTTATACACTAAGATATATTATGAATTGTTCCAACTTTTATGATTATAAGCCTTCAAGAACACAACATAAGAGTTCAAATTGGATCTACCAAATAGTTCATAGCTACTTGTCCGTTGTCCATTTCTGTAGAAATTAGAAATGTTCACAGAAACTTAAATTAAAAAAAAAATTCTTTTGACTCCTGTTCCCTGAGAAATAGTGGCCTTATTTGTAATTTTAATACATACTTGGGAATGTGTTTTATGGATATGTTTATCCTTTTAAAGTAAAGAGTAAACTCTTTAAAGCCAGTATGTCATATTAACATGTATATACCCCATCCCTAGATACAGAAATCTCTAATATCATATTTCTTGAAAAGGAGAAAAAATATACACTGAGCGACAATCATATAAACTATAATATTTAAAAATATTCACCATGAGAATTTTACTTTACATTTTTTTCCTTTCAGATAAAGAACAGCTCAATTCAGTTTAAGGTGAAAGTTATGCTAAAGTATCCCAAGCTACCAGCCTATTCACCAAAGAAGTTTCAATTTATTATGTAATCAAGGATACCTAAACCAAGTAATCATGCTATTGTAGTACCTTTATATGTATTGAAGTATTGATTTTGAGGGGTTTTTTTTTGCATCTCGATTTGTGATTTCATAAGCATGGAGGACTTCTGGTGAGAAAATTCCTTCTACCAATATAGCTAGTCTGCTGTAGTTTAGAGGACCATGATCATACAGATCATTATCTAGTTAGCTAGAAAAAGCATTTATCAAGTACCTACTATTTAATAGGCTATTTGCAATTGGTGCAAACTGTATAAATTTGTGCTTATTTCTGGGAACACAAATAAAAGCAAATAAGACAGCCTTTGCTTTCAAAGAGCTTACAGTTCTAGGAGGAGAAAGCCGCACATAAAGGATCAGGGAAACTGATGAGAAGGACATGAAGATTCATAATTACGTGGCTAGTAAGTGGCTTGAAGACGTGATCTGAAAACTTCCCTAGCAGAGAAAACTCCTTCCCAACATGGGAGGGAAAAGAGATGAAAATTGTAGCTGAAGTAAAAAAACAGCTGGATGAAGAAATGCCCAGGAAAAGCTAATAATAGCCAAAAGGGAGGACTTGAACTCAGATCATCTTGAAACCAGAACTAGTCATCTATTCACTATGGCATGCTGCTTTTTAAATAACTTAAAAGAAAAAAGTAGATTTTTGTCATATCATATATAATTTTATATGTTTTTGTTATTTCTTTGGTACAGAGAACTCCCAATGACCAAATTCCCTCTACCAATGTATATCACCACTTTCTATCCATAAAAGCTTAGATTCTAAATGGTGAAGACAAGTATAAATACACATATGTACAGGATAAATCCAGGGAGAATAAGTGCAAGTAACTATAGAATTAAGTAGAAGAGAAGGCACTAGCAGTGGAAAAAGGGGTGATATCAGAAAGGTCTTCTTCATATGGTAATGTTTGAGCTGCATCTAGAAAGGAGAAAATTGACAAGACTGAAAGAGCAGGGCACGTTTACAGAATAACAGAAATAAATGAGACAGAGGAAATCAAGGAAAACTTCATGACAGTCAGCTTAGGTGGTGAAGGTGAAGGACAAAGTTAGGGGTTATAAGTTAAAGAGAAAGATGCAATGAAAAAGTGTTCTGGTCAAATAAAGGAATTTTGGAGTTCACGAACATGGAAAGAGAAAACTTGTGGATGATGGCAAGATAAAAGGGATAATTATTTTTGAATGTAGCTGAGGGGGAATGGAGAATAGGTTATGGGAATTATAAGATTGAGGAATTGGGAAGTTAAGAATTTGTAGGAGATACAACAAGTATCTTGAAGGTCCCTGAGTAGGTAAAAAGGAATGGAGGTGGAGAGAGCCTGTGAGCAACCATCAAATTCATTAAGTTAGGAAGAAGAGAACCTGTTTGCATTTAAGCAAGATGTGCATGAAGAGGGAGAGCTATATGACACAGATTTTGGAAGGCTTTGAATGCCAAAGTAGTAGCCTAGTGAAAATGGCAAATTTTTCAGAACTTGTGAGTAAAGGACGAACACCGCCACATCTGAAAGGACATGTTACTGAAGCATGGACTGCTCTGATAATTTCCCACAGCAAATAGTTGGCTTCTGCTTACATACCTTCAGTAATGAGGAGCTCAGTACCTCATTTTGTGGCACTTTCCATTGTTGGATAACATGAGGAAGCTTATCTTTATATTGAGCTAAAATCTTCTTCCCTTTCCTTTGTATCCTGTGGGATTAGTGTGGGCCAAGTGCCCTTTTGCTCTTATTCCACCATCGCAGATTGTATTCCTTCTGAGAGGTTCCACTTACACTGAATGGCAGAAAAATATATTAAAGAGCAAATGATGAAATCTAGGTTTGGGTTCAACAGACTTTCCTTGTTTTCAATCTACTGAAAGTTAAAATTGAAAGCAGAGTCTGTGTGCCAGACTCATCAGGGCCTTCTAGGGAGCAGCAGCTGTGAACTTGACAGACCTGTGTTTCATGAGCTTTCCCTGAAGTGTTCTAATAGCATTGAACATCTGTGGCCTACTCCAGGTTGCCAAGTCCTTACAAACCCATGAAGTGAGTGTGGATCGATGAGATTGCCTGCTACGTTTGGGTTCTGGCTGGAAGAAGATCATAGAGTATCAAGGAACGTTGGGGTATTGAACTGGTAGTTATGGTACCTACTCTGGGCTTGGCTAGTGACCTTCTGAATGACCTTATTTCTTTACAAGGACTAATAATAACTCACAGTTATATAGAACTTTAAGGCTTACAACTACTGTCCTTACCACAGAGTGATCTAGTAATAGTCGTATCTCCTTCTGCAGAAGAGGTGATAGGTTCAGTGATTTAATGGCTTGCCTAAGGTTTCCCAGTTTAAAGCTATTCAAGTTAAGACTAGAACCTAGGACTTCTTGACACAAGTCCCATATTCTTTCTGCTATGCTATGTGCCTTTCCTAGTTCTTTTCCACTGTAGATTTTTTAAATTTTGCATTCAGGGTTTTAATTATACCCTCAGTGTTTTCTTTAAAAAGTCACTCAAATTATGAGGTCATAATATTTAGAAACTTTTCCTTATTAGGAAACTGAGGCATAGAAAGAGGAATTATTTGAGAGTTCGTAGTGAGGTAATAATATGATCTACCTTGGGCCACTGATAGGAAGTATTAAGGTTCCCATTTTTATAGTTTTTTCAAATGCCAGAACATTTTTTCTTGTAGAAACCATGTGAAATAGATGGTACAAGGATTATTATTCCTATCCATTTGCTAAAAAACCTGAAGTTTAGGGGTTTAAATAACCTTTTCAGGATCAAACAGCTACTTAGTCTTGTAGTTGGGTCTTTAGCCCTGCTTGGTCTAGAATCCCAATCTAATTCTTAAGTTCAGGATTCTTTCTGATTTTTTTTTTGATGGGACAAGGATTCAGGTTAGGGGTTGATGCAGTTTTTTGGTTTCATTGGCATTAGGAACTCCACATAAAGGTCCACACACACACATACTTAGTAATGCTAAAAGACTAAATGATTTGTTTTACCCAGGGTCACACAGCTAGGATGTTCAAAGAAGGAACTTGAAAATATTAAGAGATTAATACTCTTTCCACTTAGCTGGGCTGATTCATTCTGATTAATTTTTTTTAGTGGTGGGTAGCATTTGTAGTGCTGCATGTGATGTTGTTTGGTCAGAACAGGATGTGGGGCCTGTTTGATTTTGGTCTATATTTGTGAATATTAAATAAACATTAATCAGACACTCCATTGTACAAAGACTTGGGCTGGGTATTAGGGATGATCAAGAGACAACTGTGATAGGAGTTCCTACCCTCAAGGATTGTAATTATGACAACTGAATGCTTCAATGGCACTTTATGATTATAAAGCACTTGTCACATATCTCATTTGATCCTCTCCTGTGGGTAAGGAGTACATTGTTTTCATTTTTTCAATTTCCATTTCATTGGAAATTGAGTATAATAGGAGTAAACTTGAAAGGAAGGAAAGCAAGATCTGAACCAAGATCCTCTGACAATAAGTTCAGAACTCTTTCCTCTTTATCACACTGGGTATCAAAGACTCCAGGGGGGCAGAGCCAAGATGGTGGAAAGCAGACACTTTTTCTGTGTCCTCCTCTGACCTTCTCTCAAACCAACAGCAGATCAAGCCTCTAAACTGGTTTTGGAGTCACAGAACCCACAAATATCTGGAATATAAAACCTTCCCAGAATAAGGTACCTTGGAAGAACTTAAGAACTGGCCTGTTTCAATCAGGCAGGGCACAGTCTTCCGAGCCCATACCACAGCACAGGGAGACTGGGGCAAGAAGCCGAGGCTGGGAGTCAGAGCATTGCAGCTTCTACCCACCATCAAATCTTCTGTGAGCCTCTTAGGCCACTCTGTCCTGGATGCAAGTAGGTGGTTTGGCAGATTTGTCTTTTGTAAAAGAAAAATTGTAACCCACTGAGCCCCAGAAGAACACGGGACCTAACTGCCATTAGTCAGCACTGGAAATCAATCAGCAGAACTGCCCCAAGGAAAAGTAAAGCAACTGGCCCTCCTTTGCAATGAACAGACCTCAAGCCTTAAAAAATTAATAAAAAACAAAAAAGAAGTCTCATAATAAACAGGTTTTTATGGAGAGCGAACAGACCCCAAATCCTGAGGTTCCTAAAGGCAAAGCAACTCCAGAAAAAGCTCCCAAAAGAGACATGAGCTGATCCCCATTTTACAAGGCTTTCTTGGAAGATTGCATAAAGATTTTAAAAGAGAGTTAGAAGAAAAATGAGGAAATGAAATAAGATCATTGCAAGAAGGAATGGAAAAATAATGCAATGAAAAAAAATTTAATTGACCAATTGCAAAAGCAACTAAAAAAGGTAACTGAAGAAAATAATACACTAAAAATTAGAATTGAACAAATGAAAGTGAATGACTCTATAAGACTTCAAACAAAAACAAAAAAAGAGAAAATAGAAGAAAATATGAAATATCTCCTAGGAAAAACAACTGACCTGGAAAATAGATCTAGGAGAAACAATGTCAGGATTATTGGGCTTCCTGAAAGCCATGATGGAAAATAGAACCTAGGCATTATCTTATAGGAAATCATAAAAGAAAACTGACCTGATATTTTAGAATCAGAAGGTAAAATAGCCATTGACAGAATCCACTGATCACCTCCTGAAAGAGACCCCAAAATTAAATCCTCAAGGAATATTGTGGCTACATTGCAGAACCATCGTACCAAGGAAAAGATATTGCAAGCAGCTAGAAAGAATCAACTAACTTACTAGAAAGAAACAATTTAAATCCTGAAGAGCCACAATTAGGATTACACAGGACCTAGCAGCTTCCACCTTAAAAGATCGAAGGGCCTGGAATCTGATATTTCAAAAAGCAAAGGAACTGGGATTGCAGACAAGAATAAACTATCCAGCTAAAATGAGCATTATCTTCCAGGGAAGAAAATGGATATTCAATGATATAGATGAATTTCACCTATTTCTAGTGAAAAGACCAGAACTGAACAAAAAATTTGATCTCCAAACACAGAACTCAAGAAAAACATAAAAAGGTAAAAAAGGAAAGAATCTTGAGAACTATATTTCTGTTGTGGGTATACTTAGAGAATGTGGATATAATTTGATTTTATTATGATAATATGAAAAAGAAAGTAGAGGTGGAAAGGGGAATCATGCTGAAAGAAGAGGAAAAAGGAGGTAAAATAAGGAAAATTATGTCTCATGGCAGAGAAAACCTATTATAATTGAGGGAAAGAAAGAAGAAGCATTGTGTAAATCTTACTCTCATCAGATTTGGCTCTGAGAGAATATCAGACATATCTGGTGTAATAAAGAAACTTGTCTCACCTTATAGAAAAGTAGGAGGGAAAGGGGGGAAGGAAGGGAAAACAGAAGAATTAGGGGAAAGATATAAAAAGAGGGAGGGTCTCTAAAGGAGAAGGACTGTTTGAGGGAGGTGGTCATCAAAAGCAAAACACTGGGGAGGAGGCTAGGAAAGAGAAAAGCATAACCTAGGGTAAACAAGATGGTAGGAAATACAGAAGTAGTTATTTTAATTATGGATGTGAATGGGATGAACCTCCTCATAAAATGGAAGCATATATATATATATATATATATATATATATATATATATATATATAGAATGCTACAATATGTTGTTTACAAGAAACACTTTTAAAGCATAGTGATACATACAGAGTGAAGGTAAAGGGCTGGAGCAGAATATATTATGCTTCAGGTGAGGGGAAAAAAAAAAAAGCAGGTAGCCATCCTTATCTCAGTTCAAGTAAATGCAAAGATAGATCTCATTAAAAGAGATAAGGAAGGAAACTTTATCTTACTAAAGGGTACCATAGAAAATGAAGCAATATTAATACTAAACATATGCACCAAGTGGCATGGCATCCAAATTCCTAGAGAAGAAGTTAAGAGAGATGCAAAATGAAAAAGACAGTACAACTATACTAGTGGGGGATCTCAACCTTGCTCTCTCAGACTAGATAAATCAAACCAAAAAATAAATAAGAAAGAAGTTAAGGAGGTAAACAAAATGTTAGAAAAGTTAGGTATGATAGATCTTTGGAGAAAATTAAATGGACAGAGAAAGGAGTTTACTTTTTCTCAGCGGTTCATGAAACTAATATAAAAACTGACCATGCGTTGGGGCATAAAATCCTCAAAATCAAATGCAGAAAGGCAGAAATTGTAAATGCATTTTTTCAGATCATGATGCAATAAAAATCACATGCAATATAAGGCCAGAAGAAAATAGACCAAAAAGTAATTGGAAACTAAATAATCTCATCCTAAAGAATGAATGGGTAAAACAGCAATTCATAGACATGATTCATAATTTTATCCAAGAGAATGACAATAATGAGACAACATACCAAAATTTGTGGGATGCAGCCAAAGCAGCAATAAGGGGAAATTATATATCTCTAGATGCTTACTTGCATAAAATAAAAAGAAAATTAATGAATTGGGCTTGTAATTAAAAAAACTAGAAAAAGAACAAATTAAAAACCCCCAATCAAATACCAAACTTGAAATTCTAAAAATAAAAGGAGAGAGTAATAAAATTGAAAGTAAAACAAAAACTATTGAATTAATAAATAAAAAACTATAAGTTGGTTTTATGAAAAAACCAACAAAATAGATAAACCTTTAGTTAATTTGATTAGAAAAAGGAAAGAGGAAAATCAAATTGTTAGTCTCAAAAATGAAAAGGGAGAACTTTTCACCAGTGAAAGAGGAGATTACAGCAATAATTAGGAAGTTACTTTGCCCAACTTTATGCCAATAAATTTGATAACTTAAATGAAATGGAGGAATATCTACAAAAT
This sequence comes from Sarcophilus harrisii, assembly GCF_902635505.1. Classification (NCBI taxonomy): domain Eukaryota; kingdom Metazoa; phylum Chordata; class Mammalia; order Dasyuromorphia; family Dasyuridae; genus Sarcophilus; species Sarcophilus harrisii. The sequence continues at coordinate 424,540,546 of NC_045427.1, forward strand.
ATAAATTGCCCAGATTTAGAGAAGAGGAAATAAATTATTTAAATAGTCCCATTTTAGAAAAAGAAATAGAACAAGCTATTAATCAACTCCCTAAGAAAAAATCCACAGGACCAGATGGATTTACATGTGAATTCTACCAAACATTTAAAGAACAATTAACTCCAATACTATATAAACTATTTGGAAAAAATAGGGAATGAAGGAGTCCTACCAAATTCCTTTTATGACACAAGCATGGTACTGATACCTAAACCAGATAGGATGAAAACAAAGAGAAAATTATAGACTAATCTCCCTAATGAATATTGATGCAAAATCTATTAGCAAAGAGATCATCCCCAGGATAATACACCATCACTAAGTAGGATTTATACCAGGAATGTAGGACTGGTTCAATATTAGGAAAACTATTAACACAATTGACTATATCAATAGCCAAATTAACAAAAAAATTTATTATTTCAATAGATGCAGAAAAAAGCATTTGATAAAATCCAACGTCCATTCCTATTAAAAATACTAGAGAATATAGGAACAAATGGACTTTTCCTTAAAATAGTCAGTAGCATCTGTTTAAAACCATCAGCAAGCATCATATATAACAGTGATAAACTGGAACAAGAATGAAACAAGGTTACCCACATCACCATGACTATTCAATATTGTATTAAAAATGCTAGCTTTGTCAATAAGATTAAAAAAAGAGATTAAAGGAATTAGAATAGATAATGAGGAAATCAAATTACCATTCTTTGCAGATTAAATGATGGTGATACTTAAGAGAACCCTAGAAAATCAACTAACTGAACTATTAGAAATAATCCACAACTTTAACAAAATTGCAGGATACAAAATAAATCCACATAAATTATCAGCATTTTTATAGCTCACTAACAAAAGCCAACAGCACGAGATACAAAGAGAAATTCCATTTAAAATAACTGTCTATAGTATAAAATATTTGGTAATCTATCTGCCAAGGGAAAGTCAGGAACTATATATGAGCAAAACTACAAAACACTTTCCACACAAATAAAGTCAGATCTAAACAATTGGAAAAATATCAAATGTTCTTGCATAGGTCAAAAGAATATAATAAAGATGATAATACAACCTAAACTAATCTATTTATTTAGTGCTATACCAATCAAACTCCCAAGAAACTATTTTACTGACCTAGGAAAAATAACAATAGAATTCATCTGGAAGATCAAAAGATCAAGAATTTCAAGGGAATTAATGAAAAAAAGCAAATGAAGGTGGCCTAGCTGTACCAGATCTAAAACTGCATTATAAAGCAGCATTCATCAAAGCCATTTGATACTGGCTAAGAAACAGAGTAGTTGATCAGTGGAATAGGTTAGGTCCACAGGATAAAATAGTCAATATAGTAATCTAGTGTTTGACAAACCCAAAGACTCCAGCTTTTGGGATAAGAATTCACTATTTGACAAGAACTGCTGGGAAAATTGAAAGCTAGTAAGGCAGAAACTCGGCATTGACCTACACTTAACACTATACTAAGATAAGGTTGAAGCGGGTTCATGATCGAAGTGGGTTCATGATCTAGACGTAAAGAAGGATATTATAAACAAATTAGAAGAACATAGGATAGTTTACCTCTCAGATCTGTGGAGGAAAAAGGAATTTGTGACTAAAGAAGAACTAGAGATTGTTATTGATCACAAATTTGATAATTTTGATTATGTTGTTAAAATGTTTCTATATAAACAGAACTAATGCTGACAAGATTAGAAGGGAAGTAATAAACTGGGAAAACATTTTTATATTCAAAGGTTCTGATAAAGACCTAATTTCTAAAATACATAGAGAATTAACTCAAATTTATAAGAATTCAAGCCATTCTCCAATTGATAAATTTAATTTTCAGATGAAGAAATTAAAACTATTTCTTATCATATGAAAAGGTGTTCCAAATCACTCTTGATCAGAGAAATGCAAATTAACACAATTCTGAGATACCACTACACACCTCTCAGATTGGCCAAGATAACAGGAAACAATAATTTATTATCTCAATAAATGCAGAAAAAGCATCTGAGGACCTGAATATTGGAGGGGATATGGAAAATCTGATACATTGTTGGTGGAACGTGAATGCATCCAACCATTCTGGAGAGCAGTTTGAAATTATGCTCAAAAAGTTATCAAACTGTGCATACCCTTTGATCCAACAGTGTTACTACTGGGCTTATATCCCAGAGATCTTAAAGGAGGGAAAGAGACCCACATGTGCAAAAATGTTTGTGGCCCTTTTTGTAGTGGCAAGAAACTGGAAACTGAGTGGATGCCCATCAATTGGAGAATGGCTGAATAAATTATGGTATATGAATGTTATGGAATATTATTGTTCTGTTAAGAAATGACCAGCTGGATGATTTCAGAGAGGCCTGGAGAAACTTACATGAACTGATGCTGAGTGAAATGCGTAGAACCAGGAGATCGTTGTACACGGCAACAAGAAGACTATATGATGATTGATTCTGATGGACGTGGCTCTCTTCAACAAAGAGATGATTCAAACCAATTCCAATTGTTCAGTGATGAAGAGAGTCATATACACCCTGAGAGAGGACAGTGGGAACTGAGTGTGAACCACAGCATAGCATTTTCACTCTTTCTCTTGAGGTTTGCTTGCATTTTGTTTTCCTTCCCAGGTTATTTTTATCTTCTTTCTAAATCTGATTTTTCTCATGTAGCAAGATAACTGTATAAATATGTATACATATATTGGATTAAACATATATTTTAACATATTTAACATGCATTGGACTATGACATCTAGGGGAGAGGGTGGTTAGAAGGAGGGGAAAATTTGAAACAGAAGACTTTGCAAGGGTTAATGTTAAATTACCGTGCATATGTTTTGTAAATAAAAGACTTTAATTAAAAAAAATAAAATGTAAATAAAAAAATTTACTCCAGAGCTCTCTTTCCTGGAAAGGATTAAACCCCCAATTCCAAACTCTTCTATGGAGGTCTGGCATATAGCTTCTCCCTTTTCCACACGACTATACAAAAACTGACATACTTTTAAAACCTGCAAATAATACATTTTCTGTTGTCCTTCTACAGTCACTTGGAAATTTATGATAGTTCTTCTATAGGAAGCTTCATTCTAATAAAGGCATGGCAGAAATATATGCAGCAGCAATCTCTTTGGACTTTCTTTCTAACTCTTAGCCTTCTTGCAGCATCCACCAGTTGGTTGTTTGGGCAGGTCCCTGATATTGAAAGCCTCTCTGGGACTGACCTGGCTTCTGCCCAATGACAGGGTTGTTGGTTTAATTCCAGATGGCATCCCATGGGGGAACTTGTCTCCTTCACCTCCCATTTTCCCTTGGCAGTCAGAGAATGATAGTTTTAATAATGTAAAGCATTTAGATGCTATGATGATAGGTATTCTCTAACAGAGACAAGAACATATAATGCAGATTCTATGCACATATTCCTTTAGAAGCAAAAAAGGTTTTGCAGTGCAGAGGTAGAATGGTACAGTGGGAAATGCTTTGGGTCTAGAGACAGATAAATCAAATTCAATTCCAGCTATTTAGTTCAACAAACATTTGTTATGCACCTATATTGATGTTATCAAGGCCTGACAAAGAGGGGTACTTGTGAGGGAGATGCTGTATTTATCACTAACTGCTATCAAGAGAGGATCACAGGGAAAGATTATTCAATAAATTGTTTAAGTTTATTTAAGTTACTTAAGGAATATTCATTAAGAGCCTACAGTCTGTGAGACATTGTTAAGGTTACAAATACAAAAGACAGAAACAATCCTTCCTTTCCAGGAGTTTATATCCTAATAGAAGCTACAATGATCATATTAATAGTAATAATAGCTAGCATTTATATAGTACTTTGAGGTTTGAAGATACATACGTATTATATATGTACACACACACGCACACACATGCACACACATTGTGCTAATCTTTTTTTAAATCCCAGTTGGAATTACAGATTAAATTTGATGACATACAAGGAGGTTGATATACTTTTATTAGAGTATACATAGAAAAATGCAGTATGTTGAGATATAGATAATTAAAACAAAAATGGCAATCCAGTGAATATGTTCCCACACCTTAGCTTTCAGTATAATTTAAAGCAGTATTTGATAGTAGAAAATTCTGTTAGCATGAAGTTCTTTGTTTTACCCATAAAGTATGGTGTCACACTTACAATAATCTAATAAAATATAATGTCAGTTGTAGAATCCTCAGCAATTGAGTCTTTTTGAAGACCAGAAGGCAAACCTCTTTTAAAGTTCAAAACTTTTAAAATTTAAAACATTTTGAAGGGGAAATCTTTCTGAAGTGAATAGTACTGCCTTACCTAATACAATTACTTAATTTTCACAAGATATTAAATAATAGAACTGAAATTCAAATCTAGGTCCTTTCATTTTGTCCCAGTTCTTGATGCTTCCTATTAAACTATAGGTGAGGAAGAATTTGTAGCAAATGAAAACTTCATGTTTGGTGCTGAATCAATGAAGAGGACCTGGATAGTTCAGTGCACAAGTTTATTAATTGTATTGCTCTGGACCAAGTGCTACAGTAGAAGCTGGTAGACAAAGATAATAATATAATAATCTTTACCTTCAAGGAACTTATTCCCTTCCATTTCAATTCTAGTGAAAAAAATCCCTCATATGGTCAGCATTGATGTTTGCAAGACATTAGAATGTGTATGTTAGGCTAAAAGAGACTCTGGAGCTGGGATTCTTAAAGTGTTTTTTTTTTTATGTTTCCTTTTGGCAGTTTGGTGAAATCTATGGACCTTTTCTCATAATAATGTTTTAAAATACATAAAATACGTATGATTACAAAGGAAGCTAATTATGCTGAAATATAGCTATTAAAATATTTACAGAAACACATTTATGAATCCCATGTTAAAAACTTTGGGGACTTGTGGTGCTGATACTGAGTAAAGATTAATAAGGCAGATCTAGAATATTCTGAACTTTGGAGGCTTTGATCAAATTACTCTTTAAGAATGCAAGAAATTAACTTATGGTTCTACTACTGCCAAAGAGGTCATCTCAGGAGAAAACAATGACTGATTATTCTATCTTTTAGACTTCCAAAGTATAATTGGGAAAAACTGGAATATCTTTCAGGTGTAATATAGAAGAAACTCTTTGATGTGCTCCCCTCATTATTTTAGCTTCAGCCAATTGGAGAGCTTCCTTGGATTAGGTAATGTTGTACTTGTTTTTATTTGGAATACTTTCTAATTCTGAGAGTCCATGATTTCATTGACAATTATGTATGTTATGAACATTAGTTATTGACCTAGACTGTGAGTCTCAGAGTAGAATACTGTTTGACCATAAACTGAATGACCTGAGATTGCTGAACTTTGGGAGTTCATTTTTTTAAATAGCTTTTTTTTGCTCCCATTTCAAACTGTGACTGTCATTTCTTATTGCTCTGTAAAGTAATCCCTTTCCACTTTTTCTAAATTACTGTATAGCAATTTCTAAATTACTTGAGGTTGTTGGAAAATGGAGCGCTCATAAGTGAGCTTGTCAGTGGAATGATGAATAGATAAAGTTGCAATTTGGCAAAGTCATATGATGGATAAGCTTTTTTTTTTTTTTTAAAAATAGTGTTCCAGATAGGTGAGGTTATTAGTTATAAAAGTTCCAAATAGGTGAGATTATTGTATAGTATACTTCTGGATAATTGAGTTCCTAAAAGACAACACTATTAGAAAGAGTGGAACTTTGGAAAGATAGGGTTGTATATTAAGAATTCCAAATTCACATGGATTTTGGAAAGTAGAGTTCCAGAAAGAGGAATCTCTCATCAGAATTCCAATGATAGTGGAATTCAGAATAGGTGAGGTATAATTACACTTTCATTATTCACTTTCCTATGGTGCCTATTCTAATTCATCATTTGTTAGTCATAAGTGTAAATTCCTAAAAGTCCATAGTCCTTCTTTCTTAATCAACAGAGAGATGAAAAAAAGCTCTATCATTGTGTCAGTCTGTGGCAATGAACTCAAGAAGGTCTGGCACCAGTAACTAATGGAACTTTGGGTCCTTAGGACCCTCATTCCCTGCCTCTCATTTCCATTAGGGAGATTCAGAATCCAGAGGCTGCCTGTGGTCTGTGCTGTTGTCTGAAAAACATCTCTAGGAAAGCAGCCAGCTCAATGAGCTAATCTAAGAACAGAGGGGTTTGTTGGAATCCTCAGCCAGAAGCTCTACAGAATATCATGAGCTCTTTGAATACTTAGAAATGCCTTATGGGACAGCTGCAGAGGGTTAGGAGGGTGGGGGGAGGATGAAAGGGGGAACTGTGGCACCTGCACCATTTTATTGCAAAAGGCCCTGTTGAATGGTGACATTGGATCTACTGGGCACACCTTATCCTCTGGATTTGAGTGCCTGGCTCCTCTAGTTCAATTTCTGGCTCCATTCCCAATTTTCTAGCAAGGCAGTGATGTAATTCTATCTTTTTATTATTCCTTTGCATTAAGGTAACATTTCCTATTTGTTAAGTGTACCATGATCTTTTCATTCTTTTTTTTTTCATTTGTCATAAGAGTTAAAGATTGGAAGGAATCTTGTATAATTACCTTTCTGCCCGATTCATGGAACACTTCTTCAACATTGTAGTCCTCTGGCCTCTGCCTTGAACATTTAATGATGACGGGGAGCTCACTTCTGAGGCAGTTTGTTATATATTTGCAAAACTCGGTCTGCAAGTTTTTCATTATTTTAAATTGAAACATATCTCTTGTAACTTTGACTATTCATCTTAATTCTGCCTCTGGATTTAAGCAATATAAGTCTAATTCCTCTTCCATAATTCAGTCTTCTTCCTCAACTAAGTCTTCTTAAAATTGAAGCTAAAACTTAGTTCTTTCACCCAAACCTCCATACCATAAGTGACCCAAATTACTTAGCTCTTGTCGGAAATTAAAGCTGATTTTTCATGATGGACATTATTTAACTAGGCTGCTTGAATTCTTCAAGGATCTGTGTCTTTCTAGAAGCAGGCCCTCATCATAATAGAGTCCTAGATTAGAGCTGTAAGGGACTTCAGATGAAGTCAACAGTTTCTTTCCCTCCTTTTTACAGATAACAGATCCCCAGAGAGGTTCAGTTATTTACCCAAGATCCTTCAGGTACTGAGCCACAGAGGCAGTTCATTTAGGCCAAATCCCTCAAGAGGAAACTGAGGTCCAGTGGCTTTAACTACTTTGCCCAAGGTATTGGGCAAAAATTGCCCAAGGGTATTAAAGATCAGATGCGGGTTTTGAAGTTAGGTTCTCCAACTCAGGAGCCAATATTTTTTTCTCTTTTTACTTCTCTGATTCCCTCTTTTTGATATTCTCATTCATTATCTTAACTAGACCTTGCAGTGCTGTGGGCAGCATGAGAAAATGGGCAGAGAAATATTGTCTGAAGAAAAGGATAGCCTCAGTGCTCAAATGCTACTTGTTCCTTGAGTTTTATTCTTTGGGCAGCCAGGGTGTCAGTGGCAAGCTATCTTGAGCATATAAGTAGGTTCTTAGATGACAGATAGGAAATCCATTGGTGAATCTCACATTAATCAAAGAAATCCACAAACAGCTAATAAAATGCTTACTTTGTCTGGGACATTGTAGTACGGACTGGACGTGCAAAGACAAAAATAAAACAGCCCCAATAATGGAGGGGCATATATTCAAATGGGATGGAAAGCATGTATACCTATGGGTATTTGCTGAACATATATAAAATGAGTACAAGGTAGTTTGGGGAGAATTACTTTTATTCCTATTCAAAAGTCTCCATCTTTAATGAATCTTCCAGAAGTTGAGTTCTGGCTGCCTTTCATAAACCAGAACTACCTTCATGCAACAATACAGCACTGGAAAGTTTATTTTACACATGCACACACACACACACACACACACACACACACACACACACACATACACACACGCTTTGTGCTAGAATTCAAAATGCTTTCAAAGATATAATTTCGCTAACAGATAATAGAGTAGGAAAATAATATTCTATTTTATGGGTGATGACACATGTGTGTATGATTTAGTTTTTACCTTTTTTATTTTTATGATTTGTGTCAAATTCATTTCCTCTTCAGCGTAGGTGATACCCTCCCCCTACTCCTCCAGCAACAAAAACAACAAAAAAAGAGAAACCTCTCTGAGAGGCTCTAGCTTGATTGGTTTCTTGATTACCCTGTATAGTTCTTAATGCTAAATCCAATGACCTTTTCACAAAACTCACTCTTAGACTTTCTTAGCATCTCCTGACATTGTTGATCTCTTCTGCCTCTTGAACACTTCCCTTCCCTTGGCTTTCATTTTGGGACTGATTCCCAGTGGTTCACTTTCCTTTCTGATCATAGCTTCTTTGGTGGGACCATTTTGTCTTCTTCCTACCCACCTGGAATGGGTGTCCCCCACTGTTCTGGCCAGAGCTACTTTTTCTTCTCATACTCTTTCCTTTAAGTGATCTCACCAGCTCCCATGGATTCAGTTATCATCTCTATGCAAATGATGCTCAGACCAGGTTGTCTAAGGGGAAGAAGGGGTGAACCAGCCAGAGTTGAAAACAGATCAGATTAAATTTTCCATGTCAAATCATCAGTGGCATCAGGTGTGTGAGTGACCACTACACATGTAGCTTGGGAAATAAAGAGACCTAGTTTTAAAGAAAAAAAAATAAAGGAAAGAAAGCACAAAAGGAGGAGAGAGATGGCAGGGGCAGGGGAAACCATGTTCATATAGCTACCAAATTGATAATTTTAAAACAATTCTGACTGTGTCATATTCTGCCTCCCCAGTCATTAATGGTTCCCACTTGCTTGTAAGTCTGACATTTAAAGCTTTCTACAAATTGGCTCCTGCCCACCTTACCAGACTTATTTTATTTTATTACCCTTTAAACACTCTCTTCCATTCAAACTGGACTGCTAAGCTGTTCTCCTTTTCAATCATTTTATTTCTTGCTTCTGCACAAATGCTTCTCTTTGTCTACTATGCTCACTCTTCTCAGTAGAATCCCTACTTTCCTTAAAAGCACAGCTTGCTTTTTCTCTTACATGAAACCTTTCCTGATTCTTCCCAGTTGGTAGCATCCTCTTCCTCTAGAAGTTGCCTTGTTTGTTTATACTCTGTACCTAGTTGTGTACCTACGTGGATTCTTCCAGTAGAAGGCAAACTCTTTGAAGGCAAGGGCTGATTTTGTCTCTTTATCCATCTTTAACACCTAACACAATAATCTATGATGCAGTAATAGATGTATGTATATGCACATACATACATATATGTGAAATGTGTTGATATATTATTATATATCTATCCTCTTACCCTTAAATAATGAGAACTAGATTTAATCTGGAAGTAGTCTTAGAGACTTTTGGTTTTGACCTCACATCCCCTAGACACCTAGCAGTGTCTGGCCCTCCATTGGGGCTTATTAATACTTTTTTGAAAAAACAAACAAATAAATAAATGCTTGTTGGATTCAATATAATTGAGTTTTGCTTTCTTTCCCATTAACATGGAAAGTGCAGTGTTTTTGCTTTTATTTCTGTTCCCAGTCGATTAGCACATCAGTACATAATAAACTTTTAATAAATGATTATTGGTTTATTAGAATCTTGACTCCCATTGTTTAGCCCTTCAGACCATATTTCCAATCATTTTTGCTCCTCTATTCACTGACAATGTTACATATAAAATTTACTGTTTTGATTCTATAAACATTTGCTCTGCCTCCCCTGTGCTAGGTCCTGTGGGAGGCACTTTGGGAGAATAGAGAAGATATATGACATAGTTCCTGCCTTCAGGGAGCTTATTGTGAGAATACTTTATTTCAACGGAAAGAATGATCTTGATGATAGAGCTCATCAATCTGAAATGATTAATTCATTCATCATCTTAGAAGGATTATTTATTATGTTAATTTGCTTTTTTAATTTGCATACCGTTGCAAGGGAGCCATTTACTTTATTGAACTTCTGAATCAAATTAAACAGCATTTGGGGGTAGATATGGACTCTGAGATTTTGTCAATGGAGAAATACTTTTAGTAAGTGAATGCTTTAAAGAAGGAGAGGTATTTAGCAAATGTTAAGACAATCCCTTATTGGGTACAGAATAATGAGGGTTACTTTTGTGTATGGGCTGTATTGGATAAGATTATATTAGAGAGGCAGTTGGTTCCATGAAAAGAATAAGGCATTTGGAGTCAAAGGAACTGGGTTCAAATCCCACCTTGTTTGTTTACTGTTTGTGTGTAACTAGGGGCGAATGAATCACTTAACCTCTCTGTGCCTTGATTTCCTCATCTGTAAATCAGACTCGATGCCTTCTGATGTCCCTTCCAACTCCAAACTACGGACCTATGATCTTTCCACAGTGCCGACATGGTGGAAGTCAGCAGAGGAAGTGATAACAGGGTGGAAGCTGGTTGTTAGTATCATATTAAGTATTTTTCTTCTAATAATACATGCCAGGAATGTCTGTAAATATATGTGCTTCCTTTTATTCATTCTACTTTTCAAACTAGCCTCTATCAGGAGAGACACAGGTTTATTCTCATTCTTCCTAAAATATGTTTGTGCTTTCATTTTTTGGTTCTATTATCTCTTTGAAAATCAGATAGGGATGGGAAAGTTGGAGTAGATGATTATTGGGCCTGGAGTCAGAAAGATCTGAATTCAAATGTGTTTACTATCTATGTGATCTTGGACAAGCCACTCATCCTCTTTCTGTCTCAGTTTTCTCAACTATAAAGTGGGAATAATAATAACACCCTATCTCCCTGGACTTCAGTTTCCTCACCTCTTACCTTATCAAATGAGGAGGGGTTGGGCCTGGAAAGCTAGCCTGTGAGAGCCTTTCTGACTCTAAATCTATGTTCTGGTGATATTGTTTCATGCCCTTTTACAGATAAATGAGCTCTGAGAGGTTAAAATAACTTCACTTATGTTCACACAGATAATTTTGAACCCAGATTGCCTAATTTCAAATTTGACATTCTTTCCCTTGCACTGTGTCTTGTTTTTGTAAAGTTATTTTAATTATCTCTCAACTATGTGAACTAGATGCTGCTTTTGTCCCAGTTTTACAGATGAGGCAGTAGAAGCTGAGGCAGGTTAGGTGACATTAGCTTATAAGTGTTTCAAGTAGGATTGTCCTTCTGACATTCTTTTCATTTTACCACAGTGCCCTTCAGAGGAACTTAACATGAACTTCTTAATATTTCATGGCTCCCAGCGCAGTGCTTAGGTAAAACCTTACATTAGTTACCTATTTCTTCACACAGGACGGGCCAACTTCTTCCTTTATCATAATATCCTTAATGGCATCTATTACTACACTTCCCCTGCATAAGCTGTTCATGGTGATATGCGATGGAGAGAGTTTTGTTTTGTCGACTGCTGGCAGATAATGTGTTCCAGTTGGAGTTGTGTTATATTAAAGTTCAGAAAAGCTATTGTCTCTGTTTATATCTCATCTGACAGACAAGTCAACATCTTTAATCAGTTTGCCCATAGGAGGCAGGAATGAGAATGCAGTTGCTTCTGTGTGGGTGGAGGTGAACTGACTGACACAGGAGAACAGAGGCAAATTCTTGAAAAGGAGGAAAAATCATTTGAGAAAGGGGAAAGGCAAAAACTTGCTTTTCATGAGGAATGTGGGACAATGTAATTTCCCCTGTTTGGGTACACCACCCTCTTGCTATGGCACTGTTCCTTCTTTTGTATGTGAGAAGGCTATAAAGAGAAACCCATTTGCAAACAACCTATCAATACTTACTATCCTGGCTATTTTTGTTGTCACCTTTCCTAGTGACTTCCTGATGGATATGAATGTTGCTGTTTTCACAGTTTTGTCAAAGTTAAAAATCCCTCTTCCCCCAGATATATAATTTCAGCATAGGCTGTTACTTGGAATGTAATTGGTTGCTTCTATTTCTAGTTATCTGATAATAATAGCTCATGTTTACATAGTGCCTCACATAGACTATCTCATTGGAGCCTCACAACAGCTTTGTGAAAGAGAAATACCTATTATACAAAGTAAGAAACTGAGACTCAGAGAGGTCATAGACTTTTAAGACGGAGTAGAAAGAGACTCTGAGATTACATGTGGTCATTTTATATATGAGGAAATCAAGACTTCATAAGACGAATATGCAGGAGGTCATAGAGCTAGTAAGTTTTAGAATTGATGCTTGAATACTGATCTTCTGAATTTAAATATAGTCAGTTGATCAACAAGCATTGAATAAGTGCCTTTTAGGTGCCAGGTACCATATTTATCACTGACATAAAATTGCTAAAAATAAGAATATTTTATATTAGAGAATTTATATTTTATTCTGGGGATTTTATTTGGGGATATTTGGGGAACAGAGAAAGAATTATATATTAAATTATATGTTGATTGATTGTATATTAATATATATATGCTATATATATATATTGATTATATATTAAAAAGAGTATCAGGTTTAGACTCAGAGAATCTGAATTTGGATCCCAGCTCAGCTACTTCTCACCTTGGACCTTGAATCTTGGACATGTCAGTTAACCTCTGTGGACCTCACTTTCCTTGCCTCTAAAATGAGGATTGGATTGGTTAGCTCTTAATTCCCTTCTAATTTTACATTTGTGATATATAAACATAGATGTATTAAAAGCAAATGCAAAGTGATTTGGGGCAATGTTTTTCTAGTAATACATGTCAAGATATTAGGAAAGGCCTCTTTGAAGAGGATAATAATTGATCTGAGCCTTAAAAGGAATTAGGGTACTAAGTAAGGCAGAGGTAAAAAAAAAATGGAGAGCATTCAAGGCATAGGGGAAGATCCTAGGCAAAGATATGAAGTCTGGAGATGGAACGTTGAATAGAGGAAGCTACAAGAAGCCCAGTTTGCCCAGAGTTTAGGATGTGTGAGGGGGGAGCAATATGTATTAGTCCAGAAAAATAAACTACAATTAGCTTGTGAGGAGTTTCAATGCCAAGTGGAGAACTTTTTATTTTGTCTTAGAGTCAGCAAAGGGTTGCAAAACCTTTTTGAACAGGGGAATGACACAGTCATATCTGTGGAGGATGAATTGGAATGTATAAAAACATGATGTAGGGAGTCAAAACAAGAAGGGCCCTGAAACAGCATGGCCAAGATCTGAATGTTGAGAAAGGCACCCGTAAAAAGGAATAGAGAAAGTAGAATAGACATAACTTGGCAGTCAATGGCATATGGAGGATGAAAGTTTGTGAATCTAAGTGACTGCAAGATTCAGAAGACATCAGAAGGGAGTTTGTAGAGGGGGGGGGCATAGATACAAACAAAACAGGTTTGTAATTTCCATGTTGAATTTAACATATGCTTAAAAATAAACTTTGTAACTGGTTCACAGTTTCATACACAGTACACAGTCCTTTCCTGTTCCTTATATATTGAAATGTCTATATTTGTTGACATTTAAGTAAAAGGGAATTTTAAAAGGAAAGCAGAGAGGTTGCTGAATGATGCTAAGAAGAGTTGCTAGAACAAGAAGCAGGCTAACTTCCCCTGGCCTGTTGTATCAAGGGGTAAGCAGGGGTAAATCCAATTTTCCTTGGGTAGTGGGAGGACACATGATGAGCTGTCTTCTCTGATGAGGGGTTTGGGGGATGGAGTAGACAGGGGGAGTGAGTCTGGGGACTGTCTGCTTATAGAGAAGGGGTGTTTTACTCTTCAATCAAAACCCAAGACCACTCTGTTTCGTGGCCCCCTCTAATAGTATGAGAATGATCTCTCCCAGGATTGGAATGAGATAGAATTCGTGGAAGGTCTGAAGATCCAGTCTTGATCATGAATGGTCAGGAATGGCAAGGCAAGTGGCAAGCTCAGAATTAATGTACAGAATTGGTGGCACAGCCAGACCCAAATGCCAGACTTTTGAGTACATATTCACAATATTTTCCATTACATGATTTCTGTCACTGTTTATTTTGTCAACCTGATTTTTAAAATCATAGGTCTAAACTTGGAAGAGACCTCAGAGGCTATATACTCCAACCATTTCAGTTTACAGATGAGGACCCTGAAGTCCAGGGAACTTATATGTCTTGTCCAAAATCTGTCCAAAAGCTGTAAACATCAGAAGTGGGATTTGAATTCAGGACCTCTGACTGAAGAGCCAGTACTCTTCATGGAACCAAACTAACTTGACTTCATTTAAGCCTTACTTCAAAAATATGTGAAATGGGTATAATAAATTTGGCTGTCAGTATGGGTGTTATTAAATCTAGCTAATCATTGTAAAATCTTTTATGTCCTTCAGCCAAAGGTACTGGTGCTATAAAAATATTTGAATTGCTAAGCCTGGAGGATTGGAGATAGTTGCTGAAAACCAGGTCAACGTAATTTTAACTTGCAAGTAAGAATTGTTCAGAATAACTTTGAAGATTTATAAGTTGGTCTGTGTTTCATACTGGCATGACCTTTCTGTTTTTGAAAAATAAATGATTTTGGTTTCATGATTTCAGATCAATAGAGTTTCATAGTGGAAAATGGCTTTGGTGCTTTAGATGGTGGTTTAGGTAAAAACATTGAGAATATTTAATTTTATTATAGCATTCTACAGTTGTAGAACATTAGGTTAGAACTCTTCGTAGAGATCACATCTCCTGCCCCATACAGAAATACCTTTTACAATATTCTTAATAATTGGTCATCAAACCTCTTCCTGAAAGCCTTTATTACCAGTGTGCTCTCTACCTCTCCTGGTAATTCATTTGATTGTTAGATAGCTCAGATACTAACTTTTTCCTTTTGTTGGCTCTAACTCTGTGTTCTAATCTTTGATGACTAGGCACTGTGTTTTTAAATGCCATTACCTTCTAATCTACAACTTGGATTAGATAATTTAATTTGGGATCATAAAATCCAAGTTAGTCTCAGTTATTATGTTTATTACTTGGATAGTATTAAGCATGTCCTATACTTTCTCTGAGTCTCAGGTTCACTATCTATCACATGAGAGGGTTGAAGTAAATGATGCATAATTTGCCTCCCAGACACTCCATTTCCCAATTTAGTACATTTTCACTATTTGTGTTTTATACTTGGAATTCTGTCCTTCATCCCTGCTTTGTCCTGGTTTCTCCTGGTTTCTTTCAGGTTTCAGCTAAAAGCTTGCTTTCTTGGGGATTCCTTTCTCCATCTCTCTTAATATTAATGCCTTCCCTCTGAGATTATCTCCAATTTAGCTTCTACATAGCTTGTGAGTATGTAGTTACCTCCATATATTCTACCCTGTTAGATTATAAGCTTCTTGAAGGCAGGAACTGTTTTTTGCCTTTCTTTTTATCCCTAGTACTTAGCACAGTGTTTGGTACATATTAAGAACTTAATAAATGCTTGTTGACTTCCATTTCTAGAGCATATAACTTCCAGCTGTGGCTGCTGTGAAGGATTCACTTCCCAGAGAGAGAAGGAAAAGAGAGGGGGGAAAACCTTACAATACCTCACTCAGCTCCCCTGTCATACCATACCCATTGAGTATTTGGTGTTTTGTCTTTGAATCTTCAGTGCCTAATATAATGCTTGACACATAACAGGTACTTACTAAATGTTTGTCATTTGAGTGGAAGATAATGATGTTAGCTTATCTTGTTTCTAACAGACTGATAGGCCAAGCATTCATGATTGGAAGAACATTGCCTTCCTCTTTCCTGAATATTTCATCTTCCTTTGGTATAGGAGTTCTAGATTTGGTATGAAGAATGTAGGGCTCAAATCTCCATACTGATCAAGAATACCTGTGGAAGTTGGATAAAGTGTTTGGGAGCCTCTTTCCTCACATTAAAATGGAGATAATACTTTGATGATAAGGAAAAGTGCTTTGTAAACTGCGGATGCTGTAGAGATGGTGATTGTTATATGTGAATCTCATCAATATTTTGAGTTGTCTGAGAAGCAATCCTTGGCTGCCTCTGTTCCCTTTGTTGGTTCTGGTGGTCTGGGAGATATCAGAGAAGAGATATTACCAAAGATAGAGGTAGGACTTTAAAGAGTTCTGATCGGAAACTGTGTGGGTTATCTCAAAAGTCTTAAGAGTGTGCAGTTTAAAGCTATTAAATCTAAAAAGCCTTAGTGCCCTTTTAAGCTGTTAAATCTTAAAATTGCACTAAAACTTTTGGGACATCCAGTTTCATGATTTTTCTGTTTCTCTTAGTCCTCTACAAGTGTAAATGTTGTGGGAGAAGCTATAGGAGACCCTGAATTCTGGGAACCAAGTAATATGGATTTTCAGGCTCTGGTCCTTTCATGAATTCAATCCTAAATTCCTCTAGGTTATATATGTAGAGAGAGAGAAGGGAGAGAGGGAGAGAGGGAGAGAGGGAAAGAGGAAGGGGGGAAGGGAGGGAGAAAAGAGAGGGAGGGGGAGGAGGAAGGGGAGAGGAGGGAGAGGGGAAGGAAGGAGGAAAAGTGAGAGGGAGGGGGAGAGTAAGAAAGAGGGGGAGGGAGAAGGAGGAGGAGAGGGAGAAGGAGGAAGGGAGGGAGGAGAGAGGGAGGAAGGAGGGAGGGAGGGGAAGAAGACAGGAAGAGGGAGGACAGGAGGTACAACATGTATACACATACACTCACTTTGGCATTACTGGAGCCAGTACATCTGCTCATCTTTGCTGTAAATGGATGGCTTATTTACAGGCTCTAGGGGACTAATAGGCTGTGACTGGCCAGTGGCTTTTGTCTGGAAAGCTGTCCATTTGGCGGCAGAAGCTGTCTCTCCAGGTTTATTGTCTGGGAGCGGCATCGAATGAAAATTCAAGGGCTTCCCTGGCCCGGGGATGAATGTCTCGTGCTTCACGGGGTATATATTTTCATTTGCTGTCATGAACCTGTCACTTCCCACTTAATGTATAGCGGGCTTGTGGATGGACGGTTACACCGGGACAGAGAACGTTTGTGCAGGACAGAAAACCAAAGGGAGGTGAAGCCTCATATTTCACCCCTCAAAGCCCCATTCTCCAGGGATGGCTTCACTGCTCAATACATAGCAATAGCCCGTTTCCTTTACAGTCTCGCTTCTTGATTCTCGTTTTACACAGGACACATTGAACATAAGGGCTAAACCTTGCACTGAACCTATCTTAGAACATCGAGTGAGAACTGAGGCTGAAGGAGGAAAAAAGGAACTTGAAATTGTGGATGATTCCATTCTTCAATGGCTATCACCACTCAGATAAAATACAGATTCCTCAGTTGGGCTTATTTTAGATTATTCCTTTCATACACTCACTATTTCAGTCAAACTGCTTAATTCTGCTTGGCATTCCATCACCTGCTTCCACACTTGCTCCAGTGTCCCTTCTTCCCTTGTCAGGAGTGACCTTTCTCATCTCCAACTTGTTTTGAAATCCCTTGTTGTCCACTCATTTATGACTCAAATTTGTGGCTTTCTTGGCAAAGATACTGGAATGGTTTGCCCTTTCCTTCTCCAGCAATTTTTTGTAAATGAGAAAACTAAGACAGAGTTAAGTGACTTGCCTAATTTGAACTCAGATGAGGCTTCCTGACTGTAGGCGCAGGGTTTTATCCATTGCACTACCTACCTGCCTCCGAATAAGGGCTTAATCAATGTTGAATTGAATTGTAAAATGCGATAGAACTTAGTGCTACATTCTTCTCTACTCTCCCAAGCTCTCTGAGTAACATATCCAAGGTTATGACTCCACTTATTTTCTTTTTTTTGTTTTGAAAAATGCCAGTGATTTCCAAAAATTACTGAAAAATTGTCCAGCCATATCCATTTTAAATTCAGTTGACTGTTTAAAGTTAAATGTGCCACATAACATTTGAAGAGGAAAGGGCAAAATCTCAAATCAAGTCAGAGTTCATAGAATATCACTGATCTTGAAAGTCTGAAATTTGAGGGCTCCTAGCCTCATAGTTAGACTCTAGAGCTCATCCAGTTCAATAATTTTTATTTTACAGATGACAAAACTGAAGCCCAGATAGATTAAGTGACCCAGGATTTTAATCCAGGTAGTCTTATATTTAAATCCTGCTGGAAAGATTCCGAGGTAAAATTTTGTACATCTTCCTACTTCATGGAGAAATCTCATCTATGTTTCCCTGCCTGGGAGGTCTTGGAGCCTCTGCAGGGGCACTGACAGTGACAAGAGAGACCTATTGCTCCCAAACTCTGGGATCAAATGACATTCTTCTTGCTATCTGTAGCATCAGCATATTTTGCTTGTATCTGAAATACTGGCATCCCTTTGCAGAGAAAGGTTTGGAAGAGAGTTTGAGTAAAGTTTGTCTAATATGTTAACATTTGCATAGTACATTTAAAATCCTTAGAATCATAAAATGTTTACTTTTAAATGATGATTAATATCAGAGTGGTATAGTTTTATATCAAGAAATGGGCTTTCTTCCTATTTCTAGAATATTCTTTGTATTGAAGTAAAAGCAGATTTCTGTGCAGTTTCCATCTTCAGAGCAACATTTTCCCCTGTTCAATAACAGTTGCAGAATGAGAGGGTCTGGATAACTAAGCCTGAAAGTTTTTTTTAAAAAAAACTCTTTTTGACAAAATTGCTCTAAAAACAGCTTGCAGAACGTAATTGAACAGTTTCTTTTTTGAGAGTCCAAGGTAATTCTTATATATACATAAATGGTTCTCTGAAGATGAAAGTGTGAGGATGTTGGTCTGAAGGTCTAGTGCCCCTAAACCATATCCTGTAAGTGTCTTCACTTAAATGAATATTGGCTTAATTTATTGTTATCCTCCTTCTGATGAAAATGGAATAAAAATATGAAAAGTAATAAATGCTTTTAGTAAAATGAGTTGCTGAATAAAACAGGTTTTTTCCTAATTTGTTTTCTTTCCTTCAGTAAATTCTGGTTTTTTTTTTAATCAGTGTTGTCTTGACTTTTTAGTGGCTTCCAAAACATTAAATATATTATGACTCCATCATTAATATACTGTAGCATCTCAACCTACTTGTTAGTTTTAACAGTGCTTGTAGTTTACTTGTGTGTTGGTAGTTGAAGGGATATGAGAGCAGCATTTGTCATTCTTGTCATTTTGTTGGGTCTAATATAAAGGTCTCAAATTCTTCATCATGATCAGAAGACGACACTTACATAGACTATCATGTGGTATAATCAAAAGAGGGTAATATTTGTTTCTGAGGAGCTAAGGTTCTAATCTGACCATACCATGAATTACCTGTGTGACTTTGGAAAAGTCAACTAATGTTTTTTGGCCCCTGTTTATTCTTTCCATCATAGACTATGAAAATTAGGAAAGACTTCATAGTTCACACTATTCCTAGTGCCACGCTATTCCTCAAGTATGAAATCCCAGACAAGTCAAGACCGATGGCCTCTAAAACATTTTTTATCATGCACACTATCAGTAAAAAATTGGTGTATGTATCCTGAATATGTATTTATTTCTAAATTATATACATGGATCATTATGTGACTTACACTATGCAACCTCAAATAAAAACTAGAGGTTTGAGAAAGGGGGACCTGTTGTGTCAAGGAGGTAATCTGGGGGCCAAAGGCTGATATTCTATGGCTACATGGTTGTGATGGTGGTGGAGTAGAATTTTTCATTGTTCTCCTTGAGTAAATTAGGTTATAACTTCCTCAAGGGGCCAAAGGCTGATACATAGTAAAAGCTAAAGAGGGTAAGTAAGAAGCTTTCACAACAGTGAAAGGGGAAGAATGGGGCTCTGATGGAGAATGATTGATAAAGGATAGAAGCCCTGAGACTTGTTATTGCTGAGAGGATGGGATTCAATCTATCATTCTACCTTCTAGGTGGTTGATCATATACTTCTTTGGGTTATATTGAAGCCATGCTACAGTTCCTCAGGGACCTCACATTATTAATTAAATTTCTTTTTGAAGGTTACCATTAATAGGAAAACTCAATATTTTGGGGAGATTGTTGGACAATTCTGTTTAATCAACAAGCATTTATTAAATACTTCCTGTGTACCAGACACTCTGTAAAGTGTGGAGAATACAAATACAAGGTATATGGGAGCAAGGGAAAGGTCTCTGAGGGGACTGGTAAAGTCTGGAGAATCAATAGTAAAACTTGGAGAGGAATAAAGACATGAATACCCTGAGCTTCTTCCTAAGAATGGAAATTCTGGGAGGAGCTAGCTAGTCAGAGAAAGGAGCCACAAGGGTGGAATATATTTCCTAAGTGAAAAGTCCATGGATGAAGGAAACTTCCGTATAAGAAAGGTTGTTGTGACATGGTAGAAAATGTCTAGAGTCAGGAGAAGACCCTAAGGAGGAAAGAAGTCATAGCTGATTTAATTTTTTTTTAATGTTTACAAGATCTTACATAGAAATCATTGTGATATCCAGGCTGCTGAGTATTTTTACTTTTTTGATATTTGAGCTAATCTGCATATTGTCTTTAAGCAGTGTGATAAAGGAGAAAATCCGCTAATCTAGAAGATTCAGACTCAAGTCCCATCTAGGATATTTAGTCCTGTGACCTTGGGCAACATTGTCAAGTTAAGAAGCATTTATTCAGCCTATCATTGTGCTAATGGTTGGTTTCTCTATGCCTCAGTTTGCTTACCTGCAGCACAGGAAAGGAGGAAGCCCACCAAGCTCCTTTATTCTCTCTCCCCCCACCCTTTTTAATGGGGTAGGTGAGAGGGGTGAAGGGCTGTCCTTACACAGAATCCTAGAAGGCTGGAGCTAGGAAAGCCTTTAGTTGTCTAGTCCACCTCCGAGTTTAACCCTTTTGTCAGGTTACTTCCTAGGTGCCTATGACCCTTGGTCTCTAGATTTATTTTCTGGGTTAGGGAGATCTGTATAGGAATTCTGCCTGTGGTGTTGCTTCTTAGCACCTGTTCCCTTGTCTGATAGCTTTGGTTTCTTTAAAACTAAGCAGAAATCTACACCCCACTACTTTCTACCTACTGGTCTTCCTTCTGCCTCCCTGAACACGACAGTTTCATCATCCAAGTATTGGTAACCCATATATGCTCAAGAATTCTCTGTTCTTCAGGCTTTCTTCCACAGCTTCTGCAATCTGTGAGGCACAGCACTGGTGAGTAACCCAGCTTACATGGAGATGTTTTACACCATATGGAGGCTACCTGATTAATTTCTGAAACATTCATAGCCCCATTTGAATAACAGTGCATATGATCAAGAATAAACACATTCATCCTAGGAACACTGAATTCAGCACATTAATTAATAACTCTTTTGTATAAAAACCTTGTACCAGGTTCAGGGATGCAATAGCAGCAAGAATATTAGTACTGGTTGAATTTATATTTATTTTGTTCTTTAAGGTTTGCAAAATGCCTTACATACTTTCTCATATGAGCCTTATAACTTTGAGGCTGAGGTGCTACTATTCTGCATAGGATAAGGATAGATCTCAGGCAATACATTCTACTCTTCTGGTCCCTTCCTCTCCTAGTTCCTCCCAGGATCCCCATTTTTAGGAAGGGGCCCAGGTCAGTTATGTCTTTATTCCTCGCCAAGCTCTATTTCTGAATCTCCAGACTCAATCAGCCCCCCTCAGGGCCCTCTCCCTTATTCCCACCTCCCTTGTACTTGCATACCCAGTATTTACCAGAGTGTCTGGTACATAAAATAGGTAGAAGTTACTAGGATGAAGATTTGTGCTTAGTTTTAGAGAAACCAAAGCTGTCAGACAAGGGAACAAGTGCTAAGAAGGAACATTACAGGCAGAATTCATATACAGATCTCCCAGACTCTAACCCAGAGAGAAGTGTCCAACATTCTTCCAAAAATAATGAGTTTTCTGAGAATGGTTTCTTCTAGAAGAGATTAAAATAGTAATGTGCAGTTCCCTGGGGAACTGTAACATGATCTCAATATATACATATGAGCTATTAGATCTGTTTTATAGGTGAGGAAACTAACTTTCAAAGAGGTTTTTTCCCAGTCATACATCAAATAAATATCCAATGCAGGATCTGAATGCAGGTCTTTTGGGGCTTGGATAGGACAGGAGGTTTAAAAAAATGTTTGTGTGCCTGCCCTTAAGAACTACATATTCTGGAAAAGAGAGAATATGTTTATATATTGCAGTTAAATATAAGGACTTCAGATGTATTAACAAAGGGTGTTCAAGGTCCAAGGGAAAAAAAAAGGAGATTGCAAGATAGATTTCTGGATGTTGGATGAAATGGGGAGGGAGTTTCATGGAAAAGATGGTATTAATACAGTTGGCTGTATTAGGAAGAGACTGGTAAGCAACTGACTCTTATTGTCTGTTTTCCTTTCTTTCTTTTCTTTGAGAAGCATCTTGGCCTGGCCGACTCTGAAGCAGAGAATGTAGTTATTTAAATGACTTAGTTTGGAAATAGAAGCTTGAATAATGATGTTACCATTTATAATTGCTCTGATTAACCGTGCCACGTTTTGCAGTTTAGAATAAAAAAAGCCACATTCCTTTTGTGATGCGAATTTTAATCACTCTGGAGAGCTCTCTTTAGAAAACAGATTCCCATAGAATCACCTGCCTGCTGGATTCATTCTGGAAAAAGTAAAGCCAAATATTAAGCTCCCATGATGATATCTCTGGGTTATAAACACAGTGCTAGGCACATTATAATTGCTTTATTAACCCTTCAGATCCAGTGGGGATCCTATGGTAGGATCATAGATAGAAAGATGGAAGTAATATTAAAGGGTGTCTTCTAGTCAAAATCTAGTATTTTACAAGTGAGGATACCAAGGTCCATTGATTTGATATAGAGATTCAATAAACTCAATTCAGCCTGAATTTATTCAAGACATTTTTGCGCAGAACAAATATTCTACCTTCTTGTTATGAGCAGTAAGATATATGAAAAGGGCATTGGATAGGGAGTAAGGATATCTGGACTCATACCCCACATCTGCCACAGACTTGCTGTGTGACTTTGAGCAAACAGGAAGTCAAAACAACATATAATAAGTACTGGATTGGAATTAGAGAATCCTGCCTCCTCAGATGTTTGCTGAATGTATGACCTTGGGAGGGAGGGAGGAAGGAAGGAAGGAAGGAAGGAAGGACGGATGGACAGACGGACATATTTATTAAGTGCCTATTATATGCCAAACACTGTACTAGGCACTCATTTGATCCCCACATTCTCCCCATTGCACAACTGAAAAAACTGAGGTAGTCAGATTAAAAGACTTTTTCAGGGTTATATAATTAGCAAATATATGAAGACAGATTTGAATTCAGGTCTTCTAGGATCAATGCTCTATCTATTGTACCACTTAGCTGCCTCAGTTTCCTCTTCTGTAGAAGAGGGTTGAACAGTAAGTTTTCTATGGTCCATTCTGTCTATTAATCCTATAATTTAAATGCCTTTTCTTCTGAGCCCTCAGTTTGCTCAACTGAAAAATGAAGAGATGGACCAAATGATTTTTGAGCCTATTTAGTTTTGACAGTTTATATTTTAAATTGTTAGAGATTTTTTGCCTCCTTCTTGCTCTTGTCTCCTCTGGGTGTGATGCTTTGACTTTGGGGCCAGAGCTTTGTTCACTTGGTCAATTAGTCTTATGAACCCCCTGCTACCATTTCCTAGCCTATTGCTTGGGGCTTTATAAAAGAAATGAACAGTTCCATCTGTTCAGCGCTTCTTAAACGGAGGAGAAAAACAGGCTTCCTTGCCTGAGGCTGAACCTCAGCTAGTGGCTCTGGATTTCTGCAGGTCTTCTTATTTCATATCCTGTGAGTGGGTCATTCAGAAAGTGTCTGATTTCTCTCTCATCTCCTAACTTTCTCAGACTTTTAGGGGAGATGTGTGCTAGAACCAACTCAAACTGACTGGAGAGTCTATTAAATACTCAGTGTGAGTATCTACATGTTAGACACTCCCAAATTCTACAATCAAGACTTCATTTATTGTTTTGATGATTATGTAGACTTAAAAAAGTCACACAGAAAGTGTTAATGCATATTAAACTTAAAAGTGTGTCCCGTATTACATTTTCCCATCCCCCCACTCCCAGCTGATAGTTAAATAATTTACCTGTCTCTGCTTGCTTTATAGATTTGTTAGAATTAAAAAGAACATTAAGGATCTTTTTGTCTATTCCCACTCTTTTCTTTGTTTTCTGTGTCTTCCCTGACCCCAGTTTTATACATCAGGAAACTGAGTCCCAGAGAAAGAAAGTTATTTGCCAAAGTCACAGCAACCTCAAAGAGATGATATCTGAGTCAGGACTGGAATCCAGGTCTTCAGGCTCACAGTCCAGAGCAAATCTGGATGCTATATATTTTTATAGCCCTGAATTTCCTCAAGTATATAGTAGAGGTGATTAGCATTTAGCTGCCTTCTTACCAACAAGACACAGTAAAGATAAAGCCAAAAGAGACATAACAAAATATATTTAGAAGCTATTGAACTTGAAAGTCACAAGATGTGGTTGAAGTCTTGGCTCTTATACTTAGTCTAATCATCTTGAGAAAGTCACTTTTAGTTTTCTAAGCCTCAGATTTCTTTTCTGTGAAATGGAGAGAATCTCTACATTACCTGTCTGACTATCTTACAGGATAGTTGTGAGAAAGATGCCCACATAAAGTTCAGCCCTTTGTACATTGTGTACATTTAAAAAAACCCAAACTAGAAGATAATAATTTTATTGACACTAAGTATTGTGTTAATTATAGCTAGTTTTACCAGATAAAGGATAATATTATTCCTCATCTCTGATGAGCCACTACTAATCCCACTGTCATCCTTTCATTATGGAGTAGAGATGACTCTAGGCATTTGAAAATTATGCTCCCATGGCACAAGTCCTAGCAGATCCATTTAAATAAGGAAAGTTTTGAATCTAAGTCCTGTCTTGCCATCGTAGGCCCAATCCAGCTAATGTTGTGAGTAGCTCATTACTTGGTTAGTTGAGGTTATGAAGGTTTGTGGATACAGCAACTTGGAGGCTTTATATTGAAATGCCTGGGGTTTGTGATCTGTCTGAGGAAAGAAAGTATTCAAATGGATAATAATCATAGACCCTCAAAATACTGATGTATATGATAAACAGTGGGATACAGTGGAAAGAACCCATACTCTGGTAGTTGAGAGACCTGATTTCTAGTTTTCAGCTCTGCTATGTGACTTTAAAAGATCTTTCCTCGCTGGGTTTGTTTCTTCAGATATAAAAATTATCAGGTTGAATCTGATCAAAGGTTCTTAACTTTTGTTTGTGTCGTGCACTCTTTTTGTCTGGTGAAAACTATAGATGTCTTCTTAAAATAATATTTTTACATGTATATACATTAGTTAAATTACATAATTACAAAAGAAGCCAATTATATTGCATATACATTCAAAAAGGCATGTTTGTATAAATGCATACATGTGTGAATAAAACAAGTGTATAAAAACAAGTATATAAAGTGTATAAAAAATACAAGATCATTGATCTCAAGTTAATAACCACTTGGACTAGATGGCCTCTAGATGGTCATTTTAGCTGTAACATTTTGTAAGTCAGTGGTCTTTGGCACTTATGTCTAAATTTGGAGGGGACCTCAGAGGCCATCTTGTCCAATTTCTTTATTTTATATGTGAGAAAACTAAGGCCAAGGAAGGAGAATGGATTTTCTCATTGTGACACGTATAGTAAGAGTTAGAGGTGTAATTTGAACTCAAGTCCTTTTATTACCAAGTTTTGGAATGTCTTCTTGATTATATTATATGTGTCCCAGATGATTTTTGAATCATAATATCTTATCCTTACCTGGAAGAATATAGTTTGTTTCAGTGATATTAATGCCCCCAGAAGAATTCCCACTTGATTCACATATCTTGTGTTCTCTGATTTCTATTAGATTTCAGATTAATCAACATCCCTTGTGAAGAGAAAGAGAATCTATCCTTTCACTTGGAAGAATTGTATGTCCTTGCTTCTAGGACTAGGGTCTCAGATAGATGCTAGATCACTGATTTCTACTTCATTAATTCATTGAACCCTCACTTATTTACTAAGTGCCTACTGTGCACTGACACATTTGATCCTCTGGCTCCTGGTAGTTAGGAAAAAGAACTGGGCAAGAAAAGTTAAGGAGAATCCTCTTTTGTTATTGGTGAGCTGTATTGGCTAAGTGTGAAAAAAAAGCGTCACTTTCCTAGGTATTTCTCATTCTCTAGAGTTGTCTATGCAGCATTCATAGAAGCTTTCAGCAGAAACAGTCTATGATCAGAAGCCAATGAAGAGGAAAAAGAAATTCATTTGGGGCAATACAGTGAATGTGAAGTGTAAGAGGTGGTGTGTGTGTTCAGGCACATGCAGCGTTCATCCTATTGTTTCTCTGTATTACATGTATTTGCATGTAGCTTGTTCCATGTTTGTGAGAAAATTAGGATTTACAAAAAGTAAGAATATTTGAAGAAAGATGACAAAAATAACATCTTTCTTAATTGATCTTGTCTTCTATAGTCTTTTATATTGCCCACAAAAAGTTAGGAGCTTCTCTCCATTTTACCTTTGGGGGCAAGAAAAGAGAAGTAGACAAAATCTTCTTGTCATTATTGCACTTTGGCAAACTCTGTGAGGTTAGGAATTGTTGCTCTTTGTGTATCTCCCGTCCCTAGGACAGTATCTTACAAATAGTAAGTGCTTAATAAATATTGTTGAATTGAACGTGCCTGGAATTCACTCCCTCCTCATCTCTACTTCCTGACTTCCTTAGCTTCAAATTTCAACTGAAGTCTCACCTGCAGCAAATCTCTTCCAGTTCTTAATCTTTGTGGTTTTTCTGTGAGATCTCTACTTTAACCTATTTATATCTTGTTTGTACATATATTTTTTTTAATGTTGTCCCCCTCCCATCTCTTTTGCCCCCTTTAAACATATAAGCTTCTTGAGAGTAAGGACTATTTTGTTTCTGACTGATTGACTGAACATATTTTGTATTAAGAACTACTTCAGGGAGTTTGATTTACTGTTACCCATATATTTTGGGGAATCCTTTTCTAAGTCTTTCTAGTAATTCTAGCTAAACTATATCCTAAACCTCCCTCCCTAAAGCCAGAAACTCTTACGGCACTTATAAACAAATTACATATGTTTTAAGCCCCAATTTTACCCCACCTTGAAATGCTGTTGACAGGTATGCTTTACTTTTAATCTCTGAAAGTCACAGTTATTCAATTCCTTATTCAAGTGATAAAAGCTTAGGGCAAAGATCTGTAGAAAGAGATTAGGAAAACTGTGAAAGTTCTTTAAACAGGTTGTTTGACAGGTTTTCAAAATACACATAAATGAATCTGCTTTAAAACATACTTAAACAGTGATCATCTAGTTTTTTTCGAAACTATCTCAGTGACAGGAAACTTACAATTTCATTACACAGTTCCTTGGAATTCACACCTGTTCATTTCTAAATTCGTGCATCTATAGGACCCACTTCTGAAGACAAAACTGTAGAACCAAATTGAAACAAAATATAAAAACAACTCAAATTTACTTCTCAAATCTAATTTCATAAGGTCATAGAACCAGTGCTGGAAATGATTTCAGAGGATTTCCAAACCCTTTTATTTATTTTTTTAGAGATGAGAAAATTATGTTTCAGGTAAATTAAGAGATAAGCTAATAAGAACCAGAGTTGGAAATGATTTCAGAGGATAGATAGTCCAAGCCCTTTTATTTATTTTTTAAGAGATGAGAAAACTGAGTTGTAGGTAAATTAAGTGATTTGTCTTGGTCACATAGCTAATAAGTATCTGAGGTGGAATTTGAATCTAGGTTCTCTGACCAAATCCAATACTGTTTCTACTACAACATTACCTTGTTTCTCCCCTTTTCTCTTTCTTTCTCTTTTGCTTCTTTCTTTTTTCCTCCTTTCCTCTTTCCTCTTTACCTAGTTCTCTCTTCTATATTCCCTCCTCCATTTCCCTTCTTTCTCTTCTATCTCTTCATGTCTCTGTGAAGGTGCCTTTCATTCTTACTTTAAGCTATACCTGATAACTTCCTCCAATAAAATTTCCTTCTTTTACAGAAAAACAGAAATAGATTTCCCACAAATTACATGTAAAGATAATTTTCAACATTCATTTTAAATAAGATTTTGAGTTCCAAATTTTTCTCCCTCTTTCCTCACCCTCCCTCCCCTAGACAACAAGCAATCTGATATAGGTTATACATGTACGTTCATGTTAAACACATTTCCACATTAGTCATGTTGTGAAAGAAGAAATGAACAAAAGAAAAATAAACAGGAAAAAAATGAAAATAGCATGCTTTGATCTGCATCAGTTCTTGATCCAGATATTGGATAGCATGTTTCATATTGAGTCTTTTGAAATGAAAACTTCTTTCTTAACAAAGGGAAAAAAGAAAATGATCCATCGCAATTTTTCAAGGAAAGCAAATGAGATTATCTTCATTCCTTCCGTAGGGCCAAGATTGATTATTATAATTTCATATCCTTGGCTTAGTTTTTTTGTGTTCACTGATAATATTGTTGTGACTGTGTGGGTGGTTTTCCTAATTCTGCTGTGGCAGTGGTCTGAATCAATTCATAAAGTTCTTCTCCATTTGTCTGCGAATTATTTACATTCATGATTTCTCATAGTAGGAAGACTGGACTTTGTCAGCCCACAAATGCTCTGACTTGTCGGGTACACAGAGATGGTTTGGGGATACACTTGAAGGACAGTGAGGTTCCTTTAATACTGTCACTCTGAGCGTCCCATTCTCTTTGGGAATCTCTCTATAAAGTGTGGTACTTAAAGTTGATATCTTCTCACTCTCACTTGACAGGTGGCTATCTCCTTATATACACAATAACCAATTAACTCTGTAACACCATATATACATATATGTATGTATGTGTATATATGTATGTATATATGTGTGTGTGTCTGTGTCTGTGTATAATAGTAGGACCCAAAGCATCAAAATATCCCTGAACTTGGGCCTATTCTTTTCCCTATTTGGTTCCTGAAGAGAATGGGTTCAATCTCTAAGTGATTAGCTTGCCTGCCTCTAAGGACCAGGAGGTATTTAGTCCTATTGTAGCTGTCTGTAGATTAAAGACTTGGGCAAACCTAGTCTTGAGTTTATTTTAAAGAAAAGTTTTCAATCCTATGGAAAGTTTGGGCATATAAGTCCTTTCTATACCTCTTTTCCCTCTCCAGTTTCCCCTTCAAGGGGAAAACCAAGGGTACTTCCTTTTTTCCTTCAGCCTCCCCAAATGAAAGTACCATTTTTTTTTTTTTGCCAATCAGCTAGCATTTGTTAAGTATTTACTTACTATGTTCCAGCTTCATTAAAGCGTTCCTTTTTATATAGCAGTATCACTTATAGTATATCACTTTGATATGACTTCTAAATGCTCTCAAAAGGGAGGTAATGCCATGTAGAAAACTGATAGCTTTGGTAGGATGGTGACTTGATCTCCATGCTGTTGCTGTCACTTAAATGTATGTCACTCATAGGACCTGCCTAAGGAAACAAATAATGAAGTGCGAGAAGGGATCTTCTTTACCTTTGCTTAGTAGTCCAGCTCTGCTCTCTTCTTAGTAAACTGCCCTTCCTCCTCCTCCTCCTCCTCCTCCTCCTCTTCTTGCTCCTCCTCCTCCTCTTTTCTCCTTCTCCTCTTCCTTCTTCTCCTTCTCCTTCTCCTCCTTCTCCTTCTCCTTCTCCTTCTCCTTCTCCTTCTCCTTCTCCTTCTCCTTCTCCTTCTCCTTCTCCTTCTCCTTCTCCTTCTCCTTCTCCTTCTTCTCCTCCTTCTTCTCCTCAGCCTCCTCCTCCTTCTTTTTTTATTATAGCTTTTTATTTACAAGATATATATGCATGGGTAATTTTTCAGCATTGACTCTTGCAAAACTTTCTGTTCCAACTTCTCCCCTCCTTTCCCCCATCCCCTTCCCTAGATGGCAGGTAGACCAATACATATTAAATATGTTAAGGTATATATTAAATACAATATATGTATACATATCCATATAGTTACTTTGCTGCACAAGAAAAATAGAACTTAGAAATAAGATAAAAATAACCTGAGAAGGAAATAAAAAATGCAGGTGGAGAAAAACAGAGGGATTGGAAATGCTATGTTGTGGTTCATACTCATTTCCCAGAGTTCTTTTGCTGGGTATAGCCGATTGTCTTCATTATTGAACAAATGGATAGTTTCTCTTCTTTTTTATCATCTAATATTTTCTTCATCATCCATTATCTTCTTCATCTTCCTCTTCTCCTTCTTCTACATCATCATCATCACTATCATTATCAATCAAATCACATCACTCACATTTCTGTAGGACTTGAAGGTTTTCATTCCTCACAGTAACCAAAATAGAGTGATAGTATAGACTACCCTTTTTATAGAGAGGAGTGTGTGTGTGTGTGTGTATGTATGTATGTAATGACATGTATATCAATGAATAGATGAAAAAGTATTGAGTGCTTATGTGCCAAATATTCTACTAAATGTTGAGGCATAGATTCTAATTTCCATTCAAATTGGATGAGACAATGCATATAGAAGAGAATGACTTGGAGGGGTGTTTTGGTTTGGAAATTAAGGAAATGTTTCATGCAAATAAATTCAGATCTCAATTATTGGGAAAATATCAATTGCTTATGGGTAGGCTGAGCAAATATAATAAAAATGACAATTCTATCTAAATTTATTTATTCAGTGTCATACTAATCAAACTTTCAAAAATTATTTTATAGAACTAGAAAAAATAATCAGATTCAACTGGAAAAGCAAAAAGTTTAGAATATCAAGGGAAGTAATGGGGAAAAATGCAAAGGAAGGGTGCGAGCCATACTAGATCTAAAACTATATTATAAAGTGGCAGTCATCAAAATTTATTTATACTGGCTAAGAAATAGTGTGGAATAGGTTAGGTACTCAAAATACAATAGTCAATGACTTTAGTAATTTACAGTTTGATAAACCCAAAGATGTCAACTTCTGTCACTAGTCACAAAAACTGTTGAACAAAATGGAAAAAATATAATGGCAGAAACTAGGAGTTGATTAACATCTCACACTCTACCAAGTTAAGGTCAACTTGGATGCATGATTTAGATATAAAGAGTGATATTATAAGCAAACTAGGAAAGTAAAGGATAGTTTATCTGTCAGATTTTTGAAGAAGGGAGGAAATAATGACCAAATGCAAAATGAAATGTAAAATGGATAATTAAAAAGGTTTTGCATAAGGTCAATGCAGCCAAGGTTAGAAAGGAATAAGAAAGTTGGCAAGCAAATTTTGCATCCAGTGTTTCTGAAAAAGACCTCATTTCTAAAATATATAGACAACTGAGTCAAATGTATAAGAATATAAGTAATTTCCCAATTGATAAAAGGTCAAAGGATATAAACAGTTTCAGATGAAGAAATTAAAGCCATCAATAGCCAATAGAAAAAAATGCTCTAAATCAGTATTGATTAGAAAAATGCAAATTAAAATAATTCTAAAGTATCACTCCACATCTATCAGATTGGCTAATATGACAGAAAAGGAAAATGACAACTGTTGGAGAGGATGTGAGAAAATTGAGACACTAATACAATGTTGGTGGAGTTGTGAACTGATTCAACCGTTCTAGAGAGTAATTTGGAACTATGCCCAAAAGGCTGTAAAACTGTGTCCACCCTTTGATCCAAGAATATCTCCACTAAAATCTTTATAGCAAATGTTTATAGTTTGTAATGGCAAAGAATTGGAAATTGAGGGATGCCCATTAGTGGATAAACAAATTGTGGTATATGAATATAATGGAATACTATTGTGTGATAAGAAAGGATGAGCAGACAGGTTTAAAAAAAAACCTAGAAAGTTTTACATGAACTGATGATGAGTGAAGTAAGTTTTGCTCTTTTCAGTAATTCAGTTATCTAAGATAATTCTAAAAGACTCATGATAGAAAATGTTACTCATATCCAGATTATAGGATCTGAATGTGGATGAAAACATACTATTTTTACTTTTTGTTGTTTTTTTCTCTTTTCATGGTTTTTCCTTTTGCTTTGATTCTTGTTCCACAACACTACTAATATGGAAATATGTTTAACATGATTGTATATGTATAACCTATGTCAGATTTATTGCCATTGTATGAAGGGGGAGAGAAAGGAAAAAGGAAAAAATGGAAATCAAAATCTTATAAAAATAAATATCAAAAACTAATAGATGATTTTAAAAAAAGGAGGTGGTGATAGAAATTGATGAAGGGGAGATGTAGCAATAAGCCTGGTCTTGGGACTGATGTAGTTAAAATGATGTATTTCTTCCCCTAACTTCTAGGGGAGATGTAGTGCTAACCCTAAAGGTCCCTGGCCTTGGGAGTGCTGTAGTTCCACAAACTTTGCTGGCTGTTAGATAATAATTTGTTGGTTAGTGATAAATTTCTGAGACAATAATAAGGTACATACCAGACCACTTCTAAAATCTACCTCTAAGCCATAAAATTAGTATATTAGTGACATAAAGCACTTGGTCTCTCTAATGTTTTCCTATAAATTTATCTTCTTGCTCCTGATTCTTTGCTAAATTCTTTTGGATTTTAGCCCACTATTAGTAGTGTAATAATTTTTTGCCTCTTAACTTGGAGACAAACTAAATTTGTGAATTCTTTTGCCATATCTGTTACAACCCCTACCTGGGGACCTTACCATTGTTGGAGTGTTTTCCACCTTAACAAAGTCAAAGGGACATAGATGCAAAACTTCCAATAACTATGGCAATGCTGATCTGGTTATAGTTTTAGAATTGGAAAAGCTTGGTTCAGCAAAGGAAGGGATAAGGGGGCAATAAAGGCTGACAAGACAATTGTGGAAAATAGGAGAGGAGATTCTAAAATGGAGGATGGTTGAAACAGCCAGACTAATATAGTGGGGCCATACTGTATCAAGGAAGGAATTCCTGAAACAGAAGGATTAAGTCTTTCAGGGTTTGTTTGGTCTTTAGTAAAGTATGGGATGAGGCAGGGGACAAGACATCAAGAAGATAGAAGGTGCATAAAATGAATCACGGATGGAGCAGTCAGCCTGATATAACTACCCGTCTAGTGTCACTATTGGGATTGGAATCCAGGTATTTCAGAATTCAATGAATTCTTTCCATTACCCCATGCTCCCTCCTGATGTCTCTCCCAGTAACTGTTAGCTTCAGACTGTGACAGCACTCAACATGACCTACTAAAGTAGTTTGCCAATCAGTAAATTAGAGATTAGCTGCCAGCCTTTAAAGTGTTGAGAAGCATTGAACTCTGGTATACAATTCTTATCTAGAGGGTAGAGGAGAAAGATATTTCAGTGCTATGGCTAGGAGCAAAGTAGACTTCTTAGTTGGTCAGAGCTGGAAAGCACCCTAGAGACTGTTTCATTCGATCCTTTTATTGTACAGATGAGGGTCTGGGAAGTTAATCTGACTAGATGACAAATTCCTTGCAGCCAGGGATGTATCTACTTCAGAGCTGCACACAGGACAGGATATTACACAAAGCAGGTATTCAATATATAATTTGTGAGTGAGTAAATGAATGAATGAATATTAAGTGGCTTTCCCAGACCTCTGAAGACTTTTCTTTTCAAATGTTTATGTGACACTGTGCTAGAAGTCAGGAAATCTTGATTCTCAGCTTGGCTTTGTCATTAGTTCCTTGGGTGACCTTGGTGGATAAGAGGTGCTACAGTTTTAAAGAGATACCCTGTGTCCCCGGTTGACAGCCCACTTAATTTTGAACTGCCATTGATAACAGAACAATTCTGGTACTGCACAGAAATGTGGACATTACTTTTGAGATGAGATCAACATTTTACTTTGTTAGTGATAAAGTCACAGGTGAGAAAATGAAATACCTTTCTTGGTGCTCTTCCTGCTCATCAAAACGCTAGCTGTGGGGCTGCTTTTTGCCATGGCTCTCGGGAAAACAAAATGAATAGATCAGTTCCTGGATTTATGAGTTGCTTTGCTCTAACTTTTGTCCTCAAGTAAAAATTTCTCTGCCCTATCATCACAGCTTTAAAAAATATTGACTTTCGCTTCATACACTTGGCAAGATGGAAACTCCACATTGCTCTTGTGTCATTAGCAGATATCTAGGAGAGTGAGTCATACCACCCTAGTGGCCTTGCTTTGTTACACCTCTCAGTGAAGGATGGGGAAAGGAAACCTGAGGGAGTCTTTCCCACTGTACCCCTAGATGGAACATCTTTCCTGTTGAAACTTCTGTTTTTGCTAGTTGTAAGAGGAAAGGGAGAGAGGGGGCAGAAAAAAGAGAAGAAAATAGATAATCCAAAATGGGAGGGGAAATAAAAGCTTATTTTCCCCTTCAGGCAAGAGTACTTGTGACATTCCATTAACAAAAAATGACATCTTCCTCCATTTAGGAGAAATCAACAGAATACTCAAATTAACCATTCGTAGAGGATTGTAGAAGGAACTTGTCAGTTTCTATCCCATCACTGCTTTATGTGCAAAGAGGGAGACACATTTCAGCTAAAAAAAAAAAAAGTACTTTCTAATAGCTAACTTTCTAACATTTAAAAAATGGAAGAGATGGTAGTGAATTCTCCATAACTGAAAGTGCTCAAACAGAGTTTGAACCAGTCACTAGTTTTCAGCACTGTTGTAGAATGATTCATGAGTCATACAGGGTTTGGACTGGATAGTTTCTATGATTTCTTTCAACCTTGTGGTTCTATAATTTTGTGAGTCTATAAAATATAATGTTCTTTGGGTTCTACTGGAAAAAAAATCAGTCATTCCTTAAGTGTGCTAATTTGTTCATTTGTGATATACATCATAGCCCATGAGCTACATAACTACTAGATAATATATCAAAATATTTATTGATTATACTTATCCACCTTCAACTTCTGATTATCTGAATATAGATCATCCATTTCCTTATACCGTAGCACATCTGAGTTGTCATAATGACCTGTCTCCTGTGTGAACTTCAGTGGCTTTAGTAAATAAATGGTCAGAGGCATTCAGTTAATACACAAAAACACACTGTATCCACAGACTTCTGAACATCCTTGTATCTCCTTTTTGTAAAATGGTCATGATAATTTCAGTTAGTTATTTTCTTCAAAATTACATAGAAACATGACTTGATTATGGGCAACTAGTTAATGCAGTGGCTAAAGTGCCAGCCTGGAGTTAGGAAGATTCCTCATCTTGGGTTCAAATGTAACTTAAGTGATTTAGTACCTATGTGACCCTGGTTTACCTCAGTTTCTTTATCTGTAAAATGAGCTGGAGAAGGAAGTGGCAAACCACTTTAGTACCTTTCTTAAGAAAATCCCAAATAGGGTCATGAAAAGTTGGACATTATTGTAAACAAACAAACAAACAAAAAAACCCTGAATAACAAGACTTGATTATGAGACCTTTTTTTTGGGAGACTCCTAGAATTTAGAGCTTAGAGATCAGCACTCATAGGCTCATAAATCTAGAGCCTGGAGGGACTTCAAGGGTCCTATGGTTCAGCCCCCTCATTCTACAAATGAGAATGCAACAAATACAAGAAGTTAAATAATTTACCCCAAACCCTCATAGGTAGGAAGGATTGGAAGCAATATCTGAACCCATGTTCTCTTATACTTTCTCTCCTACATAACTTGAATTTGTTTTGCTTGCTGCCATTTTCTTTTCCCTTTCATTTCTTTTCATGTGGCTCATCTATAATCCGAAATAGAAGAGGACATTGCTTCACGGTTGTTTACATTCTTAATTACACAAGTACATACTGTAAGACCTTAACAAAATCTAATCCACAAACCCCAAGATCACTCTGGCTTTCATTGATTGGCTAATAAAAGGTCCTGCTTCAAGCTAACTTAGCCTTTGTTTGAACACTGATTGTCTGATAAATATAAATTGTTTCTGTTTTTGTCAGAAACCCTGAAGGTCTTCTTCTCGTAGATTGATTTTTTTTTGACTAGGCAAAAAAGACCATTCTTTGCCTTATTTCTTAGCTAACTTTAATCATTGATTGGGTATTGTCTCAGTCAAAATCAGATTTGTTAAAGACCTTATCTTAAAAAGACCAACGTCTCTTATTTCACTCAGGGCCATCTCCAGTTGTCCTGATATATGGACCCAGATGGCTCTGGGGGGGAAAGTGAGACTCTAATATATACTTCAGAGCCCATTTAAAGGCTTAGATTCAAACTAGACCAAAGGCCTTCAAAGCCTTAAGCAGGTGTTAAATCACCTAGACTTTGCAAACATCTGGAGACTCCCCGCCTTGTAAGAAAAAAAAGGTGGGGAGTCCCGGGGGTAGTCTCAATAAACTGCCTTCACCTCTAAACTGGAGGGTATCTATCCTCCTAATTCTTAGTTAACAGCTAAGCGCCTTAACATTTGGCTTCAATTTACGATGACTTTGTACAGACTTGCCTCACATCAATCCAGAATACTTGCATGTCATGGACTCATCTCCCTGATGTCATGGTCCTCTTTGAGAATGAAGGACAAATAGCAGCAAACAACAATCACAACAATATATGCTGTATGTATGATTGCCATTAATATTGAGATGATTTTGTAACAAATTTGTGTAGTCAATAGAAGGGGGATTACTACCATTGCACTCAAGAGGATCCCATTCTTTTAAATTTCCAAACATGTGTTCTCTTCGGTCCTCTCCCTCCCTCATTTTTCTCTCATAATACCTTGGTGTTTGAAGTACAATCTGGGGATCAATGAGGCACTCAAAAGTCATGGATTGTTGTTGTTCACACTTTGTTCTTGAAGAGGGCTACTAATATCACAGGATGATGTCTTAACTTGCAAGTGAATTGTATTTAAGTGAGGCAGAACAATGCTGAGAAATCAGTCTCACTTTCTCCTCCGGTCATCAGAGTCCAGTGGCAAGACTTTGGTCAAGACACCTGGGATTGGCCCCAGATGTAGCGGAAGACCTTAATCTTTTTAGGCTAATGCATTTCCCAGGTCTCAGTTTGTCTGAGATAATACCTCCTCAGTAATTAAAAGCTAGGTTATTAATTGAGGCAAAACTTGACCTAATTTGGTTTCACAGAAGAGTCAGTCTCAAAGAGGAAGACCCTCAGTTTCTAGCCAGAACAGACACAATCACTATTTACAACTA
Source organism: Sarcophilus harrisii (assembly GCF_902635505.1). Lineage (NCBI taxonomy): Eukaryota > Metazoa > Chordata > Mammalia > Dasyuromorphia > Dasyuridae > Sarcophilus > Sarcophilus harrisii. The sequence continues at coordinate 424,577,681 of NC_045427.1, forward strand.
AAATTTCTGGCCAGAACAGAAACAATCACTGTTTACAACTAAAGTCATGTATTAGTTAACACAAAGTTTACTTTGTCCTAACACAGCAAGAATATGCAACAAATATATAGTGGCACTTAGCTAATGGTAAGAGGGCAGGATATGGTGATTCATGTGGTTTTCAGACATTCACCAAAGCAGAGAGGCTCTGACTCCACATAGATATGACTTTTTATATACTTAGGTGACTAGTTAACAGTATCACAGGAAACGGGAGTCAATCGGGTCACTGTTAACTTTTAGGGAAAACTAATCCTTGCTGTTGTAAAAGAGAAGAGGATATCCTATTAAAGGGAGAACTTCTGAATGCTCACAGTCCTGGCTTCAGTGAGAAAATGGGCACCATGGTCAATAGAGTTCAGCTGATAGTAGATGTTAAATCTATTTTATTTAATATTTTTAGATAAGTTTTTACATCAAAGTCATTCCTAAATATAATCTCGCCCTTTCTCCCAAATAAAAATGCTTTTACTACAGAAAAACAATTAAGAAAATCTATAAAGTGACCTCTGATAATATGTGTACTATTTTGTCCCCATAGTCCTCCACATCTCTTTCTTTTCTTTTTGTTGTTCTTTACCTTTAAATTCTTATATTCATGTTGCATGTTGCTCTTTTGTTCTGCTTATTTTGTTTAGCATTGGGTCCTACAAATTTTTAATATATTTTCCCTGAATTCTTCAAAGGCAGTTAACAAGCATTTATTAAGCATTTATATACTGTGTGCCAGGCACTATACACTGTGTGGAATTCTTCATTTCTTACTGCATAATAATATTCTGTACCTTTGTATAGTATTGGTAAACCATTTCCCAATGAGGTCTCTAACATTTGGTCCATGTTTCTCTGTGTTCCACAGCTTTTAAGAAAGCTGATTGATTTCAGCCAAACTAGTTGCATGACTAATCATGTTAAAGTTGATTTTGATTCAGTTAGCCATCTAGAAATAAAACGATAATATATAAAATCCTCCCAGTCTTCTGTGCCACATGGAGTGACACCTACAATTTGTAGAACTAGTAACAGTGCTCAGGTTTATGAAGCACTTAGCCTTGATTTTAAGATGAGGAAAGCTGATATGGGAGAGGAGTTGTCCACATTCATTGCCTCCATTTTCTTTCCTCTTACGCATTTATAAACCTTTTGGAACCTGTCTTACAACCTTATCAATCAACTGAGATTGACAAAGTTACCTACCAGTAGTTTCTTCATGGCCATATCCAAGGCTATTTTCTCAATTTTTTTTTCTTGAACTTTCTGCAGCTTTGACATCTACTTCCCCTGAGTATTATTTACTCTCAGTTTTCATGACACTATTCTCTCTTGGTTTTTCTCCTGACTGCTTCTTATCAGTCTCATTTGCTGGATCCTTTATTAAATCATTATCCATGATCTGCCTTCTAACTGTGGGTACACTGCAAGGCTTTGTCCTG